>NC_138925.1:8959846-10159846 GCF_965231255.1 Vanellus vanellus | reverse complement strand
CTGAACACTGAACGAGATACGCACCCTGTGGCAGATACGCCAACAAGAAAAAAAAAGAGCTGCAAATGGAAGGATGCGCAGAGGGGAGAGGCTGTCAGAGGTGTCCCAGGCTGGAGACACGGCAAGGACCACGGCGGGGGAGGGCGGCTGAGAAGCACCTGAGCAAAGATGACTGTGGACGAGCGTAAAGGGAGAGGGCAGGGCACGCCGAGCGGGGTCAGACGCAAGAGGGAGAATGGAGAAGAGGCAGGCAGGGATGCAGCTCCTTTGTTTTACAAAGGGAAAGGCAAAGTTTGACATTAATATCTTTAAAATTGCAAAGGAAATCTTCTCAGAAGCACTCCTGTAACTGTGATTTTTAGGGAAATCCGCCATTTGTTTTTAAAATGTTGAGAAAACATTGATGCAACTGAGGAATGAACAGAGTAAGGGGAAAAAAGGATTACTTTCTCCTCTTGCTTCTTCTTCCAATAGACAAATTCTGGCTGAAGCTGCCCGATGCATCGAGATGCAGGGGCAGAGCCTCACGAGGCTCTTGGGTACCGTCCTGCTGGTGATACCACCACCTCAAGCACTTTTATAGCCCTGGTAGACACAGGAAACCAGCTGAGCACCTCCTGCGACATCCCGGGGGAAGACCCCTCCGCGGGTTGGTAGGCACCGCAGGATTTATGGGGAAGGGTTCACGGCCGACATGCCAAGGTAGGACACGCGGCCAGGAAGAGTCCTACCAACAGCTTGGGCAACGAGGAGACCCTGCCCTGACAAAGAGCCACAGGCGGGCAGAGCAGTTCACCACCTGCAGCCCCGTGTTCTCGCCGGTCTTCACCACCAGACAACTCGCCGGTGCACTCAACCGGCAGAACAACTTCAGGCAGTGCCAACCAGCACGCGGAGGGCTGTCGAGGCGGGTAAGGCGACTGGCGCCCAGCTGCTGCAGGGCCACCAGGGCCGCCCATGCCCAGCTCTGCCGTCACCACCAGCTTCTCCACAGCTCCCATCAACGTGAGAGCCATTTCTGTTGGCTTCCGAGATGACACCGAACTGAAAAAGCTGCGGAGGGAGCTGACAACATGAATCTTTTATATTAGGATTAATCAATTAAAAGGCCATTACAGCAGGAAACGTCAGGATGCTGGATGGCCACACAAATCTGTATTTATGCCCTCCTGCCTGGAATTCCCCACTTGCTATTTACCATCACCCTGAGTCATCTCTCATTTAGTCTGCTCTGGAAATGCAGGTGAGCTGTTTGTGAGGCTCGGGGGGTTGGGGAGGAAGGGTATTTCTGCCGCCCCCCACCCCCCGCGGGCACGCGGAGGTCCTGCCCCGATGCACGGTCACCTCAAAAGAGGCAATAAAAGGCACAAGCCTCTAACACGTTTTTAGCTTCACAGAGGCTTTTGAAGGCTGTGCGTGATGCCGCCTCCTCTGCACTGAATTATCGCCGATGCCCCCTCCAGCTCGCAGGGAGCCCGCGCGGGTACCGCCGCAGCGGTTTCCATGGCAACGGCCGATCTGAAGCAGGATTCCTTTCTCATCAGTCGAGATGGCTCAAGTATCCATTACACATTACTGTGGCGGATTGAATAACAAACACAAACGCTAACAAATCAATGAGACGCGCAGAATTTTAAGCCCTGCAAAACGCTCGCTTTCTTCTGTATTCCCACGAGCCTGAGGCTCCCCAGCCAAGCTAGAGCGAAGGGATTTCAAATTTGGCAAGAATCTAGGTGACAGATCCTCCTGAAGTGCAAATTGCCACAGTTCCACTGAAGTCAGCAGAGATATGACAATTTACACCCACTTAGGTTCTGCCACCGGGTAATTAGCACATTGCAAATAACTGGAAACATACTCCCAAATAAGAACACTCTTAAGCTTGAAGCAAGAATGTTTAAATAAAAAAAAAAACAAACCACCACCACATCTTGCAGGCTCCTCTGCTGGCTTATTCTAATATATTACTGGATGAAGCCAAAAATTTAATCCAGTTACCGGTATTTTTGTTTCCCTAATGAAACCAGGATGGAACCACAATAGTATTATCTGCCTTGATGTACCTGATGTACTTCAGCCGACACATCTCCCACTGGGCCCAACACAAATGCTCTTTCGCTCCCAATCCGTTTAGTTCCCCTGTGCCGCCCAAGGACGAGCACCCCGAATCGCTGGCTCTGGCCACGCGCTCACTCATGCTCGGGTTTTGCCGCCTGCCCAGTTTTACAGATTTTTATCTCAGCCACAGAGGTAACAACGCACACGTTGAACGTTTGCAGGACTGTTAAGAGATTTTGCTGTTCTCAACACCACGGTGCTCTGCTTTTCATAAAGTCACCAGAAACACTAATTCTTGGCTGGCATTAATTATTAACTACATGGAATATCTGTATGCAATACGTCGCAATACCTAATGAGAGGAAGTAAATAGACTGTCATGTTTGCCACTTGTAACACGGGAAGGGCTACTAACTTTTAATCACACGTAACAGCGATGTTCTGTACAATTTCTCTCGTAATCAATATCCAAAAAGGTCAGGCAGAATGAACCTCTCATTCTTTCACGTTGGGCTGACTGGTCTAACATCAGTCCCAGGCAAAGCAGCGGAAAAACTGATATGAGATTCAATTAATAAGGAATTAAAGGATGTGACTACAACTAATGCTCACCAACCTGGTTTCGTGGGAAATAGCTCTTGTCAAGAATCCTGATTCCATTCTTTGAGGAGGTTCAAAGTCTGGTTGACAAAGGCAGCATATATGTAAGGCACGTAACATTTTGTGCAGCATTAGAACCAAACAGCCTGCTAATATTAAAAAAATACCGCTATACATTATCTGCAACACACACATTTAATGGATTAAAAGCTGGCGAGCTGACAGATCTCAAACGCAGCGGTCAGCTGGGAATTCTAATTGAATAGCGAGCTCTAGGGGAGGAGGCTGTACCCTGGAAAGCAATGACTCGGGAAGAGTTAAGGCTTTGGAGTGGGCAAATGACTCAGCCCACATGTGCATGCAGCCGTGAAACCGAACCGCTGTCATGATTGGCACTTACAGCGGAGGAAAGCGGCTGGTGAAGGTTTCTGCGTGACAGCCGGACAGAGACACCAACACATCTCTTCCTTTGCCCGAGTGACAAGCGCACGGCTCTGCCGTACCAGTTTGCCCAGTTAGAGCAGTTTTAAAGAGGGGAAGCGTCTAAAGCGGCACAGCAAGGATGCCCTTCCCCGTCCTCTTCCCCGGACACGGGCGCCCTTTGCGCCTATCCAGCACGCACGCGCTGCGAAGCTGCCGCGAAGGCGCCGCGCGGCCATGCGGGACTGCAGGCACCCTCTGCCCCGGCCCGCAAACCCTACGCAGGCGCTCCATCCACCCTCCCACACGTGAGCTCGCTGCTGGGAAGCCAAAAAGGCAGAAACACCCGGCAGCCAGAGGTCCCCGGTATTTGCTTCCATCCACCACCAGCAGCGGATGCTCAGGGACTCCCGCCAGCAGGAAGAGCCGCATCCGTGCCGGCAGTCCGGCCCCGGCCCCGAGCTGCGCCCTGCCCAGGCGAGGCTCGCGCTCAGCTGCCAACGGCCCCTCTTAATGCCTCGGACGGCAGCAGCTCGCATTTCTTGCATTTCCAGTAGGTTATCCCAAAGGCCCACAGTGCTGAGTCTTGGGAGTTTAACGTGATTTCCACAGCTCAACAACAAACCAACCCACTAAAACACCCCCGCTTTCTCTCCCTCCTTTGCCCCCAGAAGCTTCCGCAGGGAAAGCCGCCGGGAGCGAGTGCAGGGCAGGGCATCCACGGGAGAAGCCAGCAGCAGGCCGATGGTGTGCGGCAAGGCTTGCTGTACCCACTCCAGTCCCAGCATCGGCAGAAGGACAAAAAGAAAGGGGCAGCCCCAGCGGTACGAGGAAGGGGATTTTCACAATGAGAACCATCAGCCATTGGAATAATGTCCCCAGGGAAGCGCTGGGTTCCCCGTCTTTGGACCCTTCTAAGATTCAGCTGGACAAGATGCTGGGCCATCTCGCCTAGACCGTGCTTTTGCCAAGAACGGTTGGACCAGATGATCCTGGAGGACCCTTCCAACCTGGGATTCTATGGTTCTATGATGTGTGGCCCCAAACCATCAGCATTACGGCAGCACCTTCCATGCCCAGCCCTGCTCAGGGTGCCAGACTGCTCGGAATTAAAGCCTGCTTTAGTAACGTCCGCATCGGCAGATAACTCAGGGCTTTAAGCAACGTATACGTGTTTTAACACCATCTGACAGGGAGTGGGAGTTTTTCTTCCCAACGTCTGGTTTGCTGCCTTTCCTCACAGCAGAGCTATCCTTCCCCGTCCCCTCCCTCGCAGCCAGGGTTCGTTATTAGCCGGGGAAACAGAGGGTGTCCGATGGTGAGGGGGGAATAAATCATTGTTCTCGGCTAAATGGAGTAGTGCGGATCTGCTAGAAACGCCGCCTTTTACCAACAGTGCAAATAATGAAGATTGCATGCACTGGGGACAATGCAATGAGCCGCCGCACTATTGATGGGGTATTTGTACAACTCCAGGAGCCATGTTTCAGAAGCAAGCTCTATTAAAGGCAGCATCTTTGTTCAGAAGCTGAGGATTAATACCGCTCCTCAGACAATGTATAGGTTTCCCCAGCTAGACCCAAGAGAAGTCCAAGGAACATCAGCTCTTCCTTGTGTCTCCCTTCAGCCATCGCGGGTTTCTGACGGGAGCGCCGCACCGGCTGCCACGCGACTCACGTGCGTCTGTGCGGGTGCACGAAGGGAACACTGTTACAGTATGTCAGTAAACGAATCTTCATGGAAACACGTTCGGAATTTAATCTGTGGGGGATTATCCACTGGCAGACGTGAAATAGAGACATCATCACACTACGTCCATCCCCCATCAGCCTGGGCTCCCGTTTCTGACAGCCGCCAGCGTGAGATGCGCTGGAGGAAGGTGAAAGGCCTTTGCACGAGACATCAGGAACTCCTGAAGGCATAACCCTAAATCCTAAGAACCTTCCACTCCGTAGCTACTCCACTGGCAGAGAGAATGAGATCTATGAGAAACATGATTTAGCTATACAATTATAATTTACATTTTAATAAATAATGCTGCAACAAACACGTCAAAGTATCTCATCTCTAGCATCTAATTTTGTTGCTGCCACTCAGCATGTTCCACTGCTTACCATTTTTCACTTGAAACTCCTGGGACCGCTGCCTCAGTAACCCGTTTATACCATTCTCCAGGCAGGGCACCTGCATTCAAGTCCAAAGAAGAAAAACAAAGCCAACACCCAAGTGGCTGACAGCGACGGTACACTGGAAATCGAGATGTCGGACAGCTGAGCCCATCCGTGCGCGAGGACGGCCGGCCCCGGCCCCGGCCAGGCATCCGCTGGCTGCCCAAAGCGCGGTGCAGCCGCGGCATCGGCAGCAGAGGGACGCGGCTCCCCCGGTCCCCGCACACGGGTGCCTCTCGCTCCCTCTGGCCCCTCTCCCCCCCTCGACGGGGGCCGGGTACGTGGGGCCCGATCCTGCTGTTCACAGCGACGCGCAGGTTCCACCAGCGTCACATCAGCGTCTCAAGGAGGTCTGATGTGATAAAACGGCGCCTCGAAAGGCAGCCCGTTTTCAGGTGTATACAGACAGAGGGGTTAACGCCCCTAGCTCTCACCTCCGTGGAACCACTAACAGACGGAGGTGAGCCGCTACAGTTAAGGAAAAGCTTTTAAAAAACTTATCCAGTCTGCACATGCAGTAACGTTTTATTACGCAGAGATGGTGGGAGCTTCAGCGCAGCAAAACAGAGACACCCAGGCCAGGACAGCCCCCCGTCGGGACAGCCACCACCGTCCGCAAACCGGGAGAAGGAACGGCTCCGTCCCAACGCAACCGCGCACTACGAGGCCGGGCCAGCGCTCGGGCAGCCGGCCAGCGACCGCGGCTCCCGCTCTCAGGCGGTATCGGGGTAACCTTCAGTAAAATATGCATTTATACCACTACTTTTAAAGGAAAGTATTCGATTTGGCATCCTGACTGCTGCTTAAAGTCAGCGGAAAGCCCGAGCCACAGAGAGGGGACCGAACGGCACAGACACCAGCCCGGATACTCAGGAATCGAGTTTTTAAAATAGCAAGTAACTGAGCAAATTCATGGCTCCCATTTTGCAAATAAAAATTTTTGATAACTCACCTGAGAGAAGAGGGAAAGCCACTCCAGCTGTTGGCTACATCACTAGAAGTAAGAGCAAAATCCAGCTAAGGCTGGATTCTATTTTTCTTTTTTAGGTTGCCTTTTGTTTTCAGTGGCGTTACTAAAAAGCAACGCATTCAGAAACAGGACAGAACACCTGAACTAATATCAGAGAAAGACTTACGGGCTTAATTCTATGCAGTAGTTTGCAAAAAGCGCATAACAACATATTATTAGCATATAAAGATGAAGGGACTATAAATCTGTGCAAGAAAGCACAGTATCTTTAAAAAGAAATACAATGAAAAATAAAATTGCAGATGAAAAATAGGCATCAGCTGTGACAGCGCTTGCTCAAGCCAGAAACGGCAACCAATATTTCAAACTGATGAAATATATCACTCTTCAGGTTTACTTTTTTAAGCAAAGAACAGCAGCTTCGCTTGTTGATTTTTTCAGATTAGTACATTATCGCAATTGTGGTGGGGTTTGGGGTTTTTGTTTTTGTTTCTTTTAACAGAAGAACCATAATGCATTAGAGATACCCCAGGCCTTCCACACTTTTCAAAACGTTATTCTTTAAGTAGTGGTACATGTTAGTAAATAATTATCTCGGAAACAGAACAAGTCAAAGAGGCTTTCCACTAAAAGCCTAAGTCCTACCTGCTCTGCAGTGGAACCTTTATTCTCCTCCTTTATGTGCATGCTTTTTACATATATCTTGAAACCCTTGGGTTCCGCTGTGCCTTATTACATTGTAAAACCTTTGGATGGCAGCAGAAAAGTGTTCTGCACTATAAACCAGAACGCAGCTGAGGTTTGATGGGTTTGCTTCTCCTTTCTACCCCACAAAACACTTTCTAAATGCTATTAAAATTTAGCATACGCCATAATAACCAAGCTGCATTTTTTTCCACATTTAAGTCAATTGACTTTCAAGTTTTATCTTTCCACGTACTTTGAATCAAATCAAGTTGTTTCCGCAGTTCAGGAGGAGGATACTGTGGAGTATCTCATTCTGATGAGACGCAGTTCCATGAGCAAAAGTCCAGATATCCAATTAAAGGTGCCCGTGGCCATCAGAGACAAAGGAGGAAAGTTCTAAAATTTTCTGTCTTTTCCAGCTACACTTAGCTTAAAAAAAAAAAAGGGCAAAAAAATTAAATACCAAATACTGATGTGAGTGGCAAGCAAGGTGCGGCGCGGGAGCGTGCTCGGGCTCGCCTGGACCCGGTCCCTCGCAGCCCCTCACCCTTTGGCGCGCGGCGGCTCCCGCCTGGGACATGGAGGCGCCGGTTGTTGAAAGGACGTCCCTGTGCCGGTGGCACACGCAGAGCACGCGGTCTGACCTCACACGTGTCGCTTGCTGCCGCCTCTGCAGCGCAGCCGCTGGCCCGGGCTCACGAGCTGCTTCCCGGCCAGCGCCGCATCAAACCGAACCGTGTTCTGGGGCTTAAGCCAGTTTTAACGGACGCCTGGCTCCAGAAAACCTACACCTCTCTACCTCTACCTCATCTCCATTCCAAGCAGGGTTCCTCTGCTCCCTGGCTCCCTCGGGACACCCACGGCGGCCCCGCAGGCTGGCACCGTGGCCGCAGTGCCGACGCCACGGGGAAGCCGCGGGGCGATGGCTGCATGCGGCTGAGGAGCAGTTCAGAGCAATAACCCCCCTGGAAACCCGTACAACAAGGCACGGGCATCACGCGCGACGCATCGCCGGCGGCGCGGGTCAGGGCGGCAGTGGTGGCCTTCGCCGGCCGAACCAGAGCGTCAACACCCCGACGGGACACCAACCCGGCACACCAAGGGGAGGCTGGCCTTGGTGCCCCTTCGGGCCGGGGGCTCAGGGGCAGCTCTGCCCTCCACAGCACGTGGGACCTTTCGCGCCGAAGGAAATCCCCCCGAGGAGAGGGAGCCGCCGAGAGCGCGGGTGTGAGGCCAGAGCCACCTTGGCCGTCAGAAGAGGGCTCTGGCTTGGGCTGCGTCCAGCGCCGGTTGCGCTCTCCTGGCGGAGGTCACCTCTCCACTGGCTTCGCTGATGATCTCCAAACCGCCAAGGAAGGGGAGAGCTCCCGTCAGCACTCTCCAGGAGAGACTGCGAAGGGAGGACAGGAATGGGGGGGTGCGGGCAAAGGTCGCTTCTGACACAGAGGGCCACTGATGCACGGCCGGGTCCAAAACTAACTCCTGAAAATACCGACCCCGGAGATGCCAGACACACATGGACCCGGCAGGGAACTGCTGGTGCGGGGCAGGGACCCCCGGCTCAGCCGGCGGGACCCCACTGTCCCGTCCCATCCGTGAAAGTGGCATTTTACGTACTGTCCGTGGTTGGGGCTTCCAGCACTGCTGTATTTAAATCAGCAAACCCCTGTGGTGCATTGCCCGAAGGGTGAATAACACCGAAGCGACGTCATCCCGGGAGAATTCTTGCGATCCGTGCAGACAGACCCATCTCTGCAGCGTCTCTAACGTTACAAATATAATTACAACCATCAGCTTGTGCTAACGTGTGGGAAGGGGAATGATTTGCATCCGAACTGCAGCCAAGTCAAAGCAGAAGACACGTCTAAAATAGGACCCAGCAAGGCATTTAACTAGAAAATCCTTCCATTTAAAGTTACAGATAAAATGTAGAGAGTCATACTATAAACATTCCTCCTTCCAGCTGAGTCAAGATAGAGAGGCTGAACTGAGCTAAATCTAAGTCACCTTCAAAATAACCAACATTGAAGAAGAAAGAAAAAAAGACCAACACCGCCCAAGGAGCCCAGCCCCAGCCCACCACCCCGCTGGGATGGAGGGAAGGAGGATGCGCTTGGGAAGCACAACGGAAAGAAACCATCAGACATCAAGACAAGGATTTTTGTAGATGGCAGGAAATTTACTGTAGGCAGAAACAAGGAAATTCTTCCTCAACTCAGGCAGAACATCACAGAATCCTTGGCGGCAATATGATTTATTACGTTTTAGAATCACCTCCTGGGCCAGTGGTGGAAGTTTCATCATTTGGAACATTTTAGGTTCTGCACAACGTCAGAAAATACACTGCAGGGCATAATCCACCTTTGGCTCGAAAGGCAGGAGAAATCGCTTAATAGATTTTCCCTGCATCTGGTTTCTGTGATTCAAGGCTTTGGAAATTACAAAGAATTAAGGAAGGAAATTTTGTATAGATCACATTTGATTATGACTTCCTTCAACTGACAGCACTATGGCTAAAGAGGTTGGGGGGAGCAAACCTGAACCATATTGCCAAATAGGCCACTTACGCCCCAAACCCGAGGGGATGAACTTACATTCTTTTAACAAGCACTTATTTATGACCAGTTTGAAAAACTGCAGCAATTATCTCCCTGTAATTTCCTCCCAAATTGTGTGACAAGACACACGCGATGCTCGCCCACAGTGGACCAGGAGCAGGCGCTCCCTGTGACTCATTGCCTTACCTGCAGGCCACCTCCTGCCGCGGGCTGCATCCATTCCTTACGAGCACACGAGCAACCACTAACTTAAAGTACCTGGCAAGCTCTTTCCCCGGATTTTGCCTTCTTTCCTACCTTCCCATTGCCAGACAACACAGAACGTGGAAAACACAGCAGCTGTAAATTCAGGTTATGATCTACAGATGCTCTTGGACACTCTCCCCAACTCCCGGGACCCGGGGATGTTTTCAAGCAGTCTTCCTCCGCCACACAGGTTTGGTCCGGGGAGGGTCACTTATAGTCACCGGCAGTTCCACAAACATCTGTGATTTAGTTCCCCAAATATTTGTCTCCCATGAAAGTTCGGAATTTTACAAGAGTTTTTACAAGTCAGACAAAAGCTATTAATAAGAGTGAAACCCACAGCATTCCCAAAGGGGGATGGGAAAAGAAACCAGTGCTGGAAGTAAAGATCAAGTGAAGCTCCGGTGACAGATGGTGCTCTACAAAAGGTCAACCCTTGGCTCATTCTGCTGTTCATTATTTATTAACAATCTTTCTGACATTGGCATTACTGCAAGAGTCCAGCGCTATGCAGATAATAAAATGCTATTTTATAGTTCAAGGTCTCCTGCAGGTACAGCAAAGAGTTTGCAAAGTGATTCCAACATGTTGCACGGCACTTTTGCGGCCGCGCATGCTCACAAGTGCACGGACAACTTGCAAAGGGAGGACGAAATGGCAAAGTTTCACGGCTCGCCTGCCTGGCCTCCCGCTGACCGAGACTTCTTCACCACAGTTTCCATCTCTCACCCAGAAGAAGACAGCAAAGGTCGCGTCTGTGACAGTCTACACCGGCTGTACCAGCGCACGGGTTACCTCTGCCCAAGTCCGACGGGAAACCCGCCTCATCGAGCCTCCGTCCTCCCGGGGACGTTTGAGCAGAGACTGCGTCGCTCCAGAGGGGAGAGCGGTGGGAGAGGGACGCGGCGAACACAGCAACGCAGCAGCGCGGCAGAAACCCTCTCCTGTTCTGCAGCTGTGGAATGGCTTTTGTAATGCAATAAACACCGAAAGAGAGTTTCATATTTGCCAATGACAGTCCCGCTAACAAGAGGCGTCCCCCCTGCCGGGAGCCGGCGACTTCAGCCGCACAGAACGTGACCCCGACCCCCCGCAGCAAACCCGCTTGCGGAGCGGGTCCCACCTCCCCAGCTGGCAGCAGGAGCCGCCAACCGCGCCGAGAAAGACTCCGGCGCAGGTCTGGTTAAGCTCTTGTTTGTTGGCATATCTGCAGTCCAGGTGCCGACCCGCAGCGTCCTGCTGCCCCCCCACCGCAGGGACGATGCCCGCGGCAGGAGTCCTGGCTGTACCGTGGGTACCCCGCACGTCCCCCTCGGCGGTGGCCCAGGGAGGGCCTGCCCCGATCCCTGACGCCCCTGACGGCCCTGCTTCCCCTTCGCCCCCCACCCAGCACCGGAGACGACGGCCACCCCGGACCATCTGGGGCAACCTGCCCGAGAGCCGCTCAGCCTCCTCTGCCCTCGCCAGCCGGGCGAACCACCGCCCGCCTACGGCCCCGGCCGGGACGGGTTCGGGATGCCCCAAAGCTGGGGGAGCTGCTCCCCTCCGGGAGGGCGGCCGGCAGGAGGAGAGCACAGCAGCCTTTGGTGCTGCTGCAGCAGGAAAGTATCTCTGTGCTTTCTCTTTCAGGCTCGCCGGATGGAAAAAGAGCAGCAGGCTCACCTCCAAATGTGGAGTTCACGTGCGGGGGGAGACAAAGAGCGAGGCTCCGGCTGCGCGCCCGGCAGTCCCGGCACACAGCATCCCCTCCCCACCGGGCGAGGGGTGCTCGGGAAGGAGCCGCACCGGCCCAGGTCAGATACAGCAAGGCGACAAGAAGCCAAAAAAGCAGATGGGAATCCGCGTATCTGGAACACCTCCAGATCTTGCCAAAAATAACAGTCAAATCTATCATTCAGCATCTCTGCACGGCGTTAGGTACCGGTGTTCAACACCGAGCTACCACTTCTGGGCTTGGCCACAGTACTGGCGCTGCGCAGATCAGCACCGCGACACTCGGCTCCGAGACAGAAGCCCATGGAGTAAAATCTGCATTTGATCGCTTTTTTTTTTGCTTCACCTTGAGGATATTTCTTTGCATTCTTTTCATAAAAAGAAACACGAGTACAGAAGATCTCAGTTTGTTATAAGTTAAAAATCTGAAAAGGCACCTGCCATCCGCCTGAGCGTTCCGAGTCCTTCCGCGCTACTGCAGGAAACAAAGCGCGATCTGTTTTATCCATCTTCAGGTGTGAGTAATCAGAAAGATGAACTCAAACAACAGAGGTGTTATTGTTATTGGTGACTGCCAAACCAAAAGAAAACCTGGAAGATCCCACTGACAAAACAGGAGACATTTCTGTTACAGTGACCCTATTATTGCCTCCGAGGAACGACTGGCATAAGCGTGATTATATCAATAAAAAATAAAAACATCATAAAAAGTAGTCAGGCAGAGATAAGTTTATTACTAATTACGAGCAGCCTGACATGCCCTGACTCCTTGTAAAATAAAATGAAGTCCATTTTTAATATCTGCTTCCACAACTTCCAGATAATAGAAAATTTACTTCAAGGTCATCTCTCGTTTAACAAGTCAAGAGATTTAACCGCATGTAGGGAAACCACCAAAGGCCTCCTGCTTCCCACAGAGCCAAAAGGAACGTACGAGACCGTGACTGTCGCTTACCTTCCTGGTTATCAATAAGTATAAATTGAAGTTCATTTTAGAGACAAGGGAAGTCTACATATAGAGCTACAAAACTTATAAAGTCTCATAATATTTAGGACAACCTGGCTTTTCATCCAAGAACAATAGGAGCAAGCACCAGCTGCTCCTAAATAAATGCAAATTAGGTATCGATGCTGGCAGCAATATGGGAATAAGAGCTATAAACAGAGCAGAGAAAGGTTGGCTTCCGCAGTGGCGCGGTCCTAAAGCGCGTGTCCCACTCTTCTGGGCTGCAGGATGCGCACAGGGGCAGTGCTGCCACTCCGGGGGACAGAGCCCCTTGCCGTGCTCGCAGCATGCGCCGCGCCGCGCCAGGGCAGGCGGTGTCAGAGGCTGTCCGGGGGAGGCTGCAGGTCCCAAACACGGACAGTAAGACAAGAGTGAATTTTCCTGCGCCTGCACAGCTCGGAAGGCAGCGGCACAGCTTCCCCTCCCAGGGCTTCCAGCGGCGTCTCCCCCGTCTGAGATCCCGCACCTCCCAGAAAGCATCACTGCTGCAGGAGCTTAACGCGCCAAGCGCTTCCCCCAGCCACGTGCCGATCCTGCACACGTGCCACTTATCCATCAGCGCAGACTGCTGTGGCAAACGCCCCAGACCTGATGCTTTCGTGATGGCTTCAATTTTCTGCTCTTCGCTTTTCTGCTTTATCGCCCGGCGATCCAGAGCCAGAGCCCGTCACGACACTCCTTCGACAAAGGCTCCGCTCGGTCCCACCGCCGGCTTCCATCTCCCCTCGGTCTCAGCCTTGTGATTTGGCTGTAACAGCACAGTGTTTATACTTGTCGTAAACGTCAAGCCGAAGTAACGTATAACAGTTGTATTTTATCCCACAACATCGGGGTTTACCCATGGCTTTTAAAAAAGCTTCAAGAAGTACTAAATACTCTCTGTTTCTCCTGAAGGCGCAGTGCTGGGTGGCACGGGGCACGTTCAATGAACGTTTAATGGATTCCTGAGAAGAGGTGAGCAGCGGCAGGCGTTATCTTCAGGAACTGGTCCTCCAGTATCGCAAGGGTGGGCCGAGAATAAAAAGAAACGGAAGTCCCCCTCGGATAACTCAGAGAATGGCGTACGGCGCAACAAGCTGAAGTGCAATACTTGCAGCCTAGTGACGGAGTCATAGCCATGGGATACTCCACTTATCGGGTGCTTTTTAGAGCCTGGGTTCTGCTGACTGAATGAAAATGTGTACAGATAAACGTAGAGCACACTGGCAATACTGTTAAATGATGCTTTGCATAATTATCACGATTCTCTGGTACCATTAACAGGCAAAGGCACAGAATCCTAACGACCACACTCGCCTGGCAACCCGGATTTGTCGTCTGACAACACGTGGCCCTAAAACCTCCCCATGAACGCAGCTGCTGATGGCACAAGACCTGTAGGCAGACGGCAAGAGTCTGTTTTGGCAACAGACGGCCCATTTTGGGCATGAAAAACAGCAGCGCTCTTACTGACGCAAACTGAAATAAGGCCCTCTCCGTTCACCCAATAACGGTCAGAGCACAGACCGTGCGGGCAGGACTCGGGCTCTCACCCAGCAGCCCTGTCCTCCCTGCCCACCCCGTCTCAGTTCACGCAGCCAGCGCGGACCGGGACGCACGTGCAGCAGGATGCTTATGGAGCAGAATGCTCACAGGCCGGGATGCTCGCGGACCAGGATGCTCACGGACCAGGACGCTCGTGGAGCGGGATGCTTGCGGAGCGGGATGCTCATGGAGCGGGACGCTCATGAAGCGGGATGCTCGCAGCCAGGCTCTGCATGATCAGGCTGAGGTCCTGCTGACCAGGGGCTTCCCAATGCCTCTGCCCCTGCTTCAACCCTAACAACAAATCCAGGTATTCACAGTTCTCGAGATTAATGTGCGCCACTGGAAAGCATCTCCACCCTGAGCAGAAAGCTTCAGACCAAACGTTTGAAGGTCTTTGTGGAGAGCACCAGCACAGAGCCATACAACACTTCTTGTGAGAGGACCAGCAGCAAGACTGGACTAAGTTGGTACTGAAGCCCTTTCCACAGAAAAAGGGATCATCATTACACCGTGTAAGTCTGCTAATGAAACCGAGCCATCACCACAACATAAAGCCCTACACTGCTCCAAGGCACTGAGCCTCGGTATTTTATTTCTCAACTGTGTACCTACCACTTAACTCTGAAAAATATTACTTATAAAAGATGATTCCTAAAAGCAAAGTTTGGAATTTTATTACGCCTCTGGGCTAGATCGGCTGATCTTTGAAGAAATAAGGTTGTACCCTTTTCATTTGATATCCACAGGACAATATTTTAGCCGTGAGCGAGGTCGGAAGAAAAAGATCCGCTGGGCTCCTGCCATGTGATGCATGTTTTCGGCAGCAAGGCCGGCATCGCCAGGCTCAAAGGGCTCCGCGTACCCTTAATAATGCGGCACAATGGAATGTGACAGATTGTCCCTACTAAGGTGGGAAAATACCATTCAAAAGGCTGCGAAGCAGATGGAGCACATGGAAAGACCTCAGAAGTGCAGACAAAAAAATAAAAAGAAAGTAACATTCAAAAAGTTAGAGCAAGAAGCAAGACGGAATCCCAGCGATGCCGCGTTTGTTAGCAGCTGACAGAGACTTCTCAACCTCAATAATCAAACACCCCTTCCCATTTTATAGTGCTCTGTTTATAATAAGCACTTCTATTATTGTTACTGCATTTTTACTTCATTTTGCTGTGTCAGCCACCACATTTGTCCCTTTTGGAGCCTTATTTACTCCTCGGAGAGGGCAGGACGCCCAGACGGAGACAGCGGGGATGGAGCACGCTGCAGAGGAGCCGCTGGACGCCAACCAAAGCGCCGCGCCGCCGGCAGATAATGCCACAGACGATGCTCACGGGGAGGGAGAACGATCGCGCAGCCGTTTTGAGCCCATCTTGCGCTGCCTCGGTACCAGCCGGCCGGACTCGGCGAGCTCCCGCAGCCGCCCTCCTGCAGCCGCTCCAAAACAAGGGCGCAGGAGCGAGGACGCCCTCGGCCCGCCAGGGAACCCGCTGCCGGAGGAGGCAGGGGCAGCAGCGGCCGCTCCCGGGCTGCGCGTGCAGCCAGCGACCGACAGCCACCGTGACATGGAAACCTGGCTACAGTCAGGCCCTTGTTTTTCAAAAAAAAAAAAGAAAGGAAAATTCTCCCTCTTTAATTCTCTACAGCCTCAAAAATGTCACTGCTCTGCAGGAAGGGAATGGCTTATTCCAAGGTCATTTAGCTGAGTTCACCTTGAATGTCAAAATGCAACGCTATTTTAAAGCCCCATTAAGTTATATTTTTATCTCCCTACCAGTCTCTAATCCCACGTTTCCAGTTACAGTGATGTTAGAGAGGAAACGGTGCAACCAGTGAGGTCACTACGGGCAGCGCTCTGGTCCGAGGAGAGGCGGTGAGCCGTCATCCGCCCGGGGCGCGCGAACCGCGGGGGGAAAGCGCGTGGGCTCGGATGCGGCGCGGGGACACAGAGGGAGCTGCACACTGCGCCGCCGTCCGCTCCCCTCCTCCCTGCGGGACAGCCCCTCCGGCCGCGGCTTCCCAACACAGACGTTACAATCCTGCCGGAGGGTCTGGGGCCTTCTCTGCACCCGAAGCGGCGAAAGCGTTCCCAGAGACGGCCAGTGGGGAACCCGACAGAAAGGCAGCACGTGGCAGGCGTTGCCTGGGGCACGCACAGCGCTCTCCGCACATGGGCACTGCTGCAGGCGCACAACAAACCGGAGACACGCGGGCACAAGAGGGTCCCCAGGCGGATGTCGCAGCTCCTCCTCTGCCCATGGTCCCAGTCCGGGCGTTGGACGTCACCTGCGCCAATGCGCTGCCGCTGCTCGCGCCTGGTACAGCGGGAAGGATCTGGGTAACTTCTCCTCGAATCTAAATTGTTGTTTTTACATGTTAAAAAAAGACAGCAATTTGTTCCTGACGCCCCAATCTGTGTGTTTCCCCAGGGTGAAGAACACACCTTGAGACACGGCGCAGCACTGCACGTCGAAGAGTGGCTCAGAAAAGGCACAGCACAACAAGCCGATGCTTCACAGGAGCGCGAGCTGAAAGCTGCCCAACGCTGGCTACCAAAAGAGTTTGAAATCAGTATATATTGAAAACTAGCTTCTACTTTAACTGTGATTTAATCCATACTTTTTCTTTCGTAAATGTGCCAATAGGTATTTTTTGCCTACAAATTGTCATGCTAAGCAAAATACAAAGTCAATTTGCTTTAAAAGAAATTGATTAGAGAGAATTAGATTCATCAACATTAATTTTTTCCAACGGAAAACAGGGTCTGAATAACGATCCAACATTCAACCCCAAAACTTTGGTTTAATTTTTGTAAGCACCCGATTAAGCGAGCAACACGCGGCTCGTGGCATGCTGCCCGTCCACCACCACCGCGCCTCCCATCAGACCAGCGCCCAGAAGAGCCGCGGCAGGGGCTCTGCAGGCAAAGCTGTTTGTCCTGCCCAGACCCTGTTCGCTTTACGGGCAGATCCATCAGCCCAGATTGCCTGCAGGTTGCAAAATCCCAGCTTCCTCCTAATTCACGCGCTGCCACGTTGCGGTTAGAGGGCCGGCGCTCGCAGGCGCTGCCGGTGATGGGTGATGCAACTGCCGGCGGGTCGCTGCCTCCCCGGCGGTTTGCTTCGTGGCCTGGCGGGGCTGGCTCCGAAATTCCGCTGCGCCCCGTCAGTGCGGGGAGCGGCAGCTGGCAGGATGGGCACGGCATCACCCACCCTCGGCCCCTTCTGGTCCTGCTGCCACCGTCGGTCCTTTGAAACAGACATCTGGCGAGTGTATTCTTCACTTGCATGGGTGGTTTTAATGAGCTGCCGCTGGGAGCGCCAGGAGCGGACGGAGAGGCGTCCCTGCGGAATCCGGCCGTTGGCTCGGTGCTGCGCGGCGGCAGCGGGCGCTGCCCATGGTGCACCCACCACCACCGCCGCTGCGCAGCCTCTGCCCTGGGGACGGGGGACGCGCAGCCCCCGCCCGCTCACAGCACCTCTGGGGGCACCACCGCGCACCGCTTCCTCGGCTGCACCCACCAGCCACGCTCTTCCCACCGAAAAGGCAGGAATGCCACCAAAACGTCCTCACGGGGACAGCTCTGCCTGCCCCTCCAGACTTCCTTCAGTATTGGACAAAATGCTTCAAGTGCCGTTAGGAGGGAAAACCATCCTTCAACTGCAACGTGTCTTGAACGAGCAATTTCTAAAGCTTACCATACCTTGCTTCATTTTATTATTTATTTTTTTTTAAATGAAGGTAATAGAGGTTTCCCTCTTGGCGTGAAACAAAGAGATGTGACTTTCCGCTTCCCCGTCATTTTATTCCACGCTGACATTGCTGAAAATTTCGTTTTTAATAGAATTTCTTCCAGATAATGTATATCAGCAATCAAATGCAGGCACAGCATAGTCATCTGCCAAGTTAAAAATTCTATGGTATTTTCCCCCTAAATAGTTTCATGTACTGATTACTTAGAAGAACGTATTCTCTGCGAAGCTGCAACCAGGCACTCGGTCTTTGCTCTTACTGATAAATGTAAGCAATAAAAACATGTTCTATTCTACAGCAGCGCCTATTAAAATGTAAACACGGCGAGAGGACTTTGAGCAGGCTACAAAAATGCTTTATTCAATAGTCAAAGCGAAAGGCTGTCTGAGGCTGCTCAAACCCGGCGCGATATGTAAATACGTCAGCGGGCGCGTTCCGCTAGAGGTCAATATTACGGTTATACAGGCGCGAAGCAGCCCTTCCGACGCTGCGGGGCAGCGTACATGTCCAATACCGCGGTGAATTTTCCCATCTCTGAGGTCAGAAATACACCGACGCTCTGCGCTAAGCAAGATGCTGATGAATTAAAATTCAAAACGTCCCTCATGAATAATTCACGGATGCGTGCAAGTAAATTATAGCAATGTAAATATATATATGTATATAAATAGATACGTATATATGCAAATTAATACATTAAGGGCTCAAGTCATCCACAAGGAAAAATACCAGCCACATAAGAATGTTTGCTTAATACCGGATCAAACACGTAAGACTGGAACTAAAGAAACAGCCTGTAAATTTATCAAAATCCGGCGTAAAGCCGTCCTCGTACCATGCGCACTTGAATCAGATGCTACAAATCCTCCTAATTTTTTTAAGTTGCTTTTTTTCCCCACTTCATGTTTCACTCTCCCTAAAGCCGACCTACGGCACCTTGGTCTGACCCCCGGTGACGGCTCTGCTCAGGAGCTCTGCAGTCCCCCCCCGACTGCGTCACTACGCACAGCCACCGGGCAACCAGTTCAGCACCCCCTCGTCAATCCGCGCTCTGCGGCTAAATTACGTGAATGACAATTACCGCGGTAAGCTAGCAAGTCCATTAAAATCCTTGAATTCTGATGAACAACAATATAAATGATAGACATAGGTGCAGAGTCCATCGATCATCCCCTTCTCCCTCACAGCAAGAAAGGTGGGATCACATTAAAAATAGAACAGACACCTGCAAATAGATGGGTATTTATACGGAATATTGTGACAACTGTCATTTCGCATTAGTCACAGAGATCCCACAGGACTTGGGCAAGTATTAAATGTACCAGGTTTTGTTTACTGGCAAAATATAATAAAATCCACCCTCCCCGATGGTTTCCTGGTGGGGATTGCTCCTCTCCCTAAAGTCATTCATAAAATAGGGATGTTCCTCCAAGATCCTGGGTGGAAAACACTTCATCACAGCACCACAGTACGGGGGGGGGTGGGGGTGGTTATGATTCCTCACTTGGACTCCTCCATCATTTTCAGGATGGTCTGATGACGCCGGGCTCAAAAAATGACCATAAAACACCCAAAGTCAACGCAGCCCCATGGCATGATGCCATAGGGGGTCCTGCTCCACCGCGTGCTACAGAACACGGCCAGTGCTGCCGTGGAACCAGCCTGCCGAGCGACGGCGTCCTGGCCACGGCAGCGTGACACGGGTGCATAGGGACACCCCACTTCCCTCGTACGAAGGCAGTAAGGTGAGCGAAAATGCGGCCAAGGCTCTTGCGCTGTCTGGCGGAGACACCGTGCAATGGATCCCACGCAAAGCTGCAGGCGATGGTGCACTCATGTCTTCCCTCAACTCTGATAAAGATCAAAAGTAGCACTTTGGGAATCTTGTTAGAGGGTCTGCAAAAATTTTATCTTGACCTTATTAAGCTTAACTTTAACCATTTGGACAGTTGTAACTTCCTTTAAGGCACTTCCCAGCATTTCCCAAGAACTTCACCAGCTCCAAGAGCAGAGGGTCGCTCCTGCCAATCCACAGCGTGTGCTATTTCTGGCCGTTTTACCCAATTCCCTCATTTGCCAACCAGCGGACAGAAGCTCTAAAAAGGAAACAAAACCAGATTACACTTGCCAGCCCGACCCGTGGGAACACATTTCAACTGAAGTTGCTGAAATGACAGAAACACGTTGTTCCCCACTTAGCCTAATTGACAGGCTGTAACTGTTGATTAATTACGTAGGGAAGGCGCAAGGAAGCAGCTAGGCGGTCTGCTTTTATTTCCCAGATCTTCCAGGTACGACCTTCAGACCCGCCGGGGAGCATCTCGCTGGATGCGCCACATGGGCAGCAGAAGCGCCGTCTCCTTTAATTACCCCGTGCTCAGTTTACACCTCCACTCGCAGCTTCTCCCCAGCCTGTCCCAGGGCCGCTGTCTTCTTTTCCCAGATTACACGGGCAACTGCCGACAGCCGAGCCCAACTGCTGCTTCTCGCCGCTTCCCGGCCACGCGCTTCTCTGCCATCTCAAGTCTGGTGTGGAAAGCCACAGTCCGGCGTGGAAAAGTTGTACATCTTGAAACTTGTTATGCTTAGTGCAAGAGCAAACCACTATTGAAACTCCTCCATCGTGAACAAGATGGTTACCTGATTAATAGTTCAAATGGCGACCTGCAAAAAGTGAAGATCAGAAGATGTCTGGGCGCTCCTGAGAGCACATCTCTTGAGCACGTTCCTCAAGGGTCTCGGGGAAGAAAAACCCAAAATCCAGAGCTGGAGCTATGCCTGTTTACCTCCAATAAGAAAAAACCCTCGCCCGTACAGATGGAGCATTTCAAGGTCTTGCTTGTTACCCTGAGCCTCGTGCAGTAAAAATAGGACTTCCGTGCAGGTCCTGGACGCTCCTTTTACTTGGTGAAAGACATTTACATCACTCGAAGCAAAATGTATCCTCAACGGCAATGTAGTTCCTATCCAAAAACACACCATGCCCTACATTTTATCATCAGCGCAGTTAATCATTTATACAGCCCTGCAGATGTACGCAGTACTCTCCGAAAAAAGATGAAGGCACATCGTGTGCCCCAAAGAACACGCAGTGTAGTGCAGGGAAGGCAAACAAGGGCAGAGGGAGAAGAGACACTGGATACAACCTCAGATGGACAGGGTCGGAGAGGTAAGAGATGACGGACGAGGGGACAGAACTGGAAGGGGCGAAGGGAATTACAGAACCAAGTGGGAAATCAGGACAAGAACAGGTTACCGGGGCAAAACTCTAAAAAGATTAAAGGTGAAGAAGAGGCCTCGAAACAGGTGCAGGAAGAGCCAAGATGCCACCAATGGGATCCAAAGAAAAGGCGGCAGATTTGGGATGGTGGGCAAGGACCAAGTTGACCAGGCGTCAGCGGTTCGAGGGGAGCTGCTGGAAGGACAAGGAGGTTGTCGGAGCAGGGAGGAAGGCTTTAGGCAACAGCGGCTGGAGGGAACGGGGAAACACGAGTAACTTGTCTAGAAAGAGCAACAAAAGCGTTTTAAAACAACTCGCAGGACTGCCTGGATCAGAAATAATACATAAAAGAAGTAATGCGGCACAGCAGAAAGTGGGGAACTGATCCACCTGCCACGCGACACCACCAGAAGTACTTTATAAACCCGCATTAAAATTCAGGCTCCGTTTCTGTTTCTGCCGGGTTGGTTCCGCGCCTCTTGCCACGGGGACCGGAGAGGGCACGGCCTCCACTCATCTCCTGGCCGGCGCCGCGTCCCCGGCCGTGCCGGCTCGGACACAGCTCCTGACGGAGGCAGTCTGTCGGCCTTTGACAGCCGAGCGGTCCCTCCTGCGCTGCCCCGGTGCCCGGGGCCGCCGCGCTTGTTTGTAGCGGCCACGCTGGTGTCGAGGCAGAGCCTGTCGAGCAGCTCCCTGTCCTCTGGGCTGGGAATCGCCTCCACGATATGACCACGTTTCCCTCCCACCTCGTTAGCGGTCGGGTGGGACACGTGCCCTCCCAACCCTCTCCCACGCGCAGAGGGACGAGCGCCCGCCTCAGACTCTGCTCACGTCCATTGATGAATTCCCGACGGTTTTGCCTTTCCCCACCAAACCCACAGCCTGACCTCTGGTGTGCAGCTCCACCGATTCTGCTCCAAGCGCGCGCTGTCCTACCTTGCAAATTTTCCACCGTGATACTTTTACAACCTACTATAATTAAGCTTTATTTGGAAGAGTCTCTCTCTAGCTTTGTATTCTTGCCAGCAGTTGGGGTACTGCTCCACACTACGCACACCAGGTTTACAACGCCTTTTTCCCCCGTGCATCACCAAGGGCTCTGGCTGCGCAGCGGCATCAGCCACCGCAGACCTTGCCTGAGCTTTCAGTAGGAAAAAACCAACAGATTTTAAATAAAGCTATTCCTTGTAACCTGAAAATCAAACTTAAAAAAAAAAGAATGTAAGAAAGGAAACTGTGGTTTTCTGAACAAGAACAGAGCTTTGCTTTTCTTTGAGAAAAAGCGCCCCTTTGAACGACGAGCCTTGCAACGCAGCCAAAGACCCACGCAGTCTGGGAACGAGGGAGACAGACCTTGGGAATAAGTGGGAGGAACTTTTTATGGAAGCCAGGAATCCCCCAGACAAGGGGTGGGTGGTAGGGAAGCAGCAGGGCTCGGGCAGTCCGTGCCGCGCACAGGCTCTCACACAACCCTGGGGTGTATAAACTCCGAAACATCGACCAGACGGAAACTGGGAGAAGACTCACAAAAGCATACAGGTAGTCCGTCAAACCTGCCTGGGTGTCATTCCAGTAATCCCAATCTACCCCAGTGAAAAGGGCATCGGAAAGCTGCAGAGGAGAGGTTCTCTTCAGCCCCGCGAGGTTGAGGACAGTCACCTCCACAGGCGCCTTCCACAGTCCCAGGACGGGCGCTCTTCCCAGAGGTGACTTGCAGTCCTCCTGCCCACCACCCGCAGAGCAGCCCCCGCCTCGCTGCCCCGTCTCCTTGGGGGGCTCACAGAGGCACTGGGCTGCCGCGAGCACCTCTCCTCCCCTACCCGCGGCCCCGCAGACACTGCCAGATGGAGGAGATCCAGCTGCAGGCTCCTGGAAGGCAGGGCCAGAGCCAGCGCAGCCATAAACGAAGCGTTGGAAGAGTACGAGCAATCAGCCCCTTGAAGCATCATCCCTAAGCGTGCAGCAGACTCTCCGTCCTTTCCTACCTTTAAATCGTGACCAACATACTTTTGAAAGATAAAGGCTCAACGAGAAGCCACGGACGGAATCCAGGCACCAGTGGGTGGAATTTTCCGACGTGCGCTGCGCAGGTCAGATGATCACAGTCGTTCCTCTTGACCTTGCGATCTGTATTTTAATTAACGTACCCTCCTGCTTGTAGGATATCCAGAAACGCTACAGCTAACAATCTTCTGCTTGGGGTTTTCCCTCCTAAAATGGACTTTCAACAATTGGTACACATTTTTCTTTGATTTTGATAATCTAACGTTAAAATCATGAACTATCCCCAATCCACTTCAGATTTTGTTTGTTTAATGAAGAGTTGAGTGATTTCAAAGGTGTTTTTACAATTCAAATACTGGGTGGTTGCACGCTGAGAAGATCCTTTGATATCTGAACAGTCCTCCAATGACAATCTCGTGGTTTTAATCTCTCTGATATTGAAGGCAATCTAGTTGATCTTACACGTATTTCTGACGAAATGAGCCTTTTTCTCTCTCCATTTTTCACACAATATATAAAATATTTACAAATATGACACAACAGACTTTATGTTGTTGTTCTGCTTTGGGCAACACTGTGACACAGGCAGTTGACATTTATTAGTCATTCAAGAAAACGGAACTAAACCTAAAATTTTTTAAAACTAATTATTTTATTCAATACTCTCTTGGGATTTTCCTCTAAGACCAGTCACTGCACGGCTCTCGTAGGTTATATACAAAACCAGTTATTTTTGTGGATAAAAGTCAACAAGAAGTCAGTAATTTTTGGCAGGCAGCCTTCACTGTTCTGCTAGCACAAGCGCATCCAACTGCTGATGAGCCCTAATGTTTCCCTGGTATTGTTTTCTGCTCTAAAATGGAAGATCTAATCTACGCTGAAGGTCACTCCGCACCGAAGGCTGCAATCAGTGACAGCGTTCTGGAAACCGACAGAAACGTGTAATATTGTGCAACATCCTCTGGACTGCCACAGCAGCGGCTGTGCTGCCGTGTCCTCTGCCCGGGATGCGGCACAGCTGGAGCACCGCTCTCCCGCTGCACCGCCGCTCGGGCAGGAGAGAGAACTGATGTGCGGGTCACAGCGGCGCCGGGGAAGCTGCGGCACAGCCCGTTTAACCCATCCACATTTTAGGAAAAAGGATAAAGTCCTGCCCACTTTCGCCCGCGGTCCACACCTCCGGTAGGGACACCTACCCTCATCTAGAACAACAATTAGTGAAAACCCATCTTTTGAAATAATCACCTCGTACAAGTCTAAACGCACTACATCTTAAAAAAAAAAACCCACAACACCAAAAAAAACGTAATTAAAAGCTAGACTTCTCACAATACCTCAGAGTCAGGCAATTATGAGGCACTTTTAATGAGTAATTTAGGTAATTAAAGAAGTCAAACATATAATACGCGAGAAGCAGTATCAGGGAGTTACTGCTCCGTGGCACTTTGTTCTCCGACCCCGTCTGGTGCTCGCGGTGATGCGAGTGCCGTCTTCTGCTGATGGTGGATAAGGGCTAAAGAGGGGTTTCCGCGACTCACCTTTACGTGTGTTTAACTCCGACATGTACAAAGTGTGTTGGTAATTGCCGCTGGAATTCAGTGCGTGCTGTATCTCATCTAGGATATGGAATTTACTGGCTGTATTCTAGTAAAAGAACTTTATGGCTTTCTGTCATGATAAATAACAGTTTATAGCATAATGGAATTAATATTTACTTTGAAAGCTATGCAGACTATTCAAATAAAGTTGCTATATATAGAATCATCTCAACGGCCGCTGGTTTTTTAAATGCTGTGAATTGACAAGACAACATGCAAGTATTAAATCCCAGTGCCCTCCAACCATTAATAAACCTTCAGGTTTTGGATTTGTAATCAAACCCCTTCCATATATTTTATACAATTACTGCAGTTCAAAAAGCGTTAACACAAAAGCGTGACAAACCGGGCACTGAAACCCTCTGGGGTTTGGGCGCGTTCTCCGCCCGCCCCAAGGACGGAGACGGGGCAGGACCGCGGGTTGGGAGCACCGGGCTCGGAGCCAGGGGCAGAAACCCAGCAAGCGTTCCCAGGAAAGTTCACGATTTCACACAAAAATCGATCACGCTTTTGTAATTATAAATGGTTATTTTTACTATTCCAACAAGGAGAGATTAAAAAGACCCCGAAGTCTAAACATACCTCTTAGTATGAAAGTAACAGGGAAAAGAAACTGGCGGGTTTTAGATGGATGTTTCTCAGCTATTTCAAGTTAATACACCACTGTTAATGCTCAAAATTTATTTTTATCCAGCGCGTATCTCATCCCCAACCTTCCATCACAAGCAGTGCGTAAGGCAGTTTCGTCTGCCTCCCACCGGCGCTTACGGGCCACCGCGGGGGCTGGGGGTGCCGGCGCAGGGAACTCGCACGCCCCAGGCAGCAACCGCCGCTCACGTGTTTAGCCGCACAAAATTCTCTGTTGTGATAGATGGATAACGAGGCAATGAACCAAAAGAGCATCATCATTAGCGACCAAAATCCAAGCCGTTCTCCCGGGCGCCAGACGCCGGTCCCCAAGCACGCGCGGTGGCAGCACGCACAGCTCGCCCGCCGGCATCTCGGGCTCACCCAGGGAACCCAACCCCAGCCCAGCACCCAAAGGAGCAGGCTGAACGTCAAGACAGACACATGTCAAATCTAACAGGAATGGTATAAATAGATACTTTAACCATTAGTTAAGAGAGACGTGTTTGTTTTCCTAATGGGTTCGCATTGTGCAGAGCACAGGGCAGCTCAGCGACACGCATGTCAAAGTTTTGTTATGTTTCATACAACTCAACTGTTTTCCGACGAGTCTGCAGCTCTGTCTTTGAAGAGCTACATAGAGCCTACAAAAGCAGAACAAAGGGAAACTCTCGTTAAAAATTAAGCCCAAGTGTTGGACACAGCCGCCTCTCCAAGAGAGGATGGGCGTGAAGGGAAGCACAGCGGAGGCAGGAGCTCTTTTTAAGCTCAAAAACATGCTTCCCTTTAGGAGGAAAAAGCTAAAATAAATTATTCTGGCTGTGGCAGGGAAGACGTTACAGACCAAATGGAAACTGCCCCCGAGGACGACAGCGAGTCTGACCGAGAAAGGACAGGGAAGGGGCCGAGCCGCCGCGTGCCTGGTGCGCGCTCACACCCAAGAGCGGCAGGAGGGAGAGCCAGTGCCGCAAACCCACCGGCACCGCTGTAACCAACCTCAGCGCCTGAGCACGAAAGTATTTCCTCTTTCTTCTTTTATTCGAAATTTGTTTATGGCAACAGGCATACAAAAACTGCAGGCAAAGTGTAACCATCAACAGAAACACCCACGCAGCATTAGAGAATACGCTCCGGTCAGACAGAAGGCATAACCTTCAGAAACATATTTATAGCGCTCTAAAACGCTGCAGTCCTCAGTAGCACGGGGCCTTCTCTTGGAAAAATACAACACGTTTGTTGTGGTAAGTGACACGCAGCAGCCGCACGCAGTCACGGCAAAGCCGCCCGGAGGGGCACAGGGGGACGCGCGGTCAGGGCCGGCGGCAGTCGGGGACGGGCGCACTGCACTGGCACAGCCCCACAGCCGCCACCGCGCAGCCCCCGGCGTGGCCGCGGCACGCCGCGACCGCCAGCGCCAGCCCTCCGCTTCGCATTTGGAGACCTGAATCTTAACTTATCAATTAATTTGGAGATCTGAATCTTTACCCTCGTGCAACCCGGTTATCTTGTAAAAGTCCAGGGTTACCTCACCTTACTTTGAGAACTCGCGTTAAACCAAGCGTCGCTTGCAAAGCTTTGCGATTACAGATGAACATCAAGTCCTCCCTGGTTCCAAGCCGCAGAATTTTTGTGTCACTACCAGGTTTTTATTCTTTCAAAATAATTTCAAAGGAAGCACTCCAAATTAATGACGTAAGCAAAAATTGAAATACGATTATTTTTTTAATTTTTGTTTTTCCCTTCTAGACATTGGAAGTTGCCCCATGGAGGTGGGCAGTCAGGGTAATAACGCACCCCAGTACGAGTCCCGAGATCTCGAGGCTTCTGCAGAGGAGATGAGAGCCGGAGCCCGGGAGGCGCCGGCGCACCCGTGCGGACGCCGCTGAGGCGCAGTGAGGGCGGTGGGTCTCAGATCAGACCTGGGTCCTCCCTGCGACCGCGCGAGCTGAACCCTCCCGCCCGCCGCTGCGCTCGGCGTGGACGTGTAAATACCCCCTGAGAGAAGGGCGGCAGAGATATTTTAGCCAGTGATGAGAAAAGTTTCTGCTCTCACAAATCACTGCTATCGGCCCCCTCACACGCTTAACTGAGATGCTTAGACACAGGTTTAGCTAAATTTGTTTCAGGAGAGGTCCCACGCAGGGCACCCCGAGCCTGCCGGCTACGGCACGCGGGCTGAGGCTCTGCTTTGGCTGAGAGCGGCAACGGGAGCACCAGCCCAGGCCGGTCGCCCTTGAAAACAATTTTTTTTTTTTTCATCCCAGTGTAGAAGAGGGAGGAAAAAATAAACTCAAGCCTCATCAGGTTGCCCAAGGTCAGCAGGCGGTTTCTCAGCATGCTCCAGTAAACACTTGAGGGGGGTCACTGGAAATCACAGGGAGCGCCGCCTGGTGAATCCCGACCGGGCGCGAAGGCAGGCGGACATCTGGGCTGCGGCCGCAGCTCGCTCGGTGGGCGACAACGCCACGCGGGGAAGAGGCTGCCAGGGGAGCGCAGAGCTCCGTAGGGAGGGCTCTGTCTCACGGCACGCACAAATTCATCGCATCCTGCATCCTCCTCACGCAAAGGGCAGGACGGCACCGCCGGCAGTACGGCACCGGCACCGGCTCCGGCGGGGAGGGCGGCTGGAGCTGCAGGAGCCCGGGAGCATCGCTGCGGGGAGCGGGCGCTGCGGGGCCCGGGAGGAAAAGCAAAAGGGGCTCTGTCCAGAGCATCGGCACAAGTCCCTCCCTGGAGGGAGGCTCCAGCGCGGAGGGCACGGCGGGGGATGTCGGCCGCCCTGGGGACCAGCGCCGCGGCCCCGCGGGTCTCGGGGGGGGTCCGGCCGCGGCTGCGTGGGCAGCAGCCCCCCGGGACGGCGCGGGGTCTCTCCCCGCACGGGCGAGCGCGGTTAATCCCCAGCAGCCACGCGATGGCAGCAGAAATATGGGAACGCCGGAATGGACGAATACATTATCATACAGTTATAAGGAAAAGATATTTTGCAAAGCTGAGGCAACTGCTAAACATAGCCCAACGTATATGACATTTTTAAGACAAGCAGGGAGTAGAAAAATAATTTTTTACCTCTGAAATACAATAATTTACATTTGCTCCATTACTTTAATTGCCAATAGTGTCACTCGTGCTTTCTGGTTGTAGCATGGATACAATACAGCCCTCTCCCTATGAATCTTTCATTTTAATTTGACCTACAGCAGACGCAGTAAGATTGGCTCCTGTTTCAAACTAATTCCTTGAGCTTTGGGTAACAAACCTGTCTCCGTTTCGGCTACGAGCTTATCCTGCAGGGTGCTGTGCGTCTCCTGGAAAGTGCTGAACAACCTGAGTCCACCTGAGCCCCCATGAGAACACCGGTTAATTTATTCTAAGAAATAGAGTATTTGGTTTGCTCGACGGCGGGCTGTACCACGCTTTCAAACACGGCATCTCCAGCAAGCGGAAAGCACCAACAATCCTCTTCCCGTCAGCTCCGTCCCACCGCCACTCGTTACCTCAACCACCTTAGCAGGGGCCCACATCTCATTAGTGCCCTTTTGTTTAAGGCGCTCGCCTGCTTTTTGCCTCCCCCCCAACAAGGTTATTTTCCAGGAGCTGTTTGAGGCACTTTTTTATTTTGCAAACAGTTGGTACCCGAGGTGAGACTATCTATAAAACCGTGACAAAGCATCAAGCCGAACCGATAAGTAGAACTCTCACCGCCTGCGGCGGACAGACGCATGGCGTCCCGGCGCGGACACAGCATCCCACCCGCTCCCCGGAGGGCTTCCGCCCCCCCGCTCTGTTCATGCATCTCTGCCGCTAAGAGCAGGTACACGCCCTTCCCGGAGACCACGCGTTTTCCGAAGGGGTACGGGCAGGAGAAGCGAACCAGCTCTGCCGCCGCTGTCGGTCTGCGCCCGCCGTGTCCGGCTCTCACGGGAATGGTGTTCTGCCCGGGACGGGACACCGACCGACCGGGACGCGGCGAGGGCAGGGGACGCACTGCCGGCCCACCCTGGCCCCGCTCCTCCCCACGGCGCTCCCCTTCTTTTCTGACAACAGCACACCAGTATGCCATTAATGCTTCTGTTTCCAAAGAGCTGTACAAACACCGGCTAATTAATTCTTACCTCTTGCCTATAAAAAGAGTGAGTAAATAAGATCCTACAAAGCGGTGGCCATGAAAACGTGCCCACGTGCAGGACAGGGCCACGCTCTGAAATCCTGTTTGCCAGCTTTTGTGCCTGTACTGTGTTTTGGGGACAACACCAGTTTTTTTCCAGGAACTCCGGCACCTTCAAACCTCTTGACACAACTCTGCTCTTGCTGCCTCCCCTCCCCACTATGCTTTGGCAAGCGATATCCGTCTTTCCAACAGGAACTCAGGAAATTAAAATGTTTAATGCATCTCTGGTGCATACAAAATTAGCAGCAATACAGCAAACGAGATTTGCTTTCCTTTCCAACACGCGGTGAAATAAATAAATAAATAAACAAGCACATTAAAACCCAGGCGCGTAACGCGGAGACACTGAGGCTCCGCGTTTCCAGTGGAAGCCCTTATCTCCGTCACAGCCCGCAGTGCAATTACGAGATTACAAGGCACACGCTGCTTCAGCACCTGGATCCTCCGTGCAGTCGCAGGGATCCCACGGAAAAAGGAAACCTCTTCGTCTCGCGCGGAGCGGCAGCGAGTTCAGCTCGCCGCGCTGCACCCCACCACAACGCGATGAGCGACCGCCGTTAAGGGCTTGCTTCCTCTACGCGTGCACAGGAAGACAACTACGTGGTCAAAAAAGTAAAAGCAGACCACTGTCTCCGGTCCAAAACGTATTTTAAGTTTTTTTCTTTTTTTCTGTAAACTTTCTCATCTAAATTGCAAACGCTGGGACAGAGTCTGGGCCAGTAAACCTCCCCTCCCATCTCCCGCCCCCAGCGCGTTAAACCGAGACCACAGATCCAGCAATCCAATCTCCATATATTTTATTCTTAAAATATTTCATTTCTGGCCACCAATCTTTAGATCTCCTATTGGATTTTGTTTTCGTAAATGGATTTTCCCACAGAGCTGGCAGAAAATATATTTAATTTTGAATTTCTCTAAACTGAAATCGTCAATATAAATGTCAACGCGTATTTGCGCTGCACAGCCTTCGCAGTGACACAAACCTCACGTTTCAGAGGGGGACACGGGGGGGGCCCGTTAGCTTGTTTCTTGTCTGCACGCTTGTTCTAACGTTTTATTTAATAAAGACGGCTAAATAATATATAAATATATGTATATTAAATTTTTGTGTGTGTTCCGCTTCGTGTTTGGGGGGGGGTCCAGAAAGAAGTTTGACGTCTGCACCGCTCTGCAGGCGGGTCGGGGGGAGCTGGAGAAAGCGGAAGGAGAGCCGTGCGCGGCGCGGAGCCCGACGCGCGCTGGGGTCCCTCACCTCCTGCCCTTACAGCCGCGGGGCACCTTCCGCCCCCCGATGCTCTGCAAGAGAGGAGCGCACACTCCGTCACCGGGCTCCTCCTCTTCTCCCCCCCAGTACGGGGTGCAGTTGCAGCATCAATTCCTCAAACAATTTCAATCTATCTCGACGCTAATGTCATTAGTCCACAGAGATCCTTTTGGAATAATTCACACCGAAACTGCCTTTACATGCTAAATGAAAAATGTGCAGACTTTAGTGAATGGGGTTTGAATTACAGTCCCACCACATGTGGCTCAGCTTTATTCGCGCTATTTATTAAACAGGGGGGAAAAAGGCGATGCAGTCAATTACAAAGCAATTACCTGAACGGCTACTGCAAACCTGTTGCCCTGCGCTGAAGGGACGGTTGCCCTTGATCGGGGCAGAACTTGCCCACGGGCCACCTGCCGTCACCCAAACAGGGGTCCTGGCCCCCACGGCCCCCACCTACGCGCGAAAGAATCCCCCCATCGTTCCTGGCTGGCTTCGAGGGCTCCTCGCCCGGCACCACACCGCATCCACGTTATACACCGTTCACCCCCTTTTCTCAGCCTTTCTGCGATCTTCACCAACCTCCGTTCCTGGAGAGCCGCACCGCGCGCTGGAACGGGCTGCAGCCGTTTGGCATCTTATTTCAGAAACTTCCCAAGCCACAGAACGGTTCCCAACGCCTTTGCTGTGCTTCTCCAGTGCGTTTTAAGATGACTTGTAAAGTCAAAACATCACTTAGTTTTTTTAACTTACTGCAACAAAGATTTTTGTTTGCTAAACTACATTTAAAAGCCCACAGGTAATTTTTTTCACTGTGTTCAAAAGATCCTGGCTGGAATACAAGCAGTTACCCTGCTCACAGCTTAACGGCACTGTAACAGCATTTCAGCCACGAGGACAATCGAGGCCCAGAGCCAGACCTGCCCCGCCAGTACCCTTTGCTGCTTCAGCCTTTGCAAACGCTGAACCCACCACACCATTGATCTGCCACTGAAATTCAACACAAATATGCTCAAGCTGAGCCGCAACCCCAAAAGCTCTTGCTCCCCGCTTTGCTTCATAATGTTTATGCAAAACTCTCCGTTGTTGCCGTGAAGCAAATTGTTTTCCAAAAAGAAAGTTCAAGCCGTTAAGTTTTGAAAGCTGCCTCTTGTTGAAAGCAGATGAGGAAGGGAAAAGGTCCCTCACCCCACCGAAATCACAGCAAACCGCGGTGGGAGGAATCAAACACGAGGGGGAAAAGCCTGAGAAAGCAGTTCAGTCCTTTTATTCCACCTTTTCTCCCTTAATCACACAACACCAAAAACGTTATCCATTCTGGTTCGTGTCCAAAACGACACATGAATTAATTGAGTGTAACGACAGCTGCTTGGCATTACATGCGTTAAAGGTAACGACTGTTCTTCCTCCCCGCAGCTCTCCCCCGTTCCTGACTTTGCTGTAATTCAGTCCATTCCCAACACCTCACTGGAAAAACTATTCACAAAAGGAGGAACAAGAAACAGTCTCTCTATTTCTTTGTGAATTTCTTTTCCTTTCTCGCAGTGGGCGGCTCCCCCCATTTCCAAGTGTCCCCACCTGGAAGCCTCCCCGGAACCCAAATTTACAGACCCCGCGACGAACCATAAGAGAAACACGTTCATCTGGTCGGTCGGTGGCATTTCGTTACCCTGCACTGACGCTGCCAGGCTGAGCGCGCGAAGCAAACGCAGCGTAAAAGCCTCAATACAGCATCTCAAGATTTAGCAGTTTTCCCACCAATATTGACTCACCCGTTCCAGCAAACCCCTCCCCGGCGGTGGCTGTGGGACGGGACGGGACGGGACGGGACGGGGGCTCCCGCGGGCAGGCAGCCAGCCCGGCACGGCCCGTACTCCGGCACGGCACTTGGGAACGGGGAAAAGCCGGGGAGGAAAAGCAACCTGCCGCCGCGCTGCCTCCATCCGCCTCCCGCGAAGCCGAGAGCCCTTCAGACTTTGGCCAAATGGAAATATCAGCGCACGATGCTTAAAATCAAGCGCGGGCCGAGGTCGCCTGGGGAGAGCCGCCGTTAGGACAGCTGTGCCCATGCCAGGGCAGCGAGAAATCACCGCTCCCGCTTTCTTCCACCCGACCCCGCCAAGCCCGTGGTCCCCCGACCCCCGCGAGCCCCACGCACACCTTCATTCCGCCGCACCAGGAGCGCCCCCAGGACAGCTGCCGTCATCTGCTGACATCTCACGCTACCCCTCGCCGGTCTTCCCCTCACTGCGCTGCCCAGAAGAAGTGACGCTGCTAAACCCGCTTGGTGAGCAGCGAGTTTGGAGCATTTCGGCTCTAGAAGTTCTCACCCAAAGAGGCATTTTCCTGGAGTGTGGCACAGCAATGCGCCGGTGGCTCGGTGTGAGTTTGTCCACGCAGGAAATACAGCCAAATATTTAATAGCGTGTCTCGAATAAGCAATGCCTGCTAAAACACCAACCAGCGCCTCCGTTTCCCTGGCGAGGCACGGCTCCAGGCGGACGCGGTCCCGACTGCCAGCCCCGGGCACAGCATCTCCCCCAGCGTCGCACGCGGGACGGTGGCCCTGGTCCCAGCTGAGTCTTCACGCTGAGACACCCAGACGTCAAGGCAGCTTTCACTGCTGAAGTTAGACGCCGTAAAATAAGCTACGGCAATTAAAGAATTAGTTACGTTACAGGTCTGTGGAAGAATGAAATCTCCTGGACACGTAAGGGGCGTTAGGAAAAGATGCCAAAACCCACCACCATTTGCTGTGAATTTATGTTACTGCAAGCGAATACATCAGGATCCCGATATAGAAAACGAATTATTGATATGTATGTTCCCTTCAGAAGCGACTCTCAGGAGACCCATTCCAGATTTAATGATAATCCATATTCCCCTTCAGAAACGGTAAACCGGCTCTCTGATTTCCCCAGGACCGCCTCAGACGCATGAATCATTAAGACGCCATCCAACCCTCCGTTCTGGATGCCGTAAACACCACCTAGAACAGGGAACGGAATAAAATCCAACCACAGCTCCTGAGGAGTCAACGCCTTCCACGCTTCTGCAGGAGCACCTGCCCGCCGCGTTCGCGGCAGAGGCGTGCGCGCCATGGCGCAGCGGGGGGACGCGCTCGGACTCCGGGCCCTCTAAGGAGCTACGGCAGAGTAAGGGAGAGGCTGGTTAGAAACGGCTACGGTCAAGTATTAGGAGCCATGCAAGGAAACTACCCTTAGTAGCGACGGCAAAGAATAGATTTGTATAAAAACTGTCACTCCCCCTCCAGCAGTTTTTCTCCTTCGCGCTCAGGGCTGCGCTTGTCTGCGTTAATGTATGCGCACGTGTGTGTCATACTTTCAGAAAGCCTTTCACATTAAACTCCCGTTTCTCCTCCAAAGCCATTCCGCAGTATTTCTCTGGAATGCATTAAGCAGCCCCACTGAACAATGCAATCCTAATTAGTTTGCAAACTACGCGGCTCACCTCTGCGGGCGAGCGAAGCCCATGTAAATTACAGTGAATTGGATCAGACCGTCCTAGGAATAGTTCTCCAGATTAGTGCTGCTCGAACGTGCGATCTCACAAGTTGCTTTCACCCTCCAGTAATAACTTACAAGTAAATTTCGCCGACAATAGCAGGGAATTGAGACGTAAAAACATTTTACAGTTTAATACTCCATGATGGGTTATTTCACATAATACAGAAAAGCCCATTTGGTCATTTACTAAAGGAGAAGTCATCTTGTTCTTAGCACGTACTCCCGCGCAGGAGCTCGAAGCGCAAATGGCGCTATTCCCACCCGGGTGGCACAGCCTGCGCGGGACCGAGCTCAGGTACGCCGCATTTTCAGACCCAAACGCTAAAGAAACCCTTCGCAAAGTTTTGCCAGCGATGTCCCAGGGTTTAAGCAGTAATTGAATAATCTAAAATTTCCATTCCTGTCCTCGTGGACTAATCTGTAATAGTGTTAAGGGACTGTTATGATAATAATTAAATACAAGTCCCGCATACAAAATTGATACTCTGCATCTCCGTCTCCACAAGGAGTTCCTCTCTTAATAAGATTTAAATCAAGTTTTACCTGTTTTCTTTTTCTTTTTTTTTTAAGGAATTCATAGAGATTATCATATTGTACTGAGGTACCGTACATCTATATATGAGAGAACAAGATATTTCAAATATATGAGCTCTGGCGCATTCACCTCATCCTCTGATCTCTCCGGTCTGAAACGAGCGGTGTCAGACCAAACCGGGGCTGAGGACGACCCCCCCGGGGAGCTGCCGGAGCCGCTGCCGGAGCCGCTGCCGGAGCCGCTGGGGTTTCAGAGCATGGGGGTCCGCCGGACACTGGGCCAAGTCCCACCACCGCTGCAGAGTCCGAGCGAACCCCTTCCTCTCACTCCTCCTCAGGCACCAAAATATCCTCAGCAGAGGACAAATAGCAACAGAATTGGCACCGACCTCCCAAAACGCAGAGGACAAGAGGGAAATTTACTATAAAAGTACGACCTCATTTTAATTTGAGCAGCAGTTTACTCTGGGTTCCCGTGAATGCGCCATTTCAAGGCTCCCAGAAAGGTTCACGCACAAGAAGAGGCAAACGCATCAGCTGCGCCGTCCGTCCGCGCCGTCGCAGCAGCACCGATCGGGAGTGATGCTAAGGCTATTTCAACACTCCCCTTACTATTATTTATTAGTTAAAAATTTTAATTATGTGAATTGATTAGGAACACATCACCAGGGATCCTAATTAATTAGAATTTTAAAAAGGATCACGGACTGAAGATTTTTAATGGATTCCACAAAGAATTGCACGAAGAGGTATATTATGGGAAAGGCCAAATTATCTTCTCCTTTCTGGTTTATCCAGCGATTTCCAACAGGATTGTGCGTCAGATTAACCAAGTAATACCTAAACCCCCCCCCCACGGTGACGCTAACCAAGACAATAGCTTGAGGATTTCACCCAGTTATCATTTAACATCCGCTTGGTTAATTAGTTTATTCCTCTTATTCCTTATTTATTTAAATTAGTGCATTCCTATTTAAATTAGTTTATTTCTTATTTATGTCCTAATTTGCTTTAGCTGCATTGTCCACGCTCACCAAATCCTCCCGTCTGGTACCGATAGATCGACCAACGTCCCCAAGTATCCGGTGCAAACTTTTTGTTTCAAAATGCATTTTTTTCCCGTACCCCAAACTTGGAAAGACGCAGGAGCCATTACGCTGATGACAGTCAGGAAATAATTAATTATTAAATCTACTAATACAAATCCCTTTTCAGAGTTGGCTGGCTGGTAGTTTCCCGGGCCGTGTGCCTCCTCCTTGCCCGCTAGCGGCAGTTTCCAAAGCTCGTTCGGAGCTCGCGACGCTCTTGGCTGTCGGCTTTGCAAGTATTTTTCCATCAGTGCGACGATGATACCTATTTATCTTCTGGCTGCAAGAGTCGCTGAGATGATCTGGCAGTGCCACAAGGCAGACAGTTATTTCATGCCCTGTTAAACCCTAATGTGGTTAACTACAGTATCACTCCAACTTTGAAAAAAGCTTTTTTTATTATTTTAAATCTGTTGCCTTATGTGTCCAAGTAAAGAACATCGCTTCCCATTAGGACGGGACCAGAAACATAAACCCATAACGCTCTCTGTGAAGCGGCACAGTGTACCGATCGAGTAATTAATTAAGAAGGTTAAAAACACATAATTCTGCCCAAGCAGCGCTTAGAGGTCAAGAAAATGAACTTTTCCTGCCCTGTTCAGGACGGAGACTGGCAGCAGCCGCTGGGACGCCGCGGGGTCAGCGAGGCGGGACGGCAGGGGACCCGGGGGCCGGTCGGCGAGGGGGGGGCGCAGCACAGCTCGCTGCAGCTTTTCCTCCCGCCCTGGGACACCCCGGACCCACTTTCAGGCGCGCTCGGTACCAGAGATGTTTCTACAGCAGACACGACTCTTCCGGACCCAGATTCACACGGGAGCTAAATTTCAGACCCAAATCTCTATTTGCCCGTTCCTGTTGGTTTCTTTTCTTCCGCCTTTTCATACATAAATTCCTATGACTTGACTCTTTGGTCCCTTTGTACGCTCTGGTACCCCGGGGAAGAAAATACTAATTTCTTTTCAACACTTGGATGATCGATCTGGATTTCGATACGCCCCTGGTGCTACTTAACGCATGGATTTATGTAGAAGTTGTGTTGCTCCAGTTCTGAGCCCCATTAAAAATTGCCATTAATTGTTCACAGCGTTGGCTCCGGAGCCAGGTCTGCGTCGGCTGCTGCTTTCTCTGCTGCGAGAGCCGTCGGCTGTGAGACTGGCCACATCCCGCGGCGGCCAAAGCCGGGAGACTCGAGCCGGCTCTGCCGGGCGGCGCAGCGAGAAGATTGAGGGACGATGATGAGAGGGCGTAAGTACCGTCTTGGAGATAAAATATCAGGTACTAAAGGGCTCTTAAGCTGGAGAAAGACGTAGGAATGAGTGGCCGAACCCCGGCACATCCAAATCACAAAGTGAGTATTCGACGCTCATTTTCTGAAGTGGCGAATGCGATCGGCCACGGGAAGGAGCCGTGAGAGCTCCGCGTCCTCCGGCTCCCCACACCGCCCGCTTCAGATCTGCTGCTTTCCAGAAGACACACTTCAATAAAACAGAAATTACTGGGTTCAGTGCAGGCTATCCGAGCTAAAAGTGACCGCCACGCACACCCACGCAGGCCGGCACTCTAGGGGTGATGGGTCCGTCTTGGAAAGAACGTCAGAAAGTATTTATTTAATCACGTGTATGTGCGGTAGCCAACGGTCACCACCACCCTCCTCCAGGTAAGCTTTGCCGTGCCGGCTTTGGTGTTCTGCATTGTTAAGGCTCACAGAAATTAATTAAATCACGCTCTGCAAACCCGAAACAAAAACAACGCGCAATTTCTATTATGCTGACTTTTTTTTTGGCTTGTCATAATAAAACATTGTTATTGGATGTAAAAATTATGGAACAGAGTTATGCCTCTCTGGTGTAATATAATGCAATCCATTTAATACTATTTTAAACCCAAAAACCTCATTAAAGCAGACAGAACCTAAGAATGACAAATCACCCAGCAGGAAGCTGGAACACGAGACGTACTCCAGGCGCTTGGCCGCTTCGCGTCCCCCGCACTGAATCCGGTAACACCGCGCAGGTGCCCGACGCCGGCGCCGCGAGCGCCGGGTGCCATCACGCAGGCGCGGGAAGGTCGATGCCATGCAGAACGTCTGCCAGGACGGGCCTGGGGTGGGGTGGAAAGCCAGACTGAGCCCCAGGTCCAGCCTAGGAGGTGTCGGCCACGGCCCGAGGCAGCAGTCGAGCTCTGCCGGTCCTCAGCATCAGCTGCTCCAAACGCCGCAAACTGGGCTGCGCTTCGCCCGCGGGACTGGGTGCAGCTTCCCAGCCGTAGGGGCGCGCGCGGTCTATTAACTGCGGAGATCAATACAGCTTATACAAATATATACCCTTATGGCTTCGCTACTTATTTGCCGAAATTAGAGCATTTCTTGATGACACAGCTAAACGCTACAATTACACGTTTTAACACCCTTTTACCACTTTGGCCCCAAGTTCAGTACCAAAGGTGAGGAACGCAGCCCTGCGGTCTTAGGAACCGAGCCAGGCAAAGCTCCGCCGTTGGACTTCTACTGTCAGAAAACGTCATTCCCATTTAATAAAATATAAAAGAAAAAGTTGAATAAATGTACTTCTTATCCACATCTGTGCAGATCTTTAACATCAGAAGTCATCGGTGCGATCAAGTAGACAGAACAGTCATGTCAAACAACAACATGTTTTAGATCAAACAGGCTTATTCCAGAAATACTGTGTCAGGTGAAACCATCCATCTGAATCTCTGAATGGCTCAATACCACCAGTAGAGCAATGGACTCCTTCAAAACACGCCCTAAAACGGGGTCCAATTCTAGTCTGAATCCTACAGCAATTCTACTTCTGCATGCTGTAAGACCAGCACTTAATAAGCATACGGAAGATTACGGCAATTGCTACCAAAAACTACCCGGTATTTTGTGAGACTCAAATCATACACATGCAAAGCTTACACAGTTTAAAAAAACGCTTAGCAACCCAGGCTGAGGTCTTTGGTCACCCCGGAGAAGCACCAGTCACAAAAAGCACATATTCCACACATATTCGGTGTGAGGACACTTCAGTCCTTCTGCAACTCTGGAGCTGTACAACCGCGTGACAACCAGAGCAGTGACACAATCAGGTGGTGAAGCTATAGTCAAATTTTGCTCAAAGTAGTAAAAAAGAACACGTGTGAATTTGGGGGGGGGCAGGGGGAAAAGCTGGAATCCAGCAAATACAGTATTTTTCTGAATGTGTGGACAAATTTGCGTTGAACGTACCCCGGGGAGCGGCTGCTCCCAACCCACCTATCACCCCAACCCGCCGCTCCGGCTCCTACCTCCACTCCTTGGACCTTCAGCTTCATGTGATCCTCTCTGGTGGTTTTCCCATCTTTCCTTTTTTTCCAGCAATATCCATCTTTCCTGTATTTCACCTTCTTCCTATTGTACAGGATCATAGAACCATTCTGTGGCCTGAAAACAAGAAACAGTTTTGCATTACATAAAGAAAAACAAAACCACTCTAGGAGAGTTTCTGAGGCGATGCACTATAGACCAGCGGAAGCCCCTACAGAAAAGCAATAGTCTGTATTTGGCGTAATATAAATTTTCACCTTTTGTTGCTGTTAACTGGATTAACCGGTATTTCGCAATCTGCAAAATTTTACTTGAGAATCTTGTACCTAGTGAAGCAAGCCAGTGAGAGGTTTAAAAAAAAAAGAAAAAAGAAAAAAGGAAACAGCTTATCTTATAAAATAGCCAGCGTTTTCACAGGATATATTATGACTGGGCTCAGCTACATGCTGAAAATTAGAAGGAAAGAAAGGTTAAGGAAAAAAAAGATTGTTATTATTTTATTATAGACTCTCTCTCTCTTTTTAATGCATCAGCAGGATTAGAAAACAACCACCTCTAACGCAGCACCAGCATATGGACGTCGGCTTAAAAAGGCAACAAACAAGCAAAAAAGAACGGAAGAAGAAAGGCATTAGCTTATACATTGGTTTTGCTGTTCCTGCTCAGATCCGTGTTAGACATGGAATAACTTTCCCTCTTCTGAGCACCTCTTTGACTTCAAAGACACATGAAAGCATTTTCCGCGTAGAAACCACGTCGATGCTTTAGATGCTCTAGAGGCACGCTGACGCTCGCCCAACAGACGGGAGCCAACGTGGTTTTGGTGTACGGCAATATTTCACAGAAATGTTTTGCCATCTGCTAAGCCAACGCACAAAAGGGGCATTTCTGCTGCAATACTAAAAAATAAAAACTAAATTACCCCCCCAACACGTGACTGCAAAGCCAGCGTGCATCCCACGCAGGCAGCAGTGCTGCAGATGCCGCAGACATTTACAGTGGCGCATTAGTCACAGTAATTTGGCTTTAGGACACCAGGAACAGGAAGAAAAACAACGACATTAGCAGCAGCAGCGATAAACAACCTTCACAGGAAGGCCTCGGCTGGAGCCTTTCGGTAATGTAAAGGGCCTGAACGTGTACAAACGGAGCAAACGGACAGAGAGAGACCTCGAGAGAGCGCGGACCCCCCCGGCCCCACCCGGGCCGGACTTCACATCGCTCCTCGCGGCCCCCGACGGCACGGGCCTCAGCAGCCGGACAGAGCAAAGCCGTACCCGCAATTGCCAAAAACCCCACCGAATGGTTGCAAGGCCAGCTGAGCCAAGAAAGCTCCTCAAATAAATCAGCCAAAGTGGTCTGTGTTCGCGCAACACTGGGCTGCGATTTCAGAGCCGTGCCAAAGGTGCAAAACTCAGTGCCTGGCGCAGCTGGAAAAGCGTCCTTCCTCCCGCCCGCCTCTGCTTCACGCAGCGCGATGCTGCGAAATACGCACAAGAAAAAGCTTCTGCAGGTACCCTCTTCTCATTTTTCTCTAACAAAATACTCCATTTGAAGACAGCCGCCTTCGCCCATGTTTATCACATAATAATAGGGCAGTAACGTTGATGTAAAAGCTGTTAATTATAGAGTAACTCATCCCAATGCTCCATTAAGTGCATAAAGGCTCCTTACTAGCGAGGAAAACAAGCTCATGATGGTTTTCTACCACCATCAGCCGCCTGAAATTACCTAGACCGACCAATACAACACCCCTCCTCCCTCAAACCAACACCGTAAGCGATCGCGGGATCTGCTGCCAAAACCCCATCCCTCTCCCCTGTCTGCTCGGACGTACGCATCTCCGGGTACAGGCAGAAGGGTGTCCTGCCTGATTTACGCTCAGCATCTGCCCACCAGAACGCGTGTGCCCATCACAAATTTAACCAGTGTGGACGGAAACTGCACAAAGTCTCTTTCAGAATGAAAACAGACTTTCTACTTCCACATGCATTTGCAAGACGGAAACGATCCTTGATCTAAGTGATTATTAGCACATTTTTTTACTAAAACAGAAATTACAGATTATTTTTTCCCCCACATACATGCAAATATTAATTTTGCATGTAAAAATATTTATTTTTATAAACCCGAGGTCTGTTCCCCCAAAGTACATCGCCTCCTCCTCCTCCTCCTCCTGCCGCCGCCCGTGTCCCAGCAGCCCGGCCCAAGGCTCGGCGAGGCGGCTCCTCTCCACTCCTGCACATCACCCCAAAACCAAACGGTTGGGTGTCGGCGCAGCCACGGCGCCTATTTGACAGCGTCGTAGAGAGTGCACGATTAATTCAGTGGAGATGTTACATATCTTGTTGCGGTGTTTATTCTATAAACCTCCCGGGGCTGCACACGTCAGCTCAAACCCTTCTCAGAGCATCGGCCACTGCCCCACGTAGTGCGCCTGACGCGTCACCTGCGCCCCTGGGGCGAGAAAGGCAAAGACAGCGCGGGAGCTTAACCCCTGCCGACCGCCTCGGCACTCGCGGCTTTTCGGAAAACACACTCCAAGGACCTGAAAGTGTTCTGACGGGAGGAACGTACTGCTTTTCTCGCATTCAGTGCCACGAGAGCGCGCGGGCGGAGGGACCACAGAGCTGAGCTCGGCAGCGCCGCTGCTGTTCTGCAAGGCTGGAACCCGGTTTCTGTTGGTTTATTTCTGCGATGAAAAAAGAACATGGTAAAAGGTCGCTGGAAAACAGTTAACAAGATTTATACGAAATAAAGCACAATGGAACAAAATCTCTTCAGGATCTCTGGAGCAGTTGTCGATTTTGATAAGAGTGTATCGAATTGCTTTAAGGCTCATAGAAAGTGACTGTTTTTTAAAGATATCTTCATAAAATGAGAGGCAATTTTAACCCGATATACTTTGCTACTGTATTTCTCTTGCTCTAAGAGAGAGCAGAGAGGGAAGATCTCCCGCGCTTATCTCCCCGGCACACAAACAGCCACGAGCGGCAAAGCGATGGCTGCGGGAAGACTCAGCAGATGAGGTCCGACGGGGATTCCCACGACGCACGACGGGTGCGACCCCAACCCGGATCTCCTCCGGAGGTTTTGCTGCTCGACCTGGATTTGGGGATTCCACGTGTGCCGCTGCAGAAGAGGGGGCGAAACCGCCCACCTGAGCACGCGCTACCGGGGACTGTGAATCCGCGGGGGCTGCCACGGGCGCGGGGGGGGACGGCTGCCGCCAAGGCCAGGGCGGCTTGCCCGGCGCCGTCAGGCACGGAAAGCCATCGCCTTCCTCTGTTGTTAAACCCCACCTGGAACCACGGCAATAACAAGTACTGGAACATTAAAGGCAATTTACTTGATTTCATTAGCTACTACTTTGCAGCTACATAGTGCTCTTTTCATTAATGCAGGACTAAATGGAAAATAATAAAATAGTATTTTAATATTACGGTACTGCTGAAAGGAAGCGAGCCAGAGTGCTCTAAACCCGCCGAGAAGCCCGTTTGTGCCTGCAGCATGCGGTGTTGGTGCTGCCGGAGGGGCCGGGAGAGCCCCGTGGAGCCCGGCCACCGCCTGTCCCCCTCCTCGTGCCCCCGTGGTGGGGGTGGCCACAGCCCAGTGCTGTGGGTTTTGCACCGCCTGTGACAAAACCGGAGCGGTGGCCGTGAAATGGCAGCGCGATGCCCCAGCAGGTCGCCTCGCCGGTGTCGGCTCTGCATCGAGCACCGGGCTGCTCCGCTTCTCACTCCCGCCGACCCCCGGGGTCACCCGGGAACATCAACAGCGATTCCCCCTCCGCTCACAATAAATTTGTTTGCAATGAGACAGGAAAGGATCTGTCGGTCTTGCAGAAAAAGGCAGCGCACAAAAGGAAAAGGGCCGGGGACAGGCGAATGGAGCACTGCTGGAAGGTGACCCCCCGGGCAGAGGAGGCGAGCGCCCCGCCGGCCTTGCTCCCGCGCAGTAACTCGCTGTATTTAATTTAGGCTGCGAACACCAACAAGCAAACCTTCGCAACGGGCACCTCAAATTCACAAAACGCCCCCAAACTCCCCGGGCGCGACGGCGGGGACGTGCCCTCGGTGGCAGCCGCCGGGCTGGTGGCTCGTCCGGGTCCCCCAGCGCGCGGGAGCGAGCGCCCCAGCCCCCGGCCAGGGCAGCTCCGCGGGGACGGTGCCGTTATTCGTGGTCCCACCGTGTGGAGCTTGGTGGATGGTCCACCCGCCTACAGACCCAAACAGCGCACGGCAGAGCCGCAGCTCGGAGTTTCCTCTCTTTTATGAGCCTGTGGCATTTAAAAGCTGCCTGATCTCTATTTTCGGTCTCTTGCCTGCGGGACGGAGGGGAAAGGACAGGAAGAGTAATTGCAGAGCAGAGAGCCTTTTGTCTCACCTATTGATGAGATCGGAGATGCTTCCCTCCCTCTCCTCACGTTATTTGCCACCACGGCTCTCACATAAATTGCCACAACAGCGTAAGAGCTACTTTTGCCCAAATTGTTCCTGCTACAGCCGGGAAGATGATACTACATTCCATTTTCAGACTTATTTTTAAAGCGAACAATCGTACCCCGCGGCTGATGGGTCTCGGGACCTGCTGGGTCACTTGGGGCCACCCGGGGCTCCCGGGGATGCTCACCCCCAGCTCAGCAGCGGTCCAGGCGCCGGACAAACCAGAGTTTCTCTCAGCGACACGGGGAGAGGCGGTAACGGAGCACTCGCACCGGCAGGAAACAGAGGGGACTTCCAGGGAAGATCTTCCAGAAACGTCAGTTTGGATTTGGCACCCAATTCAGCTCTGCACACCCTCCTCCAGCTCCAAGCCCCGTTCCGAGGGGGTTTTGTTTCTTTATATAAAGTCCCTTACTTGGATAATGAGAATCTAAACCAACTTATCTTATCACGAATACGCACTTGACACAAGGAGGGAGTACACAGAAAACAAGTTAAGATTAGGATATTTTTGGCAACTAATGCTTCGTATCTGCCTCTCCATTTTGCTCATAAATTACAGTCCCTTTGGCCTGAGCAACCGAGATGTTCCCCTAATCACATTACCGCAATATTAATAAGGCTCTCAGTGCAACTAGTTCCCTCTAAATTGCCACATCAAGATTTGGTAAATGTCAGATGTATCATTTAATGAAAACTATGTTTTACTGCCTAGGGAGCTCGGGTTGCCAAAAGGGAATTGCAAATATTGCAAAGCCAAAAGTGACTCTTTTTCCAGGACAACAGAATAAGATCAGCCAGAACCCTTCCTCGAGAAGGTCCATGGCTCCAAAATTAATTTTTGATTTTATCATCTTATATTTATTTCAGTTCTCTGCCACGGAGGACATTTAAAGCAGCTCAGTTCTTTGCAGTAAAAACACAAAATCAGGTGTGAGGCTGCTCGGGGGGACGCTGCCAAAGCCGGGCGGCACCAGCAGTCCCAGGGCTTGCCACCAGCCCGGGAAGCGCCTGTGAACCGCACCGCGGCAGCGCGAGGAGCGCCGTCCCAGCCAGCCACAGGTGGCAGAGGCGGGGGGAAAGGCTGCCCGGGCAGAGCTGGTGAAACCCTCAATTTATTGCCATGAAGAAATAAAGCAGAAGGGTATCACACACCGGACACTTTCTGTACTGTACCAATGCATAAGCAGCAGTCGCCCCCTGAGCATAGGGGATGGAGCCCCCTCCATCCATCCATCCATCCATCCCTCCATCCATCCATCCCTCCATCCATTCCTCCCTCCCTGCCAACACCGCACTGAGAAATGGCTCCTGCTAAGAGCCTTGATTATGCTATTTTTTATCCTGTGTAACTGTTAGCTTTATTTTCTCTGGCTATGAAGTTATCATGGAGTCAAGGGACAGCGAAAGGGGACTATCTTCCATCTTCTGAATCTATGCACGATAATAATGAGAAATTAACTTCCACTCTCCCAAAGGAGCAGCCTACTGATGCAGAAACTGACTGGGAAAAGCCGGAGTTGTGGAGGAAGCCCTGGGAAGAGAGACAGCCTTGTAAGAAATCATTGCACTGACTCACTGCCCGCGTTTCCCAACGAACACAAAGGACCAAGTCCCTGAACGCGCCTTCATCCCGAGAACCCCAACTCCTCCCACGGGTGTAACACAAGGCAGCAACGAGCACGGGACACCCTTCTCCGAGGAGCTGTCTTGCTGGAAACTGAAGCCACGTAGGAGCTTGCGGAGTGCGCTGCGTTCGCATCCCAGAGCGCAGCAGCACCAACTGATGACATCATGGTCCAGCACGCTGACATCACTCACACCGGCGTCCCAGCTAATCCAGGCAAGCGCTAGAGCAGGAGTCTCGGTTAGCCGCGCTTGCCTTCCTCGACAGTTTTGTGTTAGTTCCTAGAAGAGGAGTGCGATCGTTCCTGCTGAGCATGTCTGGGGAAGCTTCCCAGATCTGGGGTAAAACAACACGCAAGTCATGACACGTCATGCAACATGACACTGCTATGTCATGACATGTCACACAACGCAGCACTGTGTGTCAGGAGCCGGTGCTATTACACACTACAGGATATTTCAAATTTTTAGCCTCCAAACTTGCAAAACACACGTCCTCCTCTTCTTGCGCTTTGGCTCACAGCACAGACAGGGAAGTGACATCCCACCAAGATGATTATAATGAAGAATCCCATTGTACAGGACCGTCGGGGCACTCTCCCCTACCACACGCCTTCGTGGAGAAGTAGGGAAGCTCATGAAGCAGAGACGGGTCAAAGCCCACCGGTGGGCTCCACTGACCACGCTGCACGCCGTCACCGCTCCACCAAGACGACAGCTGCAACAGAAGCACGGGGCAACGGAAGGGGAAGGTGGCTCTGGAAAGGGTTATCCTCGTAAGAAGTATTCTGCAAATACTGGAAAAAGAATCTGCCTCAAAGTATTCTTCTCAAAAGTTAATTAAAGCAAAGAGAGAGGACTGAGAATACGATGCTCACAGGCAATCATGTACCTCTCTGAACTCACAGGAAAGTTGTGTGACCAATACGGGGCACTTTAAAATTATACAGAGCGTACATAATAACATCTGAAAAGATTGGCGCATGCCCACAATTCCCTCATCTGATACTTGGACAACTTGCTTAAAAGCATCATCTATTCAGTTTATGTCGCTGACTCGCTTTGCTTCGCTGGAAATCACGTTCGGTCATTCCTGGCGGTACCTGACAGCATCAGTCTCCCCTGGATCTCACCCGGCAGCAGAGACCCATTGCCCGCGGCGTCCCCTCGCTGCCCGTCTGTCCGAAGGGGCACAGAGCACGCAGTGTCAGGAGTGAAGACCCACGCGGACACGCTGGCAGGATTGGGAATGGGGAGAAGCGTCAGGAGTGAGAGGTCTCCGCACCTCCCGCTCCAGCCAAGGCCTCACCACGCAAACACTCCAGGTGATGGATTTCAAGTAACCATCTATTAATTCCTCCTCTTCTTTTTTGTTTCCTTTTGTGCAGTGTGCGGCTCTAACGCCCTCGCACGGCAGCGCTCTCGCAGGGCGAGGGGGGACGCACGGGGACTGTCGGTGGGGACTGCTCCCGACTGACAGCAGTGTTTCAGAAATACCTCATCTCTCATTTTTTGTTTCTACAGAAGAAAAAAAGTCTGATGACAGAAGTTATTTCTCCCCCAAGACACGCTGCTCTCCAAAGCCTTCATTTACCTTGACGCTTCCCCTCCGCCGGACCAGCAGCTGACGGGAAGACTAAATCCCCTACGCCGGACCCAAAGAGGAATCTCGAGCAGCCGCGGGCTGGGACGTCTCACCCCCGTGCCAGAGCCGGCCCGCCCTCGGCCACACCGACACCCGGGCACTCGCCCTCGGGTTAGGGGGTGACCGAGACAGACGTGTCGGCATTAAGGAAGGGGTCGCCCCCGGCGAGGCGCAGCCGTGACACCCGTCGGAGGGCATGTGCCACCCCACCACCCCAGGAAGATCTGAGGGACGCTCTAAGAGGTACCTACAGCTCTCTTCCACACAGACAGAGCGCTTTAAAATAACATTTACACCGACAAATGTTTTCAGACTTTGGGGAACTTGTAAATCACAGCTGTATCACTGGCAGATCACACCGGAATTGGTTTTATCAACCTTTTTTTCCCCTCCCAAATAAACGCTTCGCTGTACCCTCAGGCAGTGACTCGCGCTCACCCTGGAAGACGAGACCCCAGCGCACGGTCAGCCTTTCTCAGCGGGACCACGAACAAAACAAAAGCCCCTCAAGAACTTCATAGAGAAGTTCAGGTGCACCGTGTCCGCCGAGGACCCGGCATCGCGTCACCTTGCAGGAGAGAGCACTGCCTTTAGAGCCCCCGTCATCCTCACTTAAAGCTGAGATTATTGGTGTGGCAAGCGAGGGAATTTCAGATTACATGTTTGAAATTTACCTGACCTTCGAACTCTGCAGAGATGAAATAAGGACTTCAGAATAAATCTTCTTATCCGTGTAGGAAGAGGTATAAATCACAAAAAAATGTAAATACACTGGATTTTTTTTTGTGTCTCAAATTAAATGTCATTTGCATTTAAGATGAAAGTGAATTTATTTTGTATCTACAATACTTAAGAAGTCTAAAATAATGAACTTAGCAATTTTATCAAGAGTTGCAGTTAATGCAATGGCTAATCCCATCAAGGGGACATTAATTGGGGTCTAGATGCTCCTTTTCATAGCAGCAGTAGGCCATAAAACTTAATCCTTACCTCCTCTTTCCAGCACGAGCCTCTGTGTTCATCAATAAAAGTAACGCTGTTCATTAAGTACGGGAGTAATTACCTACAGCTCCAACAAACGGGACTGACCACGCACATGCCAGTGCGACGTTGGCTTTTGTACCGTATGACAGCACTGCTCGTGGGCTGCCCAGTACAGCAGTTTGGTAAGAGCAGGATAAAATCTGAAGGCTGAAACACAAGCTACAAAGCACTAGAAAAGCGCTGGGCATTCCTTGGTGCGTGCTGGGACACCCGTTGACAAGTCATACCCCAAAAGCAGTTCCTTGGGGCTATTTAAGGAGTCACCAGGATGCCAGTGCCGCGAAAATTCATCCTCCAGAGACTTCTCTTTGCTCGGGACATTGCAGTAGAGATTAAAGCAAGCAACACGCAGGGCTCTGCTGCCTCAGGCAGGAGCAAAGGCTGTCCCAAACCACCCTCCCGGCGGCGACGTCTCCGCGGCACAACCCAACCAGTGGGAGGCACGGCGGCGCCGGCGCAGCACAGCCCTGCCCGTGCTCCCGACACGCGTCCCCCGCAGGCTGCGGGGACGCAGAGCGACGGGGCAGCGATGGGGCAGCCGTCTCCAGTTAACAACTCCCACCGGCACCACTGCTCCCGTGCCAAGACCTGTTTTTGTGAATGCGCTGGAGAAGGCTGTGCGATTTTGCTCTCCACACTTGTTCTTGACACAACTGGAAAACGGGGAACAGTGATAACAGCACTAATAATAGTAATACAACTAATAATAGGATTTGACTTCTCAGTAAACATTTACTCTGCTGTCTTTTGCGCTCAATGATAGTGTGTTTTGTTGCCAAAGAGTGAACTCCACGAAAGATTCATCCAGCATCTTTGCAGATCATGGTTACTCAGCCTAATTAATCCAACCCTTAACAATTCTCTTATTTTTAGAGCCAATAAAAAAAAAATCAAGAGAAAAAAGGCCGTATCGTCAGTGCTTTTGACACAAGAGATGAGCACCTTCCCCCTTCCCTGCTTTGGTTTCTGTCCTCCTCATCCTGTGCCTCCCTCCACAGCATCACCTGGATGTCCTCCTTCCCCCTTTACACCTCAGGGCACATCACAGCCAGGAACCGCGGTCTTGTGAAAGTACCAACTGCCAAACTCCGAGTCAGAGTGGGTGGGTTTTGCAGGAAATAATTTCTCTGTGCCATTACGATTTTGAGCAGCCCAAAATGCTGACTATTAAAAACCTCCCAAAGGAGGGAAATGGGGAAGTGCAGCAGCCCCATGGCCAGACTGCGCACCGGCAAAGCCACAAAGGGTCCCGGACCACCCTGGCTTGTCCCTGTGCCTCCAGTTATCAGATCTGCTTCTCGACTCAAATATCTGTACCTCCAGACCATAAACAGATCTACAAAAAGAAAATAAACATCTGCTGAAGAAATGTTTCATTACGGAGGTCAGAGGAATTTCCAGGGAGTTTCCAGGTTACGCGTTATCTTAAATCACTCCCGCGCAGCGGGCAGCCCGCTGTACCCCCCTGCTATAAACACACGCCGTATTGATTTGGGAGCGCCGGTCTCTGCCTTCCAAATGAGCTCTTTGGCAGAGCAACCTCATCCAAACCCCTGGATGCTGGGGAAGGAATTCCCTGAGCTTTGGGGGTTTGGAGTCCCAAGGGAGCCCGCAGCCCCGAGCGCTCCCCGGGTAAATTCAGATGCTGCTGGGCACTGCCTGGGGGCAGCCACCCCCATCCTGCTGTTCTTGGGGTAACGAGGCAAGAAAGAGTCATTTGACCAAGGGAAAAAGAGAAGCTAAACCCAACCCATCTTATTCTGGGGGCAGAGGGGAGTAGGAAAACACATGACAAAACCTCACGGAGGTCCCAGAGCCGGAGAGTCACATGTGGAGGTGCACTTACTGCAAAACAATCTCTAAGGGACGCGATCCATAGGCAGAAGTTCGGCCAGTTGACGGCTTCTTACGCTCTCTGATCACCAAGAGAATATAAACTTCTCTGAAGCAACACTTTAACACGCTCGCGGGCAAGATCACGCCTGGTATTGTCTGCCGAGGCCGGGAAGGCAGCTGTAGCTGGCGTGCCCAGTTCTCCCAGTACGCCCAGAGAGGAGAGCTCTCCTCTGTCCAGCAGCGCGGCCGGGCAGGACTCGGGCCAGCGCCGCGGCCGGAGGCTCGCGAGGCAGCAACGGCCTTCTGCAAACCGCGCTGCCCGAACCGGGAGGTTTAGTTCAAGCAGCCGACAAGAGCATTCCCAGTATTTGTACTGAATAACGTGATCATTCATGTGTTGATGGTTCTGAACTCTATACCAGATTTGAAAAAGAAATTAGAGACAATCTTTATGAACTCCTCAGTTTGCCGAGCAATTGAAACCTCCTCATAACAATATAGGACCAAAGCTAGAATATTAAAGTTGTCATTAAGTAGAATGCACACGAAATGCTAAAAAGTATTTTGGCAAATTATTTCTTGATATAATGACATGCTATAGACCTAAATCTTAGTACAAGGCATGAAAAAAGACAGTTAAATCAACTTTGTTCATTTAAATATAATTTTAAAAGAACTGGTGTTCGTCTCTTTATTGCTCAAGGATCTTTATCAATTTCTTTAGCCCTCATTTATTTCTCTTCCTCACTCCCACGGGGATGCCATTTGATTTATTGGGAATTAGTTCTTACAACTCATGAATGCTTTAAACTGTTTTCGGATTAATCATCCCGGTGTCTGTTAGCGTATGGAGCGGAGCCCCCTTCGATCTCCATCTTCCCACACGCCTGAGGGGTTCCCCATCCGCTGTGTGCCAGCAGCCGGTGCGTGTTACCCATTGCCCTCCCCGTGGAAACGGGTCGTTACGGCAAGGGCCTGCGGCTCCGAGGAACTTTTAAAAACCTTCTTTGGCGGCCGGGTTCTGCGGGCACTATTTTGGTTACGGCCCTACGGAAGGCAGACGTCAGCTTGAAAGCACGGCCACTTCCCAGCGCAGCGGCGACACCCGCACCCACACGGGCTGCCGTATTCTTACGGGGGAGGGAGACAATGGGAAAAAAAATCTATTTAGTTAACTTACTCCCCGTTCAACGTCCCTGCGCATTGCAGCCATCGGCTCGGGGCTAACGAGGCTTTCCCCAACCAAGTGGGGCCATACCTCAGTTTAGTCACAAATACCGTATTCCGGGGGGAGTCGCCAGGACACCACCGATGCCCATTTCCTGGGACTCCGACAGGCGGGAGCTGCGCAGGGTTTGCCGGGGATCGGGAAAACCTCAGAGGGGACGGGAGGAGAGAGGAGCTCTGTGCCACGCTCAGAAAGTGCTGAGAGGAAGGGAGAGGGTTCTGGTTCTCCTCCGCTACCAGCGCGGAGCTTGGCTCATGACTTGAGACTCTATAAAAAACTGTAAATATTTGAAAATTGAATAATATCTTGTTAATTATAAATTTTAATTGAGAACCACTTCAAAACGGAATTGCAGTTCAACAGTTAATGAACTTCCAACACTACAGCCAGCAAAACGGCTGGCAGAACAGCGATGGCAGACCTCGGCATCCTGCGGGCATCCGGAGAGACCTTGGATGTGTGGCAGCACCAAGACTGACCGAGGAGCCGGGGGGAGGCGAGGCTCCGGCTGGAAGAGCCAGCGATGCTCTGACGGGAATCAACTCCCAAACTTTGCTCCAGCACAGGGTGCAGACTGACCCCTATAGACAACGTACAGGCGAGGGCAGTGGGGACTGCAGGGAAGGTGCTAAGCATATAGGAAGCATGTGGGATGCCAAACATGGGAAGAAATTCTCTCCTGTGGGGGCGCTGAGCCCCCGGCGCAGGGTGCCCCGAGAAGCTGTGGCTGCCCCATCCCTGGAGGTGGTCGAGGCCGGGTTGGACGGGGCTGGGAGCGACCTGGGCTGGGGGGGGTGGCCCTGCCTGGGGTGGGGAGTGGGACTGGAGGGTCTGTGATTCTACATTAAGCATAAAAGCATGCAAGGAGCCATTTGTTTGCTCTCTCCCATGGTTTTGAAGCCTTACGAATTGGCATCTACCGCCTTTCAGAGCAACTGCAACCCCTGAAAGTGAACCTGAAGGAGCAGCGCAAACCCTGGGCACTGCCGGGTCTCGAGCATCCTCCAGAGACGGCAACACCACGGAGAAGCACTGCATCCTGCATGCGCCATGCGCAGAACAGAGCAGCAGCAGCAGCAGCTGCTACAGGAGAAGTGAAGATGTTTGGCCTGATGGTGTCTGGGAGAGGAGGAAGAGGACGCCAAGGTGTCCTCTCCCCAGCAGCGACGCTGCGTCTCCTCCGTTACCCCAAGCCAGCAGGGTGCCATGCCTCGGCCCCCGCAGCCCGCATCCCATGCGGCCGCCCCGGCGTCCCGCCTGCCCTGGCACGCAGCCTCCTCCCGGCGCCCGGCAGGGCCCCCGGGGTTGTTCTCCTCTTCTCGGGATGAGGAGGGAGCGGGAGGAAACCTCCCGCAGAGGCCCGGGGAACGCTCCCCCCGAGCAGGGGTTTGCACAGCGCTTCACCGGGGAGCGCTGTCGAGACGGAGACACCGCGCTGCTCATCAGCCACCACCGACTCTCTCTTTCCAGGCAAAAGTATTTTATGCGATATTTCAATCTACTTTAAAAAAATGTTGATTTTCCCATGGACTCAGCTGATTGCTGATTAATAGAAATTACGTACACAAATTTGGATTAACCCGGAGACCAGAGGCGCTCAAGCTGTGAAAGAAGCCGGGCTGACGGGGCTGGCTGTTTTCAGTCCCCATCCGGGACCGGCGGCTCTCTGCAGGGCTGAAGCCCCGGGCTGAGCCGAGCCAGCGGCTGCGGCTGGCTTTAAGACGATGGGGCGATACAACTGCCCCGGCCTCGTCCGGGAAGAGCGGGCGCTCCCTCTCCTCCCCAGGAGGGCAGAGCTCGGCCGCATCCATCTCCCAAGGGGATCTGCGAGCGCCAAGGCGACCCTCGGCGCAGGAGCTCTCTTCGACGGTCACTAACTGTGCGCTGCATTCGGGGCACGCGCTTAAACACCCCGCAGCAACCTGGTTTAAGCCCCTCCTCTCTTTCAAATTAACCTCAGGAATATAATCTATTTATTTATATCAATTTAGTCCCATCAATTAATGATGACAAGGCAATTAACTAGAATACCAGACAGTAAAAAATAACCACATAATGCCTTCTTTAGAGGAAATCTATTATGTAATCCCAATCGGTCTTCATTAACACAAAGTATTCCAGTAAAAGGTAGTAATCTAGTTATGGTCTGTGAAATATGAAGACCTGCAAAGTAATTTTTCAGAATTAAGGGTAAAGCATTTTTAGCAAATGGAAAGGAAACATTTCTGCATTTCTCCTGCAAACCTTAGCAAAAAACGAGAGTGCCGTAATGTAACATACCAGCACCGAGCAGATTGTGCGCTGTCACAAAAGAGGCATTAAATTAGCCATTATCACTACAGCGAGACGCAAGGCAGCTTCCTAAGCATCTCCCTTCCCCACGCTGGATGGTTTCTGGATCGAGCCAAGAGCAAGGCAGCGTCGATTTTCTCCACCCCTCGTCCAACACTCACTGCGCAGACCCAGACACCAGCCCCGGGGAGCCGAATCTCGAACCGCTAACTGTAGCGGTCCTCAAACACCCTGGTCATCATTTTGGGGCTGAAAGTCTCCAAATCAGTGTGCTACAATTTTATTCAAATGATGACTTAATATACCGCTCATCTTCGTCGACAGCTCTCCTGCCCGCGGGCTCAGGACCATCCCCGCGGAAGGATGCCACGACGCGGCCTGACCCCGACTCCTTTCCTACGGCGCCGGCTCGAGCAACTGAGCAAGTGACTTGTGCACCAGAAAAAGACGACTTATTCGCTCCAATAATTAATGTGACGCACTTCAGAATTAATACATCAAGTATTTTAATGATACTCATCTAATTTATCAATTTTATATGTTAAAGATCCAATTACTAGGAAAACTAGATGACAAGCTTACATGAATCCACAAAACAACCAGTTTCACATGGAAACACACATTTTCTGATTTTAAGCCTTATTCACCTTCAAACATATTAATAAACTAGTAGACAATAAGAGAGAATTAAACCCGAATATAGAAAGTCCTGCAAACAAAGAACACAAACAAATATAGTCAACCACTTCTCCAAAATATGCCAAAGCTCTTAAGCACTCTCGACTTAAAATTTATAATGAAGCAGCTTAAAAAAAATCCCCAATTCCTACAGGAATGTGTTTACAATACAAACTCAATTATTGTCTTATTCCGATGCTTATCTTTTCTTATACCCTCTCAGCTCATCCTACTTTTGAATTTAATTACATTACAGTATTTTTAGTTGAGATGAAATTACACATTTTCAGATTAATTTAGCCTGAACTAACTTTTGATAACAGAAAATCCTTTTTCCATCATGCCCTAATTTGGGACCATCTAAGTTAGCGTGAATCACTCTCTTAAACCTCCTGTCACAGCCCCCGGTAAAGCCGCACTCGCTGTCTGCAAACGCAGCGCGGCGCGCCGGGCATCGCAGGGTAGAAGTTTGCCCAATTTCCTTTTGTGAAAACCCGCCTGTTTTGCTCTTTCCTCTGTTATTCTCCGAGCCCAGGTCGACAGAGAAGAGTCAGGCAGTGACTGTTCCCTACGCACTGGCACCAGAAAAGCTGCTAAGGCAGGCACGACCTTTTCTGTTTGTTTAAAAAAAGCACTAGAACAAAAAAAAAAAACAACCCAAGAAGAAAAAGAGCCTTGAGAGCCTTGTATATGTTTACATACACAAGATTTTCAGAAACAATTAAAAAATTTAATTATCATTTCATTCTGGCTATTTACTTGGGGAAAAAAAACAAACCACAATCCTCTCATGAATACTTTCTTAAACTGAATTGATAGAATCCTGAATATTTTCACTTGAAAAGCACACATTTTATCACTTGATTAGGGTTCTTCGCTGTCTTTGCAGCTGAGGTATTTTGCTATCATTTGCGCTTAGCAGCAATGAGTCCATGTGCCCGTTACTTCCATAATCTACATAACCGCTTTCCGGCAGGCAGAGATGGACAAGCCAAACACACTCAGAAGTGTTCCCAGGACTGGTACTCATCCCCCCGCCGTTCATATAAAATCCTTCTATGGCATATCCACCCGGTTAATTCCAGGGTTTATGATGATAACTAGATTTCTTTCCTGCATTCCAGGAGCCCCTTTACAGCAGCCGTGCTTTAGGAACGTAACGCCTCCCTCCCTCCCCCCCTCCCTCCGCGCGGGATGCCGGTGGAGCGGATGGGACAATGCTCGCCAGCTTCAGCTGTGCCATCCCGCTGCTGGGACAGCGAGCAGGAGCCCGCGCTTGGAATCATGGAATGGTTTGGGTTGGAAGGGACCTTAAAGACCACCCAGTGCCACCCCCCTGCCCCGGGCAGGGCCACCCCCCCCAGCCCAGGGTGCTCCCAGCCCCGTCCAACCCGGCCTTGAGCACCTCCAGGGATGGGGCAGCCACAGCTCCTCGGGGCACCCTGCGCCAGGGGCTCACCGCCCCCACAGGGGAACATTTCTTCCTGACAGCTCATCTCAATCTCCCCTCTGTCAGTGTCGAACCATTCCCCCTCACTCCACGGCTGCCCTCCCTGACCCAGAGTCCCCCCCCACCTCTCCCGGAGCCCCTTTAGGCACTGGAAGGGGCTCTGAGGTCTCCCCGGAGCCTTCTCTTCTCCAGGCTGACCCCCCCACCTCTCCCAGCCTGTCCTCCCAGCAGAGGCCACGGCTTCACCCACCCAAGAGCAGCTCCCCGTCCCCGGGGACACGAATAGTGCCCTGGTTTGAGAGAGGCACTCACTGCTGTTGGGCCATAAGTGCTCTGGGTTTGCAGCTCTCGGAGGAAAAGACGCGTTTATGGGGATCCGTCATCTTTACCGCTTTAAAGAGCGACTCAGACACTTCACATTTCTCTAAGTTCCCTTACAACCACCGGGCGTACAACAGAAACAAGATTTATTTCAGCGAATCGAAGGGAAATGTTCTTGTAATTAGAGTTCAGGTCTGCAATCAGAGGAGAAGCGTGAGACAGGAATACCGGCTTGAAGCACGCCCGACACTCGGCCGCCCTCCACACCACCCCCCCGAAGCCCCTCTGCGCCCGGCGGGACCCGGTGGGATGTGGAGCTTTGCCCGCGGGACCGCCCGGCACGGCACCCTCCCTCCTGCCGGGACACCCTCCCCCCCTCCCCTCCTCCCCCCTCCCTCCCCGCGCGCCTGCGAGGCCCCAACCCAACCACGGGCACCACAGCTTCGCTCCCACCCGCCTCCCACGAGTTGTCATCCAACGCCACCGTCAAATCCGGTGCGTGTTCAAAATCTGCTTTCTTAACGTGCCAAGCTCGGAGACTCAATCTAATTACTGTAACTGAGTTATAGCCGTAATTGTGCTAGCGCTGTGCAAGATTTTCACTTTCTAAACCTTGACCAAACTATGATTAATATCAGCGAGAAACTAAGATTAAATGTTAGCTTCCATATAAACTATATAATCTGAAGGGAAAGAAAACTCCTACTTATTTTATCTTTTGTATATATTACTGAGAGTGCACTGAAGTGCTTTAAAAGGGCAGAAACCCCCTTTAACAGGCGCCCGCTGCAGCACGTTACCGTTACAGCCGTCAGACCGTGCCTGCCTATCTACTGCTTTGGGTTTATAATCGCTGGGATAAGGAGTAATAAATCCTTGAGGAATCTCCCAGTTTCCGGACACAATTGTCACTGTGATGCCCCACTGATGCCCTCGGGACACTGTCCCAGGCCGACCCACGGGGCAAAGCCTGTGGTTCCCAGTCCAGTCCTGCACAGCAAATAACCCAACACGTTCTTCCAATCCGGCACACAGAAATCCTGGATATACACCGCGTGAATCCCCATCCCGCGTTACTGAACGTACTCCAGGCATTCGCCGTCTCTTCTGACGGCGGTTCCCTGTGCAGCACAGCAATTTCTCCCACACCTTTGTGAATATAAAGTATTGCCACTAAAGGTCCACGATTTTACATTCCAAACGCAGCAGAGACTGAAAAGTTCAGGACATTCCCTGAGCTCCCACCCCAACAGCGCCCTGAGAAGCCGCCGCACCCGAACACTCCTGCGGTCACCCCATGGCGGTTCAGGCACCCACGACGTCACTGACCTTCGGCTTCTCCCAACTTCTGCCGCCGATGCCGTGCGGATTTGGCAAACGAGACGGGAGCCCGACCGCCCGGGGCCGAGCACTGGCCGTGACCCCCATATCATCAAGACCTCAGCATCTCTTTTCTCACTGAGTTTCACCTCAAACACACATGTAAACTTTTGGGAACAAGCAGAAAAGATACAAGGAAGCCCAAAGATGATAATCCTGCATCTTACCCTGTTTCATGGGGGTTTAATGACCCAGAGGAGATGAGAGGGGGCTTCTGAGCGCGGCCCTTGTTAAAACACAACTGGAGCATCTCACGCCTCTACCCGAGACGGCAGAGGCAGGAAAGGTTCCCCAATCCTTTTCCATTTAGATAGATACGCACGCGGAGGGGCAGCCGCAGCAAAACGCTCATGGTTTCACCGTGGCACAGTGGTCACCGGCAGCCCGGGCATCCCACGGCTCACCGGCAGCGACAGCCACATGCAGCACGGAACCCCAAATGCCTCCAGTGCAGAGCAGGCTTTCCAGCGCCACCGCCGTGGTCTCCCACCTGGCGCTCCCCTACCCCTAAGTTGGAGCTAATTACCCGCTCTAATTCCCCTTCTGACGGAATGATAACACTATTAAGATCTAATGCATTTGTTACCAGGAGTCTCAGCCAGAGAGTACTGAAACTTGTGGAAGTGACTTTGCAAATTGCCAGCCAGTCACGGCGATAACGAAGGAGGGCTCTTCCAGGGGATTCCGCTATTATCAGAGGGCAGTCGGCTGCACCAGGAGATTTGGGATGGAGCAAAAAAGCTCCACGGTGCGAGAACATTAATCCACGCGGAATGGGGCAGCAGCGATGGGCCAGGAGACAGACTGAACTCTGATGAAGCAGAGCTTAGGAAAGAACTAACGTGATAGATAATAACAGCGATGAAAAAGTAATAATTCTCTGTACGTCACAGTTTTACTTTCAACTGAGCAGGTGGAGAGACTGAACTGCTTCAAGTAAACCTGGTAATAGTTCAGAAAGTCCTGAGAACGAGCGTGGGGGCCTTTTTGGGTGGGTTTTGGGTTTGGGTTTTTTTTGGTTTGTTTTTTTTTTTTTTTACTTCAGATGAGACTTCTTTTGAAGTTGTCAAAAGACTGCATTGCCATTAGTGGCTCCTGAACAGTAGGAAGCAAGATTAATCATTAAAAATAGATTAAAAAAACCTAAAATGCACCGTTTGCTTGTTAGTTTGAATGTCACGAGGCCATTTGGCAGAAACGTAACACGGAGGCAGCACCGAGGGCAGCACAACAAAAGCAACAACCACTTCTGGAACCCGACGGAGCTCCCACGGGAGCAACAACAACAAACTCCAAAAGAGAAGTGGTCAAGCCTTGATCTCTTCCAGAGTGCTTCTCTTTGCAAAAATCTTCTTACAAAAGGCAAACGTGAGGATTTAAGAAAAAATACTAAAATACCCCACCCAAGCAGCGAGGGGAAGGGCGCGGCGGAGCCTGGCGCCCCGCAGAGCCAGCCGTGCCCGCAGCTTGCCGGGACCCAGCCGGGCTGAGGCCGTGGCACCAGCCTGGCACCGCAAACCCCCGGAGGATCTCGGCCCCCCAGCAACAAAGCTAAAATAGTAATTTACAAAAGAGATGTAATGGTGATGGTGATGGTAGGAAAGCCTGAACAAGAAAATCCTGCTCTGTGCCACGTCCATCTCCAGGTCCATCGCCTGCATCCCCCGGGTCCCGGGGCAAGCGGTCAACAACTCTCATACCCGATGCCCAAAGCGCTGCTGGAGAAATTGTGCCCTCTGCGTTTTATGGAATACACACGTTTTTCCTGTGTGCCTGATCACACCCAGAGCTCGAGCAAACGACGGGCAGGTCCAACAGCGCCCCAAACTCTGCCATGTTTCATCCCTCACTTTCAGAGGAGGCTTCCCCGAGCGGCAGGGTCGGGGCAGCAGGCACAGGTCGCAACGCTGTTCCTTTTAAGTTACACAATACAGAATATGTGCATGGGGATTTTTTTCCAATACCAACAATTCTTCCAGTGCTTAAAACCGTTCCTGGCTTAGCTGGCACCAGCACCAGTAGGATCCCCAGCCCTCGGCGGGACCCCGCAGCATCCCCCGGGGCCCACGCTTGTGTTTCTCCGTCACTCCGTCCCTGCCCGAGGCAGCCGCAATCACAGCCCGACTGTGCCCCGCCAGCCCGCAGAGGAGAGCCGCCTTCACCAGCCTCCGGTTAAGAAATCTCACCCAAAATTGGGGATTTCTGTAGAGGCAGACGGACAGAATAAAGGAAGTCATATTAGATATAACGGTCCCTTCAGACCCGGGATCTGTGCAGCGGCACTGAAGGCTTCAGAAGTGACTCTTTTTAAGTTTCAGGTGCCAAGGAGATGAGGGGGAGGATTGAAGAGAAGATGACAACGAACCGAGCGGCGTTTAGAAAAGCCTGGGAGAAAAACCGGGGGCACAGGAGGAGGCAGGGGAAGCAAGCAGAGCCACAATTATAAAATCCTCCCAATCGTTAATATCCTAAACTTGAAGCGGAGCACAAAGCAACAAACTGCTGTTTGGTGGCACCGTTATCAAAAGGCATGATTTATCAAAAAAAATGTTTGCTGAACAATTTAGAGCCAGCATCTTCTACCACGGGCCGGATTATGAACGCCGCTGAGCCGGGAGACGCGTCCCTGAAGCACGCAGCGCCGGGCAGCTGCCGCTGGCACCCGGTGTCGGCGTTTCTTGTCCCCCCCCAGAAGCAGAGGCCCCGCCGGGCAGAGGGGGGGTCGCGACGCAGAGCAAATGGAAGCCCGATTGAGCGGGACAGGCTGCGCACGGCCGCTCCTGCGGCACCAGGCATCACCACTGCCGCCAACGGCTGAGGAAGGGAGAGGCGGCCTCTGGAGAGCTCAGGACACAAAACAAGAAATACATCATTTTCTCCAAAAGAGTCCTAAAACCATAAAAAAAAACCCAAACAAACAAAAACCCCAAAGCCACAAACGGCAGGCTTCTCTCCTCTATGGACGCCCTCGATGTTTGAGGATGCTGTCCTGGACACTCTCCTCCTGAGGATCTTTCCCAATCTGACCTGTGAAAAGTTCCTAGAATAACCACATTTGGAACATTTAGGACAGCAACTTTTGTTCTGAACACAGCTCTTCTGCATTCCCAAACCCAGAGTGGATTACGATGGGAATAGATGGATTGAGATGCCAAAGCAAAGGTCTTGGTGGGTACCTGGGAAGAAGCGATGTCGTGGTGGCAGCTGCTCAGGAGCCATCACGTCTGTCCCGCATTTGTTGGGTGCTCGATGAAAGCTTTCTATCCCGCAGCACCAGCACGGCATAGAAACAAGCGCGCCGTAAACCAGAGAGCGAGAAGGCAGCAGCCGGATGAATTATGACAAAGAAGCTGGCAGCTCAACGCCCAGCCAATTTCTCTCCTCCACGATGTCATCATCAACCCGACTCTGGGCCGCGTTTCACCTTGGCGCTGGCGGCTGGGACAACGCGTTAGAGAACCGAACCCCCTCTTACGCACAAATTATTTTCTTGGTAACTGGTCCAACGGTTTCAACCCTTCTTCACTGCTTGCAAATCCTGTTACACAGCACAGACTCGTACCAGGGCTTTCATTTACTCACTGTAAATACACCCGGCAGCGTAGCCGGGTCGTTCCGCATGTCGCCAGCACTGCCGAGGGCCCAGAGAACCGCATTCCTCGTCCCGGCAGCAGCACGTGGCGCAGCTCCGTGTCACAGCCCCGGGTGAGGCACTGCTCATCGCGTCCTGCCCTTCCAAGGATCCCAACAAAGCCTTTAAAACGTATTTGGCGTTAATGCCCCGTTGGAGTGACGCGGAGATGGCCATCCCCGACCCGGGAGCAGCCCGCTGTGACTCCCGACCCGCGGCCACTCGGCGCCGTGCCGACACATCGGCATTCCCAAAGCCTTCGCAGAAGCGAGCGGATGGCGACCCCCACCTTGCCGCCACGCTTGCTTCTGGCGAAGGCGGCTTTGGACGAGCTTTGTGAGGCTGCAGAGAGAACTGGTGACACCCCAGATCAACGAGTCAAACAGATGCTCCTGGACACGCTGCCGGAAGAAGTTTTGTCTCTCTTAAGAAAACGTACAAAGGTTCTCTTAATTGTCACCAGGTAAATCAGCTTCTAATACCCTGTTTGCTCACTGCAGCAGCAAAGAGCAGGAGGAAATGTAGGAGCCTTTTAGCCAGAGAGAGCAAAGTAAAATAGAGGGAACATCCCACAAACACCAAAGTCAATTAATTCACTTGTTACAGAGTGAGAGTCCTGCATAATTTGTCCTTTGAGTAGTTTATTTTAGCTAATTGCTTATCCAGCAAGAAGATCTCCCCTGCATGACCCATTTGCTGCGCAGGAGGCACAACTGATGGGAAACGAATGGTCACCTTCCAGAGGGCACCGCAGGGACGGCGCAGGGATGCTCCATACGCCGCTTTGGTCCTCAAACCCACAAAGAAACGGTGCAGAGAGGAAAGTGCCAAGAAGCTGCTGGAGCCGTGCGGGCAGGGTGAGCACCGGCTCCCCGTTTCTCCAGGGGAACCACAGGAGACTGTGGCTGCCCTTGCCAGGACAAGCGCGCCATGCAGATGGAGAAGAGAGGGCTGCAGATAAGATGCCACACGTTACTCCCACCTCTGCCCATCTCCATCACTGCAATCCAGAGTGACGCAAGCGCCCACTGCTTGCATTTCACAATAGTGCTTAAAACAATACCATTTCACTTGTAAATGGGGTGTTCTTCCATCATCTGCATCACTCCGTCAACTCCTCCACCGGTGCAAGATGAAGCACAGACAAAACCAAATGGTTTCATACCACACTTGTAAAATCCTCCCTTTTTAAATGTTACCGGATGACAAGCTGAGCAGAGAGCTGTCAGCCCCACTAAGCGTCTTCCAGCCAGCCGAAAGATGGAACAAGTACAGATGTTATTAGTCTCATTAAAATTTTGTAAATTAAACAGCGAGAGGGAGCAGCCTTATTTATCTTAATTTAGTTCATCATTGACATTTGTAAAATAAATACAGAAATAATACTAGGGGCACCATCCAGTTTCTCCGGCGGCAGCAGGAGTCACCCGCGCTCGGATGAAGTACAGGGAGGGCTGCTGCTGCCGCCGGCCGGGAGAGGAGCGGGACGGTGCCAGCTGATCCCGGCGGGATCCACGGTACCTCTCCCCTAAACATTCCCGTCCGCCAACATCCTGCGGCGGGCACGCCTCCACGTCGGCTTCGTCTGCGGAGAGGGAAGTTAACAGCCTGCAGCACTCCAAGGTGCAGCTGTGACGGTCCAGCGGTCCCCGGCTCCATCAGAGGAGGAGTATCTGATTCACCACATCCACCAATTCGGTATTTTTGATGACAAGAAGCCACAAACCACCTCTGCAGCCGTACATGGTCCGCTCGGTGCGTGCACCAGCACCGGCTGTTACCTGTCCCTCCTGGGAGGAGCTGCTTACCCCTATCTTGACCAGTGCTCAGGGAATTATCAGCACTTGATTGTTTTAAAAATATAGCCACACTGTTCGGCAACTTCAGACTGCATGTGGCATTGTTAAATTAGGCTGGAAAAAAACATTCAAACAGTACACACCAGCACATTTGGCTCTACAGCGAAAAGGCACAACAGCTCTGCCAGAGCGGATGGATTTCACTGGTCATTTTGGATAAGCGCCAGGCACCCGAGCAGCAAGCAAGCAAGATGCCCCAGGACAACAGCACGCTGCAGAAGACGGAAAAAAAATCAGTCCTTTCCCGTTAAGTGGAGTCATTTTTTAGGCAAAACTTCATTTCTCACAACTAAAAATAAATCATGAACCATGGGAGAAAGTTTTCATTTCACACTGTGACAAAGTTGGGGCAGGAGAGGGTGGGGGGAATCACCTCTGGCGGTGACATGGTAGGGAAGATCCCGGGAAGCCTCTTCAGCATCGCTGGACCCAAATCAAGTGCCTAAAACCCCATCTGCACATTGGGGCCAGCGGGACGGCCACAGCAGCACCAGGCGCAGCGTCACCGGACAGAGCCGGGCGATGCTGAAGAGGAGGAGGATGAGGAGCACGAGGTGATGTTCGCTTTGGGACCGGCTGGGCGGGCGGTTCGAGAGTCACCGCCAAGGAGACAACAGGATTTCTGGCAGGAAAGCTTCCAGTTCTCACGTTCCACCAGGAGACTCACAATGGGCTTTTACTGCTGCTTTATTTCCCTCAGAATCAATAGAAAACAATAATCCTACGGCCAAACATCAATCACGTTGCAAAACTTGGCGAATCGTCACGTAGGACGCCTCAGGACCAGACCTTTTATTTAATTCCAGAAACAGCACCGTTAACGATTTAGCAGACTCCTATTTCGTGGCGCTGGAGATCTCCATCCCACGCCAAGCACGGCCGCCGTTGGCCGAGCAGTTACGGTTTACCGGCGGAGCAAACGCAGCCGAAGGTTATTCCAGCCCGCTGTGTCCGGGCGGGCGCCAGCACCCGGCAGCAGCTCCCCGCACCGTCAGGCAAAGCCGCGGGGCTGCGGTGGCTGCTCCCGTCCCGACACGGGTCCCGACGCGCGCCCAGCCTGCCCACGGGATGCAACGCAGCTCCTGAAGCCCCTTTTTTACTACTTATTGTACTGAAAATACCCGTCGGGGCTGCACCGCCCCCGGACCAAGAGCGCTTTACAAGGTTGCGCTGTTAATGTGGAAGAATAACGGTGGGTACAGCAGCTGCACCGCGAGTGGGAAATGAAACGCTCCCGCGCCCAGCAAGGAGCAGCGGCAGCTCCGGCAGACTCCGGCGGGACCTTCTGGAGGCAGCACAGCCCGGGAAGGGGCTGTTTCTCCCGGGAGCACAGCGGCAGCCCCGGGCATCAGCACGGGAGCGGCAAGCTCGGGCAGCCCGGCGAGCACCAGCGCTGCCGCTCAGATGGCCGGACAGACGGACATCCCGCACCAGGTCAGCTAAGGGAAGCAGGAAAGGGTTTATCCAAATTAGCAAACTTTCCCCTCCCCATAAACCATATCAAAAACGGCCAGAAGAATCATGTTGTTTTTCGTTCTGTCAGTAAATTACAGGAAACAAAAAGGCATGGTGGAAATTATCTGAGGGTGTGAGATTTAAGGTACATTTTTAATTAAAACAAAAAGACCAAAGCAGCGATGCAGCGTCATAAAGCAGATAATTTTACGGCTGGATGGTCTCCCTCTGATGTACTTGAAAACCATTTTTAAGTGACATAAAGCTTAACATACCGGTACATCTGCCTACCCACCAGATTCTACACAGAATTTAAAATTTAATTATATTAAAGTATTGTTACAGTGCACGTAGCAAGAATGCCACCCAAGTGTAACTCCAGGAGAATTTTTGTAGATCTGTTTCTCAGGACTGAGAAACAAAAAAAAAAAACTACACTCTCAGCCGTTGTACTGATGCTCACCCACCAAAGTCCTGCACACATGGACCGAGCGGGTCCGTGTGTTTCTCCAGCGTTTCTCACCGCCGCCTGCAGCGCGGTGGGCGGCCGCAATAGCAGTGTGTACTGGCGGCAGCCTCCACGCAGACCACCAGGCTCGGGGAGCCGGAGCCACGCTCCCCGTCGCCACATTACGCACAAGGGGTGTCCCACAAGATTTTTCTCTAAACGCAAGCACGGGACATACAGACCCTGGGAAACCAACCACACACCCACGGGAAATGCGTAAAGCCACGTGGGAAGGGAATACCGCAGGCGTAGCGGTCCGTGGGTGAAGCCCAGAAAAGCAGCAGCAGCGAAATGGCAGAACACGTCGCTCCATAGCTGAGGGTGACAGTACGAGAAGGACAGTCATAATTAGCTTTGTTATGATGTTGACGTTGCAGAACCCCAGCAAGGACTGGGGGGCTTTGAACCGATGCCTTAGCAAAGGGGAGGGCGAACTGCGGGGAACCAAATGTGAATTATCAGCATCGGGAACTGGTATCAGCTGGCGGAGCGGTGAGCAAGGGGCCGGGAAGACGAACCGGGGAAAGAGCCGCAAGGACTGAGCTGGAGGGAGAGCAGGCAGCCGCCAGCAGCGCCCTCGCACGAGCATCCTCCCGCAGCACCGAGGGGCGGCGGCTCCCGGGCATCGCCCGGTGGTCCGATAATTAAACCCCACAGCACCGCTTGCACCAGCGGTGACAAACCTCACTCAGCGGCACCAGTTCACATCAACCGCCAAAGGACGTGGCTGAAAAAGCTCAGAGAGAAGGGGAGGAAACAGAAAAGCACAATGTGAGGCTGAAGTTAGCACCTCACAGCGGGAGAAACGAAGCCTTTTGCTGTTTAGCTACACTAGAAACCAAAGTAGAAACTCCTAGAGCAAGGGACGGAACCTTTTGGGAGGGGAAAAAAGGGAGTAATTTCACATTTCTGTAAACATCCAGGAAGACCACAATGCCTTTGGAGAAATCAGAGGGCACCACAAGTGCAGCAGCACACACACGGACAGCACGTGCGCCCGCGCGGCACGCCAGCTAGCAGGGTAGCAAGTTATTCCTCGTGCCGCACCAAGATAAACTGCTCGTTACCTACAGACATGGCTATTCAGCACCAAAAAAAAAACCAAAACCACCAGCCTCTGTAGTCAGCTCCTCACGTTCTGACAAATTTGTTACACAAATCGATCCGTATTGTTCCGATCGGAGCAGCAGGCCCTCCGTGATGCACGGCTCCCGGCTGCCCCGCACACACGCGGGGCACAAAAATCCCCCCAATTCCAGATTTCTCAGATTTCTAGCACTCGCTTGCTAACGCACCGATGCGCACTTTAAACCGTGCTGTATTTGCCATAAATATCACATTGTTCCTGTCTGCAGGTGACGCATCCACCCTCCGGACGTAACGCAGCCCTTGCGCCGGCGCGGGGGCGTCCTGGTCTCTGCTGGGCAGGGACAGCGGGGAGAGCCGCCGCGCCGCGCTCCAGCCCAGCGCTGCGACTGCAGGGACGGATTTCCTGGAGGGAGAGAACTTTGTCAATAAATAATCCCAATAAATAGTTTATTTTTAATCAGCCGGTATTTGCAGGCCATTAAGATGCAACAAGCAGTCTCAGGCACTCTTTCTGTACGTTGTTTTTGATGCAGAGAATGTATTGGAAAAAATGAGAGAATATCATTAAAGGTTAATTATGAGCAACTTAAAGGTTATTTTTGCATATCTCACCTCCTGGACAAAAGATGCTTTTTCATTACCATACCAGAATATAAATAAGTCACAAAGCCTTTAAAATGTGACAAAGACTTTAATTTTGTTGCTGTTTAGAACAGTACGAACAAATACCAGTTTTCGCAGCCCTTCTGCAGCCTCTGCGCATGACGTGGGAAAGGGCATCTCCAGAGTGGTCCCACAACGGCACCGAAACCCTCCATCCTTCTCGGTACCCGTCGCCGGGAGCATAAAACACATGAAAACACTGGGTGGTCTGGCGGGTCTGGCTCCGGCCATCAGGAGCCACAACCCAAAATCTCTCCTTACACGTTTTTGCCTTTGTCCTGGTTAGAGCGGATGGAAGGCAGCTTCTCTCGTATTTGGCTCGCAGCCCACCAAACCCAGGTCACACGCGAGACACGGGGGGATTCACTTGTACCGAGCAGCCTCTGAAACGCTGAGTGTCCTCCACCCCCGTAACGTTTCATCTAGAAACAGCAGAGCCCGCCCAAATTTTGAATGTCAGTTTTGTTCAAAAACAAATGCCACATATTTTCCTGGGCCATATCTATCGACAGGGAGAGCTTACCAAGCCTCGCTGAAGGCAGACAGTAGTTTGCTGAATAGTTTAATCACTTTATTATCAGATAATTGCTTTTTCTGACGCTTCCATGTTTTCCAGGCTTCTCTGCCTCTCCAAGGGGCGACGCAGCAGGACTCTCCCAACTCTGTGTGAAGAGGAGCAGAAGCCTTCACACCCCAGCACTGCCGTCCCCCACAAAGCCGGGCAGAGGGGACAGGAGATGTCCATTGCATGGACCGGCTATGGAGCCATTGTCTTTGAAACCATACCCAGATGATGTGTGGCAAAGTTGGAGCCTGGAGACCACACGTGGTGGCTGCAGAGAGATGAGCAGGCTGGGGAGCCAACCTTCAGCATCCCTGCCAGGTGAACGCATCCATAACGGACAGAGACATCTCGCCTCGGCTGTCCAAGGTGGCCGGTACTGTCTTCCACCGTGACGCAGCTCTCCTGAGCCGCCAGTCAAATACGAAGGGAAACAGCTCTGCCGGAGCACCAGCTTCCACCCGCTGCCCACGCCGGGTCAGTCATGGGAAGGGTTTGCATGAAATACTTGAAGACCATCAACTGATCTGGGCCAGGGCATCCTGATGGCTCTCAGCAATTCTGCTGCTAGGTCATGTTAAAACAAACAGGGTGAGCTGTTAAAGGAATTAATTATTGGCATTGCAACAGCCCTGGACCACAGCAGCTAAAAATCTATATGAATCAATGCCTCTTAAACTCTGTACTGTTTATCCTCTTCAGGGGAACAAAAAAAAAAAAAAAAGTAGGAAATACTGAGAGCAGTGAGAAGAAAGCGTTGGGAGTCATGAAATCTTTAAAGTGTAAAGAGAGATGTGCCACATTTAGCAGGGATTATGTCAAGCAGCATCCCAAGCCAGAAAGAGCTGACAGCACACACACTGCCTTTGATGAAGGAAAAATAGGTCATACGCGACCCCAAACACGTAAACAGAGTCTCCAGCAACACAACCAGAAAACCCAAAATTTCGGCACCACGCAGGGGTGAGGATGATGGTCCTGGATCTGTGGAGAGCACGAGCTACGTGAGGAAGCAAGGACCTCTAAGGCGTGCCTCGAAAGTCTAAACAGGGTTTCAAGAGTATTTTTATTTGCAACAGACAGACGAGAGACAGACAGAACTGCCATCGATGATGAGCTCTGGGCAGTCGCCTTTTCACAACCTCCGGCTCACAGGAGCTTCTCAACACAGAGCCTCCCGCTTCTTCCGCAAGTGCCATGACATCCCGGCAGCAGCATCCACCCGGCAGAGCCGGACAGCCCCTGCACAGCGCGCGCCGGAGCGCCGCCTCGCAAGGCAACGACCTAACGCAGAAAATTAATTCCAAAGCACAATTGTTTTCAATCTTCATTTAAACCCAACCTTAGTTAATCTCACTTTAATGACATAGGAAATGGAAATTCCCTTAATGAAACAAGTTATGAATATTTATTACCCTATTTTTTACCTGAAAATTGAATAATTCAATTAATTTTACTATTAATTATTTAATACAAAATTAATATACCGCAAGATCCTAACTTATATTTAAGAAGCCCCTGATAAAGGTATCCAAGATGTGTTCCTTGAGCTGGACCGCCGGACAGGGAGGGCACGGGGCACGCTCGGTGGGCGGTGGGCAGCGGGACGGGGAGGAGGCGACCTGCAGGGACCGCGCTCGGCCTGCCCCGCGCCTGCGGCGGAGGGAGGGGTGGATGCCGTCCCCACGGCCGGCAGCAGGGAGGGCCCGGCGCGCAGCAGGGCGCACGGCCGTGCTCTCCGGGGAGACGGGCGCGTTTCTTCTCCTCCGACGCCCCCCCGGCAGCTCTGCTGAAACAACCACCGCATCAGGGCTCCCCCTCAGTCTCGCTGCGGGCTGGTCCCCCCGCTCCCGCCCAGGCACGAGCCCACATTTGGCATAACAAATTGAATCTTCTCAGGAAATTTCGAAACTCTGGAGCCAGCAAAAATTGCTAAAAAAGCGGCAGAGGAAAACAATGATTGTTGCGAGTGCATTTGCGATCGGGAAAAGCGATTTCTAACCAGTTTAATGCAATCCGCAGCCCCTGTTTCAGCAACCAGCATCAGCCAAAGTTGAGGCGAACAGACGGTAGAATAGTCCTCTCCAAGACACGACGTCTATGACGGAAGAAAGCCGGGTCGCTTACTTTTTTGCTGCTTTTTACTACCTTGGCACTTCCCCAGGGCTCGAGCTGGGCCCAGCCGCCCCGAGGTCTGGGATCGCCGTGGGGCAGCGAAGCATCGCCCCTCCGCACCCCGACGGGGGATGAGCCCGTCCCACTCCACCCCGACGGGCAAACGGGGCTCAGCGGGATTTGCTGTCGCTGCCGCTGTCAGGAACCGGGTCCCGACACCTCTGCGATTTATGAGGTTGGGATTTATCAGTGGGAGACACCGCGCAGCCCACTGTCCCTGCCTATTACACCAAAAGCGACGCTCGCTTTCCCGAAGCCAGGAGAGTGGAATTAAAATGCTAAAAGTAACTCAGTAGGCAGCAGAAGTAAAACTGAATTACCCCAAATGGATACTGACGGCGTATGTAAATCGCTATTGATTCGCAGAAGCGGGCTGCCACCCAACTTTTTTTAGTTTCAGAAATATTAATCACTGCCAAGTCTCACTGCCTAAAAACGGCATTTTGGCTCTTTCCAGGTTGAAAAACCCGCATCGGGGAATTTCCCCAGCCGCTTCGCGTATCGGCACGAGTGACGGCTTATCACGGCGTCAGCTGCCTGACACACTCCCCGAGAAACAGCCATCTTTTGGGCTTTGCAGGGAAGAAAGGAGAGCCTGGTACCTGCTGCACGCGCACCCAAAACCCCCCAGGTTTGCCGTCCGCGCAGCAGAAATGTAAACGCAATGCAGGAAGCGGCATAAACACCTCCGAATTGCATTCCCGGCTGGGAAACTAACCTTGCAGCTCCTGGGCATGGCCAAGGCTTTTCGGCTGCCTGCGCCTCACGTGTGAAACACAGGTGAAGCTACATCGGATCGCCCAAGCATATTTTTAAAATACTCTAAAAACGATAATTACAGAAGGCACTTGGAAACAAACAGATAAGCAAAGTATCTTCATCTCGCAGAACGTTTCTGGACTAAGAAAGTCAGCTTTGTCATTGAAATTCCAATGTAAATAACAATTAAGTTCTACTTGATATACAAATGTCAAGTCTTTTTTTTTTTTTGTCGTCATGATTTGCATTTAAACTTGGAAATGTCAGAGACTTCAGCCTCGCTGCATTAGCAGAAAGCTTCCCCAGTTCACCCTGCTGACTGGAATACCCGCTGTGGATTATCTGGCACACTATCAAGTAACCAAACACCATTTCAAGGAAACATCAAGGTCGATGCCTTGCGAGGTGTACTTGTTAATTTATGTTGATAAACTGGAGCCCTCAAAAGACTGCTGTAATAATTTTTCAGTATATTTATATCAGCATATTCTATCAACTCGAGTCATTCGACAAGAAGTTTTATAAAAAAAAAAAAAAAAAAGCAATTTTAGAGACCTTTAAAGGCTTTCGCATAGCTCCTCTAATGCCACCACAATGGTACCGTAAGAGGTTTCCTCCTCTTTCCATCACCAAAGCAGCATCTGACAGTGCCGCACCATGAAGATGGAAACTTCATGAGAAAGAGATGAAGACATTGAGGAATGGCAGGCATGGCTCGAAACGAACTCTTTCTCTTTTGCCCCCTTCTGCACCAGCTCAGCAACCCGAGGAGTTCGCAGCCGGCCGCCTGGCGGGTCGCGCCGCGCCGGGCCAGCTCCTTTGCGTGGGGCTGAACGGGGCGGCAGCGAACCCCCATCGCCCACATCCACCACCAGCCCACAGCTCCAGCGACTGCCAGCTCCCACAGGGCATCCTCTGGCCGCTCTCCGCATCCACCGCAGCGATCCACCCCGCAGCCGTTCCTCAAATCACACCATACATCACCTTATTAAGAAACTCCGTAAGTGTCAGCGGTGCAATTCATTTTTATTAATTTTCTGAGATGAAATTAGCGGCACCCACAGCAGCAAACAAAGAATGGGGAGTGTTCCAGTTCAGCAACGGATCAATGTCATTAATTCTGTAATACCGAGAGCCCTGATTGTATGAACTCAGCATTTAACTCTTCCCATTAATTTTTGTATTAAAAAAAAAAGACAGAAAACTAACTCAACAATTCAAGAAGGTCCTTGAACAGCCATCACAACTTTCCTTCTCCTGGGACATTATTTCTTTCAAGCGTAAGCACACAAGAGGAAGGTATTGTAATATTAATTAGAAAATTATTTTTCATGCATTGCCTTTAGCAAACCAAACTCTTAAAATCATAAAGACACTGCTACAAAAACATTTATAATCTCATCTCTTTAATGTCGCCATGTATACCCAGGCTGGTTAATAAGTTTTCTGACCACTTAATAGGCTTATTGGGCAAAGGTTCAGCAAGAAATTATTTTGCATTAATTCTGGAACTTGCATTACCAGGTCAGAAAAAAGCCTCCTCTAATATTATCATATTACCTGCTGTCCTGCAGCCAAGAAGGGGGGTGAAACAAAGCATTTATGCGCTCGCCAAGGTGAGACCCTCCGCTGCCATCAGCGGGAAAGGTCCATCTAAGGGCCCTTCAGCCACCACAGCAGCTCGGGCTCTCCGGGAGCCGTCCCAGAAAGCAATCGGGTTGCAGGTGTCTCCCCGTCCAGGTACTACAGTCACCTTTTAATATGACAGGCAAATGAATTACCTAAAGATGCCACAAAAACTACAGAAGCAGCTGGGAAAAAAAAAAAAAAAATCCTAACATTACATAGCTCTTGTTTCCCCGTATTTCACGGGGAGCAGGTCCTGCCGCACTGCCCCCTCCACCTCCGTCCCCTCCTCGGCTGGAGCTCCGAAACACCCCGGGAATTAATCGGCACTATTAGGGTACTGGTCCTTGCACCTCACTATAACTTCTGCCCCTGCTAATTACAGCGGGAGGCGATGCCAAACCCAGCGACGCCTCTGGCCCTGAGCCGCCAGCGGGTCTCTGCACGCGGATGGCGATGGGATGCGGGATGCTGCAAAAGGGCTTTTCCCCCCGCCTTGGTGCAGCCCCCTGGTCCTCGCAGGCTCCCTCCAATAAACCGGCCCTTTTCAATAGGCAAGCGGTGGACTGGGAAAAAAAAATGAAAAAAAAAAAATCCCAACAACATTAGAAAACAGGAGTCCTTTAAAAAAAAACAACATTATTAAAAAACAGGAGTCCTTTTTTGTGTTAGTGAGATGCGCAGAAAGTTTGCGAGCCTGAACACAGCCCAACCAGCAGAGAACATTCGCAGCCGAAACTTCATGTATGGCTTCCCAGGGGAGCAGGAGTTAAACATTTATGGCAGCGTGAAGAAGACATGACATTTACTGAATAATAAACTGCAAACATGTCTGTTAATGCGGCTTTTTGGGATCCCCTCGCCATCAAACACTTAACCCCAGCAAGAAAAACACCGAAACGCAAACAATCCCACGTGAAACGGGCAGAGCACAGGGGAGGGCTCTGCGCTTTTTTATTTGTTTAAAGTTGGAGGCTGTAGGGAGCACCGTCAGGACAAACAGCCCGCGACCTCGCTCAGAGGCTCTCAAACCCGTTCATCTGAAGGGATACAATTAAATCCTGAACAATCGGGTTAAAACTTTAACCTGTCAAGACTGCAGCTGTTCCATTTTTAATCAATCTGATTTCATTCAATAAAATGCTCATTAAGTCAATTAATGAGAGTTTGGTGTCACAAGCCATCAAGCATGACTGGGAGTTTTCACTCGGTGGCCAACGCATTGATTAGCGAGTCAAGTCATCAGCGAGAATGAGTCAATGTGCTGAAGCACGAGCAACGTTACCTTGTTTTAGGGGAAGTTGTTAGCCATTCTTCATGCTTTTCGAATGTTATTAAATAAGCTGCAATTTCCTGAAAGAGAAATGCAGAAAGAAAAAAAGAGTTATTTGCATGGCTGTGTTGGAAACAGGAAAGTTTTATAACAGAGAAGTTTTATAACAGAGACAAGCAGTCGCCAGCCCCGGGCCGGGTCTGCGGCTTAAATCAGGTTTTGACTGAAATAGTGCGCTTGGTCAACATTTGTATTCACGCCACCAGAGCCCGACTTAAATAACCTAACGAAGAGATGCAAATGAGGAAAGGCATTAACATTTTCCAGCACAGACAATTTGCTGGTAACTTTGGTGACCGCAGCATCGCCGAGAGCCTGGCGTTAGTCAGGAGGCAAAGGGGAGGGCAGCGACAACCTGGACACGGGAAGCTAAATTAAATATTTATAAATAGAACAGCATCACTGCAGAGAGAATTACTGAATTATTAATCGTTGCCATAAAAAGCCAGCGGGTGACATCAACATAAGTCATCGCTCCCACTTGCAGGAATGATACGGGCGATTACTTCCAGATCAGAACCGATTTGTTTGCAGGAAATTATCGGCGCCGGCGAGATAATTCACGCCGGTGCTCGTACATACGCCTGATGAACGTGGGATGGCCGCCCACCAGCTCCCGCGGTAGATGCCTGGACCAGCCAGACTGCGGACAGGCAGAGCATCCTCGGCAGCCCCGGAGAGGCCGAGGCGATCCGCGCCGGAGGAGACGCAGGACCAGTGACTGTCCCTAACCACGATGGCAGCCGTCACCACACCAGCGATGTCCCGGCACCTCAAGATGGCCAGGGACCATGGGGCTGCAGTCCACAGGCTGCTGGAAACAAGATTTTTTCCCCCCACCCATGAAGATTACTCAGAAATATGTAGTTTTTTGATGGCTCTCTTCCAAAAATTGCCTCCCAGCCGGGCCCAGAGTCTCCCTTCTCAGAGAGACCCGCCGTAGCGCGAGCTAAGCAGAAAGGTCAGTGAACGTTCAACTGCCCCAAAGCAGACCCAAAACCCACGTCCAGTTTAATCTCCAGAGCCGCTGCAACAGGAGTGTCTGCAGGCTGCGCCATCACAAAGGTACCACACACACAAGAAATGAGTCTTTTGGCCAGGAGATGATTTTTCCTTTTTTTTTTTTTTTCCTTTTTTTTTTTTTTAAAAAAGATAGTTCTATATAAGGGTTGTAGCTGTATAGTACCAAAGCTAAAAAAATCCACAATGCTCTCCAACCAGCTGGCCCAAGCATCTGCTAGAGCCACAAAATGCAATTATATTACTCCCAAACGAGACGTAAAAATATCTTGTTTCCAATACTCTTGGTTTTAAGACTCATAGTTAATGTCCTCCGGGTATTGCAGCGGTGCCAGATCTCCGTGTTATGTACTTTATTAGAGTTGTGTGAATGTCATATTAATGACTCCTAACCAACATGTTTACACTGCAAATAAATTCTCCCAGAATCCACCGCCGCAGCCCTTGCTTCCCAAGCCCCACTCTGCATTTCCAAACCATCAGGGCAGCAGCAGGTAAGGGGGCACTACAGCTGCTACGTGAGCCAGGAGGAGGAGCAGTGACACGAACCTCTGGAAACACCGCTTCTTAATTTCTGGCTAATTGCTGCGCAAAATTCAGTATCAAAATAACCCGCTGAGCCCTCCACTGAGACGTCGGCCACTGGCGCAGCACCTACACGCGCGACCTTCCCAGAGAACACGCCGAACCTCGCACTTTTACAGCGGCCGCAGTGGAATCTGATGCAAGCGCTAAAATTCAGACGGAATTCTGAAAAGTCGGACAGAGAGGTCTGGTGCCAGGAGTCCGTCAGGCTCCGGAGAGGCATCGCCCATCACTCCCTGCAAGAGCCACCAACGCAGCAGTAATTCACGGCTTTGATGCAGGGTGCGAGTTGTAGGAGCCAAGTGCTGATTTTATGCATATATATATATATGAAATAAAATACTCTGCAACTACAGTTCTTCAGAAAATATGAAACGCGATCTCTACTTTTTTTTTTTTTTTAAAGCCAGTACAGTATTTCCACCAAATGTGCTGCCGTCTGCAGAATTTTATTCCCAGCCCATCCGCGTTACATCCTGGACTCGCTACGTCACAAATCCGCATCACCTCGCGCCGCACAGCCGGAGGAGCTCTGGAGGTACCGGGACCAAGCGCCAGCGGATGCTGACGAGGGATCTCTCTATCCATCCCAACACCCTGGTCCCCCAGACGCTCGTGGGGGACAGTCTGTATTTACAGACACAAATCCCTGTGATGCAGAGGTGGATTCGGCAGATTCACCCTCAAAATCCTGCAAAAATAGGCAGGTTTTGGGGGAGTTTAGATTAGCACAGGATTTTCCCTATTCCTCCTAAAAATCAACTAGCTGCAAGGAGAATAAAGCAATTTCTAGCTGAATAAACATATTGCTACAGCACAGAAACCCAAAGTATTTCAGGTAAATGAACGTTAATCTTACCCAGGGCTTGCTCACTTTATTCCTTCCAGCCGGTGTGTACCCTGCACGCTCCGAACCGTCACCCCAAACTGTCACTGCCCAGAGGAGCGGTGGCAACGAGATGCTCCCGTTTGGAGGCAGAACGTTTCCTTCCACGCTGCCAGCCCGGGCCTGCGCAGCCAATTCGGGCAGCCCAGGCAATAATCTGCCGATCGACGCCGCAGGCACGTGGGTGACGCACCGCAACACGCGCACGTCTTACCGCGACGGCCGGGCACCTCCTGCCCCTGCGCGGCGGGAGGGAACGCCAGCGCTCCAACCCGACTCCGAGCTGGATCTTCACACAACTCAAAACGTCTAATTCAATTCTTCTAACAGGATAAAAGAAGGACCCGCATCAACTAGGATAGGAGCTCCCCCAGGCTTTCTGCTTAATGATATATTACAGCCTGATTTCCCTCCTCCAGAGGAAATACCTCGGATAACAAGGAAAATCTAGCTCACGGCAGCGCTATAAATTAACACGTACAGCAGAGAGACAGTGAATCCTCCGCGCTGCCTTCTGTGCCCCGAGTACTCTGAATTACCAGGACTGGCACACAAATGGGCCAAACAAACCCCGAATCCCCCACTCCACCCCAAAAAAAACACAAACCAAAGAACTCCTGCACTGTCTGCTCGCCCTGCCCGCGCCTGCCTGCAGCCCCATCGCCCCGAGCACCGCATCCTTCACCGGGACGTCCCGGCATCACCAGCGAGGAGGGGCCGGCACACTCAGCACCGCGAGCTACCGCACTCTCGGCTCCCTGATCGGGTTCACACGACCACCGGTGCGGGGGGAGCTGAAACCGGGCACGCAGAGTCCACACCAGGTCTGGTGCCAGGAGAGCTGCTGCCATAGCGGCTGGACGCCATCCCAGCCCCACAACCCGCACCGCGCAGGGCAGAAGAGAGCAGAAATCCCTGTTTATGGTTTGACACCTCTGTGCCAACTTCTGTCGCTACATAAGCGCCGGCTCTGGGAGAATAATCTCCCGTCTGCCACCTCGAACGGGAGCAGAACTGCGAGAAACAGATGACTCAGTGATGCTCAGTGGTGCTCGCGGCGAACTCACACACACAGCGCCAGGCAAAAAGGCGGATTTCCAGTGAAAGGCACCAGGGCGAACCCTAAACCGGCGCCACGCAGCACAAATGCTTGTTTTGCAAAGGGAAGAGCGAGCAGAGCTGCGTGCCCCAGGCGGCGGAGGGGCTCAGCAGCGAGACGCCTCGTGCCGGCGCCCGCAGCCTGGGCGGAGAAGGGCCGTCCCATGGAGGGGACACACCGGACCAGGGGGATGTGCCGGGAAGGCTTCTTCCCGTCAGCAGCAAAACCCCTTTAAATCCTCTTCTTTAAACGTTCTGCTTTCTGTAACTATACGACTTTGTGTCCGTCGCCCAGGATAGTCCCAGCAAGCCGCAGAACCCAGGGCGGGCAGCGAACAGACGGGTACCGCACGTGCAGCGGTGTCTGCCCTGAGCTCGGAGGCAGGAGCGAGAGGAGATGCGTTGCATGGAAGAGACGACGCGGGCGGCACACAGCCGCGCAGCTCCTCCAAGCAAAGCCCAAACCAAGCTAAGGGTGAACCCAAAAAGCTCTAGTCATACAAAAAGCTACTTTTTTCAAATCGGTCAGCGTGGTGAGGAAAGCACCACCTGTGAGACGCAAAATACAAGGATGAGGTTTGTGAGAAGTCTTGAAGCCACCAGCGGCACAGAAGGAGCTGCAGCTGGGAGTGGTGGGCACTCCAAAAACCCACTGTCAAAACCCACCCGAGCAGCTCAAGTTTGGAAATTTTCCTCCCAAACAGCATGAATTCCTACAGGGGTTTTGCTCTAAAAGGCCCAAAAAAGTGGTCAGGCTAACGTTGGTGATTTATCAGCAGTTTGCAAGAGACGCTTTTTGAAAGCGCGTGGCCGTCCGCGCTGCGGGGCACAAGCACAGCCGCTAACGAAGAGCCGGTTGGTACTCATCAGCTGCTCGAGGCATGTACCCCTTCATCACGCCAACACCGGTTTTCTTTTAGAAAAGGGGGGAAGAAATAGATTTATCACCAGAAGACACAAAGTCATTACATAATTAAAAACAAAACTACAGGCACAATAAAAGCCCTCTGATAAAAAAACCCTGCATTTTAATGTGCGTTAATTCCCCTAATGATTCGCTCTGTGTGTCTTCCAGGGTCAAATCAATGTCTTCACCAAAAAATTCAATTACATCCCATTCATCCTATCTTTGGAGCGAGGCTATTGTTTGCTTTTGTCTCCTATCAAACCCTTTCTGGGCTGCTTCTTGCCCGAGATTACAAACAAAAGGCAGTGTGGCACCAGCAAGGTCAGAGGAGACAAAGCCGGCTCTGAAACCCCAGCTCCCTGTCCTCAGCGCCGCTGTTTAATTATAACGCCAGCAAAGGAAATAAAAGGGCGCGTGCCATGAACGCCCAACTCATCGCTGCTGGCGAGTCCCCCCCCGCGGCAGCGGCGAGGAGAAGCGGCACGGGGAGGACCGCAGGGCCACCCAAGCGCATCTCTGTGGGCGATGGCACCGTGCGCCACGGCCAGCGGTCCCTCCCGAGCCCGGCTTTGGGAACAACGGCAGCAAGCAAACGGAGCGAGCTCTGCTGAGAAAGGCCGAAGCACCGAAAGTCGGGCAGACCCAGATCCGTCTGCGACGCTGCCCACCGATTTCACGGCGCCACTCGGCCCCCGGCGTTCCACCCAAGCGAGAGCCTGCGGGACTGCGCCGTGCCTTCACAGCTTATGAGACACCAGTGAGGAAAAGAGGCTTAATTTGATCAGCTAATGGCAGCGCCTCGTAAAGCAATTAGATAATTTAACGTTAAAATCACATGAGTTATGTTTTATCCTAAACTTGGTCATATAATTCAATGGTTTAATTCATACTTTGTTGCTCAGGCTGAAAGCATTTTATATAAATGAACACATATTTTTATTTTGCCTTCCCCCATTTGTTAAAATTACGAGTTCGAACACACCAAAGAGCCATCAGCTGTAACGCCGAGTTAATTGCGTTCGTCAGGACGCGCGTGGGCCATGGCGTCCCCAGACAATGGCCACCAAAGCCCTTCCTCCGGCTTCACCCCAACAGCCCCGTGATGAGGCTGCACCGTTGAGCCTCGCGCGAGCCCAGCGGAGGAACGCGCTGCTGACGTTATCCGCTAACGAGCCGCAGCCGTGACCAGCGCAGGGCGCTGCGCCGGGGGCCCCGACCCGGGGGTGCGGTGGCAGGAGAGCCAGCACCGGCTTCCCACCCACCCCTATGGCACTGCATCTCCTCCGCCGCTTCAATATTTAACGACGGATCTGCAGCGGCGTGGGCGGCCTGATCTCACCTCCCGCGTCCCCGCTGCCGGAGAGGACGAGCTGCGGCGCTGCCGCGGGGGACGAGGAGCGCCGGGGGCAGCTCGCCGCGGAGCACTCCTCCCCGCGTGCCGCGCAGCAGCGCCTGCGAAGCGCAGTCGTCTCTCCGCAGGAGTGCGGAGACCCCGCCAGCGAGCGGGGAAGCGGCCGGCGCACTCCCATCCAACACACCGGTGGGGCCGGAGGGGCCCGTGACCCATCGCAGGCGCAGGAGAGCTGCAGGCTCCGTTCTGCTCTGAGCCGAAGGACTCGCAGTGGAGCACACACATTGTTTGGAAGAAAAACAAAAAGTTATAAAAATCTGTGAAATTTGCAATGACTACCCGTGCCTGGCAGAAGGCGACCTCTGAATCGGAATTTCAGCCCGGAGGAGAGGCAAGGACAGGCCGTGGCAGGGAAGCAGCTGTAGTCGCGCCTCCCGGCGATGCTGTTGGACGGAGCCTCCCGCCCCACAGCGAAGGCGTGGGGAGAAGGGGCAGCGTCCGCAGCAGCATGGGCGCTCCGGGGCGCGCCAACGCTCGCAGCAGCACGGCTTCACGTGCCAGCAGAGACACGGGCTCCGGCGACAGCGGGGCTGCACGCGCGGGGGCATCGCCTGGCAGAGCCGGCGGGCGATCGTCCCGCAGCACTCTCGCCTGAACCCGAGCACGGGCGCTTGCTGGCACGAGCTAATTGGGATTACTCTCATACCAATGCTGTCCCACGCTATGGATTCCAGCGGTAGCTCTCTCCCGGCTCGAGCCCCCTCCAGGTCATCACTGCATCATTGCGAGGGGGATCAGCAATTCCCACCCGACCTCTCAAAAGAAAAAGAGAAACTGGAACCCAAACAGGATTCCCCGTGCCAGGTAGCTTCGGCCACCTAGCTTGTCTCAAAGTAATAAATCATCCGTTAAAAAAAAAAAAAGTCTGAATTTCAAGTTATTACTTCATATGAATTACACGCGTCACATTAATAAGCTTAAAATATATGCAGGTTTTAAGAGAAAGCAGGAGAGTTTGTACACATCTCTGGATTTATACCACAGAGCTAATAAAGTTGCGATCTCTTAAGCAAGCACATTTATTCTCTTAGGAAATCTCCACGTCCTCGCTGCTATAAAGACAAATTCCAGCCCATCGCTTCCTTATCGTCCTTCCACTCTGAAATGAAAATACAAATTCATGTTGATTATGTAGCATCTTCTCAGCCGGGATCACGCCGGTTTCATTTTCTAGCCATCCCCGCTCTCAAAGCCATTAATATTCTGAATAATACAACTACAAACCAATCTGCAAACCACACAGAGCAGGTTCTCACTACCTTGTTCAGCACCACTGGAACAAAAAATTGCACTACCGTTTCATTCGTCCAGTTGTTTGGCCTAAAATAGCAACATGGCATGGAAAGGGACGTCGCTCGGTGAGCTGGGGAGAAATCAGAAGCAAGAGAGAAGCAAACCAAGCTTTTGAGCCACCGGCAAAGAAGGGCAACTCAGCTGCTGCCGGGTTGGCAAATACCTGCCAACAACTAAAAGCACTTAAACAAAATGTTTTATTTCCTTTTGCAGACAGCACTGCTTTTTTTTTTTGGTCTCGAAGTGTTACCTATCTGCAACTTTCCAAAGCAGAAATCCTGCTCTGCACACTCCGAAGCTGAGAAGGGGAATAAACCCAAATACTCCTACGGCTTTACTGACAACCTGCCGTAGCGACACACGCTGGAGCCCGACGGGAGAGAGGTGTCCTACTGTTGCATTTTCCCAAGAGAAGCCAGAGCAGGCTGTCAGGCTGGACTTGAGTGCCTTTGGGTTCCAAAGCATGCCATGAATTTTCTTCCAAAAACCCACCCAACCTCCCAGCAGCGGCTGCGCTTTGGCGGGACTCGCTCTAATTGCCCCCAAAAGCACAGGGGGGAGAGGCAGGGCATCACGGCGTCACCTCGTTTGGCGGCTGCTGCGAGGTACCCGAAAGCAAGAGTTCCGGTTACTACATTAATTCCATCGCGATGGAAGAGGCAAAGACAAAAATAAATTAAAACTTCATTTAAAATGTATTTTTCTAATTGAGTAAGGGTACACCAACTAATGTTCTATCTAATTAGATGGAAGCCGGGTTTTATTATCAGTATCTGCAGCTAACTAATTGAATCACTTACAGTCCCCGCTGTGCCGAGGGGCTCCCGGCCCCGGAGGGGGAGGCGGTACCGGGGGGCTGCAGTGCCCAAGACCCCCCTGCGCCCTGTGCCCTGCCTGGAGAACTGGCACCAGTCCCCGTTCCGCAGCACCCTCGGGGGGAGAGAGCTGCTTTGTAACGAGGCCTCTGCCTCGTCAGGACTCAAACTTCGTCTCCTCAGAGCCGATGCAAATTCCTCCCCCGCAAAGACGAGGCGCTGTTGGGGAACGCGGATCCCTGCATCCCTGACGCTCCTCCCTCCGAGCATCCTCCATCCCGGAGCGATGCTCCAGCCTTGGGGACGCCCTTCTCCACCGGCCGCCTGACGGCACCTGCACAAGGACGCTCTGCTTCGCCCCGCGCTCCACTTCCCCAGCAAACCGCTGGTTTCTAAATGCTCATTTTCTGGCAGACAGGAAAACCACAAGTCGCCAGGACGTGGCGGCCTCCCGAGCCATGGCCGCCCGGGGTCCCAGCGAGTCGCCCGGGGAAGAAAAGGCTTTTCTTTATTCCTGGAGCAATAAGCCAAACCCTGCTCCGGAAGGGTCTTAAAGGAGATTTATTTTGCAGAAGCTGTTTTAGAGCCTCTGCGTAGGAGAGAGCGATAAATATTCCGGCTTTCCCCAGTCTCCTCTGCTGCTGCTTGTCCCCCTGGGAAGCAATAGCAGAGGGGAGAGAGGGAGCGTAAAGGGGGAAACCCGAGATTCGTTACCAAAACCTGGGACTGGCGAACACGACCCGGTGACGTTCACCACGGGGACAGAGGGGCAGAGCCCACCCCTGTCACCACAGCGCACGCTCGCACACCGCAGAGGCACTCATTCATACCCATGGAAATATCATTAAACAGCGTAAGCCAGACCACTTGGTCTGTTACCCTCATGGATGCAAAAAAACAGGTTTGGGGGCCCAAAGCGTTTCCTGCTTTCCCCTGCTTCGCCAGAGCGCAGAAGACGACCCGCAGCCCGCCGGCTGCCGCCAGCTCCCTCGCCCCGCACAAAACACCTCCGCGGAGCTTAAATCCTGCAAAAGAGGCGCAATGGCAGCCCTGGGACCGCTAATTGGCACCGCAGGAGAATAAAGCCACGGAGCGGAAAGCGCGTTTGGCTGGGAGGTGTACGCCGCGTTTCTCCGCGTTGTGCACGGTGACAGGCGGCTGGATTGCAGGCGGTGGGACGGTCTCGTTAATAACAGCGTCTCGCTAGCCATCTGCTAAAGGTCCACGCTATTAATTTAACAGAAAAAAATGGAATAGATTACTCTTACAGTTTTCAATTAAAGTACATGATGTCTTCAAACTGCAACCTTAATTAGACATTATAGGATGACATTTAGGAATCCTGAGCACCCGTAGCTGATCGAGTCGTCTGCCTGCGAGGGCGTTTCGCGGCAGTGCCAGGGCAGCACGCGCCCAGGGCGCCGCCGAAAGCGGGTGCCCCTCCAGCCTTGGCACTCCAGCGGCGTGCTTTAACCCCTGAAGTTAAAGGAGTAAAAGAGCAAAACCAACAGCAGCCTCAGCACAACGCAAAAACCAGCATCAAACAGGCTTCAACACGTTCCTAAAGAAAACTTACAGGAGTGCACAAGCAAAAAAAAACCCAATCCAAACAAACAAAAGGAAACCAAAGGAAAGGAAACAAAAACCAAAGGAAAGGAAGCAAAAAAAGGGTCAGAGGTGTAGCCAACATCATCCACAACAGGTTTTAATCACCCACAATAGGTTTCACCCCTACGCCAAACGCTCCCAGGGAGACTTCACTGAAATGGAAAACTTGATCTCTCCAGTCAAAGGTGCCCCGTGCCATCCCCGCTTACCACCCGCTGCCCTGCATCCCAGCAAAGTCAGGCACTCGGCGCTGATAATTAATAATTAGCGATTATTTTACACGATCCCATTTAGACTGCATTCATAGATCTTTTTCCAGCACACATAAGACTTCGGCCCACTCTGCTATACTTTTCATTAAATTTGAGAAGCTCCTGGGGGTTGCTTATTACCAGAAGGAAAACGGCGGACGAGCTGTAGGGACCTGTGAGGCTCAGCTCGCTTCAACCGCGGCACTTCTTCCCGGTCCGCGCGCCCAGAGCTCAAAGCCGCTAGCCCTCGTTGCTCTTAAACTTTGATAAAGTAGCAAGAAGATGACTTAAATGCTTTATTTCCAAGGCTAAACCTGGTACGAAGAAACTGGATTAAGAAAATAAATAATTTTCTCTAAAACACATGAAAAAGAAGAAAAAAACCCAACCATGTGACTCTGTGGTGGTGAACAGACACCAGAGTTAAACGAGAGCTGCTCAGCCATTTCACCTGCCAGACACCCGTGGAAAATAGTGAAGGTAAATATGCAACGGGTCTCTACAACAGCGAGACCGTAATTCTGCACAAACACACTTAGCAAAGCTCGTCCTGAACCACTTGGCTTGGAAGTACTGTTAGTCGCAAGTATTAGCAAAGCCAATGCCTAATGGGATTAGGATAGATTTTACCTTCCATTTAAGTCCCAAACTGAGGGATAGTCAGTAAAACCGAGCGATATTAAATAATGCCCAATCTTTACTTACTGGAAAATACCCACAGATCATTATATGATTATTTTACTATTATTATACTTTCTTTTAAATGACCTTGGACTAAACCCTGTGATTTAAAGAAACACGCGAACCATCGTCTTGCTGCTGCCGTTAGCTTTAGTACCGCTCTTCCGTAGCCTGAAAGAGTCAAATATGCAGCGGGATGAGAAAAGAAAATTCAGTAAGATACCTGTGTCTGCGATGCTTTAATTACTGCATAATAGTAAAAACTTTGGCTATTTTGCACAATTTGAACAGTCGCATGGTTTGAAGCTGCCGAGGTGCGTCCCCGTGCTCCGGAGCAGGCACGCACCGTGGGAGATGCTCCCTGCCCTCGACTCCAACAGAAACAAAGAGGAACATTTAATTTTCCGCAGCTCTCCTCCACCCAGCAGCAAACCCCAACCCTGCTTCGGTGCACCGCGGCGGGACAGAGCAGATCCCCTCCTGTTCACCTGCCTTTGGCGGCAAGGCGAGACCTTGAGCCCTGCTGAATGCAAAAGTCGAAGGGCACTCTTCGCCTATAAAACTTCGGAAAACCACAGGTTTGGGAGAGAAAAGGCCCTGAATGATTTTGCCATTGAATCGCTTCGCATTTCCCCTGGCAGCCCCCACCGAGCCCAGACCGACCACCGCACGTGAGGCAGAACACAAGGGGTCTCCGTATGAAACACGCCACCTAATGATGTATATAGGGATTTTCCCCTTCACCTCTCTGTTCTCCCCCAGCTACGGCGTGTAGACGGTATTATTAAACAGCTTCCAGACAGTACCTCATTTTCATTGTCTTCCTCAACTGACCAAGACAAATTGAGAATATTTAGATCTTTTGGCCTGTTTCAGTAAAACAGCCAAGTTTATTTCAGTTGGAAGAGCAGTGGCTGAAATACTTCAGGCAGTATCTGCGTTACTAATCTTTTTTTCCTACTTTATTCAGGTTTAAGTACCACCTCATCAGCAAATGCGCTAAGTTTAACTTTTTATTTTCCATCCAAATTGGAAGAGTTCAAACCCACTCAGTTTCCATGTTCTCAGGGCGAGCAGCAGCTTGTTGCAGGCGAGGAAGCGCCTAAAACTGCTGCCCCATCACGGGAGCTACCCCACGCAGACACCGGGGTGGATCCGGAGGGAAACCCGCGGAGCTGTTCCCATCACCTTCCGTCAACGCCACCGGGCGCGCTCGCACGCCAAAGGCAACTGTGTGTCTCCAGTCATGACTGGCTGAGCCCAATGTCTCCAGCCCCGGTGAACGAGCACGCTGAAGGATGTGGGTGGATTTTAAGCTGCAAGAAACTGGACTGCTGGCCTGAGGAACACATTTTGGGGGAAAATGTTTGGTTTTGTTTATTTGCAACCTGCTGCCATGATCGTTGGGCTGGGAGCCTACGGAGATTTCCTCCTTTTGGGTTCCAAAGAGTAAAACACAGACACGAAGTGAATATCACTGCTCGGAGCAGGACATCTGCGCGGTACTTGCGGTTATTGTTTTCCAACCTGCCGAGCGCAGTCCTACACCACAGCCGGCGGTGCGGGGCTGGGAGGATGCTACAGGGACGCTGCGCGGGTACCGCCCGCACGCCCACCCGGGGGGGCACCTCCAACCAGCACCAGAGCAAAGCCCCGCCAGCCCCAGCTCTGCTTCCCAGTTGAGACCAGGGACCCGCCGCACGCATTAGGAAGACGGTGGCCTCGCTAACGAGCCTGCGGTGTGGTCCCTCAGACCCTTCGCCTCCAGCCCCTGGGAGCATCCCCCTGCGGCCCGGCTCGTCCTCCCCACCACGCCGGTGACACAAAGTCCTGCTCTTCCCATGGAGGCAGCAACGCCGAGCCGCCAGAGGAGGTGAAAACATCCGCGCTTTCTCAATTCGCCTTTCCTGCACAGAGACAGCAGCAAACCCTTCCACCAAAGAATTGTGCAAGGTTCATTAAAAGGAAAATATCCACGGTAATTGTCCCTTTCTGCATATTCCTCACTCCAATATTCTCTAACATAATAATGTTCCACATTCCTGCAGAACTGTCTTTTCAGCATGTTTTTGCATTATGCCTAATTTTGTAAGAGTTTTTCAGTCCCACATAACGACACAGTTCAATGCAGAATCAGATATAAATCTGGCTTAAGAGACTCTCAACAGGAATTCATTTAAAACTGTAAATGTTAAAAGATTCTGTCTCTGATTTATGGCGTTTTCTTATTTCAAACAGGGAATTAAAATCCTTCTGAAAAGATACATATTAAATCATGATAAAAGCTGTGTTCGAATGATGGTGCTGGTCAGACCCGGAGCCACAGAGCACGGAAATCTGGAAATAGCAGGAACTGGCACATTTTACTCTCTCGGCTAAAGCGGCGCTGTCCTGCGATGAACTCAGTCCCCGTATCTTAATTAGTGTAAAATGGAGTCGTGGCTGCTGCTGCTTTCATGCTTCGTGTACCCCCTCCCGCCCCCCAAGCCCAAGGATCTCTCTTCTCCTGAACGTCTGGCAAAATAGAGGAGTTGCTTTACCTTAAATGACTATTTAATGGCTTTATTCCTTTTGTATCATTTACACTGAAGTCTCCCACCTCTCCAAGTGCTCTGTAAATATCACACAAGTGCCCCTGCATCACTGTGCGAACAACATTTAATCTCAAAAAAAGTTACCAACGCTACTCATTATTATCAGTCCTATAATAATTTTTAGTGTTTCGTACTTGTGAACAGATAAAATTGTACTGATCGAGTCTTGAGCATCACCGCATTCGCAGCCCCATACCTGAGCACCGCGAGGACAGTCAAAGTTTATGAAAAGCGTTTGAAATGAAGCTGTGCCGTGCGCCGATACAATTCCCAAGTGTTCTATTAAGTATTCCAGACCCCAGAAGAACCGGGGCCTGCGAGAGACTAATGGCTTTTGGTTTTCCTTCCTAGAGGCGCATCCGCCGCATCGCCAGGTGCCAATCTGTAGCAAGAGGCCATAGCCTTGTATTGCTCCATTGAAATAAGAAAAAATCAAAATGGAAGAAGGACCAATGTGAAATATAGCAGTAAATAAGTAGAGGCGGCCAGAAAAAGCAGTATTCAATTCTTAATATAAATTACTCATTACTCACAGGCACAGAGCTACTGGCAGAAAGGAGCGCTCTCTGCCGCGCAGCCCTCAGAGACGCAAGACGCCCGTTGGCTCATTAAAGCCCCTCTGGGTCACCCCGATGCTCGGACCCGAAAACCCTCCAGTTAGCTGTGGTGACGAGGCTGCGAAACTCTATTTCTAGGACCGAACTACGCCTCACAAACCTCCCAGCGGCAATATAGTGGAGTTTAAGGTCTTCCGCTGCCATTTCTCTTCATCCCACAGCTGTGTGAGCAAAATCAAACACCAGCCGGTATTTGTTTTCTTCCCCAAACATCCGCCCAATTAATCCAAATAAACCTCAAAGAACACCGAGGGTGTCAACGGGATAAAAAAGACCTTTCAAAATTGTTGGTATTATTACCTAAAACATTATAAACGATGCCATTACACAGCCAATTAAGAAATACATCTTCCTTCCGCCGGGCAGGACGGAGCAGCCGCGGCCCGGCCATCAGCGCCGGGAGGGCTGCGGCGCCCCCGACCCTCCCCGCCGGCAGCAACGGCGACAGCAAAAGAAAAACCAAAACACCTTCGAGAGCAGAGGTTTGCTCCCAGGCTCAGCCAAGACCCGAGCCGTTTGTTGCAAATCTAAGTGCTAGGCTCTCCTTCCTCATTTTAAGCGTTCATGGCTCGTTAAGTTCTTCCTCCGCCTTTTAACTGTGACTTGAGGTTTAGAAAGAATACAAAAAAAACCCAAAACCCCAAACTCATGAAAAATGAGTACGGGAACTGGGCTGCAATCTCCAATTCCCGGCCGGCGCTGTTGGGTTGGTCGGTTTTGGTGGCGGTTTTTGGTTGGTTGGTTGGTTCTCCTCCAGATCTCCCCCAGTAAACGGGCGGGTTCTTCCCAGAGATGGGAAGGACAGGTCAAGTTCCTGGAAGCAGCTCAGGAATGCTGATTAGCAGCCGGGATCAGCTCCTGTGCAACTCGTTACGCTCCTGGCTGCAATCAAACCGCCCCCCCTCTGCGTGGGGCGTGCGGGGCGTCAAAGTGGAAACATTTCTGCTCGAGGCCGGTGTCCGCCACCACTATCAATCCGGGGACGTTAGTCGGGGACATCGCAGCAGCTCTGACCCCCGAGCGGGAGCTGCTGTCCCAGACGGTTTTCATCCCCTGGAAACTCACCCACCAGCCCGGAATTATTTGGTGTGTTGAACCGAAAGTAAACAACCCAAAACCAGAGTGGCATCAGGGAACCATAAATTCTTTGCAGGTTATTTTCAGACTTCTGAGATTTTACTTATTCCTCACTTTCAGGAAAACATTTCAGAAAAAAAAAAGGACAAGAAAAAAAAAAAAAAAAAAAAGAGAAGAGAAAAAAAGAAAAAGGACATTGCTTGTGTGATAAAAGCCGTTTACAATTCTGAGCAGCACCAGGGCAGCAAATTGCCCAGGATTTCTCGCGTTTCTCCTTGGAAAGGAGGGGACCAGAAGGCTGGTGTAAGAGCAGGGACGATGCCCGCGTTACCAGGGACGCGTGCTCCCGGCGCGCTGCCTGCGCAGTCCCGGGTCACCTTTTGGCTGCCAGCGACGGCTGGAAAATCACTGCAGGCTGTGCCGGGCTGCCTCGGGCTTTATTGAATGGAGAGGAGGCGGCTGACAGCACTAATAATGTTTTCCAAAGGTTAAGCATTACAGGCAGTTTCATGGTCTTTCCATTTTTAAGTGGCTGATTTCTGCTTCTTTTCTTTTTTTAAACAAAAATAATCATAAACCCAAACATCTGCTCGCGGGGTGGGAGCCCTTCGGGTCCGCGTTCAGCCGGGGAAGGGAAAGATGCTGCCGGGGGCTGCTGCAGGTGTTATTTTTAGTGCAACAGCTATTTACTAGCTCCATTCCCGGAGGGAATTCGGGGAGGGAAAGGGATGCTGATGCATTTCTAACTAAATATAGCAAAAGGGCGAGCCGCCGTACCCAGCACGACTGCAGCCAGCAGCTCCCGCCGGGATGCAGCCCCGGCGCGGGATGCCAATGTTGGCCCCGGGTGGTACCCGGCGCCGCGGCCGCCCGCAGGCTCCCGGCGTGCGGGGCTCGATGCTCAGTTCAGCGCGTTTTAACCTTCAAGCTGTTGGCGTTCGGAAAAAGCTTTTTAAAAGCAACTCTTAGACCTAATTGGCTCAAATTTGAAGCCTTGATCCTGTAATGAATGGCTCCAGAAATCAAACAAAGCATTTTCAACACAAACAAAATTGCCTGTTATGAAAGCAGAAGGTTTTTAGGGTAATATTGACTTTAACGCGCTGTCAAGGCAGATGACAGCAGGGAGGAAAACAACCCTCCCTCTTTTAAGGTAGTCCAAATCCAGTCACCAAGAGGGGACCTCAAATACTCACCCAAGCCTGTTTCGTGCCCCCAAGGGCAGGCTCATTTCATAACTTATTTTAACACATATGCCTTTGTCTAAACGAGATTTTTTTAAAAAGACAGGGATGTGTTTCCGAATTACTCTGTTCTTCTCTATCTAAGCATTTACAGTTCTCGGAGTCAGTTCGGACCCCAGGGAGCGGGGCGTTCCCAGCCCGGCTCTGACTCCCCTCGCAGTCCCCGGCCCCCACCCCGCGTTGCTCAACACTCACCAACGGCCCGGACGGTGCGCAGGGAGAGGGAAGCACGCGAGTGTGACAAAAGGCATTTACCAGTGAGGATCAGACAGGCTGGAAAACCAGCTGAGAGCCCCAAACGCACTGCAAACCGGGCAAGTGATCAACATGACAGAAACAGAGGGCGCGGGTGGGAAAAAGAATAAAAAGCAAAGTAACGGGGATCGGAAGAGAAAGACGAAGGTGTGCGTTAATGGCATCACCTCCGGGTGCTTCAAGAGCATCGGGGTGTGCAGCACGATGGGCACCCCCGCTCAGCACGCCGCGGGGCATAGGGGAGAGGCGGGGAGGGCCGGGCTGCAAAAGGAGCGGGATAAAGTAATAAAGGATTATAGAGCCTTTGGACGAGTCACCGGTGCTGCCGCACCTGCATCACCATGTGCCGTACCGCGTCCCTGCGCTCCCCAGGGCTCAGTCACCGCGCGGCCACCCCCGTCCCCACCCATGAGATGCAGAGATAAAGATACAGATGATATCGATATACACACACAGCTCCCTGGGACACTTGATTTCACTATACAGTTTCCAGAAGGGCGGCCACTTACAGGGAAGAAGAAAAAGCATTAAATGAATTAAAGTGCGCTTCAGTTAGGGGAAACTAACTGAAAGTCCCACATTAAATGGGCATAATTGAGACTCCAACCCTGCCACTGGTTTGATTATGAACTGCAATTTCTGGGCACATGTAGATTAGCAACCGCCTCCTCCTGTAGTCACCTGCTGAGACCAAATTGCTTGGTCACCTAATGCCTGTTAAAGCGCTCTCTGTTTTTATGGGGGAAAGCATCAAGGTTTACCTCTCATTTTCCTTTCCTGGGGTTTTCACTGCCTTAATTGGCCCCAATTTGCCTTGTGACCATCCTAAAGCAGTGCTGGCTCAGGGATGCCCACACGCTCAGCATCCCTCAGGGCGGCTCAGCCAAACGCCCGCGTCAGCCAGCGGCATCAGCCAGCGGCTCCAGGACACGCCGGCAATGCCGAACGCACCGGGCGCAGAGAGACAGCACAGCCGGAGACGGCCGGGAGCAGGCGTGTGGCCAGGGAGAGCCCGGCAGCCCCGTCCCAAGGACGGGCTTTGTGTGCGTTCGACCCTGCCATGGCCACAGCGCTGCGGGAATGTTCCGGAACAGGGGAGTTCCCAGACCCTTCCATGGCGTCACACTGATCATCGTGCTGCCAAGAGGAATCTTTGGCACGGGGAGAGCTTCCAGCTTCTTGTCTGCACTTAGAATACCATTTGATTTAAAAAAAAAAAAAATAAAGCAAATTAAAAAATGTGTTTTGTGGCACTGGGAGTTTTCAAGAGGAGGAAAAGCAGCAGAAGCGGTGCTCGCCCCGATCGGTGCTGCCCAACCAAAACCAGCTTGGCCAAGTCTGCTCATGCCCTTGTCTTCAGACAGCGTCTCCATTGGCTTGGTCCACGTGGGAAAGGCAAAACGGGGAGGAAAAAGCACCATTTCCCCAACCCCCACCCTGGAGACGAGCACCGCGAGAAGTGATGAGGGAAGGCCACGGTGTTTGCGGGTATACAAGAAGTACAGAGAAGTGGAAAAATGCCCTCCAGGGCAGCCAAACGCACAGAGGTCGCTCCCCCTCGCCCACCGAGGAGGGTCTCCGCGCGGGGAGGGCTGCCCCGGCAGATGGCAGCGGGGCGGCCAGTACCACCACGCAGAGGTGGTCCATCCTCCAACTTCGGAGGCTGCCAACGTGACGGTCCCCAAGCTCAGCTCTGTCCCCATCCCAGCGCCGCTGCGCAGAGGCTGTCCGGGTCCATGCCGAGGGATTCCTGTTTGTTCCTCCCGATTTTCCCCTCCGACCCGGACCTTCATTTGTTATACTCTGTATCCCATCACTTAATGTACGCAAATTATGTTAAATATTTCATTCATTAAATGGCTCAGGTTATTACTGAATCGTACCTTAAGCTGTTCAGAAAGTTAATTCTTCTTGCACTTACTCGGTAATGCGAAATAACCGACTTTAAATGAATATTTTACAGTTTATGCTAGACAGAACATTTATTAAAAATTCTATCCCTTTTAGAGTTATTCTTTTCAGCAGGCTTCGGTGCACTATGTGACTTAAATTATCAAGAGTGAATTATTTTTTTTATTTTTCTAAAGTTTCTTTCACTCCCAGTAAGGAAGAGCCCAACCTGCCCAGGACCCAAACCGAAATCTGCTGGGAGAGAAGAGCTGTTAGAAAGCTATTTTCTAAAACGCTAAGGGAGGGAAGGAGAGCAGAAGAAGCATTTGAGAGCTTTTTTGTACTCCTGTAACTCACGGATAGCTTTGCTGCTTGAAACGAAATAGCTCCCGCAATAGCCCATAACGTGCCACGAGTCCTTCGGGAATTTAATAAGAGTAATTTGAAGTGACAGGGCTCCAACGCCCGCGCGTCGCCCCTCCTGCGCACGCCGCTGCCATCCCTACGCCAGCAAGGCGAAAGGGGGGCGGGGGGAAGGTGCAATCACAGGGGCGGCTCCAGCGACTTCCAGCCTCACCGAAAGCCAAGGCAGCCGCGTCCTCGCCAGCGACGACAAGGTCATTACTATTTCTAATTAAGGCAACGGGTCCTGGCTAACAGAGCAGCAGTCTGGCAGCCCCCAGCCCTACGGACCACCCCGCGCGTCACCTCCCCGGGGGGTAAGGCAGGATACATCACACTAACGTGTGCCCAGAGGATGGTGTCGCACAAGTGGCAGCCCGAGAGGCGACGCGGGCATCCTCCACTGTCCTCCGCGCCGCTGCCTCCTCCCACTGCATCTCCAGAGGACTCTCCCGTTCGCACGCCACGGGCAGCTCCCGGGAAAACCCACCGGGCTCCAACCTGTCCCCTAACCACCGCGGGGCAGCCACGTCTGTATGAACTTCCCGGTTTAGAGGAGATATAGCCAGTTAAAAATAATTATCGCCGGAACGGTGGCACAGGCATCTAAATAAGTCCCTGGCCAGTGACCCGGGGAAAGGCGGCCCCCTCCGGCGAGAGCACATCCCAGGGGACGGAGGTTTACAGCCTCGTCCGTGAGCAGCAGCTCAGCAGACACCCTGTAACCACAACCCCTCATCAATCTCGGCTGGGAAAAACCTTGCCATTTCCAATGGAAATATGCAAACCAGGCTCCGCACTGTAAATCTTCCTTTCCGGCGCTAAGGAGATAAGTAGGACCTATTAACCTCCCATGTTATTTCCAACTTCATTATTGGAGCTGACACGACGAGAGCGCGCGGTGACGGCTCTTTTTGGCAGAGTGCATGTAAATCGCTTTCTCAAAGGAAATTACTTCTCCAGGCTGAATGTTATTAATCTAAATTCTCCCTTAGTCAAATTGTTGCCCATAATAAATATGGAACAGGTTGCTATGCTCATCTCCGAGGGCATCCCAATCCAGCTGCAGGTTTTCCCCCCCATTTGAAGCCTCTTGAGGAGTCGCTCTGCAAGAGCACCCATCCTTCACCCAAGGATGGGGACCGTGCACCCCGACGTCGCCCTGCACTTGAGCGCCCCGCGATTTCACCATGAAAACATATTTTCACGTTGCCAGCGCAGAGCGCTCCGGGGCAAGCCGGGGCACGGCGAGGCTGGGGAAGAGACATGAGCAATGTCCTTAACCTGCAACATGACGTGGTGACCTTCCGTGGCCAACACCTTCCATGGCCGGTGCGCCATTTGTGTCAGCTTCGGTACCATTAAAGCAGAATAACTTCCAAGGTTTAAGAGCCTACGCTCTTTCCCAGTGGATATACACTGGCACCCTCCTCGTGCAACTAAAAAACCCTGGGGTTTAAGCAGTAGCAGATCAAAACACCGTAAAAAACAGCCCAAAACCCAATCTGAACATTGACAAAGATGCAGCTAGAAACTAGAAATTTCACATCTTAAATTCTTGGAGGAATTATAAATTAAGGGGAATTTTATTTGCAAAATATGCCGTTGTTTCACCGAGAACCAGCTTATCGCCAATAAAGATTTTCACTAAAAATATCCACAGAACAGCCGTTATTTTCTCCCCCTTCCATAAAAAGCACACGTGCCCTTCTGCTTCAATACGGGCACACCGCAGGGTGAGGGCGCAGACCTCTGGCACACGCCGAGGTACGGCACGGAGTGGGAGCGTTATAAATCCAGCGGTACAGAAAGCCCTTCTCCTCATTTGTTAGCCAGCCGAGTGTGAAAATGTTAATGAAGGCAGCTATAATAATCTACGGGAATTTCACGATTAAGATTTTGTTCACGTCTGACAGCCCCTGCTCACGCGCAGCCCGTTGTGCATCAACCCTTCCACCTAACAGCAGCCGAAATTGCTGTGCTCCATCCAGCCACCCTCACCCGGCGGCCCTGATAGGGGAAATTACTGTCATTCTATTAACTTGAACTTTTATTACATGTATTCCTAAAAGAAAAGAAATGCAGAGAGATTTTAAGTTTGTATGTACTCCCTATTTTTTAGATACGCTGACAAAGAGCACTGAAGTCAGGCGATACCATGGCACCTTCTTTTATTAAAAAAACCCCAAAACTAAAAAACCTACTCAATTTTACAGGTGGCTCATGAAAGCCCTGACTCGTGGGAAACTGGTGTCCTCCCGTCATGCAGCGCGGGGAGCCTTTAGAGCTTGTCCGGTTCTCGAGAGCACCGGGTGGGTACCGAGGGGCGTAACGAGCTACTGGCGCAGAGCAGCGTGCCGTGGAAGTCAAACCACGCAGGTCAACTCTCAAATTGGAAGAGCGGCGATTTTTCTTAAGTGTTCAGCTAGTCACCAAGATTATCTCGATGCCCTTCCATCCCCCCCAAACATCCTGACCGGTCGGTGGTCACCTGGAAGCGGCTGGCGTATTTACTGGGGCTCGTGGCGGCACAGTTGCATTTTTACGGGTTTGCAGGCACAGGCGCGTTCCCTCCGGCTCCTTCTCGCATGGAAATTTGTTCCTGGGGAACCGTTTCTGAGCTGGGAGACAGTCGGCTCCTGCTCTCCCCCAACACCTCCCACGCTCGCATCCCCGGCAGGCATCGCGGGTAGCCGGCCGCAGCAGAGGTGCCGGGCCCTTCCGGCTGCCGCTGGGCACCGACGTTTTCGGAGGGCTGCCCATGGTGACTGCCAGCTCTCCTCCTGTCATAGCCACTCACGTGTCGCTGCATAGAGTGCATCATTAGGGCTGTCCCTCCCTTGTACATACCTTAAATTTAGTGTAAATAAATGCATTTTGTAGAGTGATGGTGGCCGCTATCAAGGTCCATGGTGACACACTCGGCATTTGGGCAGCGCTTACCCTGAGGTCATGCCAAACCTGGGGCTGGACGCACAGCATGAACGCCGTTTCCCGTGAAGCCTGATCACCGCTGAGGCACCGCTGACGGCAGACACGTTATTCTCAAGCCAGGAGCCCCACGAAGGTGCGCCGGGAGATGCCGAGCAGCACGGAGCCTGCCACGGGAGGAGGATACTGCGCCGGCGCAATTCGCAGCCGAAGCAGAAGCGGTTCACGGCAGTAGATGGGAGAGGACCGGCAGCAGCAGCAATCTGTCAGCAGCAGCCCCCGACAGAAGACGTGCATCTCTCTTTTGGCAGGGAAGCGAGGGAAGGAGAATGCACAATAAAACGAAGGCATGCTCGCAAAAAAATTACTTCCCTACCACAGCCGTGTGATTTTTAATTTTCCTCTAATTTCAGGACTGCAGCACCGATATAAAAATCCCTATAAGTGTTTTAGGGAGATGGTAATGGTCCTATACTAAAATAATTCAACCAACACTATAATTTTAGTACCACTATCAAAATGAAATAATGGCTGTTTACTATGTTACACCTTTCAAATGACCTTCATTTGAATACAAATTGTGGCTTGAAACTCTAAAAGCTGCTCCATTTCAGGAGGCAGAAAATTGAGGATGTTTACCCAGGGTTTACTCTTCCAGCAGATTCCTCAGTACAACCACATGGGCTAAATGGTTTTTTGGGCTGTTTCTCTCCCTCTGAAGCTGCCGGAGAGTTGCTCAAAGGATGGTGTGGATCTGACCAGGAGCCCAACCGAGGCAGAGCGACAGCCCTTTGCTCCGCTCCGGCACAACGGGAGCCGCGCTTGCCGGTTTATCTGGAAATACCCGTCATCGACGGTGAGACCCATTCGCTCCCATCTCCCTCGCTTGGATGATGGCGGAGGATTATTCTGCTAATAATCAAGTACGCAGCCCGAGAGGGGGAGGCGGACGGGCCTGTGAGAACACCTGATTTTGTCTTATTTTCCTCAGGTTCAGCTCTGCCCATTGTGGGCTCTCGTACTGGTTTTGGGGACCCTTGCACAGCCACCTTGTGCCGGCGGAGCTGGCCGGTGCCCGCGCGGCCGCGGCAGACGCGGGGGTGCTGCGGGTGGGGGTTTGCGCAGGTCTCGCAGCTCAGCCCACACAGCACCCACAGGATCTGCCACTCGCGAGCTCTGGCAGAGGAAATTCCACTACAGAAGTTCCCCGATATTTACTCACCCACCTGGGGAACACCAGCCTAGCATCAGCTATTTCTCGCTAATAATGAATTTTTGCCCTTTCATCAACATTAGTCAGAGCAAGCTCCGAAAAAAAAAAAAAAAATCACATTTGGTGCCAGGAATATAAAAGAAAACACTGACATGACAGGCAATAAGCAAAACCAAGCAGTGTGCCCAGCTGCAAAGCTGCTAACACCCAATTCTTAGCCCTTCGAAGAAGTTACTAAGTGGGGAATAAAAGCATTATTAAACAAAACGAAGTTTCTTCGTAAGGCGGCAGAAGTTGTGCTGTGAGCTGCCCTCCCACGCAGACCCCCATGGGCAGCGATCCTGCAGGGATGCTCTTTCCTCAGCAGCTCGGGGACGGGACACTCGCCTTTCCCTCCTCTCCCCCAGTTCCCAAACAAGGAAACCAACCCCCCAACCCACCCCGCAACTTAAAAAACCGGTTCATGCTTCGGCCGAGCAGCCGCGGCGCCTCTGGGGCCGTTCACAAAGCGACTGCCACAAAGGGAAAATCCCCACACTCCGAAAACACGGAGTATCTGTAAACACTCCCACTCCGAGACACCTACATGTAATTACTCACAACGAGAGAGGAGGAGGAGGAAGAAAAACCCACTTTTTGGTTTGAATTCTCTTCTCTGTGCATAAAAGCTATGGCAAGGGAAGCCCCCGACGGCAGACGTGGCCGCAGCGGTGGGGAGGGAGGGACCCCACGCGAGGGGAACAGCTGGGCAGCAGCCCCATTTTGGGATGGAAAAAAGGGAAATCCCTTCTGTCAAGAGTGACCTCTCCCTCTCCGCAGAGCGCCCCCCCCCTCTCCTCGGCAGGTGCAGCCCTTTTGGGGGAGCGGCCCCCCCAGGCGAGAGCAGTGCCAGCGGCGGAGGCTCGAGCTGGAGATCCTGAACCAGCACTGGTCTCCTTCATGGTGACATTGTGGAAAAACAAATGGGGCTTAAACAATAGGTGTTGTATAAAACATCTGAAAACAAGACAAATTAGTCATTAAAAATTAATTTTGGAAAATTACAGTCTTGTTAATAGATGCTGTTATGGCCTTGCATGTTCCTTTTCAGGCAGGAGGGAGGAAGAGTATTTAAAACACATTTTATTGTATTGCATCAAAAACTGAAGAGAGAGAGACAAATGCCTTCGGAAGGCTGCGTTTCTGCATTGCACAAATTCACAACCCGAGCACATTTGCATTCGCAATTCGCAGTGGGAAGGAGGAAAAGCCATTGCACTGAGCGACTCTCCCACCTTCTCGCAAGCAGCCTCCCCACCCCTCGCTCGCGGTGGTTCAGCACAGTCCGACATCACTCTCCGTTACACGTTGGGATTTCTGGAGAGTTGGGGTCTGGCACTGCCGGGTCTCCAGCGCCAGCTCCTCCCCGCTCTGCTCCAGCGGGAGCTCTCAGCCGGTCTTCCACCACGGTGTGGGAGAGGTGAGGGAAATTCATCGCCGCCTGCCCGAACCCATCAGCAGGCAGCAGCTGGAAAAGTTACCCAAACTCCACGAAACCCTGGAATTTCTCTACATGTTTGACAACAAAAGGCAGTGTCCGCCCTCGAGAAGATGGGAAGGCACCTTCTCACCTAACAAGGGATGGACCTGACTGCGAGAAACCTACGAAGATATGGGGGTAGAGCGGTGCGGACCTGCGCCACGCGTGGAGCCAGGCAGGGACCGTTTCTCCTGAGAGCGGCCGCCCATTGTGCCCCTGCAAACCGCGGGGATGAGTCTGTCCCCCCACACCATGTCCAGGTGCCGGGAGCACGGCCCCGTTCGGCAAGCGCAGCGAAAACCAGCTGGTGCCAAACGATGCGACCAGGGACGGCAAGCGCCCGCAACCTTGTGCCGAAATCCCCCACCACGACACCACCGGTGGGACGCTCCGATGTTATTTTCACGCTCTTGATAGCGAGGACTACACCAAAATACTCAAGGTCAAGAGACCAGCATGGTTCGAGGCAATCTGCACCTCTTAAAACAGTGACAAATATGTTATTTAATTTTAATGAGCTTTTTTGCATCTCCAATCTAATTACGGCATTATCAAGTACTGCTCCGAACTGCAGGTGGCTTCTCATTACTTGGGGTAAGGCTGTCACAAGCATTTTTCATGAATACTAAAAGCCGCTCCGTTTCACTGCCCGCTCTGAAACGCCCCCAGACTGGCTGCGGTCAGGGGCTGGAAGGACAGCGATGCCCCAGCCCCCCGTGGCCCCCAAACTCTGAAGAAGGGAGAACATTGACACCACAAGCTTTGGAGATGTCTTAAAAGTCCCTGGTTTTGAGCAAATCACTCAACTTTTTAACTTGGGTTTTATTGTGGTTAATGGAGAGCAGCGCCCCCCCAGCACAGCCCCGCGCGCCTGCCCGGCTCCTCCGGCCAACGCACAGGGGAAAACCTCTGCATCCACCAAAAAAGTACGAGTTTTGGTGTGTGAGATTCTCCTGCCAGGCAAAGTCTCCCCCAGAAGCAAACGTCTCCCTGTTCCGCACACAAAGGCAAGGATACCCTGCGAAAGGGCATTTAAGGAAACGCCTCTCTTCCAGATCACTTGTAGTTTTTGCTTTCAACTTAGTATTTTTTAAAATCATTATTAAAAGCAAAGAAAATGCTCCAATGGCAAGTGTTTTAGCAAGACCAAAATATTCCAGTTTTTCCTCTTAAGCTTTGCAGAAAATCAGATTTTTCTGATGGCTTCTGGCCAATTCCTTTGACTGCCCCTACTCATCGATTATGGTTTCCTCCACATGGTGCAAAGCTCCTGGAGTTCACGTCTAAAAAGCCGACACTGTTATTCAGAAGCCATCGAGGATCAGATGTCTTAGTTCTCCCCAAAAACCTTTTTTCCCAAGCGGTCTGGTGAGCACAGACAAGACACAAGCGGTAACGAAGCACTGACAACAACTTTTGCTCCTGTAGAGTGTGAGGGCCACCACCCCCCAGCGACCCCACGCCCTCCGCCCTCGGGAGCCAGGAGCAGCCCCGGGGACGCGACGAGGAGAAGGAAACCAGAGGTGGAGGATCCCTTCCCCACCAGCTCCCTTCAAAATACGCATGTCCCGATTAAAACCTAGATTTGTTGGGGTTTTTTTGGAAGGGTTTTGTGGAAAGTGCCACGGGCTGCGGAGAGCAGGAGGGAATTATGCACCCACCTGTGTCTGCGATGTGTTCCTATGCTCCCAGTAACAGAAAACAGCATTTTCTACCCCGGCAATTTCCTCAGACGCGATACTGCCATCACCAAGAGCCACAGGGCACAGCATCGATCCCCGCGGGCCGGCGCTCCCGACACGGGCACCAACAGCGACCACCATCTTATGGCAGAGCCCACAGCGGCGACAGCAGGCAACACACACCCCAGCTCGCCTCTGAACTGCCTGGTTTCGCCCCAAACCAGCCACAACCGGAGGCAGTGGGCAGACCTGCCCCAGCGGGAGCACTCACCGGCATCCAGGGAGCCGCGGGGGTGACGGCGGGGGGATGAGGGGGGCGCGGGAGCACCGCTGCGCGCCGCAGGGCAGCTCCGGCAGAGTGAGGTGGGCTGAGCTGCGGTGCGGTGAGGTGAGGTGAGGTGAGGTGAGGTGAGGTGCTGGGCCGTCCCATCCCCTCGTCAGCTCCATTGGGCGCAGCTGGGAGAGGCCGCCCCTCCCGGGACCAGGATCAGCTGCGCAGCCGCTCCCGGGCCACCTCCGGCCACGGGGGCAAAGACGGGTGTCCTCCCCCACACCTCTGTGTGCCCCCCCCGCGGAACTCTGCACACACGACACACACGACGCACACGACACAGGCGGCGGCTCCCCAGCGCTGTGCGCAGCTCTGTATTGCAACGGGAAAAGTTAACACTGGGGGAACCGTCATGTGGCAGCGAGACTCATCCGAGCCCTGCTGCAGTAACGACGCGCTTCGTCTGCCCTGACCTTGCTCCAACCGCAGTCGCCTTTGAGATGCGTTTCCCGCCCGTAACAACTGCCGCACGGTTGTTTAATTGCATTTGCCGTGCGCGTCCGCGCCTCGGCGGCGCTCGCCGTCCCCCGCGGCCCCCGGCCCACCCGCCGGGGAGAGGGGCTCTCCTCCAGACCAGCACAGTGACTTTAAAATACCGCGTGTGCCAACAGCTGCCGCCCCAAGACCGGAGCAGACAGAGATGTGGCGCTGAATGATAATTAAATATGTTTTCATCATCTGTCATTTTTTACTGCAGGTGCCGGTGTAATAAATCCGAGCTCGACTCCTTTGTCAGCTGGCAGCAAACACGTTTTCACGCCAAATCCCGGGGGATGGATTCAGTGGCTCGGCCCTGCCCGGGGGGAGGAGCTGCCTCGAACGTGCCAAGTGGGTAACTTACACCTGACCCCTTTCGCAATACTTTTATTATTTTGGTGATAGGTATGTCTGATGCAGGTTTTCAATCCGCTCCTACGGGCCGCGGGGAACGCGGCGCTGCCAACCGCACCGCAACCCTCCCACTGCAACCCTCCCACCGCGGCGCCGGCTCTGCGCTCCTCCACCCCCCCGGCTCTCCCAGCACCCCAGGGCGCCCGCCACCCATCACGGGTATTGGGATTTTGTTCAAAGAACGTCAAGGGAAAACGGCAAACAGGCGGAATCTGCAAATGGATTTAATTAGGATGACTGCAACTAAGAAAATGAAACATGTAAGTTAATACGCCATAAACCCAACGTGTAAACGTGGCGCTCAGTGAGGGAGCAGCTCCGTTTCCCTGCGGATGGATGCAAACCACTTGTCGTTCCCCTCATGAAGAACAGCAAGTTCTTCACTGGAGACACTGCCGGGATGCCCCACGTGACGTCACTTTCCATCGGCACCCGCCTGCGATGCAACGCCAGCCCGTAAGCACACTGACGCTGCAGAGCGAGGTCCAAACTCCCGGTGAAAGTGGGAAGCAGCACGTCCAGCCCTGCCACCGCCTGGGAGAAGCAAGCGGAGCCTTCACCCAGCAGAAGGGATTTCCTTGACTTCTCTCCTGTGGGGGCGGCAGAGCACTGGCACAGCTGCCCAGAGAGGGGGGGAGTCTCCCCCTCTGGAGCCACTCCAAACCCGCCTGGAGGTGTCCTGTGCCACTGCTGGAGGTGCCCCTGCTCTGGCGGGGGGTGGCACTGGGGGAGCTCCAGAGGTCCCATCCAACCCTGACCAATTTGAGATTCTGGGATTTCTAGCACAGGAACTTGTTTGAAAAGTTGAAACAGTGAGTTTACATTTTTCCAAATGAAGCGCTTAATCCCAATATTCACTCATATTTTGTTTTGAAGTAGATTTATTATTTTACTGAAAGCTTTCTTCTCTTTGACTTCCAGAGGCAGCCCAGCCGAGGCACAGATCGGGTACAGATCTGGGTGCCGGGAGACACTCCCGCACCCGCGCTCGCCCCTGTCCCCGGGAAGGACCACCATCCCGGGCCCTGCGCTCCGCGGGGACGGGGACCATCCACAGCCACCTCGGGCCGGCGGGAGCACAGAGCGTGAGTGGAGACGCCAAAACGCTGGTGGAGAACCGCCCTGCCGGATTTCGGCGCCGTGCACAGGGTAACTCAGCATGCCGACGACCGGGGGTTGCCGGATGCACCGGCTACTTACAGTGCCAGTGCTTAGATAATTACAGCCGGTCAGCTCACAGTGTGAGCCTGAGAATTGGAGCACTTCATTTATCCAGACAAACCTACACTAACGGAGTTATCTTTAAGACGGCGGAAGTCGTGTTTACGGAGTGTCTGTAGGTGCCTCTGAATCCAGCTGCCCCAAGCGCCGTCTCCCCCCCGACAGCACGGGCCGGTCAGAAACACGCAGGTAAAAGCTTTGGCAGCGCTCTTGGTCTCCCAGGGCTCGCTGTGCTTTCAGCCTGAAAAAAATTCCCATTTTTATTTGAGGCAGATGACGCATCCGAAGGGATAAGCAGCTGCCGCTCCTGCCCTCGCCACCACAGCGGGCACCAGCGGCTGCTCCTGCACCTGAGACGGCGTCTGCCCGTATTCGCTCTGCGCCTCCCCCCCTTGATGAATTCTGGATGTGCCATGTTAATTTGCCAGCGGTATTTGTGTCCAAGAGCCAGAAATGCCTCTTTTAAAAAATGAAATTAAACTTAAGCCTAAGGCTGTAGGAGAGCGGAAACCCCCTTTGGTGCGAGAGGAGCCGAACGCGAGGCCGGCCTGCCCTGGGAGCCCTGGGAGCCCTGGGAGCCCTGGGAGCCCTGGGAGCCGCCTGAGCGCGCGCCCTGCTCCGGCGCTCGATGACTACCGCAGCAATTTCACACCACCACAACAGGTATGTGATCTCCAAACACAAACCTCCAGAAAAAGCTGTGATTAAACTCGCAGGCAGTAATCACAAACACGTAATCTACAGCACGTTCACAGACCTTTCCCCGTTCCCCAGCGCTGGGAACTGTCCCGAGATGGGGTTCTCGCCGCTCTCCCCATCCACCACCAGTCAATCAGCCCACGGGCGGTTATTTGCCTGTCCCGGCACCGGCGTCGGGGCACCAGCTCCACCCCGGGCAGGTCACCCCGCGCCCTTCCGCACAGGATCCACCGTCCGCCCGTCCATCTCTTTTCAGCCTCTTTCAGCAAAACGCTGCTCGTGGCCGTGTGCTGCTGCGCCGCCGCCGCCGCGTACCTGCGCAGGTGCCCCTCCTCCGCCTCCCCCAAAACAGCAGCCGCGCGCCTGCGATCCCACCCAGCCTGCAGCTCCTCGGAACTCCCCGCAGATGGCCGGTGACGCCCCGTTTAAACAAAAGCACAATTTCGATTCATTATAAGCGTTCCCACGGATTAAAGGGTTGGATGCCACAGCAAAGCAAGTTAAACATTTACTTTCTATTAAAACATCTAAATGAGAAGATTAAAACCTGTTTTACATTTAACAGAAAGGGAAAGTCAAATCAGCAGAGGAGCAGCTTAGCGGGTACTTAAAGCCAAGGCGTTCTGATGCTGAGAGGTAATCAATTTAAGGAGGGAGGGATTTCTTAAAACTACTCAGAAAGGGAAAAAAAATAATACACATACATTTGAAAAAAATCTTTCAATTATCTCTCCCGAAGAACGCCTCCCAAAGCCTTTCTGCTGCCAAGTCTAATAGGCTTGCTTCAGCAGACAGCTCCTGCCCCAGATTTCCCCGTAAAATATTTTCACAGCTTATTAGTCTATTTAGCACGTTGCACGCTTAAGCTCTTTTGTTTATTTTTCATTTGAGATGGCAGGAGGAAAAGATCCTATAGAATACATAAGGGTGTTATCGACTGTGTTTAACGGCAACTGTTTGAAGTAAGAGCAGTCGGAGGTCACGGAGGCGACGCACATGACACAGCTGATTGGTGTAAGAATTTATGCTCTAATCTTCTAACATGCAAATAGCCTGTGCTTGGTAACCAGAAACTACCGAGACTATGGAAGGTTACCGCTAAGCCAAAATTCCTCTGGGAAGCAGAAAGTCTCACTTTACAAAGCCAAAATCCGAGTCTATTTGCAATAACCTGCGGCCAATTTAACACACGTACGGACACGGGAACGGCTCGGTTACGCCACCCCGGTACCGGGGCACAGCTGCAACACTGCTGCAGGGCACCGTCCCTCCACGGGGCTTATTCGGTAAGCTTCGTGGCGATCCATCCCGTCAAAAGATTTAGGTGATGCGATTTAAGACAAGTGCCAAAAAAGCAGGCTGACACTAAGCCCCCTCTCTGCCGAAATCAGTCTCCATCCAAACACCCGAGATCCAAGATCCGGCACGAAGAGGCGCGGGCAGCGGGCAGCCCCCGCGGGAGAGCGCACCGAACGCACGCGGACCCCGCGCACCAAGTTTAAGAGTGATCTACTCTTATTGAATGACCAGTACATTTAAAAAGTCCCCACGATAATACAGCTCAATCAGTTTATTTCATTGCCATTTAAAGAATCAGAGCAACCATATTCTGCGTAACAGAATTGGATTTAATCCCCCCACGTGTTCCAGAGGTCGTCCCAAAGATAAGTCTCTATTTTAGTTATAATCCTCGCTTTAAACATTTTATTAAAAAACCCAGTAAGAAGCACGAGGGGGAGGCAGGGTGGGGGCAGAGGGGAAGCGGGAGGCGAAGGCGAACAGCCCACAGCCCCCCCGGGAGGGGTCTTCTGTCTTCTTTTAAACCATCACACTGCACTTGTGTTTGAAGCAGCACCCCGGCCGAAGGAAGCAGCGTGCGGGAAACGCTATCTAACCGGCCTTGTCACATGAAAGTATTTTGGCACAAGTATACACTATACAAAAGGAATAACCTATTTTATTTAAAATATTTGAAAGAAAAGTTTTACAGCCAAGAACTAAGGAGAGCTTTCTCTGTTATTTTTCATGAGCCTTTCTGATGACGCTGAATGAAACGGTCTCATTTACAAAGTATTTTAGGACAGAAGATAGAGGTCCTACTTGCAACCAAATGGATTTTGCAGCTTAGGTGGATTAAATGTTCTACATACAGACGGGAAAGCAGATGAGCAGCTCCAAGGCTGGCGGGCGAGAAGCTGGGTGACCCGTGGGCCACGGATGACACTGTGAAGGGTCCCGGTACCCGCCGTGAGCGCTGACAGCCCCGGGGTGCTGTGCCGGTTACCACGGGCTCGACCCTGCGGCGCCCGAGCGCATCGGCTTCCTCGTGGTGGCTGCTCGCCGCCCCGACACCCTCGGGACGCACCCGCCGGGGCAGCCGGGACGCTGCCGCAGGGCTGCGCCAACACGGGCCCTCTGCCCGCGTCCCTCCCCGGGGACAACGCACGCGCCGTCCTCGCCAGAACCACACAGCTCTGCCTTCCCTAGAACTGCTGTTTCCTCAAAACTCCCATCTTCCCTGCAAAATCTGCACATTAAATGCCTTCACAGCACCCTCCTGTGGGGATTCCGCGTCCGTACAGAGACGGGGGCAGCTAGGAATGGGGCGAAGGAAGGAAATCCTCCTCCTCCTCCTCCTCCTCCGGCCGTGCGGCAGGGACAGGCAGCTGCGAGCGCGCCGGGCTGTCCGGCCGGCACACGCCGCCTTCCCGCTGCCGAGCGGGGCTGGGGCTACGAGGCGACGCCGAGGGCACCGCGGCCCCCGCCCAGCCCAGCCCGTGGGGACCGCGCCACACCGGCACGGCCAACGGGATGCCGCGGGCAGCGGCACCGCTGCGCTCCTCTGCTGGGCCGGCACAGCCTGAAACCATCCAACGTCTCTGCGTGTGAGCTACCGACTCACAAAGCCAAGTAATGACACATCATTTTAAAAACATAAAAAAAAAATGGTTAAAGCAAATTCTCCTGTAGCAACCGCTGACGAATAAAAACGCCACCTCGGTGATTTCACTGGGGTTTGCAATTGCCACCCAAACGGGGTGTGTTAATGTGTTAATGTTTAAAAACCTGCTCGCAAAACTAGAGAAATCTCCATTTAGCAGCAAGTTATTTTGGAATCACACTTCAATACTTTTGTTTTCGTGGGGATGCTACATTTTAATTCAGATACTTGAAAGCACTTTTATAAGCTACAGTGGTTTTATGCAACACTATGCCACCACAATGAAAACCAGGCAGTTCGCTAATTTCTAAGAGGAGGAAGACTTCAGAGACTTTATAATTATTACGTTACTAAACACAATTTTAAAAAAAGTTCATATGTTACTTACAGTGTGATTTACAGCAGTGATACTGAGATGCAGAAATCCCATAGATACCATACACCTTCCCACTTTTTGCAAGAATGCTATAAAATTAGAGTTGAATAAATCTCAAATCTGAATTATTGATTATCCTTTAGATTAGGCAGTAATTTACTGTGCCTCACCACACAAGACCTGCAGAGTGCACACGGATCACCTCACTTGTGCAATGTACAGTAAGAACATTTATACCGCATTATTCACTTTCGAAGCGTCTCACACCTAATTAATCTGAATAGATGATGCTTCTGTAGGAACGAACCAAGCTTTGTGCTTCCCACACCAATAGGGATTTTTGTTTATAAAATCTAGCACATGAATACTGGGTGAAGTGCAGAGACACACATACACACAGACAACCACCTGATATTTTAGATGCTTTAAAGTGAGGTAAGAGTGATTGCGGGAGGGATGACATTCCCTTTTTCTTTTTCTTCCACCTAACCAGGTATGTTCTTTCCATACGCTTATTACTCAGCCATGACCGCTTTTCACTCGTCTGCGTTGCCCGGCGCTGGAGCACACAAGTATTCTGCCATGAAGCAAAGGGGTCGTTCACGAAGTCTCGAGCAAAACCACAGGAGCGCCCGTCTGCGGCGGCAGAGGCTGCCCAGGGGCGGGCGGTGGAGGAGGGCGGCTGCCGGAGCGCTTCCCGACAGAACTGCGACGTGCGTCAATGTCCATGTACACGTCAATGCACGCACATCCAGAAAGCGGTAAAGAAATACAAGTATTTGGTGGATTTTCAGTTACGGTTTTAAAAGTTTTAAACCTAGAAGCCCTGGGAAAAACCTGTACTTGGAACCGTTTGTCTCCCTTAGTTATCCCCAAACAGAATAATAATCCAATAAGCTGCATTAGATGGACTTTGCATTGCCAACAACTGAAACTCTGTGAGGACGTGATATACTCCAGATTGAACATGTAGAATCTATCGGCAATAAGCTGTCAGGGATGAGCGTCTACTTTGGAAAATTCAAGTGCAAAACTGCAATTAAAAATTGCCTTTCCACTGCTGGAAAGCCTTTTTGTATTATCATATTGGACAATAACTAAACCCTCCTCTTGAAAGTTAAAAACTCACTGCAATCATGAAACTAGGAGAGAGGAAGAGCTGCTCAGCCCGTCTCCTCTGGCCTGCTACCAAATTCTGAGGACGTTCCTGAGATCCACGGCTGCTCTTCCAGGGCAAAGCAAGGCTGAGGGTGACGGCAAGCGGCACGTGGAGGTGGGGGCTGAAACCCATCCCGCAGAGCAAGCAGACGTGGCAGAAGAGAGCAGGCAGGAACTGCAGCAAGACGAACCAAGAACACGATTTTTGTTGTTACTGTGCCACGAAATGTGTGTCCGGGAAAGGCGGGTATTGGGTAGGAGCCTCTCATCGTTAACGGATGTAAGACATTACTCATTATTACTACCGGCAGAAACTACAGCATCACCCGGGCAGTAGCAGCAGTATTTCCTGGATGAGAACACTCCATCTCCACCTTAAAGACTTTTAATTCTTCCTCCCCTGACCAGCCTTGCTTAGCGGACAGCAGAGCTATTCCCAGCTACACGGAAAATGTGTCCTAAATGAAAGGAGAAGAGAAAGGCAAATAAAATGTTTGATGACAAAGTCTTGCAAGCTGTAGTCTTTTGCAGGAGGGAAATAGTCTCCGCAGCTGGAAGGACACCTTTTCTCGCATCAAGGTCACGTCTTCCAAAGGAACCGAGGCCACACGCTGGCATGCAGACTGGCCCCAACCCGAGCGGTATCTCGGAGAGTACCGTTCCCACTCTGCTTGCTTCTACCCATCTCCGACAGCAAAAGCGAATGCCAAAACATAAACCCTTGGTTACCAAATTACACGTGGATCCAACTACTGCATTAGTAATTTCTTAGCCTCTCCTCAGCCTACTGCCCCGCCAGCGTAGGAGGGTGGGAAGTTAATAGATTGACTTGGGTGACAGAGTAGTAGCGCTTCTCATCAGGAATTTACACTTGAGCGCTGCGGCACCTTCCCCTTGCGGGTCCCTCGCAAAGGATGGAGAAAGGCGAGTTGTAGTGTTTGTTTCATACGTTCATCACAACAGGAACATCGCCCAGATCTAGACTAGGTCCAAGTAATAATCACTGTAATTAGCACTTCATTCATATAATTACCAGCAGACCCCATAACATTTTACAATGGAGGTAATTACCCATATTTTACAGCTGAGGAAACTGATACAGCGCAGGTGAATAACTTAAAAGAAATCATCAGTAAATCTGCGGCACAGCCAGAGACTGCAATTATCCTTATTCCCAGCCAAGGCTCTCCCCAATAATCCATGCTGAATTCACTTCTGTCTCGTGGGAAGGAATCCAGCGAAAATAAATACAAACTGGAATTTCCAATGTCTAGAAGAGCTGAAAAGCAGACAAGGCAAACCTGAAGGAGAAATAAAAACACATTTTTATCACCAAACATTGTCTCACCCGAGGTGTGCAGCTAAGAGCGAAGGAAAGACAGAGCACCCTAGCTCTAGCACGCGCAGAAAGCCAAACGCGGGGGTTCGGTTGCTACAGGAGTTCTACTTCCGTAAGCGGAGTAAAAGCAGAAGCGCAGGACCGCGTCGGGGAAGGCTGCCCGCCGGCGCCGGCTCACTCCTTCAGCCATCAAAGGCCTTAATGCGTTTTGAGAATTTAAAGATTAAGGCAACAGCAGTAATTAAATTATTTAAGGACTTTGCAAAACAACATACGCACAGAGCAGCAAGCGGGGCGAGAAGCCCGGGAAATTCAGCCCCAACCCCACGGGAGAAGCGCCCCAAGACGCCAAGTGCCGGGCACCGCGGCGGGCGCAGCCACCGGTGAGGCCGGAGCAGCTCTGGGGCTCCCCCGGGACGCGAGGATCCCCCTTCCCCTCCGAGCAGCGGGACGCTCGCCCAGACGCCGCCAGCCCCAAACACACTGACAAACGGGCAGCCGTCCCCTGCCAAGCTCACTGCATACACAGCACCTGTACCGAAATTTGCGTTTCCTCAGACACAGACTGGGGGGTGGGGGTGGAAATCTGTCCTGTACGCTTTTTTAACCTACACGTTTGGATGAGTTTTATTATTAATAGAAAAACACCAACGTTTGCTTGGGTTGACTGATACATCTGTTTTTCAAAGTAGTCCAGACTGAAGTGAGCAATTTGTCTGTGGCCTATGTATATTTTATGGCATGACCGGCGCATGCGGATGACTGACACACCAGCGTGTCTAGTGGGCTGAATAAGGCAGATTAGGTTAATCCCGTCCCAGCTGCACTACCTGAACTGCAAGACATGCAATGTTCTAAATCTAGTAAATGTGCCAAGTATTTCATTCCAGCCATTTAGCCTTGTGTTAAGGGTAGCATATAAAAGCATCCAGCAGTAGAAGATATTGCAAGAATTTCAAAATTAAGACTTGCTTCAGGAGCAGATGTTATCAATACTCTGGCTTTGAATAACAGAAAAACCTCATAAGCAGGAACAAATCTCTCAATAGAGTATTCTCTTAATATTTAAATAGACAAATGTTTTGCTTTGCCAACATTTTGCAGCATTTGTGTAGCCCTTTGATGAAGTGTTTGAAGAAAACATGTATTTAAGTTCCTGTTCAGTAAAAAACAAGCTCAGTAAAATGAATTGAGCTCCATCATCTCTTGCCATAAAATGGACAACTGTTGCTGGTATTACCTACTGCCGTCCAGTAACGCTGCAGCAGAAACCCAAAGACAGACTTTAAGCTCGGGTAAACGGTAATGCTATTGCCATGTTAATTAAACAGCTTTTCTTGCTATTATTTACTGTTGTTTATACAGGAAACTGAGAACGATTCCTATCCTCCCTTTCCAAGGGCTCTACCTCCTCCTTCCTCAGCAGCTCTCGCATCCTGGAAGCCCATGCAGCAGCTAAACAGGCATAATGCATATTCATTACACTGATTTCCGTGAATAACCATCTGCATCTAACAGAACACTTGGAAGGACTGTGGGAAAGACAGCATGCATCATCCTGTGTCACCCGAAGACCCCGTGAGACATTCCCAACTCTTCCCATCGCTACGGACGCTTACCTTACGGAAAGGAGGCAGGACGGACATGATAAAATATCTCCTGAAACAAGAAACTCTAGCCATCTTTTAACCTCACGTGGTTTTATATTATTGACTCCAGTTCCCAACATCAGGCATTTTTATTCCAGCACTTTCTTTTCCCCTCGCTATTTGTTCTACCAGGAGGCAGCTGAAAGCAGCCCTCTGTGCAGAGGAGGGAGATTCCCTTTGCTTTCCAGATGTCTAAATAAAGGTTTCTTAAAAATTGGTTTCCTAGAAAGTCAAGGCGTTCACATCTAACTATTGCTGATATAAAATATGTGTTACAAGGAGGAGAAAAATCGTCTTCAAGGAGTTTTCTTGGGCAAAATAAATATTTTTGCCACTGAGTTCTAAAAACCCTGTTCTGGAGACTGGAGAAATAGCTCGAGATGATTTTGGAGGATCATACTTCTCAGGCTGACAGGCAGCACTAAAACCGGAGTAAAAGCCAAATCCCAGCTATCCAAAACACGGCCGCTGTAGGAGCAGCAGCCTCATAGAGCACAATTGATGACTCTGGGCCTACAAAAACTATTACAGCTAAAATTTGGAACAGGAGGGGAAAAGGAAAAAAACCACCTCAATGCTTCAAACAGTGATGTAGGCTGCAATGGTCCATCTTGGCTCCTGACCACTGGCTCAAAGAGAAACACGTACATCGACACAGAGGAGATACTGGTCAGCAGAATTTCGGGAATACTGTTTTTGACTGCCACGTTATTTAAACGGGTGACTCTGCAAACACTACGAAGGGCAGTTTGAAAACAGAGATCTTGCAGTTTAAGCACAAAGATTAGTGCTGGAAATACCATGTTCTCAAGCATGGATGCTAAGTAAAAATAGAAGATGTTTCCGGAAACAGACTCCGGTGATGACGGTGCGTCCCCGCGCCTCGCCGAGGACTCGCGGGTGACTAAGGCAGGGCGGGCTCAGCCCCGCGGGGCGGCAGCACCCCCAGCAAACCAGCAGCGCAGCTCGCTGCAGCCTCTGCTTCTGCAGGGACACCACCAGCAGGAGGGCTGGCAGATGGGCTCCGGCTCCTCCAGAAGCGGCCAGACACGGGCAGCGGCCAGGTGAGGTCGGCGGAGCGGACTTGGGATCTGAGAACAGCTCACTACGGTTTTAATCTGTAGCTCTAATGAACGATATGAAGTTTTATAAGCATCAACGAGGCTCAGAGAAGACCTAAATCCATTTCGGTGCTCATTTAGCAGCTTCATCTGTGTGCAATTAAAACTTCAGCATTAAATGTTAGAGGATAAAATAATGAGACACTTAAAAAATAATCTGTGCTTCAGTGGGCCGGGCTCAGTAGATTTCATATGATCATTTACAAGATAAAAATAGAATCTGGCCAAAATCTGTCTTATACTCCAGTACCCTTTCACCAGAAGAATGGAAAGAGACAGATACTAAACTCTGGGGGCTTTGCTACCCCACGTCCACGCGGTACGGCTTCGTTCATCACATCCGTGCTTAAAGCACATCTCAGAGCATTGATAACTTTCCTTTTGGCTTCAATGATAATGTAAAAATAAGTGAATTGAGTTTCGCTTGAAATTTTCATTTTGGTCTAAAGCCTAATCTTTTATTAGAATAGCTACCAGTTTTTAGCTGAAGGTTAGGAAAAGTTATCTACAGGACAGGGAACAAAATGTTAACAATAGAGTATTTCTTATGCATAGGAGTATCTTAAATGCTCCCATGATTACTTTGGGCTATCAAAACATGACCGGGGGGTGGTGTGTGGGGTGGGGAACAGCATATGTCTTAATGACCAAAAGAAATGTAGAGAAATGCAAATTAAAACCAAAGATGTACAGAAATATCAAAATAAATTAGATTAAGTACTGGAAGAACACAGGTCAAACAAAGTAAAGTACTATACAAGAAACATACACACAGATAAACTTAAAAGAAGCAAAAACCAATGAACATTACATACTTTATTTTTTTTTAACAACTGAAATAATTTTTATTCAAGAAAAGCCAACATTACATATCTTTATAGGAAAAAAAAAAAAAAGACATTTGGGGAGGTCAAAGAACGCTACAATTTAAAATGATGAAATGTTACAGCTTGCACACCAAAATTAAAAATGAATGAAATTAAAAAAATGAAATGGTTACCAAAGTAATGCAGGTCAAGGGATCAAAGGTGAAGGGTCACACATTATTAAAAAGAAATCCAAAAGGGCGTCTGCATCAAGATCTCTGCAAAACAAAGGAGCTTCAGTGAGTACAACTAATACCTTCCATGGAATCACATCACAGCTCTCAATTCACACACAGCACGCGGTGCGCCCGGCGGCCGCCCCCGGCACGCTGCGGCAGACCCTCTGCGGCCACCACCACCCTGGCTACGGGGGTCCGTCCTGCTTCTAGCACCTTCTTTCTATTACTATCATTATTTATAAACCTCCCTGTTGAATGGTTTCTACAGGTCTGCCCGTTTCCGTATCGGTGCCCCGGTTTCTCAGCACACAGAACGCGTTTTTGGGGCCGAGGGTAAAAGCCATCACGGCTGCAGAGCCCGAGCTGCGCGGCACACCGCGCTGCGCCACGCCAGCACCCCCAGGCCACCGGCCGCGGGGAGACCGCTGCTGCGTGAGAACACAAAGCGCTGTCAGAACAACTTGTAGATCATCTGGTTTCAGGGTAAGTATTACACGCTCTTTCTCAAGAGTTTGCTTTATTCAGGGTAACTGTGGAAATATAGTAATTATTGACACACACACACGCTGAACTCCTAACATCATAACGCACTGGTTTAATGCTACAATAAAAAAATAATTCAAATGTGGTTACCCAGACAAAGGCCTCTCCTCCTGGAATTTCAATTACACGGAAATGGGTACCAAAGGTTTTTTTTATAGCTTCCAAGCAAGATGCAGTCAATTATCTATACTAAATTTATGCAGAGAGCGTAATATTTACATCAGATAACTTTAGGAGAAAGACACCCACCAAGGGCACTACATCCCCTTCCGTCTCAGCGCCTCTCCCCGCCCTGGGAAGGCGTTGGGCTTTGGGAGTCTCTCCTCTGGACCAAAACAGCTTCGCGCCTGAAGCCAAGAAACAAACCCACCCCACAAAACCGCGTCCTCCTAAGGCAAAGAAGCCACCGATGACAGAAAATCACCATATTCACAGTCCAAGTGTAGTGCAACGATCTAATCTTCCAGAAAGCCCACCGCACCTTTCCGCACGGCTCCTGCTTCACGTGTGTCGCAGTCAAGAACCCGCTGGAGAAAGCGAGAACATCTCCACCCTCCACACCCCCTCCGCAGCAGTGCCTGGCACACTCTCCTGCTGAAGTGACTGCTGCACGTTGGAGGTAAAGCTCCATTCTTGCCATTATTTCCAACATTTATCAATTCTGATTTTTGTGAGCCGAAACGAAAAGTCCATTTTTCCGCTGCTGTTTCACCCCCTGCCGAGGCCGGGTCCCTTAACCACCGCTTGCACTACAGGTTTGTCAGATGACCTCATTTTGGAGGAAAGCGACTTGGAAACCAAGCGACTTGGAAATAATTCAACAACAGAGTCAGAGACTTGCAGTGACTCAGCAGCTCACTCGGCCCAGAAGGTACGAGCGTGAGCCCCACACCTCCGGAGCCCCGCAGGGGTGAGAGCTGGGGACCGCACACCGTCCCCCCACGGCAGCCCCGGCGCGGCTCCATCCCACGGGTGCCGCATCCCCCACACCAGCCTGAGCCCCCGGCTGCCCAGGAGCACAAGGTTGGCGCTAAGATGAGTTTTAAACAACTCCAAGCACATTTTACCCCTGGGATGGCAACCAACCCGCAGAGCCCAACACCTCTCCAGCATTCTGCCCGCCGCCGGCCGGCAATCACCTCCTGCTCCTCTGCCTCCGTTCGAAAACAATCGGGTCAGTTCCAAAGGAATGAACACAAAGACTTTTTTTTCTTTTTAATTTCTCCCCTATCACAACAGATTTCTCCCCTCTCCCTCCAGCAAATTGGTTTCACTCTTAGTCCTTTTTCTTAAGTACCACCCCTGCATAAAATCTGTGCTTTTATTGGCACTAATTTTTCCTTCATATCTAGTTTTTCTTTTTCATCTAAATCCCCTGATTTTTCTCTTCAAAATGAAACAGCCACCCTTGGAAGCAGCGAACATGAGACCGAGAAGACAGGATTTCAATCACTTACAAAATGTAATATCCTCAGTTTCCATTCATTTGACAAGTGAACCAATTCATTTGTGTTTATATATGCCAGTCCCTGGCAGAGAGACACTTAAATTGACTTTGTAAATTGACTTTGTTGTAACATTTTCCTTGTAAAATGTGGTACAAAGTACAACTTGCGTAACACACCAGTGAGTATTTTACTCAGTGCTGAGCAAGCCACAGACCCAAATAGGTGATGCAGCGGTACCTACCACTACTCCTGGTGTTCCCGTAGATAAACAGCTAAATAACAACTAAATTAAAGCACGCTGCTGATTCTCTGACATTTGAAGGGTTTCCATAGCTGGTCGCTCCAATTTTTCCTTCCCCCTACACCGCATTCCACATTCCCGTCTGATGCTGTACTCCAGAGTAACCATACCAGAGTACCACTACAAAGGATGAGCCCCAACAGATGACGCAGGTTCGGAAAAGCACACCAGGTTAATCAACTGGAGGAAATCATATTCCACCTTATTCCCCCGCATTCCTAGAGCAATCTATGGTACTTTTTCTTTTGTAATTGTGTTAAGTATATAGTAGATGAAGGATTCAGAGCCCGCTCTTACAGAGAAGAACAGATGTCTGCGGGACACGCTCTCACGGGGGAACGTGGGGGTGCCGACACGGCAGAAAAACAGAAAGCCCCTTCCACTGAAACAGCCACTTGGGTTTGTCGGGAGGTCTCATCTTCATAGCCAAGAGCCATTCTCCTCCGCTCCGCCGCTCGGCACTCCACACAAACTGGACCAGTTCCACTCCAAACTAATTGCTAAAAAGTTTCAAAATTTGTAAAAATATTCAGAGGTATTCTGATACATTACCAATGTCACAAAGCCAGCGAGTTAAATACTATCAGCATTTTATACTTTGTGTACAATATACTAAAACTAATTATGAAGGATTTTTTTTCTTTAGCTATCATTAAGTGTAAAAAAGTTAATTTAAATCATTCAACTGAATTCACTTGGAAAAAGAAAAAAAACCAGGAAGGCAGCACAGTATCCAAAACAATACATTTCATCTGTTTGCTATGCTTTACAGCATTCAATCCGGTCCCAGGACTCCGACACATTAACTGCATAGATTTGCAAAATCAGCCATTTTTAAAGAATTATCATTATACAATTACAACGTTGCTCCTAACATTAACGAAAGGGAAGGTAAAAAAAGTTAGATTTTCCTAAGAGGAAGGTGAGGAATCTCTTTCTGTTACAGCATGAACAGCACGGCAGGTATTACTGCTTTTGTTTGAAATTGCCAGGAAGGGTAACCCTTCAGTGCTGCTAAATCCCTGAGCCCACTCACAACAGTTACTAATTATGTAAACACGACTGAGAAACTGCAAAAGCAAAGCCAGCAGCAGATTTTCTGCTTTGTACATTAAGCAAAGCGCAGAATTTCATTAATTTCACAAAATAAACCCATAATGAAGTGCTTCTGTTAAAGAGAAATCCCCACCTCGTTCAGTGATGAGCTCAAGCCCTAACGACGGGCGCAGGGGAAGAGCCACCCACCCGCGGCCGCACCAGTCGGGTGTGGGAACAGGTCAGTCCCGACTCTGCTCCACTCGGGGTGTAAATGTCATTCCCTTTCCACCTCACATTCAGAGAGCTTTCCTCTCGTTTAAAAAAAAAGTAAGTTTTCTCCGATTCCTGCTGCTGGCCGAGAGAATGGAGATGCTTTGGAGAGCGGGGTACCAACGGGTGCAGAGCGAGCGTCCAACCAGCCAGTGATGCGCTCGGGTGGGACGTGGTCTCCCCAGGCACCAGGGCTCGCAGAAGGCCACCACCTGAAACGAGGGACAGGAACCGGCACCGACGGTCTCCATTTTACAGATGCTCTGGCTGCCCTCACCCAGGCACTCCCTTTCATTCAGGACACCGTACGACAGCTCGTTTCAGCCCCAGCTCAGCACAAACCCAGGGCGGCCCCGCATGCCAGACCAGCGGTGGCAGCAGGAGACGCCAGGGAGGAACGGTGGACAGGTCGGACGGTGACGGCTTCCCCACTGCTCCTCCAGCAGAGGGTCAGCAGGAGAGACACAGAGCAACAAAACTTCTAACAACAGCATTTGCCAATACCACCGTAATATTTTACACTCTGTGATCACACGGGCAGCAGGCAATTAGTCAAAATTAAATATTCCCATTGCTCGTGAGAGATCGGAGCGCCGATGCAGACTGCGAGGATGTTCCCGCTTTGTAAGTGCTCCACAGCCGCAGAGCTCTCACGACAACGGCCAGTCTCTGGCCTCGGGAAACTGCGCTTAAACAAAACATCTGAATTAACTTGAGCTCAATGGAAAGCATTAAACAGAACGCGAACAACTTTACAGTGCTCAGGAAACTGTAGCGAGCGCTGTTGCTTTCCCAGAGGGTTTTGCCACCTTGCGGGGATCCGGCAGAGGGGATGCCGTGGGCAGGACGGACACCCCTTCCGCGCCCTGACTGCAGTGAGGACAAAAGCCCAACCCCACGAATTTGTAACACCTTCAGCTACTTTGGTGAATGAGGTATGAACCGGTACAGTAATGTAGCAAAGTGTTACAATGGACCATACCATCCAGGGCAGCCTGAAAACAAATAGCTGGTTTAAGTTTTCAGGCACAAGTTAATTCTACAAGGCACATAAAACCAGTTAAAAAAAAAAAAAAAAAAAAAAAAAAAGTAGTAGCATGTTGTACCGCTCAGTCTTCACCCAGAGCGGTACTTTGATGAACAAACTGGCGATGACAGGAGCCGTGCCGGTAACCGGCTGCCTGACACTTCTCTGCCGGGGAGAGCGGAGTGCAGGTGGCAGACGACGCACCGCTCTCGCCCGTCCTCGCCGGCGTCTCGTGGCACAACAGCCGGCCCAAACGCTCCAGACTCACTTCCCAAGCAGTCTGGGTCCCCTGTGTCCCTCAGGCAATTCTCCAAACCTTCAAGATCTTCTCCGCGCTTTAGAGAAAAGACGGGAAATAACTTGATGTCAAGCCGGAAAGGAGAACGTCACTGTCACGCAAGCAAAGCAGAAATGCGAGACCACATCAGAGATGCCAGTGAGCGCGCGACTCAAGGGCCCCGGCGCAGCACCGTTAGGGAATTTCTTCCTATGCTAAATAACGCTCAAATAGAGAGTTTGGTAATTGCACTTATGTGCATACTACCAGGCAACACCTAAGCCCGAGATCCGCGCAGAGCTGATGCTAGACGCCACACTGCAAAGCGGGGCGCTTCTGCATCGCCCCTCAAGAAGAGCTCCAGCACATGAAGCAATTACCACTGGTTTTTCCTGCCTTGCAAATGCTGGGCTTCTCCCAGCAGAGAACGTAAATATGGAGTACTGTCAGAAACAAAAGCCCTAGGTAGCATTTTACATTTCTGATGTTTAACTTTTTCTTCTTTCTCGTACTGTGTCATTAAGTGTTTACAAGGATGATTAATGACTGCGGCTGCCAACTCCATTAACGAAAGGCATCTCTGCTCAAAGCTGCAATCCCGCTTTTGGCAAGCGCCGAGCAGAGACAAGGTTACCCCGACACCCTTGAGCCCCTGCACCCGTCCGCACCGGAGAGCGCGGCCGCCGGGGCAGCTGCCGCTGCCGGACAGCCCGGTCGCTGCACAGCGAGGAGCAGGACGCATCTCTCTCACGGAAAGGGTTATTAAACATTGGAATAAGCTGCCCAGAGAGGTGGTGGATTCACCATCCCTGGGGGTGTTTAAGAAAAGGGTAGATGAGGTGCTTAGGGACATGGTTTAGAAGTGGTGGTGTTTTTATCAGGGTGGGTTAACGGTTGGACTTGATGATCTTAAAGGTCCCTTCCAACCTCACTAATTCTATGATTCTATGATCTCCTGCCGACAGCGGCTCTCGATCGGCGGTTAACGAGCCAGCCACCTCTGCCACCTCCATCGGGGCAGCGCCGAGAGCGGCGGGAGGAGCGGGAACCGAGCCGAGCGCCGGCGAAACCCAGGCTGGGTGCGCAGCGTGCGCACGGCAAGCAACTACGAGCAGCCCCACGCTCTGGGGAGCCTCTGCTCCACCCGCCCACTAAAGCCACACCAGATCCGCACGACACAAACACTAAATCAGTTCAAAATGAATGACAACTAAAACCCAGAGCAAGGAACTCGCTCACATGCACAGAGCGTGGCAGAATTTTCTGGCAATTAACTGATTTGTCCTAACATGAGAAATCATATGAAAATCCCCTTTCTATCCTCCCCCAGAGCAAGAGAAATAAGCACACACGCACTTTCACAGGCATCTCAAAAAATGTAAATCTGTAATTAAATTGCTTGGCTAAACTTATGATTTTGTATCTCTGGTAAAAAAAAATTGAATTAGAAGGAACACTTCCTTCACTAGGAAATATAAAACCACTATAAACTTGATTTAAGATGAGATGACATCTTGATATGGAAATATATTTCCATCAAACATTTCAGTTAAAACTGCATGATCTGACGGAAAGCAAACATCTCGATAACGTGTTCTAAGCATTTTTAAATGCTCCATTTCTCTTGCTGCTCATCGCATCATTTTACTAAGTGTAAAGTCAACCACAACCTATTCGGCTCTCAAAGGATATTGTTTCTCCATCCCAATTACCCAATCCGGAGCAACACATGACCATTATCCTGCATCTGCAGATGAAGGCGTTTAAAGTTATTTGCGGCGTTCCCATGGCGATGCCCTGGTAGAGGAAAGAACAAACCCCAGCTGCTCCCTGACCTCCACGTTACGCCTCAGCAGCGTCTCCTTTGCGGGTGCCGGGAGTCGCCAGCACGCCGAGCCCACCGGCCAGCGGCCAGCGCGTGCCCTCTCTGCCGCCTACCAGCCCGGCGCATCACAACACGACTGCCCTTTATTTCAAGGACCCACAGATGCGTACAAGGGCCATGTTTAAGTTTCCTTGAAACATCCCCACACAAAGGAGCATCAAAAGCAACGCTTAAGGGTTTTGGAAAGGAGCCAGGTCGCGGTTGGGTTAGGAGGACTGGCCCCGGCCGCCCCTCGGCATGCATCCCGCACCACATCCCGCACCAATTCCCACCGCGCACACACTCCGGAGAAGTCCACGGTGAGACCGGACACCCGTGAGTTTGTCCGAACACCTGAGTTTGAGGGAGGTCAGCAATGTCACAGACATGTTCAGATCTATAAGTTACTTTACGCATTTTATTTCTTTTATACCTTTTAATAAACCTCCCTATGGGTGAGACACCTCGCAAGGAATACCAGTGATCCTGAAATTAACGCGAAGATTCTGCAAGTGCCACTTTATAAAATACATCTTTTTCTTCTATATTTTACAACTCGTGCCTTCACCAGCATAGACAGAACACCTGTGTACTCAGATGAAAAAATATATTCCCTTAGGAATGACTCTGAAATGTAGTCCAACATTATTATTCAATTATACCCTAAGAAAAATTCAAGTTTTATAACAGTGAACAAAATTAAACTTGCAGGTTGGGGGTGGGGAGGGAAATAAAATCTGTAGGCTAAGCTCCCTCCTCCCCTGTAATTAAGACAAATTTTCATCTAGGCACAAGATTCTGCCTTTTTCTTTTGGTTTGGTTTTTTTTTTTCCCCCCTTTCCTCTGAGCTAACGAGGCCAAAAATCTCTGGCCACAAGAAAAGCTCTTCCTTTTAAATAATGCAATAGGGAAACTGCAACCGACACACCACATACGCTGGCAGAGACAGCACCAGTAATAACCCACGCACAGAACCAGCTCCTCGTCCCCACTGCGTGGCAGCCACAGCGACAGATTTTGCAGGAAAGAAAGATACAAATGAGTGTGACAAATCTGACATTCAGAAAGACAGAAGCGGCTTGGTTTTCATTTTTTAACGTGCTAGCTGATGATTTGTGATTATTAGCAAACAATCCCTCCAGAATGACGGTACGAGACAAACCTACACCCGCGTGACGCTGGCAAGCACCATCAGAACCGCTCCCTGTCCCCCTCTCAGAAGGAAGGCGATGCTCCCAAATTTTTCTTCCAGCCTAATACACCTCGCATGCACCTACGCTTTCCCCTTTGCATCTTGCTTATGAACAATAAAGATTTTCAGCTATATGATTAACTTCATTTGCCACATCCTGTACCCTGGGAGGCTGCAAACACCAAACACCGCCCAAAAAGAAAAGCTGAAGTCTGAGTGTGCCAATGCATACACGGGGCTCTAAACTAGGGACCCCGGAAACACTAGGCAAAAGTGACTACAAACCAACAAGCTGTTTCCAGTAACAAGAAGGAGCATCGTTTTGCCACAACCTGTGCAGAGCGCTTGCTTTCTCAACTGCCTTTGTCAAAACATCATGTTTTAGAGCCAACGGAATTGCTGTTACTCCATGCCCCATTCCCGTTAGTATAAACGTTATCACAGAATAAACTGCAACCCCCATTTTCTACAATTTACATTTCAATTCAAATGACCCGAGACAAAAACAGCTACACAAAAGAGCCAATGCCAGCAACGCCCCAAAAGACCCGGTTAATACTGTCACAGTAATTAGTATGCTAAAAATGGATACTTGGCTTTAACTTTCAGACAAAAGGAGGGGGAGTGAAGGACCCCAACTTTGAAAAACACACACATGAAGTGACCCATATTTGATTCTGTACGCAGCAAACAGACACATGAACTGATCCATATCTGCTTCTGCACTCAGCTTGCCACTTGCAGTCGTTAAATTCATGAGTACAGTTTTTGTTACCACGTTTAGATGCTACAAATGACTGATTAGAGGGCCAAGAACAGTTAGCTTGCAACAGGCAGATACTAACTGGAGGTTTATGGTAATTTCTCAAAGTTGATTGCTTCTATTATTAAATGATTCCCGTAAATATGGCAAAGGTACTGTAAGACAGTGCTACTAAAAACTGAAATGATACTGCAGGTATTGCCGTGTAACTTCCCGCCTTGCTGCCCAGAAGGAACGAAGGCAAGGCGTCGGAGACCTATTTGAATTGTTCAACTTCACCTTGGCCCACCAGACACCTGCATTTTAAATACTCGTTTCGTTTCAATGAACCCAACCATGATGCGTTAAGAGGAGATATGCAAACTAGCATATCCAGGACCCAGAGTAACTGGATTCCAGTATAAAACGCCCAATTCTTTGTGTCCCCTGTTCTTAAGATTTCTCAGACAGGAGCAAGCTAGTTATTTCTCAGGACCCTGTTTGGCAGGAAAGAACATGCACTGGTTTTTTTGTTCAGAAGTCTTTACACATAGTAAAATAACATTTTGTTTAGCACAGTACCAAAACACCTATCTAATTTTAAACAATTTTGACACATGTTGGTAAGATGATACAAGATTTGACTCTGAGACAAGCGACATACACACACACGAGCAATAGACTCCTACTACGCTAGCAGCCAGCTTCCACGTTTGTCTCCAAGTCTAGTTTAAAGCTCACTTTCAACATGTAATGGGACTTTATTATTTAAACAGGTTCCAGAGCCAGGAAATTCATATTCTGTAACTTACATGGCATGCTCTCAAAAAATAATCCATAAGCATCAAGTAAGCTGGTATGTTTAAGAATAAATAAGAGATTTAACTACCTCATTAGTGTTCCAGCGGTGCCTCTCTTTCGGTAAACTTGAACATTTTGGTAGACATTCAAGCAGCTTCTTCGGTAAAAAGATTTTTACATGACTGCCATTGCTGTTCCCGTGATCATCTAGAAAAAAGAGGAGACACATGATGCATACACAGGAGAATCGGTGGTTTCCACGAGGAGACCCTAGCTACGACAGGACTTGGAAACCCACCAGTTCCCCTGTCCACGAACAGGCAATTTGTCACTGCAAAGAAGCACACAGCTTTCTGTTGAAACTGCACCTTTATTTCAGAAATATAAATATAGTTTAATTCCTTGTGGTTGCAAAGTTTGAGAAGAGCTTTGACGGATTTGTGGACGAGCAGCCTGTGTGGGTGCTTACCTGGGCCTATTTTAGCCTATTATTTCCCTCAGTGACAAATTTTACAAGCAATAGCGACAAAACGTTATAGAAGCTGTGACCACAGTGCTATGACCTGCCAGGAAAGTCATAAATGAAGTTCACGCTCAACAGGATTTGCAAGTAAATAAGCACAGAGACCCAGTACCTGCTATAATTTTGTCAAGCTGCAGCAGAAATGCAAGTCAAGGTCTATTAGTTCATTTAAAACTAAAATGCCCTGTACCGATTAAAAACAGGTTACTTTTCTTTCCACAGACAGCTCAGAAAGTGAACGTAGTTCCTCGACAGGAGAGTGAGGCAGAGGGACGGAAATCTTCCTCCCTCACCATGCCCAGGGGTCTCAAAAGCAGAAATACTGAAGAACACAAAATTCTTCTTTTGTTGCTAAAAACGTAGAAGGTGCATCGATTCCCCTTAAAAAAGAGACACAAAAAACCCCCAAAGTCCAACAACAGCCCGCAGAAGTCCCAGCAGCATTAACCTGATTGTGTCTCCATCACCACCTAAAGAATCGGAGCACCCACAAACCGCATGTTTATGGGCCAAATCAGTTGCCACAGAAAAGGGAACCGAAACAGTGGGATAAGACACCCCAGCTACAGCACAGGAGTTGTACTATTCTCCTTCTAAACCCCCCATCTCTGCCTTCTTCCACTATTCGCACACTTCGCATGACAGATACTGGGCAGCCATATAGGAGAAGTACACTTATTCACTGGCATTTTACCCTACAAAATTAATTTATAGTCATTTCCCATTTGGAAGTGTACAGAAAAAGGATATTAACTTTTTCCTTTTACATATCTAATCATTTTATGTCATTAAACAGATGCCAGCATCATGATAAAACTCCTCTGCAATCACACACGAGACAGGAATCTCCCGTGACCTGCCGCAAACCAGAGAGAACCCGTCCCACAATCGTTTGAGAAGGCGGGCGAAGAGCACAAACCAGCAGCCAGACATCCCTAGTATTTTTAAAGCTTGATTATACTCTTGGATGTGTCAAGTTCAACAATATACATGCTGTTAAATCAACTACTCGTGCAAGCACAGCAGATGAGTTTACAAGATAAGCAGCGATGTGTATGATAATCGTGAGCTGCTCTATAATTTATGAGTGCTGTGCGTTCCCTGAGTTATTGGGAACTTTACTATACGACTGCGTTAGACTAAATCAACAGGGTTGCCAGTTTCACACTTCTACCTGGGCGAAGGAGCAGTTGGGCAGTATCGATCTTTGCCGAACTGATAAAGAAATCAGGAAGAAGGTTCTCTCAATTATTTTTCACGTGCCATTCCAGGATTTCCCACTTGCCATTGAGTATCCCAGACCGTTACTCTACAGGGCTTTTTGGCCATATCTTCTTCCCAGTCAATATTCTGCACATGTGACTGTCACCTTTGCTATTTCGTCCGGCCACTCAAAGCTTCACAAACACGCATGTCGTGACACTTGGGATTATCCACGAAGACACCGATTCGCCTGGGGCAAAGCAGGGAGCCGGGCAGGACCCCCGCGCCCGCAGGACCCCCGCACCAGCAGGACCCCCGCACCAGCAGGACCCCCGCGCCCGCAGGACCCAGCCACTCCCACCTGTATTTCAGATCCACCATCCGACTTAGCCGGCTCCTACTTAATATTCCCTACGTTAATTTTATACCATTTTCATTTCTCATTCAAAATACTGCATTGCACTACATTCAATTCATTAAGGCGGCAAAGTATTTTACAGCACACATTATTGCTTTTATCAGCCAAACTACATCCCCAGTTACATCTCATCAGCTTATTTTCCATGGGCACATTTTAATTGACATTAATTGTATTACTTCCCCTTACCTCCGTATCAGTCAAGTCTTCTATCATTCATTCCATTATTTTGCAGGGCTGGCAGACCTCTAATTATTCAGCTCGTTTTATTAACTTTCTTCCACTGTCATCAATTATCAGTATTATTAATCCAGAAAGTGCCGATGGATAATAGATCCCCTAAAAATGTTTTGGTAGAAGTTATCAGAACTTGCTGACTCTAAACCTTCCAACTCCCGTTGTTAGCACCTCATACCTCCGTGTTGTTACAGCAGTGGAAGGTCATTTTCATCATCCTGTGATGTGACTTCATCTCATGTACGATTCCCTTCTCTGCGTTTAGCAATGACACTTCTTCATTCCAAAAAATCCCCAACATGGAAAACAACAACTGCCACCTGCCTTGATCTGACAGGCTTTTTGTTACAGAATCCTCTAGCCACGTGGTCAGAATGACACACAATAATCATGTTATGAGAAGCAAATCCTAAATTCATTGACCTCTAAAACAGGTTTGACCTTGGAAAAGGACAAAGTTGGCCAACCAGCTGCGAGGGTTATGAACAAGAAAGTGCCTGTCCCCAGACGACGCACACACACTTGCTTTACAGCTCGCTTCTCCGCCCGCAGGAATCGCTCATGACGTGTTCCCCAGCGGAGGAAAGTCTCCAGATGAAAGGGGGAAGCCAGGCCCAGAGGAGCAGCGCTGCTCTGCCAGCTGCACTAAGGCTGCCGGCAGACCTCGGTCACCCCTGGACCTCCGCTCTGGGGCTCAGCGCCCTTCGCCATCCCCCAAGCATCGCACAGGATCTGTCACCCCCACCTACAGACAGGCTACCAAGAGTTCACATCCCTCCAAATCAGCTACTGCTTCACTACTCACATTCCTCACAAATAATCACAATCCTTCCAACGAGAACACGTCAAGCTTTAGGGAGGTGGAGCAAAAAACAAAGTGGTTCTCCTTTGGCTCGAATCAAATCCATCATTTCTAGTCAACCTGACGCACCCACTCACCTACCGCAGAGTCCTCTGCTAGTCAGAGGAATAAGAATCAACACCGCTCGTCGTCCACGTCCAACTTACAGAGCAACCAGCACGTTCCAGAGGGAATATTGCACATTTATTTAGAACTAAAATTTCCTCTGTAGTTAAAAAAAGGAGCTGCAATTTCGCAATGCTTATTTGATTTCACTGTGCTAATCCAGGCCAGATCTGCACTTGAACTTTCTTCCTCCTATTATTTTTGCTGTGGGCGCGACTTATGACATTGTGATCTGCAAACCCATCCAGTGTCAATAAAAAGTGCTTTTGCAAGCAAAGCTGCACTTGCACAAGGAGGATTTGCCAGTAAAGCTGTATCGACATGGGGTTTTTTTTAGTGCAAAGCTGGCCACAGCTCAAAAACGCTTCCCAAGGCACACACAGCCAATCCTGAAAACTACAATAAGGAAGCTATATACTATAATATAGCAGCCTACAATGGATCTGGTTATATTTCAGTATGAAAATCCCAAATTGAAGTTCCATTAGCAATCTTCAAAATTACTTATTAGCAAACCAAAAACTCACGTAAAATTAAGAAAGTACAACTATTATAAAGTTCATGGAAAGTTCTGTATTAATTATACCACATAAACCCTTCGTAATTTTATGGGGTTTTTTCATGCTCCTTGCACTTTATCCTCCCAAGGGATGCAACATGGGCCATAAAACTTTAGAGCGCACAACAGCAAATCACACAGCGAGTGCTCTACCCTGGCTCTCCAAACAATCCTCCCTCCCCTCCTTTTTTTTTGTTCTTTAACTGGTTCTTAAATCTTCTGTGATCCAGGAGGTGAATTTAGATCTGTAGACCATTTAACTACTGCAGTTTATCAATATAACGTATAATTGGAGTACACAGAAATGCCTGAATGGGTGTTGATCAACTGCTGATTCGCAGACAGTTCTATACGGGAAATAAATATAAAGAATAAACCTATAAAATTACAAACACAAGTTTTATAAACCTATTATTATGAAGTAATAACTTAGGGTTGGCCATCTTCTTAACTACCGCACAAGAGAGGTAAAAGGTGTTTAAACGTTACAAATAGGCACTTCCATATAAAACAAACAGCTAAAATCACAATGTAATTATTAACTACCTAAATGGAACCGGAGGGCATCAAGCTCACCACGCCGCCACTCCCCACGCTGCAGCTTAAGCAGCAGCACCGAGTAGATACAGCTCAGAAGTGGCACCGGTATGACCACAGCAAACGTAGGGCACCCGAAGTCAGCCAGTCTCCAGTGTAATACAGTATGAACCCATACACCCGTCCTCCTTGCAAGGAAAACAACGACCATGGGCCATATTTAAGAGAGCTCAGGAGTGATTACGCCAATACCCGAAGCAAAAGTACCCACTCGCTCTCCTTCCTTTGGAGTTGCGGTTCCCAACCCTACTGGCTTTTCTGAAACTCTTCCCCTTTGCAAAAAGCTACTCCTCCAATAACTCATTTTTCTAAAGATGATATACGAAGACATAGGCAAAAATGAAAGCCAGGATATCTAGATTTAGTCAAAAGATTTTTTTTTTTTTTTAACATATCCTTATTTCCCATGTACTGCTTCAGCTCCACTGGTTCCTGGGCTGTGGGTGGGGGTGTCCCCTTAAAGTCCTACATTCTGCCATTTGCTGACCTCTGGACACAGAATAAAAACAGTGAATTCAACGTGGCAGAATTGAATGCAAAAAATTATCCCTGATCCAAATATCTGCAGGACTGGCATGCTATTTCTCATAGTTAAACTTTGTTCCTGGCATTTTCAATCAGTAAACAAGTAGCAATATAAGCAAACCCAACAGCTTTTCTAGAAATATTTGGACGATTACAGTTGTAAATCTCTTGGCAACAAAAGCAGATTTCTAAATATCAATAGAGGGTGGCTGAGATAAGATAACCCGGTCCAGCTCTCTGGCGCTGCTTTCCCAGCAAGGTTCCACTGGATGCCGGCACTCGGCTCAACACGGGCCGAGCAAAGGCATTCCCGATCCTCCACCGGGAAGGACGCGGGCAGCCCCAAAGGCGGCCCGGGAGCTGAGGGCAGGACACAAGGACAGCATAAACAGTTTGGGCAAAGGTAAAAAACATTAAATAGGAGCAAGAGGGGATGAGACAAGCCAGCACGCATGCAGCTGTGACTGCTGCCTGCGGGGAAAACGGGAGGAACGAGGAAAACCAGAAAGGATGAGGAGGAAGTCTTTGGAATGGTAGTAGTATCCAGGATGACCAACAAAACAATTTTCCTCTAGTCATTTATTGAACCTAGCTTAGTTTCTTGGAATATTTGTGAAAAATACTTTGTTGCTATGAGAAGCTCTACAAACCATTCCAAAACTGTAAGAAATACAAACATAGCTAAAACTCTGGCGCTGCACATTGTCATCCCGGTTCTCCCCACCAATAATGCACTACTTCAAGTTACCGCGTCCTTTTCACATAGCAGAAAGTTTCTTGACATTTTATAACTGAATTCAATTTAAACACCACACTTATGTAAAACTGCACATGGTGCATTTAGGGGAAGGGTTGATAGCACAATTCTTCTTAATGAAAGCCTACGCGCTGGTTGCAAAGGTCTGGTTTACACAATTAGGCACTTTTTTTCTCCTGCTGTACATTTATCACTGTGCTCAGCACTCGGGAGCCTACTTCCCCCAACCAACAGAACCGGCTCCTCTGTTTCACAGGCGCCTCTTTCCCTCTCCCCCCTTGGCCGGCGGTCGAAGCACCCTGCTAACCGTACAGGAGAATCTGGTTACATTCAGAAGGTGCACAAAAGTAACTATTTTAAAAGCAATCTTCAGGAGCACGAAAACAGTGCAGTGCTTCAACTTTCTCCTGCAGCTCCTAAGGGTGTTCAGGCATGACTTTCACCATCTTGCTTGTACGACAAGCGCAACAGAATCAGACCGCTGCTGACCGTCGCCAACAATTCATGTGTTTTAGACGTGTCATCAATTCCTTCATCCCTTGGTTTTCTCTAAAATCACATCAAATTCAACTGCAATGAAACTAAGGAGAGATGGAAATTATTAGTCAAGCCTAGCAAAAATAAACCACCCATTTATACAGTCTTCAATTCTACAAACATTCTCAACACCACACCAAATTTTCTAGAAGTCCCGAAGTATTGGCTAAGGCTCGTGAAATCACTTACTCTGAGCCCATACACTGGCACCCACCAGCCATGGATATTTTTACTTTTTTTCTTTTTAAACTATGAACAGTTTGAGTTTGGAAAACCACCTGGAGAGCTGGAAGGTAAGAAAAAAACCAAACCCCCTTGAACCAAAGATGCAACGAGCAGGAGGAGGACACTGAGCTCTCAGATCCCAGTGGTAATGGGAGTTTGCTCTTGCTCACCCTGTGCCGCACCTTCAGCATTGCCCCAGGAAGAGGGTGCTGCACCCCAAAAACCTGGGGCTAAGATGGAGGCCAGGACCCGCAGGCATACGTGCCTTTTAAACCCTGCAGGGTTTTAAACAGGGTAATCACAACGCAGGGCTGAAGGGGCGCAGGAAGCCACGGAAGGTGAAAACAGGACATGAAGTGAGGGGAAAAAACTAAAAAGAAAGAACTCAGGAAGGTGTGGAAGAGGAAGCCAGGAAACACGGAAGATGCAAGAAGCTGCTGGAAGCACTGCATTTTAATTAACCAGCACTGTATTCCACAATACACTCTACCAGCCTCATTTCGCTCCATGGAAAGGTTTGGGTTTGGGTTTTTTTTCCCCCTGCAGATACATTTAGTTTATTGAAGCAGAGAGACAGAAGGGACACTAAAAAAGGAAGGTCACATTCCAGCTCCTGCTTTCTGAAGGCAGCCTGCGCAGAGACATAGGACAGCTATTGCCCCCTCCTCTGACGACATACCCCCTTCTAAGCAGGTCTCTAAAAGACTGCATGTTTGAGAAGAACCATTTAAAAACAATAGTATCGTAAAGTTAGCACCAAGAAAAGAAAGATTAAATTTTGAAAACATTTGGTTTAACCCTACTTGTACACAATCCTTCCACTGTTTCCAGACACACGAAATGAAATTCAAGTTACAACATCTGTAGGAAACCTTCCTACAAAAGTAGCTTTAAAAACCCACACAAATAAACCAAAAACCCTTTGAGGCAAAGCGTTTGGGAAAATCATTAACAACACAAGATGTGGAATTGGATTAAAAAAACAGAGCTTTAAACAAGCCCCACGCCTTACACCGGGAATCTTGCACATACAACAGTTATAATACCAAAAGGACTCAAAAAAATTGACCTCATGTAGTTCCTGCTGTCCGTAAAAAGCGAATCGAGTCCACTCTCTGAGACTGCCCTGCTGGCTTACAGCACTCTGAGTGGGTCCAGAAACTTCAGTAAAGGCAGTTCCCTTCTGTGTTTGACAACAGAAATTTTAGTAAAATCCCAACTGCTGAAATTCAGCAAAAATTCTAAGGTGACGAGCAGACTGAGCTGGGTGTCAAACCCTGCCTCTCCACCGAGCCAGTCCAATTTTGCCAAGAAGGACAGCAGTACAGAGAGCACGGCACAAAATCCAATCCATCACGCTCACAATAAGCTCAGGTTTGTTTAAGTAATAAAATGTTATGCAACACTTCCGCAGAGGGAAGTAAATATTTGCTGTTTAACAACCAAATCAAGAATGTTTTGTTTTTAAAAGGTATGTTGCCCAAACAGCCTCTCAGTATTCAATAATATTTGCAGCTCTAACTTCCTCTCGGTCAGTATCAACAACAAACCCAGAAGAGCTGCCAGAATCCCTGCCGCCGTCCTCGGCTCACGGGGGAGTTACGGGGAGAAATCCCACCTCCTGCCTTTCCCACCTATTGACCCTGCCCGAATCAACAGACGTAAAATTCAACCACCGCATATAAACGAGCTTAGCGGGCACGACAAATAAAGTGCCCAGCTCCTGCGCCAGCTCCTGCGCCAGCTCCACCGTTCAGACGTGGGCACTCCTCTACGGCGATCTGTTTCAGACACCCGTCTGTGAGAATACTTAAAGAAAGGTTCTCTACGCACATTCCTTCATTTTGAACTTTTAAAAAAAACTTTCTTTTTCTAATTTAAAGACGATCCCCCACCCCGATCAAGCTCGCAGCCCATTACAGCTGCCAAGATGGCACCTCCAAGGGGCAGTCCTCCCACTTCAGTTCAGACACACAAAATGTGGCAGAAACTACAAAAGCCACAACCCCCCTATGGCAGGGATGGTAAGAGCTGGTGGTGACCGAGCCCAGCTTCATCCCGCCTAAGGAAACCAGAAAAGAGGGAACTCACCCACGTTTTCCAAGATGTGGAAATCTCTCCTGCAGGCAGGGAGCAGAGCCGCCAGCCTCACTGCAAACCCTCTCCTCCCGCCGAGGTTCTGCTGCTGCTGGCTGGGCAGAGGAGCCCCGGCCGAGGCGTGACAGGGAAGCTCAAAGACCAGGCAGGTCTGTGGAGCTGCTCGCTGCTGCTCACAGGACTCGTCCTCCTGCACCCCTTTGGGCGGACGGAGCAGATTCCTCCCGGATAAAAGCAGTGCTTCTCCACACAACTAACTTGCTAGCTGCCATTTACATTTATTCTTTAAGTAACAAAAACCTAAAGCGACTTGCGTTCTCTCCTCCAGCATCTGTACTGCTGGTGAAACACTGGTCTTGAACCACGCTTTAAAATGATTCCCATTTAAGTTTCTGACAGGCGGAGTTTAAGTTTAAGGAATGAATGGTTTATATCTTGCCTCCTTGAAAATATACCACAGAACTAGGTCAGCGCGGGGAGCCGCTCTGCGCGCTTACTACGAGAACAACATGGGCGCTGGTGCTGAGCCGAAGATGCTCCGCTCCCACCCGGCGACGCTGCCCGTGCCCTGCACGGGTACGAAGCGGCGACCCAGCACGGACCAGCCCGGGGAAGCACTGGTCACAGCGCCGGGTGGGCGCGTTTCGACGCTGGGCACACAAGTCACACCAGCAGCTTGTGCACAGCACTACAGTACAAAAGCAAACACCGCTGCGGACCCATCTCCTCAGCAAAAGCACACTTCAACAGAAATCAGTTACCAATACAAAACATGATAAAAGTTGCATTAAATAAGACGCGTAAAGGCCAAACTACCTTTCAAATTGAGGAGCCCTGTAAAGCCCTGTAAAGCTGTGGCCTCAGAGAAATGAATATACTGAAACCTGTGCTTATGTCAAAAAAATGCCGTCGTATGTTAACACAGGAAGCCCGAAAAGGGAATCGAGCCCGAGTGTGCTTTGATAACAATACTTTCATCCACTAAGAACCAAAACTTCACCATCTGAGCGATGAAGTCCAGACAGAGGCTAATTCTCTTCTCACTTACACCCGTTAACCAGTTGGCATTTTACTACTTCAGTGGAGTTAATCATTTACTTCAACACACAAATGAGAAAAGAATGAACCCGGTGTTTTCCAGAGCACACGAAAGATGGAACTAATGAATTTGGGAGCATCAAAGAGATTAGTAAAAGATGAAGCTGACAACATTCATAATCACTGCTACTACTTAAAATTTACGTTTTTGTAGAGCACTCAGCTGGACAAGGCACAGGCAAACAGCAAACCGATGGTGGCCATGCCGACAGATGCTCTAGGGCTGCTAAATTAAAAGAAATCACTAAAAAAAAAAAAAAAAGATACTCTCAAAGGACTTGGAGCAAAAATCCAGCGGAAGAGGTGGGATAACGACCCGGTACCCTAAGAAGGAGTTTCCCAGCAAAGAGTGCAAATGGTTCAAGAGTGAGGAAACATGTTTGCTATAGCAGGTAAGGAAAAAATCCATATTAGCCCGATTAAATAGAGGCATTTGAGGTGCCCAACCGCAGCCAGATAAATCCAAGAGCCATTAGTGAAATTTACGGATTTTAGTTACGCAACCGGTTAGTGCGGGATGTAACCCACCCACCCCACCCCCTCCTCCCGCCCCTGGAAAATGGAGGCCCTGACACCCGGTACCGGTTGCGCTGCGCCACGCCAGCCCCGGCCCCGCGGCCCCGGCACGACTCAGACACAGCTCGGGGTGACGATCGTCCCGTCCCGTCCCGGTGCGCGGTGCCGGTCCCGGCGGCGGCGGGGCCAGGAGTCGCCGCGAGCGCTTCCCGCCGGCCTGCTCGGACAAACTTTGGTTAAATAACGAGAAATAGGAACTACGACGCGAACGGGCCCCGGGAAACCGCCCGTGCGCCCCCCCTCCCCCCCGGCTCGGCGCTGCGCTCCCGCCGGACGGCCCCGCCGGGGTTGGGGGGAGGGTTGGGGGGGGGACACGGGCGGAGCAGCGCTTCCCCCTTGCGGACGCGCCGCGCCCGGCTCCCCACCGCGCCGGTAACTTTCAGCCGGAGTTGGGCGCCCCGGCTCCCCCCGCGCCGCCGGCGGGGGCGGTCGGGGCGGGCCGGGCCCTCCCCCGGCTCACCCCCGGGCCCGCCGCTCCGCCCGCCCCAGCAGCGCCCACCCCCGGCCCGCCCGCTGCCCGGCGACGCGGAGGCCCCGGTGCGGCGGGGCCGCGGACGAGGCCGCCCCGCTCGTGACGGGCGCGCGCCCGCGAGGCACGTGCGCCGCCGCCACCGCCGCCGGAGGGGGGGGGGGGGGGGGGGGGGCGGCCAGGGGAGGGCGGGCGGGGGCGGCGCGGCCAGGCCCGGCCCGGCGCGGCGTGACCCCCGGGCGGCGGCGGCGGCGGGCCCAGGCCGTCAGCGGCCAGCAGCGGCCCGGAGCCCCGCGCCGCGCCCTGCGCCGGCTGTGCCGCCACAGCCTCCATGTTGGCGGCGGGCGGGCACGTGCCGGCGGGCGGCGGGAGGCGTGCCCGCGCCCCGGCCCGGCCCGGCTGCCGCGGCGCCACGCGGCCTGTCCGCCGCACATGGCCTGCCCACCGCCCGCCGCCCCGGCCCGGCCCCGCGGGGGCGCCCGCCGCCACCAAACTTCGCGCCGCGCGGCCCGGCCCGGCCTCCTCCGCCACCGCCCCGCGGCGGGGGCAGGGGCGGCGGGGGGCGCGGGAGGCCCGGCGCGCCGACAGCCCCGCGGCGGCGGTAGAGGCGGGCAGGCCCGGCCCGGCCCGGCGGCGTGGAGCGGAGCGGGAGTCGGCCCGGCCGCGCTCTCACCTTCCGGCTTGTTTTCGGCAGCCATTTCCCCTCCGCGCGCCACATCCTCCTCCGCCTCCTCGCGACCGGGACCCAGGCGCGCGCCGCCTCCTCCCGCTGCCGCCGCCGCCGCCGCCGGGCCGGCCACCCCGCGCGCACGGCGCACACCCCGCGCCGCCCATTGGGGGAGCCGCCGCACTGACACCCGCGGTGGCCAATCGCGGCGGACGGAGGGCGGGCGCCCGGAGGGGATGGGCGCGATGGACAGCCCGCTCCTCCAATGGGAGCGCGGCAGCGCTTCAGTGACACCCGCCGCAGCCACTCAGCGGCGGCGCCGGGAAGACGAGGGGGGCAGGACAAAGCGCTTTACTGACGGCCGCAGCGGCCACTGGGGGAGCGGCGCCGAGCGACTGACGGCCGCCAGAGCCAACCGCGCCGCGGAGGAAGCGGGACGCGCAATTGACGCACGGCGCCTCCGGCGCCGGCAGCCAACGAGGAGCGCCCTCCGCCGGATTGACCGCGCGCGGGACCAATGGGGCGGGCGAGCCGAGCGACCGCCGGCGCCCCCGCCCCCCCGCCCTGTCCATTGGCTGCGGGCGGCCCCGGCGGGCGCACGCCCCCTCCGCGCCCTGTAACCCTAAACAAAGCCGCCGATTGGCGCGGCGGGCGGCACGCCCGCCAATCCCCACGCCCGCCCCGCCCCTCTCGCCCGCCCGGCGGGGGCAGCCCCGCGGCCCGGCCCGGCCTTTCCCGCCCCCTCGCGGGCGGTAGCCGGGGCCAGCGGCAGGCCCGAGCCCTTCCGGGGCGGGGGAGCGGCGCCGGTACCGCCAGGCCGCCCCTTCTACCGCGCAGCGAGAGCCGCGTGGCCCTGGGCCGGCAGCGAGCGGCCGCCCCGGCACACAGAACGCGCCGCCGTTGCCGGCTCCCCTGCGGCCCGCCGGCAGGGCGGTGACACCGGGGGGGGCGAGGGCCGTCTCCGCCGCCGTCCGGCCGTTCGGCAGAGCGCAGGAGCCGCAGCGTTCGAGGGGACGGGCGGACGCTGCGCTGTTTCCTTAAGCGAGCGAACAAAACCTCACGCTGGGAGAGGGTCAAGAATTGTTTTTAAAAAAGGGGGTGTCTGGAAATACAGTGATTTTTACCGTCTTTTAAGAGCGCTAGTGCGGCCCCCGCCTTTCCCCAGGCGTTCTGGTCTGATCCCAAAAGCTGCGGGGGGGCCCCCCCCTCCCTCCCTGCCCCCCCCCGGCCACCCCCAACCCCAACAGCAGCCACGGGCCTGCGAAGGCCATTCCCCCCCTCCTCCACTACTGCGGAAAGAGCCCTCTTCCCCAGCGGGAGCGTTTTGGGGTGGACTCGGGGCTGCCGTTCTCGGCAGGCGACGAGGCGAGGGTTTGTGACCTGCAGAGCACCCGGCTACTGTCGCCCACCAGATGTAAGACATTTGAGGGTGTCCCGCAGATCACACGGGACTGTGTTCGTGAGGAGCGCGGGCGCTCTGCGAGGAAAGGGCTGGCGGTGTGCGGCTGTACGGGCCCCTCACCCTATACAGCACGGCGCTGTGGGCTCGGGACGGCAATGAGCTTTTGCTGTCAAGTCTCCCAAGAAACCGAGTAAATCGCTCTGTCCTTTCAAAAACGTAAAGTGCCCTGGAAGAGTGATATATTCTTTGCCTGGCCAAGTTTTCTCCCCATCTCCATCAAAGCTTGAAGAGCACTGGCACTTCTGCCTTCTCAAGCAGAGCTCTGTGTAACTGGACCACATCTAATGCCTGCACAATGCAAATGAAGACTGAAACAGTTGTTTCCTTTGATGTGTGTGACTAAACACCCAAAAAGGATATTTCCCCTTAGAACCTCATGAGAGTGGAACTTCTTTAAAAAGACCTGTTGGCGCTCTGGTTTTGCTAAGGACCGAAGGCATTTCCAAGCCAAGACCAAAGAGGAGTACGGTATGATGGGTCTCTTCTAAGACAGAAGAAAGGAAAATTCCTTTTTCCTATTTTCAGTGGCTGCTAATCTCATGGAGCGTGAAAGGCACATTGAAGAAGAGGCTCTAGAATGACAGGCTCACTCCCAACGGTCACACAGCTAACCTAGTATACTCTGTCCTATAAATGCACACAAATATTAATGTAGCTACAGGACCCGCTATGGTAATTGTTTCCTTCAGCTGTTCGAGATACACTGGAAACTTTTCTAGTTGCGAACCTGGCAGAGAACTATCATTTTCTTGATGAGCTCTAGGGAATTTGTGTCTCCTCCTTGGATATTCCTCCAAGATCACCCGTGCACTTAGCAAAGACAGGAGGAGGCCACACAGTTAGTGCACCTCACAGTTTGCATTATGACAAAAAAAGAATTCTAGATTAAAAATAGGTATCCCTCTGCAGTTAAGAGACGGAAGACAATTTCCTGAAGCAAGTATCAGATGTTTAGGTGACATTTTACTAAGAGGAGGGCTAGCCCACACCAAACCCATCCCCAGCGTTCCACAGGGAGCAGCAGATGCCAGTATCTGCCCTCTACGGACAGCCCTGCCTTGCTATCTCTCCTTCAGCAAGAACCGGGCACTGGGATCAGCCACGCAGCACAGCTTGCGGTGCCCTCAGAGTGCCAATCCTATCCACTGCCTCTCTCCTCCAAACCAGCTTATCTCCTGGCATGTCTGTCTCCTGCTCAAGATTAATGTCAGGTTGGTACTCTGAAGGGGCTCGAGCTTCCATATGGATATTCAGCCAAGACTACGTAATGAAAAGGAGATGAGTGAAATGGTGGAGCTAAGGAGTGTCCTCTGAGTTACAAAGATGCTCACTCTGCTACCACATACAGTGTCAGAGAGGTATTTGGATTTGGTTCTGCAGACACCAGTGCTTGTGGCTGAAACACCAGCAGGAACCCAGGCCGCTCCCAAGTACCCAGAGAGCAACTGTTGCACAAACAGTCTTTCTTGTCCTTTTCAGGGAGATGGGCACAAACATTTATTTCTGTCATAGCCCTCACTGCATTATTCACTTACATACTCTTGAGAACAAATAACCATAAGGTACTCCACATGGGGTTAGACCTTGAGATCACCCAGAAACATAATTAAATGCACAATCAGCTACATGTGTGCACAAGAGTGTCCATCTCTTTCTTCTCTCCAAAGCTCAAGTAGTTCCTTATGTGCTTCTATGGCTCATTAGAGTAATGAGGTCCATGTGGTCTGATTGACAAGGTTGTTCAGGACACCAGCTGCTTTCTCTCAGCCGTTACAGTCTGGGGAAGGAGGCACTTCCACTGCACTGCCTGGTAATAGCTCTGCTTCCAGAACTGACACAACCTACCTTGGCTCTACAGGAGCGTGCAACCTGCTCTATGAAGTGTCTTCGGGAGCACCGTCTGGCTTTCTAGATCCTTCCTGGTCCATAAAGACGAGAATTAGTGTGGATGAGGATGAGTAAGGCAGTTTTAAGGGGTTATCGAAGTACTGTATGAGCTCTGCTACGTGTGGCTAATGAACTTATTCTCTTCCTCAATATAAGCTTTTCTACCAGGAGAGAAAAAAAAAAAACCAACAACTCATAAACTGAATCTTATATACCTGAAACCATAAATAATTTTAAGAGTAGCATATAGGTTATTACAGCAATGTGATCTATGTAATATTACAGATGCTATTTGAACATGGATTTTTCATCAAACATGCCAGCAGAATCCCAAATATTTTCATTTAATTCCTCGTGCAATAAAATGATAAGAAAGAAGCCATTTGAATTGAAGTGCTGCTAGTATCTTTCAAGTTTCCCAGCTCCCCACTGTTTAAAAATCAAAGGTCTAATCACTATTAAGGCACAGAGGTACTGAACTGCAAAAGATTCTGTGCATGTATGGTACAGGATAAACTGACTCGCTCTTACCTTTCTAGGGGCACAAACACAGAGCTACCTCCAGCTGATAAGCGGCAAGGACGTAGATGTGCCAGGCTTTTTTGCAGTCTGAATCATGAATAATTTTTAGCAGCATACTGATGAAAGCTACTGCTATTCTGATGTACAGTGTTTGGGTTTTTTTGTTAAGAGGGAGGTGAAATAGGAAGTTCTTAAAAAAAAAAAAAAATCTTCATTGTCGTTCCATGGCAGATGTGGGTCTGGCTTGGTTAATTGGGTTAATGTGATGATTTGGTGTGCTTAGTTATATGCAGAAGTAAAACTGTAAAGAATACATTCAAATATCCTGTTATGGATATTCAGCAAATTATACATCCACCGTTGCTATGGCAAGCATCAAAAAGCAAAACAATTCAGACAGTTTTAATAGCTATAATGACAATGTTGGAACCCCATTTCTTTTGAATTGTTTGCACAAAGTTACTCCATGCTTTAGAAGCAGGGAATGCCAAGTGTTTTTACAAAAATACTCTTAAAAGTGTGAATAGAGATGCTTAAGCTCCTTCCCCTCACAATGATAGAAATGAAATGGTTTTGCCCTTTCCTCTCTCCACTTACAGAATCAAAAGCTGTTTCTTCTAGGAATAAACCCAAGACAGCCAAGTCAATGTGTAGGTATAAATCCACTGTTACTTCACAATCCTTTGCTGCATTTGTGAAGGCTAACTGCCAATTCACAAGTTCATCAAAACCAGACAAATATCTCAAAACATGCGTTTCTTCGGAAAGGTTCTCCAGAGAAGCATACTCTGTTTAGGATTGTGCCACCCAATAATTTGCCCAAAATGATGTGTGGAAGTTGAAGAAGAATATACATTACCAGGAACTAAAGATACTGGTTACACTCAGAATGGATGAAACTGCCTACTACCCTTGCAGGAGGCTGAACCTGGTCATCTTCCATATTCTGGGGTTTGGACACATTCTTCTCCCCATTTCTTCTGCAGTTCTGAGTCCATTTATTTCCCTTAGAAATACAAACGCTACATTCAAATAATCTCTAGTAAAACTCTGTTGGCTATAGGTAATTTACACCAGACTAAACTGAAGCATAACTCCAGAGCCCAAACGATTTTAACGGACCCTGGAGAAAAGATGGTTTTGCTGTGCAAAGCCTCATGAAGTTTTTGTAGATATTTAAGTCAGTAGCCTCAACACGAAACCCATTATTTACCTGTTTAACCAAGAACAAGGGCAAAAATGCTTTGTCTCCCTACACTGACACCAACCCCAGAAGGGAAACAAGTGGCCGCCCGGGGGGTTGCAAAGCCAGAGCCCAATTTGTTCCGGTTAAACATCAAACAGCTTCAGAACTGGCTTACATGGGTGCCAACCTCCAGCATTTTCCTGCAGCCAGCAATGCCACGGGAGAACGCCTGCCACGCCATGCACCGCAGCACGCTGCCTCTGCCACAAGCCCTGCTGTTACTCCCTGTGAAGTCCTTAGTCCTTTATTTCCCAGTGACAACTGGCCAGGTTCTATCTTCACTTTGGTTCGTGCACCAAGAGCCTTGGTGACACCAAGAAAATAGCAATTATTTTGTTCTAATATACACCTATAAGCCAGTTAGAGGGGAAAAAACTGAAATATGAGGTAAATTAAAACTTTCAACTAAGGGGATTTACCAGTAAGTCACCATAAAATTCAGATAATTTATTTTTTCAATTCTGCAGCAACTTTCTCCAATTTGTTTGGATTAGCTATTAGAAATTATGTCTCAAAAATTAAAGAAAATGTCTATTGACCATTATATCAAATTCTAATTTTAGCCAGAAAAAAAGAATAATTAGGCTGTGATTTACTCTGGTAGTCAACTTACATTAACAATTTTTCCCCCCTGTTTATGTAATTCTGGCAAAATCAAATAATATATACAACGCTCATAAATGCTGGGCTAGATTTAGTGAAGACAATTTCCTACAGTATATTCAGAACATTTCTCTTTGCTTTCTGTTACAATAAGACAATCAAGTTCCTTAGTTTAAGGAGGTAATATGATTGTCATCCATGGTAGTCTCAGTTATAATTTTAGTGCAGTCTTCAATAAGGTACATGGAAGGATTATTTTTAATTTATTTCTTTTTGAAGCTGCCATCATCCTGTAACAAGCTGTGTAGCCTGGCTGCTGCTCTCTGGGAATGTTTTTCCCCCATATCCTAACCCCTCTCCCCTGCTAGTATACAAAGCTGCATTTGCTACCTAAGAAGCAAGAAGAAAGTGTAAATCCTACAAACAATCAGTAACGCAAAGCTATCGTGCACAGTGTTGGCACACTGCTGGCTCTGCTCTGGGTGGTGGATGAACAGCTCCCAGCGCGGGACCGGCCAGGAAACGCTGCTCAACAAAGGTGGCAGCGCTGGCTCATTGAATCCCAGCCAACAGCATGCACAGAAACTCCTATAGTAACCAATATTACTTGAGGGAAAGGCTATTCTCCATAATTCTTATTTTACCCTCAACACATACAAGATAGCGTAATCTTCAGGTTAGTTTGTATCAGATCTCTAGCGATAGTTGAAGCAAATAGTAATGGGAAAGTATGTTTAAGTCTAAGATCCCTAAAGGTATGCTCCTAAATTTCTGTTCCCACTTTTAAAAAAATATCTTTTCCAGGACAGTTAACTCCTCTGAAATTGGCCTGCTGTCTATATTAACTGAATAAATACAGATCTAGGAGCCAAACTTTAGTCACCAAGGTATGAAAATGTCAGCCTCAGGCACTGAAAACACAAGAATGAGTAATGGAAGACGACAACAGAAGAACAAAAGGAGAATGAAGGAAGAGAAACTGATGACAGAAACAGAGGCAGGAGGTGTTCAAAGCCACGTAGATTCAGGAACTGGAAGCCAGAGGCAAAGTCAAATTTAACTGAGTCAGTCTGCTCCCAAGGAGCTTCTGATGACAGCACCACCCAGGCTCTGCCCTTTGCCAAAAACCTGTCCTGGAGTTACCAAATCAAGTCTTCATTCATACACTCCTGTGATTTATTCTGTGTATGCGTAATGGAGAAGCATCATTAACAAATAATACAGCACTCACGCTTTCAATTAAAAAGCATTATTGTTGAAATCTTCATGTCAAATCTTTAAAGGACTCCACCACAGTTGGGTTCTACCATGCTATAAATTCACAGTGAGAAGGAACTTCCCTGACTTTTTTCATCATTATTTTTGAATAGATAAACCAAATGGAAATATAATTCCAGTATCAAAAGCTAGAATCAATCACAACTTGGGTACAGTGGTACTATGGCAGTGCAGCTACTCAAATTATCTCCTGGGTGCCTGTCCGATGCCTTATTACACAAAACCTTTCTTCTCTGTCATCAAGGATACGCAGTAGTTCTGATAAACAAAAATGATTGTTTTAATATTTTCTCATTAGTTTTAGTTATACAGCAGAGTTTTCTTTCTAGATTTGCCTAAACCTTGCCTAACTATTAAAACAATTCTTTCCCATATGACCCACAAGAGTTGCACCGAATGAGAAACATATACAAACAGTATATGCAGAAATAGCTAGTCTTTACAAGATGATTTAATTTGCAAGTTCTTGAGTTTCCCCTGAACTTCCTCCCCTGAAGGACTGGAAGAGTAATGTTTTTTTTCCTGAAGTGGAGTAAACCAGTTCCTACGCTCTCAGTAGCAGAGTGAAAATTAAGATGTAAAGGAGTAAAGAATGCAGAAGAACCCTATTATTCAACAACAATACCATTTGCTGCTGATCTGCAGTTGCTAAGACAGGCACGTCAATTATTTATAGAACCCAGAGTGTTAAATATGAAGTATTTCAGCCTGGGACAGCATGAAGGTAAAACCAGGAACGTGATCCTGTCAGAACTGCAGAATTGTAGGCAAGGACAGAATATCCCTGCACAGATTACCCTTTTTATTGAACTATAAATTGAAAAAGGTCCTTATGAAGTGTCACTTTCGGTGTTAAGTGATATGCATTCTCTTTTTTTGACAGCGTCAGTCTATATTTAACATTTATCTAAAGTGCTATTGCTGCCAGGGAAACAATTCACAATATCTTTGAAAAACACAAGTTAACATAACCTCATCTGAATATTTACATGAAGTCCACGACCTTCTCTTTATCCGCACTTACATCTACAAACAGCCTGTCATGCTCATTTTAAGATTTGCTCCAAATGACTGCAACTTTGCCATTCTCATGGTGCTGAAAAGACCTCGCCATGCAACACTGAGCAACACTATAGCAGCGCCCAAGGATTAGATATGTACTACCAACTCACCTATAGTAACCACAAAACACAGCTTAAAATAACTTCCACTGATTCCTTAGAGTGGGAGACGCATTCAAAATTAGCAAGCACTCCTAAAGAAAAGAATTATGCATAAAATTACTTCTTTTTATATGGTAAGAGAACTATTAATATTGGAATTAGCTTTTATACCTGCAATGATGTCTTTCAACTTCCATCTCCGATTAAACAGTAAAACCTGTGACCTACTGGTGCACAATGTCAATTTTTATAAGACCTCTTCCTTCTTAAAAAAAACTAAGTAGATTTATAATAATATTAAAACTAGAAGTTAACCCTTCTGTAGGATTACCAACTGATAAAAATCAACTAGAAGTATAAAAAGTAAACAGATTTCAGCCGCGGAAATTAGTATGGGATCAGTGATAGTGGATAAGCAGCCTGAAGAGTACATTTCAGAAAGGAATCTGCAAGGTCTGCCTCTGAATTCAAGTGCCGATTAGGAATATCATCTAAGGACTGCACTTACTTCTGGTGTATTCGGCATTAAGCCCTTACAGTTAAGGTAAAAGCCCAGGGGATGAAATTATGTCCCTACCTCAAGCACCCATCACAATCCAAACAATTATGTTTTGCATGAAGAACACAAAGGTGTAAGTGCCAGTAATGGAATCAGCTCACTACAACGGCCAGTGTTACGTGAGACAATCACATCAGCACAGAGACTTCCAGTTATGCAGACTAACCACAAAGTTTCAGGTATGAAATCAGAAAGAATGTACAGGCTTGCTTTTAATAGATGGGTTATTGTTGTCTATAATAATCCCAGAATTTTGGAAATAAAGTATTTCCCACCTCATTTGGCCATTTGTTTGCTCAGAAAACATTCCTTCCTTTGTTGCACCATTTAAGATGTGAGAGGCGAAATGCCTCTGTGTATGCATCGTCATTACCAGGAAGCTCCTCGCATGTGGAATCCCACAGAGCTCTGTCCTGCTCCCTTCCTCACATGGGATACGCTCGCCCTCATTAAGGGAGGTGCCAAAACACTAAAGGTCTTTATGCCAGCACTACATGAATGTGTGCTTTACACCTCTCACATTGAGGTCTAAACCTCTCACATCTGAAAACTTTAAACCCAGTACCATTAGTCACCTGACTGGATACTCAGGAAAAATAAGCACAGGGTGAGAAGCCCCACTTCAAGTTCAAGCCCAGTCAGACATCAGTCAGAGCGATGAGGAAGGTGAACCACACAAAGATACCTTCTTAAAACAAGAACTGCTCCTCAGGTCTGTTTTGAACTCAAGTGTTTTCAGACACCTGACTCAAACTGCCCTTCCCCTCTGTAAGCGCTCTCTCCTCTCGTACGTGGGTCGTGCAGCCGCAAACCAGCCTGCGACTCCGAAAGCAGTACGTACACGTCTGACCAGCCACTCTTAGACAGAGCAAGCTGCATCTGTTAGCCTGTTCCTCTAACGATGGCAGCTAAGGAGTAGTACTAATGCTACACAAACAGCCCAGAACAGGCTGCGTGGCTTGCTTATGTACAGCAAGAGGCTTAAACAACAAAACCAAGAGGATTTTAGTAGCATGTAATGGTTATTTGGAAATAAGCTATGCAAACTGCACACGGTGGAAGGCTTGTTGAAAGCACCAGGTAGGAGCCACTTCACCAACAAAGACTTCCAGATGGACTGAGAAAGACAGAGCTCTCTCCTGTGCAGAGAGTCTACAAACTGCAGCTGAACAGCACCGCCACGCTTGAACTGCCAGTGCTCTGGGCCACGTGACATGCGCTGCAACTCTCTCTCATTTCAAGAATGTACATTATTTTACCCTAAGTCATTTATCTTGGAGTCATGCAGATAGACTATTTGACTTTTTACATGGTGCAAGCCTTAAGATGCATAAAAGAAAGGCTACGCTGCTGTACAGACTGAAAAGAGTTTAATTAATCCCAAAGCATTCACTTCTTTGGGAAAATAAGGCACACGACAACCTTGTGCTTACTGAAGTTAGAGTCACTGTACCTCAATCAATGACAGGTTTTCTCCCTGAGGGATTTTCATTCACAGTGGTCAGGTGGGTATTTCCAATAAAAGTAAGTTTTCTATGGGCAACAATGATTAAGAAATGCTGAAAACATTCTTCATCCTTTACAAGGAAAAACTGGTGTGATGGCATTCAAAGAAAGATATCCCAGACCATGATGGAGACTTCTTAGCATTTTCCTCTTTGTGCACTGACTCTACAAAAGCTCTTATTTACTAAACTATTATAAACAACTCATTAGCCGCACTAATCCCGTAAAGCAAGCGGTGCATTAGTGGCAGGTATCCACCATCTACTACAGGACAAGCTACATTGCCTGTCTCTAAAAATATCTCATTTACTTCATGCCAGTCTGTTGCCAGCTTGTATTCAAAAAGGGCAATCTTTTACTTAAGAAGAGCATGGTTGGGAGCAGACAAATCATGTGGCAGATATATTAATATCATCATCATAATTTCCACAGAATCAAAATTTCAACTTATGTTCTCAGTAGCAATACTGAAAGTTTATCTGCACAAAAGGTGCTTGTATGGCTCATAGCAAGCTTGCAGAAAGCAAGTATCTGGAGTAAAACACCCAAAGCTCCAGTGAAATGTCGTCCATGGCTCATCTGAGGAACTAATCCATACTAGTGAAAAATGTCCACAATTTCATGGGGGAAAAAACAAACCAAACTCCACAAACAAAACCAGAAGACCTTGGAGCCCTACCTTCTAGTAACAACAACAGTAGTAACAGCTACGGACACTTGATATGGTCTTACTGAAACGCATGGATGGGTCCATTAAATAGTCCATGCCAAATCAAATATTTCAAAGATGGAGGAATTCTAACTGCATCTCCTCCACCTGCCTTGCCTCTGACATTGAGGGTGAGATCTTCAAATACAATGACTAAGAAATTTTGTCTGACAAACCACTTAAAGTTCAGTATTATTTCTTATCTGTAAGATCAAAGTATACAAGTCAGTGATTCACCTTCCTTTCTTGTATGCTTCAAGACAGGCTAAACATGAACATATTAGGTGCTCTGAAAAGCTCCACCTGCGTTTGAGTAAGAGAATTTGCATCAAGTGGTAAGGTGAGGCTACACAACCCCGAACGACTGGATGTGGCTCGCTCTTAGATAAGCATCCTCCTTTACTAGCTCAAGAGCTTTGTCTATCAGACCATGTCACCTGAATGACTAACAGCACACTAACTCCCACTGCTGCCATCTCTCACCGATTCCAGCAAGCTAAAGCGTTAGCAGGACAGCAAGCAAAACAGAATACCTATTTCCCAGTGCTCCTCTGCAATTGAAAACCTGAATGCTGACAAGACTGAGGGGAAAAAAAAAAAAAAAAAACAAAACATAAACACACAAGCTAGCCTAGTAGGCAACAGTCTATCCTCAGGGTCATATAAAACACCACGTGCTGGAAGAGAGAAGAAACAGTGAGGAGTTGGCAACATCTAAAGCACAATGCCTGCAGAAGTGATTACGCTGATGCCAAATCCGGTCCTATCTGAGCTTTCCAGCCACTGCTGAGTTGACAGCACGTGCCGTGATGCCAGAGCTGGCAGAGGCGATCCTGAGCACAGCTAGTGGCCCCTAGCCACCTTAAAGCAATAGCACTACGCACCTTCCTTGAGCTAACGTTTAGTTTAGCAAAAGAATGTGTATATAGTGCGCTCTGTCAAAATCACAGCAAATACCAAAACACAACTCCCGGTTCCCCGTTTCACCCAGCCTGCTGCGATGCCTGATGCACAGGGTGCTGCAGTCCACCACCGGCCCGTGCTGGCTGGGCTCCAGGGCCCCGAACTGTGAGCCGGAGGAACAGGGAACAGCTACAAGTCCTGGCTCAGGGGAACCAGCACAACCGTAAGGACACGGCTTCTTGCCAACACTGACTGCACTCCAATTTTAGCAGACTTAAAGCTTTCCAGATTGATGAGGAAGAATTTCAAAACTCAAAGAGCATAACAGATTTATATCCGAGTTTATAGAAATAGCTGAATACAGCAACAGCCTTAACATACACATATGCAGAAAAAGAATTAATGAAACTATCAGATCTCCCAAAATATGGATTGACAACAACAGAAACTTGCTAATTACTATTTTAAGTATGCCTAAATTCTCACCTCCGGTGTTATTAAATTAAAAACTATATCATCATATATTTTAACTAGATGATAGCTTATGGAAGTTACGACCATTTCAAAGAAACAATCTGTATTTCATATGATATTTATACATATTTCAAATAAGGCCACATTTCCCATATGACACAGGACATATTACTACTTTTTCACCAAAAGAGTTGAATCTGGTGTTGTTCCTCCCCTGTGACATCATATGGCCTAAACATAACAAGAATTTTAGGATATCCTGTAGCATCCAGAGCAGCTCCTTATCATGGCAACAATGGGAAAGTATTTTATTAAACAGAGGCAAAATTGAACCATAGAACTGAGCCCAAATAATATTCTCACTGACACAGTTGGAGAAGTCATTGACAACTTCTCAGAGAACTATTCTACTGGAAGTAAGTGGGGAGCTGATTTTGGAAAGAGAAGAGCTGGTAGAGAATACGCGTTCCCAGCTTCCAGCCACCAACTCTGCACAAAATCCAGAGAGCTCTCCATGGCAAACAGTATCTGTAATTCCTATATGTTTCTCATCTTCCCAGTGTTTACACTTTGGTTGGCTTTCTAGCAAGCTCTACGTGTTCTGAAAACAGCTTTACCAGATGAAAGCCATGCCCTAATGCAGAGCTGTCCCCATGACTCTTTACGCACTCGGCTGAAAGGATCCAAAGACACCGAGAGCACTGGTTTAAGCTATACCGTTGCAGGAAATACACTTTAGCGGGAAACAACAATGTGCGAAAGATCAACAGAAAGCCAGCGTCTCCCTTCCCAGACACCCAGTGCACATGCGGAATTGCTGGATCTTTCAGAAGATTCCCTAGCAATATGTATCAGCCTGAAGAAATAATTTCTGACACTGTCAAAACTGCACTAATGATCTTTAGGAAAGGCTGTGGTGTTAGCACATTCAAAAGCCTTAACCCTGCCCTGAACAATGCTCTGTGTGACAGACCATGTCTTGATTAGAAACAGCTGAAGCACATAAAAATTAGAACTGGCACCAACATCTAAACTATAGCAAATTCCTCCCTCATAGTTGTTTTGAAGATGACACTTCCAGCAGAATAGAACTGTTATTTACATATATCAACATTCACACCTTATTCTGCTTCTTATACTGTCAAGACCTTCTGCTTGCCACAGAAATGCCCTTCTGTCCCATACACTTGCTGCCAGAAAGAGCCGAGAGGCAGGGGGCAACGTGTGGATAATTACTACAAACCTGGAACACTTTCAAGGAGAATGTTTGCTTTTGACTTTTGGGGGATTAAAGTCAGTCTTCCATAAACAAGCATGAAAATATCCCAAGGAGAGCTAGGTTACTAATGAAGATATTCTTGCTTCTTGTCAGTTGTTTCAGCCACTTCTGCTGCCATTGGATGAGTGTAACCAAGGCCTTTCTGCTGCATGGCTCTCTGCAGGTGTGATTAAATCTGCCTCTTACTTCCCAAAGTCCCCAAGTGGACTATCATGCCTCAGTTACAGAGATAATTTCTCAGAATGAAAGAGCCAATAAGAAGTGATTCCTTTGGGCATCCCAACAGCATTAACACAAAATGCAGTAAAAAGCATCAGAGTAGCAGAAAGCAATTTAGTCCTCATGGAGGCAACTCGTTTGCAATGCATTTCAAACATTTAAACCACGTGTATCTGCCCAGTTTTAAGTCAGAAGACGGTGCAGGCAATGGCTGCACTGAACCGTCACCTCCAGAGACTGGCACTGGCTGCAAATTAACTGGTTGAGTTCATCTCTTATTTCTCTTTTTGCTCTCATCACGAAACATGGCAGCAGACAACCTGGTGTGATCGCTAGACCAATTTGGTAGTGGGACCTGCAGGTCGGGATGAGACAGCTGCTAGACCTGCAAGCGTGTGCATGCAAGGAACATTCAAAAGTATGAGTCTCACAGGGGGTTTAGGAAGAGAACAATGCAGCTTTGGGAAGACCTAAGCATAGAAAGAGCAAGTCGAGAGTGAGAGGCATCACTGGGACTTCATGCAAAATGGAGGAGGAGGGAATTCAGAAAACTCAGCTACAGTTTGAGGGGAAGTGCCATTTGCCTCATGAGGGAAGGTACCACATGATGTCCCACAGGCTCCAAAATGCACTCAATTAGCTGTTCCTTTTACCTTTTTGTTCTACCCAGCATTTCTTCAAGAGCACTGTCATCTCTGGCTTTGGCATCCTACTCATCATCTATGAATTCATGTTGCCGTTTCCTCCCTGAAAGGAAAAAGTCCCATCGTCAGTCATTTGCTACACAGAGGAAAGGACATATTTGACAGAGTATTTTTGCCACTGTTCAAGTTCAAAGACCATTGCTCCTTGAGCAGACAGTACTGCCAGTTGTATTCTCTGCTACGGTGTGATTCATCCAAAATCAATCAGCCTGTGTTGACTCTAGAAACTTACCCCAAATTTACCTGTAAGCAGCTGAAAAGCTGTCAGTATCTCAGACCTGCCTGGAAAGAAAGAGCAGGGCAATGACTCACCCAGAGTAAAAAAATTCCCAGCAACAATAAGAGAGACTTGCGCCAAGCAAATATCTTTATTTTATTTTAAAACATTCTGAAAGTGTTAATCTATATGAAAAAGCAGCAATACAACATTGAGAAAGCACGCTTAATGTTAAGGAAGCCTTCATTTCATATCACATGAGCCAAATTAAAAATAAAACTAAACACAAGTGTACAAAGCGGAGACAAAAAAAATCAATTTTCTCAAAGAGATAACATGAGGGACTCCCACAGGGGCTGGCAAATTCTGGAAGAGAGAAAGAGATTATATTTTATGGGAAGAGATTCAATAACCATTCTTTTCCCATAAAGCTAGTGATGGAGAATTGTCACTGCTCCATAGACACACTGTGCACATTTCAGGACAACAGTAACAGAAAATCAATAGCATCTTTTATATGTGATAAGACATCATCTCCATGGACTCCTAATACTAACAAATGGTACCAAAGAAGACCTTTACTAAAATTTAGTAGTCAGCATTAATCTGCCTGATAAGAGAGGGGTAGTATGCTAGTCTACATCCTTGGGTATTTTTTTTTTTTTTTTAAAGAAATAACTCTGCTTAGAGCTTCACCCTCCACTGAAGCCAAAGAGCCCCCAGATGACACTACATTAAAAGTCTAACAATGTTGAACCCTGGCGCTGTCGCTCGAAAGCCCCATCGGCATACATTTCCTCTCTGGCTGATGGCTGTAATCATTAGGAGGTAGGAGCTTTATCAGGTGGTAATTTGACAGCTTTGACAAGCTTGGCTGAATTTATGGCACTTTCTAGTTTTTCCCTCCATTGAGCCGAGATGGAACTAAAGTTAATATTAGCAAAAACACTTTGTGCGGGGGCAATTTTCCAGCAATGACTACATGATTCCAGTTACTAAGAAAATCTGCTAAACAAGGCCTCCTCGCAGTCACTTGCCACTCTCACACTAGACTAGGGAAGATGGTTCCCCACCCAGCCCACTAGCTTAGGTGAAAGAGGCAGTAGATGGAAGGAATCTCTGGCTCTAAAGCAGCAGAAGTAAATCAATTCTGGAACACCTCTGCACCTTGTAGAGGAGTCACTAGCATCCAAAATGCTTCCCTTGTCTTAAAAAAAACAAACAAACAAACAACTTCTAGCTCCAAACCAAATTTTCCACACAGGGATGTTGACAGTTTTCTGCCCCCTTTTTCACCACAGAGCACTGTTCACTGGTGCCTAAGCTCAGAAACGCTGGCACTTCAGACACACCCTTCCAACCTGTCCAGATCGACTGCGCAAGCCCTCCTGAAAACCCTTTCAAGCACATTCCAATACCCACTGCTTATCCAGAGCAAGCACCTAAGCCAAGTTTACAAACTCGACACCTTAAGCTAAGAATGGTGATGTTCAGGATCATTATGCTCAACTCCCTTTCTGGGTGCGGGCTCAATTTCTTTTAAACAGAGCACATATTTTCTTTTCTGTCTACAAAAAAATCTAGGACATTAAAGCTTAGGAAAAAAAAACAAGTAACAATGAGAGTTTCTTATGTTTCCATGGATCATATGGTCCACTCTAAGAAGGATCCCAACCAATTACGTCTGAGGAGGAGATGTACCAGTAGATTGTGACCTCTGGAAAACACCAGAGCTGTATCAGGACACTAGTAAGGCTACTCACAGTTTACAAAAGGAGCGTGCTACGCACACTGGAGCAGAAGCTGCAGCGCCACGTTTCTGCCAGCACATAGGCCGGCTAAACCCAGGATCTGAGTCCTGGGGTCTGCTTCTCTCATCACAATGATCACGTCCCACCTAGCACCACGATGCTTTCTTGTGTGGTGTCAGGAATCTGCAAGTAGTGACGTGGACAAGAGGAACACTGCATTCTGAACCAAAATTTGGCAAATCAGTAAAGCACAAACAAGTACTTTTTTTTTTTCTTTCTTTTTTTTTTTCCCCTCCCCAAATTGCTTTTTGCCATAGATGTTACATTTCTTCTGTTATAATTTAGGGTTTAAAGAGCTATCTCTACATGCTTAGAAAGCACAGTTCATATTTAGCTCCATAAAGTCATATTTCTCTCTTCCTATATTTCCCTGCCAAGATGTGACATCTGTGGACTGTTCCCAAAAAATTGCCCTGAATCATCTGTGATGCATGCAGAACAGCGGCCAGAGCTGGCAACGAGCAGCTGTGTCTCTCAGGAAAGTGTTAGATCAATCTGGTACAGGGAAGGATTCCCAGTAACTCTGCCACTAACATCCCCGAGGACTGCACAACTCCCAGACCACGTTAGAAAAAGAGCACAATTACAACAGGACCAAAATCCATGGGAAATAATGTTGCCACGGCAACTGACATCCTCAGAACTCCAGTCGTCTTTGCATTTTTGCACAGACTCAATGACTCCTAAACCATGTGAAAAACAATGAGTCTAGCAGGTGGGTTCATTCAGGAGAAGAATGCTGCCAGGTGATTCCCTGTAAAACAGAGCCATTTCTATATGGTTTCTCAGAAAGTGAGCCTTTGTGGACCTCTTGTTCCAAGCACTGCATCTCACTTACTATGAGCGCAGAGGAACTTCTATAACACAATCAATACTTCCTTGTTAACTACGTTTGGATCAGAAAAAAACTTATTAAATATTAAATCATTCCTGTTTTCAAACAAAAGTTAGGTGAAGATAAAATCCAAAACAGATTAGCTGAGCTTTGGGAAAACAGTTTCAGCTTCACACTAGACTGTACTGGTGTTCACGAGTGGTCTTTCAAAAGCTCCACTTTGAGGACAGCAGTTCTCTAAAATCACTCCAGCACCCTCTACACCAGCATCAGATCCAGTCCCTGGGGAACGCCTGACCATGAGCAGGAAAGGCCTTACTTTTCTTCCTGGCTGCCTTATCACAGTGATAATGCCAACAAACGCACAGTTGGCCTGCCAGCATGCTTTATAACAAGGCACAGGTTAAGCACAGACTGGGAAGCCTACCTGCTAAAAATTCTGTCTACTCCCCACACTTTTGACCATTTTCTTTCATCTCCCTACTGGGTAAGACTTGGCAAGTGTCGTCTCATGGTTAACCTGCCATCAAGACTCTCTGCTCTTTGGAGGGCAACACACCATACGCTCCAGGGCCATGTTCTCTGCTCTGTGGTGAAGAGCCAAAGCAGGTCTATTGACTGAAGTAAACCACTCCAGATTTATACTGGTGACAAATGAGAACAAGGTTTAGCCACGGTTTACTCCCCGTGAGCTGTTCTGTGCCAGCAGGTTTAACACTGCTGATCTAACCTTTTGCCCACCTTCGTATTCTGTGCAAGTCAGAAGATTTGACCTCACGATACAGCGTGGTAACAGGCTGCAACGTTTCTCACATAACCTCTGCAAGTCAACCTCCTAAGAGCCAGGAGTTACCCCTGAAATAAAGGCGTCTTGGTCACAAAATGGCTTGGATATGATCCTCTTGTTATGCCAGGCAAGAGGCCTCAGAACAACGTATGCGGCTACTGGTCCCGTCCCGTGAATAACCTGGGTAAGGGACACCCTTTCCGGGCACGTCTGGAGGACGCGCTGCAGTCCCACCGTAGCCCCCCCGGTCGCCGCCAAACCGCGCAGCGCTGCGGCCGAGCCCCGCCGCAGGGCGCTGAGCAGGGCGGGCGGCACCGCCTCTCTTCCTCTTACCTAGGAACGGGGCGGACAGAGGCCCTGACCGCCCGGGGCCCGGCCCTGTCACAACCGCCGGCAGAGGCGGTTGAGCGGGCACGGAGCGACGGCGGCAGGAGAGACGCCTCAGGGCGCCGGGCCGCCGCCGCTGAGGGGGACAGAGCCGCTCCCGCCCGGGCCGGGCGGCGCGACCGGACCCGCCTATCCCGCGCGGCTCTCTCAGACGCGGCGGACCGGAGCGGGCCGGGCCGAGGACTCACCGCGGCATCCCGCGGCCGCCGCCGCCCGCCTCGCCTCACGGCTCCCTGGGGCGGAGCCTGTCCGCGCATGCGCAGAGGGCCCGTCCGCCGTGCACACGGCCGGGGGGTCGCAGCCCTCCGGGCCGCTAGGGGGCGCGGCAGTAAACGGCGCCGCGCCTCCCGGCCGCGCGGCGGCGCGGGGTGAGAGGTCGGAAAGATGGCGGCGGCCTTGGGGGAGGAGGTGCCGGACAACGAGGACTACTACTCGCTGCTCAACGTGCGGCGGGAGGTGGGTCTGGCGGCGGCGACGGGCGGCGGGGCTGGGCGGCGGGGCGCCGCCGCGGGGCGGGGCGGGGCGGGGCGGTGGGGCCGGGCCGGGCCGGGCCGGGCCGGGCAGGCCGTGACCCCGGTGCCCGCCTGGCCGGGCCGGGCCGGGCCGCGGGCGCTGCGGGGCCCGGCGGGCGGGAGCGTCCTCCGGGTCGGGCTGAGGCGGCCGCAGGCCGCGAGCGGGAGGCCCGCAGCGTGAGGGGAACGGCGGGTCTGGTGGCTGCGTGCGCGGGGGAGAGCGGCGGGCGGGCGGGTTTGCGGGGAATTCTCCTGAGTGGGTTTCACCTGGTGTACGGGACAGCTGGGTCTGAGCCTTCTCTTCACTTACATGTGTAATATACTTGTCTCATCTCTTACTTGTATGTGTAATATACTTATCTCTCGGGTCGCGTGTTCGTTCTTGTTTTAATCAGCGCTATGTGGATTTTCCAAATGTTTCCAAATTGGAAATGCCCACGTTTTTTGCAAAACACCACTCATCAAAAAAAGGAGGATCAGTACTCCTCAATTTCGTTTTTAAGAATAGATCGGTATTAATTGATGCAGTTTTGTTATGCTAGAACAGTTTGGAACTTAATAGGAGGTAGCTGCTTCCTTTATAGTAATGATTAGGCAAATCACCAAAGATCTGAATGTATAGGCTGTGCTGTAGTTAGTTTCATCAAATGCAATAGCAATATGTATATACCTACCAACCAATATATATATATCTCCACCTACCAACCTAAATGATTCTGTGATTCTATAGTATGTTTATATACACATACATAAAACCAGACTTTTCTCTTGAAGCACAGCGCCCTACGGCCTACGTGTTAACAATTTGAGCTGAGGAGGGACTCTTCAGCACTAGTACTACTGCGTGTAATGGGATTTCAAGACTTAGAAACAATTCAGCCTGATAGCTTTGAAAAAATTATCTTTGGAGCTAGAGCCAGCACTTGTGGCCTCAGTGGCAGTCTCCTGTGTCTTATTTGTGGAAATCATTTCTGGAGGAAAGATGCATGACAGAAGCTCCGTTTGCACAACTCTCTAATGCCGTGCAGTAAAGTGCTCTTTTTCTAAAAATTTCGGTGCGACTCAAGCCTGAGTCTTGTTGAAAGCCAGTGGGCTGTGCTTTTAAATCACTCGACAGCTTGTGTAATTCACCCTCCCGAATGTCAGCAGTGTGCAGGTGTAGAGGTTAAAAGGAAGAGGTAGGAACGGCACACGGGTTGCGACTGCTTGGGAGATGAACAGCGAAGGCTTAATAGTTAACTTTGCTAGGCTTTCAGCTCTTCGCTAGAGACCAGAAAATTCAGGTTTGGTACAGCAGGGAGCTGGAAAACAAGATAAAATGGTCTTCAAGGGAGTAATTCCAACTGAGTAGTAGTTGCTTTGTTAATTACCCCTTGCTAATTAAATTCAGTAGTACTATTCTGTGTAGCAGTGGAATGCCGTGCACTCGCATTTCTGTGCGCTGAGCCAACTTTGTGTGATGTGGCAGCTGAGCTTAAAATAATAGTTAACCACTGAACTTTGCAGCAGAGTAAGCCTGCCCAGCAGTGATTTTCATGTATGTATGTACATAGATGTTTAATCTTTTAGAGATTTCAATCCACTAAAAATGTGGTGGCACATTTGAGACATTAAATGAAGCCATTTAAAACCCAAACAGGGAGATGGGACGCCTTTTAATTTTGCCTGGAATTTTGGTAATAAAAATGTAACTTACATATGATTATTACTGACTTATGTGTGTCATTGCAACTTGAAATGATGTCAGTATTTCTTTAGCAGTTTCTAAGAGGCTATTGCTCATGAAATATTGAACCAATGACCCAGGCTGTTCAATGATGATGAAAGGCCCAATCTAACGTTTTATTGAACATGGCATTTATGAAAAATGAAACTGCTCATTTCTATTATACAATCAATAGCACATTAAACCATTTATCATTAATTTGATTAAAGAATGCCATTTTATACATTCCCCTGCCTTCTCAGTCCAGTTTAAATCCAATGTCTGAGAAAGCACAAGGTAGCAAAAAGAAAAGAGCTAATCTGTAGCTACCTTTACTGTCTTGGGGCCAGCAAATTTGGCAGGTCCCCTTTTGCTATATCATTTAGAAACATTAATATGGAATAGTACAAATGGGCAGAAAAAACATTTGTTTTAAGCTGTCCTCAAAATGGAACTGGTTTCTAGCTTTGGTACACAAATGACTGCATTTCTTCAATGAAAATGCACTCTCCTTACCACAAGTAGGGAAAAGATGTTACTTTGAGAAACAAACTTTTAGGGCCTTTATTTCCATGGTGAAAGCTTGGAAACTGTGAAAGCTTCCGTCACTGAAGAGAATTAAGAGTAAATGGAATTTGTGTCTTTAAATTCTGTTCTTGAAAGTCATTTTCTGGATGCCCCTTTCTCGCTTGCTGGCGTTGTATTCCTGTCCGTTGTAACCCCCGGCTGTGACAAAAGGGCTGGCATTTGCTTGAAGGAGGCCAGCGAGTACCCGTCATGTTGTTTCAGTTATTTTACTCTGCATATTTCTCCTGGTGCGGAGAAGCAGCTTCCTGCACCCAGGAATTGATTCTTGCCTGGCCAGTTGTGTAACTGGCCAGTAGTTGGTAGCTTGGTGGTGCTGCATGCTACCTGTGTCTTTTGGGGAAGTTCTGGTTGATTTTGGCAGCTGCGCTGCTAAATAGGTGTTAACCAGCGTCCGAGGAATAGACAGCTGCTGCAATATAAGCACAGTTGCAGGAGTGAGGTGAGAAAGGGGAAGTTATCAGGGCTCTCTAGACTCAAAAAATAATATTGCTGTGAGGTTGTCTCCGGAGAGATGATAATGGAAGGCAGTGGAGGTTTTATTCTATTGATTCTGAAAGAGCCGTCCGAAATCTGTTTCCACCATGTGTCTTTGGAATGAGGCCAGGTGCCATCTAAAATTCCAGAGTGGTTGTGGTAAAGAACAGGGCTTTTTTTATTTTTTCTTGATGCATTTAGCAACACACTGTTCTTCTGGTTAGCCATCTGTGGCAGGTCCGTGTGTTTTTGCGGGCAGACGATGCTCTCTCCTTTCTCACAGCACAACAGAGAGCCCTTGCTGTCCAGGCGGGGGGGGGGCTGGGGAGCACAGCAGGGAAGGGACAAACGGAAAACTGTAGGTTTACATTACTTACCTTTACTGCTGTGGAAAGTCAGTGCTTTTCAGTAGTTAAAGTGTTTACTTGAGGGTTTAAGATTGAAATACGAGTAGAATTCAATGTACATGTCTGGATTTAAGTGTTTTTTATCCTGAGGTGACTTCAATTTTTCTTGCTCTTCTGCATTGAATTGAGGAGACAGTAGTTGCCTAACAAAAATAATGTATGAACACAGATTGTTTGGGTGTTTGTGTTAGGGTTTTTTTTACTTACCTTCTTATACCTAGGTATACACTGATGAGCTGTTGCTGTTACTTGTTGCACTATAAATAGCATGGAAAATACTGGTGTGCATAATTGAACATTTTGTTAACTTCTGTAATGAAACAAAAGTCAATTCTTGATTTTGTGTAAGTAAAACTAGTGTAATTTAATATCTGATGGACTTCTCTTTTAGATCTGATCTTGAGAACGGTCTTTTAAATAGCATTTTACTGCTTTTCACAGGCCTCTCAGGAAGAGCTAAAAGCTGCCTACCGCCGGCTGTGTATGCTGTACCATCCAGACAAGCACAGAGACCCAGAGCTCAAAACACAAGCTGAGCGGCTCTTTAACCTTGTTCACCAAGCTTATGAAGGTCAGTAGAAATCTAAAGTTTGCAGAAACAGTTTTCAGAGGTTTTCTAGGGGGGAGGGCTGTGTCTTCGTGCTTTTTGAAGAAGATATAAATTATTACAAATTAATAATTAAATTTGCTGATACTTAGTGATGCTTTCTTTCCTTTCTGTCCTGTAAATCAGGAGCAATGCAGCATAAATTCTGCAATGAACAAGATGTGGGGTTTCTGTCTTATTTCCTTCATGCTGTAGTCTTTTCACCACTTCCCTTACTTCTGAAAAGATTATCCCGTAAGAGAGTGAAGACTGAAAAACAGAAAGACAATTTCATATTTTACTTTTGAACTGATACATCCTGAGTTTCTGTTCTCTATCACCTAGTTGCGGTCTCTATTGTTCTTCAGCAAGTTCTTCCATATGCTAAGACTGAGTAGTAGTAACTAGTAGTTAGAGGGTTTTTCTCATCCAAGGATGAGAAAATATTAAAATTATTCTGAATTAAGCCAACTTTTTGTTAAATCCTGGTGTCACCATAGGTGATACATAGTGAAACTGAGGGACAAGGCAGTGATTTGTTAGAATTAGCTTACAGCATTTTGGAAATGTGATAAGAGGCACCTAGAATGCAAATGGATTGGAAGCTGTTAGGACTCTTTTGCATTAAAAAAACAGCACAGCAAACTAGATACCTGGTCCTGTAGCCTAAAGGGAAAATAAAGCAAAGCAAGGAATAAATATTATTCTATTAAACCTCAAAGATAAGCTATTTTTTTTTCTTACTCTCATGTTTTCTAACTGATAAGCATTTGTTTCTTGCAGTTAGACTTGAACGTGGGTGGAGCCTTTTACATTGTCCTGAGTAAGGCATTAGGGCATATGGAAGCTTTTACTGGGGAGAACAGTGAAGGTCTTATTGATGACATGGGGAATAAAAACTCAGGATGTTTCAATAATTTCATTTTAATGTGGTGAGTAGGTCTTACATTAAAGTCAGCTTTCCTTTTGAATTCCGTAGCTTTGCTTGACTCTGTGTAATGGCGTATATGTAAATCGTTGTTCATTTAGTACCAAATGTGAGTGTAATATTTTACAAACAAAAATTTTGACATCTTGAAAATAAGCCACTCCACCTCCTGTCTATTTTCTCCCCCTAGTCTTCCATCCCTTAATATCACACAACAAAATGTTTATTTTATCAGAATTTATAAAATATAGTATCTGCCTGTGACATTTAGCAAGTTCAATAATCTTCAAGTAGTTCAGATCAAAGCTCAATTAGTAGTATAAGCCTCTTTTTGCCTTAATATACCCACCCAGCTCCCTGAGGACTCATCAGTTCCTCCACAGTCAAAAGAGATATGATAAAGCTGGTCTTGGAACCCCGTCATGATTTTTTAATTATTTTTTTTAAGGAAGGGTGTGGTATGAGAGATTATGCATTTATACGTGCCTTGCATTTTAGAGATTCTTCTTAATTCTATGTGCAGTCTTTTTCCAAAGTAACTGCTCTGCAGTCTCCTGGTGTATTTTCTCCACTACATTGGGTGAATTTTTGGGAGATTCAAATTCTACATGCAATTTTGCAATTACCCTGTAGCTGACATTTGGCAAGGCACAAAGTGCCTCATGGAAATTGCTTTGTTGGTGCTTGGCATGTACCACGTTTGGATTGGGTGAGAAAGGATCAGTGAACACGGATAGTAAGGAAGATACAAAACAGGTCGCAAAGCACCAAAGAGCTTTGAAAGCTGGGCAGAGGTAGATGTCCTTCCTCCTCAGGTAGTTTCTAGGGACTGCTATCACTGAGTTGCTAATAACCCCATTGATTGTTAGAGAGCTTAAGTCACCCTTCAGTCAAAGAAAGCAATGTTAAAAAAACCCACAGCATATTCAATTAGTCTGTGTGTGTCTCTTGTGCTCTTTTCCCTTTTTGATTTAAAAAAAAAAGGAATTTGCTGGGGGGAAAAGTCAATGTGTCCTGTTAATAAAGCATGTGAAAAGGTAAAAGGGAGTTAATGTAAAAATTGGATGCAATTGTAGAACATGTTTCCAGGGTCTGTGCTTGAATTCCCAATAACACTGGTGTGTTGGTCTGAAATTCAAGACCACAAAATGAGTTCTCTCCTCTCTTTTGATTTTAACTTGCAGTGCTTAGTGATCCACAGACCAGAGCCATCTATGACATATATGGGAGGAGAGGACTGGAAATGGAAGGATGGGAGGTGAGAGAAATTTAGCACCTTATGGCCAGTGGAATTGACTAAACCCACCTTTATCTGACATTCTTGTTGTATCGAGCTGCACTGACACCTTGATGGTAATAAATGCCTGTTTGTTTGTTTGAAGGCATCCTTGTTTAGTTATTTCTGTCTCTCTTTGTCTCTGCCATGATGGATTTTCAAAGAATACTTTGGTTTTTTACTTGAGAAGAGAACAATAAACCTGACATTCAGAGTTCCCTAATAGGATATTACTGTGACAGGCAACATCTTTGTCTGAGACAAATGCGTCGTTATTGTCCATCTAGTCTCATCTTTTTCATCTGAAACTTTTTTGTCAGCATCAACCAGCCTCTGAGTTTGATATTACTTTTTCTTTCTGTTCTTTTAGTGGTTTTTTGTTTGTTTGTTTGTTCAGTTTTTATGGGCTTTCAAAGAGAGCTTGTCCATTCATAGCTTTCCTGTTGTTAAGTCCCCTTGCTAGCCTCTGCCAGTCGTAGTCGATTGCGCTACACTGCTTCCTGCAGAATCGTATTGCATTGGGTCAGGTCAGTACCAAGGTCAAGTTTGGAGTTTGTAGCAAGAAATGTGGGGGAGCAGCAGCATGTAACAGACATTTTTGAGCTGCTTGTGGCAGACAATCTTATTTTGAAAACCCCAGTCCAATACTCTTTCTGTCCATACCGAGAACCATACCTGTTTAAAACCCTCATTCCCTCAGACATGTAAGGTAAACAGATGTGAATCAGCGTAGCCAAAAATCACAAAACGCTTGCTTAATCAGTTTACCTCAGGCCAGGCACTTTCAGTCGTTCTCATCTATGTGTCTACACCTAGCAGAGAAGTTAATGTATAGCTGTTGGTAGCGGCTGCGCTGCAGTATCTTGTCCTTGTGGTCAGAAAGCTACTTGCCCTGGTTTTGTCAAGGGATTAGAAATAAAAAGACCGTTTTCCCTTCTCTCAAAGCATGGGGTTTTCTCTCATGCCTGCCATTTGATCTGGCCCAGGTGTTTGTTTCCAAACCCTGAGTACTGAAATTCGTGCAGAGTGGTTACAGCAGCAGCAGGGGCAACGCGTTGGAGCGTACCAGGTCAGTGGACCTCCGCACCAACAGCAATGCAATACCCTGAATGTCTTCTGTCTCATAATCTTTTGGGTTTTGTTTCTTTTTGAGCAGGTTGTGGAAAGGAAGAGAACTCCAGCTGAAATCAGGGAAGAATTTGAGCGTTTGCAGAGAGAGAGGGAAGAGAGAAGACTGCAGCAGCGAACTAATCCAAAGGTAAGCAAAGACTTTGTGCCAGTCTCAAGAGTTAATCCATAAATTATTAGGAATATGCAAGGTGTGATGAGCCTAGATGAGGGGCTATAGTAAATAGCCCTTTATGAATCTACGCTTAGTGAGTTACTTTTCCTTTTTTGCACATGCAGTTTGTCTGGACAATGTAAGGAAAACAGCTAATTCTTTGAACAGTAATCCTCTGTTGAAAGTTTTCTTTTTTAGTGAAACATGTAGAAGCAAAATACCTCTTTTAGCAATTTCAAGAAAACAGAGCTAACACTGAAATGTTTGTGATTTCTTTCAAGTATCCCAAATAAAATGAAATTCCCTGCAGTTACCTGGCAGGTTTTCCCTTCAACACCGCTGTACTGTCACAACAATGCAGGGAGATATTCAAACGCAGCTTTGAAACCAATGAAAAAATGTGAGGCAGCTACCAAACCAGATGGGTAGCAGAACTCTTCTGGCTGCAGCACAGCAAGCAAAATCAACCTGAACAGGACTGGGGCCTTGCCAGTTTCACAGTTAGTGCCTGTTCTAGGAAAGCTTGATTGTGCTTTCTGGATGAGGATCATCGAGTATTCCCTTCCCATCTCTCTGTCTGTTTGAGCAGCCATAAACTGAGAGTAAATGACCCACCTCGTGGCTGATTTTTGGCTGTTCAGAGACGATCAAGAATACCGTGTTGAGGATGATGTTCTCATGGTAGCATTGGGATGGCAGGGAGAGGTGGAAATGACGATTGACCACTGCTTCCTCTGTCACCTGCTGCAACTGAAATACTCCAATAGTTTGGAATGCAAATGGCCTTGCTGCTCTTGGCTTGATAAGTATGCTGGGCAAACACAGGTTTTGTGTGTGAGGTTTCAGAGCATGTTGAATCACAAAAATCTTCGTTCCCGTGCAGTGTATAACATTATCCGAGAGCTGCATCTACGTTCACCAGATATATTCATACTTTAGTTTACCTGTATCTATATTTTTCTTGGGTTTTTTTTGCTTAAACTATCAGAAACCATTTTTACCTATTTTTTGAAACGTGTTGGAAATCCGTTTCTTCTGTGCAATATAGGAATGGTCCATGCTGGGGAGCCTTAATTTTCCTTTATCTACGCCAAGGTAACCATGCAGATATTTACGTATACAAAAATGTCCATCTGAGAAGACCTGTGATGTTTTGAGATACCTCAGTACAGACATTGGATCTGCACCAGTCTTAGCAAAGCAAATTGACTAATACAGGTCACCAGGCTGTTGTGGATAGCGCACAGATACTAAGAACTTGTTTATACTGGAAGGGTAAATAAGCATGAGTATCTGCTGACAACATTATTCCAGCCAGGAAGGTATTTCTGGGTGCCACAAAACAGGCAAGTCGATCTATCTCTGCTGGAGATGAGGGTGACTGGGGTCAGAAGGGTATTCTCGGAGAGGGGCATGGTTATCTCCTCCTCATGCTTCTCTGTGGCTTTAGGAATTTGACATTTTATCTGGGCGCCTCGCCGTGGCTGCGAGCAGTAAAAAGCAGAGTTGCACTGTAAGCCTCAGCCTCTGTGTCCTGTGATAAAATTAGCCATCTGGGTGTTTACAGCAATTGCTGATTGGCAGCCTATAGAAATGTCTCTCCAGGCAGTGTTCCTGTGGAATTAGGTAGCGCAGCTGTGATCATTTCATACACGAACGCAAGTTATTTTAAAATTTCCAACATTTTGTCAGTTCTCTAAAACAGTTCCAGCAAAATAAAGCATTTTAACCAGAAATGTTGAGCAATAACCAGATGTAGGCAATTTGGCAGGTTTCGAATTGAGTCTATTATTTGCTTTTATAGCTTTGTTTTTGCTTTCAAAGACATGCGGAAGGGTTGAAAAGTTCATTACTTGATTTGAGAAGAACCGCTTCCTGTTAGGAGAAATTAACTCCTGTTATTTTCCTGCTGTGGAAGGTCAACATCTAAGAAATGCAGGTCCCTCGAGGCTTAGTCTTGCACAGCTTCCATATGTCACCTTCCAGAAGGTAAATCCCTAAGAAAAAAGGAGTATATTCTTCTCTGGCACACCTCTTAATATCAGTGAAGTCTGTTTGCTATTCACAGGATGGCAAATAAAGGTGATTTTGAAAGATGACACCAGATAACAACTCTGATGGTTCTGCAGTGCCGTTGCCCAGCTTCCTGCCCTGCCGAGCTGGTGCGCTTCGCAATGCGTTGTGCCCGTGCGCCACCAACCTCAGAGCAGAGCTTCACAGCTTTTTCCCTGCTGCTCTTCCTTTGGGAGGGCGTTTTCATTTCCAATGGTCCGAGCGGGTGGCTGATGGGGCCTTGCGAGCAGCAGCGGTCCCCTCTCTATTATCCGGTGGCATAGGGGGTGCTGTCGTTCTCTGGGAATATTTTTAACTTTACCATCTGCTGCTTTTCCTGTGCTTGCACCTGAGCCAGTTTCCTTGCCAGGATCTATAGACCTCTGAGGGTGACTTCAGCTGCTTGGCGGGAGGTAAAATGCATGGAGTCCACCGCTCGCTTCAGGGAAAGGCCGCTAAACAGAAGATCTGCCGAGGAGCCGGGGAGGGATCGGAGATGCTCCTTTCCTCTGGGTTTTGTGGATTTTCATGGATAGGTTCAGGTGTTTTCCTTTTCTCACTGGGAAGGTCTTTGTTTAAAAATTCATACATGTGAAAAAGGAAATCATAAGATTTTGAGTAAGATTGAAAGAAAGGAGGTGGAATGAATTTCAGGGATGTGTGTAGACCTCGTTGCATCTTTACGAAGAGTACAACCATTGCAGTATGAATAAACATAGTACAGCAAGATGTTTTTTAGTGCGTCTTTTTAGTGCAAGTTCTTGAAAAAGCTTTACTGCTGTTTATATTCCTGTCTGAGTTGAAAACATGAAATTTTCTGTCTTTTTGACATTCAAATTCAGCACACTTACTACTCAGCATGATATCCCTTGTTTAAAAATGTTTAACTTGGAATTTAAAGTTGCAGTCTGGCAAAGGTTCTGCGCTGAATGTGGCACTCCAAGTGGAAAACCTTTCTTTCCATCCTGTCTCTGCAACGAAGGATCTTGGGTTTTACATTTCTTTGAATTGAAGAGCATCAGGGAAAAATGGAAACAGTACTTTCTTTTCTTGAAATAAATGCTCACCTGTATTTAGACATATTTTATTCCCCAGTCTGGAGTGCATTTGCTGGAATTTCGTCAAGTGGAGTTGGCACTTCTGTTTCTCTTGGACTGTTCTACTCCGTGTCTCCCCCCAGGGCTGGGGAACGCACAGGGCTGTGCCGCTTCCTAGGCAGTTGGCGGTTTTGCCTTGCTTCACTCTTGTTTTCGCCTCGTTTCAAGGAAGAGCACAATGTGGGAGAGGGCTGAAACTGAAGAAGCTGTAGCATCTGGAGAGCAGATCCCTTGAAGGTGACTTTGCAGACGGTTCCTGAAAAGTAGCCGTCACCATAAAGGGCAGGAGCTGGTCTGTGGTGCTGCCACAAACAGAACCTTTAGCGTAATTGCTTTGAAATTTGCCAGCCTGCCCAGAGTCGTTTGTAAACACCCGGGGCGCAGCCCCTGTTCCAGAGTTCTCTGCGAAATAATCGCACCCTCCTGTGTTAAAACATTTATCCAATTTTTGCTGTGTAAGAAATCAGAAAATAAACATTGAGAAGAGGTCGGGAATCTCCACAGTGAATAAATAGTTGGGAGCCAAACCAGAGAGAAGTTTTGAGTCCTGTCAAACTCTGCAATTCTTCCAATATTTATGGTTCGGCATTTGATTAGCGTGGAGTGAGCAGAGAAAAATGCTCTTTCAGATTGAAATAAGGATTTATTCCATCCATTCTTGGACACTGTGTGAGTGGGTTTTGCACCTACCCAGCTATTGAGTGTCTTTATTCAAATTGCTCAGAGTTCGTTCTGTGCTAGTGCACAGAGGAGGGGTTTTTATTGCAACTGGTACATTTTATGTGAGCTGGAATGCCATTTAATAGGTCTATAGGGGAGGTTTCCAAAGCCTCTAGAAGTTACATGACCCAGTCAAGGATCTAATTATGCCCTTTTCAAATAAACCCTCTCTTGCAGTTAGTCTGAGTGAGCACAGCAGCGGGTAGCCAGACTGTTTAGCTGTGGTCTAGTTTTTTGTAGGAATAAGCTTTTCTGTGGTCTGAGAAAGGAAATATTTACCACTTGCTAAAAGTCTATCTTTGTCGAGCTTTTCTTCTGATTACAAGATATAAACTAGGAAAAGGAAAACAAATTTTTTTGAGAAATGAGGTGAATTGCTAATGAATCATGAAGCTCAAAACTAAATTGTTTCAGATAACTCATAAGAAGAAAACATTTAGAGGATTTCTGGTCAAGTTCCATTGAAGAAAGCCAATTTCTAAAATATATTATTTAAACTTTTAAATACTGATAGAGCAGAGTCAGTTGTGAGGGAAGAAGCCTGCTGTGTGTAAGTGTTCTACCTACTTCTGTAATGTGTCACAATAGAAAAATTACCTACTAGTATTACAAGTTGCATTCCTGCTGAAAAACTGTCTTTTATCCACTTTCTTTTATTATTTATATTGCTGGTTTAGAATGTTGTAGTCATTCATTTTTGTTTGTCTTGAATGCGTAAGAAATGCATTGTAGAGTGGAAAAAGTAATTGCAGAAGAAGAAAAAACTGCAAAAAATGTAATTGTACACAAGGATGGTTTAAGCCATTTGGCCTATGTTTGTTGGATGTGTGTTAATGCTAAGTACTTGTTTCACTTGTCATTCCTTAGGGAACAATTAGTGTTGGAATAGATGCCACTGACCTCTTTGATCGTTACGACGAAGAATACGAAGATGTGCCGGGGAGCAGCTTTCCCCAGATTGAGATAAACAAAATGCACATATCCCAGTCCATTGAGGTAAGGAGGGCAGGCGCGGCTGCTGGTGTGGAGCAGGGCCCGGGCTAATGAAGCACTACAGTGCAAAGCAACAGAAAATGAAACGCTGCTCAGCGGGTTCTCATCTTCATTTATGGGAGGACGCGATTACCAGCATGGGTGGGGAGAGGAAGCTCAGTTCCAGCGGCGCAGTGTGTTGACTGTACAGCATGCGTCTGTGTGACTACAGCGGTCCTGCCTGCCTGCTAGCAGGGAGGCCCCGTCGTGATGGAAAACAGGTATCTGGTTCTCACTGAACGCAGAGTATTTAGTGTATGAAAATGAACGGCATTCAGTTTTGAGGATGTGGGTAAGGAGAAGAAGGGGGAGTGTTTCTTCTGTTCCAGAGTTGAAGAAATTTTGTCTGCTAGTGAGATTAGAAGGCTTTGCAGTTCAGGGTCAGGACTTCAAGGTGGTGCATTAAAGATGTCACAAATAGCTGGTACTGTAAGAAATATCTCACTTTTTGCCATACCTGGTCATGACTACAAAATTTAGAGCAAGCGTGGTTCAAACAGCTGGGCTTAGGGGATGATAAGGAGTCGACTGGAGTGTCACCTGTCTCCCTGCACTTACACCCTGCAGTCATGATTGTGTCCTTGCAGAATATGCATCAAATGTGTGAATCGGGATCAAAGTAATTGGTATATATTTGGTTTTCAGGCACCACTCACTGCCACAGACACAGCAATACTGTCTGGCAACCTTTCCACCCAGAATGGGAATGGAGGTGGATCGATTAATCTTGCTCTGAGACGAGTGACATCTGCCAAGGGATGGGGAGAGGTAGGAGTACTAGCTGTTACGCATTTTTATATCCCGTCTATTTCAGGCTGCTTGGATTAGTTACCTCCTGTTTATTTTCTTTAGAGAACTTTAGCTCTGTTTCAGCTCTTATTTTCTACATTCTGTAGAATGTAGAAAAAGGAATTCTCAAAGGAATTTGAGAAAAAGGGAATGCCAAACCTTGTTTTTCCTTAATTGTTTCCCTTTTCTATTTGGCTGTGCATTTTGGACTTCACTTATGCTGACAGGTTTGTTACCTCTTGTCTCCAGGGCCTTTCTCATTTCACTGTCTGAAGCCTCCCAGGTGCCTTCGGGAGGCTGTGAGCATGCACCTTAGGGCAGCGTGATAGTTTGCCTTCGCTTCAAGAACTGCTCTGTTCACAAGCGAAGAAGTTATGGGGGCAAATAGTTTGACTCTCAGGGAGATACGATCTAAGTAGCTGGAAGGTCCCACCTTACCACCTGCAAGCTGTGCCTCGCTGGACCGGTGGCTTTGTTTGAGATGCTCGTGGCATCACTGCTATGGCTGGCAGGTGGCTGCTTTCTGCACCTTCCTTTTTGCACACTAGCTCCTGCTAATCCCTTTCCTCAGCTTGTGAGAAATGGGGGTTTTCCTCTTGTTTGAGAAGTCACACACTGGAGGCAGTTGATTTGCATGAGGATTTTGTAACACTGGTAGTGCAGGAGCTTGTGGATATTGTTATGTGTCAGTTTTTTTAAAAAAATGTAGTAAACTTACTTGGGACATGCAGATGTAATAGGAACTGCTTTCACAGGTTTTGTCACGAACAGTGTCAGGTCTAAGAACTGCTTCCGTTCATGAGACCGAACAGCACCAAATAAACATTGAATAGCAGCCCTGGAAGTCACCCAGCCTGGTGGATGAAGCAGCAGGCGCGTTTTGCAGACACTGAGATGGTGCAGCAGCAGAACTGCTGACAACAGTACTGTGAGGCTGTCCTGAGAAGGACTCAGCCTCAGGGGGCAGCAGCCAAACCTTGTTGTTCGCTGTTGTGGGGCCGTGATAGAGGTGCTTTCTCCATTTGCGCTGGAGCAACCAGACCGGGTGCTAGTGACAGTAGCAGCCTGTAGCGCTATGAAACTGGCTTTGTTTTACTCATGAGGACCCTACTCAGTGAGACACCTCTTATTCTGAACGCAAAGCTAGCAGAAAAGAGAGGATGCTGAAATATGTGGTAAATGTTACTCAGATGAGTAAAATGTCTATAATGTAAGTGATGCTTGTGAAGTATTTTGTCACTGTTGTAAAAGATGTTTTCTTCTAACAATTTGGCATTGTGCATTTAAACAGCTGGAGTTTGGAGCAGGAGACCTTCAGGGACCTCTCTTCGGTCTGAAGATATTCCGTAATCTTACACCAAGATGGTAAATATTAGAAAAATTGTTTAATGGTTAATATTCTGCACTAAGGAACCAAACGGCCTGAACTCTCTTCCATGTTAATTCTGGATTTGTTTTCTGTCCTTCTGTCATGGTTTAACCCCAGCCAGCAGCTAGGGCCACAGAGACGCTTGCTTACTGTCCCCTGCCACCCATTAGGGTGGCAACAAGAGGGAGAAAAAGAGGGGAAAGGGAAAAAAAGCCTCATGGGTTGAGATAAAGACAGTTTAATAGAACAGTAGCAGAAGAGGCAAATAATAATAATGGTAAAACAATATACAAAATAGAGTAATACAACACAAGTCGCTCTAATCCCCCAATGATCAGTTCCCAGTTGTCCCGAGCAGTGGTCGCGGATCCCTGCCCCCGGCCAACCCCCAGTTTTATGCTGAGCACATGGCTGTGGTATGGAACATTCCTTTGGCCAGCCTGTCCTGTCTGTGCTCCCTCTCAGCTCTGTGGGAAGCTGAAAAAGTCCTTGATTAACGTAAAAATCACTTAGCAACAACTAAAACAATATATATTGTCAACATTCCTCTCATACCAAATCCAAAACACAGCAACCGCTAGAAAGCAAACTAGGACACCTACAAAATAAGATATTTCTTCTTTAGACTTAAGATCGTGCTTTAGTACTGATCAAAATGCTTGTATTCTTTTTGTGTATTTGTGTCCTCCGTTTTCATACTTCCAGCTTAAGGAAGATCTGTGTTCCACATCCTTAGATTTGTATTTGATCTTGTCATGAATTCATGATACCTGAGGTATGATCTCACAATCGGAGCAATGGAAGTTTGCTTTGGGAGCAGAACAAAAAACTGGGGAGCTGACCTTGCTGCAGTCAGCCAAAAAACTATAGTGTGCATGTTTACAGGCCCACAGACGATTAATTGTAGAGGGTCTTTGTGTTCAGGTCCGTACCGTGCTCTAGAAGCTCTTGCAGTGTTTAACGTGCCTCTCACAGTTCGTTACAGATGTCAAATCTCCTTCATGATACAAAATCTGTATTTAATGCAGATACCGAGAAGTCTTTATAGTTTTTACAAACTGTTTTTAAACCTCTTGTGAAAATGCTGTGTTTTAGGAGGTGGTCGTTACTGTATTTTCCTACTTCAGAAGAGGTATCTTTTACATACAGCTTTACTTGGATAAAGTGCTACCTATTGACCAGGAGATGGTATTTTTCTCACTTCTACAGATGGGGTGGAGAAACAGCTTCTGGATAGTAACAGATCAGTGAAAAGCAGCCATTTCTTTAGCTAGTTTTGTAACAAAGCAGTTCTAAGCATAATTTTAAGACTAAATTGAACTGCTGTTCATTTTGGTTTTAAGACAAAAATGTGTAAAACAGATGTGTTTGTGACATTCTTGCATCCTACATTAATAGTAGTTCAGTCACCAGCAATTTTCAGGATGTTAAACTCAAGTGTGAGGGAGGGGCATTAGAAAAATACACAATGGTTTATAAAATACCATACAAATGAGAATAGTATGAGTGGCTTTCTGCAAACTAATGATGAGGGGGAGCTCAAGAGATTGTGCTGTCAAAAGTTTTCTGATCATTGTGAAACATAGCACGTAAATAAATCTCCCGAGGGTTTTAGTCTCAGCATCTGTAGCTCTTCTGGGACTTCCATATGTGAGATGGAGTTTCTGACAGCAAAAGAGGAGATGATATGTCATATTTTAGGGAAATAATGCCAAATTTGCCACTAGCATGCTGTCTGTTTACAAATGAGTAGAAGTGTCAGGTTGCAAAGGAGAGTACAAGGTAAGGGTTGTGATTGAAGACGTATGTTACAGTATTGTAGGTTCCAGTGTAGACTTACTTCTTTTTTTATTTTCCAAGTTAGTAAATATGCCATTCCTCAGAGCTTATACTGGGGTCTTGTTCCCCGTAGAGTCCTTTAATGCTGTTTTTTGGAGCTGATGCTTGAGGATTATTAAATAGCAGGGCTGCTGTCTTCTAGCAGCCAAGTGGTCTGCCTCTCCAGAAGACCAGAACTTTATCTGCCATGGGCAAGAAGTGTAAAGGCTGGAGGGCAGCCTGCTGCATTGGCTGCAGCCTTGTGGCACAGACAAATAAACTGGGGCATGAGCCTGCTCTTCTGGGCAGTGCTGTAGTCAGTACAGTCTAAATTAGTTTTTCTTTTTTCCTGAAACCCTCAGGTGTCATGCTCTTTGCAGGATAATCTCTGCATATGCAGCAAGGCTTCTGGGCAAGAAGGAATTTAAGGCCGTCTGGGAGCCTTTGTTTTATCACTGATGAGGTTTTCCTTATTTCTCCTAGTTTCATCACTACAAACTGTGCCCTGCAGTTTTCGTCCCGTGGAATCCGCCCAGGCCTCACCACGGTCCTAGCCCGCAACCTCGACAAGAACACGATGGGGTACTTACAGTGGCGGTGGGGCATCCAGTCTGCCATGAACACTAGTATTGTCCGGGATACAAAAACCAGCCATTTCACCGTGGCATTACAGGTGAGAGTCTTGTTGCTGTACACAAGAAACAGTGGTACCATCCCTTGGGAGAGAAGTGCCTCAGCCTTTCTGCCCCAGCAGTATTTTGGCTTGGGACTAGAGAATGACGCAGCAGTTGTACTGTCTCATACGAACATGAAATGTAGGGAACCATCTGCGTCTGGCAGAGCGCAACACTTTGCACCCAAAATGGTGATATCTAATGTGGATCAGCTCAGATCAGGGTCAGGGTGCACAACACAGACTGCAGAGGTTGCAGGCTGTGACGAGTAAGCGGCAAGCATTGCGATGTTTTCTGTGCCACTTGAAGGATAAGAAAGGAAATTTGGGGCAACATTCAGTGGTGGACGAGGGTACGTTTTCATACATTTGTGCCTCTTGTGTTTCAGCTGGGAATCCCTCATTCTTTCATGATGGTCAGTTATCAGCATAAGTTTCAGGATGAGGATCAAACACGCGTGAAGGGTTCTCTCAAGTAAGTGTGCAAGAGGAAATTCACATTGCTCACGGCCTGAAGAATGTGTCATCTGCTGCTGTGGGCCTCCAGGTTCCATGCAAATCAAATGCTTCTGTGGGCTTTGGGAATCTGCTTTTTGTTAATTAAGTCTAGTAACCACTGAAATGAATGTCATGGAGGCTTAGCTATGTGTGCCTCTTTGGATAAGTGGGACTGAAAATACCTGTGTGATGCCTTTACATCATCACCAATAAGAAAATGAGAAGTTCTTGTAGTCTGTTTACTACTTTACAAGGTGAAAAGGCTAATCTCGTCTTGCAGATACACAGTGAATCTTCCAGTAGCCAACATCTGCTGCACACAGATGTATTTCCATGGTTTATTTGTTTAGGAATTACAGGATTCAGTAAAGAGGAATTGAAGAGTCTTCCTTGTCTTACCAGTTTTTGGTTCTGTCTTTCTAGGGCAGGTTTCTTTGGGACCATAGTGGAGTACGGAGCAGAGAGGAAGATTTCCAGACACAGCATTTTAGGAGCCACTGTCAGTGTTGGTGTTCCCCAAGGAGTGTCTTTGAAAATCAAGTCAGTTCAATATTACAACTCTAGATTGCAGGGGCTGACCATAACCCGCATTATTCTATTTCCAATATTCAGGTGGGAAGGTCCCAGTCTTAGGGCAATCCAGGTATATTGATATATCACTATGAGAGGTTGCAGCTGCTCTCACCTCTAATACACGTGGTGCCCGTCGGAAGCAATGTGTGCCTTCTGCTGGTGTTACTCTGAGCCTGAGCCACCTCTTTCAGGACTAGCGTGTGGGTGCATCAAAATATTATGAAAGTACAGCTTAAAGTAAGGTTTGGAGCATTATGGATACAAGATTTCTGAAAATATTATTAGTAGAAATGTATTTAATTGCATTATGTTTTTATAACATTGTACACAGGAATATACTTGAATTAGTGAACTGTCGTTAACTAATATAGGTGATTGCACTATTAATAAGGTGCAGCTCACAAAGAGGGGCAGAGCTCTAAGGGTTCATATACTGTAGTGCATTTTCAATTTGTGCCAGCAGAGGGCGCGCCAGAGACTGCTCTCCCAAGAAAACTAATGTTTTCTAAAATAAGTATTTTTATAAGCATCAGAAAAATATCAATGTGCTCCTTCCTTGAAGGCACCTGCCAGTGTTGTGAGCGTAGACCTTCTCTGTAAGCATTTTGTTTTCTCTTTATGATGGTGTTGGTCCCTTTCCCTGGTGAAATTGATGACCAAATAAATTCTTCTGAGAATAAAAAAAGCATTTTAGAATGGTCAGGTACTATCACAAGAGATATCTGCTCCATAAAAGTCTGGCTGTGGGTGGTGTCAGCGGTCTGTCTTAGCATTGTCTTGTTTCGTTTTATCAGATTTTCACCTTTTTGAGCTCATTCATCTCTCCTTTGGTTCAGCAGTTGTTCAGCAGCATACGCTGCTGCTAAGTGTACTTAACTAAGCACATTAAACTCTGCATTTCCGCTTACCTGTCACTCTGTTCTTTTTTTGTTCCAGGTTGAATAGGGCTAGCCAGACCTACTTCTTCCCTGTCCACCTAACGGATCAGCTGCTTCCCAGTGCTGTATTCTATGCCACCGTGGGACCTCTAGTTATCTACTTCGCCATGCATAGGCTAATCATCAAACCCTACCTCAGGGCACAAAAGGAGAGGTGAGTTTGCAAGACCGTGTTTTAAATTCAGAGCTGCAAAGTCCCACTCAAGTGCTTCTAGGAGCCTGGTGCAGAGGCTGGGCTATCCGGCTGAGGCACTGTGGTTCACTGTATCATCGATACGACTGAGTTCTAGAAGCCTACAAAAATATCTTGAAAGGTGGGGAAGAACCTTAAAACCGAGCTCATTTGTGCAAGTTGTGGGTCAGTTGTAATTGGGGCGGGTAAGTGGACATCTGCCACTTTGTGGCTGAATCCCATCCACTGTGTAGACCTGATGTGATGTTCACTTCCTAATGCCAGAGAGCTGGAAAAGCAAAGGGAGAATACAGCCAGCGACATCCTTCAGAAGAAGCAGGAAGCTGAAGCTGCGGTAAGTCTTTCCCGTAACTCATCCCCCTTGGTTAAAGGAAGCTGTTTTCACTCTGGGCTTTTCTCTTTTGGACACAGTGTCTGACACTGCTTGATTTTTGCTGTGCCCTTGGTGTTGTGACAGGTCCGGTTAATGCAAGAGTCTGTCCGGAGGATAATTGAAGCGGAGGAAGCCAGAATGGGTAAAGATTACACCATTTACTTGCTCCATAAATCTGGGGAGAGGAAGGAGCAATACAAAGGCTGGGTGGTTGATGGGGAGAAATGCAAGGTATTGTTTCTTCATTTCCACCCCTAATGAAGCACAGTGTAATTGCTGTTGTGCATGTAGTGGCGAAGTTCCATTATGATTTGGCTTCTGGTGCCTGAGCTTAGTAGGGATCCACTGAATATTACCTTGGGACATGCTGTGAGGTGGATCAACAGGCTGAAGACAATAGTCTGGATTCACCTTTTCACAAAAAAGAAGTGTGTGTATAAATATGTGCAAAAATTATAGTCTGAAGTTTAGGTTTCACTGGTTTCTAGCTTACACAGTTGCCTCCTGGATCGTTGTCATGTCCAGCCAGCAACTAGAACCATGCAGCCTCTTGCTCACCCCCGCTTTGGCCCCCCAGAAGGGTAGGGAGAAGAGGGAAAAAAGGATGGGAAAGAGGAAAAAAAACCCTCATGGGTTGAGATAAAGACAGTTTAATAGAACAATAACGGAAAAGGAAAATAATAAGGGTAAAAGAATATACAAGACACAAGTCAGTCTCACTGCCTGGTGAATTGGTTGTCTAGGCCCACCCAAGCAGAGATCGTGGATTCCCCCCACTGGCCAACCCCATTTAATACACTGAGCATGACGTCTCTGGTATGGAATATTCCATTGGCTGTTCTGTTCTGTCTGTGCTCCTTCTCAGCTTCTACAGGAAGCTGAAAAAAATCCTTGACTAGTATAAACATCACTTAGCAACAACTAAAACAATATGCATTATTGACATTCCTTTTGTACCAAATCGGAAAACACAGCAACCACTAGAAAAAAAATTAACTCTATCTCAGCTGAAACCAGGACAATCATAATGGAAATCAGAATTCTGATGTTTGCTAACAATTTGCAATAGAGCGTTCCAAAGTGGACTGACATCCACTTGGACTGTCACATCAGTGTGACACTGAAGCCATGTCATTCTGTCCTAGTGCTGAAGATTGCTAACAGACACCCACGTAGGAATGTTCTTCTGTCTTGAGAAGCATGGGTCCAGGCAGGGAAAATTTAAATACCATCGAAAGCAAGAGAAAATGTTGGCATGGTCTTTTCATCAGCGCCTGCCCAGCTGTCGGTGGGAAGCCTTTCATCACATCTGTGATTTCTTGTGAAATGCAGGTTTGATTGTAGTGAACGCCTGGTATGGGAAGTTTGTTAATGACAACAGCAGGAAGAATGAGAAGGTGAAAGTAATAGATGTGACTGTGCCGCTGCAGTGCTTGGTGAAAGACTCTAAACTCATCCTTACAGAGGCATCCAAGGTACGTAGCTGTTCTGTCAAAGACCAGACTCAAGCTCACATGTGTGACTCAGAATTTCAATTGAACGGTATGCAGTCCTACCGGGGGATTTCTCCAGTGTGCTTGAAGCTAGTGACTCTAGATCAATTTACAGAAGCCATTTACATACCAAGTGTTATGAACCTCCAGGAACTTCTGTTTCTCTGGACATTTCCAGTGCCAAGGAAACAGTGTCTCCGTGTTTTCAGCGTGGGACAGTGTGTGTCACAGACTCAGGGGTTGTAAACCAGAAATTTCCCACCCCCCTGATTCACTCTTTTCTGCATTTAGAACTTGTTATTGGGGAGGCGATTCCTTACCTTCTTATTGCATCTCGTTGGCAACAAAACTTTTTTTTTTTTTTTAATGACACCTCATTTAGCACTCGTGAATGTTTTGGGTCAGTTGAAGAGCTGTGAAAGTCCATTCCTTGATGCTGAGTCTGTCCTTCTCTGGTTCAAGGCTGGGCTGCCAGGTTTCTATGACCCCTGCGTGGGTGAGGAGAAGAGTTTGAAAGTGCTTTATCAGTTCCGAGGAGTTCTGCACCAAGTGATGTCAGCTGACAATGAGGCCCTTAGGATACCAAAGCAATGTAAGTAGCAAGGACTGCCCTCCTTCTTCCTTCAGGGACCAGTAAAGGATTGCTTCAGCTCTATGTGGCGAGGCACAGAACTGGGGTTACTGAAATGGACTGACTATGATATACCTCTGGAGTATGACCTAAAAGAGCTCAGCAGCACCACTGCAGCTGTTCATACCATCTAACCTTGTATATCTAACTGGAGTTAAAAGCAGAGGCCTCCTACAGCTGCTGGTGTCCCTGCTGGGCAGTTCACAGCAGTGGATTGCCCTTTGAGGACTGAATTTAATGTATGAAGGCAAGGTGGAGGCCCGAGCCATATTTCTTTCTCATCCCCATTTATCTATCTGCCAAAACATTTTTCCTGTGAAATTGTGCAAATAATTATGAAAATAATTTTGTGAAACCAATATCTGCTCATGACAAGTTTTACTGGTATCCCTGTAGGAGTTGGCTAAAGGGCACAAACCTCAGGTTTACTCTAGACCAGCTCCCTGGCCCAATTTAAGCAGTGTATCCAATTTACAAAGTTTCCAAAAGTCCGTTGGAAGTGTGTATGAATCGTGTTTAATTACAGCCAGAAATGTTCCTGTCTGTCCCTGGTAGTAAGTCCAAGCTGTGATGTGTCTCGTCCGACAGAAGTGGCACGTATCCATTTATTGTTCTCATCCAACAGCTCACAGAATCGATGCGGATGGCTAACCTGGTGAGAGTGTGCACATCCATTACCGTACCTGGGTCAACGGAAACTACAAAACCTTCCCCCGGATGCTACAAGTTTGAACAGAGACATTTTTATTTTTACTATTCTATAGCAGGTGGTGTCCTACCAGTTATGTTAGGAGACAAAATGAGAGAACCTGCTTCTACAGGTGGCTCCAAGGCAATACTTCTCTGAATTGTGGCTCAGTAACCAATAAAGCAACGTGACTCTGAATGTGCAGTGCTTTCTGCTGAGGTTGTGCGAGCGGGCACTGAGCACCACTCGTCGTGCAGCCAAGTCTTGCTGCTGTGATTTGGCCACAGTCCATTTGTGCGGTCTCACGTATATCTTCTTGCGCTGAGCAGGGAAGAAAACCTGTTGTTCTCACTTCTCCACATACTTCCTGGGGTAGGTAACATACCTTCTCCTGCTCCTGAGGAGAAGTTAAGTTCTCTGGACACCTCCTGGAAGGTCTCTGTGTAAATCCTTTTGTTGGAAAGAGATTGTTTTCCATCTCAAATCTGTATTTGAAATGCACTTGTTAAGAACAAGTATGTTTGGAATGAAGTTCTTTGCCTTTTGTAGTAACACGGACCTCTTCAGCATGAGTCCATCCAGCTGCTCATTTCAAACACTGCTATTCAAGATGAGGACACAGGTCTTATTAATGGTCTTATCAATTCTTCTTCCACCTAGAACCACGTACTATCAAGGTTTTCAAGAAAAGAGGAAAGCAAATGGGGGAGAAGGACAGCAATTAATTTAATTTGATTCTGATGCTGCAACTATCTCTTCCCATCTTATTTATTTCTAGGAAAAAGAGGAACGTAGTTTACACAAGTAAACCAGACCAAAGTGAGGAGAGATGCCAAATGGGTAAAGAGCTGAAAATGTACAATTCAGCCGCCCTTTCTAAAAAGCATCAGTTATGACATAAATCCATTGGATTAATCTTGCATAGAAGCCATGCCAGTTATTTGACAGTGAAAAGGGCAGTCCTGCTCTAGTGACACAGCAGATGGAAACGGCAGCCTTGTAGTATCTACTACGCACTGTGTACATCAACAGTACCGAGGCGCTTTCACAGAGAAAAGGAATAACCGTGGCTGTTTCTCAGGCACAGTTCTGCTCTCAGTGAGTCCCAGAACAGCCTTCATTGCTTACATGCGAGAGACGGGGGAAAGAAAACGTATCTTGGCCGTGTATTGTTGCTCTTGACAACAACTACCATAAATAATTTCCTGACACGTACCTGGCCCCTTTTTCTGTGCAACGGTGGTTCTCTTTGCTCGAGTCACTGTAACAGGAGAATTAGATTTCCAAAAGCAGACTTATTTGAGCCAGACTGAAAGAGATGCCCCCCACTCTAAAAAACAAGTTCATACAATGAAGGGGTATTCACTTGTTCTTATTAAAAACGAAACAAAACTCTTCATTTGTGACCAGCTCCTGGTGCAGGATTTTATTCCACTTACAACCACTGTTCTGTTGATCTGAAATTAAATGTAAAATGTGCAATAAATTATATTCAGCTGAAAAGTAGCCCATGTTCCCTTTGCATCTGTAGGACACTTGAAAATAAACTCCTGAAAAGCAAGGGGTTGCAAGTTTTGTAAATGTAACTGCACCCTCTGGCACATCCTGCTTATTGACCTCCCTGGATTGCCTGTAGTTGCCTGTTTAACGAGTTGAACTGGGCAGAAATCTGCACTGGAAATTCCTTTTTAATGTCTTGTCACTGCATGAAGTGTGTGGTCAAGAGTAAGAGCCAGTCCATAGTGACGAGGATGTGGCAAAATACTCCCAGGAGGAGTACTGAGAATTAAGTTTTGCATATGCAAATGCAAAATAGTGACAACACGTTCGATGCTAATTACAAAGAATAATCTCGGTATAGCCCGTGTCTAGCAGAGCAATGACCCTGAGAAGTGATTTAATTAAAAAAGTTTGCGCAATAAAACAATTCTCATTTCTGACAACTTCCTGAGACAGTTCCTGTTGCCGTGGAAGTGTTTTCTTGCATATTGTCTACATTAAAATGTAGAGAAATAGCAACGTGATTCTAAAAATTGCTTCCGTACTTCAAGATGTCCCATGGGATTGCTACACTTGAAAAATAACGTTTCTGAGAGGCAGAGTGCATTGTTCCTACTCCAGCAGTTGAAACCTGTAACAGGGTAGCATCTTTGGGTGCAAATTTTAAAATGCCATAGAAATGTGAGGTGATACATCTGTCTCTAATTGTCCCAGCAAATGCATAAATACCTTAATAAGGATCTGGGAACACGTGCTAGTCTTTTCAGCCAGAGCCTTTAAACTGGAAATTCTCAAGGTGGAGATACAGGTTTAGGATTTACTTTTTAGAGTCTTCCCTCGTCTTCCTGTGCGTGCTCTCGTCTTCAGTGGCCCAGCCAGTGAAAGGCTACGAGGAGCCACAGCTCCAGGCACCAGTTCTGCTGTGAAAAGCATCCAGACCTCCTCCCGTGCAACTCAACCAGTATGTCCATGCCTGAAGACGGCTCAGCTGCCTGGTCAGGGCTTGGAGTCGAGTGGGTGCTTTCCTCTTAATCACAGCTGTGTTCTTGTCAGAGAACCCACTCCGTTCTCCTGCCACCACCCCCGTGCTGTCTTCCCCCAGCACCTCAGAGTTATCCTTCTTTCTAATTGCAAAGAAGTTTGCACAAGGGGCAGATGAACCTTCACTTTGAGCATCTGAATTTCTGACTTTCATTAAAGTAAAATCCCTCACGATTAATATCGATACAGGCCCCGCCCCCGCCCTGGCTAAACATCATTAAAAGTGTACATCTTGGTTTTTCCTGCCAGATCAGCCCACTAAGGACTCAGACTCTTGCTTTTCCCCTCTTTTCAAGTACTGTGAGTGCCCTTCCCCATCCCTGAGGCTGCTGCAGCAGGTTCTTCTCTACAGTAGTTGGTGCCTGAGCTCCATTTGTGTTTCCCTGCAGTGTTTGTAATTGTCAAGCGTTGCTGAATTGTGTCCACACGGTGGAGTCTGCTCCCTGTCCTGTTGTCTCCTCCCTCCACCCAGATACTGGGTCGGTCTCTCCTGCTGAATGCTTACTCCAGCCCACCTCCTCCTCTCTTCCTTATTTTCTATCAGTGCAAAGTTTTAAAGAGACTGTAAGAATAGGCCAACTTAAAAAACCGCTACTTTCACCACCACCATTTCTGCTGTGAGAAGCTGCCATTTTGCAGCTACAACTCCCCTGGGACTTCAGTTTATCACTCTATAAAATACAAAATTACAGATAGAATTAAAATGAAAGCTAGAAGCAACCAGAACTTAGTTTCGAATATGATCCAGTGCCATTTCCAAAGATGCAAGCCATCTTTTAAGTTTGCCATGGTGTAAGGGCTGCTGCTTTGAACGCAGCTGGCTGAGCAGCAGTGCCTTCGGGGTTGTGGCATGTACAGGAGCTGAGAGGTGGCACCAGCATCCCTTTGGTGGATTGGGGTCCTCAGTGCTGCCCTGCGGTGGGGCAGGCGCGGGAGGGCAGGAGCTCTCCTTCAGCACAGCTCCCAGAGGGTTTAAAGGGGTTTTGGGTTGGGTCTGGCTGAGCAGGCCAGTGTTTGCGAGGCAGATGCAGCACAGCCCAGGGTCTGTTTCTGCAGCTGCAGTGTCTGGTCCTGCAGGGACCAGGCTCTTGGGTAAGCAAGACAGGCATGGCATCACCTTGGCCAGCGGTCTCACCTGGTGTGATTTGCCCAGCCCCGCGCCCAGCTTCTACACACCAAGCCTGCCTTTCAGGCGCTCTCCACAAGCGACCCCTGCCAGGACTGTGCAATGCCGCTGCCATAGGCATCCTGACCCCAGCCCTCTCCCCCCAGGCTCACGCCAGCCTTTACGCCTCTCTGCAGGTCCCTGTCAGCATCCCCAGCACAGTGTCCCGGCTGCCTTCAGCCACGCTGTGCTCCTGCAGCAGCAGGCATCGCCTGCCTTCCGTCGCTTCACCTGCCCCATGCATGTCCCTGCACCAGCGACGGCGCTCCACCGCAATCTACCTTACTCAGAGCAGAGGCTGGGCAAGGGGCAGCTGCTACAAAGAGAGGTGGGGATACCTGCCAGCAAACGAAAGAGATACCTGGCTTTGTGTATCACTTAGGGAAGAGCACTTGAAGCATCAAGTCCTGCTGCCACCTGGAACAACTGCTTTACACCCCAGTAAATCATAACAACAGACTCCTGAGTTTGGAATAAAACAAAATCATTGTTCACTTGTTGCACATTTAAGAAAAAAACATATTTCATTAAAACAGTTTTAATGAAAAAATAAAGTTCTGAATTAAACTATAATTATACATGGCTGGAAGTGATGAACTAAAAGTATGGAGATGTTACTTTCTTTTTTCTCTCTGCTGATAGTGTAACGTGCTGGACTTGTCAGACACCATCTATTGGGATAAATCTGGAAAGGTAACAGAACAAGAGTCAGTTCCATTGATTAGTATTGAACCTCTGTGAAAAAGAGCCAGTTCGCTTGGCAGTTCACCATTTCTCCCATAAAAGCTTCAGGAACGTGTTCCACAGAGGTCCAGTTGAATTGCAGACAGGCTGTAAACACAGAGATACCAATTTTCAGAGCAGGTCCAACCCTTACGCAGCTTGTGACCGGGATCTTCCAAAGTCTTTCTGTTTGCAGAGTGAAATGGCAGCATTTGAGAACTTTGGTTATTTTTCTGGCTGCAAAGAACAGTCAGGCAGCCTTCGGGGGCAAGTCTTTGGCAAACTCCTCGGTGGTTCCACGTAGCTTCTGGAAGGCAGCGTACCACGGTCATGGTCTTAAGATTTTACAGAAGCTGGAGCTGGTTTTCAGAACCCAGAGTCAGTTGTTGCAGCTTGGTGGAACGGGATTTTTATAAAGCAGGACAGAAGAGCAGTTGCACGTTGTGCAGCTCCGTCATCCTGGCCCGTGCTGGCAGACCTTTTGCACCCCTGCATCTCACGCAGAAGAGCCCCAGGGCACTGCAGTGCTAGGCTGTCTGCCATGAAGCTCCGGCTGCCCCGTGTCAGACATCTGAAGGAGGGCACCTGGCTCTGTGTACTGGAAAGACCCTTGGTCACCACCAGGATGCATCTCCTGATGAGCCAGTACTCGGATAAGGCGGTGGTCTAATGCGGTGTATCTGCAGGACTAACATGGGCACATTCCTACCAGTACGGCTAGTCTTGCTTCAGCCACAGTACCAGCCGGTGACTCCTCTTGCCTCACGGTCTCACTGGACAGAGCACACATTGCTCGTCAGGCATAACTTCAGAGAAATACCTCAAAACATAAACCGAATTTGTGCAATACATACAGCTCGCTCTGTTTGGTCATTGAGGAACAACGCCGCCATGTCAGTGGCCTTGCATACGGGCCTCAACTCCCTGTCATGTTTCTGAACAGTTTTCCCTTGGGCTGAGGCCCCAGGAAGTCCTGTTGAGGGACCACAGTGTCGGGGGGGCGTCAATGCTCTCCTGTCCTCCCCCACGCCAGATGGATCTTCATTGCACTTCATCTTGCTAGCTGCATAGCCTGCATTTGCTTTCATCTGTATAATCTGCAACCAATAGATTAAAGATTCTGGTTTTTTGATTACAAATCCATTCTCAACAAACAGCGAAAACAAAAGTCAACTCAGCTGTAGTACTTGGATGGAAATGATCAAATCCCAAACCAGACCTGCCAGGTTCTAAGTTTACTATGGCCCCTTTACAGTCTGCATTTGAATTCTGGGCTGAGGAAAGGGAGTCATCGTCTTCTTAAACAGCACCTTAGAGTTTAACGAAGGACCGGGAAATGGAGCAAACAGTATCCCCCCATACACACATTTGAGCCAATCATGCAAAACAAAGTCACAAAAAAGAAGAGACCTTCTAGGAAGAAATCCGATGTCGCTAATCCCCAGCACTGCCTGTCCAGAAAAAGGGCTGCTCCCTTCTTTAAACGCGCCGGTCCCTCGGCGCAGGAAAAAGTCCTGTTTTCACTTGAATGATGCCAAATCACAGAACTCCCCTACTGCCCAGGCCCGCTGAAGAGGCAGATCGCGCAGGGTCGGTATGCATTGACGCTCACTCCTACAGAGCCTTAGAGTATCTAAGATGGATATATACGGACAAATGGGCAGGTATAATATTACATTAAAATTAAAACACATGGCCATTTACTTTTCAGACTCTTCACATAGATTCCCTCCTCCTCCCTCTTTGGAGGAGGAGGAGGAGTCTCCTAGCACAGAGAAGGTTTGCAGTTTCCCGTTGGGATGAGAAAACATACGTGGCAAAGGTATCATACATTCCCCAGACATCACCCAGTTCATAGTCGTAACCGGACAAAACCCCACCGAACCCAGAGAGCTTAGTCTGTCCCTTGAGCTAATCGGTATCTAGCAGCAGTTTTGACCAGTCGGCCTCTTCCAGCCCCGGCTGCCCACGACTTGGCGATTCCTCGTCCCTGTTACCGCAGGCCGGCCGGGCAGCCCTTCAGCCTGAGCAGCAGCAGTTCGGGTGAGCTCTCTCCAGCCTCGCAGCCGGTGTCCGCAGCTCGCCCGCCCGCCCAAGCAGCGCACCAGCACAAGCTTCCCTCCTTTAGTCCAGAAAGCGCCTGCGCGAGCCCGTCCGGGAGCGGTTCGAACGGCGAATGTCAAACTTGGAGTCCCGGCACTTCTGGCATATATAGACCTCTGGGACATTCGACTTGCGAATTTTGGCGCAGGAGAGGTGGATCCAGGTGTGGCACTCGTTACACTCGATCATCGGCCGCCCAGCGAAAGGCTTCATGCAGAAGCAAGTGACTAGGTCCCACGAATCATCATCTGCAAAGCAAAACAGCAAACTACATTTTTAACAGCCAATGCCTTTTGCCTGCACCAGCAATTTACTCTCCTTTTGCACTAAATTAAGTACCTGGATTTCAAAGACAGGCACTTTGCCGATTTTTCCACATCTTAAGAGAAACTAGTCTCTCCTGTGCGGGAAAAGACTCTCAGCAGTATATGAGAGGCCATAATCCAGGAGAGAAGAACCAGCTGCTTCTTTAAAGTCACAACTTTTCATTCAGTTTATTGCAAAAGCAGACAACCCACCCCTTTCCCCCAAAAACCCAACCACTAATTCTGCCCAGGCAGCGCACCTTGCCATTATCCTCATGCTACAAATAAAGTACCAAAGAGATCGGCAACAGCAGCACCACTTCCACCTGGCTAATCCTCTTTCCACAGCCAGACCACCTACCCGAATCCACCATGATGTCCTCGTCATCACCAGTACCGTCCTCATCCCGAAAGACCACCTGCTTGCCCTGCCGAATGACCGTTCGCTTGCCCACGCTCTGGATCTCCACCGTCTGCTCGGCCGTCACGGCAGGGTAGGAGACACTGGAAGGTGTGTCAGAGTCCCACACCGAGCAGTGCTCAGTCGCAGACTGAGGGTCACCCTCAGACGAGGGGCTCATCGGCGTCTCTACATAAGAGTCCTCCCCCTCCAGCTCCAGCAGCTTCTCCTCGTAGTCCTCCTCTGCAGACACCTCTGTTTCCCTTCTCTTCAGCTTTTTCTTCTTCCTGATCTTATCGATTTGCTTTCGCTCCGGCAGGAAGTTGCTGGGTTTTGCCCGCTGGAAAAGAGAACCGTACGGTTTCACTCGCTTAAGCTGACTAAAGTTCTTTCTGTTCTTGGTGGGCAGCGAAACAGAAGAGGGGATGTCATTGAATCGTGGATCCCAGCTATCGCTGTCAATCGTGCCTCCGGTGCTGTTGGGAGGGCTGGGGCTGTTCCTCAGCGGCGTTTCCTGGAAAACGCCGAGAAAGCGGATAAAAGCATTAATTCGGAGCCGACGCACGTGCGGCGCAGAGGCACTGCGCCCTTTCCCCTGAGGCGCTGCCTCGCGCGGCCGATCTCGCCCGAGTTCCAGCACCCGCTCTCCCCACGCGCCGCCCCGTAACCGGCGCTGCCGCAGGGGTCTCCAGCCGGGCAGAGCCGCGGCCCGGAGCTGCCCAGGCCCGGGGGGGCCGAGGGAGCGATTCCGGGATCCCCACCTTTTCTCACCCCGCCCGAACAGCAGCCACCCATCCCACCGCTCAGAGCCCTCCCGGCCGCTGTAGTTCCCCCTTTTGTCGCAGGGACAGGGCGCGGAGGCGGCGGATTTTACTAAAAAGCCCGGCAGACGCTGCTGCGGAGGCCCCGTCGCGGGCCGGGGAGGCCGCCCGGTGCCCGGTGCCGCTCACCTCTTGCGGGTAGGGGATGTAACCGGCGTAGGCCAGGACGAAGGTGCAGAACTTGTTGAAGTCTTCCACGGTGCGGTGCCGCCGGGAGGCGGAGGAGAAGTCCTGCGGGGGAGGGGGGGAGTCAGCGGCGGCCGCGGGGCCGGGAACGGCCGGGGGGGGGTGGCGGGGGGAGGCGCCGCCGCCGCTGCTCCGCGCAGCCCGGCCCCGCCCGCCGCCGCTCCCCGCGCCGCCCCACCCCCACCCCCCGCGGCGGCGGTAGCCGGGCAGCGCTGCCGCCCCCCCCCCCCCCCCCCAACACACACACCCCACACACACCCCCAACCCCGCACCCCCGGTCTCGGTACCGGGCCCGCAGGCGGGCCGCCCCCCGCGGCAGGACACGGCGGGGCGCGCCGCCGCCATTCCTCGCCCCGGTCCTCCGCGCTTGGGCGGCACAAGATGGCCCCGGCCCCGCGGTGGGGCGGCGGCGGGGAGCAGGCACCGGCAGCCGGGCCGGGCCGGGCCGGGCCGGGCCGGGCGGCGGGAGACGCCTCCCCCTCCCCCGGGGCTCCGGCTCACCTCCGGGGCGAACGGGGAGGCGCAGGAGTCGGAGTCCATGTCCCGGCGCGGGAGGCGGAGGCAGGGCCGGGGCGGCAGCGGCAACCGGGCAGCGCCGACACCCGCGAACCGCTCGGTACCGGCGGGAGGCGGCGAAGGGGCGGCCGCCCGCGCGGGGGCTGCTGGGAACGGTAGTCCGCCGACGCAGGGGCTGCTGGGAGCGGTAGTCCTCCTGCGCGGGGGCCGCCGGGAGTAGTAGTTCGGGCGTGCGCGGTGGCGGCCGCGGGGGCCGCCGGGAGCGGCGGTAGGGGCACGGCCGCTGGAGGGCGAGGCCGGGCCGGGGCGGCGGTGCGGAGCGGAGCGGAGCGGAGCGGAGCGGTGAGGTGAGGTGAGGTGAGCTGAGCTCGGGGGTACCGGGGCGGTTGCGAGGCGCCGGCGCCGTCGCAGGGTCGCGGTAGGCCTTGGTGGGACGGGGTGGGCCCTCGGTTTCCCGCTGGGCAGGGCCCGGCCGGTGGCGCGGGGAAGGGCAGCGGCGGGCAGGGCGGCCGCCTCTCGGCAACCCGCGAGCCTCGACCGCGGGCTCGCAGGGTTCCGCTGCGACGCACCGGCCCGGCCCGTGGAGCCGCCGCGGCCTGGGCCCCAGAGCAGGTCCCGGAGAGGGGCCTGGAGCAGTAGCCGTGGGCTGAGGGACCCGCGCCCCCCTTCCTCCCGCCGCCCCCGCCGGGTGCCGGCCCTCGAACGGTAAGTGCGGTTCATTTTCTGCGTGGAGGAATCCTGTAATCGCACCCACACGTACTCTGCAGGCTGTGACGTGCGTTACATAGCACCGTTGCATCTAAAAAGGCTGAAAAAGCCACGAGTTTAGCAAAGAAGACTTTATTCTGTTCCTCTGGTATTTCTTTGACTGGAAGTGATTAGCAGGCGAGCTAGTTGGATGTGAGCAGGGACAGGGAAGCCTGGCAGGACACCAGCCGTAATGCGTCCAGCCCAAATGCTGGAGGTCTCTGGATTTATGTAGCTGAGTCTTTCCTTTGATAAGGGGCAGCACCACAGAGCCGGGGGGCTCAGAGAGAGTGCCTCCTGGAACACCTCCCTCAGCACCTTACTTTTGAGTAAGACCCCACTGTCCTCCTCAAATAGCACTGGGGCTGCTCCTGCTGGGCACCCCATCCGAGAAACCAGGCGCCCGGGGGCTTTGGCGCAACGTTCTCAAAGCTGTCGGGTTTACAAAGCTATGCTTGGCTCTGGTGAGGCTGCTTTAATCCTGGGAAACTTCAATAGGGGCTTCTTAAAAATATAATTAGACTAAGCAGGGAAGGCTGCTGGCAGCGCCAGCAGGTTATGCAACTGCCGCTCCTCTGTGACGGGGGAAGGAGGATGTTTTTGAGGGCTGTTTAGTTTATCCCGCTTCCCAGCCAGAGGACGTTTTTCCCTGAGCTAACCCACCTTTTTCTTTTTTTTTTTTTTCTTTTGTCCTGTAAGCTGCTCTCGGGGCTGTATCCTGAGGGGCTCCACTCAGGGTGTGACGCAGTGTGTGCTCTCCTGCAGGCACGGCATGGCGGCGAGCACTGGCAGCAGCAGTGGTGGGACGGCGGCAGCCGCGACAGGGGAGCCGGCACACGCGGTGTCGCTGCTGCGGGGGCTGAGTGCACTACGAGCGGAGCGGAGCCTACTGGATGTGACAGTGGTGGCGGGTGGCAGGGAGTTTGGGGCACACCGCGCTGTCCTGGCTGCTGCCTCCGGCTACTTCCGTGCCATGTTCGGCGGGGCGCTGCGGGAGGCACGGGCCGAGCGGGTGCGGCTGCATGGTGTGGAGCCCGAGTGCCTGGCGCGCCTCCTTGACTTCGCCTACACCGGCCGGGTGGGCGGACTGGGCCCTGACATCGCCGAACGCCTGCTGCGCGCCGCCGACCTACTGCAGTTCCCCGCTGTCAAGGAGGCCTGTGGTGCCTGGCTGGCACGCCAGCTGGAGCCCGCCAATGCCCTGGACATGCAGGACTTTGCTGAGGCCTTTGCCTGCCCAGCGCTGGCGGCTGCCGCCCACCGCTTTGTCCTGCGGCATGTGGGTGAGCTGGGCGCCCAGCTGGAGCGGCTGCCACTGCCGCGCCTCCTCTCCTACCTGCGGGACGACGGGCTCTGTGTCCCCAAGGAGGAGGCCGCCTTTCAGCTGGCACTGCGCTGGGTGCGTGCCGACCCTGCCACCCGCGCACCGCTGCTGCCCCAGCTCCTGGCCCACGTCCGCCTGCCCTTTGTGCGCCGCTTCTACCTGCTGGCCCACGTGGAAGGGGAGCCGCTGGTGGCCCGCTGCCCACCCTGCCTGCGCCTCCTGCGTGAGGCCCGCGACTTCCAGGCTGCCCGCCTCGACCGCCATGACCGAGGGCCCTGCGCACGCATGCGCCCCCGGCCCTCCACCGGCCTGGCTGAGATCCTCGTCCTCGTTGGCGGCTGCGACCGCGACTGCGACGAGCTTGTCACCGTTGACTGCTACAACCCACGCACTGGCCACTGGCGCTACCTGGCCGAGTTCCCTGAGCACCTGGGCGGGGGCTACAGCGTCGCTGCCCTGGGCAATGACATCTATGTCACCGGTAAGGTGTTGGGGGCACAAAAGCACCAGTGTTAAGGTTTCCACTGAAAATACATGGCTTCTAGCAGGGAGACTTGGCTTTTCTCAGGGTAGCAGAGAGTCTGAAACTCCGCTCGGGCTCAGTACGACTGCAGCCTGAAGACAGGCGTAGGGACTCCTGGAGTCATTGCTGGATTTAGCAGCTGGTCTCAATCCAGGAGCTATTTTGTCATGACAAATGTTCCCGAGCACGCGGGCAGAAGTCACAGATCTTGTACTGGTGGAACTTTCTAATAGCTCACTCTGGGGAACAGGAATGACTTGAGAGGGTTTTGAATTTCTGGCTGTGAAGAAGGTGTTTGGGTCAGAGCCCCATGAATCACAAGCCAAGCGCGTGCTCGAGGCTGAGGTGTGTCAGAAAGCCCCCGGTTCCTCAACCAGCCAGTGCCTATGAGTCATGGTACCTTCCCCAGCACAAATCCTGCCTCATCACAGTCCACTGGGGCTATAATTACTTCTGTCAAGGTGACACAGGTGTGTAAATTTGGCTGTTAATCTGCATGTAGATGCCTCCTTTGAAGTACATCCCTGTAGCTGGAGCGGCAGCCCTGCAGCAGCCGTAACAAACCAAGGTGTGGGAAACCATGCACTGCAGAACAGCTTGCTCTGGGTGTGCAGGACGCGCTGACAAAGATTTGAAGAGCAGGTCAAATGCAGGTGAACAGAAAACTGTTCATTCTCTAGTCAGTGAGCAGAAAACAAGGCTCTGCTTTAAGGGCAGAGTTGTAAAAATGATGGGCTACCACACAGCTCTGTATGGGCGCCCTTAATGTCCCTTGGGAGCTTTCCGGAGCAATCCCAGGCAGGTCTGGGGGCACCGATACTGCCGAGAGCCCTGTTCTTTGGCGAGGTTGCTGCTGGCAGGGATCTTCGGTCATGCTGCTTAGTGTCAGTGTCATAGTGCGGGCAGCAGGAAGGGTTGGAAGATTTCCGTGTTGCCGGTGGCTGCCGTGGCAGCCAGGCACTGGTGAGTGTTAGTCTCCACTATGTCACAGCAGCTTCTGGATAGCGACGGAGCAGGGGTTGCAAAATGGGAAAGAAAACAGTTACTTGGAAGGATGGAGATAGTCAAACCTGGGAGGCTCATTTTGAACTATGGCTGAGTACAGACTAGGAACAATGTGGGAGAAATCCTTCCTGGCTTGCTGGGAAAGAAACAGTGCAGAACTTCTGTTAAAATCCTTGCAGTGCACACTACTGTGGTCCCCCAGTACTGAAATATTTTTATAATGTACAGCCCTAGGAAGCAGAAAAGTGCATATGGGTATTAAGAGGGTGTAGCTGGAAGACATAACAAAGACCCAGGTCCAGACCCAAGCCCTCTTCTCCCATCACCCCATAGTATTTCCCTTTGTGAAACCACATTTTGAAATGTGGTGTGCTGTGCTGCAGGAGGATCAGACGGGTCGAGGCTGTATGACTGCGTCTGGAGGTACAATTCCAGTGTGAACGAGTGGACGGAGGTGTCTCCCATGCTGAAAGCCAGAGAATACCACAGCTCCACAGTCCTGGACGGGCTGCTGTACGTAATCGCCTCTGACAGCACAGAGCGTTACGACCACTCGGTGGACAGCTGGGAGGCTCTGCAGCCCATGCTGTACCCCATGGACAACTGCTCCACCACCTCGTGCCGTGGCAAGCTGTTCGCCATAGGCTCCCTGGCTGGCAAAGAGTCCATGGTTATGCAGTGCTACGACCCCGACAGCGACCTCTGGTCCCTCGTGAACTGCGGCCACCTGCCCCCCTGGTCCTTTGCCCCAAAGACCGTCACTCTCAACGGCCTCATGTACTTCATAAGGTGAGTAATGGGGGTGATCATCGCCTCCCTCCCCACATCCCCACCAGGCAAGCCCACCTTTTCCCCGGGAAGGTGTGTGGATTTTGTGGGTGGTCATAGGAGTGCACTGCATTGGGAAAGCACAGCAGTGCTTCCTCTGATGGTGCAGGTGGGTCTGTAAACCGCCACACCTCTTTCCTTTACTTCTGTTGTAGCTAGACCTCAAAGAACTACACTTAAAATTGTGTAAAAATGTCTCAATCTAAACCCACGGGCTGGGGAATGGCCAGGTATAAATCTGGCTGAAGTCAGCAGCGCTGCTTGGAAATAGACTTCTCGGTTTTCTTGGCTTCTGGTTCCAACCCCCCTTGTTGCTAAAAATAAGTGAGTAAGCTCCAAGAAAACGTTAAACTGTAGCACAGGAGAGGACATCCTCCATCTCAGCAGAGATAAGAGCACTGAAGATGAAATGATTGGTCACTATTTTTAAGCGCCTTTCCAAATTGGGACTTAATTACCCATCTGAAGCTGTCCTGGTGGTGCAAATACTTTGGTTATCCACTTAATTAAAAATAAACTGAAAGGCATGCTAGCACTGAAGCATTTCATCTTGTTGTGTTGACTTTGAGCAAACATAGACTTCTGTGATAGCCTCCAGACGTTTTTCTTTTTTTAATCTCCTCTTGGCTTTGCATAAAGCAGCAACTTCTGCCCAAGACCTTTTATTTGATTCATTTGGGTTCAGCTGAGTGTCTTGGTTCCTGGCAGTTGTTTGCAGGTAGCGCTTTGGGTCACATGCCTTTCAGTAAATACTGGCAGGGGTGTTCTAGCTATTCGGCTACTTGTTGCAAGCTGATTCTATAGGTTTTCCTTTTTCTTATCCATTTTAAAATACTGATGATTGACGCTTCAGGATTTCTGATCACATGCATCTGCAGGAGTTAATGAGGAGATTACTGGGGTCAAGTTTTTCTCCCCTCATTTCACATGCTGCACGTGGACTCCTGCTCTGTATAAAGCTGTAAGATAATCTTTGGAGGACAGAGGAATAGGTCACAAATAAAAGTCACAAACTCATTTTTTGGTTAGTTTTAATAGCTCAGATTAAAGCTTGTGATCGACGGTCCCCTCTAGTGGGACTAGGAATGGTGTGCAGAGAGGCTCTTCCTTATCTCTTCCTGCTCCCTGCAGGTGGGACTCCTTTACGCTTTTCCGCTTCCGACCCTCCAACGGGGCAAATAACTGAGTTACCTGTCCTGGGCTGGTAGAGCAATAAGTGTGAGCGGGAGCCTCTCTGCACCCCATGCTTTGGCATCAGCTATAACCATAGATCTGATCACTCTGAGAGTGAGTAGTGTCTGCACAATATGCTGTTAATTTCAGTAGTTAGAAGAGGCCCAGCTAAAAAGTGAAGTTACTGAACAAAACTGGTCCTGTTTTACCTCAAACCAGGACACGTGTGCCTACATTAAAGGTGTTTCATTCAGGTGAATGTCAGTTCAGTCCCAGGTACATTGCAAAAGTAACTCAAACTAAAGAAACTGGTTTTAAAGTGTGGATTGTACGGGTACCTTAGGAATGCTTGTCCAGAGCGTGACCAGAAGGTCCCCCAGCACACCTCTCGGCTTCACCGCAGGCTCAGCAGACAGATTTCTGGGGTAATGGTTTGCTAAACAGACAACTGCTGTTGTAGGTGACATTTCTCGTTTATTTTCATTCCCTCCCCTGCTCAGATTCATATCAGCAATCAATAGCGATACCTTGTCACCCACACAATGTATGGCAATGTGCGATGTCACAGTAGATACAAAGACAATCAAATATTCCTTGCCGCCTTTTGAATCCGTCTGGAACAGGACTGTCTTGGAGTGACAGCACTTTTCCAGCTGCCCTGACCTTGTCCTCTTCATATTCTTGTGTCAGCGGGTGCGTTTCTGTGTTGCAAACGTCCCTCACCTGTCGCTGTCGCCCTCCCGTCTTGTGAGTGGAGCGGGTGGGAGAAGCCTTGGGGGATTATGCTGCCCCCGCCAGCTCGTCTCTCGCACTCCGCTGGCCCATCTAAATTTGGTGTTGGTGAAAAATTCAAGCAGTAGTGATGCCGATACTGTGAAGTGCACAGAGGTTTAAGCCTCTCCAGAAAAGCAGTCATTTTTCTTCCAGACCCTGAAGCACTTGGCACCAAAGCCAGATCAGTCTGTGAAATACAGACTTGCAGAAAGTTAGTCTGTGGCCACACCTACCATAGATGCAGATGTAAAAAAATATTAGATTTGAGAAAGCCCTCGGGATTGCACAGAGATTTCCGACCCAGCAGTGGTGTAGCTACATGCTGGACTCTGAATGGGGCTCACAGTCCAGAGCAGCTCGCCCCACCATCTCGGGTGGAGCAACCAATTTAGGGAGGTAGAACACTCTGCGTGCTGTCAGCTTGCTCTGCCTCCGGTCATCTTGCCTGCCTTCCCTCCTAGGCAGCACCCTGAAACTCAGCACACACCAAAAAGTGTAAAGTGTGTTGCTTTCCCTGTAGAGAAGCTGAGAAGGGGCATTCAGGCTCTTTGGCTGTAGGTCACTGGCACTGAGAATGAGGGGAGCGCTCCTGCACTGATATGTGGTAGGTGTGCAATGTCTGTGCCAGCCCACTTCGTGGGCAGGGGTGCAGCAGGGAGGTCCAGGTGTTTACTGGGGTTGAATGTCACTTCTGGCACAGGAGAAGCCCACGCTGGAGGCTGGGGTCCGCATTGAGACCTGCGCCTTTGTACAGGAACCTTTTGGTCTCCGATACATGTAATGGCTTTGGAGCAGAAGAGCTCATGGCAGCATTTCAGGCTGTTGAACTGGGGGATTCACAAGGCAGGAGGGTTTTAGAATGCAGAAGAGTAATTTTGTGTTATCTCCCACAGAGATGACTCGGCTGAAGTGGATGTTTACAATCCATTGAAGAATGAATGGGATAAAATTCCCTCCATGCTTCAGGTAGGACAGTTACCGACCTACTGGATGCCTCTCAGCATTAAAAATTGGCTTAATTTTGGAAAACCAGGTGCTCTTCAGATTATAACCCCTTGCACATGGAGTGCATTTAAGCACAGTCACCTGGAAGGAAAAATCCCGGACTGTGATTGCGTTGCTGGGTATTCAGCCCAGCACACCAGAGCTGGGCAAAGCTAGAAAGCTCTGTCTCCTCCTGGTGTTTGGGCAGCGCAGGTTCAGAGCCAGAGTCGGCAGCTGGTGGGCGCTGAGTCCCGTCCAAGCGAGCAGTTGCAGGACAGTACACGACACCTTTATCGTCTGCCTAACTGGGCAAAACCCTCCTTTCTAATTGTTGTGTACATTTATTTTTAAATTGTAGGTTCATGTTGGGGGCAGCGTGGCCGTGCTCGGCGGGAAGCTCTATGTCTCCGGTGGCTACGATAACACATTTGAGCTCTCAGATGTCCTGGAGGCGTACGACCCCGAGACACGAACATGGAGCGTAGTGGGCCAACTCCCCGAGCCCATCTTCTGGCACGGCAGCGTCAGCATATTCCGGCAGTTCATGCCGGAAACCACGCAGGAGGATGACGGCATCACGCTGGATAACACCATCAACTTGAACAGGCAGCGCCAAAACCTTCACAACCAGAACCTTAACGAGCTTCGTTAGCAGGGGAAGGCACTGTTCCCCAGGCTCAACGCGAGTTTGTTATCCAGAACCAGTGTTGCTTTGAGAGAAGGCAGAGGCAAACCGGTGCTTGGAAAACGTACTGATTGTAGAGGGAGTGAAAACTGAATGTTTGACGTGCTGTTGCGGAACTGCAGCTGGCAGACAGCGAGGCCTCTGTTGCGGCATCCCTCGGCGCTTCTCTGGGGCAGAAGAAGGCACCGCACTGCCCGCAGAGGAGACCCAAGAGGCGAACTCTGAGGAAAGCAATTGCGTTGAACATCACCGCAGCATCGCAGCTTATGGCTTTTGGTCAGACGCCTTTCACTGGGAGCTCCTTCACCCCCTAATGCTTCATTTGCCACCAAACTCCTTTCTTCAGTTTCTTTCGGGAGGGGTCTGTCTGGTAGGACGGTGGTCTGGACACCCACCTCTGTTCTGTGCCTCGGAGGAAGACAGATCTCCTGTGCATATTGTCCTCTGCGTGGTTAGAGGGGGAAAGGCCTTCCCACACGAGCTGGAGGCCTGTTAGGGGTGAGAGGTTCCTATGAGAACACATCCCTCCCTGCGCTGCCGCTGTGGTCCTCGGTTCCTGTGCACACCTTCAGAAGGAACAGACGTCTGGCAGCAGGGAGCTCACTGAGGCTGAGTTACGCAGCTTCACCTTTCCCTTTGTCTGAACTTCAGTTCTTCCTGTATTTTGGTGGGCTTTAAGTTGCAGCATTTAAACTTTTGCAGGTATTTGTTTTCCAACCCTTCCTAGCAGAGCACTTTTTCCTTCTAAGAAGAAAAGCCCTTCTTTATCTTTCAATCACATTCTCACAGCTAGATTGTTTTCATTTCTGATCACCCCGGCTGCACCTTCCTTTCAGGGGGAGGGGAGAAGCAGGCACCCCTCTTCGCCGGCCCGAGGAGCGACTCTTGGGGCTGCCACTGCTGCCCTCAGGGAGGAGCTGCTCTCCCTTCCCGCACTGGGAAGGGAGCTGAACTAGGCCAAAAAAGCTGCTTCTTGTGGCGAGGGCTGTTTGCTGTCGGTTCTCCGGTGCCGAGCTCTCGGCCAATGCGCTGGGTTGGGCAGAGGCCCCGTGCAGCAAGGGTGAGGTTTTAGTTCTTTACCATTTTGAAGGAGCTAAGTCAGCGTTGTACTATTTCAGAAAAAGAAACATTACCGGGAAAGGTGAGTGCAGCTTCCTCAGGAGATTCACCGCAGGTTTGCAGAACTGCTGGCGGTACTTAGGTACTTTGCTGCAGAATTGCATTCAGATGCATCACCTTGTGCGAAGGATCCCACCAGACCTTCGGTGGGCCTCCTGCCTGTCGCGCCTCCAGTTTGCTGGAGCTCCCGGGAAAATGCCACGGAAGTGTTTTGGTGAAGGTATAGGAGTTAGAGAGTGTGTTGCAGATTGAAAGGTAGTTATTTTAGGGTTTCTTTCTTCTTTTTGTTTGGGGTTTGCTGGTTGGTTTTTTTTTTTGGCCTGTGTAAGATTTGCCTTTATATGCACCCAAGTGACCTCGTTAGCTTGGGCTGTTTCCTCTATCTACCTTAGCTGAGGAGAAGCTGCATACGGTTTACTCATGGAATGTTTCTTGAAAACGCAAACAGCTAAAACTGCGGTATGGCTCACCTGGCAACAAGCGTCGCACCTTCGGGAAAACTGTAAAGTGTGACAACGGCTGAAGCGTCATCTGGATGCGTTCGCTTCTTCATCTTTTATTTTAACCAATAGGAAAACAAATTGAATTTAAACCTAATTCAGAGATGGAAAGCCCGTATGCTTGATCGCACGCCTTCTGGCTTGCCCTTGGCTTGAGTAGTGTCCGGCCCCATCTCCACAACATCAGCGTCTTCATAGCTTTAAAGGACTCTGGTTTGCCTTGAATGCTGTTTTATGCCACACTCCTCAGCTGTGGAACTGGGGAACGCCGCTCGTGAAATCTGGGCTGTTCTCCAAGTCTGAAACTTTGACAGTGCCTTGAAACCATCACGCGCTGGTGGAGGGAGCTCGCCCAGCCACGGCAGCCTCTCTGTTTAAAACCCCCCTCAGCGCTGCCGTGGGCTGGGGTGCAGTGGGGCCCCCCTGGGGCAGAGGAGCCGGGTGGGGGGGATGCACGGGGGCCTGGGATTCGGGGACGCTCCTTCATTTCTGGGAGTCACAGCTGCATCCTACTGAAGCAGCCTGTCCCTGTGGCGCCGTGTTGTGCCTGGGGAGAGACGGCGTGCGCTGCGCAGCTGAACTCGTGTTGCAGACTGAAGTATTTATGCCGAACTATAAATAGCACGCACACTGTGTCTCATACTGTAGTGCTTGCTGCTGGACCTGCCACCCCCAAATTCCCCAACCGGCTGAACAGTTACAGTATTTATTTTTTGTAAAATTCATTGTGTCTGAATCTTCGAGTACAGTTTAAATACCATCCTTTGAAACAAAGGCATTTTACATTTACAGATAATGTATTTTTATTCTCATAGTTTGTTTTTAAATTTACTTGCAGCAGTCAAGTTAAATAAAACACGTGACATAAATCTCTCTGTCGTCTTTGAGGGGAAGATTACTGGAGTAAGTTTTTACTGCGACATTTCTCGTTCTAGGCCTGCGGTATGTTTAAACCAGAGACTTTCTGCTTCCCGGTGAGTAAAAGAGGGAAAGGGAAGTGAGTGCAGCTGTGATTTGGGGCATGTGGGTACACTTGGTGACCTTCCCCCACCCTGGGAATACTCAGGAAACAGTTCTCAGTGTCACAGCAACCCTGGATCGTGTTATTTCAGACAAATATAAATCTCCACACCTGAAAGCAGGAGCTTAGAGCAGTGGCCAGCTCCTTGGGATAATGTGTTTCAAGTAAGGTTAAATTTGTTCAATGGTGCAAAGGTATTGGTGATACCCATCTTTAATGTGGTAAAGAAACAGCAATTGGCAGAAGCTTGACAAAACAAAGTAGAAACAAGGCACAAATTTAATGGACAAGACAATGCTGTCAGCAAGCCTTTAAGGAAAGGGGCAGAGCCGCACTCTCCTGGGGAAGGTGAGCTCTAATCGTGCGCTTTCAGACCCAAAGGCAGAACTGCCAGCGAGTGCCAGCTGTGCCTCCGGCCACAAATGAGAACTCATTAGAAAGCAATTTATAGTATTACACATATAGTATTACACATATAGTTGTCAGTCACATCCTGTCTCATACAGCGTATGTACGTTTAAGTTGCCATTCTGAATAGTTTCACATTTGTTTCTTTAAGACCCCATTATAACTTCATTTCCCTGCAGCCTGGGGTGGGAGCTCTGCAGGGAAGGAGGGGAAGGGGCAGATGCACAATTAGAAAAGAACAAGCGTGGCACAGAACAGCTCCAGCCTAATGCTTTATTGTGTTTTGGTAGGAAGGACACGCGCAGGCAGTTCCGCTATGTTTCACAGTCTTCGGGAATTGTTGTTATAATTAGTGATTGCTCGATCACATCTGCCGTAGAGAAGTTCTCGTTTGAGCAGAGTCTCTGCACAGGGATCTCCTCAGGCAGGGAGCCGCGGGACAGGGATTCCACAATCACCTCTGCCGAGCCCACCTCCAGCTCGGGGGGCGGCTGCAGCGCCACCACCACGGCCTTCTCGTCCTCAATGATCAGGTTCCGCAGCTTCCGCTGCCGGGGGTTGTAGTTCTCCACCCGGTCATGAATCTCCATGTGGCGCCTCAAGTGAGCCTGCGAAAGGAAGAGGCAGGACGAGGGGCCTGGTGAGGGCCAGCTGCCCCAGCACAGCAGGGGTCCCCAGAGCAGGGAAGGCCTCACCTGTCGTGTGAACTTGTAGCCGCACTCAGTGCACTCGAACTTCCTCACACCCTTGTGCCGGCGGACATGGACGCGCAGTTGTTCAACAGCTGAGAAGGGAAGCGAGAGGCCATTGGCGGCGGCACCGCCTTGTACCCACTTACAGCAATGCCAACCCACACTGCGGAAAGGCAGGCAGCTTCTAAAGAGCCGTGCGAAAGCTCAACGCCCCGGCCGTTACCTTTGAATGTTTTCCCGCAGATCTGGCAGAAGTGGGGCCTCCCCTCCTGGTGCCGGCTGGCGATGTGCCTCAGCAGGGGCCCCTTCTCTGTGAAGCGCTGATCACAGAACTCACAGCTGAAGGGGCGTTCCCCAGTGTGGGTCCGGTTGTGCTTGTCCAGGCTCGCTGCCATTTGCAGGGGGAGAGGGAGAGCGCCACGGGTCAGCGGTGCAGCATGTGCTCCCTGTCTCAGGGTCAGGTACGAGCCACGCCGCAGTGAAGCCCACAGACACGCGGTGCAGTTAGGCTGGTTAGAAGGGCTTAGAGGCAGTAAAGCAGCAGCCTGCTGGTCCAGGCCAACCATTACTGGGGAAAACTCAACTTCTTTCTCTTTTGTGCCACGAGGGTAATGGAGGTAAGAGGAATGTGCCTTCCTCAGCATTAGCACACTCTCAAGAGCGTGGCTTTCCTCCCCAGGGGAAGCGGGCAGGAGAAAGCAGGTTTCTCAGCACAGCTGCTCTCTGGAGGTCCTGTATGCCAGCGTGCACTGCTTGGCACGACCACCCCCAGCCACGTGCCTCGGGGAATACCTTGCGTCCTGAAGGTCTTGCCGCAGAGGTGGCACTGGAAGGGCTTCTCACCGGTGTGCGTGCGCAGGTGCATGTTGAGGTTGGCTTTCTGTGTGAAGGCGTGGTGGCAGAACTCGCAAACGTACGGCCGCTCGTTCCTGTGGGCAGGGGAAACATTACCTTCATCTCTGCCTTTGCCAGCTTCGGCCCCTCAGGTTAGCTGCTGCTGCTTGCCCAAAGTTCTTGTAATTAAATCCTACTGCAACCCTTCTCAAACTAAAGTATTTTGGAGGCCCACAAATGCTATTCTGCAGCCACAGGCTCCCAAGCTGATGCCTCCCAACCCTCGGGTGTTATAACCAGCCCAGCAAACAGAACGCTAAGGATGAGTGTGGTGAGCTGGCACACGCTTGCCACTTCAAGAGCATGGATTAGCCAGGCTGATGAGCTTCAGTCATCGCCTGTATTACTATAGCCACACACTCAGAGGAAGTGCTTACAATCTGCACTGCCTTTGGAAGAGAGAAAAGCAAAATGCTGGTTTGCCCCTAACCAGGTTCCTGGCAGAAGTTTAAGCCCAGTACCTCGGGAAAGGGGGTCCTTGCTGCCCTCCAGCCAACTACTCTCCCCAGCACCACCCAGCTGAGCCCTTGGTGGAGGAAGCACAGGCAGGAGAGCCAGGGTGAGGCAGGGGAGGCCATGGGTCACGTCATACCTGTGCTTGGCCTTGATATGCATCTGCAGGCCATTGCGACTGGAGGCCCTGTGCCCACACTCCTCACAGACAAACAGCTTCTCTCCCCGGTGCTTGAAGGCCTCATGCAGGCGCAGCTCTGTCCGAGACAGAAAGCACTTGGAGCAGGTCGAGCACTGCAAGGCCACAGGAGAGCGTGGAGTTAGACAGCTCGCCCAGGTGCAGTTCGCAGCGTACGCCTGCAACAGACCCACCCACCACCCACAACCCGTCCCTTCACCTGCCGCTGCTGCTTTGGGGCCCTCCCTGCAGCCGCACCCCCAGCTCCAAGACACCTAATGGGATCAGGCAGCCTGACAAAGGCGAAATGCTGGTCACTACTTGAGTCTATCAACCAAAAAAATAACAAGGGCTGCTCCTGTACCCCAAAAAAGAATGTTTCCAGCAGCTCTGTAACTCCAACTGCCTGCCTTGCTAAACAGAGCCAGACAGGACAACGGGTGCCTTTCCCTCAGCCAGGCCTGAGCGCAGGATAATTCCCTCCCAAAAGCCCACCACTGCCCACCCGCTCCCCTTACTGCGTGGGGCTTTGGGGCGCCGTGCAGCTTTATCATGTGGCTCTGCAGGTCCTTCTTCTGCATGAACTGCTGGGCGCAGGAGGAGCACTGAAAGACAAGAGAGGAGGGTCAGCTTCCAGGCATCCCCCCAGGGAGTGATTTCGGTGTGAGGAGAGGACCAGCAGCATGCTGGCACAAAGGGCTGGGGAGCACCGTCCTGACACAGAACACAAATCCCAGGTAAGGCCGCAGAAAGCGCCTGGCTTTGGTGCCTCCCTGGAGCACATTCGGGCTCTGAGAAGGGGAATGACCCTCAGTGGGCTGCCGCAGGCCGGGGAAGGGAGCTGGTGCACTCGGCTCCCCGGAGGGGCTGGGCCAGGCTGCCCCAACACAGAAAGGCTTGCCCCCTCCTCCTTCTTGCCAGCACCTAGCAGCCGTTTGTGGGGACATCGAAGGCAGGCACTGCTGACCTTGTACGGCATCTCCCCTGTGTGTGACACCATGTGCAGCCGCAGCTCCATTCGCCTCTTGAACACCTCCTGGCAGACCGAGCACGTGAATACCTGCAAGAGATGGGGGAGGCATCAGGTTCTGCAGAACCAAGAGTCCGGCACGAAGCCCGCAGCTCAGACCAGCGCTTGGCACTCAGGCACTGGGACCTGGATCTGAAGTTTAACCCGCACCCACAGCGATCTGGGTCTTTTACGGTACAAAGAGTAACCTCACATGCTTGAGAAAAACAGACAAAATGAGAATTGTGTGGTAAATCAGACAAAAGCTGCTGCTGTCCTCATCGGCAGCAGACTCGGAGGGGTCCTGGCTGTGGTACGCACAGTGGTGATGAGGAGTTTTTGTTCGGTAGCTGAGTGTGACATGGACCGTGGTGAAAAAACGCCCTAATTCCACCCCTGCAAAATGACACCCACTTTCCAGATCACTGGTAGCAGCTTCCCAAAGATACCTGCTCAGATCGGTTCATGCAATTTCTGGCTTCGTGTTCCAGGAGATTCTCTTTTCTAAAATAACATTTGCCGCATTTGGAACATTCAAATGGCTTTTCTCCAGTGTGTTTCCTAGGGGGAATACAAATGGAGAACACCCATCACTGCCAGCCCGATGGCAGAGACGCACAAACAGGCCCGGCAAGGACACTGGGCAGGGAGAGGGAAGATCCCGGCAGCTTTTACACCCCCCCAGCACCATTATTCACGGTCACCCAAAAGCCACCTTTTATGCCAGCTTTGCTGATCCCATCAGAGCGCAGTCAAGCTGCTGGTGCCCACTGTGCTCACAAAACCTCAATTTCACGGGGCTAAGGTTTGCCCCGTGCAGATATGCCAAGCTGGAGCTCGTGCCCTCTCTGCAAGCACCCGCTTTGCTCTCAGTTACCAACCCCAAAGCTCCTCACAGCGCCCATCCAGGCTGGTGCACTGCGCTCCCCCAACCCAGGCAAACTGCCCACAGCCCATGCAGACTTTGAAAGCCCAGATTTGCCACATCCACCTGCAGCTGGTACATCCCCTGAAGGAGCCTCTCAATGCCTTATTTTTGAGCCAGGCTGGCTCCCACCCCTGAGAGCAGAAGCCCAGGACAGTTGTCGTGGGTTCTGGAGACGTATAACCCCCCCAGTTCAAAGCAGTCCCACCCCGGGGGACAGAGGAGACCTCCCTTTCCATCCCAGGGGACACTGTGGTGTTGAGACCAGCCGTTTGCCCACCCCCCATGGAGGAGCAGGCGGGAAGGGGCTGAGCATCGTGGGGCAGCATGGCATAGGTCCCGACACGCAAATGCAAGGGGAAGGAAAAGTCGGAGTGTTTACCTGTTGTGCACTTTAAGGTAATATTTGCTGAGGAAGGTTTTATGACATGTGGGGCACTCAACCGGCACCGCTGTACCTTTTCTGCTCCCCGGCGTCCCCGCTGCCCCTGCACTGTCAGGCGCCTTCCCCGGAGTGGGGTGCTTTTTGCTCCGCAGGGCTTTTTTCTCGGGAAGGGACTCGCCGTCGCTGTCCCCCCGCCCGCCGTCGCCCGCCGCCGCCTCCTCCGGGGCCGGGGGGGTGGCCTGCGAGGGAACAGGCGGCCGTCACCGCGCCTCCCCTAACGGGCGACCGACCCCCCCCCCCTCCCTGCTGCCCCCCCCTCCCCTCCCGTCCCCCTCACGCACCGCCTGCCCGCCGGGCTGCGGGGGCGCCGCGGCCGTGATGTCCGCCCTCCCCGGGCGGCTCGGGGAGGCGGCGCGGCGGGGCCGCTGGCGGGGGGCGGCGGGGCGGAAGGCGCGGCAGAGCGCCACGGCGTCGGGCACGCCGAGCTGCTCGGCGGCGGCCAGGAGGCGGGCGCGGTTGTGGGCAGTGAGCGCCAGGCGGCCGGTGTAGAAAAAGTCGAGGAGGAGCTGGAAGGTGTCGGCGAGGCCCTCGGGCAGAGCTACCGGCCCGCCGGGGCCGCGGGCGCGGAAGAAGCGGGAGCAGCTAGCCAGCACCGGCCAGTGAGCGCGGAACTCCCGCCCGCCCACGCCCAGCGTCGCGTCGCAGAACTGCCCCGCCGCGCGCTGCCGGTTCAGCTCCCGTAGGACGCGGACGCTGTGCGCCGCCGCCGCCGCCATGGCCGCGCTGCTACCGGGCCCCGCCAGTCGCCGCCATCTTGGCAGCGCTCCGGATGTGGCGTCAGCGTGCGACGGTTGCCGGCGCGCCGGATGCGGCGCGCGGGCGCGGCGGGCGAAGGGGAGGCGGGTGCTCCTGCCGCCTCAGGGCCCGGCCGAGGCGGCGGGTCGGGCCTCCCCCGTCCCCGGCGGGTCAGGCGTCGGCCAGGCGCCGCGTGTAGCGCTGGATCGCCATCTGGAAGTGCTCGGGCGTGTTGAGGCGCGGCCGCAGCAGGATGACGAAGGCCTTCGGGAGGAAGTAGCCGCCCAGCAGCGCGCCGAGCGTGCAGAGGGTGCTGAGCACCCGCACCGCCGCCGCCTCCCGGCCGCGGAGGACGCCCTGCGTGCAGAGGACGGCGGCGGAGCAGGCGAGCTGCAGGAGCAGGCTGCAGGTGAGGCACTTGGCCTCATTGTAGCTGGCGGGCAGGTCCTTGCCCGCGTAGCTGAGGGCGAAGCAGCAGGCGCTGAGCAGCACGCTGTAAGCGGTGGCGGCGGTCCTGCTCGCCGCGACGCTCGGGCCGCAGTCCAGCACCACCCGCTCGGCCAACGCGCCGTAGTCCTTGCGCGGCACCGAGGGGCTGGCGATCTCCGCGGCCAGGCATAGCACCGCCTGGGCCGCCGTGCTGGTGGCGATGAAGAGCACCGGTCCCCTGTGCCGCTGCCAGGCCTCGTAGAGGGCTGGCCAGCGCGCGTTCAGCTTGAAGATGCAGATGATCTGGAAGGAGCGTGTTGCCACACACGAGAGGAAGATGGTGAAGCTGATGGCTAAGAGGGGGAGCCGCAGCAGGCATGTGTGCCGGGTTGGCTCCCCGAAGTAGCAGAAGAGACTGCTGCAGGCACAGGCCAGAGAGCCCAGCATGAGGAAGCACATCTTCCCGCCTGCAGACTTGACCACCGGTGTGGAGGCATTCAGGCCAAAGATGATGGCCAGCCCTGCCATGAGCAGCATGAGGAGGATGGTGGGGGTCAGCAGTGCCCAGGAGATGGGCTCGGACCAGGACAGAAACTCGGCAGTGCGGTTGAAGCAAGCTTCACTCCTCGCCGGGGCCCACTCATCTACCCTGCAGGACTGGCAGCTGTAGAGGTCTGCAGAGGACAGAAGCCCAGGCAGTGACAGAGGCACCTTGCACACCACGGACCCGGGTAAGAGATGTGCTGCAGTACAGCACCCTGCCCCCACAGCTCCATGAGCTGTCTGTGAGAGGTGCCCACTCCTTGCGTCCTCCTTCCTCTTGGGCATTTCCAAGCCTTGGGGTGCAGAAGGGTCTCTTTTACCAAAAGACACCCTCTCAAAAGTCCCCCCAGTGGACTTCCTAGAAGTCGGCTGCTTGGGTCGAGAGGTCTGAGGCCCATAGGAGCTCAGCTGGGTGAGCCGAGACTCAGGGGTGTGTGGGCTGTGGGTGGGAAGAGGCTTGTGCCTTCAGGAGTAACCTGTGAAGGCTGGGAAGGGTCTGCAGCAGCCCCCCTTCTGCAGGCTTGGGTACGGGACAGTAACATTTGGGGGCTCCCTACTCCTGCTGTTACCTGGAGCTGGCTGTTTCCTCTCAGCTCAAGTGCGGGGCAAGGCTGCAGAATGACAAGCTGCCAGCAAGGGTTTTGTTATTGTGGCTGGTGACTCTGAGACAGGAGATTCCTGCTGCCTGTCCCAGGCAGGGGACATTTCCATATGCCAGCTGCTGGTGACCGCGTGGTACAGAAGCCCTGAATGCCATCTGGGGCACAAAGGCAACCACCGGGTCAAATTTCCCTCCCGGAGGATGCGGTGCAAGAAACAGCTGTTGGTCCGGATGTTCCTCGTCCCCTGGCTGCAGGAGAAGGGGCTCTGCTGGCACAATCTCCGCTGGCTGTTTGACTGTGTGGGCCCACCTGTGGGCAGCGCTCCCCGGAAAGCACAGGGCGTGGGGTTTGCATACCCATGGGTAAGCAAACAGGGGAGTCTGACCGACCGTGTTCAGGTGAGCTCAGAGGCTTTAACCAACAACAGGGAGGAAAAAGAAAGCAGGAGGGAAGAGGCTGGGGGAATAGCAAGGTAGAAGCAAGGAGCTGACAGGAGGAGGAGGAGGAAGAGGCAGGGGAGCCAAGCAGGAAGGAAGGGGAGCGAGAAACCCCCTAGGGCATACTGACCCGATCTGTTCAGGAAGGTTCCTGCTGGACAGGCCACACAGGTAAAGCAGCATCGGTGTCGGCTCCGCTGCAGCCGCTTCTCCCCAGGTCGACAGGCCTCGGAGCACACTGAGGCAGGAGCCTGTCGGGAGTGCGGCGAGGGTCAGGCAGGCAAGCAGGACAGGCAGTAGGACACCTCACTGAGCACCAGCCCAGACCTGCAGTGTTCAGGCAGCTTGCTGCCAGCTTTCAGGACAGGCCCTGGGCAGGAGCCAAGAGCTCACCACATTGTGGTGCTTACGGAGGTGGTAGGAAAATGACAATATTTAAAGGAAAAGTAGGAGCTTTTTTGGTTCATATGCCCTGGGGTTTTTTTGGAAGGATGAAAGCTGATACTCAGAACACAGATCACACACACACCCCATACCACCTCTGTCTGCCCTGCTGTGGGAAAATACCCCAGAACTGGCAGTGCTGGGTATGCAGCTAGCTTGGCAGTGAGCAATAAATAAGATCTGGATGCAGAACTGTACCTGGCGATCTTTTGTGTGCCACAGCATTTTGCCCTGGTCAATGCTCAGCCTGTCGGGATTCACACTGAAAGTTCCTACCACATTGAAACTCCAGCTCGGGCCACTCCAGTTCCACATGACAATGTCGTAGCCTTTACGAATGTCCCCGTTGGCATCAAAAGAGATGTGGCTCTTGTACAGGGTGAAGTTTACTTGCTTGATTTTTTGTAGGAGCTGTAAAACAGAATAGTAAGAGAACCCTTCCTGATGATGAGACTGTCCCTCAGGAGTGCCTTGTCTCAGGAGGGAGATGTGCTAGAGGGGGGTTCCTTATCTGCTCTGGCTCCTCTTTCCAACCCCCCAACAGCTAGTGTATGCCCAGCTGCAGGAATTCCCTTCCAGGTTTCTGTGAAGGGCTGGTGGTAGAGGAACAGAAGCAATCTAGGGCAGGGGGCTGGGTCTAGGTCCAGGCTGCTTCAACTGTGACAGGCAGCTGAAGCCCATGAGGCTTTTCAGCTGGGACATGAGCCTTTCAGAGGGACAGAGAACCCCTGGGCACAAGGGGAAAATCCTTCCCTGTGAGGACAGATCCTCATGGATCCTCTTCCACAAGGAATATCCTTCCTCCTGTTGCTTTTACCTGCCAGGGATAGACTTTGCCTTTGCTGCATGCCCCCGAGGCGCAGCCCAGCAGGTCGTGGAGGCCGTGTGCCACGGCGTACACAGCTGAGTATACGTTGAAGGAGGCTTGAGCATCGTACATGTCGGGGACAGCGGCGAGCAAGTGGCAGCTGGTGCAGCGCTGGGTGCAGTCCAGCTGGGCACTCCCTCCGATTCCCCCGCCTGCCTCTGTCCTGCCAGTACATCCAGCCGCAGCGCTTTCCTCTGCTGCCTTCCAAGACTCAAAGCGCTCCAGCATCGTGTATTCTATCTTCTCAACAGACATCCCAATCACCGAGCCAATACTCTGGATGCCAGGCACCTGCCAGATTGTTTGGGCTAATGACCAGTCTTCAGAGCCCACCCACACCATGCCTGTGACGTTCCTCTGGACCACCACCTCAAAGAAAGGGCAGGCACTTTTTCTGTTGGAGAAGACAACGGTGACGTTGACCCTGACATCCGTGAGAATTCTGACCAGGTTGTGGAGCTCCGGGCTGCTGGCGTCCTTGTTGACAGGGATGATGCCTCGGTAGGCAACGCACACGTTGCTTGCAGTCAGCAGCTTGTAGAGGGCGTCCAAGCCGTCCCTGCCGTAGGTGTTGTCGCTGCCCAGCAATGCAACCCAAGTCCACCCGAACCGCTTCAGCAGCAGGAAGATGGCCTTCACTTGCTGCCTGTCGCTGGGAATGGTGCGCAGGAACGAGGGGTAGAACCGTTTGAGACTCAGTGTCTCCAAGGTGGCTTCGTAACTAATCTGCAAAGGGAGCCAAGAGAAAGGGGGTTGCGCTCCCCCAGGCAGCAGCACCCTGGGAGCTAACAGCACAGGCAGCCCATCACCTGAAGAGACTTGGGGCTGGGCAGGCAGCAGACGCAGAGCCGAATGCGCTGCCGCCAGGGAAACCTTTGAAGGACAGCGAGCCAGCCACAATTCCTGCCTGCCAGCTGGGAAGAGCACGGAGGGGCTGCGTTTCCAGCTCAGCCTGTCTCCTCAGCTCCAAGCCCATCCTCCCTCCAACTGTTACTCCTCAGGAGCCCTTTTGTTCATCTGCCGGGGGAGCCACGCTTACCTCTGGTACAAGGAAGACGCCGAGGATGGCTGCTGTGGTGAGAGCCAGCCGGGTGCTGTCGGGCCCGATGACAGCCACTGCCTCGGGCTCATAGTGGCGGAAGGTGGGGAGCACCTCGACATCCCGGCTGCCTTTCCGGGCGAGGGCACGCAGCGTGGCGTGGAGGTTGGCGGGCTCCGAGCAGGTGTCGTGGATGTCGTAGCCCAAGGTGACATTGGGGAGGAGGGCGCTGGAGTTGTTTATCTCCTCCACGGTGAAGCGCATGGCCTGGGACAGGCAGTAGCCGTGGCTCTTGAAGGTGGCGGCGCTGTGCGGACGCAAAAGTGATTTTCAGGGAGGAAAAAACGCGTTTTTTGCGAGGGGAAACAGGGTGGGGAGGGGGACTCACTGGTCGCAGCCGGGCACCAGCGGCCGGGCGGCGGCCCGCGGCGCCGAGGCGTGTATGGGGAAGAGGCCGGCCAGGCAGTAGTCGCCGCGGCTGGTGAAGGAGGAGGCGGCGGCGGCGGCCGCGCAGAGGCAGAGCAGGGCGGGCAGCGGCATGGCGGGGCGGCGCCGGGCGGCGGGCGGCGCCTCTTAACGGGGCGGGCGGCGCCGGGCCGAGGGGCGGCCCCGGAGGAGGCGGAGGGAGGCTGAGGCGGCCATGCCCGCGCGGCGCGGCCCACCGTCCCGCCGCCCCCGCCGGGCCGCGTCCCGCGGGGGCCGGGCGGAGGCGGCCTGGAGGGAGTTCGCCGCCTCCTTCGCCCGCGCCGGCATGGTGCCGCCGGCCGAGCTGGGCCTGGCGGCCGTGGAGGCGGCGGAGGGCGCCGCCGTCCTCCTCCTGGCGCCGCGGCAGGTGGGCACCGACCGGCCCCGCAGCTCGCTCCCTCCCCGCCGCCGCCTCCTCACCGCTCTCTCCCCCCGCAGGCGCTGACCTTCACCGGGAAATGCCGCCTGCGCTGCCTCTACGGCGCCGTCCGCCTCCTGGGCTTCGCCGTCGCTTCGCACCAGCCGGGACTGCCGGTCTTCTCGCCGGCCACCCACTGCGCGCTCACCCTGGAGGCGCTGCCCGCCGACCGCCCGCCCGCCGCCGACCTCCGGCAGCTCCGCGCCGCCGCCCGCGCCGCCATGCGGGCGCACAGTGTCCGCCGCCGTGAGTGCCAGCCGCGGGGAGAGCGGAGGGCCGCCATTTTGCGGGCGGTGCGGGGCGGGCGCCATTTTGCGGGCGGTGCGGGGCGGCAGCCATTTTGCGCGCGGTGCGGGGGCGCCACCATTTTGCGGGCGGCGCTGCCACCGCCCGTTGGCGCGGGCTGAGGGCGGCGCTCTCCCCCCGTTGCAGAGGCGCGGGTGAAGGTGATGGCACAGTTCTCGCCGGAGTGCGCCGTGGTGCTGCTGGAGCACCTGGACACGCCGGTGACGCGGTTCCTGCTGAGCCACCCGCCGCTGTCACGGCTCTTCGAGCCCCAGGTGAGACCCAGAGGGCGTCGTGATGCCCGCTCCACCCCGGGCGGCAGCGCCGATGCCGTGCCTTCCCCACAACGGGCCTTGTGCAGAGCGAGAGCCGGCTGCCCCGCTTAGCGTGCTTGTCGGCGTCCAGCAGCGCAGCTACAAGGCCTTGCACGCACCTTGCGAAGCATTTTTCCCTTTTTTCTAGAAAAAGGAAGAATCCAGCTTTACACCAGAAGATGCAGTTCTGGCATCTGTTGGCATTGTGAAATGCAGCCCTGATCGTGGGCTGCTGGTGTCAGAGAGCATGTGCCTGGCCCTGGAGGAGCTGATTCAAGCGTGCTGTGGTGAGTGGCTTGGTGAGACCAGGAGCTTTAGTAGCTTGAGGAAAGGAAGTTCACGAGGCTTTCCATGAGTTAAAGTTGGGGAGAGCGTGCCCTGTGACAGGCACTGATAGAGGGTTGTATTTTTCTCCTCAAGAGTGGGACTCTTGATCTCATGCATCACCCCACGTGGGTTTGTGCTTGTGCTGGCAGACAGGCAGGCAGCTCACTGCTGTAAAGGCACTTCCCAGTCTGATGGCAGAACTCATTTTGCTTATCCTTATCCAGCAGCATCTAAAATACTGTGAGCAATTGGAGTTCATATGTGCTGGCTTGTAGTGCTAGGGCTTGCTTCTCACTTCAGGAGCCTTTTTCCTTTACACGGGTACGCTTAACATGCTTCTCTTTAAGTTTGTTTTTTTTTTCGGTTTAATTAAAATATATCCTAGTCAGACCACAGAGTCTTGTAGGGTTTGGGGAGCTATTTTATTAACAAATTTGTGTAAACAGGGCACATCAGAATAACTGACAGCATTGGTCCATTTCAGAGTATGTTTGTCTTTGCAGCGGAAGATGAAGGTGTTCCTGTGGTTCTGGTGTGTGGCCCAAAAAACACTGGGAAATCGACATTTAACAGATACCTAGTTAACTTGTTACTGAATCGGTGAGTCTTTTCATGTTCTACAAGTTAAGTACTGCATGGGTTTTAGAAGAAAGAAAAACTGCCTGCCAAGATTTTCAGAAAAGCTGTTACAACTGGAAGGTGGATATTGTTTAAAAGCAAACAAACAAAAATTCAGAAAAATAAGCATTCTTGTCTTGGGTGCCTTTCAGAAAAGTTGATTACTGAAATATTTCCATCGAACTACTACTAAATTGCTGTACTGAAATATGTGAACTAATTGGGCACCAAGCAGTTAGGGTTCAGTAAGGAATTGGGGGTTATAACACTTAAGTTATAACTTACTGCATGTTTTTGTTAGTGTCTTTGAAGATTCTTGGCAGGGCAAGGCATAGAAGCTTATTCCCCTGACCACTCTGTGCTTAAATGAAGATTATAAAGTTACAAATCTTAAATGGCTGGTCTCAGGATTCCCAGCTAATGTGGGAGAGGCAGTACACTGATCAGTACCACCTCTGATTATTGTTCTAGCTACTTCCCTTAAAGCTGAATAGGTACGGAGCTACTGTAATATAATAATAAACTGTAGCTGAGCTTTTTGCGTTCTTGCTTAATACCTTCTTAAGTGCGGGAAGGAGAGAGATGAGTGGTGGTTTGATTTTGTTAAAGAATTTAATTTTGACAACCTGGAACAAAATCAGCTTGTGTTTCTGATGTGTTCCAGGTCATGTCCTGTTTCTTTTTTTAGTGGACGCTAATATACAGGCTTCTTTCACTGCAGCCTTCCCTCAGTTGAATATATGGAATGTGACATAGGTCAAACTGAGTTTACGCCACCTGGATGCGTGTCTTTAAGTAAAATAACAGAGCCAATTCTCGGTATGTGTTTTGCCATTTTCTGCAGTTGCCAGAAACCTGTTTCATTTCCGGAAGGTGCTTTCTGAGTATAGGCTGTACTTTAGGGGAAGTTGGCCACAGCTATCAAAGGTGCATATGGAAAATGAAACAAAGGCTGTTAAAGGTCTCTTGCTAGGAGCATCTAAGCTCCATGTGATAATCTCCCTAAGTAACACAGAGATATCTCCCTGCTTGTTTTGTCTCTTTTTAAAAGAGGAGATAGTTGTTTATATAAAGTGGGGGAACAGGCTGTGGCATGTCAAAGCAGATTTTCAGCCTTTCAGATTTGAAAGGTCTCTTTGGAAAAATCTTCCCCAGTTCTTAGCATCCATAGATAAAACTAGCTTGAGAAATAACATGGGGATCCACACAGGTTGGGGGCTGTTGTTAGGAGCGTAAAAAAGCTAGAGTGAGAGAAATTGCTTCGATTTGTGGTCTTGTGGATTTGGGTCACTGTCTGAAAAGGATATGGCCAGACTGGTTTACTCTTTGGATGGTCTGTCTTAGAAGACTTGTTTTAAAATTCACAAGTGTGTAACCAGTTATTTTAAACAAACAAACAAACAAAACAAACAAACAAACAAAAAAACTTCCTAGCATGGAGTCTTGCAAGTGACAAAAAATTCTCCGTAGGTGCATGCTGTACAAGAAGGGCTGTTAGCATGTGAAAGAGGATAAATTATTTTGGAAGGGATTACATTAGGTCCTACAGGAATCAGAGTTTTTTTGATTTGACTTACTGAAACCACTAGAAGTTTGCTGCTTGCTTTTTCAGGTCCGCCGTTCACTCATCAACAAACACCACATAAGATGGTGTATTACGGACAGACTAGTTGCGAGCAGGACACGGAAAGATACCTTGATGTTGTGAAGTATGTGTTCAGCTCTTACAAGAAGGAAGTGCCTTTAGTGGTCAACACCATGGGCTGGGTGAAAGGTAAACAGGATCAATCAAGAGGTGGTGTGGCAGGAAGGTAATAATCATAGTGGTACACAACCATGCTTTCTAGAGTCCAGAACCAGAAAATTCGTCTTACCTACCTTGAGCTAGTACTGGTCTTCCATAACAGTGTTCTGACCTGTTTATGTCATGGCAGCAATCATGTTTTCTCTGCTCCCCAAAGGTGAGGGGTTGCTGCTCCTGATTGATATCATTCGGCTGTTGTCGCCCAGTCACATTGTTCAGATGGATGTGTACGACTGGAAAGCCATGGCTCCGCTCACCCCGGAGTATGTTCATCTCACACCTGGCCTGTACACCAAGGGCAAACAGCAAGCCAAGTGCAAGCAGATGGGTACGAGTGGAGCGGAGAACTGGAAGCCCTCTGAAGCTGGGGGAGATGCATTGGCTCCCGAGTATAAGTTGCTGTACGTCCATCCGGAATTCCCTCGAGCAGGGGTTGCAGGTGAAGCGTAAGTAAAAGTTTATCGCTATGTGGTGGTTAGTGGGCTCAACAAAATCATACGTAGTCCTGATGGCAAAGGCTCTTGCTTTGCTTTGGCTTCGGCTTAAAGAGCTCCATTAAATTGGTCAGATCTTATTAATTTACTTATTAGGGGGTTGTGTGGCGTTGGTTGTTTCAGTTTTCTGGGTATTTTGTTGGGGGAGCGGTGTTTATAGGAAGGTTTGGGTAGGATTGGTTTTTTAGATTGGTGGGGAGGGGGTTGTTCCTCCCTACTCCCAGTGACTACTGACAGTTACTTTTACACTGGACTTGACTTCCACTTGGAATCATTGAATATTACATCTCTCTTTTTTTCTAATTGGAATGTTCCATACCCATTTCTTACAGACCTAGATGATGATTACATTATTTCTTAATTTCACTGGTACTTTGAGCATCTTTGAAATGCTTATTTTCCTGGATCTTGGGCCTTTCTTGCCAATTTTAAGTGCTGCTTTTTTGGCTTGGCCTTCGCTAATGAGTTATTTAAGAAAACAAATTTACTATGTTTTGCAGCTGACTGACTGAAAGGTGTGTGGCTGTCAGGGTTGGAGAAGGGAGCTGTTATCTAATAACAGACTTTGTTAAATAGAAAACTAAACACCATCCTTGTTAATTAATACCTTTTTACAGTTGAAACAATGCGCTAAATCCTGTGATCCCTTAGAGGTAGTAAAAACACGGCTCTAAATTTTCTTAAGCAGTAGAAGTTTTAAAAACTAAACTTGTGTGAAATAGCAGCTAATATTGTATGGCGTTCTCGGGACTGTCCGGGGTGGCTGGTTGGAGTCGCTGTGTGAGGGTGTGCTGCCTTCCCTTGACTTCTTGGGGTTATTTTCCAGGCGAGTACATAGCGGCATCTTGCGTGACATGTCCATACTGGGTTACCTGGGTCAGCTGCAGTCCCCAGACATTGGGGCCGTGCTTCCCCTGCACAGTCTTGTGCCATATCAGGTAAATGAGCGTTTCTAAAAAAGGCTTGGAGATGTTGCAGAGAGCCTGGCTTGAAGTAATTGACAGTTCTGCTTGTACTGCAAATGTTTTTCAGAAGAGGGAAAAAGGTTCTGTAATCTGCAAAAAGCTAGAAACACTGAATAAAGTTGTTATAAGTGAGGGTTTTGTTGAGGTGTCAGTGTGGCACGTGTTCTCTTGTGTTCAGTTGTTAGTGTTGAAACTGGTTCTTTTTGCTGTGGAGATAATGCCTGTCTGTAGGTGTGGGTTTGGAGCTCTTGGGTTTTGTGTACTTAGCATTAGCTTATCTCCGAACTGGAACTAAATTGATGTTGAGCTGATGAACGGTTTCTTTTTTTCACACCCTCAGGTACCTTTCAGTGCTGTTGCACTCAGGGTTATTCACACCGATGTTGCTCCTACCAATATCATGTATGCAGTGAACGCCAGCTGGGTGGGGCTCTGCAGGATACCAGATGAAATCAGATGCCAAACAGATGGGCCGGTCTTGCTGACACAGACACCGGTCTGTGATTGCCTTGGCTTCGGTGAGCCACTCAGAAACCTTGAGCTGCCTTCTCACCTGTCGCGTTTGACAGATAGGTTGCAGAGTGACGGAATTGCCTACTCTTTCAAAAACGACTGAAAAAGTGGCATGAGAGAAAAGAATAGTCGTATATTCTCTTCTGTTACAAGCTGTACTTCAGGTCCTTTGCTTTCCACTGACTTGTAACAGCTGTGGGGAGTGTCCCTGAGCGGCGCCTGTTGCAGCTTGCTGCTCTCGCTCTTTCGTAACTCGACTGTTTACTTGCTTTCTGGATACACATTCTCAAAAACAGATGCCACATGGATTATGTGAAATTCCTTCTCTTGCCTCTCAGTTTGCTTCTACGACTCACTTTAACGTTACAGTTCTGACTTGGAGGTTGATCCTGAGCTCCTTGAGTTTCTGTTGGAACATGCCAGTGAACAGGGATGCATGGTTTGGGAAGTTCGCTGTTTGTATGTACGCTGAGATACAGCAATTCAGGTTTTTCTCAAGACGTGTCTCAAATCCTTCTCTTGTTCTATAAGAGCTGTTAATTCAAAGGGCTCCAGCAGTGTCTGGTTGTACAGTTCAAAGTGATCAGGTGGAGTTAAGACTGAACTTTGCATGGTTTTTTGTGGTGTGTTTGTTTTTTGTTTTTTTTTTTTTTTTCCAGGAATTGTCCGAGGGGTTGAGATGGAAAAGAAGCTTTACCACATTCTGACGCCGGTGCCTCCGGAGAACCTGAGACTAGTGAATTGTCTGCTCCTTGGAAATATTGCTATCCCAAACTGCGTTCTTGTGGGCCAGGTAGGACTTGCACGGGAAGAGGGTGGGAGCTGGCTGAACTTAGGCTGGCTGGCAGGTTTTCCGTTTTCTGATTTCTGAAGCTTTATGTGTGCCCAGAGATGCCTGGGCATTTGCAGATGGTTATCTCTGTAGGAAATTGTCCTTAACACGTAGAAACAAGGGAGAGGAGAACATTCTTCTCGTGTTTCAGATACCAGAGTGGGGTTTGTTTGCCGATAGCTTGCTCCTTTCCACCAGTCAGCTCTGTCAGTCTGCAGGGGAAGGTGCTGCTTGTGCCATTGGAGATACGAGTTCTTAAAGTTTTGTTTTTCCTCTTCCCAGCAAGGAGTTGAGGGAGAGATCCCCTATGTCACATCTGATTATAACTACAGCATCTTGGGGTCTGGGAAGCTGAAAAAGAAGAAGCATTTCAAGAGGAGGGAGTACGCGTTCGAGTGCGATTACGCCTGAAGCCTTGGGTGGTGGGATTTGTTTTGTCCTCAGACTGGCAAGAGCACGGTGTGGGCACAGAAGCTCTGGTGCTACAGAGCTCTGGGACCCCGGAGAGGTGTCTAGTGGAGATACTGCAGCATGTCCATTTTTGATAATGTTTTATATTTTCAGTATGTATTTTGCTGTTTTGTAATAAATATCTATTAAAAACGTTGGTTTAGCTTGAATTTTTTCCTCGGCCTCTGTTGACTTGGACACGGCTGACAGAAGCAGGGGGTGGTTCCCAGGGAGCGCGTGCTCTGCTGCAGATCGGAAGCAGTTCTCCGTTTGAAGCCTTGCCTTCACTTAGCTCTGGGTTTTGGAGAATGACCCCTGGGGCATGGTAGCTGTAACCCTGGGTTGCTTGTCATTTGGTACGGGGTCCTGCTGGCAGTTCTCTCCCTGGCACTGCGGCTGACGTGCAGCTCTGGGTGTTCCACTCCTCCGGGACACGGGGAGGAAGGAGCAGGTCAGAAAATCCTCTGTCCCCCGGGGTGACCGCGGCTCTGGCCGCTGGAGGGAGGCACTCACTCGCTGCCTGTCTGTGCTGCCACAGCTCGCCTGTGACCGGCCCGGCGACGCTGTATCATCCCACTGCGTTTAAGTTCATGGTTCAAGTTCAAGATCCTGAGCACCAGTCTGGGAAGAGCTCTGGGTCCAGCCGGAATGTCTGAATAGGTTGTGTGACAGGCAGAGGCTAAAAGGGGACAGGAGTGGGGAGGAACTCCGGACTCACGTGCTGCACAGTGCGCCGGGCTGCTGGGTTGTTCCCTGGGGAAGACAGAGGAACTTTCTTTTTTTTCTTTATTTTTCCAGCTCTTTGTCAGGGCAGGGATTTGCTCCTGAGTGAAGATGAGGTTGGTGGGAGTCACGCAGAGGTGAGTGAGCGTCTCAGGCTGAGTTGAGGACCTTTTTGGCAAAACCACTTCTTGATGGGTAACACCATCACTTTTAATGGATTCATGACTGCAGAAATAACCTGGTAGCTAACGGTGGTTCCTGTGACCGTGGTGTGGCTCTGCCTGTGTCCCAAAGCAGGGGGACAGTCTGACCACGGGGTCCGCGCCCCTGAGACAGGCACCCGGTCACATCCCCTGTGGCCAGGTCTCTCCCACAGAGGAAGGAGGGACATGGTGCGCTGCTCAGTGCTGGATCTTTTCAGCTGGCCGCTGCTGTGGGTGTGAGTAATGTGTGAAAAATGCTTTTATCTGGTTTGCGAGGAGATTTCCTTGCACACCAGAAACACGTACCTGTAAAGGAACAAATTAAACCAGATGACTGCTGGAGAGGAGCTGCAAAGCGCTGTGGGGCATTGCTGCCTTTTAAAGAGTTAAAGCTTTAACTTAATCCAGGCCTAATTATCCCCATCTGGCTGGGTCTGGCAGTGCAGGAAGGACTTGGCTGGCAACCTGGCCTGAACGGTGGCTAAAATAAATACGGGGGCTGTCGTGCAGCCGGGGGAAAAATCCCAGGCGAGGCGGGGGTTCGAGTCGCAGGGGAGCAGGCAGAAAAGGCGCTGGGAAAGGTGAGATGGGCGAGCGGCGCGGGTGAAACACCCGGGGCTTGAGCATCCCCCTTGGTGCTGCTGCCGGTCCCCCCAGCCAGCCAGGGGTACCCCCCTCCTCGGAGCTGGGGCCCGCGTGACCCCCATGTGCCCACACTGAGCTGCAAGTGTCCAGGTTTGGGTCATTCCAGGGGATCACTGAGCTGCTGGCGCCTGCCAGGGCCCGGAGGTGGATGGTGCAGCCTCTGGCAGAGAGTCCTGGCGGGTCTATTCCGGGGGGAGAGTGGTACGGGGCAACCAGGGGCTTCAGAGCATAAACCTTGGTGTGGCACCCCCCAGCAAGGGTGGGGGCACTCGGTAGTGTGATCAATGGGAAATCGGTTACTCGGCACTTAAAGCATTAAGGATGTGCCGCATTAAGCGGGATGGTTGGGGGTTTAATGATGGGATCTGTTAACTCTTTAGTGATTTTATATTTTTGCTTGTTTGTTCTTTAAATTTCTGGCTACCTTTTCTGGCAAAGGGCACCTAGAGGCAGCAAAACTATGGGGACCATGTGGCACCTTCAGGAGAAGATGCTGTTGATGCAGATGTGTTTGGGGGCTGGGGTGGTCTCAGCCTGGCTGATCGTCCCACACCATGTTATGTTTTCCCCCTGTTTTGGGGAGAGTTTTGCCTGTGGCAGGACAGAGCTGCGGTCCTTTGCTGCCTTTGCGGGTTTTAAGCCCTGTCTGGTGCTTTCCCATTTTTCTCAGATTTAGCAGGGGCAACCCCTCCCTAAAGACCCCTGGCTTTTCCCGCGTGGGCTGGGGCCCCCCAGCGTGCCCACGGGTGCGGGGGTGCAGCAGGGACTCGGGGCGGTGCATTCCTGCCCCCCCCCAAAAGCCGTCTGACGGTGGAGCCGCCAAACAGCCCCCCTCTTCATGCCGATTATTTTAATCACAAGCACGTCTTGTCTCCGTGGCCGAATGTCTTTCATAGACGACGGAAAGTGAAATTTGTGCAATGTCTGTGGGAGGCTGAAGAAAGGCCCTTTGTGCCGACCTCCCGGGCACCCTCTGCCGCTGCCGGCCTGAATGCACCGCTTGTCCGGAGACCGGGACCCGCTCTTAAAGCCGGAGCTGGGCTCCCCTGGCTAGTCCCACCGGCGGGGCGGGCACGGCTCCGGGGGGCCCCCGGCTGCCACCCCAGGATGTTTCTGTACTGGAGGAAGCGGGGTGCCTACGAGCTGGAGGCTTTGCCCGCCGGGATGGCGGGGCTGGAGTACGGGGCGGTGGAGCGCTTCTCCTGGAGCTCCAGCCTGGACATCAGCGAGGAGCTCGGGGGTAGGTGGCTGGGGGGGCCGGGGGGCCGGCGGGCTGCGGGCTGCGGGCAGCTGTGCTTGGCTAAAAACCTCCAGCCCTGGCAATGAGGGTGAGGGGGGCCAGGAGAAGCTCTGGCCGGCATGGGGATGCTGCGGGGATGCTGCAGGTGCAGCCGGGGAGCGCTCAGCAAACCACCCTGTGCCACCGGCACCGCTCCCTTCCGGCCCAGGCCTCAGTGAGCTGCCGCGGTGTGCTCTGGTGCAAGGACGGTCTGGTTTCAAACTGGTTTGCTATCACCGGGAGAGCCGGGCACGGTAACACAGCCGGCAGCAGGAGCAGGAGCCGGAGGAGGAGTTGGCCGACCGGGAGAGGAGCTAGTGGGGACAGGATCCCTCCTCTGGCTCCTGAAGTGTCCAGTGAGGACCTGGACACCCTCCTGCCACCACCAGAAACTGCCCCCCCGGCCCCGTGTGCTCCCCAGGGTGCACGACCTGCTGCCGGGGTCAGCGTTGGGGCAGAGCCAGGCAGCTCTGGCCGTGCCAGCGGCTTCGGTGTGGGGCTGGTCCCCGGCACTGCCAGCTGCTCCGGCCGGCCTCGAGTCTTCGGTGAGTTTGGAAAACTTTCCCTCGGGTGCATGAAAGAATTTCTTGTTTGTTTCCGTTATTATTCCCGATAGGTCAAGTGAAACAGCGGCAGCGGGGGGCGGCCCAGCACAGCAGGGGCTGCGGGGACAGAGCCCTCATTGTGCTCCCGCCACGGGGGCAGCGCGGCAGCCCCGGCTCCCATGGGATGGCCCGGGGGTCCTGTCTGCGCCCGGGATCGCTGCCTGGCCGGGAGCTGGGGTGGCCGGCACCAGTCCGGATCGTCTTCCCCTCTCTGGGCCAAAGCAGCAGCTTTTTCGACTCTGCCCCAAAAGACGTTTTTTCCCACAGACTGAGTCTAACCCCAGCCTTGGCCGCAGTCCAGCTCAGGCCTGCGTGGATGCTGTTTTTGTTGGCAGGAGGGATGCGGGAGAGCAGGGTAGTGTGGCGGGGGAAGCCCCTGTGCCTGCTGCCCTGCTGCTGTGGCTGGTGTGGCTGTGCTCTCTGGCATGGCTGTGCCACCTGGCTTCTCCACATCTTCCGCATCGGCTCCGTGCCCGGCAGACAGCGTCCCACTGGAGCATCAGGGCAGCTTCCCATCTCCCACCAGAGCATCCCCACCCCACAGGAGGGTGTTCGCGCTGCTCATTTGCTGCGAGCTGCCCTGGAGACTGTTATTTTTAAACAATTAGACATGACACATAACAAAAGCCTTCAAAATAGGATTTGTCCCTAAGGCAGATTTAACTGTCAAAGCTTAATGTGGCTCCTAAGCCCCACTGGAGGCTGGCAAGTGGTAGATTTAGAATTCCTGCTGCAGCCCTGGTCCGTGCCGGCCCTGGGTCAGGTCCGTGTCCTGATTCTGCGACTCAGGGTGCCGGACAGGAGGTACCAGATCCTGATACTGTGGGATGCAGCGCTGGCTCTTGGGCATGGCTTTTCATCCCCCTGGATGGGCTGCGGGGCAGGCGGGCGCAGGCAGACCCAGCCTCAGTTGAGCCCGAGGGATTTGCCAAGCCCTTAAACCATGGGTTTGTGGTGGGGGAGCCTCGGCACGACCCCCCTGCACAGGCAGGGCTGGGGGGGGGGCTCACCGCGGCACCCCGGCACTGACCTCCCTCTCTCCCACAGCTGAGCCGTGCCCGCCGGAGGAGACTGTGCTGCGCTGCCAGAACCCTGACTGCAGCGGCGAGAGGAGGGCGGCCAAGGTGGGTCCTGTGTGCTGGTGGGCAGAGATGGGCAGCTGCTTTCTGCCGGTGCCTGTGGTGGGCTCATGGGTGAGAAGGGGCAGTGGGCAGCTCTGCCTGACCTGCCGCACCCCGAAGCTCTCCCTGTCATGGCCAGCAGCACCCTGCCAGCCATGTCCCCCCCAGCCCGTGCTGGCCATGCATTCCCCAGTGGTGTTGTGGTCCTGCCGGCATTTATCAGCGCGGCAGCTTGCCTGTTTCCCCTCGCTGGTGTGGCTCGGGCTAATCTGCTCCAGCCCGTCTGTCCCCCTGCTCACTACCATGATACCGGAGTGGATTTAGGGTCCCTTCTCTCCTAGCGACTGGCTGGGTATGGGGTGGGGGTCCTGGCCAGGCTGGGGCTCGTCCTGCTGCGGCACGGAGCTGCATCACATCCCCCCTCACTTTGTGGGGCAGCTGCGGGGTGCTGGGAGCGTGGTGTGGCCGGGAGCTGATCCCTGGGGTGGGCAGAGGGGTTTGGGTTGGGGTCCCCTGCAGGGGCGGACATGGGGTGGATGGAGAGCCCCGCACCCCAGCGGGGCAGCTACTGGGGGTCCCTGAGCAAGTGCCTGTTGCGGTCACTGCCTGGAGCCCATGGCTGTGGTCCCCATCTCACAGGTGCCATGGTGGCCGAGACGGTGTTGGGCTGGGGCCACGGCGGTGGGAAAGGAGGGCTGGGGCTGACCCGTCTCTAGGGCTGGGGGTAGGACACTGGTGGGTGCCACAGAGGTGCTGGTGGCCCCTCGAGGAGCGCGCGGGTGGCGGGAGCACATCAGCTCTGACCTCATCAGCACCGGGAGGAAGGAGGGCAGGAAGCAGGGGCGGCTGGGGCTGCATGGGCTCTTCCTCCCCACAGCGGCATGGCGCACTGCAGGCAGGCCCAGGCAGCACTCCCTCCTCCCTGGCAGCCCCTCGCACCCCTCTGCATGCAGGGTGGCAATGGGGGTCCCACACAGGGATGGGGATGTGCCGGCGGTGCAGTGGGGCTCACCGGCAGCAGCCGGCAGCACCGCGGTTGCCGGCAGCAGAGCTAGCCAGAGGCCCCAGCAAGGCGGGTGCTGGCCGGGGGTCACGGGCTGTGCACCGCGCTGGGGGCCCGGCCGGGGGTTTAAAAATAACCCACTGTGAATGCCCGGCGGGGCTGGGGCCGCGCACAATCGGAGGAAACGTGCCGGCTTCGAGCATTGTTTGGCTGCAGACACTTGCTTCCTCCGTCCTGCCCCGGGAACGCTGCTCCTGCCGGCCCAAAGGGGCTGCGGCACAGGAGTGCGGCCTCCCTGGCACCCGACGAGGGGCAGGTGGCTGTCCCCCCGCTCCCCTCCTGTGCACAGGCATGTGTGGCCCCCCCGGGGTCCCTGCGCAGCGCAGCGGGGAGGGGGCTGTGCAGTGCAGCCCCCCTGGCTCTTGGCCACATCCTGCTCACGCTGCTTTTCCCCGTCTGCTCCAGCCTCAGCGTTGCCCGCCAGTGGTGTGCGGCAGCAGTGCGGGATGGAAAGAGGGGTCCCCGCTGCCTGTGGTGTTGCCCGTCCCTCCCGCTGGCAGCTCCCAGGCAGCCCCTGTCCGGCTCACCTCTGTCCCTGTCCCCACGCAGGTATGCCACCATGCGGAGTGCCGGCAGCTGAACCGCAGCGGCCCGCTCAGCCTGTGTGAGCTCTGCGACAGCCACCTCCATGGCGCCATGCACTTTGACGGCCACATTCGCTTTGACCTGCCCCCACAAGGTGAGCCGGGCTGGAGGCAGCCGGCACCGCTGCGTTTGGTGGCTCTGCAGCTGTGGTGTGCGCTCGGGGCCAGCACGGTGCAGTGATGGGAGTGGGATGTGCTTGGGTCTGGTGCAGCACGGGAAAGGGAGTGGGATACAGCCAAAGCCGGCAGGGGGCTAGGGGTGCCGGCACAGCCAACTTAACACCCATCTGCAGGCTCCATCCTGGCCCGCAACATGTCGACACGCTCATGTCCCCCGCGCACCAGCCCTGCCTCCGACGTGGAGGAGGAGGAGGAGGAGGGACTGCCGGACAGCAGAGGGTGAGGCCCTGGCCCTCCATGTCCCCTGCTCATCCCCAGCCCGTGGCGTCCCCGTCACCCTGCCCGCCCTGTGCCTGCAGGGAGCGGAGGAGCTCGGCGCTGAAGGTGACCAAGAAGAAGGCTTGGCGCAGGCACACGGACGTAAGGCACCGGCCCCTCTCCCCAGGGTGGCCCTGGTGGGTGGGTGGGACCCCTGGGCGAGTGGCCGTCACCTCCCTCCAGGACCCCAGCAAGGAGTGCTTCACCCTGAAGTTCGACCTCAGCGTCGACATCGAGGCAGAGATCGTGCCAGCCGTGAAGAAGAAGTCCCTGGGGTGAGTCTGCCGGGGGCGTATGCAGGGATGGATGCAGGGATGGATGCATAGACGGACGTGGCTCTTGTGTCCCTGCAGGGAGGTGCTGCTGCCAGTCTTCGAGAGGAAGGCGATCGAGCCGGGCAAGGTGGATATCTACCTGGACCAGTCCCACACGCCACTCTCCCTCCAGTTCGAGGCGTACCGCTTCGGGGGGCACTACCTGCGAGTGAAAGGTGCGGCAGGGGCTTGACGGGAGGCTCAGCCACCCCGGGGCTCCCAGGGGACTCTGACAGCTCGATGCTTCCGCAGCCAAGCCCGGGGATGAGCTGAAGGTGGAGCAGACAGCACGGGATGCCAGGTCGGCCAGCCTGCCCATCCTGCACCCCACCAGCACCACCACGCTCCTCGGGCTGGCGCCGGAGCCAGTGCCGGGATGCCGGGAGGGCACCAACAGCCTGGTGAGTACCAGTGCCAGTCCTGGGGGTAGGAATTGGGGAGGGGGTGGCACAGCACGGGATACCCTGTTAGCCATCCTTGACAGGAAGATGGGGACATGGGGCAGCAGCATGACATCTCCTGGGTGGCCTTGTGTGGTGTGGGCTGAAGACCTGCCCAGAGCTAGAAGAGCTCCCAGCTGTGCTGTGCTGGCTGTGCCATGCCAACTGTGCCATGGTGACTGTGCCAGACACGACAGCTCAGCCAGTGGCACCGGTCCCACGGCTGTGCCATGTACAGACTAGCACCAGAGCAAAGGCAAGCAGGAGCCCCGGGGGCCCTGGGGCTTGCCCTGGCCGCCAGTCCTCTCGCTGTGGCGCCTGGCAGCTGCCAAGCACAGATCGGTCCTGCCCCGTGGACCCTGGCCCCAGATAAGGCGTGGGGCCGGGCTGGCCACCATGCTCACGGGGAGTGGCTGCAGGGGAGACGCAGTGCTCAGCCCCACGCCAGCAGCCCTTAAAGGTGGCAAGCTGGCTGTGTGGCCAGGGCTGGTGGCCGCCCGTGTCCAGCACTACAATGCCTGGCTGCAGGACCAGCAGGGCCCCAGCAGGGCCAGGGGGCCAGGGGGCACCCAACTACCCTCACGGGCATCTCGGCTCCCACTGCCTTTCTGGGGGCAGGCAGGAGCTGAGCTGCGCCGGGGTGATGGGGCTGGCAGCAGCACGGTGAGTAACGGGGATGGTGCCCCAGTGGCTCTTCCCACCCGGGGATGGGGACGTGGCGGGGCGTGGGGCAGTGGTGGCAGCATGCCACGTCCCATGGCTCGGTGGCAGGCAGGAAGCCCTGGCCTTGCTGCCCTTTGTGCCGGGGTGAGGAGATGACAGCGGCCACGTCCCGGCACAGCTCAGAGACATGCAGGGAGGCAGCTGGTGCAGTGGTGCCCAGGCTGGTGGGAACCCTTGGCTGTGACCCAGCTCTCGCGGCTGGCCGGGGGGCTTTGATCTCTGCCGGTGAATTGTTCAGCTCTGATTAGCTTATCTAGCGAGGAGGGAAATTAGGTTTTCGGCGTTGGCCCCACCTCCTTTTGTTTCGGAGGAGTCCGGCCACTGCCTGCCCGGCTCCAGCTCCGCCATCCCGGCTGGGAGAGCGACTGGGCGGGCAGCTGGGCTGGGGTGCTGCACCCCGTGGGATGCCCTGAGCCCCCACGCTACCGGGGCTGCTTGCCTGCGACTGGCTGGGCTTGGCCAGGCAGCACCCGGGGCCCTGCGCCCCCAGGATGCAGGTAGGCAGGTCAGTGAGGGCAGGGGAGCGTGGCGGGGGGGACCCAGCTGGCCGGGGGTGCTGTCTGGGTGTCTGTCCCACGGGTGTTTGAGGTCAGCTCTACTGTAGCATTATGCTGCACCATGCTGCTGTCCCCACCCCAGTGGCCCAGGCACGCAGTTCCAGGCCATGACCCGGGGGGCACGGGCTGTCCCCCACTGCAGGCTCCTGGCCGGCGGAGGAAGAACATGACGGAGTTCCTGGGGGACACCAGCATCCCCGGCCCTGAGCCAGCCCCACATGGTGGCGGCTCCCTGCCTGCCAATGGCACCGACACCTGGAAGAACCGTGCCGCCAGCCGCTTCAGTGGCTTCTTTGGCTCCGGCACTGGCGCCGGCTCCTTTGGACGGGTAGGTGGGATGCGGACACGGGGAGGGGGTGCAGGAGCAGCCTGCGGCGATGCTGGGGAGCTGGGATGTGTCCCCCCGGGGCTCGAGCCCCTGCAGCTCCACAGGCAGGGTGAGGGGGTCTGTGGCACGTTCCTGTGCCCCTGGTCCCCTGCCCAGCCGCTCTGCCCCCTGCTTTCGGCCAGGAGACCGAGAAGCTGGAGCAGCTGGCAAGCAGGCTGCACGCCTATGGCACCTTCGGGCTGCCCAAGCTGCCGCCCCAGCTCCGCTTCGACCGCGACTCCTGGGAGGAGGACGGGGATGAGGCCGGGCTGGCGCTGGAGGACAGCTGGCAGCAGATCATCCGGGGCGCGGAGGTAGGCCTGGGGGGCCGGGGGACTGCAGGGGCTTGGCCCAGCCACCGGCACGGTGCTGACGCTCAGCCCGGCAGGCCCTGTCGCGCCGGCAGTGCCACCAGCAGGAAGCCATCTGGGAGCTGCTGCACACCGAGGCCACCTACATCCGCAAGCTCAAAGTCATCACCGACGTAAGTGCCAGTGGCAGCCGTGCCATGCTGCACCACGGTGGGGGGCTGAGGGCCACAGCTGCACGCCATCAGCGCCCCACTCTGTCCCTGCAGCTCTTCCTCTGCTGCCTGCTGAACCTGCAGGAATCGGGGCTGCTCTGCGAGGTGAGCGGTGGGGGGCTGCGGGGGCCAGGGACCCCCTGGGTCAGGGATGGGACCCCGGTCTGGCCACACCGACAGGATGCAGGTGCCGTCCCCGTGCAGCTCCTGCCTCGCCCTCGCAGGTAGATGCCGAGCGGCTCTTCGGCAACATTGGAGAGATCATCCGGCTGCACTGCGAGCTGTGGCGCAGTGTCATGGCCCCGGTGCTGGCCAAGGCGCGCCAGACTGGGGCACTGCTTGACCCCATTGATTTCCTTGACGGCTTCAAGACGGTGAGTGGCAACCCCGTGCCACAGCGGGGGGGCTGTGCTGCGCCGTGCCCTGTGGTGACGCCCCTGCTCCTCCCCAGTTTGGCTCCCTCTTCAAGCCCTACGTGCGGTACTGCATGGAGGAGGAGGGCTGCATGGAGTACATGCGGGCGCTGCTGCGGGACAGTGAGCTCTTTCGCACCTACGTGACGGTAAGGAGAGTGGGCCGGGGCCAGGGCTGGGGCTGTGGCCAGTGCCAGGGCTGACGCCCGCGTGCTGCAGTGGGCTGAGAAGCACGAGCAGTGCAGCCGCCTGAAGCTGAGCGACATGCTGGTGAAGCCCCACCAGCGCCTCACCAAGTACCCGCTGCTCCTCAAGTCCGTACTGAAGAAGACGGACGACCCACATGCCCGCGATTCCATCACTGTCATGGTAAGGGGCCGGGGGTGTGGGGCAGCGGGTGCAGCGTGGGGTGGTCCCCCACAGCCTCTCACACCCACTGCCCTGGCCGCAGATTGGTTCTGTGGAGCACTTCATCAACCACGTCAACTCGCGGATGCGCCAGCGGCAGGAGCGGCAGCGCCTGGCTGCCATCCTCGACCGCATCGATGCCTACGAGGTGGTGGAGGGCAGCACGGACGAGGTGGACAAGGTAGGCTGGGCATGGCAGAGCTGCCATGCCATGCCACCCCATGTCTTGGCACCCTATGCCATGTCATGCCATGCAATGCTACTCAATGCCACCCCACACCATGCTACCTCATGCCATGCTGTACTGTGCTATGCCACCCTGTCATTTCATGCCATGTCATGCCACCCCATGCCATGCCATGCTACCCCATGCCACCACATCCCATGCCCGGCACTGATGCCAGGGGCTCCCGGCAGCTGCTGAAGGAGTTCCTGCGGCTGGACCTGACAGCCCCCATCCCCGGCACCTCCCCAGACGACACCCGGCAGCTCCTCCTCGAGGGCAGCCTGCGGATGCGGGAAGGTAAAGACAGCAAGGTGAGGACCGCGGGGAACGGGGAGCCTTGGCCCCTGCTCCTGCCTGCCTGCCCCTGCCCACCGCACTGGCCTGTGCCCACAGCTCCACTCTTGCCCACAGATGGATGTCTACTGCTTCCTCTTCACCGACCTCTTCCTCATCACCAAGCCCCTCAAGAAGGCTGAGCGCACCAAGGTGATCCGGCAGCCCTTGCTGGTGGACAAGGTCGTCTGCCGGGAGCTCAGGGACCCGGGTGAGCGGCGCCGGGGGGCAATGGGGACCGCTGCGGGGTCCCTGGACGCTGCTGACAGCCCCTGCCCGCAGGCTCCTTCCTCCTCATCTACCTGAACGAGCTGGGGAGCGCCGTGGCCGCCTACACCTTCCAGGCCAGTGGGCAGTCGCTGTGCCGCAGCTGGGTCGAGGCAGTGCGCAACGCCCAGGTGAGGGGTGCAGGGGGTGAGTGGGGGTCCTGCGGGCACCTCGTGCCTCTCTGATCCTTCCCCTCCCCAGAACCTGCTGCAGCAGCTGCGGCAGCGCCGGCGCCTGGAGGAGGAGGAGGAGGAGGAGGAAGGAGAGAGCGGCACCTCAGCTGCCAGCTCACCCACCGTCCTGCGCCGTGGCAGCGCCAGCCCAGACTCACAGCGGTGGTAGGGAGTGGGAGGGGGGCCCTGCTCACCCCCCAGCCCGGCGCAGCCCCCTCCTCACCCTGCTACCCCCGCAGCCCCTCTGACGGCTCTACCGAGACCCTTGCCGTGGTGGCAGTGGACGGCGGTGACGAGCTCTCCTCTCCGGACTGGGATGTGGGGCCCTTCGGCTCGACCTCAGACGGCTCCTCCGTCGGCACCAGCACCTCCATTGGCACTGGCACCTCCGCCGAGACCCCCACATCCGCCGAGATCCCCACCCGGGAGCTGCCTGTGGGCGCCCTGCCTGTACCCCTGCCCCATGGCGCGGCCCCCTCGGCCAGCGGCTGCCGCTCGTCCTCCATCGACAGCGCCTATGGCACGCTCTCGCCAGCCTCCCTGCGGGACTTCGGCCAGCAGCCCGAGGGGGTGGCCGAGGAGGGGCGGGAGCCCCCCCCGGCCCCGCGACCCCCCTCGCCCCGGCTGCGCCGCCGAACACCCGTGCAGCTCCTGCCCTGCCCGGCCCGGGTGTTCAAGTCCAAGTCGGAGGCCAGCCTGCCCCGGCTCCTGCCCCCCGCCCCTCCGGCCCCCCTCTGCCAGAGCCGCAGCCTCTCCGACCTCTGCACCGGCCTCCCCCGGACTAGCCGAGCCCCCGGCCCCCCGGCCGCCCCCGGCAGCAGCGGCAGCTCCGCCTCCGAGCTCTCGGAGCCGGAGGAGCCGGCAGAGAGCCCGGCGTCCCTGCCAGGGGAGCCGCTGGGTCGCCCCCCCCAGCCCGCTGCCCGCCGGACCCTCTCGGACCCGCAGCCGGCGCAGCACCGCAAGCTGACCCTGGCGCAGCTCTACCGCCTCCGCACCACGCTGCTGCTCAACTCCACGCTCACCGCCTCGTAAGCGCCCTCCCGCCCGCGGGCTCCCGGAGGATGGCTCCGGCCCCCCCCCGACCGCTCGCCCGGGGCCGGTTCCCGGCGCTGAGGGCCTCTCTCCCCGCTCCGTGTCTTGCAGGGAGGTGTGAGCGCCGTCGGGGCGGTGAGGACGGACGCGCGGCCGCGCCGAGGAGCTGCTCCCGCTTCTACCCGCAGCGTAACGCCGGGGCCGGGCAGAGCGGGCGCGGGGGGGCCGCGCCGGTGGGGACACGGGTGGGCATGCAGACCGGTCCCCTCGGGGGGGACGCGCCCCGGGCATGGCGGCGCGGGGCTGCCCTCTTCTCCCCGGAGCGGGACCCTCGTCGGCAGCGATGAGGGTCATCGGGGGGAGCCCAGCCGCTCCAAGGTGCGTCGGGCAGGGTGGCCCTGGCGGGTGCGGGGGGCCGTGGAGCGACTCCGGTGGGGGAGGAAGGGATGACGACGTCGGCGGTGGTGAGTGGGGAAGGTGCTGAGGGGGACGCGGCGCCGGTGGCGCGGTGCTGCGGGCGGCGGCTGGGGCTGGTGGCAGGAGGGGACGGGGGCGGGCTGGGGCGGGCGGCGGCCCCGGGGTCTGGCCGGGGCCGGGTTTGCCCTGCGGGGTGGGAAGGCGGCCGGAGGGTGGGAGCTGCGGGGGGACGTGGCGGCGGCCGGAGCGTCCCGGCCGAGCAATAAACCCGTCTGGTGCAGACTCGGGCCCGCCTCGCCTCTCCTTCGGCCGCGGCGGCGCCGGCGGGGGGCACGGCCGAGGGACGCCCCGCCGGGGCAGAAACCGCGGGGACAGTGGGGGCTCGGGGTGGGGACGTGGCCCGGGGGAGGGCGTCGGCGCTGCTCCCCGCGCACCCCGGATCTCCCCGCGTCCCCGGTGGGGGGGGGGGGGGGGGAGGCGGCGGCCCGCGGCGAGGCGGCGCAGGTCCCTCCCGCGCCCGGCGCTCCCGTCATGGGGTTTCGCACCCCCCGGACGCATTTCCAAAAAAGCATTTCCTCCTGCCGCGGTCGGGTGTAAAAGCCTGCGTGGGGAGGGCTGGCGCTCACTCGCCACGCGTCCCGCGCTGCCGGCGCCGGCGATGGGGTGCCGGGGCACCCTGCCCGGGCGCTGAGCCGCCCCCCGACACCCCGCTGCGCCCACCGCCCCGCTCCCCTCGCCGCCCCGGCATGACCCAGCCGCATCGGCCGCAAGGATGAAGTGCTGCTGCCCGGGGGCGGCTTGGGTGAGTGAGGCGGCGCCGGGGTCCCGCGGCCCCCCCCGGCATCAACTCCGGGGCGCCCCGGGGCCGTGGCCGCAGCGGGGGGGGGAGGGTCGGAAGGAGGCAGTTGGGGGGAAGCCAAGCGTGCCGAAAACGCTCGCCCCCCGCCGCTGAATGCCCGGGACTGGGGTCTGCCGTGCCGAAGCGCCTGCAGCGTGGCACGGCCGCCGGGACCACCGGGCACGGGCACGGGGACCACCAAGCACGGCACAGCCACGAAGGCTTGCGGGCGCGGCCGCGGTGCAGCTGTGGGAACCGTGGGGCTCAGCCACAGGGCTGCAGGCGGGGCACTGCCACCGGAACTGGGCTGCCGGTGGCGGCGGCGGCTGCCAGGGGGCCACCCGGGGGCTGGGCGGGGGTTGTCCCGGGCACACGGGCGCCGGGAGCGGAAGCTGCACCGGGGCCGCGTTACGGGCAAGAAGCGGTCGGTGGCTCTGCCCGCCGCCCGGCCGGCGGTGGGGCGGCCCCGGTGCCGGCGGGACACCCGCTCCCCGTGCCGGGGAGGGAAGGGGGCAGCCGCCCGGGGCCCCGCCGTCGGAAGGCCGTGCCTCGGCGGTGACTCAGACGTGCCGGGGCCGAGGCGGCCGCTCTGATGTGTGTACCGGCAGCGCTCCGCAGGCGGGGCGGCCCGTGCGCAGTTTCCAGTCCGACGCCGCCGGGTTTAATAGAAAATGATTCAGCCGCCCTAATCGGGGCCATCGCGGCTGGGAAATCCAGCCCCCGGCGAGGAATCCCCTGGCTCCCTGCCCGCGCTACCGGCGCCGCGGCCCCCTTCCCCCCCAGGGCCCCCCGGCCCCCTGCCCTCCCCGGGGCGGGGGGTGCCCCGCCGGGGCAGCGGGGCTCCCCTGGGTGCAGCGCCCCGCGCTCCGGGCGGGGGAGCGGTGACCTAGTTAGGGACGCACGTACGAGGCGCGATAGCATCGGGGAGAGCGTGAGGCGGGCACGGCTTCCTCTAGGGGAGGAAATCGCCTCCTCTTCGAGGGAGATAAACCCCAGGAAAGCCAACGCCGGCAGCGTTAACCCTCCCGCGCCCGGCTTCCCGCACCTCCCCGGGCCGGCCGGACCGTGAGCGGGAGCACCGGCACCGCCCGACTCCCCCGTCCCCGTCGACACGGTCCCGCTCCCCAGCCAGCCTGGCGGCACCGTTTGCGAAGCGCGCGGGGGGCACCCGACGGCGGGTCCCGAGCACCGGGCGGGGGGGCCGCGGCGGCCCCCGCGGCGCCGGCAGGAAGCCGCTTGCTCGGGTACGGCGGGGAAAGGGCGGCACAGGGGCTGCCGCGGGGCATTCCCGGCCCCGGGGACCGCACACCCGCGCAGCTCCGGGGCCGCGGCTCCGCCCGCCCTGCCCGGGACGGGCACCGGGGCCGCTCTCGGCTCAGGCTCCGGTATCCCAGCCTGTGCGGCTGGCGGGGTGGGAGCAGGGGGCGAGGGCTGCCCCCCCCTCCCCCCCCCCCCCCCGCGTGCACGGGCTGCCCGCATCCCTGCGCTCTCCCTGCCCACAGGTGATCGTGGCAGCGCTGTGGCTGGCTGCCTGTGAATCGCAGCCCTCGGGGTGCCGGGACCGCGCCGTCCCTCGGGGGCAGCGGGTCCCGGTGCGGCCGCCCCCCCGCCCGCGGAGACACGCCGCCAGACCCCCCTGCCCCGCCGGCATGAACTGGGTGGAGGGGGCTCGCCGGTGCTGCGCGCAGTGTCCCGCAGGTGAGAACCGCCCGGCCAGCGCGGCGCGGCACGGCGCGGCGTGGCACAGCGGGTGGCCGTGCTCCCCGTCACCCCCGCTGTCCCCCCAGGGACGTTCCTGCACGCCCCCTGCTCCAGCCACGGCAACGACAGCGTCTGCGCCGCCTGTCAGGCCGGCACCTTCCGCGCCCAGCCCAACACCCTCCCCGAGTGCCAGGCCTGCTACGAGTGTGACCGCCACGGTGAGCTGCCTCCCTGCCCCATGCCATGCTGGACGGTGCTGTGCCATATCGCACGGTGCTGCGCCATGCAGCGCCGTGCCGTGCCGTGCCATGCCGTGCCTCACGGTGCCGTGCCATGCTGCTGTCTCTGCAGCTTTCCAGAGCGTGCTGAGCAACTGCTCGGCCACCACCAACGTCGCCTGCGGCTGCGAGCCCGGCCACTACCGCGACTGCCTCGACGAGCGCTGCAGCGACTTCTCCTGCCGGCAGTGCCAGCCCTGCCCCGGGCGGCTCATCCAGCGGCCCTGTGAGTGCTGCGGGACGGCCAGGGCGCGTCCCCCCGGCTCTGCCCCCCCCGGCCCCGGCCTCGGCGCCCGGCCTCACGCCCGCCCCTCCGCAGGCTCGGAGGCGCAGGACACGCTCTGCGGCGGCTGCAAACCCGATTTCTACGCCGAGGGCGGCGAGTGCCGGCCGTGCCGCCCGTAAGCGCCCACCCTCCCTCTGCCCGGCCGGGGCCGTGTGCGGACCCGCGGCATGGCGCCCACGGCTCCCCTCTCCTTGCAGGACCCCCCCGGAGACGTGCGGGAAGGAGTGCCAGCGAGCGTGCGGCGGCGGCGGAGGTGCGGGGGCGGCGGGGCCGGGGGCGGCGGGGGGGGGAGGGCGCGCGCCGGCCGTCTGACCGGGATGCTCCCGCTCCTCCTTGCAGGCTCGGGGCTGGAGTACGTGCTGCTGGCGCTGACCGGGCCCCTCTTTCTGGGCGCTCTCGCCATCTACCACAAGAGGGAGCGGCTCCGGCACGGTGCCCCGGCCGGCGGCCCCCTCCCCGCGGCGCGGGCGGTCCCCCCCTCGGCCGGGGCTGCGGCCACGCCGTGGTACCAGGTCAGTGCCCGGGGGTGGGACGGCCCGCGCTGGACCCAGCCTTGCCCCCCCCAGGTGACGGAGCATCCCGCCGGCGCGGCGATGCGGAGCCCCGAGCACCAGGCCTTGCTGCGGGAGCGGCCCGGCGGCGCGGCCCGGCCGGGTGGCGAGGGGGAGCCCTCCGCCCCCCCGGAGCCCCGCGGGGGCCTGCTGCAGGGCAGCCAGCTCTACGCTGTCATCGACGCGGTGCCGGTGCGGCGCTGGAAGGAGTTCATGCGGGTGCTGGAGCTGCGGGAGGCGGAGATCGAGCTGGTGGAGCTGGAGGTGGCCCACATCCGCGACCAGCAGTACGAGATGCTGAAGCGCTGGTGCCAGCAGACCAGCGCCACGCTGGACCGCGTCTTTGCCGCCCTGGAGCGCATGGAGCTGGCGGGCTGCGCCGAGGCGCTGCGCCGGACCCTGCCGCCGGGACCCTGACCCCCCCTCCCCGGCGCCGCCGCCCCCGCCCCGGCAGAGGGAGGTCCCGGCACCCCGCCGGCTCGGCCAAGCCGTACCCCTAAGTATTGTTACTTATGCCGTGTAGACATTTTATGTCAGTTTTATGTCCCCTCCCCGCCCGTCCGCCCCCACCCCCGCCCCCATCTCCCCTATTTATGTCCCCCTGCTCCCAGGGCCGGGGGGGACCCCGCGCCCGGCTGCCCGGCCGCTCGCGGGACGAGCGGGCGCCGAGCCCGCCGCGAACCCATGGGATAGTTCTCGGGGCCGCCCGCCGCCGGGCGGGTCTGCCCCCGCCCCAATAAAGTGGCGTGTTCTCCGTCCGCCGGCCCCCGGCCCTTCTTCCCGGGGCTGCGCCGGCCCGGCCGGGCGCCGGGGCACCGCCGGCATCAGGGCCGCCACCGGCGATGTGGCCACCGCAGGTGATGGGGGCGATGTGGGTGACGGCGGTGATGTGGGTGGTGGAGGTGATGCCGGCGGCGATGTGGGTGACGGCGGTGACGGGGATGATGCAGGTGATGCGGGCGACGGCGGCGGCGGGCGACGGGGGCAGCCCCAGGAAGGCGCGGGGCACTGCTGGCGGGGTTTATCGCTTTAATCGCTGGAAAGGCGGGCGGTCCGGGGCGGAGGCGAGCCGGCAGCCGGCATCGAGCGGCTCCGGAGGCGGGAAGGGCAGGAGCGGAGGCGAGCGCGCCGGCCGGAATGGCGAGCGGTGCCGGCGGGGAGCCGGGTGCCGCGTGCCCCGGGCCGCGACAGCTCGCTTTGCGAAGGGCAGCACGGGGTGGCGGCGGGCGGGCGGCAGCGGGACGGGAGCTACGGGTGCCCGGGGGCTCCTCCGGGTCGGGCTACGCGGCCGTCCGCGGCGGGAGGAGGGTGCCGAGGCGCGTCCCGGTGCGCGGTGGGACCCGCCGGGCCTCCTCCCGCCGCGAAGAGCCGGGGCGCGGCGTGGCGTGGCTAGTGCTTGGCTATGTCCCCCTTCTTGAGGATGATCTGCCGCTGCCAGGGCGCCAGCTTTGTCTCATCGTACCCGAGAGTCCTTAGCTTTTCCGACTGCTCCTTCTCCTTCTCCTCCTCCTCCCGCTTCAGCTTCTCCTGCTCTTTCCTGCTCGGCAGCGGAGAGCACGGGGCGCCGCGGTCACCGGAGCCGCCGGAGCCGCCGTGCCCGCCCGCCCGCCCGCCGGGGGAAGGGGCTCGCAGCACTCACTCACCGTTTCTGCTCCCTGCGGGGGCAAAGGGAAGAGCGGGGTTAGCGGAGCCGCGGGGGGGCAGCGGGGGGCGGCCGGTGCCGCGTCCCCCGGCCCCGGCTCACCTCTCCTCCTCCAGCTTCTTGCGCAGGATGTCCCTCCTCCAGGCCGGCATGCTGGCCAGGCGCGCCTCCTCCTCCTTCTCCTGCAACAAGACAGCCGCGTTACCGGCACCGCCGGGAGCCCGCCCTCGGCACCGCGTCCCGCCGGCGGAGCCGCGCTCCGGGCACAGGGCTCGCCGGTCCCGGGGCTCACCCCTCGCCGCCCGCCTCCCGCCGGCGCGGGGAGGAGGAGGAGGAGGAAGGAGTGCGCGGCGCGGCCAGCCCTTCGCAGCACACCACAGCTTTATTGCACCGACACGCGGGGGCCCACTCCGCCCCGGCACCGCACACGCCACGCCAGAGGGGAGCGCAGCTCCGGCGCTGCGCCCCCCGCACAACACACAGCCACGGCAAGCGGCACACCGCAACCTCGGCCTACACCGAGCCCTCCGCCGAGCCGAGCCTCGGCACCGCCAGAGCCGCCTGAGCACACCCGGGCACCGCGTCCCGCTGCCCCCCGGCTGCCCCCGGTGCCCGGTCCCCGCCAGCCCCGCGCCGCGCCGCCGGCGCTGCCCGCAGCATCCCGCCGGGCTCAGGTGTCGGACATCTCCGCCTCCTTCTCCTTCCAGAAGGAGAAGCTGCGGTCGATGAAGCGGCAGACGTCCTCCTCGCTGAACTCGCCCAGCTCCGGCACCGGCACCGGCATTCCCGCCCCCTCCCCTCCCTGGGCCGCGGCGGAGGGCTCCGGCGGGCTCTCCGCCACGGCCGCGGGGCCCTCCCCGAAAAACTCCTGCACGAGGTCCTGGAAGCCGTCGAGCCAGCGGCGATGGCCCGCCTCCACCCGCTCCAGCGCGGCGCCGTGGAAGCGGCGGACGCGGGGCCAGCTGTGGCTGCTCAGGCGGTCGAACATCTCGTAGCAGAGGAGGTGGCGGAACCGCCGCTCCTCGGGGCTGAGCGGCATCTCCAGCAGCTGGAAGTAGCCCAGCATGAAGAGGTCGAGCGGGAGGCTGTCGTGGGGCAGGGGCGAGCCGCCGACGTGGGGCAAGAAGTGCTGGGGCCAGTACAGCCCCGCGGCGCGGTTCAGCCGCCGGATCTGCCGGCCCGGCACCCGGCGGGCCACGCTCCTCCAGCGGGCCAGCAGCCGCCCCGCCGCCGCCCGCCGCCTCCCCGCTCGCCGCGACCGCTCCTCCCCGCCCGCCGCCGCCGCCGCCAGCGCCCGCTTCTTCCAGTGCTCCAAGAAGAGGAGGACCGCGCGCTCCTTGCGCGCCTCGGCGCGCTCCCGCGGGGCGCTCGGCTGCGGCGGCGGCGCCGGCCGGCTCCGCCGCGGTGCCCCGTCCCCGTACTCCTCCTCCAGGACGGGCCGGCGGGCGCCGCCGGGGGGCTGCGCCCGCTTGCGCTTGGGGACCCTGGGGAGGGGCGCGGCGGCCCCCCCCGGCCCCTCGTAGTTGGCCTTGAGGCTGCGCACGGAGACGCCGCAGCCCAGGATCTCCCGCCGGGCGTCGTGCGGGGCGCCGGGGCCGCCCGCCGCCCGCCCCGTCTCGGGGCTCTCCCGGCCGCCCAGGCTGGCCGGCGGCAGCGCGGGGGGGCGGATGCCGCGGGTGGGTGAGTCCTCGCGGGGGGAGGGGGCGAAGCGCCGGGGCGCCGGGACGGCGGGCGGCGGCGGGAGCGGCGGCAGCTCCTCCTCGGGCCGCCCCGGCCGCGGCTGCGCCTCCGGCATCACCCGCAGGCTCCCCAGCCGCCTCTCCAGGTGCCGCACGTCCTCCTCCCGCATCGGCTGCCCGGCGGGTCCCGGCGTGCCCCCGCGCCGGCACGGGGGCGGCGAGCGGCTCCCGGGCTGCGGCGGGAGAGAGGGGGCTCCTGAGGGGGGCTCCCGAGGCCGCGACGCCCCCGCTCACGGGTGGATGGGGCGGTCCCCCGGCGCGGCCGGGAGCCGGAGGCGATGCCGCGCGCGCCGTCCCGCCGGGCCCGGAGCCGCTGGCCCGTCCCCGCGCCGCGCCGCGCCCGCCGCCGCCGCCGCCCGCCGGTCCCCCGTACCTTGCGGCGCTGCTCCTCTTCCTCCTGCATGCGGAGCTGCAGCTTGCGCACCATCACCTGCCTCTTCCACTCGGGGATGGGCCGGCCCTGCTCGTCGTGGCTCGGCACCAGCGCCTCCGCCTCCACCGCCGCCCCGGCGCCCGCCGCCGGCACCGGCGAGCTGCCGTTCAGCACCGGCTCCGGCGAGCCCCCCGCCAGGCTGCGCGGCGGCCCGGCGGCCTCGGGGGTGGCCGGCGGGGTGGGCGTCCTGGTGGGTGACGGGGAGGAGGACGGCGACTCTGCCTGCGGAGGAAGGGAAGGAGGGAGGGAGGGAGGGCGGGTGGGCGGCCGCCGAGCCGTGCCACCGGCCCCCCCGGCCCCTCGCCGCAGCCACCTACGTTGGCCCCCGCCTGGCCGCTGCCGGAGAAGATCGTAGTGAAGCCTTTGCTCTGCGGCGTCGGCTTGAGGCTCTTCCCGGCCTTGATCTCAGCCAGCAGCTCCGAGTTGTCGCCGGTGGGGGACATCATGTTGAAGGACTTGGTGCCTGGGGGGAGGCAGGGCGGGCAGTAAGGGCCCCGCCGGCGGCAGCCCCCCGGACCCCCTGCCGGCTCACGGGGCACGGGGGTGGCAGGGTGGCCAGCCGATGCCCCCCACACCCGGGAGCCCCTGGGACTCCCGTCAGAGCATCACCCCAGCACCCAGACCCCAGGTCCGTAGGACCAGCACACCAGCACCCAGTCCCCTGGGTCCCTGCCAAACCAGCACCCCGTCACGCAGCTCACCAGGTCCATAGGAATAGCACCGTAGCACCAACTCCCTGGGTCCATGGGACCCCACTGGAGCAACACCCCAGCATCCAGCAGGCTGGCACCCAGCTCCCCAGGTCCATGAGACCAACATCCCAACACCCAGCTTTCTGGGTCCACGGGGCCACGCTGGAGCAGCACCCCAGCACCCAGCTCCTGGGGTGCCAGCACAGCCCCAGCCCTGAGTGCCACCCACCCCACAGCACCGTGCTGTGACAGCAGAGATGGGTCTGTGGCTGGCAGCAGCCCCAGCAGGACAGCCCCATGCCACCCCACTGGGAGCTCTGCACCCCCTAAACTCCCCCACAGCCCCTGGAAGCAACACACCAACAGCCTGAGCCAGCCCCACTGCCAGCCCCGAGCCCCAGGGGCTACACGGCACTGGCACCAGGGCATGACAGTGCCCCCAGAGATGCCCATGCCACCCACCCCACGAGCACCCACCGTCCGTGCCAGCCATGTGTAGATCCCTAATGGCCCATGGTGCCGTGACAAGGCAGAGCCCCCTCCCTGCCGCCCACAGCTCGCCCCGCTTGGGGCCAGACGGCTGCGGGTGCTGAGGGCCCAGTGGGGTGCACCCGCTGCCATCCAGTGCTGGCTGAACCCCCCCAGCCCCGGGAGCCGGCACTAATAAAGCGGGGGCCGAGCAGCGGCCAAGCCTGCCGGCTGCAATCAGCGGCGGGGGAGCGGCCGGTGCGCTCACGTGGCGGGGTCACGCCGGCCGGCTGAGCGCAGACAAAGGCCCCTCTGTGCGCTGGGCCCGCGGCAGGGCTGCGGGGGGCGTAGGGCTCCGGCCCCTGCCCGGCGGCCTTGGTAGCCCCACGCCAGCACTCGGCTGCCCTCATGGCACGCCAGCCCAGCAACGTGGCCCCGAGGGCTCGGTGGGAAGGAGGGTTGTGGGCAGCTGCCCGCCCCGGCGGCCCTCGATGCCCTGGGTCGGGCCCCACCATCTGAGCCCCACGGCAGGGCACCCCCAGAGCTGGGAGGAGCGCAGGGCTACGGTACTTACTCTTCATCTGCCTGAGCGCCTTTCCTCCTAGGGGGAGAAGCAGAGAGGTGGCGCAGGGCGCGCGGCAGAGGAAGGATTTGGCCACCGCGAGACAAGAGAGAAGAGAAGCAGCCAGGAGTGAGAGCAGGCGGGGGCGGGCGGGCATAGGGGCCCCCGCGCCGACACCGGAGGAGAGAAGGACAGAGAGGCTGTCAGGAGCCACGCGGCAAGAGTGTTGAGGGAGGAGATGCACCAGGGCGGTTGTCGCCACGGTGCAGCCGATAGGACAGTGCCTGGGATTGCTCCCCGTGCCCGCCCGGCACCCCGCCACTTACTTCCCGTGGAGGAGGAGGAGCGGCGGGGGCCAGCAGGGTTCTCGGCTGGCAGGGGTGGTGGTGGGGGCGGCGGGCAGGCAGCATCAGGCAGTGGCGGTGGTGGTGGCGGTGGTGGCAGCTCGGTGCCAGGCTTGCTCTCCCCATTGCGCATGGTATCCGCCGAGATGGGTGTTGCCTGAAAGAGAGCAAGGGCTGGTGTCGCCCGGTGCCGGTGCCATGTGCAGGCTGGCGACACCGGGCCAGGGGCTCACCTCCTCGCTGTGTGCCATTCGCCGGGGGCTGGGCTGCTCAGCTGCACCGTGCCCCAGGTGCTTGTAGTAGTCACCGGTGCTCGGCTGCTTGCCAAAATTCCTCGACCGCCGCGTAGAGTCGGCCCGGCGCAGGCCCTCGGGGCTGCTCTCCCGTGACGCCAGCTGCAATGGGGAGTGTGGCTCAGCGGCAGCCCTGCCTGGCTGGGACTGGGGTGGCTGTGGGGCAGGGCCATGTTGGAGCAGGGCTGTGCCAACGGTGGCCATGGGGCAGATGCCAGGCTGGGGGGATGGCAGGTGCATGCCCCAGGGGTCCACTTGGCATGAGGCTGCACCAGGGGCTGCATGCCAGGGTGGCAGCATGCGCCCTCGGCGCCTGGCACTGTGACCTCGTAGCCTGTACCCGGGAGCCCGGCCGAGCCTCCCCCGGGATAACCCCCTGGGAACAGGAGTGTCGAGCCCCAGCCCTGCGGATTACCATGAGCTTATCCGCCGCGGGGCTGGGGCCCTGTTCCAAACCTCTCTCTGAACGGGGCTCTTAGGCAGTGCAGCCTCGGTTCACCCTGGCACATACCGCAGCGGCTTTGCGGGTCGTGATGCCGAGCACCAGCACTGCAGGGGGCTGTGCCCGCTCCCTGGTTTTGGGGTGCCACAGCGGCACAGACGTGCTCCCTGTGCCAGGGGCCCTGCTATTTGCATTTCCCCGTGTGCCACCTCCGTCTGTGGCATTTGCATGGCGAATCCGGGTGCTCGCCGCCACCGCCAGCCCCAGCTAAGTCAACAAGCGCCAGCTCAGTGCTTCCTGCTCTGGCTGCCACAGGCGCTGTGCCAAGCCCGGCTCCCGCCCCGGCAGCCCCAGCCCCGGGCTGGTGCAAGGGTCCGTGTCGCTCAGCCCTACTGCACGGGGGACCTGCACTGCTCTGGCACCGGGCTGGCACACTCCTGCACCTCTCCAGGGCAGCCCGGCTCGGTAGCCCGGGGCAGGGCCGCTTGTTACACTGGTAAGTGCTAACGAGCCAGGGTGAGCACAATGAACACCGTGGGATCCTGAGCCCTGCACGGGCCTGGCTCACACTGCTCTGCCGAGACCCCCATCCCATGTGCCCCGGTCCCCTGCGGCGCTGTGCTCTCCAGTCCCCCAGCCATGGCCATGCCCTGGGCTCCCGTCCCCGATGGGGTGGTGAAAGCCATGGTAAGGGGTTGGGGTAGCCCCGAGCCCACTGCATCCCTATGCCCCCCTGGCCTGCCCCGGGGGGCTGCACCCCTCTTACCTGTGCACGCCCGGCTGAGCCCTCTCAGCTGCTGGCAGCACCGGCTGTGCCACCCGACACCCGCAGCGCGGGCGACACTGGAGCCGGCCGCTCGGGTTACAGCCTGCGCAGCCGCCCACACCCCACTCGGCATGGCGCCGGTGGCGTCGCTGGGGTGACGTGGGTGCGGTTGCGATGGCTGGCCACGCGCTGGCCTGCTCGGTGCCGCCTGGTGCCCTGGCCTGTGTCGCGGTGGAGCAGGGCCACCCGGTGCCGCGGAGGCACTGGAGCATCACTGGCTGTGGTTTGCTGCACCCTCGCTGCCAGCCAGTTGCACACCAGCCCCCCGGTGAGTGCCGGCATCATGGGCACATGACCTCACGCCAGGGCTGTCCCTTCCCGGTGCTACCAGCTCCCCACGGGGGGATCGGTGCCCGGCAACATGTCTCCCCTGGGTGGCAGGTCCCCTGAGCTGCATGGCCAGGAGCAGCTGTGCATGCGGCGCAGGGCACACGGTGCATGGGGCCGTACCTCTCGGCGCAGCGCCTGGCTCTCCACGTGCCGCAGGTTGTTCTTGGCCCGCACGTAGATGTCAGCAGTGTGGGGGGCAGTGGGGGGCGCGGGCGCAGGGTAGCCGGGGGGTGGTGGGGGCGGCTGGGCAGCGGGGGGTGGGGGCGGCGGCGGGGGGAAGGTGGGGGGCGGTGGTGGTGGGGGGCCCTCGCCTGCCTGCCCCCGGCCCCGCGGACGCGTCTCAGGGTCCAGCATGTCCATGTAGGCCTGCATGTCCGCCAGCGCTGGCTCGGGCACCCCTGCACAGGGCAGGGGGTCAGGGGGGGCCGGCCCCGTGCCCCCTGCCCTGCGCCCCCCTGCCCCGCACTCACGGGCGGCGGGGGCCCCCGGGGGGCCGCCCCTCTTCTCCCCGGTGCTGGACTGGCTGGAGTGGCAGGAGTCGTAGTTGGAGAGGGTGCTGGCAGGGGAGCCCACCTCGAAGCGTGCCTGGGGCGCTGATGCGGTGGTGTTGGGTGATGACATGCCCGAGTCAGGCTGCCGGCACTCCCCATCCGCCGAGGGGTCTCGCGACAGCACGCGGTGCTCCACACTCTGCTGGCACAGTGCATGGTCAGGCGGTGGGGCCATGTGTGCTCCCCATGCGCTCCCCAGACCGCCGCCGTACCATGTTCTCCACGGTGCGCAGGTACTGGGCGCAGTGGCTGTGGCCGTTGTAGTCGGCCAGGTCGGCCGCCGTGTAGCCGTCCTGGTCACGGATGCTGAGGTCAGCGCCGTTCACCACCAGGATCTGGCAGCACTGGGAAGACGGGTGTAGTGTGGCAGGGCTGGATGGTGCCCCCCCTGTGCCCCGGCACCCCACCAGCTACCAGCACCCACCTCCAGCTCGCCGTTCTCAGCAGCATCGTGCAGTGGTGTGCCACCCCAGCTGTCGGTGGTGATCTCCCCGCCGTGAAGCAGTAGCCAGCTTAGCACCTTGGCATGGCCACGGCTGGCAGCGAAGTGCATGGCCGTGGCCCCCTCGGCGTCCCGCTCCGACAGGCTCACCGCCGTGAAGCTCATCTGCGTGGGCAGGTGGGCTGAGCACCGGAGCTGCCAGCCCCATGCTGTGCTGCCACGCTGTGCTGCCGCACCGCCACACCAGTGCTTACCAACCAGACAATGACAGTGTTGTGGCCCATCTGGGCGGCAGCATGCAGTGGGGTCATGCCATCGTGGGCGCGTGCGTGGGGGTCAGCCCCGCAGTCCTGTACCAGGTACTGGATGATCTCCAGGTGGCCCTCCTGGCAGGCGAGGTACAGCGGGGTGGCCCCTGTCTTGGTCTGGGCACTCAGCGTGCTGTAAGCAGGACACAGCACCCATCACCCGTGGCCACCACCACCGGCAGCACGCTGGGACAGGTGGGTACAGGGGACAACGTGGGTTGCAGGGACATGGGGACATGTGGGGACACACAGGGTACAGGGGACACTGGCCAGGGGCAGGCAGGGCAGTACCAGGGCCGGGCAGTGTGGGCAGCTTGGGCAGCGTGGGCAGCGTGGGCAGCGTGGGCTGGGAGCTCCCACCCCTCGGCTCCCTGCTGGGACACCGCACAGCAGTGGCTGCTGCGGTGGGAGGTCACTAAGTTAATCAGCCTGCTTAGGCTAAGCTCCTTCCTCCGGCTGTTTTTGGACACTGCAATTTAGCAGTATTTTTAAATAAGCAGCTTAGGCAGCACCGGCCACGGGGGAGCCAGCAGGGAAAGGCCAACGTGCACCATGGCGCTGCCCGGCCCCGCTGCCCCCCGCCAGACCCGCGACCAGACATGGGCATTCCCCTGCCGCGCTGGCAGGCATTGCCATCCCCATGTCCCACATTCTGCATCCTGAATCGCACAGCCCACATCCCGCATCCCATATCCCTGCCTCCCACATCCCATAGCCCCGTATTCTGCATCCTTCATCCCACATCCCTGTATCCCACATGCCTGCCATGCAGGAAGCTGTTTTATTAAGTGCTCCATAAAAAAAACCTGCTGAATATTTAAAAAAGGAAGAGCAATAAATACTCTCCTCTGTTATCGCAACGATCGCAGGCCCTTAATAATTGATCCCTGTAACTGTGAGAAGGGCCGCAGCCAGTGCTGCCTTCCCACCGTGCCGTGCCGCTGGGTGCTCCCGGAGCAGGGGCCGGGGCAGTGGCAGGCTGGGCCGGGGCACAGGGGTTGGCGGGGGCATGGGCACGGGCACATGTTCAGCCCCTGATTGCCGTCTCCCACTAATCGGGAAGGGGTTAAGCCACTTGGGCAAGTGCCAGTAAACTGCTTTGCCAGATGGCTGTGACCCCACGCCATGCTGCCAGCTGCCGGGGACCCCACGGGCCAGTGCGACGGTGGGCTGGGAGCACCAGCATCCCACAGCAGCATCCGGGGATTGGATTTCGTGGCTGTAACGGAGCCTCCGGGCGGGTGCAGGGCTGGGAGCAGGGCCAGCTGTAAATAATTCAGGGGGAAGGTGGCAACTGCAGTGAAGCAACCCCAGCAAGAAACCGTGAAAGTCAAAGCGGGAAGGCTGCCACAGCATGCTGGGGCCAACACTGCGGGCACCAGGCTGGGCTGTGGGCCACGGGCTTTAATCTCCGCAGGTTCTCAGGGCTGAGTGGGCCCAACTGGGCAAGGGGATAAAGAGCTAGGGCTGGGGCCGGTGAATGCCACAGGGGAACAGGGCCCCTGCAATGGGCTTTATGGCCCTGCCTGGTGGGGAGGAAGGGGGATATCTGGCACCCAAGGACAGAGGGGTGCCGAGCCCTGGTTCACCTCTTGCTGCCTTGGGACCCCCCTGGATGTGGGGGAGCTGCACCCCCTCGCATCTGCAGCCCCAGCAAGGGCTGGCAGTGTCTCCCGTGCTCCCCCTTGGCTGGGGCTGTGCGTTATTTCCAGTGGTCTCTGCCCACTACAGGCAATCAGATTAGGGGTCGCCTGATCACTCACCACAGCCCCAAGGTGACGCCTGGCTCTGTGTGCACGGTGGGGTGCTGTGCTGCCTACCCCTGGGGACCAACCCCTCCCCGCTACTGCTCGGGAGGCGAAAAGGGGATGCTGCCACGGTGGTGCTGGCCCAGCAGGGTTGCCACCTCCAGCGATGCCCGCAGCCCTGTGCAGGCGGGAAGGTGGCCTCCGGCAGGGTAGTGGCCTCTCCTCTGCGGACAGCCTAATCCATTTACATAACGGCAGCAGACAAAGGCGGCTGTGTTATCGCCCTGCGCCAGGAGCCCCGGGAACCAACCCAGCGGCTGGCAGCAATATTTCTGCCAGCGCTCGCTGCTCTCCTACTCGCCCTTTCTCTCTGGGCCATAAAGAAGGTGCAGCTGGCTGCCCAACCTGATAACACATCCGTGTTGCCCTTGGAGCTGGGGGACGAGAGTAACTGCGGGCACCTTGCCCGGCAGCTGGAGGGAGGGATGGGGTGGCAGCAGGCACCCTGCTCCCCTGCCAGCCCCTCTTCTGCTGGTGGGCCCCAGTGTGGAGCCCGTTACCTTGGGCAGTGTCCCAAGAGGAGTCGCAGGGAAGGGAAATCCCCTTTGGCCGCGGCGTAGTGGACGGGCAGTGCTCCCGTGTCAGTGGCTGCTGTGGGATCGCTGCCCCCAAAGCGAAGGAGCCAGTCGATCACCTCATGGTGACCGAAGCGGGCTGCCAGGTGTAGGATGGTGGCACCGGAGTTGTCTGTGTCCTGCAGGAGGAAGCAGGGTGGCTGTCGGCACCGGGGAGCGTGAGTGCGGCTGGGGACCACGGGTGGCCCCGGGGAGGGTGGGCTCACTGCCACAGGGGTCCCATCTGCATGAACAGGGCTGGAGGGAGGGGATGGGCCATCCAAAGGGCCATGGGATAAGCGTGTCTGCTCTCCGGAGTGGCCTGCATCGGCACACAGGGAGCGCTGCACAAAGTCGCCCTTGTTCTGCTGGTGGCGGCAGCCCCTCCCCATGGGGGCTTGCTGCGGAGCCCCGCTGTGCCACTGGCCTGGCTTCCCCAGAGCTGGCCCCGGGCCAGGAGGGCACCGAAGCATGCTGACCCCGTCCTTCCCGCTTAATCCCCGCTCCCGGCCCCTCCGCCGCCTCCTCTTCCTCCGGCCCGTCACATGTCGTTAGCTCTCGGCTGGCCCCGGGGCAAGCTGCTTACCGCCCCGGTCCCGCCGTTGTGTAACCCCCGGGAGGAGCTGACAGCCCCGGGCACGGCCCCGGAGGGTCTGTGCCAGCCTCGGGGCTGAGCCCCGACGGGATGCCGGGTCCCCCCACTCCGCACGGCGGTGTCCTGCCCGTGCTGGCCGGGACCCCAGCTCGCCAGTGGCAGAGCTGGAGGGTCCACGTGTGATCGTCTCCCCGCGGCCGTCACCAACCTCGCGGGGTCACCCGTGCCTACGTGGGCCCCGTTGCCCGCTGCCCCCCTCCCCCGGCCCCCCGCGCCCCCGTTCGCACCTGCACGCCGCAGCCCCCCTGCGTGAGCAGCCACTGGAGACAGGCCAGGTTGCCGGTGGCGGCGGCGTCGTGGGCTGGCGTGGCCCCGTTGCGCGCCCGCGCGTCCCCGCGGAGCGCCGTCTCGGCCGCCAAGTACCGGAGGGCGGCGAGGCGGCCGGCCCGGGCAGCATGGTGCGCGGGGGAGGCGCCCAGGGCGTCCCGCAGCCCCGGCCGCAGCAGCCCGGCCGCCCGCAGCCCCCGCAGCGCCTCCACGTCTCCCTGCCGCGCCGCCAGCAGCGCCCGCTCCAGCGCCATCCCGGCCCCGGTCCCGGCCCCGGCGGCGGCCCCGGCGGCGGCCCCGGCCGCCGCTTGGCACTGCGCGGCGCTCCCGCCCCGCCGCACCCCGGCCCCGCCGGCTCCACCTCCTCCTCCCCCGGGGCCGCCCCTCCGCCCGCCCCGCCCGACGGCGCGGCGACTGCCCGCTGCCCCGCTGCCCGGGTCCCCCGCGCCGCTTCCCCCGGCCCCCGCCCGGGCAGCCGGGCTTTGCCGGGATGCGGCCGGGACAGGGGCCGCCCCGGGGGATCTCAAGAGCGTCCCGTGCCCGGTTGCCGGCGCTGCCGTCCGCGGCCCTGGGAAGCTGCTGCCCCCCCGCCCCGGGCGAGAGGCGCGACGGTGATGGCCTCCCCCGGCAGCCCCGACGCGCACCTGCCGGTGCCGGCGACACGGGCAGAAGCCGGGGGATGCTGGGCGGGCTGCCCTGCCTTCCCCTGCCGCGGGGGGACCAGCATGAGCAGGGGGTAAGGGGGGGCACCGCGGGAACCGACGGCGGGACGCGTGGGCAGCAGCGGCGGTTACCGCGGGCTCGGGGACGGGCAGCAGGCGGGGAGGGACACGCCCGCCGGCAGCACCGCGGAGAGCGGCGGCGCGAAGCGCTCAGCACCGCGGACAGCACCACCCTGACCCGCCCGCGCTGCCTGCGCTGCCTGCACTGCACTGCCTGCCTGCACTGCTTGTACTGCACTGCCTGCACTGCCCTGCCTGCCTGCACTGCTTGTACTGCACTGCCTGCACTGCCCTGCCTGCCTGCACTGCCTGCCTGCACTGCTTGTACTGCACTGCCTTCCCTGCCCACCTGTCCTGCCTCCCTCCTGCCCTGCCCAGCCCTGCCCTTTCTACCAGGCCCTCCCACCCTGCCTCGCCGGCCCATAAAGGCGGCGGAGGTACCGATACCAGAGCGCCTGAGCACCATGTCCCCACCGGGGGCTGCGCCCCAGGACCCCCGACCCCCGCTTCCCCCTCCCGCCGCCGCCGAGCTGCGCACGGTGAGAGCCCCGGCCCCCCGGGCCGCCCGCCCGCCCTCACCGCCCCTCCAACCCTCCTGCCCCCCCCGACCCTGGCCCGCACCCCCTCCATCCTCGCCAGTCCGCCCCGTCCATCCCTCTCCGGGGCACCAGCTCCTCGGGCGGCACCGGAGCTCCACCCCCCGGGCACTGGAGCTCCGCCCCCCAGGCAGCAGCGGGGCTCCGCCCCCCTGGCACGGGGGCACCCGCTCCCCGCTGCGCCCCCCCCAACCGGCAGAGCGCCGGCCCCGCCCCCTTTGCCGGCGCGGGGGCGTGGCGAGGCGCTTTCGGCCAATGAGGAGGCGCGGGGGTGGGCGTGTCTCGCGGGGTGGGGCGTGTCGTGGCGAGGCGTGGTGGTGCCGCAGCGCCGTTGCGGGCGGGGCGCCGGTGCCGCCATGTCGGAGCCGGGGGCCGCGGGCCCGGGGCCGGCCGCCATCCAGGTCTCCAGGTACGGCCCTGCCGCGCCGCCCGCTGCCGGGGACCCGGGGGAGGGCAGGCTGGCGGGGGGACCGCGGGCGGGCGCCGGGGCCAGCCTGCAACCGGGGTGCGACCGGCGGCCCTATTTGCACTGCGGCCGGCACCGGCAGCGCCGCGCCCTTGCTCCGGTGCGTGTGAGCTGGCAGGGCGGGCAGGGCAGTTTTCCTGCCTTTGCCTGCTGCGGCTCCCCGGCATGGCTCCTCTCCGGGACGGCACACGGCCGTTGCCCCGTCGCCACGGTGCCTCGCCTTCCGTCCTCCGGTCGATTATTTGCTGCTCCAGCAGAACCCGGGTCAAGCAGTGGCACGGGCCCGGCTCAGTCTCCCCTTGCTGCAGCGGCATGGCAGCCAGCTGCGGTGCCAGCCAAGCAGCCGGCCACCCCGGCAGCGAAGTGATGCCTCCTTCCACTCCCCGCAGTAATTTAGGGCGGTTTCCACCGCCGCTCGCAGGAAGCCGCGTGCAGGCAGCGCCAGTGACGTTGCCGGCATCAGCGTGGTGAGATGGCCCTGCAGCTCATCCGGTAGGGCGATAGCGGTGCCTCCGGGCGGCTGTGCCGGGACCTGGTCTGGGGGCATGGCAGGGGGGTGCGAGCTCTCGTGTTCCTTCCCTGGCAGGATCATGCGCCCGGATGACGCCAACATCGCGGGGAATGTCCATGGGGGAACCATCCTGAAGATGATTGAGGAGGCAGGAGCCATCATCAGCACCCGTCACTGCAACTCTCAGGCCGGGGTGAGTAGATGCTGGAGTGCCTGCCAGGCTCTGGTTGGGCAATTCTCTGACCCTCCAGCTGCACCTCAGGGGTCAGCTGAGAGCAGGGGGTGTGCCGGGACTGCTGGCCATCCCTGGGGCCTCCCCAGTCGTCTCCCCACACAGGAAGCGCTTGCTCCTGTGTGCAAACTGCCGGTGGCTCCGGCTGCTGCCAGAGTGTGGCCCCAGTAACCGGAAGCATCCTGCTGAAATTGTGTTTTATGAGCAGAAATGTTATTGTGCCGCTGTTAATGTTCTAACTCTAATGAAGGCCGAGTCAGAGGTGGCCCTGGCGTCAGTTACGGGTGGGGAAGGAAACACAGCCACTGGCTGATAAGGCGAGGGTTTAAGTGCCAGAGCCGCACATGGCATGGGCCAGCCCCAGGGAGATGCTGGCTGTGGTCCTGCGTGGTGTGGCTGTGGCCGCTACCCTCGCTGTCCCACTGTCCCCAGGAGCCCTGTGTGGCCGCGCTGGCGCGGGTGGAGCGGACGGATTTCCTCTCCCCGATGTGCATCGGTGAGGTGGCCAATGTTAGTGCTGAGATCACCTATACCTCCCGGCACTCCGTGGAAGTTCAGGTCAACGTGATGTCTGAAAACATTTTAACAGGTGGGTGGCTGCTGGTGTCTCTGTCCCCAGACTCCAGGAATGGCCATGACAAGCTGAGACCTCATGGTGACCCTGCCCTCCCCACCTACTGTCACCAGGAGCATTGGGCAGAGGGCAGATCTTGCCTTTATTGAGAGTGCGGGGGGCGGTGGGGAGGGGCAGTGCTGGGAAGGGAACCAAGCAGGCTCCCTGGGGATTACAGCTCCATTGATTGTTTTTAGCAGAGAATGGAAAAATCTGTTGTTAACTGTTCCTGTCTAATTTGCTGCCCTGCAGCTGACTTGGCCTGAAAAAGGCCCTTTTCCTGCCGTTGCTGTGGCAACCGGCTCCGCTTGCCCGGATGCCTTCCCAAAAGTGCATTGTCACATCCGCTCTGAGCCAAAGCCCGGCAGGAGCCGGCAGGGTGGGGAGCTGCCCTGTGCCGGCAGCATCATCAGCGTGTGGCTAGCCCTGGACCATGGCGGTGCCGGTTGCAGGCAAAGCACTGCTGCTGTTGGCGTGGTCACTCTCTGACCCCCTCTCCTCCAGGGGCGAAGAAGGTGACGAACAAGGCAACGCTGTGGTATGTGCCACTGTCCCTGAAGAACGTGAACAAAGTCCTCGAGGTTCCCTCCATCCAGGTAGGATGGCTCGCTTTGCTCCCTGAAAACTAGAACTCGCCCTCTTCAGGTAATGGCACTAACCTGGCTCTATCGGCACGCCCGGCTGTGCCGGTGACTTTGCTGACACCGTTCTTACTGGCCTTTCCTTCTAGTATGCAAGAAAGGAGCAGGAGGATGAGGGGAAAAAGCGTTACGAGGAGCAAAAGCTGGATCGGCTGGAAACTAAGCAGAGAAACGGTGATGTGATCTTCCCCATCATCAACCCAGGTAACATGGGTGGCCCGTGGAAATGGCCCTGCAGTGCTGGGAGGCTGAACTGGTCCCCGAGGCAACTTTGACTATCCCTGGGCACCTGTGGCTGTGAGCATGCGCTCTGAAATGCTGCGTTGGGGATGGGATTTTGGAGCCACGATGCATAAGCAGAGGGGGAGCTGGGTGGGCACCTGTGATCTCCCTCTTGAGCTGGTGGGTGGGATGCCGTCTTCTGAAACATGGTTCCTGCCACCACTCCTTGCATCCCTTGTGTGCTCCAGGGCAATAGGAGCTAGTTTTGCTCAGCGTAGGGTAAACACAAGTGTTGGGCAAGGGTTTTGCACGCTCTTCAGTTGCAGCCCCTCTCTGGAAGTCAGTTTTCAGCAAGAAGTTCATCAGCTGGTGTTTGAAGGGGAGGGTGAGGTATGGGGAGGAGCTGGGGGTCACGCTCTCCTTGGGGGATTGCTGGGGATCCCTTTCCTACCAAAAGCGTTGCTCTGGTTTCTGGAAATGTGGCGGCAGTGCTGATGGCGAGCTGAAGGGGCGAGTGGCTGGTGGCCTCTGGGACCAGCCATGGTCCTCAGGCAGAGGTGGAGAGGTGGCGCATGGGGATCGTTGGGGGGGTTGATGTGCAATGGAAATTGCTCAAATGCTTTTTTCCCCTCTGTTCTCCCTGCTCACAGATAGGCAGACGAAAGGTAAGGCTCTGCGGGCACTGCCGTGCGGGTGTCCTCCCCGAAGACGTGATGCCGAGTAGTCAGGGGCTCAGCTGTTTTTTTCCCTGCACTAAGCACCTTTAGCATCTCTCGTTAGATGGAAAATGCAGCCACCCCTAAGAGCATTTTTCCTCTGTCAGCAGTCAGAGGGTGCGATTTCTGTTGCCTGAATTTAGCAGCGAGTCAGATGTCACCAGCATGTGCCAGGGCTGGGGGATGTGGAGGCTGAGGTTTTCACACTGCGGGGAAAGTGTGGTCCTTTGGAGATGCTGCTAAGTGGCAGGTTTGGGGAGATTCGTCTGCGGCTGGTGGCCTGAGAAGGGAAAGCGTTACAGCCATGCGTCTGTCCGGTTCACTCCTGTTTGCTTCCAGGCCCTTGAAGGCTTTAAAAGAAGAAACGAGCTGAGCTGGAATAAAATTGATGGATAGGCACTAGAGGGAGGTGGCAACCTGTCAGGTGGTGAATAGTCTCTGCTCTCAGGACTTCTCGGGGCTGACATAGGTGTACAGTAGTGTATGTGTGCTGGCTGAGCAGCTCTGACTGCTGCTTTGTTCTGTCTCTCTAACCAGAGCCGCACACTGTTGGCTACAGCCAGTCCAGCCTGATCCACCTGGTGGGACCGTCGGACTGCACACTGCTGGGCTTTGTGCATGGAGGTGAGTGAGCACTGCCCCGTTCAACAGCTGGGCTGGTTTCTCCCCGGAGCAGAAGTGCAGTTTGAAAACAACTGATGCATCTCGATGGTTTTGGGAAGCGGGCTCTGCCTGTGGAGGTGTGCAGGCCCATTTCCACCGTCTGTAAGAGTCAGCTTTGCTTCAGCTGAGACAAAAGCTTCATCTTTTCCTATGTTTAAAGAAGGTCTCAAAAACTGACATACTTGAACTGTAAATCCTACAATTTTGTCATCATCTCTTATATTGCAAATCTCGGACTATAAACACCCGGCGTACAATGACTGCAATTTGCTGGAGTAGTTTCCTTTTGGCTGGCAGCACCTGTTACCTGCTGGGCAGGCATGGCAGGGCGGACGTGTGCGGTGTGAGCCTGGGGAGAGACACATTCGCCAAGGGCTGGGATGACGCTGGATGCCATTTTTCATCTAATTGCATCCTTTAAAACAAAAATAACCCAAACAACGTGGCTCAGAGCTCTTTCCAACCAGGAGGTTTGTGGGACTGATCTTGCCTTGCAAGGCTTGAGGTTTGCTCAAAGAAATTTGGGAGAGCCAGACCTGGCCTAAATCTTCAGCCCAGGTCTGCAAGGATGTTGCCCTGAGTGTACTACTCTTGACAGGAGTCTTTGTGCTGGTACTGGGGGTTTCCTGCAGTTTGGATTCAGTCTCCTGTCTGACTCCTCAGCATAGCTTTGGTTATGCAAAGTCCTTACCAAGCTACACGTGGCTTTTTCGCAAATCCCACCTGCCTCCCTGAGACGAGATCCTCTGCCTCCTCCCCAGGTGTCACCATGAAGCTCATGGATGAGGTCGCTGGGATTGTGGCTGCCCGCCACTGCAAGACCAACATTGTCACCGCCTCGGTTGATGCTATCAACTTCCATGAGAAGATCAAAAAAGGTACCTGGCTGTGGTGGTGGGCACTTTGCTCTCCTGCAGTGTGACATCCTGGCTCCCTTGAGTGCGCACTTGGGACACACTGACAGAGAAATTGATTCCCTGTTAGACTTGTCCTGCACCAAGAAACTGTGCTTAAGATGTGGCTTAAGTGTAAAACAAGCAGGACCCCTTGCTCCCTTCCTCTGAGCAGATGCAGGGGCTGTCTGCTTAACTGGCCCCTCTCTGCTTTGCAGGCAGCGTCATCACCATTTCGGGGCGCATGACCTTCACAAGCAATAAATCCATGGAAATCGAAGTCTTTGTGGATGCTGACCCATTTGTGGACGAGTCTCGGGAGCGGTACCGTGCTGTCAGCGCCTTCTTCACCTACGTCTCCCTGAGCAAGGAGGGGAAGCCCCTGCCCGTACCGCAGCTGCTGGTAAGAGCTCTCCCCACCAGGCTGTGAGCCAGCCGCGCCAGTTCCTCTCCTGATCCTCCCAAGGCAGACCCCAGCTGCCTTTTTTGTCCAACAAATCCTCTTACCTTGAATTATTCAGCAAAAAAACCATGAGCATGAATGAGCCTTTCCAGACCAGGCTTCAGTTGTTTGTTTGTTTGTTTGTTTTTTTTAAATGTCTTTTGAAAATTGCCAGAGACTGGGTGCGGTTTCCTTTCTCACGGTTGAGGACAGGCTGTGTACAAGCTTTGCAGCTTTCCCTCCTGCCCATGCTGGAGATGCCCCTGCATCCCCCATCCCCACTGCATCCCCACTCCAGCCCTTCTGCCTATTTTTAGCTCTGCTGATCCCAGCAGGGCTTTGCAGACACGAGATGCGGTGCTGCTGACTAGGGGCTGTTTCTTGATTAATAGTTTATGTCGCGTAGGTCTCATCTCTGTACTCTTCTGTGTTCCAGAGTGTTTTGTCAGCTAACTATACATTAGCTGTCAAAACACATATTTAATGGAGTGCAGGTTTTTCTTTACATTTCCTGCAAGGGGAGGCGTGTTTCCCTCTTGCACACGCTTGCAATGTGCAGTGTGGGAGAGCTGTGCTGCCCCAAGGCAGCTAACACTGGCGGCTTTGCTTTCTTTCTATCGCTGGCAGACAGAGACGGAGGATGAGAAGCGGCGCTTCGAGGAAGGGAAGGGCAGGTACCTCCAGACGAAAGCCAAGCGGCAGGCGCAGATGCAGCAGGCTGCCCAGCAGTGATCCCGCCCCGCGCTCTCGCAGCCTTCGCCTGCCAAACGTCCTGGTTCTCGTTAAGTGTTGTGTCTGGTCTGCGCCGGGCCTCGCGCCTTTGCCCGCCCCAGCCTGCCACCGGAGCTGCCGTGGTGGTGCGGTTGCTTTGCTGCTGATCGGTTTAGCGCCGTAGACCTTGTGCTTTAGGTGGCTTAAGCGCCCCAAAAGCCTCCGGGAGCCTTCCTGGTCGCTCGCCATTCATCCCTTGAGCCCTTTTTTCACCGTTCAATCCCGTAAATGAAGCTCCCGCCCATGCTGGGGTGGGGCAGAGGCACGTGGCGGCACAAGGGACACGCGAGGCCACGAGTCTTTGTGATGCTGTGTTAAACTTGCCAGTATGTCCTAAAACTGCACACCAAAGCTTACGTACGATACTCGCGATGAGAAACGCGCCCCAGTATCGTACTGAATGTCTAGGACCGTTTTGTTGACATCTCTAGGTAGTTTCTCTGTGCACATCTAAGTTATTTCAGGAATCCTGTGGCATAAATAAAGTCTGTTGCCGTTGACTGAAATAAAATGGGTGTTGCGTGGTGGGTTTTTTTTGTTGCTTTTTTTTTTTTCTTTTTTTTCTCGAGCAGCAGCAATTCTGGCTTAGGTGCTTTACTCTAAAGACTCGTGCTGCTTCCCCCGCCTGCCTTTCCCGCCGGATCCTCTCACGGTCCCTGAGGGGCACAGTGGGCCCCTGCCCGTGTTTCTGAGGCAGTCTGCCTCTTTCAGTGGGAATCCCAGAACAGCTCTGGCAGCTGGCCCTGGGGATCACGACCCCACGAGCACCATGGCTGCCCGGGGATCGCGGCTGGCCCTGGGGGGTGCCGCACAGCCTGTCCCCCTGGGGCCCGGAGGCCGGTGTAGGCAGTGCTGGGCCCCGGGGCCGGGGACGAACGCCCTGGCCGGGCCCGCAGCGGGAGAGGACGGGCAGGCCGCGGCCCGGCGGGTGGTGAGGGGACGGGGGCCGCCGGCCCCCCGAAAAGGACGCCTTGGCCCCTCGGAGGGGCTGCTCCAGTTTGCGATATTAAACAGCAACCAAACCCAGAGCCAGCCCCAGCCCGGGGGTGACGCGCCGGTGCCGGCCGGGGTACGTCAGCTCCCCGGTCTCACCGGGGTCGGCCATTGCGCCCGTGCAGCGCCTGCGCGGCGCAACTCTCGCGAGAGAGGCACGCCTCCCGTGGCTACTGCGCCTGCGCGGGGCGGAGCTCTCGCGAGAGCGGCGCGGCCGTTTCCCGGGCGACGCGGGCGGGGTGGGCGCCGCCATGATGGCGGCGGCGGCGGCGGCGGCGGGTCCGCGGCGGGGGCGGCTGGGCCGGGAGGCCCGCGCCAGCCTGGCTGCTTTCTTGCTGGGCGCCTCGGTGGCGGCGCTGCCGGTGGCGCTGGGCTCCTCCCCCGCCTTGCTGGCCGCCCCCGGTCTGCGCGGCCGCTTGGCGCTCGTCCTACACGTGGCGGGCGTCAACGCGGCGCTGCTGCTGCTCTACCCGCGGCCGCTCTACAAGGTGCGGGGGCAGGCCCCGGGGGAGCGGGCCCGGGGGGCGGCGGGGAAGGGCAGGCCCCGAGGGAGCGGGCCTGGGGGGCGGGGAAAGGCCTCGGGGGACGGCGGTCGGGGGATACCAGGCCTGGGCGATCCGGACCCGGGAGGCGGCAGCTCTCTCTCCTCTCCCTTTGCTCGCAGATCGCCGTCCGGGCCTGCTTCCTGGGCTTCGCCTTTGGCTGTGGGCTGCTGCTCAGTGCCGGCCGTTCCGCCTGGCGCCACTTCGGATGGTAAGGGAAGAGCCGGGGGAGCCGGGCAGCTGCAATGGCCCCCGGCCCTGCCAAGCGTTGCCTTCCTCCTGCCGCAGGTACATGTGCTCCCTCTCCCTCTTCCACTACTCGGAGTACCTGGTGACGGCCATCAACAACCCGCGAAGCCTCTCGCTGGACTCCTTCCTGCTCAACCACAGCTTCGAATACAACCTGGCCGCCCTCTCCTCCTGGGTGGAGTTCACACTGGAGAAGCTCCTCTTCCCAGGTTGGCCACCCTGCCCCTCCCTGGCACCCGCCCTCCTGCCTGCCGTCCCCTGGCTGTGCCCAGTAGTGCCGGCTGCCCGTGGCTCACCCGACGCCCACCCATCTGGTAGCAAAGTGCTGGTGACCCCTGCTTAGCTGACCCATGCTGGCAGCAGAGGGGGGCTTTGATGTGGTCTTAAGCTCTCTGTGCTCAAAGCCTCTCGGTTTTGGGGTTGGGGGTTGGGGGGGGAGCACCTCCTCGTTCTGGCATGCCAGGCTGTCTTTGCCATGTAGCTGGTCTTCAGCCCTTTTCTGGCTGCATCTTTCAAGCTGCTATGGTGGTACAAAGAATGATGCTTCAGTTACATCTGGGCGTCTTCTTTTGACCTGGAATACAATCAAATAGGCACAAACTGTTGCTGTTTGCCGAATCTGGGTTGCTTCTTTTTTTTTGGAGGGGAGATGTTCTTCTCTGCTTAATAATGGCAGTGCAGGCTGCAGAGCTCCCCATGTCTGGCCAAGTGCGTGCACTGCGCTGTGCTTTACATCGGCTTTACTCTACACCGTTAAGCCAAGCTCTGCCTTGGTGCCGGGTTCCCCTTAGGGTGATCCGCCGTGAGGATGTACAGACGCCGCATCGGGGGTGACTCTGTGGCAGGGGACGCTATTTTAATTTGTTTAGGTGGCGGGATGGCAGCGCATGGAACACTGGCTGTCTTTTACACATTGTGCTTTGAGATGGGGAGGGGAAAAGCCCACCCAGTGACCCAATCCCCCGTGACCCCCCGCACCGCGAGCGTGACCTGTGCGAACCTGTTGTGACCCGTCCTTATTCACTTGCAGAGCTGAAGCAGATCACCTGGCTGAGTACTGTAGGGTTGTTGATGGTGATCTTTGGGGATTGTCTGAGGAAAGCGGCCATGCTCACAGCTGGCTCCAACTTCAACCATATTGTTCAGAATGAGAAATCGGATACTCATACTTTGGTGACAAGTGGGGTGTATGGGTGGTTCCGGCACCCGTCTTACGTGGGATGGTTTTACTGGAGTATTGGAACACAGGTACCGTATACAACATGCTCAGATACTTTAATCTTATAACCTGGGTCTTTCTTCTTAATGCTGCCCTACACCTGTAACGGGATGCAAACCGTTGGTCAGCGGCAAGGGTGGCCCGGGCGTGGATTTTGACACCTCCTGCACTGGCACCACTGGCCTGTGGGGGGTCAGCGCTCTGCCCTGCACGATCTTTGGGAAGACCTCATCGCCTTAATTTTCTGTGTGGAATAAGCAGAGGCAGCAGGGCTTGAGCCAGAAGGCCCTTAGAGGCTCAGGACGTGATCTGCTGCTAGCCTAAAGCTGATGTCCAGAGATTTCTTGCATCCCTATGGCCAAAATGCCTTCTGTAAGTGATCAGACTCAACCTCACTCCTGCCAAATACCGGTCCTGTGCCAGGCTGGCAATGAAAACTCCCTCTAAGAGTGCTCAGGGCCCTGGCTGGAGGGTAAACTGGAAGCCAGCTGCGGTGGAGCTGTAACTCTGCACTGCCTTAGTCGTGCTCTTCTCGTGGTTGGCATTTGAGTTTATTTCTCTGGAGAGAGACTGTAAAGACTGAAAGTGGAGCAGCATGGCCACGCATGGGCTCTTTGGAGCCAGGGCAGGAGCTGGCAGCTGCCTGTGGACCGCTTTCTTCGTAAGCACTAATTTCTCCCCAGAATGAAATTCAAAAAAAAGTGCTGGGATCTTGTCTTTTCTTTGGAGAGCGTTTAGACCTTGTGGCAAACTTAATGAAGGGTGATTAGCATGTGGGGGCGGGGGACAGCCTCAGTTTCTTTGGGAGACAAGGGGACTCTAACCGCCAGTGTCTGTTCGCAGGTGTTACTCTGCAATCCCATCTGCGTGGTGGGCTATGCACTGGCGTCCTGGCGCTTCTTCAGGGAGCGGATTGAGGAGGAGGAGATCACACTCATTCACTTCTTTGGAGAAGAGTATCTGGAGTACAAAAGGAAGGTGCCATCGGGTCTCCCTTTTATTAAAGGAGTCAAAGTGGAACTGTAACATGGGCAAAAACTGGACTGGCTGAGTGAATGCCCAGCTCCAGGCGCTGCCGGGCAAGGGACGATGTGCGGTGCCGGGAGTAGCCCGTTGGTATTTCCTGGCCGCCCAGGAGGAGCTGGCGGAGGGCTGTGGAGCTGGGCGGCCTGCCGGGTCACTAGCAGATCAGAAGCTCATTCGTCCTCCTCAAGGTAGTTCCTTCGTTGCACATTCAGGGATCTTCCAGATAACTTAGCCTGTAGCGACCTAAAGAGAATTGAACCCTCCTGCCTGCAGTGGCTGAATAGTACTGAAACACCTCCGGACCGATTCTTCCAGAGAACAGCTCTGCCCTCCCGCCCCCATGCAGGAAAGGCGCCGGTCAGCGGATTGTTCCTGTGGCATAATTCAATTTTAAAGCTTTTTGACCTTGCAAGCCAGGCAGCGTGGCTTTAATCTCTTTAGGCCCGATTCTGCAAGCTGGTGCTCAGGCAGCTTGCGGGAGCAGCCTCCAGGGCTGCCTACCCCCTGCTTGCCACAGAGCCAGCAGCACGGCACCAATCAATTCTCCACCAGGTGTTAAGTTCACAGGGAGCCTTTCCCGCTCGTCTCATGCCACTGCATCATGAGCTCCTCTGTGAAACACGGCAGGAGAGAGAGCCCACTCCCTCCTCCTTCAGCTGCTGCTGTGAATTCGGGAGTCACCGTTTCAGCCGCTGCCTTCCCAAGCCTTCCCACCGCCACCTCTGTTCCCTCTTCCCGCTTCCAAATCATGCTGCTTCCTATCCTGCCAGGCTGCCTCCATCCTGCAGAGATCCCAGGATTTTGGGTTGAGAAAGAACTGCAGCTACTGGGCTTGCCGAGGGCTTTAGTGCTTGAGATCCTTGCCTGCTTTTTTTGGCGAAACCTGGGATGTCGGCTTGACTAGGAGGTGCTTCTAGGGAAATTCTCCAAATGGGGGGAAAAAAGTTTGGCTAGCTAACGCTATTTTAAATGTTACCATTTTGGAAATGGTTCCTACTCAAGCTTTGTGGTATAACTTATTCTGTCGTTATATACCAAAGAGGTTCACTGTTTTCTTGAGTTTTATGTTATTCTTCCTAGCTGGAATGGAAGCGAGTTGCTTGTCAGTTCACGCTTTGGGCTTTGGTGAAGGTGCTGTGGAATGGCTCAGGAAAGGGGGCACTGATGGAAATTGCTTTAGTTTTGGTTGTTTTTTTTTTTATAAAAGACAAGAAAAAACATTGCCAACTTATTTCTTGTGGTTATTTGGAGATCCCTTGAGGTTCTGGTGATGACATTGAAACTGGAATCTTACTTTTACAATTCCCAGTGGGTTTTCAGTACAGTCCAGTGTTGCGTTGAAGCACGACCACAACTTGCAGTGACTCGCATGGCTGTGCAGCCACTGAGATGGGGTGAATTCTCCATCTAACTGATGCAGAGTCCTTCCTTTGCCAGGTTTGCTTTGTATTGCAGAGTGTGTTCTGCATGGAGCGTCAGCTTAATGCCTTTGCTGGTAATTTATCTTTTACCGAGCATGTTTTTAACTTTGGAGAAAAGAGCAAACATGAAAATACACCAGCTGGATAGCGCTGATTTCTCTGTGTAGTCACTTGCAGGCTCCTGGTCAGGCTTTTCTGTGCCTCTAGCTCACATCCTCATGGAAGCTGTGACCTGCTGTTGTAAACGCCAATGTGCCTCAGAGAAGTTAATTTTTAACTAATTTTTTTGTAGGCTTTAATATTTCTGCTGTGAACTTGCACAAGTGTACTTTGAAACAAACGAGCGATTGTCGCATGGGTTTTATTTGAGCTGATGATGGAAACGAAGCTTTATTCTCAAGACATTCTTTGTAGTAAATGCACCTGGATCCTAATTTGCAAGAGTGTGCCAGTGTTAGCTCTGACCCAGGTTCCAGATGTGCGGTGGCAGGGTCTGCCCAAGGCAAGATGCATTGGCACCAAAAGAAAGGGATAAATTTCACCTAAAGCAAAATCTTCGGAGCCCTCTGGGTGCTTTGGAGACCAGCAGCCTCTCTTAATCTTTTATTTTCCTGAATCCTGTGACTGGAAGCTCAGTGAGGAGACAGGAACTCACCAGGCTTGGGGAAGGCGTCTGACTCTTTAGTGAAATGCAGGAGTAAGGTGTCAGACCCTGCCCTCCCGCACCGCAGCAGTCTGTAAGTTTTCAAATGGCACAGGTGCACAAGGAGCAGAGCCCCTCTTTCTGGTGCCCTGCCTGTGTTTTTGCTCCGCTGCCTGTCGGCAGTTCGCAGGACGTTCCCAGACCCTGCAGTGAGCTCCTGGATCTACCCTACCCCAGGGTGTTTTGGTTTTGGTTGTTTGTTTTTTTTTTTTTTTTCCCACATGTTTGCAAATTTGTGGTTTTAAGAGCAGCTGGATACCCCAAGCTGGCTGGCCTGTTTTGTCCAGAGCCGCAGAACCAGGCGGACACGTACACTTGCGCCCTTTTATTTCACTTCTAACACACAAGAGGGAGAGTATAAAGACAATTATTTTTTCAGATGAACAAAGTCACCCTAAGGCAGGCTTTTGATATGCTGCAGACACTGTGTGCCCGGGCTGTGTTTCCTGCCTTCGCTTGTTGCACAAGGCAAGAGGAGCTGGTCAACAACCAGGGCACGGCTTGTGCAGCGAGCGCCAAGCAGCTCTGCACATTCACTCGGTGTTGGGCTCTATGGTGCAACCTCTTTCCGGGCAGTGCTCTCGGCCCCGCTTTTCTGCTGGCCCTTGCAGCAGTCTTTGCTTTTTGGGGAGGGGTCTCCAGTGGTGCCACTGGGCACGCAGCCCTCCCCAGGGCTGGCTGGAGACCCATCCTTGCCGCTGGATGAGATGTCCCTGGGGAAGGGAAGGCATCTCGGCAGGGTCAGCAGCTAGGAAAGGGCACGGGGGGAATTCAGCACCTGGGTGCTTGCTGTTGCCTACCTTGGTGCTGCTTCGCTGTCATCGCAGATCTTGAGGAGCATCTGCGCCTGTTCCTCCTTGGGGTCCCGGGGCTCCTGCAGCCTGTGATGGGATGGGTGTGAGCCACGGCTGTGTCCCTCTCCCAGCCCTGAAAGACCCCCCCGTGCCTCTTACCTGGGCTCCAGCCGCTCCTTCACCTTGGCGATGGAGCGGACGTAGGGTGCGATCTGCTTGGTGATGGTGGTCAGGCAGTTGTTCTCCTGCCGCAGCTGCAGCAGGTCGTGGAGCTGGGCTGGGGGATGAGAGGGGTGGGCTGTGGCCATGGCTGCGCCCCTGGATCAGACATGGGAGACTCGGGGCCGGGGGAGCGGGGTCACCGGTACCTTCATAGATCTCCTGCTCATTTGCCACCCTCTGGTATGTCTCCTCCCAGACCTGCAAGGGAGAGAGGGAGCTGGGCAGTGTGCTATGGCGCGGCATGGAGGGACCCGGCTGTGCTGGGATGTGCCAGCCGTACCTCCTCAAAGACGCTGCGCATCATCTCCACGGCGGAGTAGTGAGCTGCGATCTGCACGTCCATCTGCAGGGACTTCTGCAGGATCTCGCTCATGATCTCTGTCTTGATGAGCGAGTGATGCTTGGTGAGGTCGCGGTGTAGCTCCTGCACCTGGTCCTTCAGGCCCTGGATCTCTGTCTGCAGCATCTGCGGGGGCCAGGGGGCAACCGGCACATGAGCAGCACCTTCCCATCCTGGCCCACCCCAGCCCAGCCCGACCTGTGCTCCCTACCCGGTACGTGTTCTCGTAGTTGCGGCAGTGCTCAGCAAAGGGGGTCTCGCGCCCCTCGGCCAGCAGGACCTTGGTGCTGATGTACCGGTGCATCGTCGGCTTCCGCACCATGGGGCCGGTGGACATTTTATCGCTGGCAGGGGGGCAGCCAGGCACGATGAGGGTCTTGGAGCATTGGCCGCCAGGGAGCCTGTGTGGAGAGGGCGACAGCAGCGTGCTGCAGGCAAGCAGCAGTGGGAGCGAGGTGCCAGGGGCTGTGCGGCCGGCTCAGCCCCACCACCCCTTGCCCCCGGGGTGCCTGGGGATGTGCCAGCCCTGCACGTCCCTTCCCTTGCACACGGGGTCAGTCGGAGGTGCCTTATGCTGCCCCAAAAATCAGGTTTCTGTGGGCTGCTCTGCCAATGTCCACAGGTTCGGGACCAGCTGTGGCAGGGAGAAGGCAGAAGCTGAGCTTGGCACACTCCAGTTTCTAAAGGGAAGGATGCAGCTGGTTCCCTCACTGCCAGCATCTCCTGGCCCCTTGGTGGGCACCACTGGCCCTGCCTCTCCCCCCATCCCGCAGCCTCCCTGCACTGCCCACCGCCCCGGCTCTGCTGCCCCACCGCCATCGGTCCTACCGTGCAGTGCTGTGCTTCCCCTGCCCACACCAGGGCCGGCAGCCGCCCCCAGGAGCTCAGCCACCCTGCGGTGCTGAGCCCGGCTGGGGGTAAGGAGCAGCGCCCATGGGGCGGCAGTGCCTGTTTGTCCTCTCCGGCCGGGAGCGCCTGGCAGGGCCAAGCGCTGTTGTGACATCAACGGGCCTAAATATATCTCGGGCGAGGAAGTGCTGGGCAATTCCCTGAAATTCTGATAAAAATAGTGGCGGGCGAAGAGGCTGCGGCGCTGCGGGCGTGCGGGCAAGTAGGAGCTGGCCTCGGTGCAGCACCCACAGCAATGGGGGCAGAACTCTCTGGGGACCGTGGCGTGGAGCCAGGCTGGGGTGCGGGGTGCTGGCTCACCCGGGCACACTGCTGCCAGCCCCGCTGCCCGCCCGCCTGCCCTGCTTCCCAGAAGTGTCACTTGAAGCCCCTATGTCTGTCGTTCATCAGCACAGCTGTGCTCCGCGATGTCCCCGCGCCACCACCGAGGTGACAGGTTCAAGGGCAGCCGCGGAGGCAAGCTTGGCACAGTGGGGGCCCCAGTGGGATGCCCAGGGGGATGTGTGGCAGGATGCACCCCGGCCCCGGGTGCAATCCCAGCACCTCACATGTTTGCGCCAGTGATGCCAGGACCGATGGTGCCAGCACTGCCCACCACGGAGCGGCGGGGGCTGAGCATCAGCAGGGGCTCCAGGCAGCGGGCAAACTCTGCCCGGTACTCGCTGTTGATCTGGGGGGTGAGATGAGGGTGAGCGCGGCTGGGGCTGGGGCAGAGCTGGCAGCCAGGGCTGCCCATGGGGAGCTGCGGGCAGGGGCTGTGCTCCAGGTGGGCGGCAGGGCTCTACCTTGCTGGTCTGGGCCGGCCGCAGGCGATGCGGCAGCTTGACAATCCTCTGCAGCCTCTCCATCAGTTGCTGAAAGGCAGCAGTGAGGTGTGGTGAGGGGTGCCCAGCACCCTGCCCCGGGAGCCTGGCACCACTGCAAGGTGCACCAGACACCCCACAGCACCACAGCGGGAAGCCACAGCCACCCCATAGCACTGTGGTGGGATGCACCGGTTGCCCCCAGCACTGCGGCAGGATGCACCAGCCACCTCATGGCACCGTGGCAGGATGCTCCAGCTGCCCCGCAGCGTTGGTACCACTCACGTAGCCCAGGTCCAGGAACTCGGCTTTGTTGGCGGAGCTGAGGAAGGCTGAGCAGGTCACCAGGTGGACCTGTGTGTGGGGGGGTGTCACTGCTGGTGCCCCTTGGGGCTGGAGAAGCTCTGCCCAGCCTGGGGCCCTACCTGCAGGGTGGGCAGCAGGGAGGCGAGGTGGGCGAGCTGCTCCTTGAATGCCTTCTCCTTCTCCTCGTGCTGGCTGCAACAGAGCGGGGCATGGCACAGCCCTTACAGAGCACCAGGGAGCCATCCAGCCCCGGGGCACCCCAACATGTCCTGGGACAGGGGGACACCCCCAGGAGGGGGCTCAACCTGCAGTCTTTCACCTCTGAACAGCTTTCAGGAGTGTCTTCTTCCTCTCAGAGAGCTGCTCCTGCAAATGGCACGGCTGCCTTGTGTTCTGTGGCTACTACATGTCCCATGGCCACTCGGTGTCCCACGGCCACCTCGGTCCCCTCCCACTGCCCTGGCTCTGCTGTGCCCGTGCATCGGGCAGCCGTGGGCACAGGGCACGATGTGTGGGTGGTTGCCCCGCACCTGCATGCGGCCAAAGAGGGAGTTGATGGCTGCCTCCTCTTCGCTGGCACTGTTGCGCACCTCCTCGATCATGGCCTTGAGGAGGACGATGGCCTCGCGCGTGGAGGTCTGCAGCTCCTTCACGGCCTGCCCAGGGGCAGCAGGGCGGCTGCGGTGCTGTGGGCAGCACCACACCACCGTGCCTCCCCTGAGACCTGCCAGCCCCTGCCCACCATCACTGCCTGGTCCAGTCGCTGGCAGCCCTGCATGTACGCCGTCTCGATGTCGATGCAGTGCGCCCGGCTCTCCCTGTGGGCATGGGCATCAGGGCATGGGAAGGGATGAGGCATGGGGCAGGCGCGGGGCCAGGGCTGCTCACCCCTGCATGTCCCTGAAGCAGTTGATGCAGAGCATGGATTTCTTCTCGGTGGAGAACATGATGTAGGGCTCCTCGTGCAGTGCTGCAAGGGATGAGGGTGTCAGGCAGCATGGCAAAGCAGGGTGCAGCCTGGCACAGCGCGGCATAGCGTGGTGCAGCATGGAAGAGTGCAGCCCAGCATGGCACGGTGTGGCATGGCATGGCATGGTGCAGCCTGGCACAGTGTGTTGCAACACAGCACAATACGGCATGGCACTCACGGCACTTCTTGTGGATGTCCTTGGTGCGCTTGGAGAGGGAGACGATCTCATGGCGGGCGAACATCTTGGCGCGGTGGGTCTCCTCACGGCAAGGGGCACAGAGGGGCTGCCCGCAGGTGTTGCAGAAGTACATGGTGTCCAGCTCCTGCGCAGCCAGAGGGGGCGGCTGGCAGTGGGCATGGCCCCGGTGGGGTCCCCTGGCTGCCTGCCCCACTGCCCTTACCGCCTTGGCACAGCGCCGGTCACAGTTGGCGCACTGCACGTCCTCCTCGCCGTCAGCTGAGCTGTCCACCAGGAACTGCAGGAGCCGGTCCACGGGGGGCAGCCCTGTACCCCCCCTCACCACCGAGGGATGCCTCCGGGGACAGGATGGGGTGGGGACATGGAAGGGATGGCAATGGGACAGGGACAGGGATGGGATGGGGATGAGGATGGGGACAGGGGTGGGGACAGAGATGGAGACATGTATGCAGATGGGATTGGGACAGGATTGGGATGGGAATGAGGATGGGGACACCCGCCCAGGGCAGGTGGGGGCAGCTTTGGGGACACTGGGAGCAGTGCCACAAGAGGCTGCCAGCCATGTGCTATGTGACCTGGTCCCGGCATCCCCCCGGGCAGGGTCCATCCCTTACCCACAGAGCGGGCAGTGCAGGCGGCCGTCGCTGGCGCGGCCCCGCAGGCAGCTGGCGCAGAAGTTGTGGTAGCAGTCGAGCAGGCAGGGGTGCTGGTAGGGCTCGTGGCAGAGCAGGCAGACCAGTGGGTGGCAGTTGGCCTTCTCCAGCTCTGAGCAGCTCCCCAGTGGGGAGAAGATGCTGCCAGCCATCTGCAGGGCAGAGAAAGGCCCCCCACACCGCGCTTCACCCCCTGTGCCCAGCGGGCCCCACTTCACAAGAGCACTGTGGCCTCCACGGAAAAGACGACTCCTGTCCCCAGGGCCTGTGAGCTGCCGCCTATTTTTAGGCTATGAGCAGTATGGCATGAGACTGCCCCGAACGCACCCCTTTCCCCAGCCCTGTGGGCTGAGGGCTGCATGGCTGGGTGGGATGGCCCCCACAGTGGGGCATCCCCCAGGGTGGGTGCCCCCAGAGCAGGAGCATCCCCTGGGATGGGGTGTTCCATGCAAAGGAGCATACCCTGCACAGAGCATCCCCCAGAACAGGGGTGGGGGATGCTCCAGGGCTTGGTGTCTCCCAGGAGGGAGCATCCCCCACAATGGGGTGTCCCCTGCCCTGGGATAGCCCCTGTGATAGCAGCCTGGCAGTGAAGGCAGCCAGCTGCCCCAATGCTGGGGAGCCCCAGTCCCTGGCACAGGGGGGCACCGTGACTGGGTGAAGGCTTTACCTCTCCCTGTCTGTAAGCTGGGGGATCGGCTGTGCTGTGCCGAGCCGTGCCGCTGCTCCCCGTGCGCTGGCTGGAATGAGAGCGATGCCGAGGCGGCAGGGCCCAGCCGCCCCCGTGACGCAGGGCCCCCTGGCACTGCCGGACGGCTGCCACGCCACAGCCCAAAAATAGCCCTGTTACCTCCTCGGCGCCTGGCGGCATGGAGGGCCCTCGGGGTGTGGGGACACAGGACCACATGGCCCCGGGGTGCACCTGGGTTGCGGGGACATGGGGATCCATGTGGCCTGGTGACAGTCCCCAGGGGGTGAGGGTGCACCCTGCGGGCAGTAACCGGGGTGTAGGGACATGTGCACCCCGCAGGCAGAGAGGCACCCTGGGGTGCACCCTGTGCTCCAGAGAGCCCCAACCCCTCAGTCCCTGCCAGACTGATCCCCTGGTCCCTGCCGGCCCCGATCCCTGGACGCTCCGGTCACTGCCGGCCCTTATCACCCGGGCCCCGCTCACTGCCATCCCCGATGCTCCCGGTCCCCCGGTGCCCGTGATCCCCCGCCCACTGCTGCAGCCCGGCCCCGCCCACTTCTATATGGCCCCGCCCCAACCCCGCCCCAGGTCAAAGCCCCGCCCGAAGACCCCGCCCACAGCCCGGCGCCCCGCCCCAGTACCCCGGCCCCGCCCCCGCGCTGCCCGCCACGCGCGTGCGCCGCCCAGCCAGGCAGCACTATGCGCTCGCGGGGCAGGCAGGGGAGTGCGTGGGAGGGGCCGGAAACCATCGACGCTCTCGGCGGTCGGCTAGGTTAGCCTGCGCGCGGCGCGCGGCGAGCGGCGGCCCTGCGCGCGGCCCGGCGGCGGCGTGGGCGCAGGCGGCGCGGCGGAGGGCGCATGCGCCCTGGCTGCCCGAGGGTGTTTCTGCGCATGCGTGCGGCGCGGCCCTCCCTTTTTGCCCCTTCGCTGGAGCCGCCATGGCGCCCGTGGTGAGTCTCCGTCGGCGGTGGGCTGCCGGGCTGGATCTCCCTGCCCTTCCCGCACGGGGCCTGCTGGGCCCCTGCTTCTCTGGCCCCGTCCGCCCTGTCCTGCCCCAGCCCGTTCCCCTCCGGCCCGGCTCGGGCCTGCGCGTGGGCCTGGGCCTCCTCCGGGCCTAGCCCGCCAAGCGCCGGGCGTGCGGCTTGGAGGGACGGGAGGCTCTTCCTTCTCCCTGCTGCCCCCGGCCCGAATCCTGGCCAGGGCCCTTTCCCTTAGGTCTGCCCGGAGCCTGGCCCGGTCCCCTCGCCTCCAGCCCCAAGCTCGGTCTGCCCCCCTCCCTTCTCCCCGCTGTCCCCGGGCCCGTGGCCTGGAGCCGATTCCTCACGGCTCTCTCTTTTCCCCCGCTGTAGAAGAAGCCCGCAGCGAAAGGTGGCAAAAAAAAGAAGCAGGTATTGAAATTTACCCTGGACTGCACCCACCCCGTGGAGGATGGCATCATGGACGCCGCCAACTTTGTGAGTGCGGAGCCTCTCTGCCACCCCAGGGATGGCCTCGCTGCCCCACCGGGCCTTTTGGGGGGGTGCTGCTGGCTCCACTTCCAAGAGTATGCTGGCGAGCACGGCCCAGCAGCCCCCGCTGCCCCTGCTCTCTGTTTCTGCCCCTCGCCGGTTCAGTGTAAAAGCCTGCAGCGCTGGGAAACACCCTCCAGACAAAGGGAACCTGGGTGGTGCTGGCGGCTATGAGATGTTTATTGTTTTAAAACACTTTGTATTTGAAGTGCAAGCGTTTTCCCTACCTGTCAAACAGTATTACAATTCATCTCTCATGGGGTGAGTTTTCTGTTACGCTGTGAGGAATGGTGAGGGCAGGGAGCACTGTGTTTCAGCACTCTCTGATGAGCCTGTTTTTGTTCAAACTGTGCTCGACTGTGGGTTTCAAGTGCAGGGCTGTGGCGGAGGTGTTCTCGGAGGATCTTAACCCAGCCATCACTTCACTGGCTGTGCCCTCAAAAGGCAGGAAACATGTCCCTACCTCGTTAATCTGATGCATTTGTGCTTGAGAACCTTACTTACGCGCCGCTCTGAATGGGCCAGTTGGATTAGTTGCGGAAAGTGCTGGCAGGCTCGGAGTCTCCTGGCCTGCAGGAAGGTGGTTTTCCTCTGCTTCCCCTGGACATAACAGCACTTGTCTCTTCCCCAGCTCTAACAAAAAAATGAAGCGCTGGGCATGGGTGAGCTGGGGAGGCCTTCTCCAGCAGGAGCTCATGGCCCCAGCTCAGCGGTGGCGTTCCTCTCTTGCAGGAGCAGTTCCTGCAGGAAAGGATCAAGGTGAACGGCAAGGCGGGAAACCTGGGAGGGGGTGTGGTGACCATCGAGAGGAGCAAGAGCAAGATCACGGTCACATCGGAGGTCCCGTTCTCAAAGAGGTGAGGTGGCAGTGCCAGTGCCATCACAAGGCTGCTGCCAGTGCCCAGAACTGCAGTTGGTTGCTGCCGGCAGCAGTTGGCCCTCGGTGGGGGGATCATAGAATCATTTAGGTTGAGATCATCAAGTCTGGTTGTTCAGATGGGAGCCTGATCACCAGCATTCAGACGGGAGCCTGGTGGGCAGGAGGGACCGGAAATGAAGAGATGTCTCGGTGCAGGAGTCATGCCAAGCAAGACTCTTGGTCAAATGCTGTGTGATGCTTGGTGCAGCGGCTGCCCGTTCTCACATGATCTTTCTGAGAGATACGTGGTCAATACTCTTGCTGGGAAGGCCGGTGGGGTGGGCATCTGGGGAGGACACGCAGCTGAAAGGATGCCAAGTGCAGAGTTTAGGGGTTGATCCTCAGCCAGGCTCTTCCGCTCCTTGTCCTGCTGGGCTTCTGCCCGCTGCCTGTTTCTCGTGGCTGCTTTCCCTTTGTCTGGCTTCGATAAATGTGGATTTTGCTGCGACAGAGACAGCACTGTGAGGCAGCTGGAGGTCTAAAACAGTGGGAAGAGGAAAACCGTGTGTGATGTTGGGGCAGTGCCCTGCTCTGTAAGCACCTGTGTTTCAGCTGATGTGGTTTCTCTGTGTGGGTGCCGCACCCGGCACATCCCTGCAGCCGCTGTCAGAGCCGGCAGTGGTTAGCTGCCATCCAAGTGGAGATACACTGCGGCGTGTTGAACCGGTGGCGTGGGAATACAGTGTTGTGGTTTCAGCCTTGAAAGGGTGAGGGGAGGGAAATGATTTCCTGGGCTTCGTGTCGCGGCATTGCTGGTGTGATTCTCTGGTGGCGTTGTTTCCTGGCGGAAACTTTTCTGGGACGTGCCTGATGGGATGCATTGCTCCCAGTGGTAGTGGAAGCCTGCAGGAATGGGAGTTTGTGTTTGCCGGAGTCGCTGTGTGAGTTTGCAGGGGGATGGAGCGTCCTGGCGAGGCAGCTGGGTGCTGCCGGAGGAACGCTGCGGGTCGGGGTGCAGAACCACCTTCAGCCAGGCTTCTCCCCACAGGTACCTGAAGTACCTGACCAAGAAGTACCTGAAGAAGAACAACCTGCGGGACTGGCTGCGTGTGGTGGCCAACAGCAAGGAGAGCTACGAGCTGCGCTACTTCCAGATCAACCAGGACGAGGAGGAGGAGGAGGAGGAGGATTGAGCCGGCCTGCCGTCCGGCCGCCATTTTGTACAGTTTTGCTTTCCTGGAATAAACGGCGGGGAGAGTTGTTGATACCCCGCGCTCCGCTGGCGGCTGGCGGGCCCCGGGGGGGGGCGGATTTGGGGGGAATTTGGGGCTTTTCGGGGAGCGGCGGGGAGGGGACCGGGGGAGGCAGGGCTGGAGGGGACGGGACCGGGGGGGGGGCGTGGTCTGGGAAGGGGCGGGACCGGGGGGCGTGGTCTGGGAAGGGGCGGGACCGGGGGCGTGGTGTGTGACATGAGCGCGTCACGGGGTGGGCGTGGCGCGGAGGCCGCCATCTTGGCGCGGAGCGGCCTCGCCCGGCGCTGGGCGCTGGCCGCTGCCGCCGCCCGGTATGCGGGGCCCGGCGGCCGGCCGGGAGCTGCTGGAGGACGCGGAGAACGAGGAGGACGTCTCGGGTAGGCGGCGGGAGGGGGAGCGGGCGGGGGGGCGCGGCGGCGCGGCCTGCCCTGAGGCGAGCCCCGGCGGGGGCAGCCGGCCTCGCTCTCCCGGCCCGGGGCGGTCTCCGCTTGGGCGCCGCTCCTCCGGCTCAGCCTCGCTATCCCCGCGCTTCAGGAACGGCCGCCACCGGCGAGGGGGGTGTGCCCGGGCGCGGCGGTCGGAGTTGGCAGCTCTCCGAGGGCCGCGCTTGTCCCCGGGCCGGGCCGGACCCTCCCGCTTGCAGACCCGGCTGAGGGCGGCTCCGGCTGAGCATCGGGCTGCGGTCCCCGGCCGGGCACTCCCGGGCTGCCGCGGTTTCCTCTCGGCGGCGGCCCGGGTCCTTCCTCGCGCCCCGGAGAGCCGATCCCCCTCCTGGCTCCGAGCGCGGTGGAGGGCAGGCTCCAGACCCCCTTCTCCCGCAGGACGGCGGCCAGGGGCGGTCTCCCGGCACTGCCCGGCTCCCGTCCTCCCCGGTGGATTCAGTGGAGCTCAGGCACCCGCCTCGGTGGAGCCTAAACCGGCTTGAAGTCGAACAAGAGATATGTCCCTACAACTCTGGAGTGTTACTATTATATAAGCTCAGAAATTAAAAATACTGACATAGGCCTTAAAGAAATGCAAAGCCTGGAGAGGATGCTGTGACTTGCTGGCAAGTGCTGGGTTTGGGGAGGTAACAATGATGGGAAGGTGAGAGCGTGTGGTGGGATTGGTGCCTCTGCCTGGGGCTGGGGTCCCTGAGCTGGTGTACACAGCCTGGCCAGGTGCCCATGGCCCTCCCTGAGCGTGGAGCCATGGCAGACCAACCTCCCGTGAGCCATGACATGTCTTCCACATGAGACATTCCTCTTCCCCATTCACCTTCTGTTGAATCCATTTAATGGGCTCTACTTGGAGATCTGAAAGGTAAAAGCCTAATGCTCCCTAATTACCTGTGGGCCCAGATCAGTATAAGCAGGCAGTGCGTGGGGGTGTCCTGTGCCCCTGTTTCCTGAGAGCAAAATACAGACCATCAAAACCTCGGGTATTCGTGTGCGAGCGGCAGTGAGGAGCTGGGCAGGAAAAGTGCTGGTACAGGTGCTCCTGGGCAGGACTCTGCCCAGACTCCCTCGAGGGGCAGCAGTGGACCAGCTGCCGGTTCGAGGCCAGGGAGCTCCGTGTCTCATGACCTGATGCTGCTGCTCGGGTCTGCTCCCTGAGAGGATAATAATGAATGTAGTGTCCTGTGTGCCTGTGCAATCCGTCCTTTTGTCCCCAGAAGAAGATGATGGGGTGCTGGAAGGACTGGATGAGTTTTTCGCAGAAGAACAAGTGGCTGTGCAGAAAAAGAAGAAATCCAAGAAGCTGAAAGATGGCAAGGCTGCCAAAATCAAGAGGAGGAAGAAGGAGGTAATGCTGCATGCTTTCACGCTGGGCTGAGGGGTTCCTATGAGCCATGGCGCAGAGGCAGGCTGCTCAGGGCACTGATGGCTGCTGGCAAGCACCTATTGGGTGTCTGTGGATGGAAAGGGGGGGAGTTATCAGGGTGTTCCCTTGCTGAGTAGGTGCTCTCCTGGCCCTGAGAGGTGACCCAGAGCCAGGGCGTGAGCAGTTCTTGTCTAGCTTGGGTGCTCTGGGGTGGAAATCTGCCCAACGAGTGTTCTCTGGAGAGTGGCTGAGGGGGAAGAAGTGGCCACCAGGGCTTCTGGCAGCGATGTGGCTGCCCCCTCCTTGGGAGGGGCTGGGCTGTGGTGCATACATTCATGTGTGCAATGATACTGTCCACCCCGGTTTGAAGCCTTCCCACCTGCACTGTGCACCACCTCCTTGCTGTTGTCTCCAGGCTCAGACAGTAACTCTTTCTGGCATGTCCTGTACCAATGTGGCATCTGGGGCTCGTGTTTCTGAGGAGGGAGATGTAAACTGCCACGTTGGGGGCATGACTGGGGCAGGGCTTGGAGGTTTCTGCAGAGGTCAGTGTTAGCCTTGTTCGTCCAGGGCATTTTGCAAGTAAGACAGCGTAGGGTCTTCTAGGATTTGGCATGTGGAAGGGCTGTTTGGCCTTCTGTAGGATAACAAAAGTGGGATATCATGTCCTTGAGGGTCAGGCTTTCCCCAAGGGTGTGTCTGGTCAGAAAGGCTGGCCGGAGCTGTGTCTGCTCTGCCAGAGCACCCGGCTTGGAAATGGCGCGGTGCCAGAGCAGGACTTGCCGCCATGTTGTGCCATGTGGGCTCTGCCTCTTGCTCTCCTGTCCCTGGGCAGTGCTGGATGTGGGGATGGGAGCAGATATCTTGTGCGGTGGCCTAAAGGTGACTGAAGAGGTGCCTAAATGCAAATAGGCTGCTAGGAAGCAGTGGTGAACAACGGAGGTTCTTCAACCCCCTTCCTTCCCCAGTGATGCTGTGGCAGGGGAGAAGTGTGCTCATCTAGCACAACTGGATGCATCCCCACCCCTTCCCTTGCCAAACTGGGGCTGAGCGATGCTGCTATCGGCCAGCCATCACCGCTGCTCCCTGTGGGATCTGTGAAAACAGATTGGCTTCACGAGATAGCGCATTAAAGTGCTTTTGCTACTGATGGGAGTATGATGAGCTGCTGATGTAAAAAAAGCTGATTCCGTTCTGCACTGTGTTGCCTGCCAGCCTTTTGCAGAAGATGTGGCCCTGAGGAAGATTTTTCCCCTCCTTTGTGGCCATGGTGATGCTCTTCTCGTTCTGCAGATACCACACAAAGCTGGCTCGGGCCCTCTGCCTCCCTGTCCCTTTTCCATTGTTGGACATATTTTTTTCCTATGCTGCTTTTCTGTAGGGGGAAAGATAAAATAAAAACCCCGTGGTATTTGCTCTGTTCATTCTCTGTTGATGCTGGTCTGCCTGAGCCCAGCAGCATGTGCCGCTTGTGCTGAGTCTGACTGCTGCCTTACTGGGGGTGGGGAGAAAATAACAGGCTGAACGTTGAGTGCGCTTGTTTTTTTAATTAATGCCTTGTGTTGGCAGTGTTAACCAGCCTTGGTTCCGCCTGTGGGAGACTGTTCCCTTGTCCATTGAAGCCAGGGAGAACCTGGTGCTGTAGCTGTCAGTAGGCACCCAACAGCACCCAAGCTGTGTTTTGGGATGAGGAGATAAAAGATAGGGCTTCCTTTTCCCAAACTCCTCCTCCAAAGTTCTGGGGCAAGTGGACTTTCCCCTGCTAGAGGAAGGTGGGAGTGAGGTGCAAGGCTGTGACATGGGGCAGTGCCTGCACTGTGACTGACTGACACCCTGTAGTCCCCAGTGGTTTTGTCATTGGGGCATGGGGCAGGGGTGCACTTGCACAGGAATTTGCCTGCACCAGCAGCAGTGGAACTCGTTTGGTTTGCGGCGACACTGATGGAAGCTCTGGTGCAGGAGTTGGTGCTGCAAACCCCCAGAAAAATCTGCATAAAATAACCATGCTGCAGTTTGAACCTCAGTGCATGGAAATGAAGGTCCTTGTCAGAGAAGGGAGCGGAGAGGGGGAATTTCAACCTGTACTGCAGCAGTTACCATGACAACCAATTATTCCATGCCAAATTACAACTGTTTATAACCCAGCAGAAGGAAAGGCTCAGTTTGTTCTGAGCCGAGAACTCCGTGATGGCCGCCGAGCGAAGGCTCACCGCAGCAGCCGTTGGCTTGGGGCATTACGATAAACTCCCGTCGTTACCGGGGCGGGGGCGCTGTCGGGTGGGCGGCGGCGGCGGCGGCGGCGGCGGGGCCAGGCGCTGTCCGCGGTGCTGGGCCGGGCGCTGTCCGCGGTGCTGAGCCTCCCGCTCGCCTCTCTTTCTGCCCTGCACGCCGGCATGAGGGCTCTGCCGTCCTGGTCCGGAGCGCCCCGGCTAACACACGCAGCCTCTCGCAGGCTCTCTTGGGACCTTGGCCACCTTGGTGAACGAGTCTTGAGACAAAAGCCTATATATATCTTGGCCTACACAAGCTTTTCCAAAATACAGTTTTTATCTGTATTGCATCACATTCTTCTCTTTTTTCCAGTGCTTCCACAGGGCATCGATTGCCTTGCATGAGCAGATGTGTTTCTGGCACTCTTGGAAGGGAGAGGGGGAATGGCTCCATTTACAGGTGGGGATTTGGGGCAGAAGGTTGGCTAGGGATCACCAAACTGCCCTGAAGAAACAATTCCAGATAAATGAAGGGTTTCTGTCTGTCTGTGTCTCCTGTGGTCAGGGACTTCCTGCCGATCCCAAGTCTGATTTTCATGGTGTTTTCCCCCAGCCCCCCAGTGTAACAGCAGGGTTATTCAAAGGAGGGCTGACTTTGGCTGGTGACTGCAGTTGCTTCGCGCTGGCTGGGAGGGTTTGTTGGAGCAGAGCAGAGCCAGGGGCACGCCCTGCTCTTTCGCCAGTGTTGGTTTTCGTTTTAGGGGAGCAATGATGAAATGACAGATAACGAAGAGGAGATTGAGGAGAAATCTGAGAGTGAAGGGAGTGACTATTCCCCCAACAAAAAGAAGAAGAAAAAACTGAAAGACAAGAAGGAGAAAAAGCCAAAACGGAAGAAGAAGGATGAAGAGGAGGATGACAACGAGGATGGAGGTCTAAAGGTACCAAAGATTCCTTTACACTGAGCTGGTGCTACAACATGAGACCTCAGGATGTGGCCAGATCTCTGTGAGTTACCTCATTCAGAGCCGAGCCATGTGTTCTGGCCAGTCACCTTGTGCTAGTGGATACATTTCCGTTGTGTAAAGCACAGCAGCATAAGCAAAGCGCTCTGTAGTGGGCTAACTGATGTAGCCACATGGCAATATGCTCTCACAAGTCCTCACAATGAAAGCAGTGTGTTTTACTCTGAGGTTAGGGACCTAGTCAGGTAGCGTGGCTCTTCTGACAAATGGCAGCTTCTCAGTCTGAGGCAACTTGCCTTCTTGAATCATCTGCGCAGATCCTGCCAGTAACAGGTTCATCACACGTGTCCACTGAACATGGGGGTAGAGAGTGGCAGAGCAGCTTGTGCTTAGAGAAGGTGGCCTGGGGGTTTCATGAGACACTTGTCCTGGGTTTGGTGAGGAAGAGATTGCAGGTGAACGACTGGGAGAGGAAAGGTGATGTTTCCCTGTTGTTTATCTTGGGTGCAGAGGGAAATTGAGTTTCTCGGAGATGTGAAACCTGCCAAGGCTTTGTGTTGTATTACATGGCACAGGGAGCATTTGGATGGTGCCGCATTAATTTGCTTCTCAGAAGTGTGTGAAGCGTTAGTTTAAACACTTGTGCATACTCTGTTTTGTAAATCACAGAAACAAATCCTTGCATGTCACTGACTAGGGGGAGCGTTTGATACGGAGCACATGACAAACCCAGCCTTGCGCTGCTCATCTGCGGAGCCACGGTCATTTATGTTAATGATGTCTCTCTGCAAATCTACAGGAGCCCAAAAGCTCAGCCCAGCTGATGGAGGAGTGGGGCCTCGATGATGTAGATTATGTTTTCTCAGAAGAAGATTATCATACCCTGACTAATTACAAGGCTTTCAGCCAATTCCTCAGGTAGGAAGCTGTAGGTCTGGATGGGGCCTTGTGTGGTGGCTGAGGTTTGGGCGTTGCTTAGTCAAGTGGGTGAAGTTGCGAAGTAAATTCTGCATTGTCAGCTCCTTGTTCCTTCTCCCTGCCTGATTAGGAATGGTCCTCAGGACTTCATTTTAATTGCAAGATTGACTGGAAAACAGTGGAAGTGTTCTCTCTCCTCTTTCCAAACCCCTATTTTTTGTGTGTGCTTATTTGAAAAGTTTCATGAAAAAAATTGAGTAACAATAACAAATTTTTGCTTATACTGCGAGCCATTCCAAATACAAGTCTTTCAGGGAAAGGCAGTCTCTGAGGAAGTTTAAGTGTGCTCCTTTATGTATATTTACTTGTTTAAGAAAGCTCTGGTTTCTGCCGCCTTTCCAATGGAGCTGCTACGAGTGGGTCACAGCAACCTGCTGCTGTGAAGCATGCACTGCTGGTGCATTTCTTGGGCTGAAGTACCAGCACATGGTGAGCAGGAGCAGACATGCAGCAAAGCGTTCCTGTTAATGTGTGGTTTTCCCTCTCCCCTGCCCTGCAGGCCTCTGATTGCCAAGAAGAACCCCAAGATCCCCATGTCCAAGATGATGACCGTGCTTGGTGCCAAGTGGCGAGAGTTCAGTGCCAACAACCCGTTCAAGGGCAGCTCGGCAGCAGCGGCAGCAGCAGCTGTTGCTGCAGCTGTAGAGACCGTCACTGTTGCCCCGCCGCTCGCCGCCAGCCCCCAGCAGTCTGCCATTCCCACCGTCATCAGGAAGGCTAAGACCAAGGAGGGCAAGGGTAGGTGCCGACCGCGGTGGGCTGAGCAGAGGGACTGCTCTCACTGGTGGCGTACGGCCCACCCGTTGGGCCTGCAGAGCTAGCCAGCCGCATCTTCAGGCTGGCAAAGCATCTCCAGGCAGGAGACATGCTTCAGCAAACTGGGGAGGCCACGGTACTGCCAGAGGTGTGTCTGCAGCTCCTGTTTCCCTTGCAGAAGTCTTAGAGGGGGCTGTGTATTGTGTACCATGGCAGATCACCCTGGCAGCTTCTGGACTTTTGGCAGTTTGTGGCACTTAATGCTCAACTTCATTCTTATATCTTAAATAAGTGATTGGGCCATGTATTTCTCTGCTGTATTCTCTTCTGGGGGATTCTGCAGGATTGTAAAGCCTTCCAGAAACCAGCAGTATCCTCAGAGTCTGGTGTCCAAGCTGAAGAGGATTTGCAGGTTAGCAAGGTTAGGGCAGAGGTGCATTGGCAAAGCAGGTGTGGTCTGGCCAGATGAACGTGCACCATTTGGCAGTCGAGCCGGGTGCTTTGTGTCTGAGGTGGCAAGGAGTCCAGTGATGGAAAGGCACTGGCCAGTAAGGCTGCAGGTCTTTTTCAGAAAAAAGGATTAATTCTCCTGGCAGCTGGGTGAAAGGCAACTGCCTTCAAAGCCCTCTTGCAAGGAGCGACCCAACCATATAAATCTGCAGTACCTCCTCTGGAAATAGTCTGATTTGTATTGAAAAGGGTCTCTTGCTGTCAACGTTTTCCTGTTTCTGATGGCAGATTGGTGCTGCTTTCCCTGCGCTTGGAAGGGACTGTGGAAAACACTGTAGAAGCTGGACAGTAGTGGGAAAGGGAGGGATCTCCCTTTGTTTGCACCATGTTCCTCCTCGCGAAGGTTGCTGTTCCACTTGTGCAGTCATCAATTCCTGATGCCTCGAGAGGTTTTGAACAAGTGGCTCAGAGCTGGCGGCTGACCAAGAGCGCAGCTTGCAGCAGCCTTCTCGTGCGGTGGGCTCAGCGCAGCGTTCCTGTCTCTTTGTGGCTGCCTCTTTTGCCTCTTTTCTCCCCGCCTTGCAGAGCCCTGAGTCCCTGTTTGGTACTCGCAGCCCTGTGGTCTGCAGTCCCCCTCCTGGATCCCAGGGCAGAGGCTTTTCTCCCCCGATTCTTTGCAAGGCTGGGTCTGTGCTTGCAGCCTTTTGCCCCAAAGGACGTGCTCTGTGGGCAGTGCTAGCCGCTGCCCTGCTCCCCAGGGTCCAGTGCTTTCTCATCTTTGTGTAAATCCTGGGGTTGGGGCTGATTTGGGGGACAGCTGTTTGTAGAGTACCAAACAAGTCTTCTGTTTCTCCAGGTCCGGGTGTGCGGAAGAAAATCAAGGGCTCCAAAGACGGGAAGAAAAAGGGGAAGGGGAAAAAGATGGCAGGCTTGAAATTCCGGTTTGGAGGAATCCCCAGCAAAAGGAAAAAGGGCTCTTCTGTAAGTGCACGCTGCCTTTTTCTGTATGGGGCCTTGGGTGCGGGGAGCGCGGCAGGGAAACGCCAGGACAAGCCCTCCCCTAGAAGCCCCCTCATGTAGGGGTGTCACAGCCTTGTTTGTGCCCCTCTGCGAGGCACCAGTCTCCAATCAGCATGTTTATCATTTTGATAGAGAGCTGTGTCCAGGCTCAGATTTGTAAAGGCGTCGTGTCTGAGCATGATTTCTGCTAAAACCGTATAACCACATTTACTTTCAGTGATTAGGTTGGTAATGCCATCATTTCAGATTTCATTGGCAAAGGAATTCTTCAGGGCTTGCACTCCAGCTGAACTGTACATCAAAGGGAATTATCAAATACTTTAATTATGTTAGCGTAGCCTGCCTCCGGGCATCTGTGGTCCTGCAGCATAGCCCAGAGGTACCAGAGCTTCCCAGTAAGAGCACGGTAACAGGGCTCTACTGCAGTTTGTGTGCTGTGCTCTTGTCAGCACATGAATATCAGGCACGTTTTAAAGAATAGCAGAGCATTTTAAAGAATAAATCTCTTAAATAAGTATTGAACTGGGTGGAAGTCTTGTAGGTCTTGATAATATTATTGATCAAAATCCCATTAGTTCACCCTTATTGGAGCTCACTGACTCTCTAGCTTTAGTTCACGTGACAAGTTGTAAATACCTTTGTGCGTCAGAGGTTGAAGCGAAAGGAGCAATCCGAGGCAGCTACTCCATTGTGATTTAACCCCAGCCGGCAAGTAGGACCACACAGCCGTTCACTCACTCCTCCCCTTCCCCCAGTAGGATAGGGAGAAGAGGGAGAGAAAGGGGAAAAAAAACCCTCATGGGCTGAGATAAAGACAGTTTAATAGAACAGTAATGGAAGAGAAAAATAGTAATAATGATAATGGTAAAAGAATAAACAAAAAAAAAAAAGGTGATGCAATACAATTTCTCATCACTTGATGATCGGTTGCCCAGCCTGTCCCGAGCAGTGGTCGCGGATCCCTGCCCCCGGCCAACCCCCAGTTACATGCTGAGCACGTGGCTGTGGTATGGAACATTCCTTTGGCCGGCCTGTCCTGTCCGTGCTCCCTCTCAGCTCTGTGGGAAGCAGAAAAAGTCCTTGACTTAATATAAGCATTACTTAGCAACAACTAAGACAATATGTGTTATCAACGTTATTCTCATACTAAATCCAAAACACAGCAGCTACTAGGAAGAAAATTAACTCTATCACAGGTGAAACCAGGACACAGCTGCTGCTGCCTTTTTTCAATCACACATCATGGAAAATTCACCTCGTCTCTGGGCGCACTCTAGATCTGCACACTTACGTTTCTGACAGTTACAAAGAGCTTGGGCTTGCTGCTGCAGCTGGAGCGCTAAGCACCTGATTAATAGTGTGCAAATCAGGGATTTGCATGCATAAGTCTCCAGAATAAGAATTCAGACGTGTTGCTGTGTTTTGACGCCATTGAATGCCAGGTCTGTTTAACTCCTTTCATGTTATAAGGAAGGTCAAGCGTGAATGCCTACGTGCACGCACACAAACAGGCTGACACAAGCTGAAACGGGTGTTGAGAGAGAGAGGGAGCAAAGTTCTGCCAAGCAGCGGAGAAGAGGGCCCTTGACTGCACAGGAGTGGGAGTAAGGGGTTGTCCCCCAATGTGTCTCTTGTTTCGGGTGTCTGCACCCAGGATAACGCTATCACAGCAGTGGGCTCTTGCAGCTGGCTGGTGCCTGCGAGGTGCTGAGCCTTTCCCAGCGTGCCTGGCCAGCTGCACCGTGCGATACCTCTGCACTTTGTGCCAGCGGGGATGGCAGGCTGCAGGGGAAACCCAGTGCCCGCCTCTTGCCAGGGAGGCCGAGCAGGGACCTGACACGTTGATTTGTGTACTTTAAATATGCGCTGAGATTTGCTCAGTGACTGCACATCGATGGTGCTGTGAAGTGGACAACCTGTCCCTGTGCTGAGCAGTGCAAGGTGATTGCCTGAGGCTCTGGTGGTAGTCCAGATCTACGCTGATTGATTGCCTGGTGGGTACATTGATATGATAGAGGAGATTTTCCTGCTTCCTAATGCCTTGTGACACACTCCTGTGGACCCTGTCTGTCTGCGCCAGGAGAGCGCTCGCCCTGCCACCATCGCTGCTGCTCTGGCTAGTCTGTTCATGTGGAAAGCAGGGCGCCCCGAGGAGCTCAGCCGCTGGCTGATGATCTCACATGGGTTTATGTGGGTCTTTGGGGGTTTGTTCTGCTGCAGAGTGGTGTTCTCTGGGAGTGATGGCTGGGATGCCGGTGCTTGCACTGTGTGTGCTTTGGTTTTCCCTTCTGCAGAGTGAAGAGGAGGAACGGGAGGAATCCGACTTTGACAGTGCCAGCATCAACAGCTCCTCAGTGCGCTCCGAGTGCTCGGCTGGCCTGGGGAAGAGAGGGAAGAGGAGGAGAAAGAAAAAGAGGAGTAGGCCATCCTTTGTACTCTGTTCCTGTTCTGTTTGGATTTCCCTCTTCAGGTGGTGCTTTCCTGGCCTTGGCAGCTCCAGGCTGTGCCTGGCGCTGGCTCTGTGGTAGAGGATGTGCTTGTCTGTGTGTGGAGTGCGAGGTGTTTTCATGGTGTCCAGGCCCTGCTGTTGGTGGGCTCGTGCCTGCAAGACGGCAGTGAGCAGATCCCGCCGCAGGGCACTGGCTCACCCCCACAGTGCTGGTGGCAGCAGAGCCCCCAGTGGCAGAGCTTTTCCATCAATCCGCAGTCAGCTTTCCCTCCAGGCTTCTCTCCAGCTATCAGCCACCGCCTGGGGCTCATCTGCCCCTGAGCCAGCGCTGTGTCACCACTTGTAGTTGCTTCGGGAGAGCAATGGTTGCGGTGCCCTGTCCTGCTGCAGTGCCGCAGCTCGCAAAGCCTTCCCGCCCCGTCCCGCTGCCTGCTCGCAGCCTCGGCCACCCGGGGCGGCTGAGCCCCCCACCCGCCCTAGGACCCTGCCTGTGCTTTGGGCACCGGGCTGCGTCACAGGCAGCACGGGCAGCTGGCACCCTGCCTGCACGTGTGGTCCCGTCGGTATTTATCCTCTAGCAGCAAAGTTCCAGAGTTTGTGGGGCTCCCAGGGAAGTGATTTGCTGAGGAGCAGTCCCTGGAGAGACATGGCTTGTTGCAAGCTCCCAGTGGAGTAGGGCAGGCTGCGGGCGAGCAAGCGTTAAGGCAAGGGACTTTTTGTCTGCATGAGATGTACAATCAGGCAGCGGGCAGGTGTTAGATCGGTGGTAGATCTGTGACAGCAATGCTGGAAGAAGGAGGGACATGAGTAGCATCTGTCGGGGTCTCCCAGCAGCTGTGTGGCTACGTTTGTGTGCGTATTCCTTCATCCCTTCCCTCTTGGAGGGCTGTGGGTGCATTCTGCGTGATGGCACCTCCATCCCCTCACCGCTGTCGAGAGCAGTGCCCCTGCACAGAGCTGCCCCGAGCCCTGCTGCGGCTCCAAGTGCCAACAGGGACTGCCAGGGCCTGGTGCTGCCCTGCCTGGCTTCCCATGCCGCCTTTGCCTCCTGTGCCACTGCAGGGTCCATACTGCCTTTCTCCCTTGCGTCCTTGTTTGGGATGAGATGCTTCAGATCCAGGTGCATCCTTTGGCTTTTTAGCTTTGCAGATGGGTTTTTGCTTCTGAGAAATGGAAGGGTGGCTTCTGGGCTGGGGGACAGTTAGGGCGTGATGCTGGCCAGCTTCCCCGTCGGTTGACATGGTAGGGCTGGCCGACTGGCTCCACGTCTCGCGTGTGAAGGGCATCGCTTCTCCTCCCAACTTGTTGTGGTATGAGGGCGCTCGTGCTGGAGCTGGGCAGCTCCTGCGGTGCGCTGGAGGAGAGGAATGTCGGAGGTCTGCGCCAGGAGTTTGTGGCAGAGCTGGGCGTTGAGACAAGCTGTTCTGGCACTTGCAAGGCCTTGTCCCTCCATTCCTCTTCCCATCTGCTCTGAGTTGAGAGACCTTCTGTCTTTGCGCCAGTGAGCATCCAGGAAGAGCAGAGTAGTCCCAGGAGAGGAGTCCTCCTCCTTGGCCGTGTCACCCTTGCATGGTGCGTTTGCAGTTGGTGGCGCTGGTACCCGGGGAGGTTTCTCTGACTGGCCTCCCTTGCAACCTCTCCAGGTTCTGGCATTCTCCATTGAGAGCCTGAAGGAACCAAAGGATGATACAGTGTGGAGAGAGAAAGAGAGACAGAGGTGAGATGATGCTGTGTGCAAAGATGAACTGTGGTGCTGAGGGACAGAGAGGTAGGGGGATGTAACAGGAGGGGTCTGAGACAAAATGCTTTCCTTATTTTCTTAACCGTATCGTAGAGGAGCAAGTGTTGCGTTCCCTCCCGGGCGAGCAGGCAGCTCTGCCGTCCCTCTGACTGTGTGCCTGTCCCTTGCTTGCAGTCGAAGAAGGGGATGGGTACGAGACAGACCACCAGGACTACTGTGAGGTGTGCCAGCAGGGAGGGGAGATCATCCTGTGTGACACCTGTCCTCGTGCCTACCACCTCGTCTGCCTGGACCCCGAGCTGGAGAAGGCCCCCGAGGGCAAGTGGAGCTGCCCCCACTGCGTGAGTGGGGTCGGGGCCCTGTGGGTGCGGGTGGGCAGCTGGTGGGAACCCTCAGCGTTACGCTGGCTGTGCTTCACCAGGAGAAGGAGGGCATCCAGTGGGAGCCGAAGGAGGAGGAGGAGGAGGAAGAGGAAGGCGGTGAGGAGGAGGAGGATGACCACATGGAGTTCTGCCGGGTCTGTAAGGATGGAGGGGAGCTTCTGTGCTGCGACACCTGCCCGTCCTCCTACCACCTCCACTGCCTGAACCCACCGCTGCCAGAAATACCAAACGGTGAATGGCTCTGCCCTCGCTGTACAGTGAGTGTTACCAGCATTCCTCGCCCTGTCCCTGCTCTCGCCCCTGTCCAGCCCGGGAGCGGGTCTCCCAGGCACTACTGCCCCTCGTACCCTCCCTGCAAGTCCTGCCGCAGGGCTGGCATCCTGCCCTCTGCCACAAACCCCCTCCCTGGAGGGGCATCGCTGCCGGTCGCGTGTACCCGAGAGCCCTGGGTGGCTCTGGATGGCTCTGCTGCCTGCACGGTCTCCCCATGGGGATTGCTGGCTGGCGGCTTCTCTGCTGGTTTGTAGATGGGATGTTAAGCCCCATTTGATGCATGGTCTGTGTAGAAGGACCTTTCTTGCCTGGTGGCAAGGCCTGTCCCCGCAGGGGATGCAGCAGTGTCACAGACACTTCTCGGGCATGCCTGCGCCAGCCAGCCTCTGCCCACCCCACGCACCCTCACCGCCTCCTTTCTGTCTGCCCCGTTAGAAATAGCGAAGGAGTGACTCTGCCTGGGACGTGGGCAGCGCTTTGCCTGTGCCTGGGGGCGGTAGGGGCGTTGGCAGGGTGAGGCAGATGCGGGCAGGGACTGGGACCATTCAGGTCACCCGGTTTGCCATGCTTGGCTCCCTGCGTCCAGGGGCGAATCCACAATCACTCTCTGCCCTGGGCTTTCCCTCTGGCAGCAGCTTTTGGCACAGGCTGTGCTGGCGCGCTCTCCGGAGCCCTGGCCATGCTCTCCCTGCTGCTTCTGGACGGCTGCCGTCAGCTTGGCGTTGCGAGACCCCTTCTGCCTTCCAGGTCTGCTCTTCTCCCCGCAGCCCCTGGCAGGGGCTCACCTTAAACTCTGTGCTCTTGCCTGTTTGCTTTTTTTATCCCCAGTGCCCTCCCTTGAAGGGCAAAGTCCAACGCATCCTGCACTGGGCCTGGAAAGAGCCGCCGGCCGCCCCGCTCCCGCCCACGCTGCCTGCCCCGGATGCGGAGCTGCCTCTCCCCCCGCCGAAGGTGCTGGAGGGGATCCCGGAGCGCGAGTTCTTCGTGAAGTGGGCAGGCCTTTCCTACTGGCACTGCTCCTGGGTGAAGGAGCTGCAGGTGAGCCAGCGTGGTGGTGGCGTGCCCCTGCCCAGCCCGCTGCCGTGCTGCCCACAGGCTGACCGCGGCTCCCTCTTGCTGCAGTTGGAGCTCTACCACACCGTGATGTACCGCAACTACCAACGGAAGAACGACATGGACGAGCCGCCAGCCTTCGACTACGGCTCTGGGGACGAGGACAGCCAGAGGGAGAAGCGGAAGAACAAAGACCCACAGTACGCCAAGATGGAGGAGCGGTTCTACCGCTATGGCATCAAACCTGAGTGGATGATGATCCACCGCATCCTGAACCACAGGTGAGGAGCTGCGTAGCGGGATGTGTGTGAACAGGCCATGGAAAGGTGCGCGCAGCACCTGAGCCCCTGGTGGTGCTGGCGCCGAGCAGTGCCATTGCAAGCCAGGGAGGGAAACGGCAAGGGTGAGCCCTGCTGCGCTCCCCAGGACCCCTGCGAGTTCTGCAGATGAAGCTTTGAGCAGTGAGTCTGTGCTCTCTGCGGGTTTTCCCTTCTTGCACAACTCTCACACTGACGGGTTACGTGGTTAGCTGAGCCTCTGGGACTGCCTGCTGCAGGATTTCTGTGCTCAGCTGAGTTCTCTCCTCTGGGCCCGGGAAGTTCTTGCCGTCCTTCTGCAAAGCCAAAATCTTGGGCTGGTGGAATTTCAGCTGCTGGTTTGTTTCAGAGTCTCTGTTGCCTTGGAGGTTTGCTCCTGAGGTGAAGCCAAGGCCAGAAGTGAATCGATGCCTCATTTTAATTTCTGCTCCGTTGCACGTTAAAAATAGGTATGGTAAATTTTCCCAAAGGTGGATGCACAGAGGTGTTCCACTCTTCACCGATGTATTGTTTGGGTCCCTGCTGCAGCCTAATCATTCCGTAAATTTCTGCTGCAACGCGGTGCTGGGTCTTGCTTCCATTGACTGTGCCCCACGGCTGCAGCCGCTCACCTAAACTGCTTTGGAACAGCAGCAGATTTCCATGTAGGTCATTTGTTCTTCTCAGAAACCACACGGCCCCTCTGCACTCACGTCAAAGGTGAGGCACCAGCAGCGATGTGTGTATTACGCGTACCTGAGGGGCGCCTTATTCCCGCTTACCTCTCCTGATGCTGATAGGGACGGTGCCTGAGGAGAGGAGTTTGGGCAGGTGCCTGACTCCCTTACAGACCCTTGACATTTGCGTTTCTTTTCTGTGGAAGAAATTACCTGCATATGAAATGTGCTGTGCAGATGTTTTTTCTGCATCGAGCAGCTAGAGACACCTTTTTGCTGAATTTCTACATTTCCTGTGGCAGCTTGAAGTTTCAAGTGGCAACTCTGCTTGAAGGCTGCTTGGCAGAAAATAAATAAAGCTGCCTGGCTAATTTTCATGCGAGCTTTACATTGTCTGCTAATAAGGCAAGGGTTTTTTCCCCATAGGCATGTAATCAGACTCGGTAGTGTGTTTATTCATTTTTCAGTGTAAGCAAAACTTCATAGAGCAGCGAATGCTGCAGGAGAGAGGGTGAACACTGGTATTCATCCAGTGCTGGTAAAACAGGAAAGCGAGATTGTTCAGGGGAATGTAAAAGGAGCCTTTAAAGCTTAATGATTTAACACACACAGCAGACTTGTAGGCATTTGTGCTGGAAAGTGTCAATACTTTCTTTGTGTTTTTCTACCTCTGCTTGAATGTCGTGGTCTGTAGGTAAAAGCAGAGGATGAAGCATCCAGGTTTGTGGAAGCAGCTTATGGGCGGCTGCCTCCAGGGGGTCCAGCGTCGTTTCTCTGATAGGCTTTTCATGCCCTACGTTACAGCTTTGATAAAAAGGGAGACATCCATTACCTGATCAAGTGGAAAGACTTGCCGTATGACCAGTGCACCTGGGAGATCGATGAGATAGACATCCCGTACTATGAAAACCTCAAACACCTCTACTGGAACCACAGGTACGAGCCAGCCGGGCGGTGGGACCGCAGCCGGGCTGCTGCAGCCTGGGAGAGCCAGGCAGAGCCGGGGCAGCCTGCGCAGGCGTTTGGGGTGGCCGGGCACTTGTAGCTGTTCCCTTTTGAACATACTGACACCGCTCGCAGGGACCTCTCTTCAGAGGGCAGTGGCCTAGCACTTTCGGAAAGCTGTCCCTCCTGAAATGCCGTTTCAGAGCTGCTGGGAAACCCTGCCTGCCTGCGGTTTCCCAGCCTGTGCTCCCCTTCCCCTGTGTTTATAGTGCCATAGTGCCATGGTCTCGCTGTGCTTCGGGGCGGCTGCATGGTGTTGCTGCCTGTCTGGTTTGGGGGAAAACCACGGTACTCTGTTTAGATTGCTGTTCTTTATTTTGAATGATATTGCGTGGACTGTTGGGAGGGGAAAATTAACACTCCATGGGTGCCCGTGCTAACTGGGCCAGAAAAGCTCCTGTGGGGAGAAGGCAGCAGAGTTTGAGAGGCGTTTCTGTCCCTCGGCTTGAGGACTGGGAGAGGAATGCCTGCCTGCCTTTTCCTGACGCGCACTGGCTGTTGCAGGGAGCTGATGCTGGGGGAGGACACGCGCCCTCTGAAGAAGCTGAACAAGAAAGGGAAAAAGCTGAAAGAGGAGAAGCTGGAAAAGCCTCCAGAAACACCTCTCGTGGATGTGAGTAGGAATGGTGGCGGCGGCGCAGTGGTGCGTGAGCCCAGAGGGAGGGAGCTCTGTCTGGCCCCCCCATCCTGTTACATATTTCTCTTCTAGTACCTTCCTGGTTTTCTCATTCAAGGCTCTGGAGTGGCTTCGCTGTGGGGAGTCTGGGGGCTGTGCCGGGCACTGTGTCTGTGTCTCTTTTGGGGCTGTTCCGTGTCACGAGGCTAAAGAGGGATGTGCTTGGCCACAGAGAAAGGAGGGGGAGTTGGTTCTCACATCATGATTCTCTCTTTTCAGCCTACAGTGAAGTTTGACAAGCAGCCGTGGTACATTGACGCCACGGGAGGCACGCTCCATCCCTACCAGCTGGAAGGGCTAAACTGGCTGAGATTTTCCTGGGCCCAAGGGACTGACACAATCCTGGCCGATGAGATGGGGCTGGGGAAGACTGTGCAGACTATTGTGTTCTTGTATTCCCTGTACAAGGAGGTGAGTGGAGCATCCAGCAGTCCCCGAGGTGGGTGGGCGCTGCTGGGTGTGGGGTGAACAGCTTGGACTTTGTCTCCCCGAGCAGGGCCACTCAAAAGGGCCGTATCTGGTCAGTGCCCCTCTCTCCACCATCATCAACTGGGAGCGTGAGTTTGAGATGTGGGCACCCGACTTCTATGTTGTGACCTACACGGGGGACAAAGAAAGCCGGTCGGTCATCCGGGAAAATGAATTTTCTTTTGAAGACAACGCCATCCGGAGTGGAAAGAAAGTCTTCCGGATGAAGGTGGGAGCTAAGTCTGTGCCCTACTTTTAAAGAGCTTCAAAGATTTCTGACAGACCCTTTTCTGTTTCTGTAGTCCCATACTTGGTTCTAACGCTCAGACGGGTGTAGATTTTCTGCCGGCACGACTCGTGCCTCGGCCCTGCTGCTGGTGCTGTGCAGTACGGTTGCAGCCATCCCCCCTTTTTTCCTTGGGTCACGTACAGCAGCAGCAAAGGTCCTGTTCCTTGTCTCTTATCCTGGATTTTCTCTCCCTCTGCTCCTCCAGAAGGAAGCCCAGATCAAGTTCCATGTCCTGCTCACCTCCTATGAGCTGATCACTATTGACCAGGCGGTGCTGGGCTCCATCGAGTGGGCCTGTCTGGTGGTGGATGAAGCGCACCGGCTGAAGAACAACCAGTCCAAGGTAGGTAGCAGGCGTTTGTGAACGATTTTTGTGGTGTAGCTGGTGCCATAAAGATAGAACCCCCCGCACTGGTGGTCTGTGGCTCCATGCTTTCCTCCCTGGGGGCAGAAAGATGTCCTCACCTCACATAGGCTCTGCCTGGGACCCACGTTTCTTCTTGCTCTCTTTAACATCCTCTGGCATTAAGTCCTTCAGCAGTGGATGAGGTGTCGGCCCGGCTGCCTGCCTGGCAGCCTGACAGTCCCTGGATGGGCTGTCATGGAAGGGAATCGATCCCTCTCCTTCCTCTCCCCTTCACCTGAGGCTAAATGCACCCCCCGGGCCCCTGGGACCTTCACACAATCCCCAGTGCAGGAGGAGGCAGGCGGTGTGAGCCAAGGACGTTCAGGATTGCTGCCTGAGCTCGATGGGGGTGGCTCGGAGCAGGACATGCAAGCTGTGGTCTGCTCTGCGTGCCCGGCGGGGGGGGAGAGGTCACTGCGGAGTCTCTGTGTGTGCAATCTGCGGTCCTCAGATGACTAATTGGCTCCTCTGAGCTCTTTTTACCTAACCTCATTTCTTTTCCCAGTTCTTTAGAGTATTAAATAGCTACAAGATCGATTACAAGCTGCTGCTCACTGGGACTCCGCTACAGAACAACCTGGAAGAGCTCTTCCACCTGCTCAATTTCCTGACTCCTGAAAGGTTTAAGTAAGTTACACTAGTTTCCCGTTCCAAAAAGGGAGAGCAACTGGGACCTGCTCTCTTGCTGGCCATCGGGGTGGCTCAGCAGAGGTTTTCCAGTTTCCCGGGGCTCCTGTCTGCGGGGGGTTGCCCAGATCCAGTTACTGCTGTGCCAGTGTCACTGATCTGCGCAGGCAGGCAGATGGCAAAGCGCATCACCCCCATGGTTTGTCATAGCAGCTACATCCACTTTTTACATAACCCCAGATTTATTCCCATGGACTACTACTTTCTGGGTCCTATGGGTAGCTATTGCCTTGCTATTGGTCAGGAGATTTGTGAGCGAGGAACTGAAACCTGCCTTCTCTTCCCTCTCTCTGAGGAGACAGAGGTACTTTGGGGAGCTTGTTCAGACCTCCTCTTAGTGCATTTAGTGTGAATTTCCCCTCAGCCATCAGTGCAGCCCCTTGGTCTGGCATTCTCTCTGCTCGGATACAGGCACAGCAGTGTTCTCTCGTATATCATGAGAGCTCTGCCCTTGTTTTTAAGTCATAAAGAAACAGATATCTTTGCTCTCTTGTGTCCCGTTGTCACTCAGCACTGTGTGGTTTTGGCTGCTTTCACAGTAACCTGGAGGGGTTCCTGGAGGAGTTTGCAGACATCTCCAAGGAGGACCAAATCAAAAAGCTCCATGATCTGCTGGGTCCCCACATGCTGCGGCGGCTCAAGGCGGACGTGTTTAAGAACATGCCGGCCAAGACAGAGTTGATTGTGAGAGTGGAGCTGAGCCAGATGCAGAAGTGAGTAATTCCAGCGCTGCTCCTCCGGGGTGCCTGGCTTCCCTCACCCCGCCTCATCTGCAGCACGGTGGGGTGTCAGTGGGGTTTGACGGGTCAGCAAGACCCTGCTGTCCTCAGGCCTGCTGTGGGAACTGCTGGAGCGCTTTCTGTCTCACCGGGGAGCGCGCTCAGCCTGGTTAAATTGGGCTCCGTGGAGCCCTGGCGGCTCAGTGGGACGCGTTTGATGCTGGCAGCCTGTTGGCATGGCTCTGCTGGTTCTGGGAGCTGCAGACAGAACACTGAGACTGAGCCCCCGTCTCCTGTTCTCGGCAGCGGGGCACCGGCCTGTGCTGCCAGCTTGCCTGGCATCAGTCTGGAGCACCACTGCTGCCCTGGGGGATGCTTGCTCGGCTCTGTTTGTTTTGGGCCAACTTGCTCAGCTTCAGCGGCGTCTTCTGCTGAGATTGGGGGACTTGCAGGGAAGGGCGCAGCGCTTCTTCCCAGCGCAGTAGGCTCTGTTTACACCCAGCAGCGTGGAGCGCTCCTAGCTGCTGTACCCCTAAGTCTGTCCTGCTGACAGGGGCTGTGATGTCCACAGAGCAATCGAATAAACCCAGCTGTGGGCTGAGGCTGCTGAACCGTCACTTTTAAAAACATCCAAATGGTTCTTTTGAAGCTCTAGTGGAGCGCGTGGTGTTTAATTCACTCCTGTCCTGTTTATGCCGGTCCCACATCTGGCCGAATTAACAAGGGTGTCTGTCCTATCCCTGTTCCTGCAGGAAGTACTACAAATTCATACTGACGAGGAATTTTGAAGCCCTGAATTCGAAGGGTGGTGGGAACCAGGTCTCGCTGCTCAACATCATGATGGACCTGAAGAAATGCTGTAATCACCCGTACCTCTTTCCTGTGGCGGCGGTGGTACGTCACCTGTATTTGCACCGTGGAGCCATTTCTCAGAATATTGTGTGTAAGCTGTCAGTGGGGGCTGTTTCCATGATCTTGCTTTCATTAGTGCTGCGGGTTTTCATGAGAGTGGTTTCATACAAAGATTTTGTCTTTGAAATGCGTGTGAATTTCTCTGTGAAGTTAATGAGTATTGTCCTCAAGGAGGCTAACGAGGATGCCTTTGCAGGAGGCCCCAGTGCTGCCCAATGGGTCCTATGATGGCAATTCTTTGGTCAAATCTTCTGGGAAACTGATGCTGCTCCAAAAGATGCTGAAGAAGTTGCGAGATGGGGGTCACAGAGTTCTGATCTTCTCCCAAGTGAGTGTAGGGAGGAATTAATAATAAATATATTTTTAAAGGATTTGTTTTTTTCTGTATGAGAATTTTATGCCAGGAACAGATAGAGATGGGTGGAAGAGCTGGTGACAGCTTATCCCCCAGATAGCGTGGCAGCTGTGGCAGTCAAGACGGATGGACTGCATCTCAGCTCTGTCCCGAGGGAGTGCCTGTAATGCTTAAAACCTCTTTTTATCTGTAGAAAAATAGGAGATAATAGTAATAGTGCTCCCCTTCAGGGAGGGCCGTTCAGACACGACTCCCTTCTGCTGGCAAAGCTGCCTGTAGAGGAGGAGATGCGAGTGTCACTCCTCCTCTGGCTGTACTCTGCTGTTGGTGGTACCGCTGCCACTGTGGTCTCTGGGCTGAGGGCATGGGCCTGGCCGGGGCAGGGCAGGTCCCCGGGGGGCACGGGGCAGTTGGGGAGCAGGGCTGTGCAGAGCCGATCGTGCCAGGGTCACCTTGCCCTGCAGATGACGAAGATGCTGGACTTGCTGGAGGATTTCCTGGAGTACGAAGGCTACAAGTATGAGCGGATAGATGGGGGCATCACCGGCGGTCTGCGCCAGGAGGCCATAGACAGGTTTAACGGTACTCACATTTCTGCCTTGCCGAGGAGAGGGTGTGGGGTGGATTTGCAGCCGTGAGGGGTTGTCTGTGCATCGGTTGTGCTGCGCTGGCAGATCCAGCTTCCTGCGGTGCAGCATGGGCTGCTCGTACCGCGTCGTTAAGCCCTTGAGTTGTGTCCCGCAATGAACCCTGAGCGTGCCAATGGCAGGCTGCTTAGTTTGAGGGACTCCTGCATTTCCCTTCAAGGCCTCAGTGGATGGCAGAGCTTCCCCTTTGGTTCTGGAGCTGCATTTTCTCCAGTAATTGGTTCCTAGGGAACGATGTATTTTCACTTCTTGCCTTCCCTGCTTGTTGGCTTAGGCTGATGGTTTCCCCTGTTTTATCCCTAAAGTGTGGTACCGTGCCTTCCACGTAAGCCACGCTGCTTTCTGTCTCACCGGTTGCCACCTGTGGGTTTGTCTTTCTCAGCTCCTGGTGCTCAGCAGTTCTGCTTTCTCCTCTCTACCCGCGCCGGCGGTCTGGGCATAAACCTTGCTACGGCCGACACAGTCATTATTTATGATTCTGACTGGAATCCCCACAATGACATCCAGGTTTCTGACTTTTCCTTTTCCTTCCCGTATAGTAAGTACCTCTCTGTCTCTGCCCTCTGTTTGCACACCTGCACAGGGTCGGTCTCTTCTCTCGAGAGCTGCCAACTCTTTCTGCTGTATTTGTGGGGCGCATTTCTGCTCAGCCGCCCTCTTCCTTCCTCCACCAGCCTCGTCGCAGCCTGTCTGCGGCACGGGAGAGACCGGGCACATACAACTGGCTCTCTTCTGCGGGTTTCTCACTTTCTCCTCCTGCTTGTTCACAACCAGGTGTCTCCTCCTCTTTTGGGGAGCTTCCACTTGTGTTTCCAAAAGCCAGGGCAGAGTCTGGCTAAGGTCTGACTGCCAAGGGGAAATGGCAGCTGGAGTGGGCAAACAGCCAATGCCTCTGAAAATAATGGAAAAGTGAAGAGAAATGCCTATCCCTCCCATGTTCCCTGGCCAGGAGGTGGTCTCCAAATCTACTTCTGCTGTTGCCATCCATCTGTGCCAGTGTTCCCTTTCCCTGGGTTGTAGGCAAGAGGATGTGCTGGTGCAGGGCGGTGAAGGAGCAGTACGGCCCCGGTGAATCTGCAGCTGGAGGGTTCCTAGGGGAGCGTGTCCTCGCTGCTGCCTTCAGACCCTTCAGTTAGGAGCCTGCATGGGGCAACTGGCTTGCCAGCAGTCAGTGGAGGGGGCCAGAGCATCTGAGGAGCCCCTCTCGCTCCACCGCCCCATAGCAGCCTGAATGCTGAATTCAGCCGTGCCCTCATGGTGCCTTTGTGCAGACCAGAGGGGTGAGAAACTCGGACTCCTCGTCCAGCACGGCACAGTCCTGCCTTCAACAGTTTCGTTCTCTGCCCACAGGCATTCAGCAGAGCTCACCGTATCGGGCAGAACAAGAAGGTGATGATCTACCGCTTTGTGACCAGAGCCTCAGTTGAAGAGCGCATCACCCAGGTGGCCAAAAGGAAGATGATGCTCACCCACCTGGTGGTCCGCCCGGGGCTCGGCTCCAAGTCGGGCTCCATGACCAAGCAAGAGCTGGACGACATCCTCAAGTTTGGGACGGAAGAGCTCTTCAAGGATGATGTGGAAGGTGAAGTCGGGAAGGTGCTGGGGTGCTCTGTGTGAAGGGGGGCCCCGTCTGAGCTGCTGAGGCTCATTCTCCTCTTTTTATGCCCGTAGGCATGGTGTCTCAGGGACAGCGGATTGCCATGCCGGATGCTGTCACCCCTTTCTCTGACACGCTGTCAACCAAAGGGGGTGCAGTGACTCCCGGCATGAAAAAAAAGCACGGTGGCACCCCACCAGGTATGTAGCCCCCCCCTTGTTGGGAAGACCTGTCCCCCTCCCTGGCCCTGTACCCACCCTGAGCTCGCCTGGCCCTGGGAGCAGGCTGCCTCCGCCACGGGGATTTGTGCTTCCATTCCCCTCGCTTTGCTCTCCAGGTGACAATAAGGACGTGGATGACAGCAGCGTGATCCACTACGACGACGCTGCCATCTCTAAGCTTCTGGACCGAAACCAGGATGCGACAGATGACACGGAGCTGCAGAACATGAACGAGTATCTCAGCTCCTTTAAAGTGGCCCAGTATGTTGTCAGAGAAGAGGATGGTGTGGTAATGTGATTAGTATCATGTCTTACAATCGCACCTCTTTGTATGTCCCTATGTGTTTCTTCCGCTCCCTTTTGTGTTTTTGTGAGTGTTTTGGCGTGGGGCAGGACTCCTCCCCGCTCTGTCTATGACCGCTGTGGATTGTTCCAGCCTTGGGTGTCCCGGGGCTGATGGGACCGCAGGCAGAGGAAACGCAGTTGTCTTTGTCCTGTGCAGCCCATGGTGCAAGCCGGGCTCTGTCCCTCTTGGCACAGGACCTCATTTCGATCAAAGCCTCTGTAGGCACCTTCTCCCGTCTTTCTGAAGGCGCTTCCCCTGCAGACTGGGAACGGGCATGGTGCTGCTTACGTACCGCGCTGCTGTCATTTGTTTTCCCGGTAGCTGACTGACTTATTTCCCCCACGTGTTGATGAAGCCGATAGTCGGCTGCTGTTCTGGGAGGTCTCTGCAGATCTGTAGTTTTTCCCTCGATGTGAGCGTGGGCACCACAGGGCGGGATGGATGGAGCGTTCAGAGGAGCTCGTTCTGGGGGGGAGGTTGTCTCGGCCCTGTGACAACCTTGCACCGAGGGCAGTACGTTTGGGCAAAGACCCAGGAGCCGAATTCCAGCCAGTGGCTCAGTGCCCTCCCTCTGTCCCTGGAGCGCCGTTAGAGGACAGGCAGCGGGGCGATGCAGGCCGCTCTGTGGCTGCCCGATCTCCAGCCTCTTGTCTCGTGCTTTGCAGGAGGAGGTGGAACGGGAGATCATCAAGCAAGAGGAGAACGTGGACCCCGACTACTGGGAGAAGCTGCTGCGGCACCATTATGAGCAGCAGCAGGAAGATCTGGCCAGGAACTTGGGGAAAGGGAAGAGAATCCGCAAGCAGGTCAACTACAACGATGCCTCGCAGGAGGACCAAGGTACGGCTGCGGCCGCTCGGCTCCTGGCTGGGCTCGGGGTGGGCAGCGGGCCCTGTGTGCCGGCTCTGGAAAGCTGCACCGACGGGTTCCCTAATGGACGTATTGGCTGAGTTGTTGCTTGGCGTTTCTCTGCAGTTTGGCAGACTGTGTGGCACTGTCCTTCCCAGATTCCTAAACTTACCAGGATGGAAGTTCTTCAAAGATTTTTTTCTTTTTATTTTTTGGTCTGTAAACTCTGTTTTTGTCCAAAGAGCTGAGGAAAAACATGTGTGTGGGCAAAATATTTCCAATGGGATTTTTTTTCTGTATAGGAGAATACTAATTTTGGAAAACCCGAGAATGTGATTTCCTGCTTGTTGTGTCTTTATCGTGCTTAGGGACATGGTTATAGTGCTCAGGGACATGGTTTAGTGGTGGGTTGTCAGTGTTAGATTAATGATTGGACTAGATGATCTTACAGGTCTTTTCCAATCTAGGAGATTCCGTGATTCCTCTCTCGCTGCCCGGCAGTGGACGCCAGTCGTACCTGTGGGCAGACTCTTGCCTGTCCTGCATGTCCCTCCCGGGCAGGGTCCCACTGCTCGGGCACTCTTCTAACCTGGCCTCCCTTGTGGTCTGCAGAGTGGCAGGATGAGCTCTCTGACAACCAGTCGGAGTACTCCATTGGCTCTGAGGATGAGGATGAAGACTTTGAAGAGAGGCCAGAAGGTCAGAGTGAGTTAATGCGTTTGATACTCCATGGGATTTTGCTCTGCGGGGTGTTCCTGGCACTCAGGTGTAGCAGAACCATCTGGGTTGGAGGGACTGGCGTGCTTCTGGGCCTCCGTTCCAGGGAGGTGTCCCCAGTTGCCTGTCAGGTGAGGAGATTCCTGGGACAGGGATGGCAACTGGCTATTTCCTTCACGGGCTGCTGCAGGACTGTGCTCTGGTCCTCACGGTGGAAGGATGGGGAGAGCAGGAGGAGCAGGCATGGTACCCCCTTGCCTGGTAAGGGTGGAAGAGTGCCCCGGCTCAGGGAGGCCAGTGGCATGGGTGGAAGGGACTCGCAGCCTGGGCTGCTGCTCTGCCCGGGTTCTGCTCCCATCAGGAGGGAGTGGAGGAAAGCTGGGGCACAGAGCCATCCGTGTGAGCCCTCCAGCCACCCTTCCTCGCTGGCTGGGCCCATCCCTCACTGCGGCTGCTTGACTCTAGGTGGCAGAAGACAATCCCGGAGGCAGCTCAAGAGTGACCGGGACAAGCCTCTCCCCCCTTTGCTGGCAAGAGTCGGGGGGAATATCGAGGTGAGTGTCAGGCTCAGCCAGAGCGCGTCTGGTGCAGTTGTGCCAGGGCTGCCCTGGGCTTGCGGGCTGCACTCCTCTGTGCTGGTAGTCCTGGTCCAGCACGCCTGTGACAGCCGCAAGCGAGGCTCCGAGATGCTACACGCTTCTGAGGCCGCGTTGTGATCCCACCAACACCTCCGCTCCCTGCAGGTTCTCGGCTTCAACGCCCGCCAGCGCAAGGCTTTCCTCAACGCCATCATGCGCTGGGGCATGCCGCCCCAGGATGCCTTCAACTCCCACTGGCTGGTCCGGGATCTGCGAGGGAAGAGTGAGAAGGAGTTCAGGTATGGGGTGTCCCGAGCAGTTAGGGCAAGGTCTGTCCTGGGCTCTGGTTGATTGTGGTGAACACTTAGCTCACATATTCAGGATGAACTCTGATCCCCCCGTTGTCCTCCCATGTCACCGTCTCTGCTGTGCTTTCCAGGGCGAGGTGGCAGCTGTGCTGTGACAAAGACAGCTGGGTAGCAGTAGCCCAAGTGCCTGCTCACCCCCAGCAAGGTTTCTTTTTGGGGAGGCAATACCTGTTTCATTCGAGCGGGTTGCTGTCATTCTCATATATGATAGGGTAAATCTTAGCCTGGACGTGAGACTGCCCTCGCCCATGGGTGAAAGCAAACAGTGTGGGTGCTCGGCTCAGCGGGGAGTGCGTGGGCCAAGCCGGACTGAGGTCTGGCTTTCCTTCCGCAGGGCATATGTGTCTCTCTTCATGAGACATTTGTGTGAACCTGGGGCAGACGGTGCCGAGACCTTTGCAGACGGCGTTCCCCGGGAAGGGCTGTCGCGGCAGCACGTGCTGACTCGGATAGGAGTCATGTCACTAGTAAGGAAGAAGGTGGGTGAGTAAAATTTTACATTTCCCATTTCAGGTAAGTTCTGGAGTCTTGTGGGTTTCATTGGCTGCTGAATGCTTCTCGACGAGGATCCCCGGCTGAATCTCCCAGGCTCAGTGCACGTCTGTTTATGACCGGGTGGGAAATGTCTCTGCTGTGTTTGACTTGACGGTGTTCATCTGCCCCAGGTCCAGGAGTTTGAGCATGTCAATGGGAAGTACAGCACCCCAGATCTGATTCTCGAGGGCCTGGAGATTAAGAAGTCCAGCGAGATTGGGTCTTCAGATCCCAACACCCCTGTCCCGGCCAGCCCAGCACACATGCACACGGGGCCTGTGGCTCTTGCAGGTGGGTGTGCATACAGGCTGCCAGGGGATCGTGGCCTTGGTCTGGCGTGGGAAGGGAGGTGGGCTTAGACACCAGAAGGTTTTGCAGGTGTCTGCCTTACCCTGGCAGTGTGCACAGCCCTCTGGGGCTTCTGTCAACGGCTTCCTTGCTTTGCTGTTGCTGCAGACAAAATAGAAACGCAACTCGGGTTCCAGGAGGAAAAGGACCAAGTGGAGCAGAAGTCCAGGAAGGTGTCTGACAGCCAGGTGGGGTGGCTTCTTTCAGCATCTCCTCCGGGAGCCCTTCTCATAGCCTGCCTGGAAACTCAGAGCACTCCCTGAGGAGGGGGCAAGGCTGGGCTGATGTGGTGTGGGCGCTTTACGTTAAGGTGCCTGCGAGTGCAGAGAAGGTGGAAAGCGAAGAGCACCCAGAAAGTTGCGACAGCAAAGAGAAACCGAGGGAAGAGAAGCCAGAGGAGAGTGAAAAGGCTGAGCCTTCTCCTGAGCCCCTGGTGAAAGGTGAGTCTCTGCAGCTCAGATGAATGTGACCCCTGTGTGTGGGCTCCCCTCTGAGCTGTGTCTGGGACTTCTGTGGGGCTGTGGCACCCAGCAATGACATCGATTCGCACTGGGGAAGTTCTGCAGCTGAAGTTGTGTGGACACCAGGGCGTGCACCCTCTCAGCCTCAGACAGGTTTTCCCTCTGGTGGGAGGCTTCTGCACTTGCATCTTGCCTGGGTCTTCCTCTTCTCCAGATCACAGTGGGATACCTGAGTGTCGCAAGGTCCTGTAGTAGTTCCTGGAAAAACAACAATTCCAGGTTGTAAATAAGGAGAAATGCTCATTTTGGGGGGCATTTTCTCTTCCTAGCAATATGTTCCTCCAGATATCTCAAAGAAGAAGGAAAACTAAGTAAGTTTTCTTGATAAAATGCAGAAGAATATTCTGTTTGAAATTGTTTGAATGCCTTGAACGTACAAACAGCATAATCGCTTTAAAAGGGAAAGTCTATCCAGGCAGTAAGTTCTTGTTCCCCGAAGAGTGTTTTGCACATCAAGCTTTTCTCATGTCCTGTTCCCTTCTGCAGATGAGGGGATTCAAGAGAAAGAGAAACTTTTGGAGAAGCCGGAGTTGAACAGCAGCCCAGGGAAAGGGGAGGACAAAGAAGTCAAACCAGGTGCGGTGCAGGGAGGCTTTGGGATGAGAAGTGGTGTGAAGGGTCTCCAAAGCAAGGCAGGTGCTTGGCACGGAGGCGAGGCAGCGTGTGCACGGTGCGGTGGTGAGGATGGCTGTCAGCACCTGCGGCAGCTGGTGCTTGTCTTCTGGCGATACTCGGAAGCTATGGGCGGGAACAAGACCCTGCTACGGTGGCACTGCCTGTACTTGCCGTGCAAAGAGTAGGATCTGCTGGAAGAGGCAGGTGGATGACTGCTGTGGAGCAGAGTGGGCTGGTGGCTTTTCCAACAGTGGCTTTAAATGGGAAGTTCCTCTGGCAGCTGATGGGGCAAGGATGACACCGGGGCAGAGTATGGTTACGGAGGAGCAATTTCTTGTGTTTACCAAGCAGAGGACGCCAAGGCGGAGGAGAAGGAGCAAAGCGAGGCTCAGCAAAACGGTGACAAAGAGGAAGAGGAGGATGGAAAGAAGGATGACAGAAACGTGAACTTCCGATTCATGTTCAACATTGCTGATGGTGGCTTTACAGGTAAGAGCAAGAGACGAGGCCTCGGCTGCTCCTGCAGAGCCTCTGCACGGAAGCTCTGAACCTGTGCAAGAAATGGGAATCATTTAAAAAGCAGCAAGGTGTCCCGGTTTTGCCTTGTGCCCATGGCTTCCCGGGAACTGTCGTCGCTCACCCTGCCTGATGCGCTGTGCGATGTCCCAGGCAGCCCTCCTGCCTGACCGGGCTGTCTCGCTTCTGCTTCCGCAGAGCTGCACACGCTGTGGCAGAACGAGGAGAGGGCTGCCATCTCCTCCGGCAAGATCTATGACATCTGGCACCGCCGGCACGACTACTGGCTGTTGGCAGGAATTGTCACGTACCCTTTGACTTGGTGGGAGCGTCCCTCCTGCTGTCGGGTGGCAGGGAGGTGGTGAGGCGAGGGAGGCCTCTACGGGGCGTGGGAGATGCGGTGACGAGCAGGGAGGGGGTTTGGCAATGCGGTATCGCTGTGGGACGATGGGCACGCCATCGGCTGGCTGGTTCTTCCCTTGACACCCCCTTCTCACCAGTCACGGCTATGCCCGCTGGCAGGACATCCAGAACGACCCGCGCTATGTGATCCTGAACGAGCCGTTCAAGTCGGAGATACACAAGGGGAACTACCTCGAGATGAAGAACAAGTTCCTTGCCCGGCGGTTCAAGGTGAGTTGCAGGTCCAGGGCTGGTGAGTCCTTGCTGGTGGGGGGGGCCAAAGCGGCGCCCCAAAGCCATGGGGAGCCCACCAGCACCTTCTGGTAGTGTAGCAGGGGGTGGCCGTGGGCTTTGCGAGGGCCTCGTGGTTGCCGCAGGAGAGCAGGCACCTGGCAGCCGGCGCTTGGTCCCGGGGAGCTCGCAGGCTTTGCGGCATGGTGCACCGGACAGCGCTGGCTGCCCTGGGCTCCTCGTGGCGAGTGGGCTGGGCTGGGTGCTCTGCCCGCCCCTGACACGTGCCGTGCCGTGGACATGCTGCCTACATCCCTTTCTGGGGTGCTCGGCATCTGAACAGGATTAGAAAACCTAAGGGCTGAGCCTGTTCTCCCAGGAGTTTTTGGGAGTGGGGCCAGTGGGGAGCAGAGCAGGGCAGAGGCTGTGCTGGCGTGAACTGTGTGGCCAGCTGGAGTACTGGTTTACACTGGTGTGGGGTCTGGTCCTGAATCCTTCCCCTGCTGTACCTCCCAGCTGCTGGAGCAGGCCCTGGTGATCGAGGAGCAGCTGCGGAGGGCCGCGTACCTGAACATGACCCAAGACCCCAATCACCCGGCCATGGCATTGAACGCCCGTCTGGCTGAAGTGGAGTGCCTTGCCGAGAGCCACCAGCATCTCTCCAAAGAGTCCCTGGCTGGGAACAAGCCCGCGAATGCCGTCCTGCACAAGGGTGCGTGCCAGCTGAGGGGGAGGGGGGAAAGGTTTGCCACCCCGACCCAGGGGAAATCCAGCCGGGAGGTCGTCCCCGTCCTGCGTTCCCTTAGCCAGGAGCCGCCTGCTCCTCCCCAGCTCACTCTGCCGGCGAGGGCACCGGCAAGCAGTGTGCTGCTGCTGCGGCCGGCAGTGGCAGGGGTCCGCAGCGTGCTTTGCCATCAGCTCCCGGGGCTTGCCAGTCCCCGGGGGTGCTCCTGCCTGAGCCCCCCGCCTGAGCGCCGCCTCGCTCTGCTCGCAGTGCTGAACCAGCTCGAGGAGCTGCTGAGCGACATGAAGGCCGACGTGACGCGCCTGCCCTCCATGCTGTCCCGCATCCCGCCCGTGGCCGCCCGGCTGCAGATGTCCGAGCGGAGCATCCTCAGCCGCCTGGCCACCCGCGGGGGGGACCCTGCCGTCCAGCAGGTCAGCGGGGACAGGGACGGGGACGGAGCCCCTCGCCGGGGGTGGCGGTGGGGCCAGGGCTGCAGGTCAGCGGCTCTTCTCCCTCCGTACCTCCCCAGGGCTCCTTCAGCTCCTCTCAGATCTACAACAACAACTTTGGGCCAAATTTCCGAGGTCCCGGGCCGGGCGGGATTGTCAACTACAGTCAGATGCCTCTGGGACCGTACGTGACCGGTAGGTCGGGGTTTTGAGAAGATGCTCGTGGGCAGAGAAATTCAGGGGGTGGATTTGAGCGGGTCAGGAGCATCGCCATAGGATGGCGGGTGAGCAGGGTGTTTCTCTCCTCACAGATATTTAGCCGTTCCCATGATTTTCCTCTGCAGCTCCCGTTTCCAGCTGGGGTAAGGCTGCGCTCGCTGCTCTCCGCGTTCCGTTTGCGGGAGCTTTGTGGGAACATGTGTGCAGATGGGCGAGGAGGGGGTGGAGGGGCCATACGAGGGCTCTGCTCTGGGCTACCTCCCCCGAGTGCCGGTGTGTGCACGCAGCCTCTGGCTCGAGGAACCGCAGTGGGTACCGGCAGTGGAGGTGGGAGCAGGGGCAGGATCCTTCCCAAAGCCCTCAGGCTGGATGCCCGAGCTGCCTGCCCCTGCTCGGGGGGTTCGGTGCGATCCCCTCACCCCTCGTTGGACGTGGGGAGGGTCTGGAGCCCGGCTGATGGGCAGCTCTCCCCTCTCCTTGCAGCAGCCCCCGGGGGCCGCTCCCTGGCCCCGCAGCCGAAAGCTGCCCCGTCGCTGGAGGAAGGGCAGGGGAAGCGCGGTGGCGTTGCCTGCGTGGAAGACGAGCTGCCGCCGGCGCTGCTGGGTTCTCCCGCTCCCGCTTCAAGTGTGCTTCGACCGACGCGACCCCCCCGCCGTCTCCGGAGCGGTCGGCTGGGACGGGGGTTTCATTTCCGTGTACATTTTTTGCACTTTCTTATTGAAGACTTGAAGAGTTTGTGTGGGCAAGGTGGGCTGAGCTGAGAAGGGAGGTAGTCACGGTGTTCATGTCTGGTTTTATTGGCGCGTGTGGGGGGTGAGGGGAGGCCGGCGGGTGCCCTGCTTGCCGCCCGGCTGCTCCAGGGCGCCTGTCCGGGGCCGAGCTGGCTCCCGAGCTTCCCCGTAAGGTCCATTTCTACGTCCTCGTGGTGTTTGAGCAAGTGCATGCCTGCTGCCAGCCCCGCCGCCGCAGCCTGCCCGTTGCCGCAGCCTGCCCGCCCAGCCCCGGCGGCAGCGCCGGCATGTGCCTGCGCGGCCGCACAGAGCCCCGGCACTGTCCCGGCAGCGTGGCCGTGGCAAGGCCGGGGCTCCCGGCGTGCCAGGCTGGGGGCACGTGGGCGGAGGTGACACGGTGGGATGGCAGGAGCTGGGATGGGGGCACCTGCGAGCGTGGTGACACTGACTGCGCCGCAGTGGTGGCCTCTCGCCGGAGGCTGACGGCAGCTGTAAGCAACACCCCCGCATTCACGTCGTGCTCCGTGTGTCCCGGTTTCTGTTCTCTGTGTTTTAATAAATCCTTTCGGAAGGATGCAGCGGGAGCCTGGCGGGGCGAGCGGATGGGGGGGGGGGGGGGGCGCGAGGGCGGGGGTCCCGCCGTGGTGTGTGGTGACAGGGTGGCCCTGGGGGGGGTCCTGGCTGCGGTCACTCTGTGTGTGCACACGCGCACACACACACAGGGTCCATCACGGGCCGGGGGCCGCAGAGCTGTCCCCTCCCCAGTGCAGCAGTCCCGTCCCCGTCCCCCCCCCACTTTGTGCACACGCACACGGACGGACATAAATGTGTGTGTGTGTGTGTGTGTATATGTAGCCGTATATTGTAATTTTTATATGGTTGCATATACACATACCTATATGTACAGATATCTACATACATATGTATGTATATACCTCTACAGATATATATATAAATGTGTATATATCTGTATGTATACACACAGGTGTAGACGTAGATACAATTGTAGTTTTTAGCTACAGGGACACAGTTTAGTGGTGGGTTTGGCAGTGTCAGGTTGATGGTTGGACTTGATGACCCCTTCCAACCTGGACGAGTCTCTGATTCTCTGCGTGTGCACGCATGTATATATGAGCATACATAGGTATAAATAGGTATTGATATATAGATGTAGCTAAAGGTGTAGGTATTTAGGTACAGCTACATCTGTGAAGCTGTGTACAGCTATATACACACACATTTATGTATTTTTATACATGTGTGTATATGTGTTTGTAATTTTAATACATGTGTGTTCATATGTCTATATATGCTTATGTACATATATAAGAAAATCCATGGGTGTGTGTATATATAGGCATAGTTGCAGGTAGACATAGACATACATGTAGGTATAGATGTATAGATATGTATTTACATGGGTGTATGTACACGTGTATCTGTGTGTATATATACACAAATAGATATTTGTAATTTGTGTATGTGCATATATATACATATGCATATGTAGATATCTCTATATGGACATATAGGCATATAGATCTGTATATATACACACATGTATTTGTAATTTTTGTATATTTATACATCAGTGCAGATATAAATAGGCAAAAGTGTATATATATAGCTACACATATATAGTATACGTATGTGTGTATACACAGATACACGCATATAGATATATTTGTAATTTTATACATATATATGAGTGTATATATATGTTTAAGTAGGCATAGAGACATCTATGTAGTTATATATATATATAAATAGATGCACGTATAAAGATAAAGCTATGTAGGTAAAGGTGCAGATAAATCAACGTATCTCAAGGGGAGTGTGTGTGTACACATACACCTCCTGCCACGTATTATATATGTACACACACACATTGATGGTAGGGGCATCACTATAGCTGTGTCTACATATATAGTGGATAAGCACACACGTATATACACGTCTATGCGTAGAGCTACAGTGTTGTACATAGATTTACATAAATTCATCACTTTTACATTTATGTGTGTGCACATATAGGGACACGTGTCTGTATGTCTATATATATGGATATAGATATATATAGGTATTGGCAAAGATAAGTGTGTTTCTGCACACAGAGGGGGAGAGAGTACGCATAGATATAGACAGATATCTGTAGCTATATCTAAATTACAAATATGCTTATGTCCATATATATAGGTAGAGATATGAATATATACTTACTTAGCTAGGTATTGATAATAGATATATCTGTATATACACATATATCTGTATATACATGCATTTATGTATATATCTATTTGTAATTTTCATGTCCGCATATGTATAATACAAATATATATGTAGCTATGTCAGTATATTTACATAGATATGGACAAATCTATATATCTACCTATACTGATATATACATATATATGTGTCTATATACACCAATACATGTTTACGTTTGTGTGTTTGTATACACATCATATATGTAATTTTTACAGATGTGTGCATATATAGCTACATACATATATCTATACATAAATAGGTATTGATACCTGTGTAAAGATTGGTATAACTATAGGGATATACATAGAGATAGACCTACATCTATATATACCGCTGTAGATGTATGTGTATATGTATGTACACACTTGTGATTTATATGTGTGCGTGCATATATAGATACATCTATATGTAAATATAGCTAAAGGCACTTGTAGATACATCATCGTATCTACGCAGCTGCTTATAGATATGCATATAGATGGATGCACACGGGTGTATAAAACGTACGAATATAGGTGTATTCCCAGGTGTGTCTGTGGGTCTGTGCACACACGCGCTCACACACTTGCACACACACTCACACTGCCTCCCCCCCCCCCGCCCCAAGCCCAGCCCCGTGCTCGGCCAGGGCTGCCCCCACCCCCAGCGCACCCCCTCCCCGTCCTGATCCCGTCCCACCGCCCCCGTCCCCCACCCCGCTCCCTGCCCCGGGCGCTCCCGGGGGGCTGCAGCCCCCATAGTGCCGGTGCCGGGTGGGCATTGCCGGCCCCGTGGCGCGGCAGGCAGGGCAGAGGCGAGGGGCCGGGGCGCAGGCTGGGGAACAGCTTCGTGTTGTTGGCCTCGTGGGCGTACAGCACCCGCTCGCGCCCCCGCGCCCGCCCCCCCGCCCACCGCCTCCAGCAACGCGGGGAGCGGGAGCGACGCATGCAACGGGTCCCCGTGCTGCACCGGCGGCACCCGCGGCGGCTTTGGCTGCGGGCAGGGTAGCCGGGCAGCTCGCCCTGGCGCGCTCCCCGCCAGCGGCCGTCCCTGTGCCCCAGAGCCAGGTCGGGTGGAAGCGGTACGATGGTCCGGGGCAGCGCGGGTGGGAGCGCTGGCTCTCGGCACTCGCGGCGCGTCGGGCTCGCGGTGCAAACCACACTCTCCACTTTGCTCCAACAAAGCGTAAGCAAGCGAACGGGCGGCGAGGGCTGCGCGGCGGGCGGCGTGCTTGGGCACGCGCTTAGGATCTGTAGTCCTTCTTGCTGTAGGGTTTGTTGCCCAGGATGCTATCGATCTCGTGGACGATGGAAGACGACAGCTTTGGAAGGACCTGTGGGGGACACCGTTGGGAGTCAGGATCGTGCCCCTGGTGCACATGGGAGGATGCAGCTGCCGGTGGCACGAGGCCGTGCCGCGCTCACCGCCTCCACCCTGCCACCTTGGTGCTACAAGCCCCAGCTTGCCGGCTGAGTGACCCAGTTACGGAGAGCCTAGGTTGGGCTCAGCCCAGCAAAGCCTCATCTCCTCCGCTCAGCTTCAGATGAAGCAAAACTCATAATTTTTGCATCGAGGCAGGTTCGCAACCTCCTTTTCCCACACAGCGCGACGCAGCAGCGAGCGTTGCAGGGCTGGGCATCGCCTGAGCTTTGTGTCGCAGCAGCAAGGCACGCGCAGGCAGGTACCACCCCGTTAAAGCCCCGTGAGTTGGGGTCTGCCCGCTTCCCCGCGGCGAAGCCTCCCCCGGGCGCGCGCTGCCGGCGTGCCGATGCGGTGGAGAGCACTGACCTGTATTGCTCCAATATTCTCCATCAGCTGGTCGGCGTTGGAGGCACCCAGCAGGACGGAGCTGACGCCCTCATTGCGCAGGCACCAGGCTGGGGAAGGAGGGAGAGCAGAGCCTGAGTGCAGCCCGGCAACCCCCAGCAGCCCCCCCCGGCTGCCCCCGGCCCCCCAACCCCTTACCGATGGCGAGCTGGGGCAGGGTGCAGCCCAGGCGCTCGGCGATGGCCTGCAGCTCCTTCAGCTTCGCCTGCTGCCGCCGGCCCTCCTCGCTCAGGATCTTGTCCTTCAGCCACTGGTATCCCTGGGGGGCAGGAGGGGGCTCGGAGAGAATGTCATAGTGGGATTGGGGTGTACCAGGACCATGCGCAGGGAGGGCATCCCCAAACTCCCCAGGTCGTGGTTCCCGGACCTCTCGCTCCCATGGGGACCTTGTGACACCCCCACCCGCTCCCCCGGCTCTGCCCATTCCATCGTGCCCCCCCCCAGCCGGGCTCACCTTCAGTGAGGCGCGGGAGTAGGGGGGGATGCCCCCGTCATACTTCCCCGAAACAATGCCGCAGGCCAGCGGCGACCAGGTCATGGCTCCGACACCTGCGGGCAGAGCAGGGGGATGATGCTGCCGCCCCCCTTTGCGGCACAGGGGCTGGGCGGCCCTGGGGACACGCGCCATGCCCCGCCTGGCTGCGGCAGCGCCGGGCTTTGGGGAGCACCGTGCTTTGGGGGCCCCAGGACAAGACCCCCGCCACTGTACCTATCTTGTGGAAGAGCTCAGGGAGCTGCACCTCCACCTTCTCCCGCTGGAACATGTGGTACTCGGCCTGCTCGCAGATCGGCGGGATCAGGTTGAACTGTCGCGCCACCGAGTACGCCTCCTGCCGAAGAGCCGAGGGGCCTCAGTGCCACGCCGCCCCCCGCCCCGAGCCCTCCACTGACCCCCTCCCTGAGCCCCCCGGCCGAGCCCGAGAGCTGCCCTGGAAAATAATTGAGGCTCAAGTGCATCTGCAAGCGCTTGGCTCCCGACAGCTGCTGTCTAATTAAATTAGCATCACCGGCGGCACCGGGGCTGCTCCGCCGCGGCCGCCCCTGGCCCCCCAGGCCCCTACCATGATCTCCATGGAGCTCCAGCGCGAGGTCCCCCAGTACATGGCCATCCCCTGGTTGATGACGTGGGTCATGGCTCGCACCGTCTCTGCCGGGAGGGAAGGGGAGAGCGGCAGGCAGGGGTTAGCGGGGCACCGCGCTGGCAGGAGGGGGCTCGTGCCGTGTCGATGGCTGGTGAGCATCCCGCTCCCCAATGCCGAGGAGCTGGGTTGCGTCTGGAGGATGCTTTCAGAGGAGCAGGACGAGGGAGCAGCTGCTTAAGACATGCCGGGGATCACGGCCAACTCTGACATGCCGCCGGCGATGCCGGGGCTCTCTGGGCACAGAGAGCAGCCCGAGGCTCCCAGTGCCAGCCCTGTGCTCTGCGGGGTACCAGCACCAGCACTATGCTTGGCACCGCTGCGGCGGGAGGGACCTGAAGCATCGCCGGTATGCCAAGACCCAGGAGAGGGAGGGAGCCCCAGACCCCCTGTGAGGGGTGCGGGGGTCTCCGGGGGGAGCCGGCCCTGAGCCATGCGGGCTGGGGCCAAGCCAAGGTGCGCTCCAGCAGCCAAAGGCGGGCAGGGGGGGAGCGAGGGGCGCGAGGCTCGCCTGGCTGGCACCGGAGCGTTCCCCGGTGTGCTCACAGCTGCCCCGGCGAGGACGGACCCTGCCGCGGTCCTGGCACGGCTGCAAAGGGTGCCCCGTGGCAAGGACCCTGGGGAGCCTCTCTGCTTTTTTCCCCCCTTTAACCGCAAGATGGTCTGAAGGGGGTGGGGGAGTGTTTTTGTTGTGCTGCTGCTGCCTGTGCATCCTATGGCGGGGTTTGCTCGGGGCGGGGGGACAGGGATGGGAATCACAGAGGAGTGGGGGTTCTGCCCCAGGAATTGCCGCTGGGACTCAGGCAGCGGCCGGCGGGCAGAGTGCGGGCAGGGAGTACCTTCTACGATGAAAGTCCTGGACTTGAAGGAACTAAATGGGTCCCCTGGTGATAAAAGAGAGGTTTAGATAGAGTGGGGTTGGCTGCTGCCGGGACAGGGGCAGCGTCCTGCCACTGCGCCACCAACCCACCCCCGCTGCGGCCCGAGGGGGGTCCCAGCGCCGGGCTGGGGGCGGCAGAGTGGTGCGTGGTGTGGGCTGACCGTGGCGGCGGAGGAGAGGTTTCTGCTCAGGAAGGGAAAAAGCCCTTGAAATAAAAGCCTGGCTTGTGCGATGGTGGTGAAAGGCGGTGGGGAGGAGCACGGCACCGTGGGGTGGCACTCACCTTCCATCGGCGTGTTGGGGTCGGGTCGGTTGGCAAACACCACGTCCACGTACTCCAGCTGCAGCCGCTCCAGCGACGCCTTCAGACCTGCCGCACCAACACACCGTCAGGTGTGCCGGGCTCTGTGCCACCCGCCGGTGAAGGCAGCCGGTGCAGGCACAGCCTGGCGCCGCGGCCGGCAGCGCCACGGGAGCATCCCTACCTTCTATGATGTGCTTTCGGGACAGTCCCCTCTCCGTCTCGGCCCTGGAAAAGGAAAGGTGGGTGAGAGCCTGGCATGCTCCGGCCGCTCTGCCACGGGGCGGGCGCGCTACCTACTTTCCTCCCCAGAAGATTTTGGTGGTGATCACCAGACTGGACCGTCTGCAGGGAGAAAGAGAGAGTCAGTGGCGGTGGCACCCGCAAAGCCTCGTGCTCCCTGCCCGCTCCCTGCCTGTGCGCGTTCACGCCTGGGACTGCTCTGCCAGCTTTCCCCAGCCCATCGGCACCGCCATGACCGGCTTTGCTGCACAGGAATGAAGTCGGGCTTACCTCCACCCTTTCTTCTTGATGATGTTCCCCAGCACCACCTCGGCCCTACGAGAGAAGGAGATGTCAGCCGCCGGCGCGGGGGCCGGGGCGCAGGGTGAAGCCCCTTGGGCTGCTGCCGAAGTGGGGTACCTACTTGCCGGCGGCGTAGACTTCTGCCGTGTCGAAGAGATTAATGCCGTTGTCATAGGCTAAAGTCATCAGCTGCTCCGCCATCTGTGAGGGGAGAGCGGGGAGGGTCGGTGAAGGGGGTGGCTGAGAGCCGGAGCACAGAGGCGCACGCTCACGAGTGCTGGTGAACGCCGGTGCACCACGTGCACCAAGACCAGCACCCGCGGCTGCGCCGGCCCCAGCCATTCCCCACATCACTCGGGAAAGGCTGGGCAGGGACGGGGCATGATCCTTACCTCGTCTGTGATTTGCCCTCCAAAAGTCACCCATGTCCCTGTGGAGGAGAGAGGGTGCACGCACGGTGAATGCGGTGAGCACAGTGAGCGCTGAATGCCGCTCGCTGCCCCGAGCCCCCGGCCACCCACCCTGGCTGCCCTGGCACAGCCCCGGCACGCGGCAGCCGCAGTTGGCCCCGCCGCGTGCGGCACGGTGCTCCCAGCACAGCCCGGTCGCTTCCTATCACGTCGGAGGAGAAAAAGAGAAAATAATTTGACAATTTCTGGGCTGCGTCTCAAAAGTGCCCCGGGCTGGAGGAAAACCCTTTCCTTCCCTTCACAAAGCGTCGCCGGAGCAGGCGAGCGCCGCCCTCGCTGCGGAGCGCCGGCAGCAGCCGCAGGACCAGGGGGATGCTGAGGAGCTGTGGCAAACCCTGGCACTTACCCAGGCCCAGGCAGGACACGCGCAGCCCAGATTTCCCGAGGTTCCTGGAAGACAGAGACCCGTTAGGAAAGCCGCCAGGAAGCCCCAAAATGCCATCTCATGCATCCATGTGCCACCGAGTGTGCCATCCGCGTGGGCTGGGAGCACTGGTGGAGATCCCTGGTCCCCATCCCTCATCCCCATCTCCATCCCCATCCCTGCCTGGGGTGGTCCCGCAGCGAGGGTCCCCCCTCAACTGATTAAAAAGTCATCCCAGGCCAGGCATGCTGCGGCTCACCGGCGGCACGGCCAGCACTGGCGCAGTGATGCTGTTTCCTGCACGCAAAATAATTGCCGTGCCCGCCAGGGTAATCGAGAGTGGCAGCAGGCAGCGGCCTCGTTAAAGCAACTCCCCATGACGAGGCGGGGGTGTCCGGCTCCTGCGACAGTGCTGCTGGCGTGGGGGGACGGGGCAGGAGCCAGGGGAGATGGCACGGCAGCAGTCAGGCCTGGGGCATCCCACATGTGGCATGAGCTGTGGCCGTTCTTTGCAGAGTGTCACAGGGGAGCACATGGGGAGAGGGTGCTGGGGGGCAGAGCAGCGTCCCGGAGAAATGGAGCACCCCTGAAAATTTGGCCGGCACAAGGAGCCAGGGAACAGCTTTCGGGAAGGGGGCCGGGCTGGCAGACGCCTTCGCTGTGGTGATGGAGAGCCAGTTTCTTGTTAAAAATGACAAAGGCTCGAGAAACGAGTGTTAAAATAAATAAAGTGTAGGTGAGCCGTGGCAGCTCGCCCGCGCGGGTGTCGCGTAGCAACCGAGGCACCGCCACCGCCGGCATCGCTGGCACGGGCACGGGGAGCCGGGCAGGGAGCAGCCGTGGTCCGACAGCAGCGGTGAATCGTGGGCTGAGCTGAGTCGGGGCATCTTTCTTCCGCACCACCGCGTTATTGCCCAACATCTGGAGGCGCGGGCGCTTCCCCCCAACCCTGCGTTATTTTTAGCATGTTTCATGGCGGGGAGAGGTTGTGGGGCAGCAGCGGCTCAAGACCCCATGATGGGGGGTCACGGCAGGGAGCGGGGGCGCACCAGCCCTGTCCTGGCCATTCCAGGCTGCGGGGGCATCGCCAGGGTCCTCCTGTGCGGGTGGCCACCAGTGGCACATCGCCGCTCCCGGCTTTACTGCCCAAACGCGTCTTGCCTGGTCGCACAATGGAGGTGCTGGCAGATACTGGGGGTGGCTAAGCATCCCCCCGCACTGTGCCATGGCCTTCCTGTCCCATCCATTTGCACAAAGCATCTCCCTGCACCACCATCCCCCCCTGCAGCCGCTGGCAGGGACCCCCAAGCCAGTCACCCCCCGCCTGGGAGATGGTGGCCCCCGGTACACTCCTCCTTCGGACTGGGCTACAACTATGGGGCGCGAGCACTGAGTTTGGAGGATGCCACCGCGCGTGGCCCCAGCGTTGCCACCGCAAAGCTTCGGCGTGTGAGAGCTGGATGGGGCCACCCCGGACCCCTCCCCAGCACCCGGGCGAGGGGACTCGGCTGATTTGGATGATGATGGTGGGTGACGGCTGGATGCATTTCTGCGCTCTGCTGGCCCGATGCGCTTTGTGCCTAATGTCGGTCACATCTGGGCTGCAGCGGGGGCACGCAGCGGCTGTCAGCTGGACCATGGCGTGCACGCTCACCCCGGGGGGAGCCCCCAGCCCCGTGCCTGGGTGCACTCTCATCCCGGGGGGGTGGGGGGAGCCCCCAGCGTTCTGCTCCAGAGCCAGGGATGTGGAGCGCGTTTACCCAGCGGGTGCTGGCCAGGGGGGACACAACATGCACGTGCTGCCCCTCCTTTCCAGACCCACCGTGGGCAGCCAAGGGCCCAATCCTGGCTTGCGGCTCTGCGCACGCTTCGCAGGGCGGCGAACGTATAACGATGCCGTGGCAGCCCGCGGATTAATGCAACTCTCAGACACCCCCCCCGCCGCCCCGGCTCGGCAGGCTCTGGGGATCCTACTGATCCCACCCCAAATTTTAGTCTCCCTTTCCCCCCTCCCGCCCCGCGGGTTCTACCGACCGAAGCCGCCCCGAGAGGGGAGAGGAGCGAAGAGCGCGGAGGGCGACGGAGGCGCACGGTCAGCACTTTTTAGCACCGAGAAACGCACGGAGCGGGACGCGAGCCGGGGATTAGGGGGGTGCAGCCCCCCCGAACCCTGCCGGACCCCCCTCCACACCCCCCCCCCCCCCGCCCGGTGAGGACCGGGGGGCAGCCGGGCGGGAGCGGCTCCGCCTGCCCCGGCATCGCCCGTCTCCTACCGGTATTTCATGCCGGGCTGTTTGCCGCTGGACTCGCTGGAGGAGGGGGCGTTCTGCACCGAGAGCTGCCCCAGGCTGCGGGCCACCATGGCCACCGCCCGGAACTTGCCGCGGGTGCCCAGGCTGGGGCTACCGGCATTCTGCCGGTTCAGCCGGTCCTCCGCGCTCCGGCTCTTGATGCTGTGCTCGGAGCAGACGAAGGAGACCTGCATGCTGCTCCGCCGGGCCCCCGCGCCAGCTGCCTAAATTTAGCCGGCGCCCCGGGGGAGGCGGGGAGCTCCTCCCGCCCCCCGCTCCGCCGACGTGACGGCGGGGGCCGCTCCGGCACCCTCCTGCCCTCGATATTCGACGCGCTCAGGAAGCGAGCGAGCGACGCCCGGAGGGACGGGGGGGGCGCCGCGGGGAGCGCCGCAGCGGGGCCCCCCCCCGGGTGACCCCCCCCCCGCCGGGCATCCCCGCCCAGCCGCGGGCTGGGGCGCAGCGGGGGGCTGGGACCCCGGGGGCGAAGGGGCCGCTTGCCTCCGCGCCGCACAGCATCCCCCTCCCCACAGCGTTCCTCTGCTCCACAGCATCCCTCCTCCCCACAGCAACCCCCTCCCCTCATCATCCTTCCTCCCCACAGCATCCCTCCGCTCCATAGCATCCTTCCTCCCCACAGCATCCCTCTGCTCCGGTGGATGCAAGTCCGAAACAAAAATCTCCCAGCAGGAGAGAATGGGAAGAACGGAAACCAAAAATACATAAAATATTTGCTATTCCCTCCTCGAGTCTGCTTTCACTATCACGTATAATGCAATAACATAAATTGTTAAAGATGAAACACCTGATACTCAGAAAATAACAGCTTGTGGGAGGAATTTAAAACTTCCCAACCTGTTCCAACCCCAATAATATGAAAAACCCACACACTGCTTTCAAGGGGTTTTGGGGGAAGGAGCTAGAAGAAACGGGATATTTGGCCCCCACGTTACCAGCACGGGTTTATTTTCTGTCATGGCAAAAAAATGAAAGAGCAATCCTTTCATTCTGAGCTCAGGTTCACAACATGTTAATAGAAATGTTCTTGGGAAAATCTGAGGTCAATCAAATACACGCTCACTCTTACTATAATTATTGTGTTAAATACAATTAAGTGTTTAACCAGTAGTTAGAAATAGAGATGATCTTGCTTTTGAGGAGAGACAGATCCTTAATGACACTGATCCTTCACCAGCTCTATCTACCATATATCCTTTAAACGCGAGGGAGGGGAAGCGAAGGGGTGCCAAAGAGGGACTGGTTGCCCCCTTCGGGGCCACGGCCCCAGTGGTGCATCCCCCAAATTTCACCCAGCACAAGCCAAGCGGATTGAGGTGAAGCCTGTTGGCATCTCCCACCGGAGGAGGGAGGAGGGCTGCCTGTGGGACCGCACCGGCCGTGATCCCCCGGTAAGGAGCAGGGAGCGGGGCTGGGGCTCGGCTTGCAGGGGAAATCACGCACGTTCGGCCCGGACCTGATGAGAAATCTTGTAATCTCCTCCGCTTCCCTCTGCCGCAAAGCTCCTTAGCTGGGTAATCCCGCCAGCTCCGGCCCCAGGGGGGGACGCGGCAGCAACTGGCAGCTCCCCAGAGGCGGAGAAACCTCTGGTGATTTTGGGGGTGCATCCCCATGGCCCCCCAGCCCACAGCAGGCATGTGCCTGAAGGAGCATCGCTGGGGGTCCCTGTGCCAGCCTCTCCCCATCAATAAATAACCGGCTCATGAATATTAGATGGGCTCTTGCCACCGTGTAAATGTTACCTCTGTTATTGTGAGCGGAGGGGAACCTGACCCACGGCATGGCACGGCAGGAGCCGGCAGAGCCGCCGGCCCCGGGGGGTTTGCTGCAGCGGGGGGCTCAGGGCACCCCGGCATTTGGTGTCACCAGGCTTTCGGAAGAAAATGATAAGGCACAAGTGTAAATATCCCTAGAGAAAGCTTAACTTTGGGGTCCCAGGGAGGACGAGGGAGGGAGGGAGGCTGAATGCTCAGCACCCAGGGTGATTCATGCTGGAAGGGACCTCGGGAGAGCTCTGCTCCAACCTCCTGCTCTGAGCAGGGTCAGCTCTGGGATCACACCAGGTCTTGCAGGGCTTCCTGCGGCCTCGGGAACCTCAGAAACCTCAGAGGACGGAGACCTCACAGCCTCTTGGGGCAACCTGCTCCACCGGCCGCAGGAGGGAAAGCTTTTCTATGAGCACGTGAAGCCACTTGACTCTAGATATTTGAAATCTTGAGACAAATGTGACCACTAGTGGCCTTTGAGACACTTCTCTTTTTGTGAGAAGATGGGAACGTACACCCTTGGTCTTTGGTGGCAGAGCTTTGTCACTAAATCACTCTGTGGTCCAATCTGTCCTGATGGTTGGACAGGGCTTTGAGCTGCCGGGGGAGAGCGGGAAGGGACGTGCTGGGCAAAAAGACTCGTGCCCTCAGAGGAGCCGCGACTCACCGGCTGCCTGGCACGGCCTCCCTGGCACGGGCGGGCAATGGGAAGGACAAAAGTCGCCTGAAATCCTGATACACCTCGTGCTGCACCCATGCCCTGCTTGCAAATTTAATGGAGCACCAGCTCTGCCATGAATGCTCGTCAGACGGATACCGCACCTCTGCAGCCTTTCGCTCCAACCGCCTCATCTTTAAAAGCACAGAGCGTGCTTGCACTTCCAACTTCCCAACAGCAAAAAGGAAAACCAAGTGAGAAGCTCAAAGACCATCGAGCAAGCACGAGGCAACGGCACTGCTCTGCTCTTGCACACACCATGCAATCACCTTTTGTGCCGAGGGCACCGGCTCCTCCCGACCTTGGCGTGGCACAGGGAAACCCGTGAAATCCTGCAAGGCAGGTGTAAATCCAGCGCGAAGCAGCATCCCCGATCTGTCCCCACGTCTTGGGCTGGGTGCGCTTGGCCCTCGCCGTGTTCGCTGCCCTGGCAGGCACCGGCGCTGCCTTACCTGTACTTCATGCCGGTGGTGCGGGCGGTGCTGTCGGCCAGGGAGAGCCCGTGCATCCGCAGGAACTCCTCCAGCGTCTTCGCCCGTGCTGCTGCCCGCACGTCCCGCAGCCGCCGCAGCTCCAGCCCATCCGCCGGCCGGGGGGCCGGTGGCAGCCCCCACTCCGGGGGGTGCCGGCTGGCCACGCTGCGCAGGCTCTCGCTATACGTCATGGAGAGCATCCCGCCGCCCGGGTGTGGGCTCTGCGGGCCGGCCCCGCTGCCGCCCCCTCAGCGATGCTACGGAGAGAGCTGGGAAAGCACCACGCCGCCACGCTGGGCTCTGCCGCCGCTCACGGGAGAGCCGTGCCCACGCCACGATAGCGGAACCCCAGCGGCACCCCCCCTTGCGAGGATCCACGGCGGGTCTACGGCATGAGGAGGGAAGAGCAGGACCCCTGGCAAAGCCAGTCGCTTCAGCGGAGCAAAGCCGTGGTGGCGGAGCCAAAGAGCAAAGGAAGGGAGGCGATGGGCAGATGGGGCTGCAGCGGGCGCCCACCACAGCCGCCCCGAGCCCAGAGAGCGCTGCAGCCCGGCACGTGCTCCGGCTGCGCTGTGTCCCAGCTCGCACCAGCTGGGCTGCCACCGACCAAGTGGGGTTCCTCAGGGGTTGGTACTGGGACCAGTGCTGTATAACATCTTTGTCGGGGACATGGACAGTGGGACCGAGGGCACCCGCAGCAAGTTTGCCGATGACACCAAGCTGTGTGGCGCAGTCGACACGCTGGAGGGGAGGGATGCCATCCAGAGGGACCTGGACCGGCTCGAGAGGTGGGCCCGTGCCAACCTCACGGAGTTCAACAAGGCCAAGGGCCGGGTCCTGCATCTGGGTCGGGGCAATCCCCAGCACAAATCCAGGCAGGGCGGAGGATGGCTGGAGGGCAGCCCTGAGGAGAAGGGCTTGGGGGTGGGGGTGGGTGAGAAGCTCCCCAGGAGCCGGCAATGTGCACTGGAGCCCAGCGAGCCCCCGGCCCCCCGGGCTGCATCCCCCACAGCGTGGCCAGCAGGGCGAGGGGGGACTATGCCCCTCTGCTGCGCTCTGCTCTGCTCTGGGGAGACCCCCCCACAGTGCTGCCTCCAGCTCGGGGGGTCCCCACAGCAGAAGGACACGGAGCTGTTGGAGCGGGGCCAGAGGGGGCCCCGGAGCTGCTGGGAGGGCTGGAGCCCCTCTGCTGGGAGGACAGGCTGGGAGAGGTGGGGGGGTCAGCCTGGAGAAGAGAAGGCTTCACGGAGACCTCAGAGACCCTTCCAGTGCCTAAAGGGGCTCCGGGAGAGCTGGGGGGGGACTCTGGGTCAGGGAGGGGAGTGATGGGATGAGGGGGAGCGGTTTGACACTGGAAGAGGGGAGATTTAGATGAGATATTGGGAAGAAATTCTCTCCTGTGGGGGCGGTGACCCCCGGCGCAGGGTGCCCCGAGGAGCTGTGGCTGCCCCATCCCTGGAGGTGCTCAAGGCCGGGTTGGACGGGGCTGGGAGCAACCTGGGCTGGGGGGGGTGGCCCTGCCCAGGGTGGGGGGTGGCACTGGGTGGCCTTTAAGGTCCCTCCCAACCTAAATGCTCCATGATTCTATGGTTTGCATCCCTGTGAGGGACACGGTGAGCCCCTGGAGCTGGCTGAGGTGGGGTGAGTGGTGGCACAAGCACTGCCAGTGACAATCCAGCACCACGTGCCAGTGGGTGGGAGAGGTCCTGATGGAAAAGGTGGTGCTGTGGGGCTCTCTGGGGAGGGCAGGCATCTGCAGAGGGGCTGTGGGTGCTGCGTGCTCGCCGATGGCTGCCGTGCCTGCGGCAGGCTGCCGCAACCCGTGCCGCCAGCCAACAGCTTCCCCACAGCCGCGGCAGCATCCTCCCAGCCGGTGCGGGCTGCCGAAAATAGCCCACCGCAGAGCGGGCTCCTCGCACCCTGAAGGTGCTCGCTGCCTCTCGGGCTGGGATCTCACCGGTGGTGGCACTGGCATCGATTTCCCTGCCGCTCTCTGCAGTGTCCCTCGCACTCAGTGTCTGAAAGAAGGAGTGGGGGACCGGGGCCAAAACCACGGCGCTGGTGCCGAAGCGGCTGTTGGGAGCCGGGAGTGCACCGTGCCAGAGCTGCTCCGGCATCAGACTCCGGCTGAGTTCCCATCAGTGGTTTTTTCTTTCCCTGTGAAGCTCAAATTTGCGGTAGCAGGAGCCAAAAGCAAAGTGCACTTTCCCAATGAGGTGTGACCTCAAGAAAAAAGAAGATGAAACCGCAGAAGATAGAGAGCAGCAGCTGGCAAGGGGTGGCCGAAACCCTGGGGAGCTCCTGCGATACCCAACGCCACCGGAGACCCTCCTGCGCTTCTCCTGCTTCATAGCGAGGGCTTGGGAGTGCAGGGAGACGCAAAAGGGGACCCCTCTCCCGTGGCAAAGCCAAAGTGAATCCTGGCCACCAGCCTCCTCTGCCTGCTGTGCCTCAAAGACGGAGTCTGGAGCCGGCACCGCCGGCACCAGACCTTCTCCACGGCTGGTGGCTTTAATTAGGGCAGTGCCGGTGGGTTCTGCCGGGCACGGGCACAGCACCCAGCCCTGGGGGGATGCACTTGTCCCCAGCGGGACCCTCTCACACCCAATGGGATCCTTTTGCCCCATAGTGGCTGGGAAAAGCCCAAGCTGGCTGCTCTACAGCTTCACCGCGCTGCCATGAAGCGGCTGCAGCAAGCGGAGCCGGGGGCTTTGGTCTGGGCTGCTCTGAGGAATGGGGCGGGAATCCACCAGCCACCTCCTTTCGACACCTCCCTGATTTTCGGCTGAGCAATGTTATGGGGTGGCAGAGAGAGTGCGGAGGCAGCGGGTTCATCCACGGGCTGTTCGTTAGCAGAAATGCCGACACTGCCTGTGGGACGAGAAGCAGTGGGGCTGCGGGAGCTGCCGAAGCCCAAGCAGCGCCGTGCCTAAGCGGGAGGGACTGTTTTGTGGGGAAGGAGCGGGAATGGGGATGGGACACAGGCTCTGTGGGATAACAGGGGACCGTTACCACACGTCAGGGGCACAACAAGTAGGGGACAGTGGGGTGTGCAGGGCAGCTGCTCGGAAAGGCGCCCGTCCAGCCCGGCTTGCCAAGCTGGGAACTTGATGGCAATCAACAGCCTGCCGAAAACCAAAAAGCCCCCAAATGCCAAACGAAAGCCTCCCCAAGCCAACAAATCCCGAGTCACCCCGCACAGCAAATCCTCCCTGCTGCCCGCAGCGGGCTGTGCCCGTCCCCGCTCGCCGCCCGCGCTGCCGGCCCCGACTCACCCGCGCACCGGGGATGCTGTGCATCCGTGGCAAAGCTCTGGGCGGCCGGGCTGCCCCGGGGCAGCTATAAGAGACGCGCGGCCGATGGGGTTTTTTTTGCATTAGGGGAGTGTCGGCGCTCGGCGTCCAAAGCAATTGGCGGCTGTGACGGCCCCCCCCGAGCCCAGCTTTCTCACCGCGCTCCATTAGCCCTATTAGGGGAATTTCTTCCTCGCAAAGGGGAGCTAAATTATTCATGGCCGCTTCGCTAAAAGCCTGAGGATGCGCCGCTGCTTTATGAAACCTGGCATCGCTGCCTCTGCCTGCGGCCCACCCTCGCCCCGCGGTGACAGGTCCCGCACCACCGGCGTGCGGAGCCACAGGGGCAGACGGGGGCCATCGGGGAGCAGAGTCGGTGCCCTGTGGCGGACGCAGCCCTCCCCACGGTCCCCACGATGGCAGGGTCGGAGCTGGGCTGTGGCAGGACAGAAACATGGACTCATCCAGGCGGGAGCCCTGAAACAGCAGTGGGTGACATACACTGTCGGCAGCTGCCTGCAGGCAGTCCGTGGGCAAGCTGGCTCCTGCCTGTCAGCCTTGGTAGCCCGTCACACCACAGGTGTCCGGCGGTTGAGGTGCGCGGCTGTGCCTGGATGGTTTGGCAGCCAAAACCCACCCGCGGCTTGGGCTCGCCAGTGCCGGCAGCGGTGTATCACCGGGACAGGCACGCTCGCGGTGCTGCTGAGCCACCCCGGTGCCGGCCAGCCTCTCCTCCCGCTGCGCACGGGGACAAAGCACGGAGGCCACGGTTCCTCTGGGGGACAGACCGCCGTCCCCCACCCCGACGCGCTGGGCCAGACCCGAAGCGCCCGGGAGCACCGAAGCAGCTGCTGGCACAGTGTGCGGGGAAAAGTGCCGCCTTCATTTTAGACGGTAAAAAGGATGAGGGGGGCGGGGGGAAGCGTTGCCTTCTGTACCACTTAATGACGCTTCTCTTAATGGAAGGAGCAGCGGAGCGGCTGGCCGGGTTCCTGGAGCTGCCCTGGGGAAAAGCCCACGGGCTCTTCCCAGCGCAGCATCGGTGCAGGATGGTCCCCCCGCGTTGAGCTGAGACCCGCACCCCCACGGTGGCTGCCCCCCAAGTAGCCCTCTGGCCATGCAGGGGCCACCGGGGCTTTGGCCATGTCTGCTCCCCAGGGGGAATTTGGGGAGGGGGAGGGCTGGGTTACCTGTAGAACTGGAGCTGGCGCTTGGGGCTCCCGTACCTCGCGCTTCCGACAGCAAAGGGGAGAAAGAAGAAAGATGCCACAAACCCGGTTAGAAAGGTGGAGCGGGACCGAGTGGCAGAGCTGGTGGCCGCAGGAAAGGTTGGTGGTGCCCACCCATGCCACAGCCCCGGGGACACCGTGCAGCGGGCACCAGCACACTCCCCAAAAATACCCACTCTTTCCATAACAGCACCCAAAACTGCTGCTGCTGCCATGTGGGTTTTTGCCGTCCTGGAAGTTTTTGAACGATGCATGCCGGGCCGGTTTTGGGGTGCCATGGCCCCGGGTTTGAGGCCCCGGAGATGCCCCCCCCACCCCGTGCCGCCCTGCACCCTTACCTGTAAATCATCCCTGGGGAGCCCGTCTGCCGCAGCGAGAGTCGCGCTGGGGAGTCAGTGGTGGATTCGGGATACATGGAGCCAGCCTGGGCTCCCCGGAGCCGCTCGCCGCCTCACCCCTGCCACAGGGGAAGAGAAAAAGAGGAAGAAATGGGGCTTTTTGGGGCACGCGCATGATGGTGCTTCCTGTTGCAGGAGCCCACGAGCCGGATGGGTGTGCGGCGTGGGCAGCGGTGCAGGCAGCGGCAGGCAGGGCACAGCCGCCCTGCCGGCCCCAGACCCCATGGCTCCCACCCCGATCCCACCCCTGCCCTGTGCTGATGACCCCCAGCTTGGTTGCTCTCCCCCAAAACTTCTGGGGCTCCCGGGAACGGCAGAGCGGGGCTCTTGCTGCCCACCTCGCTGGCCACCTCACTGGTGACCTCGCTGGCCATGGGAGGCGAGCAGGGCATGCCATGGGGCAACCCAGCTGCGGCAGCGAGGCACTGACCCGCGCTGTGGAGGGCTTACGACATATCAGGAAATGGTGAAGAAATGCAGGCCTGAAAAATTAAACGTTTTGCTGGTGTTTTAACACTAAAGCAGCCCCCCGAGGGTCCCCCTGCAAGGGACAAGCCAAGGAAAGGAAAGTAGCCCGGCTTTTCCCGCAGCACGCACGTGACTGCGTGAGTGGGGGTGCAGGAGCCCCGAGGGAAAGGGGGGCTCGCCCCCAGGCACCCGACCCTCCCTGTCCCCATCCCCTCGCCAGGGGGGCGTCCGGCGTGACTCCCTAGGGAGCCATGGTCCTGCTCCTGCTCCCCAGTTTCCAGTATCACAGAAAACCACAACACTTTCCTACAAAACTGGGGCTCAATTTTAAATTTAATCGATCTTTCTTTAGGCCTGTGAAATGCCGCAAGTCAGGAGCTGATTTTTTCCCCGGAAGGGACTGAGAGATCTCTGGGCTCCTTCCCCGGCTGCCCTGGGCACAGCGGGAGCGTGGCCTTGCACAGCATGCTAATGTCCTGGCAGGCGTCCTGCCTGCATCCTGGCATGGCCTGCCTGCGTCCTGCATCCCCCCTGCATCCCAGCATGGCGTGCCTGCATATTGCATCCTGCCTGCATCCCAGCAGGGCATACCTGCATCCTCCACCTCTCCCACATCCTGCATCCCGGCACAGTGTGACTGCATCCTGCATCCCTCCAGCATCCTGCATCCCTCCAGCATCCTAGCCCAGCATTCCTGCATCCTGCATCTCTCATCCCTTCAGCATCCTGGCCTGGCGTGTCTGCATCCCGCATCCCTCCAGCATCCCGCACCCTGCATCCCTCCAGCATTCTGGCTCCGCACGCCTGGATCCCGCATCCCTCATCCCTCCAGCATCCTGGCCCATTGTGCCTGCATCCCACATCCCTCCTGCATCCCTCCAGCACCCTGGCCTCACATGCCTGCATCCCGCATCCCTCATCCCTCCAGCATCCTGGCCCGGCATGCCTGCATCCCGGCGCAGCCCCTGCAGCCCACGCGGCCCAATGGCAGCGGCTGCGGCAGCCGAGCCCATCCCTGCGGAGCCGCCTGCCCGCCCACCGCAGCCCCTGGCCCCGCTGCGGCCTCCAGCCCCGCCGCAGCCCCGGTGCAGAGCCCCATCTCCCTCCTCCCCTGAGCACCACAAAAACGCGTCTCCCTTTGGCCGCAGCCGCGCCGGGGCTGGAGATCAGGCAGGCTCAATAAAGCTGGGTTTATTTTTGAGAGGGCAGGAGGGAGCTGCTCCCCCGTGGCCCCGGACCATTGCACTGCGCGCCCCGAGAGGACCCTGCCGAGCCCCCAAAGCCATCGTGATCTCCCCCCGGCTTCTCCCGGGGACTGCTCGTGTCACCTTCGCTGCTCCCCACAGCCCTCGCCTGGCAGCAGGCAGCTGCCTGCACCAACGCAGGGCAACAGCAGCCACCGGCCTTACACGCTCCGGCAAGTCACTTCGTGCCCACCCAGAGCCACTTAATCAGTGGCAGTGTAATGAAGCTGAAGCAAGCTGGGGGGACGCCTGCAGGAGGGATGGCCGGACCCCCCCTGCCCCAGCTGCAGCGGGGGCAGCCGCGCGGCTTCTTTGCCTGCACTGCCACAAGCCGAGACTCAAACTTATTGCAGGGCTTAGGGCTGGCTCTGTTTGCCCCCCCGGGGATCCGTGGTGCGATGAGCTCAGCTCTTCGATGAGCTCAGCCCTCCGCAATTTTCAGCAGGACCCGATGCCCCTCATCCGTCACTTCACGGTAATGCCGGGGGGACTGAGCCCGGTGGCTGGCAAGTCTGCGGCAGCATTTGAGGAACTTTGCTGGGAAGCGCCACTGGACCCCTGGCACACGGGGCAGGGCTCTGCATCCTGAGGAGCCGGAGCATCCCGGCCCCTGGGACAACCCGCACCTCTGGGTCCTCCGAGCCAAAGGCGCTGCCGAAAGCCCGGTTCCCTTTGTGTCGGTGGTTTGGTGCTTCCCCAAGACCACTCCTGCACAGTGAGTCTGCAACTGCAGGAGTTTCTGCAGGGGGATGCACAGAAAGGGAATAAAAGTGTTTTCTTCTGCGGCATGTGCCTGGGATGTGGGTGCAAGGGTGCCCCAAAAGCTTGTGCTCCCACTGGGGTCCCTTTCCACCCCCATCCCTGGCCAGCACAATGGGGCAGGAGAGTGCGGGCACTGAGGCACTGGGAGGCTCTATGGCCGGGGAGCCCCGGGAGCCAAAGCTCTGCTGGGCCAGCCCCGGGGATGCTCTGCAGACCGCAGCTTCCCAAACACCCTGCTGTCAGAGCAAGGGGAGCTGAAACTGCACACAGAATTAATTTGGATATAGGGACGAAGCCTCTGCACCTGCTGATGAGCCTGAGCCCCTGTGGGTGAGGCATCAGGATGGGGGGAGCTGTGGGACCCCTGCCCCAGGCACCCCAGCGTCCCTCCCAGGTGCTCACACGAGGGATGCAGGGGAGACAGCGCTGAGCATCTCCCCACTCCGGGTCCCCGTCCCCGTATTTCTGCCCCTATGTTACCAGGTTTGCAAACAGCACCCTCAGCAAATACCGCCCCCCCCCCAAAAAAAACCACCACGGGGAAGGTGACTTTAGCCCAATTGCCTACACTGCCCCGCTCTGATTGCAAATAATGGCTTTTGACCTGGTGCCTCCTGCCCCCACCTCTCTGTTGGTGCCCCGTGCGGGGTGCCGTGCCCCCCCCGCTGCAGCCCCGGCGCTGCAGGGATGCGCAGAGCAGCAGCCCTGCCCCTTCCCTCTGCCCGGGGAAGCCTCTGCTGCAGAGCAGCCTCCCCCCGCCTGCCACCGCGGCCCGTGGGCTTGGACATGTTTACAAGCCGGTCATTAAGACAACGAACACGGCAGGCGTTGGGGATTGAGCTGCGACACGTGAGGTCGCCTGAGATCGCGCCAAAGCGCAGGCACCCGGCGCTGTGCGGCTCCCCGAGTCAATGACACAGCCCAAAACCATGCGCAACACGTCAGACGGGGTTATTCCTGCTTTGCCATCACGTACACCAGCATGAAAGTAACGGGGTCCGTCAGGCTGCCGAGCACCCCCGGGTCCCCGGTGAGCAGCACCGGCAGCCTGCGCCCCTTCCAGCGAGCCCGCAGGCACGCTCCCCGCCACGCACGGCTGAGCTACTGCCATGGCAGCGCTGACCCCCCCGGCAGCCCACCTACCTGGCTCCGGTGCTCTAACGGAGATGTGCAGCCAGGAAGCAAAAACAAATGAAATAACCCCCACCAGCTGCCGGCAGAGCTGGAGGCTCTGCAGGTTCCGGGAAGCGGTGCCGGTGCCGAGCAGCCGTGACAGCCGGAGGCAAACCTAGCAGGTGCCGATTCCTACCCCATTCCTGCTCTGTCCCTGGGAAAAGGCATCCAGTAGAGGAGGGAGGCCGAGCCTTCGGCACCCTGGGATGCGGCAGCACCCAGGGATGCTGCAGAGCGGTCCCTGCTGCTCTCACATCCTGACTCGGCAAGTTTGGCTCCGCCGTGGCGTGCAGCCGTGGCGTGCAGCCCGGCTCCCCATCCTGCCGGTGCCTTAACTGTGTCGGCGCCACAGCCCGGCACCGGCAGCATGCGTGGGCGAGCAAGAGAGGAGGCTCGTCCAGCAGCCGTGGGGAGCTGGGAGCAGGATGCTTCCACTGCCGGATGCCTTTAAATCATGCTGGGTGTTTCTCTTAGAAAATAAAATCAGTGTGTCCGCAGGTGATGCTGCGGGGCTGCCTCCCAGCACCGGGGCTGGCCCAGCCGCCGCGTCCTGCGGACAGCCACCCGTCTTCCTCCGCTTCTCATCGGCTTTTGCTTTTTGGCCATCTTGGGCAAAAAACGCATCCCAGACCGTGTGGTTCAGAGACACCTCAATAATGGGAGCATGTTGGTCCCCAGCAGCAGCACAGCACTGTAATCCTGCAGCGATAACACCACTGATGTGGCCGGTGGCCGGAATGAACATGAAAACCAGAGGCCAAGCCAGCAAAAAGGGGTCAGGGTCTCAGAAGCACGCCGCAGCACTTTTTTCATTTATAAATTAGGAAAATCTGGTCCCTCTCCATCCACTGAGTCCCGCTTAACTTCACTGCAGCATCCTGCCAGTTCCTCTGCCCCCCCAGTGCGGTCCTGCCGGCGATGGGGCCAGCAAGCATGGTGCCCACTCCAAACTGTACCGGCACTGGCGGGGACCCACTCGGCACCGCCCGGGGGTGATCCCAGCAGGTTCCCCAGTTTCCCCGCTGTGGCAGCTCCGCTAGCAGTGTGCGACAGGCAGGGAAGGATGTGAACCCCGTCCCGTTGGGAGAGCACTCCCCAGCACCAGCACGGCAGAGGCTTTGCTTCCTCAGCAGGCGGTGGAACCCACTCCCCCATTGCAAGGGAAACCCACTCCCCCATTGCCTTAAAAAGTAGAGGCTGGAGAGGGGCTCGTGAGCCAAAGAAACCCACGAGTTTGGGGCCTGGCTGGAGGAAAGGCCAAGGGGAGTGCTGGCAGCAGCTGGGCTGCAGGACAGAGCGTCCTCGGGAGGGGGTCCTCCTTTCCAACGACCCTACGTGTCATTTCGGGTAACGAAGCCACCATCTTCTGTAGAAAAGATGATGGTTTTGTCTTTGCTGTGCTCCAACCGGCTCTGGTTACAAACCAGTGCAGGATGTTTTGGGAAAAATAAAACAACGATGACATTCTCTTGCCTGCAGGTTTGGCAGCACGCTGTGTCACCGGGGTTCGCCCGCTGGCCTGTCCCCGGTGCGACGCCGAGGGGCCACAGGCCGCCCGCAGCCAGAGCATCGCCCCCGGGCTGCCCTGCCGCGCCAGGCAACACACGGGTGGGCAGAACCCACCGTCCCCCCCCGGAGCGGGGGTCCATGGACGAGGACAGGGGCCCACTGGGCAGAGAGCCGGCGGCGGGGCGAGGGACCACCCGAGGGACCGGCAGCGAGCGGCGCCGTTACCGGGGACGAGCGAAGCGCCGCCCGGCGCCAGGGAAAGGACAAAACGGAGCCTGTGCGCGAATCCGCAGCTTTTCGGGAGGAGCAGTGCCCCGGAGAGGGCTGCCCGGGAGAAGCAGGTTGCCGCCGGGGCCGCGGCGGGCATCGCATCCCGCGCCCCGAGCATCCCTCTCCGTTCCCGCGGAGCGCCGCCGGAACCGCGCCTGCGCCGGCCGCCCCCCGAGAACGCCCGGGCAGCGCTGGGAGGATGTCCGGGATGCAGCCGACCCTTCGCGGGAAAGGGGCACCGGCTGCTCCGCGCAGCATCCCCTCCTCGCCCCCCCGCTGCTCCCGAGCTACGAGCCAGACGTTACCGGATGACAACGGGGACAGGCGCGCGGCGGCGTGGCCTTACCGCAGCTCCGCCCGCGGCCGTGCCCGGCTCCGCCATCGCCCCCATCTCCATCGCCATCGCCCCCATCGCCATCCCTGCCGCCCCCCCGCCGGTCCCGGCCCGGTCCCCGCTGTCCCCGCACCTGCCCGGCGTCCGCCGCTCCCCACCGCTCCGCCGCGGCGCCCTCGTGGGGGGCAGGCCCCGCCCCGCCCCACCCGCCGCCGATTGGCCGCGCCGCCCGCCTCTCCCGCCGCATGCAAATGACGAAGGCTCCCGTGCCGCTCCCATTGGCTGCAGTGCCGGCAGGGTCCCACGCCCAGGCCCCGCCCCCCGCGGTGCGGCACCATCGCCCTAGTAACCCGATGCTGAGCCGGGCGCGACCACCCGCGCGGGGGGGGGAGGACGGCCTCCGCCACCGCCGCCACCTCTACCGCCGCCGCCGCCGCCGCCGCCACCGCGCCCCGCCCCGCTCCGTTATCGCTGCAGCACGGTCTGTCTCCGCCGCTCGCCGAAGGGGGGAGGGCGAGGCGGGCGGCGGGATGGTGAGCGGCGGCGGCGCGTCCATTCCCCCCCCCCACCCCCTCCGGCCCGACGCAAGGTTGGTGTGGCCCGACAAGATGGCGTCGGGGCGCGGTGAGTGCGTGGGGGGGTTCGTTCGGTGGGAGGCGGTATGTCTGCACGTGTGTCTGTGGGTCTGTGTGCGTACGTGGACATACATGTATGGGCGTCTGTATGCGCACGTGTACGTAAGTATATAGGTCTGGTTGTATGGGAGGGGCGGCGGCCGCGGGGGTCCGCCGGGAGGGGCGGCCCGTGGCCGGTGGGGCCACCAGGACGGGGGTCCGGTGTGCCCGTAGGTGGCCGGGCGGAGCGACGGCTCACCGTAGCCGGGGGGGAGCGGTGGTGGCCCCTTCAGCCGCGCCTGTGGCCCCGGACGGGTGCCCCGTTGAGCCGCCCAACTCCGCCGGGAGGGCCGGCGCGTCCGCCGCGGGGCCCGGGAGTCCCCACTCTCGGCGGCTCCGAGGCGTTCCCGCAGCGTGCGTTTCCCTCCTCCGCTTGCCAGCCGAGCGCTCGCCGTAGCCGACGCCGGGAGGGAGAGGCGACCGTCGGGGGAGCAACATGACCGAGTGGGAACGGGCGTTCGTGCGGAACCGCGCGGTGCCGCCGCACCGGCAGCGCCGCCGGGCCCGCCCGCCGGGCTCCGCCGCGTTCCGCTGTGTCCTGAAGTACCTGGAAGGGGCTGCGCTCGCCCAGGTAGGGGGGCTCGGCCCCGCCGAGGGGAGCCCAGCGCTGCCTTCGGGCCCGGCCCTCGGCGTCTGCCCGCCGCCGTCCCGCGGTGCCGCCGGGGTTGGCAGGGTGTGCCGGCCGGAGCCCGTAAAGGTGGAGGTTTTCGAAACAACTTTACTTGTTTTGGGGGGAACTAACTGTGAATCACCTGGAAACACAAATCGGGGTCATGTCTCAATCCCATGCGTTTTTACCCGCAAATCTGAGCTAGGGTTTAGTTAATTTCTAATTTAACTTTTGTAAGCTTTTAGTTTAGGTAAGCATTTTAAAAGTAAAATCCCTGGGTAACGCTTTAAAAGTCTGCTACCCCTTTATTGTACACTTAATGTTCAGTTTTCCCCCTTTTGCTCTGCGTGTTTGACCTCTGGCTTTCAGTAAGGTTCCCCAGCAATGCACAAAGCTGTACGCGGCCGCATGCCTGGTTTGGGCATCAACCGGAAAACAGGAATGACTTGTCCTCTCTTACTGAAGTGTGTTTTCTGCAGTTTGGGGCTGCTGAGCTGGTGTGTCCCCAAGCGGGCCAGAACGCTGGTGCCTCCTGTCCTGTTGTGCCTTGCAGGGAGCAGAGTACCAGCTGCGCCTCTCTCTTTTCGATACCACCTACCACCACTTCTTCGGGAGGACGTGGAGAAGTGTCCGACGAGCTGCCCGCGCTGCCCCACCGCGCCCGACCAGGGCGGCTTTCAACGAGGTAGGGTGCCAGGGGCTGCGGGTGGGCAGGGGAGCATCTGTGCCGGCTGGGTCAAGTCCGAGAAGGGAGGTTTTTAATGCGTGAAGGGAACAGACGTCTTTGCTTGGGTTCACCCTGGAGCTGCTCTCCTTTGGTGCTGGTTTCCTCCATCAGTCTGGTGGATGTGGAGCTCGGAGAGCTCCGGGAGCCTGCCATCAGCTCGCTGTAGACAGAGCCTTTTAAAGCAGCAAGTCCTCAGCATGCACGGGCTCTGGCCCGAGGTGGGTCGGCTGCTGCTGAGCCTTCTGTGGCAGTTCATTTTCCTGCATGCAGGCAGATGGTGGCAGCCGCAACCCCTTTTCCCTTCCGACGCTTCCCGATCCTTTGCCCAGGGGGCACCCCAGATGCTGCCCGATTATTAAGTTTTTATGTGTGGTTTATTGGAATGGGGAAACTGGGGTCTTGGGCTACCTTTGGGGCCGGGCGATGGTGTGGGAGCGGCGGTGTGCCGTGGTGTGCTGCCGTGTGTCGCCTGCTGTGTTCGGAGCCGGCGGCAGAGAGCAGTGTTTCTTCACAAGTGGGAAGGAAGGGAAGGAGCAGCCGCCTGCCCTCCCGCACAGCGCTTCTCTCTCCTTACCTGGAAACTAAACTTGCCCAAAGCGGTGTTTCCATCCGCTGCTGATACTGGCAAAGTGGGGTGCCCCTGTACTGGGGAGATCCTACTGCCCCATAGCGTGAACGACAGCTGAGATGTCATGTTTTCTAATTAAATTTTTGCTTCCACTTCCTCCCGTGTTTTGTGCCACAGATGAAATTTAGCACTGATTAGAGCCTCCCTCCTTCACTCATTTAAATCGGTTAGCAGTACCTGAGGGGTGCTGACATGTGCATGTCTTCCACCAGCTGACCCCTGCTATTTTGAAGAGGGACGGAGAAAAAACTATGGCAGAGAGTTCTGCGGCAAGAAAAATGTGGTGCTGCCATCACGGCTGAGCACTGGGATCTTTCAATTTTGTGATATTCATCAGTTTAGTGCCGCAAAGGGTTCAGGTACAGAGGCAGTAGATTTGTGCAAGGGGGGAGGAAGGAGGAGAGGCACTGCTCCTCCCGCAGGAGATGCTGCTGGTGGCTGGAGAGCCACCTCCTGGTGTCGCATCCCCTGGTGGTACTGCATTCCCGTGGTATCCCCATGTGGAGGGGGGGGGGTCTGCACGCCTGTGGCAGCTCAAGGTGCCCCTGCTGGCAGGATTTGCCCTGCATCGTCCTCACAGGGCTTAGGGGAGAGAGCACGCTGCTGCGCACCGCTGTTAGTGTTCCCGGAGGGAACGGCGAGCTGGGCTTCATGAGGGATCCGCTTTCAGGGCTCTCTGTCTTTGCAAGGTGAGGCATCGGTCTGCAGCCAGCGGTCATTATTTCAATGTTTTGCAATAAAAGATAATAGAATAACGATTTATTTCCCTGGGTTGGTGTGGTAATGTCTCTCTCTGTTATCCTTTCCTGACAGCCTGTGATTGCTGTAAACGTTTTCCCTGGGACACTGTGGTAATGTGTTTTTAATAGAAAGATTAACCTAGCTTTAAATCCTGTGCTGGGGAGGTGACCTGTGTCCTGTCCCCTCCTGTCCCCAGGTCTGGGCCACCCCTGTCTCCTCTCCCCGCAGCAGGAGAGTTTCCAGCTCCTTTGGCTCTCCCGGTGTGGGGCTTGCTGTAATGCTGTAAGGTCAGGGGTGCATCGAAGCCCTGCTCTTACGGGGTCTGCAGCCTGCGAGTTACTCTGGAAAACGCGGGTTAGCAACATAAAAAAGGGAAAGAAAAAAAAAAGTGAATAATGTTTGAGATTTAAGGAGGTTGAGATTTCCGAGTGGTGCCGCCAGTCATTTGCCGTGAGCCGCTGTCTGGAAGTTTTACAGGATGTTCTGGTTGCCCCGCTGGCTGTCCGAATGCGGCAGGTATTGCTCTGCCTGCAGCTGCTGCCGCCGGCTCTGACATACCCTTCCTCTCTCCTTTCCCATCCCAGACCGTTTACTTCCACACCTCCTTGAAGCACCCTGGCATCACCGCTGTCGTGGAAGTGGTGACGACGGCCGGGAAAGGGGATGAGGGATCTCAACATCTCTCCTGCGGCTTTGGACTCATCCCCCTCTTCAGCAGCGGGTCGGAGGCGACTGACCCGGCCACCGAGGACAGAGCGTAGGTCCCCCCCTCTGCCACGTGATGGGGCACGCCGGGAATTGGGGTGGCACTGTGCACAGCTGCTTTTAGGGGAGAAAGTGTGGTCCTGGGGCTGCAGAAACAACACTAGTGTTTAGAGCCCTGGAATTCTTCACTGCTGGGGAAGCAGTGATGGGTTCGTAGGTGATGCCTGCCCTGAAGGACAGGGTTCTTTCTGTGGGTAGAGAGTACAAAGGTGGTCTCTTAGTGTTGAGCAGAGGCATTGTGGAAGATGAAGATGCGCTTCAGTGTGGATTTACTGACCGTCGTGTGTGCGCTCTTTGCATTCAGACTGAAGCTGTACCACGGGACGCCACGTGCCTTACTGCACCCGCGCTTCCAGGACCCTGTGGAAAGTAAGCAAGGCCCCACGTCTCGTTCCTTTCTTGGTGGCCTCTCTTACCCAAATGAGTGCCGTGTCTGCCTGGTCGATGCGATGCATGTTCCGTGCCCTGGTAGTGCTAAGCGCATGTGTCTTACTGCCAGCCGGGAAAAGCCTGGCTGGGCGAACCCGGGTTTTCCTTTGCTCCCAACATGTGCATTTGTAGATAATTTCTTCAACAGTGGCATTGCAAAGCTGTCTCCCCTTCGTTTTGGTCATTTTGGGATGCTTTCTTTTCTTCAGAGAACAAATACCTGACGGTGATGGAGAAGAGCCATGTGCAGTACGCCCTGAAGCCCCATCAGCCCCTGGAGACGATATTTCACCTTCTTCCCGAAAACCTGCTGACATCTGGGCTGCAGACCATTCCCGGCTTGGTGCCGGCGCACGGAGATGCGAGTAAGGGCTCCTTCCCTTTCCCTGCTGCCTGCACCGCTCCCGCTGAAGGCGGCGGGTCCCTGGGGAGGCTGCGGGCAGGGCACTGGCGTGGGGTTTCTGGGAGCACCGACGGGTCCTCAGCAGTGCTGCCCCTTGGCAAGAGCATCTCCCCCTGTGCGGACCGGCGAGGCCGCAGCCCTTCGTTCATAGCTCAGCCTGAGAGATGTCAGAATGGCTTTGGTCCGTTCTCCTTCTGTTAATTGCTTTGCTCCTGGGAAGCTGCTAGGGATAAGTGATGGCTGGTTTAATTACAGTCGTTCAGCGGAGCCGTAGGAGAAGCCCTCGCAGCTTGTTTAAAGTCCTCCTCGGTGGTGGGGCTCGGGATCGCTGGGGGTCTGGCAGGTTCGGGGGGACGAGCTCTCACGCGCTCAGCCCTCGTTAAGCTTTCCCTGTGGGTTGCCGTTTGAGCTGCTGCAATTAATATTATGTGATCTGAAGATTCAGAGGGTAAAAAGTACTTTCAGTTCTGCAGCTGAATTATTCTTCAGCTTGTGGCCCGGAAAGCCTTCCTGCTAACCGTTTTGGGGGTTGTAGCTGTTCGTGTTAAAGCTGAGTGAGGTCTCCAAAGCAGCTGAGTCCCTGGAGCTGCTGACGCCACTGCGTGAAAACGGGAGAGGGGAGAGCCAGCGTCTGGCACGGCAGGGCGCCTCAGGGCGATGGTGGCGGTGCCTGTGTTAAACAACCAGAGTGTATCCGTTGACACCGAAGGCGTTGGGTATTTCTGGGTCTCTTCCGCGCATAAAGACCTGTGTTGTGCCGGGAAGGTTGGGGATCCCGCTCACGACCACGACCTCTCCCTGGTGCTGCTTTTGGCTCAGCTCCGGCTGCGGGTGCCCCTGCGTTCCCAGCAGTGTCCCCCCTCGGCCGCAGCGTGACCTGTGGCCACCACCTTGTCTTTTCAGGTGACTGCCTGCAGAAACCCCGGCTGATGAAGCCGGTCACCTGCTACCTGGAGAGGCTGTCTGTCCGGCTGTACCCTTCCCTGGAGGAATTCGAGGAAGAGCTGCTGGACTTACTGAACAGCGATCGCTTACTGCAGGTACTGCCGATGCGGTTACGGGGGGGAGGGGGGAGGGGAGTGCAGTGCGCAAGCAGTAGTGCCGGTGCTTCGCTTTTGGGTGGAGTGGAAACATTCAGATATATGGCACTTGTGTATTTGTTTTGCTTGGAGCCTCCAATATTTTTTTTTCTTTTTTTTTTCCTGTGCAAGCCTTTTGCTTGCTTTACTGCTGGATTAACACATGGGTGCTCTGTGTAGGCTTTGTTTTGAACATCCAGACACTAATAAGCAGAATTTGGGTTTGCTCTGCCATGGAAAATGCAAAGATAAGATGCAGTGCATACTGAGTACGTCCGTTTAGGAATGGCAGCGCTTGGTGTGCAGTAAGGACTGCTGGCCAAGTCCTTCTTTATTGGCCAGATTTGCACCAACTCTGCCATAAAGATGAAAGATTTTACTATTTATCAGCCACGTGGTGGGGTGGGTCCCGTTTTTTGAGTTTCTGATGGATTGCCTGAATTTTCCTGGCCGCGGGCGGTGCAGGGAGGGATGCTGTGCCGCCTCGCTGCCCGAGCTGGAAAACTTGTCTGTCGCAGGCTAACGCTGCGCCGGACGGCGACGGGGTGGCGGTTCGGGAGCGACGGCTGCATGTCGGCGTCCACAATGGCCTGCGCTTCGTCCAGGCGCCGCAGGTGGCCGTGCTGGTGCCAGAGGCGGAGGCGGCGCAGGGCAGCTGCCCAGGGGTGCCCGGCTCTGGAGACAGGTAAGGGGGAGACCCTCCGCTGCCAGTGCCGCTTCCCTCCTGCCTCGGGCACTGCCCACAGCTGCTTCTCCGTCGCAGGGGCGCAGGTCAAGCCCTGGTCCTGAGGAGCCGCATCCACCTGAGCGAAATGGTGCCTCACCCGGCGTTCGGGGTCTGCTTCCAGCTGGAGTACGTCTTCTGCAGCTCGGGGGGAGCCGGTGGGAAGGTAGGGCCGAGCCTGCACGCACCTCCTCTCCGTGCCTCATGAAAGAGCGGAGATCTGCTGGGGGGAGTGAGCCCCGCTGCCTGACTCCGTCCTCTGCCCGCGTTTCGCCATCCCGCACCCCCAAGACATAGCAGCTCCTCATGGCGTGGCCGTACTGCCTAATGAATGGCCCCATGAAGTGTCCAGCTACTTTCTGCAGTGCTGCAAGAAATATCCTGCTTATTGAATGGGCTTATTGAATCATTTTAATTACAGGTGGCTGCATTTCTCCACCATGTATATGAAGAAATGTAGCCTGCAGCAGTCCCATAGCGTTCTGGCAAGCTCCGTCAGAAAATTTCAGCTTTTTTTAATTTAGAAAAGACTTTTCTTTAGAATTTAGCATTTGTGCTGAAAAGAAGTTAACCATCCATGTCCTTTTTTTCATTTTTCCCTGAAAGCTGAGTTTTTTCTGGGAGCTTCAGTCTGATGTTCTCTGGACCTTAAAGCCAGGAGAAGTCTCTGTGTTGACTGCAGACACCACTCTCGCGAACGCCTGTTTATCAACCATTTACATGTATTTCAGTTTAACCTTTCCACGGGTTAAACCCAGCTTAGTGAGCAGTTCCCAACCCTCCAGAGATCCTTTCCATTCCAGCTGTCAGCCCATAGCGTGGCTGAATCGATGGTGATGGGTTCATTAGGAGTCCCTAATCATCCTGCTAAGATGCTTGTTGAAAATGCAGCAGGTGTCCTCTCTCCTTAGAACTGTATGGAGCAAAACTGGGGGGAAAATGGGTATTCATAGAGTGGGACACGCGGTTGGGCGAAGGGGATTGGTATTGGTGGGGGCAGGAGAAGCTGAGTGGTGCCGTTGGAAATTAAGTGTTGGGTGTTAACTCCTTTAAAAAGCTGAAACCCGTGGGGTTTTGGGGCTCCAGACGCAGATCTGTTTGGCTGTGCTGGGTGCCGGGAGCGCTGGCTGGTTCCCTGTGGCGCAGCCCTTGGGCAGAGCTGTTAATCCCAAAGCCGCTTGCCGAGCGGATCGCCGCGTCCTCTGTGCCATAATTAGCAGTCTGCGAGGGTGATTGCGGGCGCTGGTAGACACCTCTCGGTTTGCTTCTGTACCTCTCCTTCAGTTTAAGGGGAGGCTGTGGACACGCCTGGGTAAGTGGAAGCCTTTACGCTGCCCTTTCTGTCTGCCAGGGCTGGGGGTCGCACATATATCCCTTAACGCGGCTGTTGAGTGAGGGGGTGACAGCCTTTGGCCGGTGTCTGCCTCAGCCTACGCGTGCTAAAGGCATACGAGGGATGGAACCCCCGTGATTTTTGAAAAGCGTTGTATTATGCTTATGTATTATATCAGCGTTATATTATGCTGATCCGTAATCCAGAGGCGTAGTCCCTCGTGTAACTCGGCGAAGGGATGAGGTGCGATTAGCTGGAGCGCGGGCGCCTGATGTGCTGCAGCCTGCGGGAAGGGCAGTAACGTCAGCCGCGGGCTGGGTACGTGTGAGAAAACCCAGCGTGCCCGTGTGGGAAGGGTGGTGCGGGGTTTGCAGGGAGAAAGTGGGATTCGTACCTGTGGGCAGCTGTGGTGTGATTTGTGGTCAGCCTTGGGGGGGGGAAATCGGGAGGAAGGCGCCGGTTCTACCTGCGGCACCGCTGGCAGCGGGAGAAGCGAACCGCGCCGCCGCACAGGCTGTCAGTGCTCTTTCACGGAGAGGTCTCATGATCCCGCGTCCCCTCCCTGGGACCGACGTGTGCCCCTCTGTCGGAGAAGCACTCCTGGCGCTCCTCAGAGCCTGCGAAGGGATGGGAGCAGATAATGTGGTCAGTGGGGGGAAAAAATGGGTGCAAAAAGAGAAATAAGGTGCTGGAAAGTGCAATGTCTTCAGAAGGGGTTGAAAGTGGAGGGGAGCGCTTTCTGTGGGAGACCCGAGTCTGTGTCTGTCTGGCAGCGCCCGCTCCCCGTGCCGGCGGTGAGGTGGGGGTGCCGGGCGCTCACCGTGCTCCCCCCGCTCCCCCCCAGGTCCTGCCCGGCAGTGCCCGCGGCGAGGCGGCCGACATGCGCTCGGTGCGCTGGGCGGTCTGGAGCCCCGTCCTGAGCGCCAGGGAGGCAGAGGTGGTCCTGCCCCTGCGCGGCGGCCCCCGCCGTGGCCCCTGCCAAACCTTGGTGTACCGGACCCCGTCGAGCAGCAGGAGGTCTCACCAGGTAAGGGCTCGTTTCGGTGCTGCAAATGCACGGGGATGCTGCTGGCGCTTGGACAGGCTCGCCGTTAGAGGGGCTCTTTGCCGAAACCTGTTTAAGTGGCAGGCACTGGGGAAGCTCTGGGAATGTGTGAGTGCAAGAAGAGGGATGGGAAGAGGGTGACAGCCCCCCACCCCCTGCCAGTGAGTTTCTACGCTGATGGATAATGCACTTGGTGTCCCGGGGGTGCCGGACTTGAGTTACTGCAGACTGAGCTCCCGTGGAGCTGCTCAACGCAGTTCGTTATTGTGGTACTTCGGGGGGTCACCGTGACCGGAGCTGGTTTGTTCTGAGAGATGCACGCGCATAAGATAAAGACCTCACTCCCAAGTGTTTGTCAGCAAAAGGAGGTTCGGGGCTGGGGTGAGGGAGTCACGAGGGGGTGGCCGAAATACGCTGTGGTGCTGTGCTGGAGGGGTCACGCTCTGCTGTGGGGGGAGGTGGATGGGTGTCTGCAGAACTTGCTCAGTGACATCTTAAACTGGGTGGCAGTGGGTGGAGTTGGCAGGTCTGTATGCGTGTGTCTCTGCAAGGACGGAGGTATTTGGTCAGAAATTAAAGTACGGCCCCTTGCTAGCTCTGCCTCCAGCTTGCACCACCGTTTCTCCGGCTGCGGGGCGGGGGAAGCGTGTCTCGGAGGGACGAGGGAGGCTGCGTGCAGCACGCTGTCTGAGGGTTCCAGTTCCAATTTCAGGAGAAGCACGTGGAGTCTGGGACTGTCCAATTCCATGTTTCCACTGATTCGGAAGAACATCTTGTAACTGCTGCGGAGATCCTACGTAAAGACAGGGACGAGTCGGAGAAGCCGCCTACGCCATCGCTGAGTGAGTGTTTTCCAGATCGCTGACATTTAAAATATAGAGTGTGGCACTGGTGTCTGCTCAGGAGAAAAAACATGACTTTGCTGAGTTTCAGTGAGCTAGTTTATGAATTACTGGAGTGAACCAAGTTTCCATTGAGTTGAATTCAGCTCTCACTTTTTAACTTGCAAAATTCCCCTGTGATAGTCATGCTGAGCCACGTGCAAAATTCCCAGGGATTTTCAGGATGGCACCAGCCCGATCCCACTTTGGGTTGCTCTGACGGCGTTGGGGTTCCCGTGCTCAACACCCAGAGCAGCTGGATGGGCGCAGCGGCTGCACCAGCACCGCATTGCTCTCTGCCAGTGTCGCTGCTGGTCTCTCTGGTCTCTGAATCTCTCCAGACATGAGGACAGGAGATATGTCAATTATAGACTGAGGGGAAGAAATAATAATCTCATCACGCTGCGGCTCAGGGAGGGTGACAGCAGCACACGTTCGATCGTCGTGCACGGGCTGTGCCAGCGCCTCGCTAGGGAAAACCAGGCTGCATACGCGTGTGTGCACGTACGCATCCATCCCTCTGCCTATAGCGCGGGGGTGCCGGGTGGTCGTGGTTTCAGTGCCCGTCTGCTGTGTGTGTTGGAGACGGAGAGCAAACTGCCGTGTGCTTGGGCTTGGGCACAGGCTTGAGTCAATGCCCCGGGCTCCTGGAAACCCTCTCTGGCTTGTTTCTGTCTGATCCCCCCCTTCGCCATCGGTGGGAAGCGAGCTCCCCTTTCCTCTGCGGCGTTGCTCCTGTGCTGGTCCTGGTGCAGGGCTCAGTGCGATGCTCCAGATACCTGACAATGTTTAAATGTGTTTTATGGGCTTATCCAGCCCCTCTGGTGAGCCGGTAGCTGCCAGCCTGGGGGTTGGGGTGATGCCCAGTGCGGTGGGCACCCATTCCTGTGCTGGCTCCGGTACTGCTGTGCCTTCCACGAGATGGCAGTGGCACCATGGCTTTGCTGCGGTGAGTCCCGGCTTTCCGCCGGTGAGGAGGTGGTTTGCTGGTTGTAGGGGGCTTTAGAGCAGAGATCTTCAGGGGTGAAATGGAGGGCTCTGGCAGTTCTGGGACTGCGCTGGGTTGAGCTCTGCTCAGCATCGCTGCTGGTGCTGCTCAAGAGGTTTTCCTGGACGCCCTTCAGCCGGCGGCGGTCAGGGCATTGAGAGCCGCAGTGCGGTGAAGCGAGAAGTGAGTGCGCACCGACGGTGAGCTTCCAGTCCGGCACTGGGCTGGCACGCTCCTGCCCGGGGAGAACGTGCTGGAGCGCCAATGGGGTGCCCAACAAGGGGAGATGCCCCGGCAGGGCGATGCTGGGGGATGAGCTGCGTGGCATTTCCCTGGCTCCGGGGGGGCTGGAAGCACTGGGGGAGCTTGGGAAGTGCAGCGATGGTCCTGGAGCCGTGCACGAGATGGCCACACGTGAGAGCCAGCCTCCACCCCGAGCTGCTGAGAAGAATGCTTAGTTAACTTTTTGTAGAGCTCCGTTGGAAAACATGCCACCATCTGGGCCTTTTGGCCAGGGGAGGCCGAGCGCGTCTTCTGTCGCCTCAGCTGATGCTGATGGATCTGTCCATCGTCTCCTTCACTCTGGCCAAAGCCACCCTAACAGAAAGAAAACAATGTTTTAGACCTAAGGGAGACAGGGTGGTTTCCTTTGCACAGCAGACAGCATGAAATAGCTGGAATATACGTGGTGGTGAAAGCAAAATAAGGGCTCAGCATCACGTGGATGCAGAGAGAACATCTGTGCCCCTGGTCTGCTCCGAAGGACCCGCGGCTCCGCAGCACAGCGAGCTCAGCTGTGCCGGCGTGCGAGCCGAGCAGCCAAGTATAAACATGATAAAGCTCGTACCGTTTCGGGGCACGAACGCACGAACAGATGAAGGGAGTGACAAGAAATAACGGAGGAGCGCCAAAAACCTTAAGTATCCTAAAACTTTCACGTCTCATTAAGCATCCCACTTAGGCTGCGCCTCATGGCCGTAGGGGAACTGCGGCACTGTCTGGGGATGGAGGAGCTGCCTTTTACGGCAGAGTTAGCCTAATTCCCAGGAAATTAATGGATGGATCTGGAGACGTGCTACATTTCCCTACCCCACCCCCACCCAAGGCAACAGTCTGATTGGAAAAAATAAGTCAAATATGTGGTTGAGAGATGGTAAGGCACCTCCATCAGCTGGTCCCACCCCCAAAAAGTAAAAGGGCCAGCGGGAGGTTGGAGGGGCCGCGGTGGTGGGTCCTGGGGGTGACGGTTCCGGTAGACCATCTCTCCTGTCCCTCCACAGGTTCGCCGGCCCCGCTGCGAATGGCGGCCTCCCCGCGGGGACCGGGGGTAAGTGCCATCCATGCCAGTGGACACGGGTGGTGGGCAGCGGCGTTCCCAGGGGATGGTCTGCGCACTGAGAATGTGCTCCCGGTCCCCTCCTCTGCCAGTTTTCCTGGCTGCTGTGGCCGAGAGGCACTGAGCATCCTGCTCAAATCCACCTCCTCCTGGGGCGGCAAAATGCGTCCCGCCTATAACGTGCGGGGCAAGATTCCCTGAGCAGTTTTAACACCCCAAATGTATTTGTAAGGGCAGTTCTGGTTCTTGACAGCTCAGATTTGCTGGGTGCTATTGTCCCCGATACGTGCTGACAGTGACGCATGGCTTTTTCATGTGGAGCTACTGGGATTTAAGGAGAGCTATGAATACAGAGATCCCTCTTTGCCTTTTTTATATCTTGATGCAGGGATCAATGCACACAAATATTTTTGATTAAATGAAATGCTTCATAAGACTGCATTAAGCGGTTTGATCTTCCTGCTGTATGTTCTCATCCCTCCCCTTGCCAGGGAAAGCGCAGCAGCTAAATGGGAAGCAGAGGTGCGAACCCACGGGCAGCCGGGCTGTGCCGCTTCTTGGCAGAGCGGCGATGCCGGAGCGTGCAGCATCTGAGCGGCTTTAGCGAGAGGGGGGCTGCGGGCCTGTCTCACCGTGGGGGTCCCCGCGGGGCGGGCTGCCTCAGGGGGCTGCTCCCCCAGCGCAGGACTGCGGTCACTCACGGTTGCCGCTCTCCCGCCAGCTCTCGGTGTCGCAGCTGTCGGTCCCGCCGCGGGGTAGGGGCCAGTTCCCGGTGCCGCGTGGCCGCGGCCCTCGGCAGGATGGGGGGATCACCCACCTGGAGGCTGATCTCGGCTCGCCGGACCCGGAGTCTTGTGCCAACGACCAGCTGCGGGCGCTGCCCTTCGCCCCACTGCAGGTGCCCATCGCCGCCGTGGGGCTGCAGGCAGGCAGGTGATGCTCGGCTGCCCTTCCCCGGGCTCGTGTGCCCCCTTCGCCCGGCTCACCGGGGTCCCCTGCGGCCGCTTCTGCACGGCTCACCCCCATTTCTCCGTCAGTTCCTGCACGCTGCTCTCCCGTGCCTCCCTGGCGCGCCTGCACACCGCCGGCTTCCCGGAGATCTTGGACCACAATGAGTTGCCGGTGGAAATCTCGGAGCCGGCAGACCCGGCGACTTTCAGCCTGCGGCTGGAGGAAGCCGACCCTCTGCAAGGCAACGAAATAATCCTGCAGTTCCTGGCTTTTGGCAGGTGGGGTGGCAGCTCTTTGCGGTGCCTTCTGCAGGCACATCCCAGGGGCCTCCTCTCTCAGGGACAGTCCCTTCCCGAAATCCCCCAACCTGCTTCCCTGCTTGAGCAGAAGTCCTTGCAAAGATGCTGCTTCTTCCAGCACTTGCCATGGAGGCAAAGCGCCGGAGGGTTTTATGATGATGCTCTTGTCCTTTCTGGGCACTCTTAAATCATATTGCCATTTTTTTGGTTGTATCCATTAGCCACAGTGTGATGTAAAAGCTAGTTAATGCAGGGTGTCTCCATAAACGCATATGGAGCCGAGAAAGTTGGCACCTGTGGGGGTGGGTTTGGCTGGATAAGGCCCCACTTGTGTTTTTTTCCGTGGATGTCAATGTGCTGTGCGAAGGTAAAGCGCTGCCTTGGCTGGGCTCCTCCATTGCAGCATATGGTGGGAGACAGCTGGAATTATGAAGTTTTTTGGAAAGCGAAGGCAAACCATATGCCTGCTGTCTTCAGAGAAGTCCAAATACTTGTGATGCTGCTGATCTTCTCTTGTTCTTCTGCCTCTCTGTGTGTGCCAAACGCACGAGGAGCTTGTGATGGGGAGGCAGCACCATGCCACGACCTAACCCCAACCCCTCTCTCCCTCAAGGGATGCCCGGGACGGTGCGGAGGGGACGTGGCCGAAGACTGTCTTCCTCACCTTCCAGTTCTACCGTTTCCCACCGGTCACCACGCCGCGGCTGCAGCTGGTCAGCACAGACGGGGGGCCGGCGGCCGGGGCGGCTGTGCCAGCGCAGCTCCTCGTGCGGGTGAACAAGGACGGAACCCTGGGCACTGGTAAGCTCCAGTTTTAGCATCCTTGTGCCGCTGCTTCTCTTCTGTCTGTCAGATTTGGGCTTGTTTCTGGGCAGAGGAATGGGCCGGTGTCTGCTTTAGTGGCAACCCTTCACTAGTTTGCGTGGCCTATCGTGAAAAATGTTTAAAATGTCTCATGTTTGAAGTAAAACACTGGTAAGTTTTGGTGGCGTGATTTGCACGTCGGGGCTGCCGGCTCCGGCTGCAGCTGAGTGCCGCTGGAGAGAAAGACAACACGTGAGAGCGCAGCGCCCGGCGTGAGCGGCTCCGATCTGCCCAGCTGAACGCTCTCCTCTATTTCTTCCTGTGTCTTATTAAATTCTGGTCCCGAGAGACACCAAGCGCTTGTGGCTGATGAAGCTCCTTCTCCATGTGGAGCTGTTAATGGAAATGAGAGGGGGATCCGTACAGACGGAGTGTTTCTGTGTGAGGCTGCCAGTCCTGGGGGCCCTCGGACCTTACGAACTGACCGATGGGTTTGATAAGTGGAGGAGAGGGGGTCCGAGCAGGCAGGCTGCTTCGGAGCAGAAGGGTGTCCCTGTCCCTGCTGACGTGCTGGTGCTGGCGGAAGTGCCATTGCCATGACGATGCCCTGTGTCTCGCAGGACCGCCGGGCTTGCAGCTGAAGTACATGGTGGATCCCGCTTTCCTGCGCCCCGGGGAGCAGCGCTGGTTTGTGCGCTACCTGGCCGAGCACAGCCTCCAGATTGACGTCTGGGATGGAGACTCCCTGCTCCTCGTTGGGTCCGCTGCCGTCAAACTGGAGGTATTGGTTACGTTGAAGATCTTTTCCCTTAAGCCCTCAGGACTGCTAACGATGAAGGAGACGCCCTGCTTAGCGTGCAGGAGTGTCAAGGAAGAGGCTGACTTTTCCTTTGGTCCCGTGTTGAGATGCTGTTGCGTTACCCTCCTGTCTTCAGTAATCGAGTTGCTGTCAGCCCCTCTGCGTAGCCGAGGCCGATGTCAGCCTGACAAGCCCCTAATTGTGGGATTTGTCATCTTCTCCTCAAAAGTGATGGCAAAATGTTAACTTCCTTCCAATTCCCTAGAACTCCTGCAGTGTTCTAGGGCTAAACCCCCCAGACCTCGGACAGACAGAGGCACCCTCACCCAGACCGGACTCCCCAGTAACTCCCCAGTTACCCCTCGCCTGTCCTTGCTTGTCCCCAGCCCCTGCTGCGCCAGGGCCGAGCAGCCGTCAGGACCCACCACGAGCTGGAGGTGGCCACGACCGAGTACGAGCCGGATGCGACGGTGATGGGTCGGGAGGCGCTGCGGCACGGCGCCCTGCGGCCCCTCGGTGTCCGTGTGGTGGTGAGGGGCCGCCTCCACCTCTGCCTGGCCAACATTGGTAAGAGCCTGCTGCGCACGCGGCCAAAAGGCTTGGGTGCCAGCACTGGTGCCCCACGGCACGTGCGCCTCACCGGGTACCTCCGGTGCTGCTCAGAGCCCCCGTCCTGGCCCCGGCTCCCTGCGGCACCGGCTGGGCTGCGGGCAGAGGCATGTGGCTCCTGGTTGTGCTTGCGCTCCCTTCCTGCCTGCTCGGCTGGAAATGCTGGTGCAAGGCGGCGGGGAGGCCGGCGGTGCGGGGATGGCAGCGTGCGGTTAGGTGCTAGCAAACAGCATGAGGCTGCGGGGAGAGACGGGCAGCACGCACAGGGCTGTACCCGAAAGAAAACCATGCTTGTAAGAATGTTATTCCTCCCAGAACCTGCTGGGTGCTTCTATTTTATATATTTAATTTCCCATCCTATAAATGTGCAGTGACTCCAGGTTTTAAAATCTTACCTTCAGAAGAAAGATTAGCTCCATTATAAGATATCTTAAATCGTCGTTTCCATACTTTGCCTGCAAGGGGATGATAAGCTCCTGGGAAGGAGAATCTGAGATTCACAACCCTGGGAGAGGTTTAACTCACACCCGGCAAAAGGAGGGGGAGAGCAACCAGAGTTGCTGCGCCACGACAACACCGCTCTTTCATTGTTTTGTTTGTGGTTTTTTTTTTTTTTTCCTGGCCTCTTTTTTTTAAATTTCAAAATACTGTGGTTATAAACAGTGCCCCTGCCCAGAGGATGGGGATGGGATTTCTAGGCTGAGTAAATACCGGTGGGTTTTCAGCCTTGTCCGGCGCTGCCGGGCACAGCCTTGGTGGGAGCACGAGTGGCAGCAGGAGTGGGGAGACGCAGTGGCGCGTGGCTGTGCCGGCGGCAGCACCGCAGCCTGGGGATGGAGAACACAAATGAAATCCAGAGCTGGTTTAGGGGCTTGGCGGTGAATCGCTTGGGATGGCGCTGTGCTTTTCGTGCCACTCCGTCTCTGGGCGGACGGCTGTATGGTGACAACAGCAGTAGGCACCGGGGGGAGCGCCGTAGGGACCGCAGAGCATCGTTAGCAACCAGATATTTGCTCCTGCTTTTTTAAATTGTCTGTAAAGAGCTGCAGTGGGGATAAAAATTTGCAGTAGATTTTATAACGATGACAGTTTCTGCTCACTGCCTTCTCCGCTCCTGGCAGGCCACCCGTGTGAGGAGACTCCGGGGCAGCTGCCATCACCGCTGCCATCCCGCTCCCGCCTGGTGCCTGTGCCGGACGGCGCCAGCAGCATCGCAGCCGGCAGCTGTCTCTCCCTCAACGCTGCTGGTGGTGAGTCCTGCCGGGCTGAGGCTCGGCCCGTCCCTCCGCTTGGGTTTGGCTCGGCAAGGTCTCGGCTGGTCTCTGCCGCCACGGTGCTGGCGCTGTGCCCCCACCGTGGGGTGGCTGCCCCCTCCAGTGCTCCCCTTCGCAGCCTTGCAGCATCACAGGGCCCCTCAGGCCCCTCTAACGGGGGTGCCACGGTGCTGTCCCCACAGGCAGGCGGGTGTCGCGGGCGCGGAGGCTGGCTGAGGTGGACGGCGAGCTGGCGGCCGCGCTGTGCAGCCACCGGCCGGAGGCAAGGCTGACCCCCCCAGCCGCCCCCGGGGAGGCCACGGCTGCCCGCCGGCGCAAGCTGCGGCGCATGGTGCTGGTGCGGCAGCGGGAGGACGTCGGCGGTGGGAAGACGCCCCAGCTCTCGGTGAGGAGAGGGGCGCCGGGGGCCGGGGATGCCGATGTGGCTCCAGGCTTATGGTCCTCTCTCTCCCGGCAGGGCTGGCAGGAGCAGCGCGCCCGGCACGTGCGGGAGCTGCAGATCATCGACGCCTACCGGGAGCATGTCAAGTGCGAGAGCATCTCCCGGGTGCTCAGCCAGGCCATCACCGCCACCCACACCGTGCACGCTGTGCTGGGGACGGCTGAGTTCTTTGAGTTCACCTTGAAGAACCCCTACGGTGTCCAGCACACTGTGACCATTGAGGTCGACCACCCTGACCTCAGGTGGGGGCCGAAGTGGGGTCTCTCTTATGTGTGTAGGGAGACAGTGGGGTGGCACCAGCTCCTGACCAGTGCTCACCAGCATCTTTGCCACTCACTCCCTCAGCGTCATACTGGACCCGAGAGAGTGGCGTCACTTCAAGGAACTGACCAAGAGTGTTACGCCAGTGGAGGAGGAGATGTTCCACCTCCGCAATGACCTCAGGCCTCAGGTCTACCTGCGCCCCAACGAGACTGTCCGCATCCCCTTCAAGTACCAGACCTTCTCTGCGGACCCCGCTGTTGTCGCGGTGCAGGTATGTGCAGACTCCCATTTTGAGCTGTTCCCAGTAGAAAGCGTTTCCCTCGGCTGCGTGTTTCCCTGCCTACGTAGGGCAGGATCGTATGGCCATGGGGAGCACTGCGCAGCCGTAGACGTGGTGCGTCCTGAGGCAACCTGCTCTTGCACCCCGCAGGGGCCGGCTGGGCTGGGTGCCGATGCCGACACGCTTCCCCGCTCCCTGGGGAAGAGCGGGGCCGGGCGGACAAAGCACATTCAGGTGAGGGAGCCGGGTGAAAACACAGCTCGAGGGACTGTGTGGCAGGAGAAGCATCACTCTTGTAAAAAAAACTCCGTCCCTCTTCCGCTGCCCCCCCGGGACAGGTCTCCTTCCAGGTGAGCGGGGGGAAGCCCATCGCGCTCCTGCGGGTGAAGGTGGAGCCGCAGCCCCACGTGGTGGACCAGACATTCCGCTTCTACCACCCGGAGCTCACCTTCCTGAAGAAGACCATTCGGCTGCCCCCCTGGCACACGCTCCCCGGTGAGCCCACAGCGTGCCCTGCGGGGGCCCGGGCTCTTCCTCGTTAATTCTTAGGGGCCTTCCTGGAGGTGCAGCAGCATCCAGAGAGCACAGCTCAGTTTCCTCACCCTTTGGCACCCTTGTGCTCCTCGCTTGCTCTTCATCTGCTGCCTGCATTAATTTTGTACTTAATTCCCTGCACCCGCACGCCTGTGTAGTTTGCTCGTAGCTCAGCTTAAGGGTCTGTGGCTGCGTGGGGTGCAGTGTCGCAAGCACCAAGAAAACGCTGAATATGGCTTCATCTTGGTCTCTCTCCTCCGCAGGCGCGCCGGTGGGGATGCCGGGGGGGGAGCCTGAGATGTTTGTTCGCTGCAGTGACCCTGACATCATTTGCGAAACCAAAAATATGGTACGGGTTATGCTTTGGCATCAGTCTGTCCTTTGTGTCCTTCTGCTGTGGGTTGTTTTTGTCGGCAGAGGCGTGACTTGCACCCACGGAGCATCCCCATTTATCAGCCCCTGTAGTGAAACGCTGGTGGTGATGAAGCCAGAATTGCCCTTTATTCCCAATTAAAAGGAGCCGCATTGTTTTTGCGGTTGAAGCTGAATGTTGCACCTTATCGCATCGTGCAGCAGCCTGTACTCACTTGTTCTTTTGAGCAAACACCAGATGATTAAGACGCTGGGGAAAAGCAGCCTTTTGTCGGGTGTGGGATAGACCTTCCCCGCTGCTCATGGTGCCGGCGGCTGCGGGAGGCGTGTGGCGGGGGGACGGCGCGTCCTCTGAGCGCACGGCGGAGCATCTCTCTCCGCTGGGTGATGCTGGGGCGGCGCGGAGGGCTGTGCCGGGCTGCGGTGGTCTTTGGGCCGAGCGTAGCCGTGGCTCTGCCTCCCTCCCCAAGCGCAGCCCTCGCTGTGCGATGGCCAGCGCGGGTTTCCTGCCCTTGCTTTGTGGCTGGGGGAGGTAGGAAGGAAGGAGAAATAAACTTGGGCACGTACTCGCAGATGGTGACGAAGGATAGTTGCTAATTGCTGTTGCAGGAACATGTTAGTATGGTAATTGGATTACGGCTTGTTAGAAAACTTGGGGAAAATTTGCCAAAATTTGATTACAGATGCAGACCTGGAATGCGATAGTCATTTGTATCCTCTTTTGTAATTAAAAATACTGGAAGAGCTCAGCCAAGCTGTATAATAACTTAATAACATAGTTTAACTAGATGCTGAAAGCATCTGCTTTTGTAAGTGGGTTGGTGGCAGGTTTTTCCGTTAATGGGAAGCAAACCCTGGAGTCCTCATTAGCTGGTTTGATCTCGAGGTTAACTGTTGGAACGATGCTCTGATTTCTGCATGCAGGGGCCCGGGGAGCCGCAGGACATCTTCTTAAAAGTAGCCGGAGGACCCAGCCCGCAGATCAAAAAGTTCTATGTTGCTATTTATGTGTAAGTAGCACGACCCCAAAAAAGCGAGAAACACCCCGAGCGTGTGGCAGGGCAGGAGGGGAGCTTGTGCCGCCCTGTCTGTGCTTGCAGCTCCCTGAGCGCGGCCGGCTTCGCCCAGCAGCGGAGAGCCGGGCAGGAGGCTTCCCAAAATGTGTGCAGCTCAGGGTTTTACATCATTCTCCTCTGAATAATCCCTGGCCAGAGCATCTCTGGTGCGTACGCTAATGCCTCCTGAGCCAGCCGGGCTATCTCTGCGTCCGATGATGCTGTAGGAACGGGTGGGACCGAAGTGGGTTCCTTAGAAGGAGCCGTCGGTGAGCCCCGTCCGTCTGTCTTTGCTGCAGGGACGCCTGGCTGGCGGCGCCCGTCCAGATCTGGCAGTTCTACCTGCACTCGCTGCAGCGCCTGGACGTCAGCTGCACGGCCGGGCAGCTCGCCCGCCTCTCCCTGCTGCTGCGGGGCACCCCGGCCCCACGGAGGGTGCGGGTCTTCACCTCCCACCCCCAGGAGCTGGAGGTAACCCCCCACCGGTGGGCACGGGTCTGGCGAGGGCCGTCGTGGCGGCGGCGAGCGGGAGACCGGGCTGGACCAGCCCGGTGAAAGCCCCTCCAGAAAGGGAAAGGCAGCCCACTCGGAATTATGAACAATTTACTGCTGTAAAGTGTTTGTGATAATTATCTTTTGATTAGAGCTGTCATGTGTAGGATCATCGGCACGAAACCCCGGAGGGCAAATTATCTGCGTTAATGAGACCATCTGAAGACTAACAATTTCCTTAGAATTCGTTCGGCCGTAATTGCGAGTGTGAATAATAAAAGGCACGAAAACTCCATCACTGTCCCATAAACAAAAGCAGGAGTGTCCCCGGGCGAAGCCTGCGAGGGGGGGGAGTCCCTGAGTTCCCGACACTCCGCCAGTCCCAGTGTGTTCCTGTGGGGGGGACTCAATAGTGGTGGCAGAGTCGCGCAAGTTTTTAGGAACAATCAGGTCTAGTTTATGCTCCAAGCTGGACGTCGTGGAGGTGTAATAGCCACCGCAGGTGACTGCAGCTCCTGGTGTTGGTTTCCGCAGGTGGATCCGGATGGCGCCTTCCTTCTCCCTCCCAATGGCATCCAGGACCTGTACGTCGGCGTGCGGCCTCGGCGGGCCGGCAGCAGGTTCATCTACCTCAACCTGGTGGATGTGGAGTCCCACCAGCTGGTGTCCTCCTGGCTGCTCTGCCTGTCCTGCCGGCAGCCCCTCATCTCCAAGGTATGGTGGCTCTCGCGCCAGAAGATCACGGTGACAGTGCTGGACCGGTGGCGGTGCTCTGGCCAATAACCCGGGGCTGTCTCCTGCTTCTTCCTTTCTTTACATCTATGGGGGTTTTGACACTTGTCACCCTGAGCACACATTTGGCCCTCCGGTGCTCGAATAATCTCACTGAAGACCACAGGAAAATGTCTTTCAGGCTGTTTTGAAGGCAGTCCCACGCTGAGGACTGTCAACTCTGAAGTATTCTGGGTTGTGAAATTAAAGCTGCAGCATGCTGCTTTCTATTAGTGCTGTGCTGGTGGAGGGCTTGCCTCAAAGGTAGAAAATTAGATTTCCTGGCTAATGTGTTCCTTTTAAAAATGTTTTCCCGAAACCCTCGGTACCAAGGGAAGTTCAGATCTGTGTTTGAACCGATGCCCCAGTGTCCTGCCAAGTGCCAGCCCACCTCCCGGTGCTGCGGGGCGTTACCTGAGCGAGTGCTGCAGCTCTCCCTGTGGATGTCCATTAATTAGCTGGAGAATGAGCTGGCCGGTCCCAGCTGCTCCCCTGGCCCTGGGTCGTTCGGGCTCGTAATTACTTCTGCGAATGTGCCCGTGCCAGCGAGGAGAACGCTTTCACTCGAAGGTGGTTTCTGTGTGCCTGCTGGCAGAGATCAATCAAATGTAGGGTGGAGGAGGAGGGGACATGAGGCAATGTGTCCCCCACGATGTCCCCTGTGGCGCATCCGTGCAGGAGGTGATTCTCTGTAGTATGTTTGGGGGAGAGCCCGTGGTTCCCTCTGACCTCCCCCCCCCCCCCCCCCAAGTCTGTGCCACCTCTGCCATGGCTTGTGCTCGACCCGCAGGCGTTCGAGATCTCGCTCCCAGCGGGAGGCGGGAGAGGCTGCAACAAGCGCATCACCTACACCAACCCCTACCCCTCGCCCAGGCTCTACTTCTTGTGCACCAACCGCCCCGACCTCCTGCAGTTCAAGGAAGACTCCTTCGAGGTATGTCCTCCTGCCACCGGTCCCCCCTTGCCAGACCCCTGCCCTCATCCAGCTGGACGGCGCGGTGCGCAGAGCGATGCTCGGTGGATGCAGGGCATGGCGCGATGCTCGGCAGACGTGGGGCGTGCCGCTGCAGGAGAGCCATGCTCGCCTGGGGAGGGTGGGCGCATCGGGGGCTCCGTGCCGGGTCCTGCCGCTTCTCCTCCCGCCCGTTCTCCCGCAGGTTGCCGGCGGGGAGGTGTACACCATCGGCTTGCGGTTCGCCCCGAGCCAGAGCGCGGGTGAGGAGGAGATCCTGATTCACATCAACGACCACGAGGACAAGAATGAGGAAACCTTCTGTGTGAAGGTCCTCTACCAGTGAGGCCGCCCGCCGCAGCGAAGCAGCAGGTCCTGCGCTGTCCGGCAGCGCCGCCTCAGGGGCGCACGCGTCTCTCTCTGACTTCTCATCTCTGCGTTTTCTCTGAATTCTCCTCGGCCGCCTTGTTTGCAGACAGGGGCTGGTGAGCTCGGTCCCCTCGTAGTCACCTCACCAAGCCAGGCGGTCTCGCTGGCTGCCGGGATCCCCGGGCATTGCCGGGAGTGCCGGTGGCACCACGCAGCTCCGTCTGCTCAAATCGGGGAGGGTGAATGTATTTGCTACCACGCAGGATGTCTTTATTTTTAAGTGTTACTATATTTTGGATATGTTGGTATCTCTTTTTAACTTAAAAAGTTTGCAGATCTGATTCTGCAGAATATTTTTAAAGTATTTTATATTCTACACTGAGTTTTGCACACACTGAAGCAGTTTTCTGGGATTTGTAATACTTTTTACTCATCCTTGATTGATTAAACTCGCTGCGCTCGCTGGCAGAGTGTGGCGGCATTTTCTTCCGTGGGAGGCGGAAACCCTCGGGGTCCCGTCCTGCAGAGGTGAGTGCTGGGCTCGTCCTGCCCGCAGCTGCGGTGCCATCGGTCCCGTGGTGGGGAGCACTGGGGGTCCCCTGTGCCACCCCCAATCGCCCGGGGCATCCCAGGGGTCGGTGTCGGGGCAGGGAGCGCAGAGGGGAGTGACGGCAAAATAAAGCATGGGCTGATGCCTCCGGGGCTGAGGGGTGATGGCCCCGTCCCAGTGCGCTGTAATCCTTCTTGTTGGGTACTGAAAGGCTCCTCACTGGTTCGTAGCGCGTCTGTCGCTGTTCCCTCACGGCCGGGATGCGTTAGGATCACTGTGGAGGGGGGAAACCCAAAGAGGTTAGAAAAAGGCAGCTGAGGCAGGCAGATGGGGGGGTGTCTCCTGTGGGGGTGGCTGAGGGGGTCTGTGCCCCTCTGCTGCCGTGGCCGGGCGGCGGGCAGAGCCCCGGTGGGCAGCCCCCCACCCCCAGGAGACTTGTGCCCCCCTGAGCCCCACGTCGCTGCTCTTTACGGGTCCCAGGCTGGTGAATTAGTAGCCCCGATGAAGTTGTGTGCCGAGTTCCTCTGCCTCTCCGGGACTGATCAGAAATGACAGCTAATATTTTAAAAGTTATTATACTGTCTGCAGCAAAGAGAGGCCCCGAAGTCGGGTTATTAAAGTAGATTAGCTGAATAATTTCCATTACGTTTTCATACAATGATATTTCTTGAGGCTTATGAACGAGCTGGCGCTGTACCCTCGGCCGAGGAGGCAGCTCGAGTGCCCGGCGTTCACGGCTGCCAGCAAACCATGTGCCGTCGGGCAGGGGACGGTGATGGGGGGGTCTCGAGCTGAGCTGGCGGCTCGGCTGCCGCACTGCCGTTAAGTGTGACCGGTCGCTGCAGCGCCTGGCTCTCGCTCGCCGATGCGCGTACGGTGCGCCCGGTGGGCAGCAGCCATGCGGGCAGGGAGCTGCCTGCTCCCCCAAAACACAGGGCTGTGCCGTGGCTCCGACCTGAAATCTGCAGAACTGGCGAGGCTGTTAAGAAAAGTTGAAAAAGACTTTTCCATTGGGAAACGGAGATGTCTTGCATCCCGGCTCCTTCGGGAGGGACCTGGGCACCCACTGCTGCTCCTCCTTTGTGGTGCTGCCCGTGGCCAGGAGGAAGGGCTGGTAAATAAAGCCTCCGACAGCATTGATTTAAGAAACCGGAGTGAGAATTTGTTGCTTCTTAGTGGCGTAAGGGTACGTGGGAAAACACTCCCCAGAGCCCCATGTCCGCGCCGTGATGGAGCTGGTGTGAGCTGTCTGCTGGCCGGCCTGGAGTAATGCCGGTGGCTTTCTTGGAGACGACGAAGGTGTGCTGAGGTGGCTGGATTATTTACACGCATGCCTCTGTTTAGCTGCGGAGTTTCAGGGGAGTGGGGGAAACCGGGAGCCGGTTGGCGGCTTGGGGGTTCCCTTCTCCCCGGCATGCCCAGGGAGGCAGAGCAGGCAGGAGCCGCGCTGCCTCCTCCAGCCCAGAATCCCTTTCCTGGGGCGCACACGGGCCCATAAATCTTTGCAGAGCTTTAATACGCCCTGCTGGTGCCTGTTAGGTTGATTTCGCTACATTAGCTTTAATTAAACAATTTAATTTCTTAGACTGTAAGCAATCCACAGTGGCCCATCCGAGCGGGTTTGTCGGTGCGGTGGGGGCTGCGGAGGGGCAGCCCTGGGGGAAAGGGGGCTCAGGGCGTGAGACCCCCTCCTGCCAGAGAGCAAAGAGCCTCCGCGGAGGCGCGAGGTGAGCAGGGAGCGCTCCAGAGCCCGGCACAAAGGGGGCTGTGGCTGCGCATGGCACTGCTTGGCGTTGAAACCACAGCCCGTGGAAATGCCGCCGCTGCTGCTGGAGCGCGGGGCGAGCGCAGGAGCGGTGTCTGCCCCCCTCCCCCGGCTCCGCCAGGCAGGCGCTGGGATGGAGCCGCTTCTTGCGTTCACACTTGTTAATGAAGTTGTCCCTGTAAACTTGTAGCACCCCATGCCTAGCGTGCAACTTGTTGTTCTCTTCCTGTTTCATTCATGTCAGGAAGAAAATTGGATTCCAGTAATGACATAATTAATTTGCCCTAAAAATCCCGGCTCACGTCTCATCACGGAAGTGCACAGGGCAGAAAAGATTGGGAAGCACTTTCCGTGGTTTCAATAACTATATCGGGACCGTTCGGGGACCTGAGCTGCCTTCGCATCGCCGACGCTCCGCCCCGGGCGGCCTCAGGTCTCTTCAATCTGCCTCTCGCCGCCGGGGCGCTGATGGGCGCCGATGCCGGTGGATCCGGCTGGGTTCCCGAGGCAGCACAAATCCTTGGAGGGACCTGGCGAGGGGCTGCCTTTCCCTGCTGCCCCCCCCGGAGCTCTGCTGCTGTGTGGGTTTCCTGGCCCCGGCGTTTCCCGAGGGAGAGCCAATGCTCCGCAGCGCCTCTTTAATTGAGCTCGTTTGGTGGGGGTCAGGCGCGGGTGCCGAACTGACGGGAGGTGAAGGCAGGAACGCTCTGCATCGCTGCCGGGTGCCTCACGCAGCCTTTCCGCGGCCCGGCTTGGTTCTGCTCGTGCTTTGCCTCTCCAGGCATCTCTGTCCCCACGGAGTTTGTAGCCATTGCTTGGAGGCGTCCAGCACGGCACTGGCTGCCCCGGCGCCATGGGATGTGGGCTCCCCTCGCCTCGGAGCGATGCTGGGAACGTCGAGGGATGCCGGCACGCGCCCCACCGCGCTGCTGCTCCACCGCCTTTCTCTGCCCTCCCCGGCTGCGGCTGCGCTGCGGGGAGGTGACGAGGACGGCTCCGGCTCCTGCTGCCTCCGTGGGCTGCTCTCCGTGAGCTTTGCCAACCGGCGCTGGCATTTCTCAGCCGGAGCGGGGTGGGTGGAAAACCCATCAAAATTCATTTGCTTACCCAGACAGGAGTTGTCGTCGGTGCGCTGCTGTGGCGGCGGCTGAACTTTACTGATTCTCAGAGCAAACAACCTTTGTGGGGCTGTGTTTGGCACCCAGGGGAGGCAGGAGCGGGCAGAGAGCCCTGCCTGGCGCTGGTGCACGGCTGCCTGCGCTGCCTTCCCGCAGGAGCTGCGTTGGCTCGCCACGCCGGCACCGGTGCCACCGGGTCCCCACTGGAGGTACTGCCAGGTTTTCAGAGGCGAGGGGCAGGCAGGAAGCGTTGTGGGAACAGCAGCAGAGCAGTAGGGCAAGTGGGTAAATCGTCCCCCAGCTCCCCGCTGTGTTGGCCAGCGCTACCCGCACCCGGGGCGGGGAGGGGGCTGCTAAAAAATGGCAAGCAGAAATGAGAAAAAAAATCTAAAAAAAGACCCAAAAACAATGGAGTTGGGTGAAAAGCTGCTGCAGCAGCAAAATGCCCTTTCGAACTGGGGGATGGGCTCCCGAGATGCCCGTCCTCCAGCAGGGTACGCATCAGGCGCAAACTTTTAAACCCAACTTATTTTTCTCATTATGAGGACAAAATTGCATCTGCCTGAGAAACCCCTAATTAAACAAAGGCTCACCATAATATTTGCTGGGATGTTGCCAGCCTTGTAATATGACATTACCGGGTATCTTTATTAGCAGAAATGAGTATTGAGAGTCTCTGCCAAATTGAAAGCTGATAGACTCGTTTGAAAGTGGCACCGCAGCATCAAGCAAGCACTTCCACAACCTGCTGGTGAGCTTTGGCCACTGTGGAGGGCGGCTGCTGTCACCCTGAGCGTGGGACGGGGGCTGGGAAGGTGCCGCGGTGCCAGCCCCCGTGGCACGGCACCTTCTTCGGCAGACACCGCGTCCCGCTGATGGAGCCTTTGGCTGGTGCTGGCCAAGCGGCGGGGCAGTGACCGCAGCCGGGAGAGCAGATTTGGCTCTCTGGCTATTTCTGAAGCTGATTTTTTGCAGTGCCTAATTGCAGGCTGAAGGAGTGGTGCCCAGAGCGATGGGGGGCTCCTGAATGAGCCCCTTTGCAGGGTACAGGGCTGTGTGGGCGCCATCAGCCCATCACTGGCCACAAGGCTGGCGAAAACCTCGTCCCGGTGCTGCTCGAGGTGATGACATCCTGGAACATAAGTCCATTATCAATTAATCAATACATGGAGGGATGTTTATGCTATGAATTTATTGGTGGATGGTCTCTGCGCTGGGTGCCCAGCGTGGCTGGGGGCGCTGCCGGAGCCCGGGGTGACTGGCAGGCCGACGCTGTGCCTTGTGACGGGGACACTGGGGGAAACCACCGCTCCCTCGGCTCCCACCAGTTCCCCGAGGAGCCTGGTGGGGAAAAGCCAGCGGTCCAGGGCAGCTGCCCTCGGGGCGGCTGCGGGCACCAAGATTTAAGGGAGCGCTCTTTCCACCTGAGGAATCAAACAGCTTTGGTGTTATAATGGGTCGCCCTGGCCTTTCCAGCTGGAAGTGTTTTGATTCTCAAGTCTGAAATGAGTTTTTATTTTGAAATGCATTATTCATTTTCTTTTAAAAGGTCAAAATCTAAATGAAATGCTTTAATTCACCTGGGATGAATTTATTAGTTTCTGTCTTTGGCAGGCACACGGTAACTCAACCTGCCGGCAGCGTGCCGCCGCCGAGGTGGGCAGTGCTTGGGCAGTGGGCTCGAGCGGCCGTGGGATGCGGCACACTGCGGTGCTGCTGTGGCCACCGCCAGGCTGCTGGTGGCTGTGTGGGAGCCGTGCAGTGGCTTGTCAGCTCCGGGTAACTTTTCTGCCTTTCAGAGTGCTGCTCTGCTCACTTTGATGCATGCAGTGCAAAGCATCATATATATATATATATATATATATATATATATATATATATATATATATATATATATATATATATATATATATGTTATATGCAGATGCAGTGACTTTGTTTTTTCTCGAGCCACCTTTAATGAGGTTGCACAAACCATCTCCGGCTGCAGGTTCAGCAAGTACTCTCTCAGGTTCCACATGTCTCTTCCTTTCTTAATTTAACAGTACGTTTCACCCAAGGGAAGCTAAACGCCCTCCCGTGGCCCCGGCTGCCCTCGGAGGAGAAGCTCTTTGGAGGCACCAGGAGCGGATGGTGCCCCCGGCAGAGCATCCCCTGGGCTGCCAGCTCTCCCCATCACCCTCCTCGGGGTCAGTGCCTCTGTGCACTGGGAGAGCGAAAATGTGTCGGAAAGCGAGGAGAAGGTGTGGGGGCCACTGGCCAGCGTGGCCAAAGATCATCTTGGCGTTCTTGTGCCATTAGTGGGACAAGTGACCTTTCCATCCCTCCTGCGTCGAGCGGCTGTGCGCCGGGGGTGCTGCCGAGGGCTTGCAGCCTTTCCTTCAGCACAGCTTGGAATACTTCACTCTCTATTAGAGAAAGCGTTTCAGAAAACCGGTAGATTACTCCAGGGAGCTGTTGGGCTTCATGGTGCAGAAGTAGTTGCCGGTAGTAATTATATATTAGCTTTAAGACAAGCAAATTACTCCAGAGGTGACAGAGCATCATGGAGGTGGGCGGTGGGCTCCCCTCCGGGCTTGTTGGCAGGGTCGGGCAAACCGAGCCCGGGCTCTGCCTGCCCCTTTCCTCGGGATGGTTTTTCAGAGGAAAATCTGAAGAACAAAGCGCTGCTGTCTGAGGCGCAGAGGCAGCGTTGCTGCTTTCCCGCGGCGTAGCCTGGACCGCACCAGGCACCACGTCACCCAGGGAGGGTGCCGGCGCCTTGTCTTTTAGAGAAAACTTTCTTTGAAAAGCTTTATCTTCAAGGATCATTAATTTTCCTATCTGAGAAGGAAGAAAATGTTTTTCCAACAGGATGTGAACCTGTAGTCCCTGTGGCTGCTGGTACCGGGACCAGTCCCGTGTCTGAAGCCAGACATGATTCCCAGTGCTCACCTTCCCAAGGGAATTACACTAAGGAATAATGATTAGGCCAATTACAATTATCTCTCGTCCTCTGGAATTTCAGGTGCTGTACTTCTCCAAAGTGAGGTGTGAGACGTTCTTCCATAGAGAAAAATCCCCTTTTGGTTATTAACACGTAGCCCAAATATGGCCCAGCAGCCCCAGTGCTGGAGTTTGGGAGGTTTAGTCCCTATTTCTCCAACATGTCTTCCTGAAAGCACACCACCGACTTGATAAAAAAATGATTTAATGGTTAGAAAACCCAGAGATAAAGCTGCTCTTGATGGATTTCTTTAAGATCAAGGCTGTCAAATACCAGGCTCAAAATCCTTTCTACAAGAGCAACTATATTAAGTGCACTCAATCAAAACCGGGCTGAAGGTTCCATAAGTGAAACAATGGCTGTAGGAAATGCATTTTATTAGCATCTCCAGCAGAAAGGAGGGCTGGCAGAAGAGATGAAAAGCCTCCGAGCTGCGGCTGCTGCGCTCCCGTTCAGCCGGGATGGATGAGATGTGAAGGGCATTTTCAAAACATGTCCTCTCTATCTAACCAGCTGCTGGTGGGAAGGGAGTGACGGGAGCCATCCCTTCGGGCTCCGAGGGGAAATACCCTAAACCGGTGGCTTTGCCTGGGGGGAGCTGGGTGCTCTTGGGCAGCACCTCCGCAGCCTGGGTGGCGCAGCCGGACCCGTGGCGAGGGGATCCTCACAAATACACATCAAAATCCCCCGTGAGAAATGTCGCTGCTTCCCTGCGGTGCTCATCTCCCGCTTGGGCTTAAAGTCGATGGGGCTTCCGAACTTGCTCCAAGGGGTTTTGGGGTCTCTGGTGGGACTTTCTGCAGCCTTTGGGTGAAGGAGACGGGGCCTCTCCACCCCGGACTGCTCTGCACAGGTAGACCAACGCTTAAATGCAGATTAGTTTTTGATAATAATTTGAGCTACATAATGAGATATTTGTAGCATTTTATAAGCTGCTGGTTGCTTTGAAATAATTTCCCTTCTTTCTGTCCCAGACATGACATTTGATGAAGAATTGAGGCTTTGTGTTCATTTACCAATTAATTTATTTTACAGAGGTGGGGAACAGTGTCCATTCTAGTGAAAGTCAAAGGCATAAAGCGTTCACCTGTTATTTCCAAATACTTTTAAGCTTTTAAAATAAACTCTGTGGGTGCTGAAGGCAATGGAAGGCACCTCTGGCCAGATGACTCCTGCTCCTGCAGCAGCTCCCGTCGGATGACGACGAGGCGTTCCTGGGAGCGAGACTGGATCACTTGGCACGTCAGTGGGAGTCCAGCATGGAGGCTCCAAGGCAGGTACGGCAGAGCGTGCCCCGAATTCACGCTTCGAGAGCCCTTGACTTTAGGGGCACAATGGGCCAAGCACTGACAGCCATTCATCATCTCCCAGCCCAGATTAACATTGGGTTCCGGCTTTCCTCCAGCTGGTCACCCCTCTGGCTCATGGTCTTCAACGGAGATGCCCCAAGAGTCCTCCCGGTGAGGTTGCTTGTGCCTCCTGCAATGTAAGACCTGGTTATTAGCTTCTGTACATCTATTCAGCTGGTAGCTGCTGTGTGAGAGTGGACTACGCCAGGAGGTACAGCTTGTCAAATGTCACACAGATCTTATCTCGGGGGAAACATACTTCAATAATTAAATTAAATGAAAAGTCCTGGAGTAAAAGCCTTGGAGGCCACGGCCTTCTGTTGATCTCCAAAATATACATGGAGTGGGAGATGGGAACGGGAGATGCCAGAGGGCTAGGCCAGGTCTCTGCTTGTTTTGCTGTGTGTCTCCATCTATCATGGAGAGTTTTATACTTCCACACTTCATATTTTCTCCTGAAAAGGTGTGTCCTCACTATAGAAAGGCCAGACCTCCACTTTGCTGAAAACCTACCCTTCCTAGCCCGAGTTACGGCACATGTGGTTATCCACTGTGCCACGCTTTGCTTTTATGGCTGGAAATCTCTTAACATTTCTGGTGAGTCACCTCTTGGCATCTGACGCAGTGTCACCCAGGGTTTCGGGAACAGCCGTGCCCTGCCGTTACACCCGCTTTGCTGGAGAAAGGCTGTAAAAGAGAATTGATCATAAAAGCTGTCCTCTGCTGTCAGCGCGGGTTTAGACTCCCCTTGGGATGGAGGTTAACGTTTACATCTGCTGCCGGGGGTTAATTCCAGGATTACCCACTGCCAGCCCTCGCTCCGCTGCGTGGGTGTCAGCTGCAGGTGGGGCTCTCTGCCCGGGGCTCCCTCTGCCCCCAGTGCTGCCCCCGCAGCCCCCCGAGATCCGTGGGAAGGACGCCTCTGCTCGGCTTCGGGGGTCTCTGGCTTCAGCCCCTCCAACAATGGGTGCCTGAGCATCACCAACGGCCCCAGGCTCTGGCTCTGTGCGGCTCCCCATCCCCACCCCACCCCATCCCATCCCAGTTAATTGTTGGTGATTAACTCCAACACTGGCAAACTGGAAATAATTTACCTGGCACGTCAGGTCCTCCTGGGCGAGCCCCGCAAGCTGTCGGTGGTGGAGGATGGGGGTGCAGCTGGCGCTGGCATTATGGCCCTGGGAGTACCTGCCCCAAAACTGGAGCCCTGCGTGTTTCTCAAGAACAGGTTTTGCAGCTCTGGGGTGTTTCACTGGGCTGGAGGACTGGTGGCCGAGGTCCCCGCTGCATGGGGACAGTGGTGGGGTTTGCCTTCACCTGCACTGCATGCCGGAGGATGCTCTGAGCTCTGCCTGTGCAGACCATCTGCCCCTCATTTCAAATTAATGAACAAATTCAGAAAGAAAAAAAAAATAATTAAAATCTTTTCATGGATAATTTGCGAAGAGAAAAAAGGGGCCAAATGAACTAAATAAATCCTTTGCTGTGACGGGCTCGCCCAGCTCGGCTCCCTGCCTTTCGGAAGCAGGTTTTCAAGCCTAATGGTATCAGATACTCTTTTGGCACCCATTTTCGGAGAAGCATCCCACCCCTGCTGCTTCTTAATGCAGCTCATCTCCTGCCGATTGCTCCCAGGGCCTCAGCCAAATCAGCACTTCAAATTAAAGCCTTCCCCGCCGCTCGGCACAGGTTTCCATGGAGATCGGCGTGGATGCTCCTTCCTCCTCCGGAGCTGATGGAGAGGCACCCTCTTGAGGGTGGACCGTGGGGGAGCCTGGGGGTCCCTGAGCATCCCGGGGCTCTGCAGCCGCTGGTGGTGGATCCGGCATCTTTGGTCCCGGCATGATGGCGCTGCCGCGGCTCCTCTGCTTTGCCTGTAACGTGCTGGGCTCGGGACCCATCCCCGCTGCCACCGGGGGAGGTTAGGAGTAGCTTGATGAATGCGGGTTTCTCGTTTGGTTTGTTATTCTCGCTCATCGGAGCTGTCCCCCCGGCTCCCCGGGGACCTGGGCCGGCAGAAGGCCTTATCTTGGGGTGGGGACCGGCCCTTTCACTGGGTGAGAATCGGGTTGATTTGTTTCTGGCATCTTTATTTAAACTATGAATAGTTTTTGTAGTCCAAAAATAGGTTTCCCGAGAGCCTGTGCGTTGCACAGAGCTGTTTGGCCAAGGCCGGACCATCGCGGGTGGCGGCAGGTTTGGTGGTGGAAATGCCCTCGTGCGCAGCTGAGTTAGCAAATAGCTGAGAGATCTAAGAAATGATAGTAATTACAGGAACAAAATTGTTATTAATGTACTAATTTACTTGGGAGCCAGGCTTCATGTAATTACACTGTGGGATCAAGATAAGGTTAATGCATTTACCTTCCCGGGTATTTATAGGCATTTTGAATTGTTCTTCCCCCGCTGTAAGACACAAGTGTGCGTGTTCGCGGCGGTGCGGGCGGGCAGGTGCCCCGGCAGAGGAGTCCAGCGTGGGGGTGACGGTGATGCTCTTTGCTAATACCGCTACGAGGGCGTTCAGAGCAGCAGCGTGCACCCCCTCCGTGCGTCGGGGCATCCCCGGCTCGGCTGCTTACGGGGCCCTCTCAGGGCGCGTTGAAATGAGTTTTCTGTGGTGAGGACATCCGAGGGCGAGCTGTCTCGGGGACTGCCCTCGGCCGGCGTTTGGCTGCCTGGAAATAACCCCGACCTCCAGGCTCAGCAGTGATGCTGCAGCCACCCAGGGGAGGCAAAGAGAGTGGTAAACCGGACTTATTCATGCTGAGCACGTTAAAACTTTGCAAACGCTTCTGAAACCTTCAGATACCAGTGAAAAGCTTCTGCCTGTTGAGGATGCTTTTCCCCACGCTGGGCCTTTTTGCTGTGAGAAGCCGGGGGAGGGCTCGGCTGCAGCATCGATCCGTGAGACTGGCGAGTCCTTCGCCGCCCGAGCTGCCGTGGACACGGGTGCCCCGGCACTGCCAGGCTGGAGGAAGGGTCCTCGCCCGCCGTGCTGGGCAGCGGGGAGCCCGGGGACCGGCGGGGTGGGCGCAGGGGCACGTGCGGAGCCGCGGTTTTAACCATCGCTCCATCACGGGCGAGACAAGGAAAAAGCAGGGCAGGATCCAGCAGACTGGGGTCTGATCCAGAGTCCGGGGGCCCCCTCCCCAGGGATGCGCCTCCGGAGCTCCCTTCGTCGCTCAAGCCCACCTTGATTAATGTCGCGCTGGGGAACGTCAGCTGGCTTTGCCAAAGCATCCCGCGGCGCTCAGCCCTCCTGGCGGCACCCGCCGCCCGAGAGCCGAGGAGCCCGTGCGGCACGGCGCGCTGCTGCCGGCTCGCAGGCCACGGGCGAGCGGCCGCTGAGTGTCACCGGGAATATTTCTCCTGGTGTCACACGGGGAGGACAGCAGCAAGCTGCAGAAGGTCAGAGCAGCCCTAAAAATACATATATCTGTATGCGCACGTATGTATTTTTGGCTGCTTCATTATTCAACACGCATGCTGCTAGTTGAAAGGCGGGAGAGACCTGAACACCGGCAACCTTTAAGTGCAAGGGAAAGGTTTAATAAGGTTACATTAGGCCTTAAGGACCCCTCGGCTCGGCCTTTCGCTAATTTACAGGGAAATAACTGTGTTGTGGGGGGCCCGGCGGCTCCCCCTCCGCTGCAAAGCTTCGCTGCGGAGCAACCGGATAGATAGAAAGCGAAATCTGCCGAAGGGGAGTCGATGGAGGCGAGCAAAATCTGAAATAATTTCCTCAGAAATCAATGCGGAGATTTATTCCTCTCTTTAAATGGGAAGGAAAGACGGTTCTGGGCTGTGTGTCAGGCCCGTTTAACCGCATCGTGTAAAACCATTTTTACAACAAACATAAGTTTGAGTTATGTCTGTTATTTTTGCTAACTGTTTGCACATGGCTGAATTTCATGATGACAGAAATGAGTAACTGCACAAGGTTATGCAAATGAAGTACTTAATTAAGTAGGAGTCACACGAAATAAATCCCAGCTCCACCAAAAGCCCTCTTTTTCCTCTGCGTTGCTTCCGAGTGATCGGCGCCCAACTGAGAAACCCTTTTCCCGGGGGGACGATGCTGCTTTCCTTGCTGGGGAACGGGGTGGGAAGAGGCGTCCCCATCCCCGAGCCCCCCCCGGGCTGTCCCAGCCCGTCCCCACCGACGCCATGCTCTGCCAAGCCACCCGCAGCTCTCCCTCCTTCCGACTCCATTAATCACCCTCGAAGGTTCCTTCTATGATATCAGGCCCAGATGTTTCTCACTGTATGCTACAAGTGTTAATTATCTCCTAATTTCTCCTAATTACTTATTAGCAGAGGCCGGGCTGGCACAGATCGGGGCGAAAGCCAGCCAAGGGCATTTACAGCCCTGGGGGGCAGTACATGAGCTCACAGCTGCTGCTGGTGGGGAGTTATTGGAGTTCCTCATTATCCCCCTCCCATTCCCAATATTTCCCAAGGAGTCACCTCGGCAGTCCCCGGGATGGGGATGCCTACGGGGGTGCGGGATGCGACGGTGCGGAGCCCTCTCTGCCAGCCGAGCCCCCCCGGCACCGGCGCATTCTTGAGCCCGGCATGTTTGGCTGCTGGTTGTGACGGTGGGACGCGCTGCGGGGGCTTCGCGCGCAGCTGCAGGGATGAAAACCGATGAAAACCCGGTGGGCTCCCGTGTTATCGGAGTGGAGGGTTTCACGGGCTGGAGCCTGGCTCGCCTGCGGCAAGTGGGAACGTATCTCTTCTTGGCACTGCTGTTTTATTGACCCCTCTGTAATACACGGGGCTTCTCGCGTTTAATTCTCTCAAGAGAGGAAGATGGATCGGCACGTGGTCGCCTTCAGACCAGGGACACGGCGTCTTCTACCCAAATAAGCGTCAGCCCCCCTCGCTGCCTCGCCCCCGCGGTCGCTGGCTGTGAGGGCCCCCAAAAACCATCCAGAGAAAGTATAAACATTTGTTTCGGAGCAGCTATAATTCTCCCCACTGCAGTTAGATATACAAAGAGAGTGCCGTGCCGGCTTGCATTTACAGCACGTTATTAATGAGTGTAGGCAGGGGACGGGGGGGGACGGTGCCTTCCGTGGGCAGCTGCCTGCAGCAGCGATGTTGGGGGTGGGCGCGGGGCCGGGGGGGTCCTGGGGCTCGGAGGGATGCTTTGGCGGAGGTGGGACGCGTGGGGAACCCCCCCGTTCGCAGGCACATCGCTGGCGGCCGCGGGGAGATCCGCTGGGACAGCCCGTGCCTCCACAGCCTCCAAAGTCGGGATGAACTCTGCCAGAAGAGATGTGCGCCGTGATAAAAGTCACTATACGGCAGGGAAAAGACACGCGGGCCCACGTCTCTGTGGCAGAAATTCCCGAGTGATGGAGTGTGGGGTGCATCAATGCCAGGAGTGGGTCCAGACCCTGCAGGCACTTCGGCATCTCCGGGGTGTTAACTCCGAACATGTGCAAAAGTGTTGTGGGTTTGCAGTGCTCCTCCAGAGGTTTTATGCTGGTTTGTCTGATGATCTCGCAAATACCTGTTTCCCATGAAATATCGGCTCTCCTCCCGCATGGAAAGGCTGTTTTATCCCAATCCACAGCAAAGAATGATGAAATCCATTACCACCGATGCTCTGCAAACGTCTACGGCACAGCTCCTATGAGCTCGTATTTCCTCCTAGAGACTGATAATTTGGGGGCTGCTGGCTTCTGTGGGATCTTTAATCTTCCGGAGTGCCACGTAATATAGATAAAAGAGGTTTGGTAAATTTCTGCCTTTTTTTCCTGCTGTACAAGAGTTCCCCCCAGGGTCTGCGTCCATCACTGTTTCTCTTTCTTTTCTGTTCCCGGGAGCGGAGGCTGAGGGGCTCAGCGCATCCCGCCCCACCTCCCCCCCCACTGTCCACTGACTTCTCCCCTGCATCCCCGGGGTGGTTAATAATTACAGCGGGACTCATTTCACTTCTTGGGCTCATTTTTGAGTCCCCTTGTCAGGAGAAGATACAAACTCTGACTGCTCGTGGTGATTGCGCTGACGACTGTCCCGGCGGCACTGACCTCATTTACAGCCAGGCCAGGACGCAGAGGGGGTGTTTTGCTCTTATAACGAAATAACGCGGTGGTGAGGATGATTGCCCCCCCATCCCTGCGTGCTGGCGTGCGAGGCAGCCCCGGAGGCCCCCCGCGCCTCCCGGCTGGGTGTGCAAAACCAGCCGAGCAGACCCGAAGCGTTGGCAGAGGGGAGGACGCGGGAGGCTTGGGAGGGGGGCTGGGGGAGTCAATCGGGCTGGGGGCTGCTCTGGCGTAGCTGTTGATTTGAAGGCAGCACCGCACAGATGGGAGTGGAGGAGCCAAGCTGCCACCATTTGAAGCTCCCCGAGCATTTTGCACGCTAAGAAAAAAAATAAAAATCAAATCCTGCTGGCAGCTAATGGAGTATTTGTTAAAAATATCCCTCTTTCCCCATGTGCAGAATTTAACGTTCTTCCTCCTTTTTCTTTTTTTTTTTTTTCTTTTTTTTCTTCCCCTCCTCATTTGTTGCCCTCTGGAGGTCCTTGGTTTAATTGTTGTGGTTGAATCTGCCATTGCTGCCCGCGGAGCCCCCACCGAGGGGCACCGCGGGCCGGGAGGGATGTGGGGGCAGCCGGTGCCACGCCGGCATGCGGCAGTGCCATGGGAGGGATCCTGGCCCTGGCTGGGAGCCTGTCCCGGACCCGACACCGGGTGCTTGTGCCAGCACAGACAGGTGGGGAGAAACCACCCCTGCCCTGCGTTGTGTTAAAAAAACCTCAGTCCGGGAGCCCGACTGTCCTCCCTGCTGAATTACTTCGGAATTAGAGCCGACCCTCCCGTATCAGGTGCCGGCGTCTGGCAGCGAGTCTGACCCTGCGTGGGCTGCGGAGGGCTGGTTCGCAAAGCAAGCCCCGGCGAGCCAGCCCTGCCGGCAGCTCTTTTAATTGACTTCTCTTGCTCCGCCGCGGGATTCCCAGGGGTGGGATTGGAAAGGCTTAAAGGGGGGAAATGGCTTGTTTGGGGAAGTTACGGCCCAAATTGAAGCCATCTGTGATGCCGCACAGTTTCTGCCATCCAGCACATCCCCAAGCTGTCCCTCGTGCTAAATCATCTTCACCGTGGCAGCCGTGCTCGTGTCACCGCCCGCCGCGGCGTTAAATGAGGAACGGGCAGAGCATTGCTGGGATGTCACCTGAGCACGGGCTGGAAAAGCCTCAGCCCCGCCAGCCGAAAGCCGGGCAGCTCCCTCAACACGGTGCAAATATGGTTCAGAAAAAAGCCAAAACAAACGCAACCAAGCAAGAAAAATAACAACTTTTGTGGAAGTTTTATTTTTAGCTCTCTCCAGTGCAAAAAACCAAATTAAAGACAGTATAAAACCCCACCCCCAAGAATGCAAAGAATTGGAAGCCAAATGTCACCGCAGCTTTGATCCCCTCTGGAGGAAGCTCTGGTGCTATCAGTTTAGAAGCATTACATTTGCATATTCATGTCCCCTAATTCGCTCTTCAGGGGCTGAAATCTAATAACTAATGAAGAAAGTCTTCCTGTGTGTGCAGAGGAAACCCTGATTATGTCACAGATGCATTAAGAAAAATAATCAGACATAAATAAGCGTCTGTCCCAAAGAAAAGGCTGCCTGTAATTAAAAATTTAGCAAAGACAAAAATCCCTTCTGTGCCCACCCAGAGGACTGACCCACGCAGCCCCACGGCCACAGGGTGGGCTGGTGGTGGCTGCGAGCGGTGGCAGCCCCCGTGCCATGGGTGACACCCAGTGCTGGAGCCCCCAGTGCCGGGATGTGCCCTAACGCGGGGGACGACGACGATGACACACTATCGCGATAGAGTGGTGCACATCACTCGCACGAGAGAAGCAATGATATACTTTATTGCTATAACACAGTGAGTTAACAAAGTCTGACGGCCATTGGTGCCACGAGACTCAATGGCAGGGCACACTCCGTTTACTGCACAGGGACAGGGGCAGACAGACGCGTCGAGGACACCCTCCCGCTGAGTCACGGGGTTCAGAGGGGACCCCTTTGCTTTCTAAACTCCTGCTCAGAGGTTTCAGTGTTATGACCGGCCGACCTTGGCACCTGCTGGACGGCAGCGTGTGGTCCTTTGGCTCAAACATTGACCCCCCAACCCGGGCAGAGATGGGGACACCGCGGTGTGTGCGCTCTGCGCAGCCCCCGCACCCCCAGATTCAACAATCACTAACGTACTGCAATACTCAATTTCTGCGGCAGCACAAAATGGGATTTCATAGAATCATAGAATGGGTTGGGTGGGAAGGGACTTTAAAGATCATTTAGTCCTCCCCCTGCCCCGGGCAGGGCCACCCCCCCCAGCCCAGGTCGCTCCCAGCCCCGTCCAACCCGGCCTCGAGCACCCCCAGGGATGGGGCAGCCACAGCTCCTCGGGGCACCCTGCGCCGGGGGCTCACCGCCCTCATCAAAAACCATTTTTTCCTTAAGCCCCCTTTATATATAGAAATGCCATTATAAGTTCTCCTTAGAGCCTTCTCTTCTCCAGGCTGACCCCCCCACCTCTCCCAGCCTGTCCTCCCAGCAGAGGGGCTCCAGCCCTCCCAGCAGCTCCGGGGCCCCCTCTGGCCCCGCTCCGACAGCTCCGTGTCTCTCCTACGTTGGGACCTCTGGAGCTGGGGGCAGCACTGCTGTGGCTGAAGTCATGGCTGATTTGGAGAAACAGCAAATTGTCTCCAGAACCCCCTCCCCTGTCTGGCCAGTTTGGAAACCAGATGGGAGGTGGTGTTTAACTGTTGATTATAGGGGCCTAAACGCTAATACAGCCCCGCGAACGGCCGCTGTACCAGACGTTGCAGGTTTCACAGCTACTTTGCAGGCAGCCGCACGCCCATGGATGGCAGCGCTGGATGTGAGACACGTTCTTTATGGTTCCCTTGAAGGAGGAGGGTAAAGAGAAGTTTGCTTTCACTTGGGAGGGAATACAATATGCCTTTAACAGACCCACACAGGAGTATAAACTCTCACCCACAATGGCTCGTGCTGCACTTGCTAAACTTCTAGGCAGCTCACTCCTCCGAAAGGTGAAACTGTACCAATATATAGATGATATTCTGATTGGAGGGACTTCCCCTGAGAAGGTCAGGGAAGTGGCAGCAGCGGTGTGACAAGCACTAAATAATGCTGAAATTGTGGTTCCACCCAGAAAATGTCAGGGACCAAGTAAAAAAGTAAAATGTTTTGCTACTTGGTGGGTAGCAGGCAGTGCCTCAATACCAGCAGGCTGACCTCGAACGGCGGCTCTGGGAATGCCTAGGGCTGATGCTTCCCTCCATAAGTGCTCGTCAATGGCTTCCCAATTACACCAGTTGTTGGGATGCTGATTCACACCATGCCTCCGGAAATAATCCGTGCTAATACTTGCCATCCTGCTGACTAGGCCAGATGCTGAGGGGGGGGATGCTGAGGGGGGATGCCGACGGGGGATGCTGAGGGGGCTGGGGACCTGCTTGGCTGTACAGCAACGAGAGGCACTGAGCTGTGTGATGGGAACGGGCTGGTTTTAGGGAGCCGGGACTGATGCAGCAAACACCCAGGGATACGCTGCTACCAGCACGAGCTGCTGGAAGGCTATTGATGGGGGTTGGACGACCAGCCGACTTCAACAGCTACGCTGCCAAGTGATGAATCCCTTCTGTTCACCCTTAATTAAATTTCTTTTAGCAACACAATAGCTCAGTTTTATGCCTGCCATTTATCAAGAATTAAAGTGATTGGCATCATTGTTGGCAGGGGTATCGATTATGAGACGGCTTGCAGGAGGCGGCGATTGCTCAGCATCCCGCTGCGCACCCGCTCCTCATCCCCAAAAATGGAAGCGCACAAACACCACTGGAGTGCCCGTGCCTGTTGGAACCACTGGGACGTGTGGGGGTCTGGTGTGTCCACTGGATTTAATGTGAATTTCCCGTGGGTGAGAAAGTTCAGCCATTGCAGGAGAGGGCTGGGCTCAGGGACTGCCCGCAGCGCTGCGCGGCAGGAGCATCGCCCTCTCGCTGCTGCTGTCGTCGCAGCGGAGTTTGAGGCTATCTCAAGAAAAGGTGAAAATGTGCTGGGCTCGAACCAGGCATTACCATTTATTTATTCCTTGCGGTGTCTGGAGTGCTCTTTCTATCTGATCTGTCAAGGGCTGCAATTACATATATTGTTGTCAGTAGCAAATAAAGATTAAGTTGTCAAAAAGATCGAGAGGTTGGGCTTAGGGCTGCTGCCTGAGGTAGGAGCTGCGCGGTGACGAGAACCGCCCGAGCACCCGGTGCCGGCCACGCTGGCACGCTGCTTAATGGAGACGGTGAGCTCCGGGAGGGAGAACGCGCCCCTGGTTTGGCTGGAGCCGGAGTGTAAAAGTGATGCCATCAGCTCGGTGACGTGTGGCAGCAACGCGGCTGGAAGAAAGCAAACCCAAGCATTGCTTCATGGCAAGTGCTGGGGGCGAGGGTTGGTGCTGAGCCGGATTTGCTCTGCAGCAGTCAGCCAGGAGGGAATTACGGCTGCGTTCCTGCTACCGGTCTGCGGCAAGCAGGATTCAGCTCCGCCTGCCAAACCCAGACACTTGGCCTTTTTCCTTCTTTTTGTGTTGATTTTCAGCCTTGTGAACAGAAGTGTCGCTTATGCCCGTCGGTGCGACGGCAGCCCAGAGCCTCTGCTCCATGCTCCAAGCGTCCTGCGAGTGTTTCCCGTGCCAAGCTCCCTACGTACTCACTGCCCTCTCCCATTCGCCATGCCGGGTAAATATTGTATGGCTATTAACTGGGAAAATGCTTCCCAGCATTTCAATGCATCGGACAGCTCTTTTTAGGCTCCAGTGCGTTAACTTTCAACGGTTTATCATTACTAATTCCTTTGGTAATTATGGTAATAACAATAATCACGGAAAGCTCGCTGGGCTGTAATGCATGTATACGCTGTGCTGTTCCATGCAAATTCCATTTGGGATGTGCGGTGGTTATGGTACTCGTCCGTATGGCTCGGAAACCCCTGTGGGACGGCAGGTTTGCAGGGCAAGGGCAGAGCGGCGGCACCGCGGCGGCACCGGGCAGTGGTTAGCTGTCCAATGTTCGTTTCATGCTCCGCAAGCACTTACCCTATTTAAATTGCAAATATTAGTTATGCTGTCAGACCTCAAGGGTGAAGTGGCTTACTCGTCCCAGCATGAGTTGAGTTAAAATGCAGAACTGGATTTCAGGAAGACAAGTCACATTTTATCGAAAAGAAAAAAAGATGATCGTGTCTGTATTAATGAAATTGCTTGAGATTGATCATTTCTCTTTTTGAGTGGTTTATCAGGGAAACAACTTTAATTCCTTAATCAACAGAGACGGGGAGCTGTCATTTCCGTTTTGCCTTGCGAGGTGCGTCGTTGCCGTCAGGGGTGATGTTACCTTTACACTCCGACTGAGGATCGGAGGAGCTGGCATTAGAGAAGAGCTGTGTAAATCCACGATCAGAGAGCCACGGGCTCCGCTCCTGCTGCCCGCTCCGCCATGGGACCTGCTGGGGCGGAATGCTGCCAAACTGCCGGTGAAATTCCTGCCCCAGCTGATTCCCAGGTTTCACTGAGAGTTGGCAATTTCAGCCCGAGCTGTGGGTCTCGGGTTGAACGGTAACGTCAGAGCCAAGCTTACCACGCTATCTTATCTATCCTTAACATCAACTCCTCTTAAGAAAATAATAAAGAAAAAAATCTTCCGCTTTCTTTTCTTTCAGCTAATACATTTTATATAAATTAAATGATTAAAAATGTTAAAAGTTTAATCAGCTCCCCTATTGTGCTAAAGTTCAAAAGGAACATTTATCAGTCGTGAGTTTGGACCGCAATTTGTATGTGCCGCTGAAAGCTTTTTAATTCACTCAACGGGAAGCAACGAGCAGAGTTGATTAAATGGGAGCTGGTAATTTATTCCCAGCCGTCAGCGGTTCAGGCACCCTCAGAAAGTTTGCAGCCCTGACAGCCCCGTCTCCCCCCGTGCCGGCGGGTGGCCCTCACCAAACCCCCCCGAACCCGCTCTGCCCTCGGCTGTCGCCGGCGAGGATGGAGAAGGGACCTGAAATCGGCCTCTGGGTGCTCGTTCTGCCAAGGCAAGCCCAGGCAGACAGGTAAATGAGTCCCTTCTACGCCTATCCAGGTCACAGCGAGAACCCCCCCCTGTTTCGGGAGCTCAGATGCGCTGTTTGGCATGGACTCGCTCCGGGCTCTCCCTCCCCCGCATCAGTTTAATTGGTAGCGAGTAAAATCTTAATAGATTTTGTGCTGTATTTTTAAATTAAATGGAAGGGAGACTGTTCTGCCACAGCGTGTCCACCCCGTGCTCAGGCAGGGTGGCGGGGGGGGACCAGCCCGGGTTTTGGGGCGCTGGGGTCTGCCTTTGGGGAGGCCCCTCCATGCCCTAATTAGACCCAAAAGTCATTTGTTCATGGTCGTGGCCAACGCTACGGTTCCTCGTGCTCCATACTTCCCTCGCTGCCCAAAAAGCACCGCTTACAAAATGTGCAAATATGTTAGTGCAGCTGGAGTAACTTTAGCAGATTTTGTAATAAAATTTTATCATGTAATTTTGGATTGTTCGCCCCCATCTCGCCTCTTCCGACCCCTTCATCCCTCATCGCGAGGGCGCTCAGGTTGGCCAGAGGCGTTACCTTTGCCCTGCCCGCGCGGTCTTCCCTTCACCTGCGCCTTCACTTTTATTGTCCAATAAAGGAAAGGTCAAACCCAATATAATGAAGCTCCCGGCGCTGCTGCGTAAAATCGCTCTTTCACCACCGGTAATTAGGGGGCTGGTGCTGAGCACACTGAGCAAATACTGTTCTAATTTAGCTGCATGTCACTGTGTTTCTAAGCGCAGGGCTTTTCAGGCTCGTGCCCTTTCATATTGCAACGCACCACCACGCAACCACTCAATTCGCGTGCCCGAGGCGCTGAAGCGGTCGCTGGCGTGTCCAAACCCGCCCCGTGCTCCTGGTTTGGCGGCGGGGTGGGCAGCCCGGCCCCCAGGCAGCAGCAGGCAGGGAGATCCCGGTGGGGCATCCCGCGGGGGGCAGAGAAGCCCAAAAGCCGGGTGATGAAGCCCGTGGCATCAGGCAGTGGCTTCCCAGAGCCGCCCCGAGGAGCGGCAGTGGTGCGGTCCAGAAGCGTCCCGTGGACTGGGCAGCTCCGGGCAGGGGCTGGCGCTTTCCTCCCCTTCATTTCCCAGCTCTCTCCCAGCAGATGTGGCTTCTTCCACTGCCGGCCCCTGTTGGAGGCGAAGCTCTCCAGGTGCCTCCAGCATCCCCAGGACCTCCGATGAAAGATGCTGCGCACGGAGCCAAATCCACTTTCTTACCGTTATCGAGAAAGTTAAATCCTTTTCCATAAGCGGTCCTATACTGTTAACAGCAAAATAAGCAATTGCTGACATCCAGGCTGCTCTGGAGGGCAAGGCTGCATCCATTTTAAATACTGAAAACACGCCAGCGTGGTAACGTCCTCTTTCATCTGTCTCCCCTGCTCCTTTCCCCCCCTTTTGCTTGTCCGTCAGAGACCCCGGGAACAGGAGAGCAGCAGCAGCGGCAGCAGTTGGCTGTTGAAGAGTTAAGGGTCTGTTTTTTCCACTGCCACTCTTCCTTCTACGGGGAAGACAAATGATTCATTATATTCCCCATCATTTTCTCTGATGCCTGGCTGCCTCCCATCGCGATGTTGGGTCTGCACCACAGAAAGTCATTAACGTGATCTCCAAGAAGAGCCGTGGAGAGCAGTATTTCCTATTTGTATGTGGTGATTCATGCCAGGGGCAAACCAGTGTGATCAATTCTAGTTTTCTTTCAGATCTTTACAAAAATGCCTACATATAGAGACATGGCATGAGAACACAAACAATGACGTCCAGCTTTTACGAGGCAGAGCAGAGCAAAGTCTCTGGCTGCGGAAGGCTTTGCAGACTGGTAGCACGGAGGAGATGCCTGCAGGCACCGCAGGGGGAGGCGCACAGCGATAACGCTACATACGCTGATGGTTTATTGTGGGGACTATCAGCTTCCATCCTCCCTTGAGGCAAATACTGAGCTCACCTTCTCCTGGGCAATATTTGCCTCTGGGGTCCATGAATTATAACACGCAATTTTGCAAAGTCAGAGCCTGGCAGCCACGGGCAGGGCAGTGTGAAACGCGAGGAGCAAAATGCAAAGCTTCCCATTGAAGGCTTTGCACAGCCAGAAAGCATGGTCTGAGGGCTGGCTGTGGAGCTTTCCCCTAAAAATGCTCCATTTTCACTTACAAGAGTGACTCACTGCTGAACTGTGTGTTCGACTGCGTGCGGCTAAGGTAATTCGGGTGCTATTTGTAACGAAGCGAAGCCTGGCTGCGCGAGCAAAACGCTCCAGCTTTTGATACCCAAATCCAGAAGTTTTCTAGATGGCACAAGCGAGCGGAATCTCACAGCGTGAGTCAGACCAGATCTTCCGGATCCAGGGGAAGCTGTGGCAGTCTCCAGCACTGAAGGGACCAGCAAAGGATTGATTTTCAGGCACGTACAACGGGATGGCGACCACATCCAGCCGATCAGAGGGCTGATGCCCACGAACATCTAAGACCCCAGCGCCAGTCCTAAAAGCCTGTGCACTCCCCAGCACACACCACGCACAGCGACTGCCCTGTGTGGAGGGAACACGGTGCCAGTTGGGAAAAAAACAGCAGTAAACGTGATTAGCAACAGGACCTACTGATATACAAAGAGCAACGTGTGTTTTAGCTTCTCTCCAGAGGGTTGTGTTATTCCTGTTATTATTTTTAACTGTCCTCTCCTGGGCTGCTCCAGGCACCGGGAAGAGCATGCTTGAATTGAAAAGGAAATTACATATTTTAAGTAGCCTGGCAAAGAGGTGGAGGTGGCTGCGACCGCTGGAGCAGCGGAGAAGGGAGAAATCCATCGCGGAAATTAGGGCTGCCGTTGCCTCGGGCACCAGCGGTCCCCCCGGCATCAGTCGGGTTCGGCGGGGCCGGCAGCCCCCCGGGAGCATCGCCCAAGCCGCCGTGCAGGCACGTGCCACGGAGGAGCCGGGACCGCCAGAGCCGTGGGCTGCTCCCCAGCCGGGTCCCCGCCGGCACGTAACTTACTGGTTTATTTTGATAGGCAGGAGCCATTCCTCTTCACAGACCTTTAATGTAATGTGGGAATTAGTAATTTGTGATAGTGGCTGAAATCACTTTTGAATACATAAAACATAAATACAGCAAAAGCGAAGAAATGAGCCATAACTCTCCCTAATGGAAACCCCGGCCTCCCCGCTTTTTATGGTACAGGGAAAAAATGGCCCCACTATTTTCGATCATTAATTTTGTATTGGCCTGAACTGTGGTGCTGCTGGTTTCCAAAGCACTTTTTGCAAAATAATGAGGCTATTTATTAGTAGCAACGAGGCTGCACAGAAAGAAGAGAGTCGAGATAGTTTCTATAGTAACTCCCTGCTAAAACATTTGACACTCACCCCGGCTGAAGCTGTTCTGCCAGCGAGCGGAGCAGCCCCCGGCTGCGCGTTTGGCCCAGGAGTCCCCGCGACCGTTTTTCTCCGTCCATTACAGAACCCGCTTTAAGCCACTATGAGCACCATATGGGTCACAGGGGCAGCGTCCCCATTTTGGGGTTTATTTATCTGGCAGCATTTCCCCGAGAAACGCCGGCGGGCAGGTGGGAAGGGAGGTGCGCGCCCTGCCAGCCCGGCGCCGGCGCCGTGGGCTGCTCGGCACGGCAGCCCCGCACACCGGCTGTCACGGCCCCCGGGATGAGAGGCAACAGGTCTTTTCTCCCTGCGCAGCGTATTTCTGTCTTCTTCCTCATCTGCGGGTCATGTTTTCATTGGCCTAAATGTATATTCTCCACCCATCCTCCTCCTCAGAGACGAGGAGCAGGAGGCAGCTGGACAGCCAAGGGCAGGCTGGCTATTGAGCATCCCGATGCTCGCCAGGATCGCTGGCCTTTGGCCACCCCAGTTCAGAGAAAGCCGGTTTGGGGCTGATGCTGGCCTCGGCATCGCGGCAGAATTTCCAGAAGTAATTGTATTTGGCCATTCCGTTACTTCCACAAATAAAAGAAAACACAATTATTCACATTCGCCAGTCAGATACCGTGGGAACTAAGAACAAATGCCATTTTTCTTACACGCAGCCCTACAAATGGTTTGTATTGAGTTAGAAAACAATAAAAATCCCTGGCTCCGCAGCATTCATACGTTCAAGCAAATGAAGCAAGCGAGCAATGCTTTCGAGGTGCTGCAATGCAACGTGTTTTCCTGCCAGACTCCGGCCCATCGGGGCGCAGGTACTGCTGCGTGGTGCGGCAGAGCGCCCTGTGGTCGGGAGGGGACCCCGGGCAGCCGCCATCCCTCGGTGCTGCGCAGCCGTGCTGGGGCCGGCAGTGCGGGATGCGGGAGGCTCCGGGCAGGGCTCAGGAGCGCACCCAGCGGGGACCCACTCTTCTGCCCACTTTTGTGGGTGTAAGAGTGAGGTGGGCATCCTGCACAAGCACGGTGTGAAGACCTACACCTCTCGCCATCCATCTGGGTAGCAAGTAAATTCCAGAAAATCATGGATGCCTGAAGATTAAGAGGAGGCTGAATTTACTGCAGAAACAGTTATTCACTTGGCCCTGTGCGACAGCTGGACAAACAGGGCTCGGGGAAGGAGGATAAATCAGTCCTGACCTGTCGGTGTTTGTGGGGGAGTAGAGCATCCTCCAGCCCTCACTCCGGCTCCGGCTCGCCGGATTCTCCTGTCCCCCGCAAAACTGTTATTAAAGCTGGCAAGCCATCATGAGAAATAAAGATTTATCATGGCGTAATTTCCCAGGAGGGACAGAGATTAATGCCGAGGAGAGGGGAACCAGCATTCATTTTCTGTTTGAGGAGTGGAGGAGCTCTTCACCCCCCGGGCCCACGGGCTGCTGCCAGGAGCCAGCAGCGGTCCAGCCGGGGCATGGCCTGGGGGCTCCATCCCGACCACGCTGGGGGCCAAGCTGCCCCTGTGGGGAGCATCCCGCAGCATCCCACTCTGGAAACTCTGTGCTTTCATCTGCTAATCCAACAGCAGCACAACCTGCTGGCGGAGCAAGGTGTGGAGCAGAGGGTCCCCGTTGCAGCCCTGCGCAGACCCTCTGCTCCTGCTGCGGTGACCCCACAGTGCAACATCCCTCTACTCCCCGTGTGGTAAAACAGTGGCTCCATCGAGATGCATTGCTGTTCTGCTTAGCTCTTAAAAGACACACGTTCCCATAACAGCCCCGGTCAAATGCTGCTTTGTTCTTTCCCGGCTTTGTAGCGCAACAAGTCCCTGGCGCCGGGCAATCATCTGGCCATCGCTCTGGGCAGTCACAGGTTGCACAGGAATGTGCCATAAATATAACATTTTGGAACTTAGGGGGTTTTTGGTGTTTTTTTTTTTTTTTTGACGGTCTTTGCCCAAAGAAAGTTCCGTGATGTTACCCGGAGAACTGCACCGCACAGCAGCGCAGTGCTGGGCATCGCCGGGGGATGCCGGCAGCGGGAAGGCAGCTGCCTGCACGGGGAAGGCAGGAGGGGCATCCCCTGGGTGCAGACCCAAAAGTCAGAGTGCTGCGGGGGCACAGGTTGGTCCGGTTTCCCAGCCGGGCTCCCGGAGTGCCGGCAGCAGGACAGCCTGCCTGAGCCCCCTCCTCCGCCCCGGCAGCGTCCCCTGCCCGCCCCACCGTAGGACCGGCACTCGCCGATGTACGCTCTCCCCCATCAGCTCCGCCAGTCGGTTTTGTTTTCATTAGAAACAAAGTCATAACTCCCCAAGTGCCAGACTGCTGAAACGCAATCATTGCTGGTTTTGATGGTTATTCATCAAAATCAGACGAGAGCTATTCCGCTCGGGACCGCATCCCCATGCTCAGGCTTGCCTACCCCGGCCCCTCCTCACTGCCTTGCTCCTCTCCCGGGGAGAGACGAAGGCTCTCCTTCCACCTCCTCACCCCGACCCTTTCCGGGGGCTTTGATAGGAAAGCAAAGCAATGCCAGAAACCTCGGAGGCATTTCTGCAGCCCTGGGACCCCCCTCGGGGCAGGGGGCTGCCGCACGGCTCTGCTCCGGAGAGACCGGTGCTCCGCAGCAGGGACCCATTGAGGCCCCAGCATCTCTGCCTTCTCCTTTCTAAAAATGTCTTAAATTTTGCCCTTTCAAGGCCACTTATGGCAGCCTGGCCTCCAGCGAGGGACTCTCTGCGCATCAGCGGGACGGCAGCACTTTGCGTGGTACGTCACGGCAGGCTGTTACGCTGATGATGCGCGGTGATACGCGGCACAGCCTCAGCTCTGAGCACCGCTGCCCGTGATGGGTGTCAGAGCAAGAGCAGAGCTAAAAAGCATCAGCAGGAGTTAGTGCTGCGGTTCGGCACGCGGGGCGGACGGCACCCGGCCGGGCATGGGCAGAGGGGAGCACTGCAGCGGTGCTCAACCAGCCCGGGTGCCCGGAGCACGGGGAGAGGGGGAACATGAGAAAAGCTGCAGAGGAGTTTTTACAGAGAAAGAGATAATCCGTGGACTGAGCAAACTGCCACCACTTGGAGACTGAGACCTTTCTCATGAAAGACCCCTATTTTTGTTATTGCTCTTCATGGACGCCCTTGACGGGAGGAGGGAATGCTTGCAACGCATATTTCAATTTTGGCTGCAAACCTTTCGTCATTACCATTTCAATTAAAATTGCTCTTTGAAGCAGTGTGTCTTCAGGCTCAGACACACAAATCTTTGCTTTCATGAACGTGGAAAACTTGAAAAATAAAAATGACCCTATTTTATCCAGCCCTGGTTTCTCCCCCTCGGCACCCTGCGAGGTTTCCGTCACAGGGCCGGTGTTGGAGCGCGCGAGGACGGCTGCCTTCGCCCAGCGTGGCTGCACGGGGCCGCTGCTGCTCCCGGGGAGGCTGGCCACGCTGCGCGTAAACCTCGATACGTGCGATGCGCAGCGAGCCGGCCGGCTGCCGCGGTCGTGGCTGAGTCAGCTGGGTACCAGCTGCCCCCCCCCCACGGCAGGCAGCAGCGCCGGGGGTTGTGCTTTAAAAACCAGCAATGTTTTGGCAGGAGCAAGAAAAGGCACTGCAGATGTTTGGCGAGAACGGCGCACAGCGGCAGGATGGGGTGGGATGTGAAACGCGGCGTCCGGGGGCTGAGCGCATCCCTGGCTTGCGGCGGGGCAGGGAAGCGCTCCTGGAGCCAGGGCAGCCCTCGCCCCGCTGCGATGCCGAGGGAGATGCGCGCAACCCCGTTACCTCCCACCTTACAGAGAGCTAAAATTGAGCGAGGGCTCTGTTAATGCCCTTCTGGCTTTGGCCTTTGGGCAGCGCCTCAGCCTGCGACGGGTCAGCAGTAAATCGGTGGGAGCCCGCAGGGGTACGGCAGGAGGACGGGGTCCCTTCTGTGAACGCGCACCAGCCTCCCCTGCCTCCGCTGGGGATCCTGCGATGGACCATGAATATACATGAGGCGGAGATTATTCAGCACTTCCATAAAACAAACTGATGTTCAACACTAATTTATGGATATACTGAATTATCTAACACAAATGTAAATAGGATTTAAAAAGAGACATCAGGAGAGGCACCTACAATCGAGTCGATCTTTGCAGAAAAGCAGAAGAAACGCGGAAAAGGAGCCCGATAATTTATGCATCTGTGTGTCCCGTTCTGTCCTCAGGAGCGCGGGTACCAGTGGCTGCCGCCTGTCCTTCATAACTACTCACAATGTCATCTTTTTAATGAAAATTAAGTGTTTTGGTTGTACTAAATAGAAGCTGTGCGGACATGTCTAATTGCAGCGCCGGGAGATGGCAACCTCATTTGAAAGGAAGCAAGTCCCGAGAGGATTCAGCACGGACTCTTCAAAAACAACAGACACCATGGACTTAGAAGGACTAAAAATATTTTTCCTGCATCTGTGCGAGCCGTTTCATTTCCTCTTCATTTTCTCTAATTTTCTTTGTCTTCAGCTTTAACTGATTTGATGCATCCTAATTACGAGCACATCTGCCCGCTCCCGCGGCGTCCCGGCTGACCCGTGCCAGCGTCAGGGCCAGTGGAGGGAGGGAGGGAGGGAGGGAGGGAGGGATGGGGCAGGGGGGCTTGCTCAGTGCTGCCAGACAGCCCTCTCCAGGGACCCGGGGACATCCCTCCTGGTCCCCAGCAGTGAGCCCTGGATGCCGCCCAGCCATCCCCAGGGGAAGGTTTTCCAGGGGCAGAGTTTCCCGTGCCGTAATCCCGGGCTGGAGGATGCCCAACCGTTTTTCCCACGCGTACAGCCCCTTTCCCAGGGGCTAACGGCGCGGTCAGGATTGCACCCGCTGCGGCTGGTCCTCAGATCCCTGAGGATAGGACTGGGGATGGCTTTTTCGGGTTAGCCATCACTTAAGAAAAGCCTGTGTAAATCCAGTGCTCACAAGTCATTTATTCTGCTTCTAATATATGACAGTGTTTTTCATCCTGATCTTAAAGAAAATCCGTCTTCACATTCGAGCTAAAAGCAAATCCCTGGCAAGATTAGGTTAGCCTAGAAAAACTCAGCCTGTAAGCAATTACCCACCGCTTCCGAGGTGTTTTGTCTCCTGGCATAAGGAAATCGAAATCCCCAACCAACAATTCATGGGAAGAAGCCGCTTCGATACAAGAACAAAATGCGTGTTGTGTCCTTTCTTTAATCAAGTTAATGGTCATCATTTCACATGCTAATGTCTCCTCAGTGGTCCATCAGCTCCGTACAGCTGCAGCCGCCTTCAATCCGGCGCAGTTTACCTAAGAGACCCAATTACGTGCTTTCCTCCGAGCGGGCTGACTCTGAACATTGCAAATAAACCCCGCCGCCAGCCGCTTCGGCCGCGGCAAAGGTTTCCTCCGGCACCATGTATGGCAGGGGAACAATTTCAAGGCTTTGGGTGAAAAAAATGAAGAGCAGAACTGTTTCTGTTCTGCTTTGTTGGGTTCCCCAGGAGGGCCGGGGGATGGGCAGGAGGCTGCGGGGGCGCAGGGGTACCCCGGCCCCGGGGCTGAGCTCACTCCTGGGGGGCCCTGAGCAGCTGGGATGTCCCCAGAGAGCCGCTGGCAGCCCAGGGCCACCAGCCCTGCCAGGCTGCCTGTGTCAAGACCCATTGACATTTTAATTGCCATCTAGTGGGAGTCACTCACAGCTGCTTTCTATCCTCCATTTTCTCATACAATCGACAATAACTGATAATAAAATAACTAAACCCAAATATTCAACATTTTCTGTGCAATCTTTGCAAGAAGATGCTTGAGGGACAGGGCCTGGGGCGCCTGCAACGAAAGGTGCCGACCAAAGGCAGAGCAAAGAGGTGGTCTGTGACAAAAAGGATGCACCGGTTCTCTGGATTGGTTTCCGAGTTCTATTCTGCCCTTGCCCGAGCGGAGAGGCATCCAGCCTCCCGCACAGCCCCCAGAACCGCAGCCGTAACCAGCAGCAGACTCAGTTTCCCCCTGTATTCTGTATTTCCCAGGCAACGAGCAAACCGTGCAGCAGAGTACAGCGCGGATGAAAAATAGGCAGTGAAAGCAGCAGAAACCTTGGGCAGTCGGGCACTCAGGCAGGGCCCTCGCTGCCTTTCCAGTGCTGGTCCTGTTGAAAACACGAGGTTTCTGTGCATCCCTCGCTGCTCCCTGGCGGCCTGCAGCCCCAGCAGCATCCTCGCTCCCCCAGCCACCGCCTGCAGCATCCCCCGGGACAGCCCCTCCGGCCGGACCTGTGTCTCCGGGGCGGGATGAGGGTCAGGGGAGGGGCCGTGCCCCCCACCGCGCCGGGACGCCCGAGCCCGGCAGAAGCGGATGGATGCAGCACCCTCGCGAGAGGTTTGACGGCTGCTCGCAATCTCCAAGGGCTGCGAGATAAGGGGGCTGCCAGGGAAAAGCCGGACCGCAGAGATAAGAGAGCTTATTCCGTTCAATTATTGGGCAGATAAGGCAGCACAGGCAAGCCTGGCTCCCCTAATCCATCGCAGCGCGCCGCAGAGGGTCGGCCCCTTCCAAACAAACCGTCCCCACGTGGCGGCTGTGGCACTCGTCAGGGGCTGAGCAATTCCCGCCGCCGGCAGGCAGAGCCCGGCCGCCCCGCTGAACCCCCTGCCCGAGACTTTACGAGCCTGGGACCGCTCGGACTCATATTTCTTGTGAAATACGGCCCTGGCATTTCTCACAACCTTTGCGCAAAGGTTAGGAGGGAGCTTGATGAGATCTGCTTGATGGCTGGGAGTTGGGATGCACTGTCGACGGGGAAGATGGAGCTCTCTCCCGGGAAGCGGCGGCTCACCCGCGGCGGCGAGGGCTGGCGAGGAGAGGCAGCGGAGGAGCGGGGACGGCAAGGTCATCCTCCCCCAGCAGCAATGGGAGGAGAGCTGCGAGGTCGCAGGGCTGCTGCAAACACCGGTCTGACCCTGTGAGCCCCCACCACGAGAGATGACCCCCCCTCCCGGGATGGCCCTGCACAGGGGTTTGCAGCACAGGGGCTGCCCCGCAGCGCTGCGCACCACTCTCGCAGGGCCCTGTACCCACACAGAGACAGGATCAGCCCCCTGGAATGGACCTGGGAGCGCCTGGCCCCTGTGCAGCCGATTGTCACGCAGGAGGGACAGGCAGCAACGGGCCAGCCCGGGGGGCAGCCGGCTGGGAGAAGTGCGGGGGGTGATGGGGGTGGGGGCAGCCGGACCCACCCGGGCAGCAGCATCAGCCTTCGGGGACAAACACCAGCGTCCCCGACGCCTTCCTCGGGAAGGGGAGGACGGAGCTCTGCAGGAGCCTGTCCTGCCCTCCAAGGGACGGGCAGGGATGGGCAAGCGCCAAGGAAGGAAAAGCACGTAGAAAACGTCTTCTGTCTGTGGTTTCACCTGGGTGCCTCTAATTTACTCGCACAATTAATTGGAACCATAAATCTGCAGCCGCAGTTAACCACATGCACAGGACTGAAGATGGTTATTAAAGTCTTTCCTGCACGGTCTCCCTCGCTGGTGGCCCGACTGGTCCTGGTGTGTGCGGCGAGCACGGAGCCAGCGCCCGCGCTACAGCGCCGTCACCGTCTGTCACCGCACGCCGCCCTAAAGGCACCTTCCCCATGGCATGTGGGGCCGACCCCGCGTGGATCCCAAACTGCCGGCGAAGGGCTGGAGCCTGCTGGGGGGCTGGGGTACCTATGCTCCTCCTGGCGCTGCCATCCCCACTGAGCCATTAATTAGCCACAGGCTGGCACCACTCTTAATGAGCACCGCTAGCCCCCTCGCCAGGAGCTGCTGGCCAGGATGCCGACGCAGTTTGCAGAAGCCGCCTGTACGATATCACTGGCCCAGGGCTCGGAGCAAACCCCCTCCTGGGGAAAAGGGCTCGGACAGCTTCACCTCACCGCCCGCCGCAGGACTCCCGAAAAACACAGCCCCGACTGTCCCCAAACTGCCTCTGGGCTGATCTGGAGGCACAAACGAGCCCATCCTTCCACCGCCCGTAACCGCGCACGCTCGGATTGGGCCAGGACACAGCTTCGCGCTTTGGGGGAAACTTCCTCAGATTTTTAATTATCACAGGCAATTAAGACTTTAATTCTGCCAGGCTCCAGCTGCCGCAGCTGGCGCAGCTCCAGCAGCCCAGCCCTCGCCTCCGAAGGCTGCGCTGGGATGACGGGCCCGGACGAGGAGCTCCGGGAGAGAGGCCGGTCACCGATGCCACCGCTGGGTGACACGGGCTCCTGGCAGGAGCAAGGTCACGCTGCACGCGGTGGGCCCGCAGCGCCCGCCGGGGCACGTCAGCGGTGCCCAGAGCCGGGCGAGCGGCTGGGGAGGCAGCAGCGGCGCTGCCAGGATGCTCCTGAGAGCCACGGAGCAGCCGTCGGGGCAACCAGGGCACGGGCAAGAGGAGCACCCCTGAAATGCCAATTACGTTGTGAAAAGTCAAGTGTTTTACGGAAGGCAGAAGCATGAGGAGGAAAAACAAGAGCAGCATTAAAAATAGATCAAGGTAACGAGGTGAGAGAGGTGGCTGGGGAAATGAGAGCCCGTGCGAGGAGCGGCGGATGAGAAGCTGTGTTAGGTGGAGGGGAAGCGTCCAGCCGGGTGAGGACAGACGGACAAACTGCCGCAGCCCCCAAGGACCCCACCCCCCGGGGGCCCGGAGGCTCTGGCCATCCCGCAAAGCCATCCGGACAGCCCCGGAGAGAGCCGTGCTTGGCTGAGGACGTGAAGTGCAGCCACGGCAGCGGAGAGCCGGGCCCCTAATAGACAGAAAGCATAATGAAGTAATCCGGGTCCCACTGCAACAGCTTTTCTCTTTTCATGGCGAAAATTTCTTTCATAGCTGATCTAGCGCAGGCTGATACAGTTGTAACATGCACACAGGGGGACGTGTCTCTCCACGGCTGTCTTCTGCTTTATCACAAATAAATATCACTACGAAAACCAGAGGAAGCACAAGCTCGGCCTCATCTGGCATCCCACAATGTAATTAGTTAACGCACATCAACTGGAGCCTGAAATACGGAATACAGAAATCGGAGGAGCTCACCCAACGAAACGGAAAATGAGAAAGCCTCACCCAATGAACGAGCTCTCTAAATATAACCAGTGCTGCAAAATTATGTCAGAGAATAATTCATACGCAGAAATAGCTCTAAAACTTAGTGGAAGCATGAGCAGCTAAATAGAGCAAACCCCAAGGAACAATAAGGAAACTGCACAAACATGACGGAAGTGCGAGAGCGATACAGAAGCAACGATAAAAAATATTCCAAGATAGTTCTTGTAAGTTGTGCCATCGCTCGGGATTGCAGAGGGAGTGAGGAAAGCCTTGGGAAGAGGTGGAAGGTCCCATCCTCCCCACCAGCTCCTTCTGCACGGCCGAAGGATGCAGCTCCTTGGATTTGCTTACGCCAAGTTGGACACCAGAGAAACAGCACCCTTAGTTTTGTACGGTCAATATATATATACATATTTAGTCCTTTTGTTTCCTGGGCATGTTGCTTCATGGGTGGTATAAACCCTTTGCCCCAGCAGCCCTTGGCCACAGGAAACCTCGTAATTAAATGGGCTTTCCAGCATCTCCAGGTCCGGGGTACGTTCAGGAAGGCTGCTGGAGTTCAGGCAAGGAAATTTGGGCATTGCATGGAGTGGGCGGCTCCCCACGCCGGTGACAGGGGCAGCAGCACAACCTGCCTTTCCTTCCCCTGCCCGGCCCCCGTGGCTCCTCTCGCCGGCACCACAGGGGTGATGAATTCCCACAGCTCCCTACACCGGCTTGTGCCGAGACCCGCACCCCCAGCACTTTGGGGTTACTTTGGACACTTTCCTTAATTTCATTTGGAGTGATTGGATTTGATTAAAAGGTATTGATTTTGGGAGGGGGGGGAGGGGGGCAGTTAAAATTGGGGCCATTTGTCAGTAGCCTGTGAAGTCTCCTCGTTAATAAATCAGGGCCGGCGCTATTCGGTGCGCAGCTATTACCGTTCAGAAACACAGTCAGGCTTTTTCCCCTTTGGCACCTGGTGACAGATTAATACCATTAAAAGTTGAGTGTGTTTCCAGCACGGAGCTGCTGCTTAGGTCCGGAGAGAAAAGCCCCGGAGCCGGAGGGTGAGAAATAGCCCCCCCGCAGCCGGGGTGCCCGAGGCTGTGGGTGTCGCACCCTGGGCTCCTCCGCACGGGGACACGGGTGGCATGCCCCACGCGGGGCAGCAATTTCGGGGGCTTTCACAGAGCAGCTTCAGGGAAGAGCAGGGAAACTCCTCACCCCAAGTGCCTTTCTCCTCCTCTTGGGCAGCAGAGGCTGCTCAGACACAAAGCCCGCAGAAACAGCTCCGATGGAAGGTGCAGCGGCATCTCCCATGAGATGCTCCCTGCGCGCGGGGCTGGAGCCCCCACCGGATGCGGACGCGACTGCCACTTCATTTTAAGTGCACTGTCCATGGGCGGCTTCTTCAACAGCTGTGACATATAGAAAAATTACAGAGCAACATTTACCAGCTCTTTAGCAGCGTATTGACACAACTCGAAGGGAAAACGGGGACTGAAACGAGCAGACGTAAGACTCCTGATGCATTTGTATTATTTTCAGCACGCTATCATAGCTCCCAGAATGGGGATGTCAAACGCTTTCCTCTGAGCATTTTGTACATCTTTAAAAATGAAATGGGCTGTGCTGATGCCTTCAGATGTCTAATGGGTGATACGAGTGTAAAAGTGCCACTTCATGCTTTGAGATGTCGCTACAGTAAATCAATCCTATTTTCACTGCGTATAAATGGCAAATATTTTCTCGGGGCAGGGAGGGGGGAGGAGAGGAGCCGGGGGCTGTTGGCAAAGCCGAGCGCAGCCGGGTCGGCCTCGCGGTCCGGGTCAGCTGGCTCTTTCATCCCACGGAGGATGCACAAGGGGGGCTCGGGAGACAGCCCAGCACCCTGATCTCCTGCCTCCTTTGGGGTTTTGCCCCACCCAGGAAGAACTGTCTCTGTATATCTGTTTTAAGGGCTTCGGAATAGCTCGGATGGAGCCAGGGGAAGCTTGGCAGGTTGGCGCAGCATTAAAAGTGATCTATGATAATAAAAGGGGAGGCAAAAGAGACCGCTGTCTTGCAAGAAGTCACCTCTGACAGGCATGGAAGGGAACAGGATTAGCATATCCGCTGTATCGCACACGCACACTGTGGGGTTTGGGGAGAGAGAAACTCTCCGTGCTCGGGATTTTTTGATAAAGGTGGTCGGTACCATCAATAACCGCCAAGGCCTCGATGCAACGCGAGGTGAGCGGCAGAAGAGCGGTGCGCGCAGGGTCCATGTGCGTTACCTGCGAGCGCAGGAGCTGTGGGACCCCAGAGGTGCTGGGAACCGTGTCCAGGGTCTGCAGAGACAGGGGAATCCGCTTCTCGGAGGCGAAGGTTCCCGAAGGGCGCGAGGGGGAGAGCGCTGGGCAGCTCCTGCCCTCCGCTGAGAAGGCTCCTGCCGAGGAGGCCAAGGGCGCGAGTCTTTGGTCCGGAGCGGGAGTCACGGAATTTTCAGAGTTGGAAGGGACCTCTAGAGATGAAACAAAGGCGGTGCTGAGGGGTGCGCGAGGACCCATCATCCCCTTAACTCCTGAAAGCCTGTGCCTGGGTGCCGGTCGGCGGTGACTGGTGTGTCTCGGTGACTAATGCAGTCATAATCAAAATGGACCGTAATCATTACGGCAGTAAAGTGATCCTTGCATTTTCCTATTTACTAATCTTCAGCTTCTCCTTGTGACCTTTACTTTAAAATGTTTCAATATAAATAATGCACTTCTGTGAATATATTCTTCTGATTATTTCCCAAAGCTCTGATTCTCCATGTGTGACGGTCCCTGAAGTGGTAATTTGTTCTCTTTCCTGGTAATTGCAATTTTAGAAATAGCTTTTTCAAATGCTCACAGCCTGATATCTTTTTAGAAGATATTTCCTTCATTTTCCCCTCCGTGATAAAGTTGCTGCCCACGGTGGCGGTGGCACGTGCCCCAGGCAGGCGGGCCGGGGGTGCCCCGGGGGCTCTGCGGGTGCTCCCCTCTCACAGGCTGAGAGGGTTGTGCCACTCCAGGAGACTCCATCTTTCCATTAGGCGCCTCCTAATCTGTTAGGGCATCTATTAGGAGTCCCTTAATAACTTCAGATTAACTCTTATTAATTCCAGTTGCAAGTGCGATTTAGTTATTGCAGGGTGGGAAACGCACTAGTGATACACAGAGGGAAAGTAGCCCGGCGAAAGAGATGCCAGCCGGAGAATTAGACGGAGACCTGCACTTATAAGTAGTTCATCCCTGGGGCACCGATTCGAGTTACACATTGCCGCTCGCACATTAATGAAATGATCATTTCAGGATGCAGTAAATGGCTTTGGGCTCTGGATCTGGGTGGATCCCAGGAGCGGGACCTCTGGGGTGGTCTGATGGCCATGGGCATCCCCCCGCCAGCAGGCGGCCCCCCGGCTTGGGGGCACCAGCTCGTTACCCGCAAACGAAGCGCTTGCAGCAGCCAGGGTCTTCGTTTTTGGAAGGAGAGGGGATCTCCAGCTCGGCGTCCGGCACGGGCTCCTTTTCCCGAGGGAGATGCCGAGGGAGGGCTCCGCTGGTCGGTGCGGCTGCCCGGTCCCTGCCCGCTCGCCACCAAGGTCAGCCCTCATTCCGGCGATGCCGCAGCCCCCGGGCTCTAACCTTTTGTAGCCAGTTCAGAGAAATTGTTGGTGATTAATTGAAGCTGAAGGTTAAGAGCCAACATAAGCTAGAAAGTCAATGACTAATCTATTAAGCTCCCCAGTAACTTAATTTACATGTTTTTAATGATTACTTCCTACCTGGACACTCTGAAAACTAATTGGACTTGAATCGTTAAGTGCATTCAGAGGTGGACTCAAATTAATAAGTACCACTCATGTCTGCTTTTAGATGCACAAGAAAATCAACTTTGGTTCTGGGGGCTGCCAGAGCGCCTCATTGCTATGCAAATGCTGCCGCCTCTCCTCCGTTCGAGGGGTATCTGCTCTCTAATAACCAGGATGCATTAGCCTGGGGAGCCAGGTTCGCTGTGCCTGCTGCCATTTAGGAATTAAAATCCCAATTAAGGGCTTGATGCACTTCTTGAAAATTGAGTTTTTTCATCCATTGTAAAAGAAGAATCTGCTTGAGACTTCAAATGGGGCGCGGGCCAAGCATCGCTCCCAATTAGTCAGTGGATCCTGGGCATCCAAGGGAGCGGCGAGGTGGCCGAGGTCATGAGCCATCCATCCCTCCTCCTCCTCCTCCTCCACCAGTTCACCTGCAGACTTTGTCAGAGATGGTCCCGGCTCCCGCTCCCCGGTGACGCCGTCCTCCGGGAGCAGCAGGTAACCGGGAGGTAACTCAGCAGCACCGCACCGCGTTAGCGCGGTCAGCAGGCTGCGGGAGGCGTGCGGGGGAAGCCGGCCTGTTCTCCCGGTTTCTCACGGCGATTAATGCGTCTGAAGGAAACCCACCACGGCGGGAGGGCAGGAGCAGCCCCTTCCGCACCGCCTCTGCTTCCCCAGGGCCCGGTCCGCACGGAAAGCACGGCCTCGTATGGGCAGAGAATTGCTGATGACTTGTAATTAGAAGGACCCACATCCAGCTGCCGATTTGCAGCACCTCTGTAAGAGATGGGCAGGCAGCAGAACACCCCCCCCTCAACCTCAGGGAGGGAGTTCGGCTCCGGACACGCTGGTGGTCAGCTCATCACCGCCAGCGTTTTTAGTCCCCGGGGGACGGAGGGGTCGCCGGGAGGTGGGGGGGCCCCAGGGCTGACGCGCGGGGGTGGGAACAGATCACGCCTATTCGCACGCCCACGGGAAAGAGGTGGTCACTCCAATCGTAACACCCCGCGGTGTTTAAGGTGCCTAAAATCTGCGTGAGAGAAATAACCGAGATGCCGTCTATTTCTGTACACGCAAGGAAAGCTCTTGCTTGAGGAGAGAAGACTGGCGGTAAGGGAGGAAGTGTGGCTGGAATGAAAAGCACCTACTTAAGGGATAACATGAAAGCCCTTTTAATATAATTTAATGGCAAAAGGCAAAATGAGGCTTCGAGATGCGGCGCCGGTTCCCTACTTAAGGCGAGGATGAACACTTGTGTCAGATCAATCCACACGAGGATGAGGAGAAGAAGAATCCCAGCGTGGTACTTATTTCCCTAAAAAGTCCAGCGCCTTTGCCGGAGCTGCGGGAAGCAAAGTGAATTTGCTGGGTGTCGGGTGTGCGGGGCTGTCCTCGGAGCGGCACCGCGCTCGGCCGAGCGCAGCGGGACGCAGTCCCTGAAGCCAGCTCTGCCTGCGCCACCACGCGCAGTGCCCCGCACCATCGCCGCGCGCACCGGGCAGGCGAACCGCCGACAAGTTACAGGCTGCACAAGAAGTTTATCGTGAAGAAATTGAGAATTTCACAGTTTGCCATCAATTAATAGCCGAGCAAACAGAACACAGTGCTTGAATTGGGGAAGATGGTTCCCCCCAAAGAACAGTTCTTTTAATGAGGCTCATAATAATACTCATTAATTTGTGTATGTCTGAAGGTTCAGGTTGGCAAATGAGAAAGGAAATGGCTTTGCATTATGGTTGAGTCATATACACCACAGCTTCCCTGTTCCTTCTCAGCCTCAGGGGCGTCATTGACAATGTGTTTTACTGATTTAAAAAAAAAAAAAAGTTTCTTGGAACAAATCCCGCAGTCGGCAGGGCCTGGGGCTGCCTGACAACGCACCTGACTGGGTCAGAGCGAAGGTCTCGGGGTGCCGCAGCCCTCGCTGCTTCCTCTCCTCCGCGCTCATCCCATCCAGTGCATCCCAAACTTCTGGTTCCTGCAGCCACGGGTTCTGCACCTCAGCTACGTGCAGGGGGAAAACCGGCTTTTCCCCCTTTTGCAGGAGGGGCTCCTTTCCCTCCCTGCCCCAGGCGAGGTCCTGGCTCACTGCCCCCACGGTGCGCTCCCCGGGGGGGACACGCCGCGGAGGTGCCGCTCGCCACGCCGTGCCTCCCCGCACCCCCGGCCGCGCGCCCCTGCGCCGGGAGCGGTTTGCAGCAGGAATAGTCCTTCCCCGGGCCGGGCAGCGGGAGGAAGCCGTGCTCGAGCCCGCCAGGCTCTCCTCCAACACAAATAATGGCTCTGACGGAGAGCGCCGAGTTCCCTCGCTGTCCTTGGGGGATGGAGCGTTTCATTGTGGGCTTTTTCATTAGCTTACAATACAGGAGCTGTACAGCTGCTGTCTGCTCCCCCCCGATGGCAAGGAAATTATGCACCTGGGCTAGCAGCCAGCATACAGAGGATTTATGCTTTCCAAGGTCTTTTATTAACTTGACAACATATGGCTCTATCCGCAGAGCATCTCCTCCTCCCCTGCAGGATGCCGGGGCTGGACCAGGGCTCTCCCTGGCCGCCCTCTGCCCCTTCACCCCCGTTCCCGGCACCCTGCTCGGGGAAACGCCGGAGGGAAAGAAACACGCGGCCCCTCGGGGGTGGGTGGGACGTTAACGAAACGACCTGAAAGAGCCGCCTTATTTAAAACCATGCTTAATTTCCTTTTTTCTTACACAGACGCAAACCCAGACTTTAAAAGTTACAGTATCAAATATTTAGGAAACTCAAAGATATTTTCTCTTCGGCATGTACCTGTGTTTGAATAGGCACACCTGAGCACGGCAGCACAGGGTAAGTTTTGATTCCACGCAGATCTCCATGGAAACCTGCACGGAGAATGGGTTTTTCACTGCCTTTGGGTACGTTCCCACACTCGCAAGAATCAGCTGCTCCTGAAACCACTGTACCCCAAAGAAGAGCCTGTGCTTTCTTTGCATTCATATCTGATTTCTATTCCTGCAGATGCCTGACACGACAGTCCATAAGGGTCCCTTCGGACCCAGAGGCTGCCCGAGCCTCTTCAGTCGATGTATGCATATGAGCCCACACTTGGAAAGCGGAGTTACAATTGATTTTTGTCTTTAAGATTCAGGCTGCAATTGATTTCTCTCAGACAGAAGCTTTGCGTCTAATGAAATGCAGAGATCCTCTTGGAAATGCGCTGCAGCTGGCAGTGGGGCTACGGGCGAGGAAAATTGCCCTTATTTTTAAATCTTTCAGTAACTCCAAGAGAAAACGCGAACGGCTGGGCTCCTGCGGGTGGGGGAGCGGGAGGGAGGTGGGGAGCGGCTTCAGAGAAGGCAGCCCCGCCAGGGAAAGACCTCGCCAAAACTTCCCCGTGCCTCGATATGTGTAGGAGGAATGTCTAATGATGTTGAACTTAAACTTGCTGGAAAGATGTCATGCTGCTGCCTGGCTTTAGACCCGTCTCTTCCCTCTCCCAGCTAAAACACGGCTGGATTGCACCGAGCTAAACCTCTCCCTGCCTGCAGACCAGCCAAAACGCCGGAGGCGATACTGGATCCCCAAACTGGCTGGTGAGAGGTGGCACCCTCCGGGGCAGCGCCCATCCCTGTCCCGGGGGCAGCGGCGGGCCAGGGGCAACGTGCCCCAAGGGCAGAGGTGTGGGAAGAGGCAACAGCAACTCAGGTGCTTCCTCAGCCAGGACCTGCCAAGGAAAGGGGGGGGTTACACCATCCGCAGGAGCGCGGAGGGGTCCCTTGGCAGGGGGTGTCTGAGGTGCACCGGTGGGAAGGAATCCCACTCATCTCGTCAGGGAAGAAATTCGACTGCCAGAAATATTGCTCCTACTTAGGCGGATGCGCACTGCTTTGCTGTAAGTCAGTGTGGCAGAAGGGTGCCGAGAATTGAGATTTATTCCTCTCGCCTCTGCATTTGGAAGTCCCCAACAGAACAAATCCCTCCAGTTACCAGTACAGAAACCATCCCGGCACTGCCCGAGTCAGACCGGCGTTGCAATGGCTGTGGGCTGCACCCTTCCCTTCCCCTTCACTCTGCCTCCCCACATTTCTTCCCTGGGGGACAGGACCCCCTCAAACCTCAGTGTTGGCAATTAAGACCACCAGACCTCCCACGCCACCTTCGAGCCAGCGCTCCCTAACCAGGAAAGCCCAAACCCCGACCCACCTTGTGTCTGCAGAGCTGGCCTGGGGTGACCATGGAGAGGCTTCACACGTTTGACAAAGCTCGCTGCTCCTGGAGGATCCTCTTCCCTGCCCCACACCAGTGTTTTCCTGGCGCTCTCGTCACTTTGCTGGTGGGGAAACCTTCCTGGAGGGCAGGGAAGCCCCGGGGACGCAAAGCCTGGCCACACACGGAGCCCGCAGCACCCCCACCGGCAGCCGGTGTTGGAGGTGTCCTGGGCAGGTTGTACCAGGCAGGGGTTTTCCGAAGCAAAGCTGCGCAGGAGGAGTGACCCCAGCTGGGCAGCCCAAACACCACAGAGCTCTCCTTCCAGCCCAAAAGCCCTCCAGGGCTTGCAGCAGCCCTTTGTAGGCGAGTGCTGAGTGCCCCCAGCTGTGTGCATCCCCAGGGGGGAGGGAGGGGGCAATCCCACCCCCTGCCCCTCCTGCCCTCCTGCCCTCCTGCCTCCGCACCCACCTTGCTGGCGCCGGTAAAGGAGCCGGACAGGCGAGCCCGAGGCGCATCCCATCCCATCCCATCCCATCCCATCCCATCCCATCCTGAGCCATCAGCTCGCGTTTTAGCAGACATTTGAGCATGCCGAGCACCTGGATCTCCCGTGTCCCCTGGGGCGTTTTAGTGGAAAATGGCTGGAAATGCCATTGGAAACTGAGTGGAGATTAGAGGTTGCCATTTACACGTACATAAAATGTTCCAAATAGACTGAAGCAAGACCCAAATAAGCCCTGTGCAAGCTGAAACGCAAGCGTCGGCAGGGCTATCTGCGGCTTTTTCCCGTCCCAGCGCCGGTAGCCCGGCGTGCTGCGGCACATGGCGTGGTCTGACCCTGCTGCATCCCGCTGCATCCCACCGAGCCACCGGGTCTTCCGTCCTCTTTGGACAACAGGTTTGGCTTTTTCCTTTGCGTATCCCTGCGTTTCCCAAACTTTTCCGAAGCTGCCTGTTGTGAGCCGCAGGCGTGAGCTCTGCTTGCGTGTCCCGACCTGCCGGATGAGTTTGTTTACCCGCGCGCCTTAAAGTGCGGAGCATGAGGCTACAATGGCATTTGAGTGGCGTTGAGTGCTTTCAAGAAGATTACACCCGCTGAAGTAGTAATTAATGTTTGTTTTATTATGTTCTGGGGAATGATCGGCCAACAAGATAATTCAAATAAAGCAGAACATGTTCCGATTGAACACTGTTTAAAGGCTGATTCATTGCAAACTGGCCCGTGCAAAGGACTAATAATTAAGAGAAAAGGCACAAGTAGGAGCATACTCGCTATTTATCTGCCTTTTATGTAATTAAAATGATGGAAATTGTGGCTTAATGAGTGGAAATTAGATGTGCTCTTGAGATGTTTGCGTATCCTGTTTCCCTACCAAGCGCCGTCTCCAGCCGCGTCCCTCCCTCCAGCCGCATCCCCAGCCTCGGGGCGCCGGATTGCAAAGGGACCCGGGGCTGGTCGGGGCGAGAAAGGCAGCAGCGAGGGTGCCGGCAGCGTTCCTGCCTGCCCGCTGCGGTGCTGCCCACCGAACCCTCGCTCCCGAGGGGCCGCACCGCGCGGGACCGGGCGGTGAGGGATGGGAGCGCGGCTCCTCTCGCCAGACCTCGGCGAAGCATTCCGGCGTGAGCCCCCGCCACTTCCAACAATTAATTCTTTCCTAATGCGTCATTAAATTATATACAGTGAAATTACTGTGTCACATTATATGGTAAATAAACCTCAGTGAAGGCAGAACATCCCGCAGACTGAAAAACACATGGTTTTATCCCACAGCGGAGTGCTGAGAGGTACACGAGGGAAAGGCTGCTCTGCTGCCGCGGGGGGTGCCGGGGGCCGGGACGGCGGGAGCTGCCCGGTGCCGCTGCCAGCAAAGCCCCGGTGCTGCCGCTCCGCACCCGAGAAATTGCTAGCTGGTATGGCACGGCGGGACTTGCCACCATTTTTCATTCCTTCCTCTTGTTTGCTGAGTCTAAACTCCCCTAAGTAGGGAGAGATAAATTCTCCCCGTAGCAGAGCAGCAGGATGAGCGCGGCGTAATCCACCTGCTCTCCGCACCGGTTCTCTGCTGCGCAGGGACCCTGCGAAGGAGGTGCTCGGTGTGCCGGGTAAATGATGAGAAGAAAATTGTCCTCCATCTGTTGAAATAAATTCCACCGCATGTATTTCTCTGGTTAACTGTACGGGGCTGTAATATATTATGAAATCCGCGGAGGCAGAGCGGGGGAGCCGGGGTGCGGCTGGGTGCCAGCACCGCCAGCCCACCGGGGACCCCGCGGCCCCGCCGGTGGTGCCGAGCGGACCCACGCACGCCGGCTCCCACGCCGAGGGGCGGCCGCCCACTCCGGCTCCTCTGGGGAGCATCTTCCACAAGATGGAGCCTGCGGGCAGATGATGTGCCGCCAGTTGGGTGCCGGATGGCAAGCGGCTGTCCGTCCGTCCGAACCGACGCACAGTGGTCTGTCCATCCATCTGTCGCCCAGGCACTGCCCAGAGAGCGATGCACAGCGGCCTGTCTGTCTGTCTGTCTGTCCATCTGCCCATCTCCCAGGCGGTGCCCGGACAGGGGTGGAGAGCGGCTGCGTGGCTCGTCGTGCTTTGCAGTGCAAGCTGCGTGGGGACCCGGCACGGCCCTTGGGCGCGTGTGTGCACGTGTGTCTGAGCACGTGTGCGCACACGCGTGTGCCCTCCAGCCCTAAGCACACGAACGAGCTGACAGCCCAGCGGGGCACGAGTCCAGGGATGCCATCTCAAGGTAAACCAGCAGCAAGCACAGCCTTTAACCACAGATGATTTCTGCCAGCACTCCAGAGGCACGAATAACTGCCCCGCAGGGTTTTTGGGGGGCTTCGCGTCCCTCGGAGGGGATGCTGAGGCTGCCTCAGTTTCCCCTCTCGCACGGCGGGCTGTGGCTGACGGCAGGGACTCCCACGCCGGGTGAATGAATCTTTCTGTATGGACGGCTCGCTGCTTTGCCTGTTAATCCTGAGAGGGAAATGCAAAACCAAGACGGATTAAAATGAATGCCAGAGCCTGAGGAGAAATGTCAGCAGCCGGGGGGGGCTGCGGTGGGAGCAGGGGGCTGGGGGCCCCGGGGAGGGCTCCCACTGCCCCGGCTCGGCTCGCCCACCTCCTCCACCTCCGAAGGAGACCTCTCCGGGCTTACGCTGCGCCGGTTTGCAGCCGCGCTGGAGTCCTGGCAGAAAGGTGCTGCTCCCTTGGCCGGGACTCCCAGCCACACCGTTTCTTGGGTCCATTTATTCTGACTTTCCTTTTCGCTGGGAAAACCTGAGGCGGAGGGGGTGCAGCTCCGCTTACTGTAAGCGGCTCAGGGAGAAAAATAGCGCCGTGCTTCACGCCATTTCCACATTATGCTAATGCGCATCTGTTGAATGTCTCCTTCCCATCACGAATTCCAGCAGGTCCTTTCTCGTAAGTGGGAATTACTTCCATTTGCTGTTTTTTTTAATTACTCAGTGCTTAGGAAAGTAGATCAGTCGGGGGGTTTGGTTGCTGGTGGTGGCGGCCCGGTGATGCTCGGCACAGGCTGTGGGCGATGCCGTGGACCTTTCGGGGCGATGCTGAGGACCGGACGGCTGGTGAAGCCGGCAGCGGGTCCGGCAGCGCGGCGGCAGGGGCTGTCTGTCCGGTGCGCTCGGACTGCTCAGCACCCCCAGGGCTCCGCGACCTGGTCCTGGGAGCCCACCACGACACCCGGCTCCTCCAGAGCATCCTGCCACCGCCAGCCCCCGGGCTTCAGCAGAAGCTGAATTACATCGGGAAAGGAATTGGCCTTTCCTACCATAAACGTCCCCGAACAAACTCCATGCCAAAACACGCACAAATGAGGTGAGGAAGAAATGGATCAATAAAACATTCAAGGAGTGAAGGAAAAAGGGCAAAATAATGAGCGCCTCATTTGTTTGCTTCCTTCGCAGGTTGCCTTAAAGGCAGGATGACAGGAGGAAAAAATCAAATATCTGATAAAAAAGAAATAGCTGGAGGGAAAAAAAAACCCAAACCACCTAAACGTCAGCCAGACAGCATGGCCAACCAGGCGGAAAACCTCGCGCTTCACGTAAGAGCCGTAACTTTGGCCTTGGGCTCGGCCGGACGTGTCGGGGTGCCGGTACGCGAGGCGGCGCCGGGCGGGCGAGGGGGGATGGCGCTGCGGGACGGCAGCACTTCATTAAAGCCAATATAAATGGAAAGAGGATTTGGAGAGTGAGAGGAGAGAGATAAGCGGTGACAGGGAATATGGAAACACGGCCTACTTTTGTCAGCCTGAGGAAATGGGTACGGCGTTACCGGAGGTGCAAAGATGACTGCTTTGGTACGGGCGGCTCGTGACGCCCCGGCTGGGACCAGCCCGGGCAGCCGCGCCGGCACCGTGCGGGGATGGAGCCCGGCCAGGGACCGCAGCGCCACAGCACCGTGGGGTCGCGTTTAAAGGCTCATCTTCTTCCCAGCAAAGAGTTTTTCCTTTGCAGAGAACAGAGGGAAAGCCCTTCAGGGAGAGCCCATGAGGCGCAGCCAAGGCAGACCCCCCTCGCTGCCGTAGCCCAGCGGCACCGGGCTCCGTGTGCCAGTCCGGGACCCCCGGGCAGGAGGCAGCGGGTCTACCCCAGATCCATCCCAGGGACCCCCCAGCAGGAGCCCTTTGTCCCGTGGAAGGAGCCTTCCCAAGCAGAGATGTTGCCACACTGGGGCCATGGGGAGAGGGCTCATTCTGGGGGTCCCCCCTCTCCGCGCCCCCCTCTCCGCGCCCCCGCCACAGCCGTGGCTTCATTTAGCCGATGCTTCCAGCCTGGTGCCCGCCTACGCTGGGACGAAGGCTGCTCGCACGGTGGTGATTTATGAGCGAGACAAAGACCTTCTCTCCTGCCCTGTCACCCTTGAAATCTGCCCGATTGCGCATACTAAACGGAAACAAATTTCAGGGATTTTAGTTTTTTTTTTTTTTTTCTCCACTGTTCTTCGGATAGGTCTGTGCGGAAGCCCCTGCCCTGATTGCCGTCGCCAGGTTGGGCTGGATTTGAGGAGAATTTTTATTTGAACAATAGGTCAAATGTGAATTCACCTCGCTCCAGACACAGGATATTAGCTCCAATTTTGGAGGCTTTTAGCCTTCTTGCAGAAAGGGAAAAGAAAGAAAATCCTCACCGTCTAATTATGTTGGTTACAGGCAATCAGACTCTTAGTCATATTCTGATGACTTTTATTTGACACTGATTGATTACGCTTTAATAGCTGCCCTGAGCACTTTCTCCGGTTGTGAGAAGAGAAGTTTTGGAGAATTATGCCGAGAATTACAGGCTCAGAGACCGCTGCTTGCAGGGCACAGCCGTCCCCCTCTCCTGCACTTGGGAGTCTCCTTCAAAGAGCGTTGGCCAAGAACCGGGAATGCACTAAAGGCAACGGGGCGCAATCGGACGGAGCCGGTGGGTGATCTGTGGCCGGATCCGTGTCCCAGCGCCGGCGGTGGCGGGTCCTGTGGGGCCGCGGCTCAGGGCCGTGCTCCCAGCATAGGGGTGGGGGACCCGAGAACCGGCGTTTGGAGAACCCACTTGAAACTGAGTTTCCAAAGAGGAGAGGAGCAGCAAAATACAGCTTTGAATACATTCTAATATCTCTTACCACACCGTAATGCTCATATAGCTGATAGCTGGGCAGTACTCACATGGAGGAGTCTGATGCAAGTGATAAAAACCTATTAGTAGATTTAAGATAGAAAAGCATATCAATTTTGAACACAGATGCTGAATATATCGCTGTAGGAAGGTATTATATTCACAGCTTGACCGTCCCGTGGCTGCTGACGGCACACGTGGAGCTCAGCAGGGCCACACCACGATTTCACGTGCTCTTCTCTGCCCTCTCCCGTGCTGGGCGGGAAAACCTCCCGCTGCCGAAAGGAGGGGGAAAAGGGTGATGGTAAAGTCTCACTTTCTAAGAAAACGTTGATCCCTCTACACAGGGAAAATACTGCGAAGTGCAGGAGGACCTGCTTCACTCGCCGTCGCTGCGGCGCGGTGACGGGATGAGCTGCATCCCGGGGGACGCTGGCCTGGGCGAGAGGCGTGTGCAGCGCCGGGGGACGCAGGACAGCCCGGCTCCTGGCTGGGAACGGCATCGCTGCGGGCCCCGTGCTGGATGAATCGACGTTGCTCCTGGGAAGCGTCCTGGACGCTTTCCTGTGCAACCTCATCTAGGTGTTCCTGCTCCGGCAGGGGGATTGGATTAGATGATCTTTTGAGGTCCCTTCCAATCCCTAGCATACTGTGATACTGTGATACTGTGATACTGTAATTTGGCCAGAATTTTTCTCTAATTTTTTTTTTTTTTTTTATCCTGTGGACCCAGTTTGCTTTTTCCCAAGTGGGAAGCAATGTACTCTTGTGTGAACCGAATGACAGAGTCTCTTAAAACGCCTTGAAAAGACCCAGCTTTGGGTTTCTCCCTGAGCTACGATGGCAGCCCGTGACCTTGCCATGGAGCAGTGGGGACAGCAGGAGCCTGGGGACAAGCGGGCACTGCGGGAAGGAGTGCAGCCAAGGTGGGGACAGGCAGGCAGGGAGCATCAGGGTACCCTAATGTGAACGTAATAAAGAAGAAATCCTTCCCCTTCAACAGCCAGAATATCACATTTTCAGATCTGTGTCATTCAGGAGATAACCCTGGTGTTTTCAGGTACCTGTGCCTTTAAAAGCTGTGTCCTTAATGCACTAATTACATTTTAACGCAGCAATAGGTTGGGAACAACAAGTCCAAACGTTTAGATTTTGTGGTTTTCTGCTCTGTTGCAGAGGGTGGAGAGCCTTCCTCTCGCTGACTCTGCTGCCCGGCTCCCAGGGGGAACGGCGCGGTACAACCTGCCTGGAGCAGAGCAGCAGCTCCATCCACCCCCTCGTCCCCCCCGAAAATCCGAGTGCCCGCACCCCCTCTGCCTGCTCCTGCCGGCTCCGGGGCCGGGCCGGGCGCGCGGGGCTGGACCAGCGCCGGCGGCTCTGTAGCGAAACACATCCCGAGTCATTTAGGAACTCGGGCAAACCACTTGTACAGAGTAATTGAAATACAGAATATCGCAGCTAAAATTCCTCGCGCCGCGTTTCGGTGGAGGGCTGGAAGCAGATAATCACTTCCTTTCGTGCGGAAAGTGTCGGCGGGGTCAGGGCTGATGCATTGTAAATCAGTGTCTCGGCAGGAACGGCACCTTGTTTTACTCAGCCCGCTCTCGCCAATTTGAAATTGATGTATTATTCTACAGCTCGTGGCTGCGGATGCTGCTCGGCGGGCAATCGCGTCTTCCCTTTGGCAGCCAAACTTTGACACAAAAGGCAGACCGAAACGTGGACTGGCTCTACGGCATCGCCACGCTGGGAACCCAAAGACGAGGTGGAATGAAAGTGTTTTCTTTCTTTCCTGAACACACAGCTAGCAGCTGGCCAATATTAGCTCCTCGGAATAGTCTACATTGAATGTTTCATCCTGTGGTAAACATTGATTTGGAGACCTGAGGCAATACTGCCAGGCTGAGGCCACCACCAGCTGCCCTCGCTTGCGTCCCACCTGAAAATAAATGCAATTTTCCCCAACCTCCCTTGATTTTTCTTTCTCGGCGGAGCCTCTTTTCCCTCTGACGTGGATACCTGAGAACAGCTGAATTGATTTAACAGCCCTCTGAGGTCCCTCTGACTACATTCCGCGTAAATTTGCTGTACCTTTCCAGCCTGGGAACGGCTGGACTGGGGATGCTGTGACCCTGTGGGCAACCGGATGGCTCTCACAGGGGGACATGGGCTGTCCTGATGCTGCCGCCCGCCCGCAAGGGACCCCGAGCACGCGGGAAAAGCTGCAGCCGAGCCTGTGGCTCCCTGTGGGAAGAGGATGGTGTGTGCGACAGCCTGGGAAGGCGCGAGGTCTGGGTTGGAAACGCGCAGGGCTCGCTCGCCCGCCCAGCGGCGTACCCCCACCCCGCCGGGGCCGGCTCCGCTCCTCGCTCCAGCCGCCTCGCGCCGATCCGCGCTCGGAGGGTTTTCATCTCGAATGTGGCAATTTCTGACGTTTCCCTAATTGCCTCCAGCGTCTTCCTCCGCTCTCCTGCCTCAGGCGAGGCTCCAACCCCCGTGAACCTCATCGGCCCCACGGCCGAGGGAAGGGCCGCGCTGGAGGGGTGGTTGGGATTCACGCGCTCCCGCCTGGCGCCCATTCCGCCCCCCAGCCTGAGCTCCCGCAGCGCGCACCGGGGGCGCTCCCACGCTCAGTCCTGCTTCGAGCCCAAGGACTTGTGGCTGCGCTGATTTTCTCCGTTGCTTTGGCTTTTTTTCTCCCGACCGCCGATAACACCACGGGAAAAGAAATGTCAAAATATAAAAGCTCTCCTTATTAGGCAGTAAATGATGATGGAGCCTGAGGAGACCTTCAGGAGAGACAAAAAGGTGGTGTTTAATTGCCAGTAGACACTACGAGGCTGCCCGTGCCTATGTACCTGCAGCTGCGGAGGGGGGTTAACTGTGGCAGTCTGCTGGCTTTTAGGGGGGCGAAATTGGGTCCATCCCACTAAATAATTATCTTTGCCATCCCTCTGCTGGCGAGGGCTCGCTGCCGGCACTGGAGGGCAGGTCCCAGCGCTGCCCTGTCCCCTCCAGAGGCCGACCCTCCCTTCCTACGCAGAGGTACAAGGTGATGTTTGGGGTTTGGCACTCGGGGGGGACCCACAGAAAAGCTCAGAGTAGGCAATTATTGTAAACCAAATATTCAGCATAAAGGTGAGCATCTAACCTCGGTCTTGGCAGAGTCCTCCCTGGCCTGGGGCTGCTCACGTGGCTGCAGCGGGATGGAGTGCACATCTGAACTGTTATAAAAAGTTATAAAAAGACATATAAAAGTTGCTTTTCTTTCCTCCATAGGTAAGTCCTGGACCTCTCTTTCTTTTTGGCCGGTAGCACTCTCTGCCCGGTGCCGACGTGCTGCCCCCGGAGCCGCGGCGCGGGTGAGTTTGGCGGGATGGGCAGCCGCCGGCAGGCACGGCCGATGGGTTCACAGCACCGAAGGCACGCGATGGCACGGCCACCACCTCTGCTGCAGCCTCAGCGAGCCGGGGCTCGGCTCTGCTCACGAGGGACCGGCGGCGACACGGCGGATCTGGAGCAAAACGGTGTGTTATCGAGGTGAGAAAAGGTGTAGGCTGGAAAGCAACCTGCGCTGCCCTCCCCTCCCCCCCCCCCCGCTTGGGTCCGGCTGCCGAAGGGAGATATCAGCTCTGCACATGAACGTGTGAGAACGATCTTTCACCGTCTTAGCAAAAAAAACCCCACAACCAAAGGAAGAAAAAGCCAAACCAACCCAAAGTGAGAATTTAATCTCGAACTCTTGCTGGTGGAGGCAAGGCTTAAACCAATAAATAGCAGAAATCCATCTTATAAACTCTGCAAGGTAAAGATGTGAAACGAGTTAGCTGTAGGTAGGCGTATGCCGGATGATGAAAGGCTTTCGAAGTACCTAAGGAGGAGAAGGACCACGGGGAGTAATAAACCAGGTGCTTAGCACGGTTTTAGGGAAGCTTTAGGCGTTGGTCATGGTGATGCTCTCGCTCTTCCCCGAAACAGAGCAGAGCTGGGAGAGACAGACTTTGCTTGCAGGGAAAACGCAGCGCGGGCCGTTTGAGGGACCGTCTCGGTAAGGAGCCCAAGGGATCTGCGGAGGAGCCCTTGCCGGGCGCTGGCTGCAGGCGTTGCTCTCCGGTGATGGATGGTTTGCACTCACCACCAGTGGGGCTGAACTTCTGGAGCCCCATTCCTGCCCCGCCGCAGCATCCGCCGGCAGCGCCTCCAGCCCCCGCCTCGGGGAGGGGAAGCTGCTGCCGCGGCACGGCTGCGCGCCGGCATTGCTGACGGTTGCACGCTGGCGTCCCGGCGGCCGCACGCTGGCATCCGTCCCCGGCGGGGGCCGGAGGGCGAGACCTTGTAATAACCAGCCCTGCTCTAAAAGTAATATCGAGCGCTTTTGGTTATCTGCGGCTGGGAACACACCCGGCTTCAGATATTCCGGTCTATGTAATTGAATTATTTAGGGGCTGGCGTGGCGTGATGAAATAGGCTTTCTTCCTATTTTTAGGTTTCCATCTACAGGGCTGGAAATTACAGCCATTAAAATGTTCTATTAGTAATGATATATAAAGGGGAAAAAACTGATCAGACTTTTCTAGTGCACATAGAGCATTAGGATATCATTAATTTTAATGATAGAGCCCAAAATTACAAAGCTATTACAATCATACTTGAAGTTTCCAAAAAAAAAAAAAAAAAAAGAGAGAATCATTCTAAATTATTGCTAATGAGTAAAAAAATATTTAAATCATATTTAACAGACCTTAAAATTATAGCCGATATTGCCATGAGCTAACAACAGCTTTGGCCGCGTTTGTTGCCTGGTGCGCACAAACACCCCGCCCGGCGCGAGGAGGCGGCGAGGGGCGGCCAGGGGGGTCTGCCAGAAGCGCTTGTGGAGGCGAAGGTGGGGAGAGACCCCCCCTCCTCTAAGGGCCCCTTTGGGGCTTTAATTCCACCACGCTCAGCCCGTGCTGTGGGATTCCCTGCTGTCTGGAGAAGGTGGGCATCGTCCCAGCGCGTGAAGACGCGTTCATGGTTTACCGGGGAGATGGCACGTCTCTCCCTTCCTCCTCAGGGTTAAAAGCGGTTTCCAAGTCCATCGGCTGCTGAGCAAAAAATATAATTACCAGTCCTGTACGCTTTAAAGTAGCAGCAATTAATGTCCCTTGGAAGACTGCAGATTTTTATCTTGTTTTTCTTTTAAAGAAGGAATGACTAAGGAACAAAGTCCTTCGACACAGCAGATGGGGGAAAAGGAGAAACTCAAAACCAGAAATCCCGGAGGCTGCGGCAGCTGCTTGTGGTGCTGCGGCACCCGGGGAAGCGGCGGGGCGGGATGTGCCCCCGGCCGGGCGAGGGGGCTGCCGCTGCCCGCGCCGTGCCTCCGGGAACGCGGGCTGCTGCGTTCGCCGAGGCGGCTGGCGGTAACTCAGTGAGCAGCCCCCGACCCGCGATGCCCTTCAGACGCAGCCCCAGTCGCTGCGGAGCAGTGCTGTGGACGAGGGACAATTTACTGCCTTGTCCTCGAAAGCCCCGGTTGTCTCCGAGCCACCCAACTCTTGACTCGCTTGTGCAAAATTCTGTACTGTGCAAAGCCACCACGCTGCCTGCTGCCCGAGTTCGGCTCGCCCGCCCGCGTGCTGTGCTTCGTTTCGTGGAGAGCGTGTAGAGCTCGGAGGGAAAAGCCCAAACGCGCGCGGGCCGATGCGGGCAGGCGTGTTTCTACCTGCGCTAACCCGGGGCTGCAATTTCTCTGCGTTACTAAACCCGTGTCACTAAACTCGTTACTGAGATGGGGCCAAAGCATGGAGACGTCTCCCAGCCGCTGGCCAGGTCGTGCCGGGGGGTTTCCAGCTCCGTCCCCTCCTTCGGTGGCCCCACTGCAGCGGGTACCTCCCCGCACCCCCTCCCTCCTGCTTTGGGAAAAAAAAAAAAACAAAACAATTGTGTGGTTTCAACCCACCTGCAAAGGTTGGCTCAACCTCCCCCAAAGCCGCGTCTGGGTGGGAGAGGTGCCCGTGGGACGGGTCCAGGAGCAGAGGGGTGATGGGGACGCAGCGGGACACGAGCACCGCATGGTCCCGCCTGTGCCCAGCGCACCCCCCGGGGCACACGGGCCGGACGTGCTCTCCTGCCAAAGGTGCAGATGCAGGAGAATCTGCTCCGTTTTCGGCAAGAGTGTTTCCCCGGGGCTTTGTGCTCTCGTTGCTGCCTCAGAACCCGCAGAAACACCGCTGGTGCGGGGAGGGCTTCCCGACGACGAGCTCGTTCTGAGGGAACGCGTTCTGCGCAGCCACACAGGTACCGCAAAGGGGGTTGAACAGGCTCAGGAGCAGACCCAGGAGCGGCCAGACCCCGTGGGGACACACCGCCGGTGAGCCGTCTGTCCCGCTGCCGGCACTGCCGTGTCACCTGCGCCTGCGGCTGGCAGCCTTGGGCAGCTTAGCATCCCGCCGCGCCCTCCCACGGGAAAGGCGTATTTACGGAAACACCGGTGTTCTGGAAAAGAGAGGCTGTGTTTCTCGGTGCCCCGTGGCCGGCAGCAGACCTGCCCTCCCGGGGCTGCCGTGCCGGCGTGAAGCGTGCCGTGCCGGGCCGGCAGAGGGGTGAGCTACCGCTTCCCGCTGCCTTCCCCGCTCTCGCCCCGCGCTCGACAGGGCAGCCCGTCTTCCAGGGGGGAAAGGCGCCCACGGGCATCTCCTGCTCCTCCCCAACGTCTCCAGGGAGACTTTATTTCTTTACACTTCGGAGTAAGTCCGCTCGTTTCCGGCTGAGTTGCAGGTGTCCAGCGGCAGCGGATTTTGGGCAGGGACAGACCCTTCCCTTTGGAAAGGACCAGCGGGGCCGGCAGCTCCTCGGTGCCAGCTGTGCCATGGAACAGCCAGCCTCGGCGTGACCGCAAAGCCGATGCCGGCTCTTCCCACGGCAACCGTGAGTCTGCTTTGACCTCCAGCCTCACGACGCAGCGACGTGCTTGCCAGGCACGGGAGAGAAGGAATGTGGGGGGAAAGCAGTAAGTGGAGACATGTCTCTAAGGGAAAGCCGTGCCTGCCGAATCTCCCGCCGCTCCGGTTTGCCGGCTGCGGTCCCAAAGCTCCGTGAAACATCTCAGAGCAGAATACCCAGAATAAATACATTGGCTCATAATGGTCTATGCAACATTAAAACTGTTTTCCAGATACCTGATATTTGAGACGTTGCAATAAAAGGGTCAAAAACTTTTCAAATTCATTAGGCCGTCCCCTCAAAATAGCTGCTTCATTAAGTGCCGCGGAGACGGGCAATAACGGGAGGCGAAGCAGAGAGCCCCGGAGATTGGATGCACACACGGTGCTGATAAATGGCTTCTCTGTGGCTATCCCAGAGCCGGAAGGGGAAAAATGCCATCCCACGCTTGAACAGGTCTGGAGTTTAGTGCGAAAACTCAGGAACTGCCTTGGCCAGAATAAAACGTCGCTGTTTCTTGCCTTGCGGGCAGCAGTGTGCCCTTTGGCAGAGGGGCTGCCAGAAAGCATGCCAGTCGCCTGGAGGGAGCTGCCTGGCATCCAAAGCTCCTTTGTCCCTCCTTGGTGCGGCCACTGGCCCCGCTGCCCGGGGTGCCCCGTGCCCGGGGGTCCCCGCACGCCCACCCGGGGTAGTGGGGTGCACCGGTCCATCCAACCTCTTCAAGACGCGGAGAGGAGCCACGGCTTCGGGTTCTGCATCCTCAAAGATTCAGCTTGGTCGGCTCCGGCTGCAGATCTGGGATGCACAGTACGTACCGGCACCGAACCGCCGTCCCCTTCGTGATGGATAAGGGGGAGGATGAAGACAGATGGTTTTCTCTGACCAGGGTAATAGAGTCAGCAATTCCACTTGGCTAAGCACATGGCTTTTATGATGTCCCCGCGCAGTGTTGAGCAAAACACCCCGGTGGCAGAAGATGTATAATGCTATCTGTGGAACAGTCTATTTTCTAAATGGAAGCTTGCTATTTAAAAAGAAAGCACTTTAACACTTTGGAAAATATGAAGGTCCCCAAAGCTGAATTTTTGAGTGCTCATTTTGCAGCTTCCAAAGAAGCCGAGTTCATTACCGAGCAGCAGCGAGCGCCGGGTGGCACCGCTCCAAGCAGCACTTAGCGTGCGCATAACTTTAAGCAGACCCACAGTCCCAGCGTAGTCGGAGGCATTACTCGCATCCTGAAAGTTAAGCATCCGCTTAACTGAGTTTTTTAACATTAAATTTTTTATTTTTATTTTTAACACCAAGACTGGCGCCAGATTCGTTCCCGGACTCACCCTGACCCTGCGAGGCAGCTGTGGCCGGGGTTCCCGCGGTCCCCCGCTGTCCTGGGGGCTCTCCCTTGGAGTCACAGCTCTGCCGTCAGCGTTTTCCGTACTTGTCCTCGACAACGCCCAGGCGCTTTTTGGTCTCTGGAAAGCACAGGCTGAGATAAGTGCCCCTCGCTCAAACACGTCCTTCACCAGACGCTGCTCTCGCCGTCCAGCAGTGGGACTTCTCACGACAGCACGCCCACGCCGACCCCGCGCTCGCCAAGGGCTGGCCAAGGACACCCGCCAGCGCCAGGTTCAGAGCCGCCCAACGGCAAGGCTTTTCATCCAGTTTTTCACTCATTTTGCACGGTGGATGCTCCCGCTGTCGTCCCTCCGAGTGGAAACACCTCTCCCCGGCGCCCTTCCCCGCGGCGCTGCACGACCTCCCGGCAGCGCTGGCATCCTCGGCGTCCTTGTCAGGGCAGGAACACGTTCGTGTGCTGCTCTTGCCCTTCCCTCTGCCGAAACTCAGGCGAAAGCCGGCTCCTGCGTGAAGCAGAGCACGCAGCGGGCTCAGCCATCGCCTCCTTTCCCACCTCTCCTGGAAGCCGCGGGACGACGGCAGCTCGAGCACAGCACCCGGACGTTTGGTGCAAGTCCGCCCTGGTTCGCTCCGCGGGAGCCAGCCAGCTCCATGGTATCTGTAAATTCAGGCTGAGCTTCACCAAATCTATTTGCTTGATCAGATTGATGTAGCAATTCCGGGACGAGGTGAATAATGAAAATGACTCATGAATATTTCATTTTTATAAATCACATAATTCATATCTATTCACAAATATTTGCTTTGCCTTATAAACCGGATGAATAATTTACAGAAATATGCAGCAAATATTTTAAAGAAAATATGAAATTCATCGACTACATTAATCAACAAATATTATTCAACTTATATTGGTTTATCTTGCTGACAGATAAATTCTCTGTTTATGAGAGGAGCCGGAGGAGCAGGTGACATTTCCCGTATTAAAACAGGAGGAGATGAAGCTCGTTTCTTCCCACGACAGAGTTATTTCACACTCGCGGCTCAGTCTCAGCCGCAGCGGTCCGGGCAGGGGACCGATCCACAGCTCCAGGAGCCGCTTCCCGCTCTGCGGCCAAATTCTGGGGGGACCAAAGGGCTTCTGGAGCCCGGGCTGGCCCTGGCCCATGGCCTCCAGCGTCTGCTCGCCTGCGGCAACGAAGCCCACACCGCGGGCAAGCAGCCACCAAGAAACTTCCTTCCGCACCCCCCTCTTCTCGCCGCCTGAGAAGGGAGTACGGGGGTTTCACCACCCACAGCGGCTTTGGAGGAGCTGCCTCTTCTCACTGGAAAAACATAGAGACCTCTTAAAAAAAAAATGCCTTTGCCCACAGCTGATAAACGAATGCCAACACAGGGGGCTGAAAACCCCGACGCCTCCGAGCCGGCTCAGCTGCCCTGGGCACAGTCAAGACAAACAAAGCACAGATGTGTATTAACAGAAGGGCTGTTTGAAGAGAGGTGGGCTGCAGGGGATGAAACGAGAGCTTACTGATACCACTTTTACCAAAAGAAGTATTTTTATCTGGAGAAAATAGCAGTGCCTCAGCTTTTTTTTTTTTTTTTTTTTTAATTATTTCCTCACCTTTTCAGTTTCGTTCAGATAACAGGACTCGGCTACACCAGCAGGAGCAATCACTGCAAAGACTTCACTGGAGGCTGAAGGGAAAGAGAGGAATGTCACTTTTTGCATTTCTGGTTTCCACTGTTGGGGCTGCACGGCACTGCTGCCCCCCGGTCCCTGCAGCCCCCCCGTCCCTGCTGCCCCCCCGAGCCGGGGCAGCAGTGTGCCTCTCCCGGCTTTGCTCGGCCAGCAGCTCTGACAATAAGCAGCAAATAAACTGTTAAGTTTTCTAATTTTACAGTAATTCCCTCAATTATTTAGCTTTTTTTTTTTTTTTTTGAAAATCAGCTGCTTAAACAGAGTATTAAGCGACTGCATTAATCCACCTGTATTTGGATGATAAAGTGATTAACCTGACGTATGCAAATACCACGACGGTTGGGCGACGGGTGCCCCGGCGGAGGTGGGGGCTTTGCCGCGCGGTGCCCTGCCGAGGGCTGGGTACCCGGGGCAGGCAGGAGGGATGCGCAGGGATGGGCACGGCATCCATCTCCTCCTGAAAAGGTCGTCTCGGCCGCTCCAAATTCATTCATCACCCAGCTTCGTGGCGGGGGCTCGCCTGCTTTTCCTTTTCCCTGCTTGTGCAGCGAGGGGGGAGGGAGGATGACTTTCCCCTCCCCTCTTTCTTAATCAGTTCGCAGCGCTTTGGGATTGCTGCTTGCAGCCCCAAATTCCCGGGCTGGAGCAAACATTTCCCACCTCTGCTCTTGGGTGCCGGGAACCTCTCCCGGGGGTGAGAGCGGAGGGGGTGGGCAGCGCTGGGGGCGCTTCGCATGGACTCATCGCAGCCACGCCGGAGAGGCTGCCAAGCGAGAGCCCCTCTCTCCCCGTCAGCTCTCATTTTTGCAGCCCAAACATCGAAGCTCGGAGCCAGCGGCTGCGAACTTGCAAGAGGGATTGGGGAGGAACGCGGCCGGAGGAGCTGCGCAGGGCGAAGACGCAGCGGTGACAGCGGGGGAGGCGGCAGGGGCCCCCTCCGCTCCCTTGAAGGGGGCGGTTGTCACTCCGATGAGGGGCTTACATCCCGAGGCACTCGGTGGCCGTCCCAGCGCGGGAAAATGGGGCTTCGGTACCTTTCCACATGGGAACTGGGATCAGCAGAGCAAGAGGGCTCTGCCGCCGCCTCCTCTTCCTTCGCAATGCGGGCACGAGGCGAGGAGGGGACGGGGCAGCTTCGTGGTGCCTCAACTAAACACGGCTTCTTAGAGACCCCCCCGGCCCGAGTTCAGCAGGGACCGGGCGCAAACGTCGGGGGTTGAGATGGATCCCGAGGAGCGGGGCCGAGGCCGCCGGCGTTGCTGCGTGCCGGTTTCCGCAGCCCAAAGTGAGCAAAACCTGACGTCCCTTTTTAGTATTCCTGCCGTTCGCAATGTCTCCCGAACTATTCATCTGTAACATTTGTAGGCCTATTAAGAGGGAAATACAATTTCATAGTCACAGATAAGAGATTAGACAGATCAATTCCTCCCCGCAAAACGGGCTGAGAAAAAACCCGTTTCCAAACCGTGATGTAGGAGGATTTTGTTCTCCTGGTTTATTGAGCTGGGGGGTCCTGCCACCAACTTTTGTGGTCGTGTTCTCATTAAGAGAGCGAGAAGTTCGTGGCCTAAATAATAAAATAGCCGTTGGGGCAGCTGGGGGGCCTGATGTTTGAGAATCTTCTGGGGGAGCTGAGCTGGGCCCCCCTTTTGGCAGGCAGCCTGCCCCCGCTTCCAGGCTGCCGGCTGCGGAGCGGCTTTCTCCTTCATCCCTCATCCCCTTTCCTGTCTCCGAGGTTTGAGCCGGCAGCGTTTTTCCCCCCGAGGGTCGTGGCCACCCGGCACAGCCATTCCGGTATCAGGGAGCGCGTGGTGTGCCGGCGTGCCGCGGCGGGGAGCCGAGGGGACTGTTACGGTACAACATGACACGCTGTGTGAGGCTGTAAGAAGAGAGGCTGTCAAAATATTTAGCGGCAGAGTTAAACTGAAACCACTACACCCGCAGATGGGGAATTCTGCACAATGGCTCTCAAAAAAACCCCTCAAACACTCGCGAAGAACGCTGCCGCGCCGGTGCAGAGCCGTTTCCCCACGCGTGCCCGGCCGTGACCCGCGGCGAGCGGGAGGCGGTGGCTCTGCTGAGATGCTCAGCTCAGATGCGGGAACACATCCCTTCCTTTGGGTCAGGCGGACGTCAGAGCAACTTATGCACAGACCTGCGTGGAAGGCGATGGGTTTGGTGAGCTGTTTGCACGGTCCCAGCATGCACGGGAAACCTCCGGCTTCCCCCGGCCCCATCGGCGAAGGGCATCGCCGACAACCACCGCAGCGGGCAGGGGAGCGGGTGTCGTCGGGGCAGAGCAGAGGAAGCGGAGCCGGTCCGGAACGGCCGGGAAAACGGCTGAGACACCACCGAGAGGGCTGCGGGGCCGGTGGGAGGGCACCGTTCCCCCGTGGTGCCTCCTTCGGGAGGACCGGGCCCCGAGTCATCCCCCGGCGCCCGCGCGCTCCTCAAACCTGCGCACGGCAGCTCTGTGCCGGAGAACCCTGAATTATTTATAGCCTGTTATCATCCCCTAGGTATTATTTGTGTAACCATTAGTTTCTGTAAAGTGTATGAAAGGAGCTGTAAAATATCAAGCATCTCCTCACTTCAGTTGGGAGCTGATTATTTTCCTGCCTGATTTACCAAGCTCCGTCTCAGCAACTTATTAACCCTTTGCGACTGTCGGCGGTGGAGGAGCGCGAGCACTCCGGCGCCTTGTCAGCCCTCCGTCGCTCCCCCAGGCAAAGCCTGGGCTCCTCGTCCCCCCGAGGCCAGCCGCGGGCGTCGCAGGAGAGGAGGGAGCGGGGTTCTTCGCTCCCACGCTGGAAGCTTTTGTGCTGGCAAGAGGTGCACCTGACTGGAAAGCAGTGGCTCTTCTCTGGATAAATACATTTTAAAAAAAAATGATTTATTCAATGGTATAATGAATTCAGTGCCTTTTAAATGTGACAGTGGGTAAAATACATCGTCCTTCCACAAGCTTAAATGTCATCTGTAAAGATCAGGCTTTCTCTTCCCTCCTCCATGCTCATCGGCCATTCTTTAATTTACTGCTTGATTTTTAGAGGGGCTTGGGGCAGCAGGGCTGGTGTGGCTCCCGGCATCCCCCCGTCCCCGCATCCCCCCCGTCCCCGCATCCCCCCCGTCCCTGCTTTCCCCCCGTCCCCGCATCCCCCCCGTCCCCGCATCCCCGGGCACTGCCCCAGCCCGACGAAAGGGAAATGAGGGGAGAAGCGCTTGGGGTGAGAAAAGCAGAACCCCCGCAGCTCAGCAGGCTGCCCGAGAGATTAACGCCTTGTAGGGGTTTCTGGGTGATGGTGACGCGTTTCTTTTCACGGCCAAGTCAGCAAAACAAAACAGAATTACACTTCAATGTAAATTTAGAGCCGACCAAAAAATAAAATAGAAATGACAAAGCGGACTAGAAAATAGCCCTCAAACTCACTTAGCGCAGACACGACAAGAGGCTCGGACAAGGCTTGAGAAATTACCCTAGAAAACCAGCACTTCAGAAACCAAATAAACTGTTCCAAAGACACAAAAAAAAATTACCCCGAGCAAGCTCATATTGATTGCAGGCACTGAACCAAATTAATAACGCGCACACGGTGCCTGCTCTGCATCCACCATCCTCAGCGACTTCACCACCACGAGGTCTCTCCTCCTCCTCCTCCTCCTCCTCCTCCCCCCCACGCCGCCCCAGTCCGGCCCTCACGTTGTCATGAAGAAAGGAGAGCAAACCAGCATTTCACTGCGTTTCTCCAATCCTTTCCACCCACAAGCTCCGGGATAGAAATAAAAGGCCTTCGCCTGCAGCAAATTCATCACACAAAGTCTCCCCCACCCACCTGAGCTGGTGCACGCGGGATCCCCCGCGTTATTTCTGCAGGTCAAGTGTGTTGGGACAAGCAAACGGTGTCGCAAAGGTCGGCACGGCTGGGCAGCCTCGGAAAACGCACCCGAAACCCAAAACTTATTATTAAGTGAATTACCTGGAAGGATAAGCGGACGCCGCAGGTAGCGCAGCGCGGGCGAGCTTGCGGGAGCGCCCGAGGAGCGAGGGTGCGCTGGGGGCGGGAGATAAGGCGGCTGCTGCGGGGAATACAGATGCGCCTGTCTTCTTTGGGAGGGAGCAGCCTAAAATCAAAGGAAAAGAGAGATAAGAGCAGAAAGAGAGAGAGGCAGAGGGGAAACCCAGGGAGAAAGCAAATAGAAACTGAAAATACAGAGAAAACTGTGGAAACAGCAGTATAAACACGATCAGTCGTTACCCAGAGCGTGTGTGTGCAGCTAACGAAGCAGAGAGGAGTCATTACCTCTGACATCCCCCAACACTGTAGTTTGGGGCAATATTTCCTGCACAGGTGCCGTTCCCACAGAGGCTTTTATGTTTTCCTCCTTCAAACACCATCTTTCTCCTTCTCTCCCTGCCAGGGTTGACGCTGGCATTTTTGTGAGGATGATTTTTCTTCCGCCGTCCGTTTGGCTCGGCTCACGTCGCCACCATTTCTCATGCCGATCCCCCCCATCCCTTTTGCGAGGGGCGTTGCGCTCAACCGCACAGGCTGGAAAACGGGGGGAAAACAGGGAAAACCATTAAGAAATGCAATAAAAAGAATGGTCTTTCTTTAAAATCATTTAACCAATGCGATTACTGCCCATAATAATCAGAAATTTCATTTAGGAGTCCCCTATGAGCCACTGCTGCTGACCAGCGGCCAGCGGACCACAAGCCCAGCACAGCAGAAGATGCTCGGACCATATTTTGGGCTGTTTGCTCCCCTTTCCCTTTCGCTGCTGCCTCAGTCGGCTCGGAGGGGAGCCAGCCACGCCATGGCTAATTGCTCAAGCCGGCTGCCAGTCACGACCCCCACGGTGTTTTCGGTGCCGGTGGGAAGCAAACAGCAGCCACCGGCCACGGCGGGACCACGAGCTGCTCCGGAAAAGGAAACGCAGTATTTCAGGTAAAATTATTGTTCCTAAAAATTTCCTATTACGATACAACTCTGAGCTTGACAAGCAAAAGAAATGGGAAAGCAGAGCAGCAGCAATTGGCTGTGCGTTAATTAGTCAGCCTTATCTCGGGAATATATTAGCCCCGATGGCGCTCGCGGTGTTGGAACAGACCCGGCAGCCGAGAGCCTGCCCGGCTGGGAGCGGGGTCGGGGCTGCAGAGCCGTGCCGGACACGCCGGTTCCCCCGCCTCGGGCCGGCGTTCAGCATCCCGCAGGCTAACCTAAGCAAGATCATTTCAGTCAAACCCCGTCTAACCAAAGCTTTTCTCCGGGCCCGCGAGTAGGAGCAGGCGATGATGGATACAGGTGACAAAAGTGCAATTGGAAATTTGAGCGGCGGCCGAACACCAGTGGGGCTGTGGGGATGCCGACGCTTCCCAGACGGGGAAATATTGCTGCTCGGTGAGTGGCTCCGGCCGCCTGCCTGGGGTGGCCGTTGGCCATCACCACCCATCGCCCCGCCGGCCGGGAAGCCCCTTCCTCCTGTGGAAGCCTTTACCTCCTGTGGAAAACCAAGGAGCCGTTGGAAATGCCGGCAGAAGGGAAGGTGGCCGGGAGGAAAACTCTCAAGGCTCCACACGGACGGGTTCAGGCGAGTGCGGCAAAGGGGGAGGGGCACCGTGCAAACCCCTCTGCTGCCGGCATTGATGGAGCTGGCCGGCAGGAAAAATAGAGCAAACGCTCAATTTCCAGCTTTGATTTAGCACTGAGAGAGAGATGTATGGATCAAGAGTCGCCTCACCTCCCGAAAGGTGACGGTGAAGTCCACACGGCCCTCGTCACCTCGGCTCGCGCAGCAGAGCGGGTTTCCCGCAGCGGGAAGGGAGGGGATGCCCTGTGCCCGCCGGGCACCGCTCCCCCGGGACGCGCACGGGCATCGCCGGACGCCAGGCTGAGAAACCGCCCGGCCTAAAGCAGCAGCTGGTACACAGGGGGGGAAAAAAAAAAAAAAGAGGGGAAAAAAAGTTTTCCTTTCACATTATTGATCCAACTGTAGTAAAAACTTCACGTTTAATATGCACGACCTGCTCCATGCACGCCACGCTAATAAATTGGTGGAACATCTTGCAGAGCTAAATCATTAGGGGGTGGATGAAACACTAGGGGCCAGCTGTAAATGCAAGGGGAAAAAAAAAAATTAAACTAGGCACATAAAATATGAACCAATTTTCTCATCTTGGCTAATAGATTTTAAATGGGAAACCTGACCATGGATAAGCACCGAGAATATTAAAAATTTGGGTGTTGCTGGGGCCCGACCTGGATCGGTAAGGGAAGGGCGAAGCGTGATGAATGCTCCCAGGAACGCGATGGAGGGTATGAGCCTTTATTAGCTGTTACATTAAAAACTCGCTGCCGAACAACATGCCTTTTAGAGCTCTCGTTTAAAGGTGTGTTGTAGCTTGCTGCTTCCTAATTACCTTGTATGTTCTGCATAATTTTTGTTTTTAATTTCAGATGGGAAAACACCATAAACTTGCTAATTAATTACATTTTAACCCCGGCACATCAGCTGAAGCACACGCTTTGCCGTGCAACCTCTCCTCTCCACGGCACTCCACGGGAATCGTCCTCCGAGCCCAGCGCCCGGGCAGCCTCCAGCCGAGCGGCCGGGTTTGCCGGGCATTTCACCAAAACCACTGGAAAACAAAGGAAGAAGAGAACAAGCAGCCGGGTAACCTCATTTTCGGCTACGGCAGCAGCCGCTCACCACATCTGTCCCCGTGCGGTGCGCGGCCCCGGCGGAGGCTGCGCGGGAGCAGAAACCGCTGCGGAGGTGACATTAACCGGTGATTGATGGACTTCATATTTCAAAAGCCCATGAGCTGCCGACGAGAAAATGTTTAGAGAATCTAAAGCAGCCAGAAGTACCACCGGGGATGCGTGGGGGGTAAAAATAATAAAATAAAAAGGCAAAAAGGGAGAGGAAGGAGGCGGCACCGACGAACCGGCCGCCGGCTCCCTGCTGGCCCCAGGGCTGGCTCCCAACCCCGCCGGCCCGCGGCTCGTCCCTGCAGGCTCCGGGTGCCAGCCCTTCCCTCTGCTCCTCCCGCTTCTCCTGCCGCCCCCGTTCTCCTGGAAAACATCCAGCTCAGGTGTACCTGATCCCATCCCGGTCTGCGTCTGGTACTCTTTTAGGTGAGGGCAGAGCAGACTGATGAATCCGGGGGGAAAAAGCCCCAGATGAAAACTCGGGCGATCCGGGCAGGCGAATGACTCGCTTCGTGGCATGCCGAGCTGGGAATTATTATTTTTTTCTCTTTTTTTTTTTTTTTATGAATCATTCATGTTTTCATCAACTTAAAAAGCAAACAGGCAAATGTAAACATTAGGATTTTTAAATGGGAATACATTGATGCGAAAGCAAATAGAGGTTTGATTTCCTTTCCTTTAATTCCTGGCGAGCGCATGTTAATGAGAAGGTGTTCTGCTGACAGAAGCGGGGGTAATGGGAGGCGCGGCAGGACTGGCGATGAGGAAGGGCAGCGAGGGGCTGCCCGACGGCGCCGTCCCCATCCTGCCCCACACACAAAGGTCTGGGGCGACGCGTCTGTGTGTCCCCCGAGAGGCGTGGGGTGAGGGCGACACACGGGTTTGGGTGGCAGAGAGGCTCAGGGCTGCACAGCGCAGCCCCGGTCGAGGGGTGCATCCCTCGGGGGAGTCTCTGGGGACCACGGCCGGTCCCCACCGCGCTGCGCCACGTGCTGCCAGAGCCCCGGTAAGCTGTTTACGCCCCTCACGCTCCATCAATCATTTTTTCATAGAGTTGGAAGATTATAGCTTCTTATACTCTACCTCCAGTCCGGCTTGTCACGGGAAAACTCCGGGGAGAAATTCGCAGAGATGTATTAAAGCCATCTAACACTTTCTCCATGGCAACTGGGACCGGTGCAAATCCCATCAGCTCTGCCTAGAGCAGGATGAGAGCTCTTCCGCAGCTCTTCCAGGCGCCCAGATACCGGCAGATAGAGGGAAAACGCCTTCATTAGCTGGAGATGCCTCCCAACTATAAGGCACAATAACGCGTGATTAACGCCAAAGTATTTATCACTTATGAAATACATTTGTCTGTGGCTCCTCGGGAACTCACGCCTGCCCTGGCCTTTTCCTCGCTCGCCTGAGTGATCTTCCCTGAAGGCGCACATCCCGGTGCTCGAGCAGATGGAGAAGGAGAAGCGATGCGGTTGGGCAGAGCGCGATCGCAGCTGCATGCGGGACACCCCTAAATTGCCTGACAAAGATCAAATGAGGGCGTATTTATAACAATGCATAATTAATAACACTATTATTAGTTTCAGAAGTCTTGACCTCTGTTTGTTGTGCTGTCCTCAGCATGGCTGGGAGCCTCCAGAGGAAGGGGGAGAAGGAGCTCCTGCTGCAAGGAGCAGATTCCGAGTGTTTAATGCTAAAAGTTACAGCCACAGAGTACGTGGAAGGTCTTTAAAAATAGCTCGAGGTCTGTGTGCGCACAGACGACATTGTGAGCGAGAGGGATGCCCTACATTTCCCGGCTCGCTTAATCCCTCAGACTGATGACAAAATCCCCGCTCATCCTCCTGCTAGGTGAGCTCCCCGTTCCATCTCCGAGAAGAACCCTTCCCGTAATTAAGGGCTTCACCTTCCCCAGCAGCCGCGGGCTCGGGGGCCTCGGGCTGCTCCCCCCCCCCCCCGCAGGAGCAGGGCACCTCGCGGGGTGCAGGAGCCGGCCGGATGCCGCACCGGAGCCGGGCTCGGCCGCGGTGGCGAGCAGGTCTCCGCAGGGACCCGTGCCCAGTGCAGTGGCAACCTCGGCGTGCTGCCGCGTTGGCCGCGCTGCTCGCGCAAAGCCGAGGGGAGCGAGGGCAGGAGGAGCGGGGCTTCGCTGACGCTGTCTGGTCAAAAGCCTCGCTCTCCGAGAAAGAAAACCAACTCGTTTGAACCACTGGAGCGAATCTGCAATTTGATTTCAACTCAACCTACCACCAAACTGCCAGGGAGCCAAGCCCTTTGAAGTCTGCCATGTCCAATCCATTATTAATCATTGTAAATCTGGTATAATCTCTACAAGCGTATTCCGCTCCCTACAAATAGGCTGGTGCCAACTTGCTCTAATAAATCCTGCGTCAGGGCAGCTATTGTGTCTTCTCTTCGTGCAGCATTTCCCAGCAGAAATATTTAAACAATAACAGTCTCTATTTGGTGCAGTCACTTTTGTTTTAGAAGACTACGGTCTAACATGTAACAGATTTAGAGCTTACAGAAAAGCTTGGATTTACGGCGTGCTTTCTTTCTGATGCTTTTTGTTTCTAATAATCCCTGTGAGGCATTAAACATCTCCATTTGGGTTCCTAACTTCATGCCAAAGCAAGGAAACTATGTTCTTCTTCCTACCCAAAACTTGGGGCAAAACCGAGAGTTCTAGTGAAAAGGAGCATTGCCAAAAAAGGAACGTAGCATCACCTCCCCGCGGACTAGAAACGACCTGCTGGTTCCTCTGGAGAGCTGGGACGGCCCACGGGGAGAGAGGGGAAGAACTCTGGTGCATGAGGAGCGCTCTGCTTGGAGCAAGGACGCCCACGGGGCAATACATGGCAGAGTTAGTGAAAACCAGTGAGTTCCCTCCTGCTACCTTTGTGAAGCAGACCTTGAGGATGAAGGTAAGGTTTTATGAATCTTTTCCCCGTAATGAGTTTTTCACACAGCCTGCGAGGAAGACGTTTGCTGCTTGGGATGAAAGGCAACGCTGCCGTGGGTAAGGGAGCACTGGCTGCAGAAGTAGCCCATGATAGCGACAACCTTCACAATGAGAGGCTTAAAGCCACAGAAAATGACTCTGGGAACTCCAGAAATACCCGCTAGCATCAGCATTTTACTGATACACCGTCACACGCTTCCTCGGCCGCAGCCCGGCAGCGTGGCTGTCTGCACCGTCGGGTGATGCTCAAAGGCAAGGCAAGACTCAGCGTTCGGAGGGACCAGCTCCCCACGGGCAAGAGAGGGCAACCAGCCAAAAACCCCCAAAGTGAGAACACGCAAAAAAATTCAACCCCAAAATACACACTGGCCAGAAAGAATCAAGCACAAGAGTAAGAAAACCAACCCCTGAATTGTACAGGGGGATACGCAGATGAAGGAGGTTCGTACCCCGCGCTGCTGCCCAACACCGTATACAAACAGGAGCTGCATATACAAACAACTGCAGGAGGTTTATCAACTCTTACTTCTCTCGCAGTCTGTCCCAGACAGCCTCCGGGTTGTGTGAGCACCTGGCGAGGTTTGTTTTGAGCAAAGCCAGTCCCTCAGCGGAACTGGGAAGCTCCGAGGTCTGATACAGACTCCGACATCTCTCAGATGTGTGACACTTTCCCCGCAAGAGTGTGTGGCTTTGCTGCACAACCCCGTCTGCAGCAGCCTCTGGCGCGGGTGCCAGCGCCAGGAGCCCGTCTCTCCATGCTGGCAAACGTTGGTGCCAAACAGCTCCGGGCAGCGCGGCTGGGCGGGAGCAGGGGGGAGCCCGGGCTGCTCCCCGGGACGCTCGGGGGGACTCCTGCACAGGGGTGGCACAGTCAGCCCCGCCAGAGCTCCTGGGGCCAGATGCTAACCCGGGTCTTTACGGAGAGATTTAATCAGTAAGATGCTAAGGGCTCCTCCCCGCTCACCACCCGCCTCGACCGCAGAGCCCGAGCAGCGCTCATGACGGGGACGGCACTGGCCCCGCTGCGGACGCTCACCGCGTGGCTCCTTGCCGTGAGCACAGCCAACCCGGAGAAGGAGCTGCGAGAGGCTGTTCATCCGAACGACAGCTTGTTTCCTCTCTCGCTGACAAAGGGGTCGGAGCTCCAAAAGCAATCTAGCCTGGGAATAAACATCCAAGTACCCACTGCGAGGGCTGAGGCGCTGAGCGAGCGAACTCGGCTTCCAGGCACTCGGTTTGCACTTGACTTCCTCAGCTGGCGGCAGCTCACAGCAGACTAAACGCTCTCCAAGAGGAGCAGCTATTTCCTACCCGTGCCAAGGACTCCGGCCAGAAAACGCTTTTTTCCCCCCTCCCCTGATGCTGCTCATTAATTTTGTTTGTTTGTTTTCCTTTTTTTTTTTTTTTTTTTTTTTTAAAGCTTTTGCCAGTGCCACAATTAGGATGCAATTAAAAAGAAAAAAAGCAAAAAAGGAAAACTTGAGGTACGACGTTCAGCTGCATCCCTAGTGGGATTGCTGAGATTGCGGAGACGCCCAAACCTCTTTTTAACGGTGGTGCAGGCAGCCAGGCCACCACAGCTTCACCTTCCTCCTCCTCCTGCCAACATAACTTGTTTAGTGCCATGCCCGCATTGACAAATCGGCAATAAAAATGCACAGGGAACTCAAGTCGGATCGATTTATTTCAATATTTCTGACACAGCTGCCGCAGAAGCTGAGAGCTGGGGAACCAACAATGCAATTTTCTACCAGAGAAGCGGCAAGACGTTGGGCATAAATTATGTTTAAATGCCACATAGATAATGAGGCTGCATCCGTGAAGATTTATCTCTCCTTTTCGTGCACTGAAGACACCCCGAGACAGCGCTGAGATGCAGGAGCTGTCACGAAACAACCATTCGAATGGGATCAGGCCTCACCGGAGGCGTTTCCCTCCACCGATGCCGCGGGGATGGAGCCAGGGTACCCCCCCCCCCAAAAAAAAAAGCTGCACTTTCCTCCCTCGTTCCCCCATCTCCACAGCTCCGAGGCTGGAGCACGGGTCTAAGCACTGAAAATCAGAATATTAATGTTCACCTTTTGGGGAGTAGTTGGATGTGCCACTTCCAATGAAGAACGGTATTAATTTCAGCGCTTGTAAGAGCCATCCGAGGCGGTTTCCATCATTATCAGGGAGACGTGGCAGCACTGGCACGAGCTGTCTGCCGGGAGCCAAGAGCAAGAAGAGTATATTTTTCTTTTTTCATTTACAAGAAGAAAAATACACCTCACGTGCCTGCTCCCTCTGAGCAGACTTCTGGCTGGAGTTCATCATTCCTACCCACTTCCCTGTATTTAGAGCCCCTCTCAAAGCGCGTTTTGAGCAGTGATTTTGGTAAATAAACTGCCGGGGGCATTCCCTCCGGTTCATTACTGGGCACGTGCACGACCCACGGGATCAGATTGTCTGATGGTTCAAATGAGGCTTCACTGTAGCGCCTTGAGTGAAGCGATGACTAATTGCATCTCTGGGGGCTCCCTCCACTTCCCAGCCCTACTACCTGATTGCGAGCAGCTCATTAGTCTGCTTCTAACGAGCAGGCGCCCCTCACCTCTGCGCAGGGCCGGCTGGGGGGGAAGACGGCGTTTCGCATCACCCCGTGGGCTCCCTTCCCCCGGCAGCACCCTGCACCCCCCACCCCCCCAGCTTCCCCGGCTCTCCGACCCTTCGGGCAGAGGCAGAGAGGGATGCTGGGCCAGCTTGGATGGATGTCCCCAGCCATACTTTACGGTCTGGGGGTTCGTTAAGAGCAGCAAACAGCCCATCGGCCGCGTCAGGCTGGGGACGGCCCCCGGCCCCCCCCCCCCGCTGCCGGGAGGGCGTGCGTCAGCTCTTTCCTGGCACTTCACAAAACTTACGCGCAGAAGGAAATCGCAGCGGGCTCCGAGCCGGGGCTGCGGTATCGACGCAAGGTTGGCCGCAGTCACCGGCTTTTCCCAAAATACCTTTCCTCCGTCGGAGGGGCTCTATTTTTAGAGCTCCGAAGCATCGCACTGCCAAGCGGCGGGGTCAAAGCTTACCTTTACACTTCTGAAACGCCTTTGCCCTTGTGCAAGCACCTTGGTTTTCCAGGCGGCCATCAAAAGTAACGCCACGCAGCGCGTCCCGTGAGCCCTGGCCGCCAGCGGCCCCCAGAGCCGCGCCGCGGGGCCAGCTCGGACGTGACTGCGCTCAGTCCATCTAACAGACTGCTTCCTTCCTTGCCCCGAGCAGTTGGCACATGTCTGTGAAAGTGATGTATAATTTAAAAACCCACAATGAGATCTCCAGGTGGGGAAATTGCTGTTCTGCCACTTTTGTATCAGAGACGTATGTGCTCAGGCAAAGAGGTAACTCCCTGGGTGCCCGGATCCTTTCCCCTGCTCCAACAGAGGCGGCAGAATAGGGCAGGTTAATTAAATTATCACAGATCTGAGAGCTGCTCAACAGCAATGGAAATAAGGGGGACCCCAGTCCGAGCTGACGGACGGCCGTGTCTGCACAGACAGCGAACCGAGCGCATAGCGTGTAAAATTAAAAACCTAGCAGTTCTAGCGCTAGGAATAAAAGCCATCATTTGCATCTTAAAATGCCTCGGCTTACAGCAGCGATTTCCCTCTTTTTAACTTTCTTGGTTTACACAGTTTCCAGGATGAATAATGCAATGAAACTCCTCATCAGCGATACATATTCAAAAATGTGATAGGACTTCTTCTCCCCTCCCCCCCCCGCTAAGCCTACACGTCTTCTGCAAGTCTAACCACCGAGACACCTAAATACCTGCTGCCAACAGCTTCAGCCAGCAGCTTTTAAAAGAACTTTTTAACCATGAAGGTTTGGGAGGGAACTCCTGCCTGTGGGAATGACACTGCCAGACTGTGGGCAGCTGCCTGCGGAGCATCCCTGCCCTGCCCGGGGCCCAGCGAGCACCCACAGTGGGTTTTAATGTTTAAAATGCAAAGAAGTCACAGCCACTGTGCTCGTCATGTTCATAACGAACAATAAAGTAACGGGAATGCGTTTTCCTGACTGACGTGGAATCCCGCTTCCCCAGTAATGGTCACCGGGACACCCGAAACCCTGCCTGTCTGCCTCCATTGATGCTAATGGGATTTATGCATCTCTAATAACGCTCCTAATAATTTTCCCGTTGCTCACAGTGCAGCCTGACAGCTTTCCCGTTTGCCAAAATGAAAACACAATGTCTACGGACTTCCATTAACGAGATCTTGCATCTCCTCCTTTAGGAATAGGCGAATTAGCTCACGGGGGAAAAAACATCGCTGTCAGCCTGGTTCTGAAATCTGGACGCAGATTACATTACATTTGAATAATCTAGATTACATTTAATTTTAAGATGTCCTCTCGTCTGAAGAGGAAAGAGAATTAAAGTGCCAACTCGTTGATGGGTGCCTTGCAAGGGGCCACCTGGCAGAGATGGGCTTTGCCTGACCTCTCCGCAACCGAGCATCAGCCAGACCCAGCAGAGGGGCAAGTGTGTGCCCGGCCACCACGCCACTGCCCGTCCCGCCACACTACGGCCCACCATTTCGTGCTTTGCTCACCATTTAGGCCACTTCCTGACCTGCTCCTGCCTTTTCCCAAGCTGCCTTCCCCAGGGAGCCACCCAGGCCCCGGCCCGGGCAGCGATGTCCCCGAGGGCTGCGACGTCCCCACCATCGGGCCAAGCACCACACATGGTGGGAAAAGCCGGCGTCCTTCTGCCATGGAGAAAGGACATGGTTTGCCCACAGGAGGAAGCCCGAAGGCCACCCCGTTATTGCTCACTTTGTGACGGATTCCTGCCTTTCTCCCCGAACGCCAATTCCACGCAGAACGGGAGGGAAACGCAGCTTTCCCCGGGCTGGCAGGTTTTCCTTCGCGAGAGAGAGGGAGGCTTTTCTGCTCTGGGACAAGGCAGAGAGAAAGAAAGAGGCTGTGGAGGTGCTGAGAGGCACTTTGCCCTCTGATGAGGTAATTTATAGCTTCACCCTCTGCCATCAAAGCAGTCTCCTCTGCAGCTGAGTTCAATTTCCCACACCAGCGCTGTGCCCACCCGGCCCCTGCCCCTGCCCCTGCCCCAACCCAGGCCCCTGCCCCTGCCCCTGCCCCTGCCCAGGCCCAGGCCCAGGCCCAGGCCCAGGCCCCGGCCCAGGCCCCTCTCCCTGCCCCTGCCCCTGCCCCTGCCCCTGCCCAGGCCCAGGCCCAGGCCCAGGCCCAGGCCCCGGCCCAGGCCCCTCTCCCTGCCCCTGCCCCTGCCCCGGCCCTGGCCCAGGCCCAGGCCCCGGCCCAGGCCCAGGCCGCGGCTGCGGCTGTGGGGGATGCGGGTCCCACGGTGCGAGCGGGGCCGGGGCGTTTCTGCAGGTAAAGGAATCCACATGTACAATTCCATGGAATATTTTGCTTTCCATGGCCACTGGCACATGAGTAATCTATTTGTAAGTAATGCACATAATCTGCTTAACGTAAGTAATGTATCTGCCCTTATTTGCATTTGCAAGTGTTTATTCGTTTTCACTTTTATTACGCACAAATCTCCCACCAAGCTCAAGGAAGCTGGCTCGCTGGATTTCACTCGCCCCAAGTCCCCACGTGCCATGCACTGATTATCTCAATTCTGGCATGGGTCATAATGATGTAAAAAACATTTCTGAAAGCGGCACCACAGCAGATACTGAAATAAACTTTATCATCCCTGTCGCCTCCAAAGTGACGGCAGCGCGCAGTGACTGCAGACCTGACCGAGACCTCCCATGCCGAACAGCTCGGAACAGTTAACGCTGACAGCTCCTAACAGAGCCGGGGATGTTTGGGAATTCCAATAAAAGTGCGAAACTCCATTCCAGAGGCTCGAAGCGGGGACGGCAGCCCGGCCAGCGGTGCCTGCCGCTCCGGCGCATCAGTGCTGCTCAAGGAACACGCATTTTCTATCAATGCAAATTGTTCGCTTGCATTAGAAAATCAAATTATTTCCATTTATACATGTTTAATGAGAATTTCAAGAGCGTATAATGCAGCTAATGCTTCCAGGCTGCGAGCAGGCATCTGGAGCTGGAGATGAAGAGCTCTGCTGGGCCGCTGGACCCTGGCCCCGCTGCCGGCCCCTCCGCCGGCCCCTCCCGCAGCGCCGCCTCCGCAGGTCGTCGCTCCACACGCAGTGCCTCTCGGTCCCTCGGCTCCCCGTGCCCGGCCACCCGCAGCAGCAAACGGGCGGGACGGCCCGAGCTACGAGACTGAAACTTGCTCATTAACAAGCTGTTAAATAATTGATAAGTTTATATATAATTGCTTCTGTGTACATAATCTTGCATTTTTCAGAAAACTGTCATCAATTTTCAGTTAGTTCCACTCGAGGAAACAAGGGCTAATGCTTTCATTTGAGCAGATGAATATTTATGACGTGCTTGTTCTGTCTGGGGGTGGGGAAAACTGGATTATTCGGCTTCCCAGCGTGCGAAAGGTGGGTGGTGGGAACCGCGCACCCCTCAGCTCTCCACGGGTGCCCGTCGGCCACTCCAGACCTCCCACCCGGCTAATGGGCCTCTGAAGCGCAGCAAAGTTTGGCCAACTTTGGGCTGGCGAGTGGGTCACGGAGATTGGCTTGCTGCTCCGAAATGGTGCCGAGACCCGGTTCCCCACTGCCGGGAGCACCCGGCGCAGCACTTACGATTTATCTCTTATTTATCTATTGTTTCATGTCCCCGGGATGGGGACAGGCCAAGCAGAGGAGGGGAGAAGCGCGTAGAGAGGAGGAGGGACGGGGGATGTGGTGCATCACCTGCCGCGAGGCAAAGTTCTCCTTTTCTCTGGTTTTCCAGAGCCTCCTGCTTTCCCCGCTGCCCATGACTCATTCTCCAAAGCCCATTATCATTGTTTAAACTGAAAACGGCCCCAGTTTGATAGGAGAAAATGCCTAAATGTGTCCAGATCAAATAGCCGGTATTACCATATGTGCATCCCTTCCGGCAAATGCTCGCAGTGACGTGCCTTGTGTCCACGTGGGTACCGGCCAAGGACTTCCGATCCCACCAGCACAGTCAACGCGATGCAGCAGCTGAGGAATTGTGGCCGCTGTGGTCACAGGGTGGTGGAAGGTCTGGCGGTGCCTTGACTGCTGCTGAACTGAGCCACGGAAGGGGCTCTTGGGGTGTTTTGGGTGCGAAGAGCCACCGAACAGGAAGGTTTCAGAAAAGCTTCGTTCCCGCGGGAGCGGTGGAGGCGGTGAGCTCTGTCGCGGGGGGTGGATCTGCGCCCTTGGAACGACAGCAGTCGGCGCCGCGACAGCTCGATGCCAAAGTACACCCGGCTGAACGGGAACTTTTTGATCTCAAAGCGTTCTTCCCTCGGTTCTACGCCGCGGCTCAGCGGCACACGGCTCCTCGGCTTTCGCGCCGCGAGATGTCCTACGGCAGCCTCCGCTCGCTGTGGAAACCAAATATTTTGACTTCGCTGTTTATTCCTGTTTTTTTTTTAAAGTGTGTTCTGAGTGAATAATAAATATGGTTTTTAAGGCAGCTGGTGCTTCTTTCTGTAACGCACAAGGTAAGGTAGAAACAAACATATTTGCTTTTGCTCCGTCTATTTATACAATAACAGTAGCTGCGGTTTTAACGGCAAAAAAATGTAATTACCACACATGTTCTCACAAGCACTAATTAGTGCAACATTTAAGCATATGCTTGAACACATCGCTGTTGGTGGTGGGCTCTGCCAGGGCTGCCAGCAGGCGGCTGAACGGGGCCGTGTCCTGCCCGGTTCCCCTTGTGCTGGTGGAAGGCGGACACGTGTGCACCTGGAAAACCTGGCGGTTATTGGGATCCCAACCGCTGCGGAGTCGGAGCGAGTTTCAGCCACTGAAAGAGTCGCATCTTCCTGCGGAGACGGTTGCGTGGGGCAGAACGCTGGAGGAAGGGGAGGACGGAGCTGTGGGTGTTGGGCTGTGCCGAGTGGATGCTGCCCCGAGAGAGCATCTCCCGCTGGAGCTCCGCGACTGCCCCTCCTCGGCCAAGGGAGGAGGACACGCAGGTCTAATGGCAGCCGAGAAACCGCAGAGTGAACTGGAAAAGTCACCATCCGCCAGCAAGCGCCCGTGCGGCACGCCAGGCACCGCGTATGGGGTTTGGTAGCAGCACCGCATCAGTTTACCGTAACACGGAGGAATTAAAGAGTCTGTGTGACCACACTGGCGAAAGGCGCCGAGGCGCGGCAGTCCATCGCTCCTTGGCTCTAGCCATCGTTAGTGCATTTGCCCTGATTTTTCCAAGCTGGGGAATGTTGTGCCGGTGAAAATCCAAGTGCAAAAGCAGCTGCTGCCGTGCCTGGAGCCCGCGGCGGTGAGGCAGATACCAGCGCTACCCACAGCCCGACCCCCCTTCTGTCCCGCTCCCACCAGCCCGTGCCCATCGAGTGCAGCGGAGAGCGACTGAGGCTTTAAAAAGAAACATGTTGCTCACTTGCCCGTAATTGAGGCTTTGCTAACCCAGGAGACTTTTTTTTCTTTTCTCCCTTTTTTTACCTTTGTATTGGCAATAACATCAGCTCAGTGAAACCATAATTAAGACAATTAAATGAGCAATTTACTTATTAACAGTTTGCAACCTTTTCAACAAGCTTTACTGGGTTCCCCCCTTTGAACGCAAACTCCTCGTGCACAAGACGTAAGGAAGGACACGTCGAAGGATGGGGACGAGCCGCGTGACCCAAACCTCTGCTCTCCCCTCCGTGGGTGGGACCGGGCAGGCCCCAGCGCGTGCTCCATCCCCGCACACCGGTGCTGCCGGCAGCGAGGAGAGGCTGAGCCCACCGGGAGGGTGCTGGGGAGGGTGGGCTGTGCCCCCACATCCCCATCCAGGGGCGGAGGGAGTGCGCGCAGAGCCGGGAGCCGGAGCCCCGCGTAAGCCGCTCCATTTACATAAGCTTCTGTCGCCTCACCCCTCAGACTAAGATGATGTACTCCCCTGTCAATCCCATAAGTAGCTGGAATTTAATGCCCGACTTAATATTTCCCTGGATGCTTATTTATAATGAACTGAAGCAAAAATATCGTCTTCCCCAGCGGAAGCGGAGCAAGCGGCTCCTTGCAGGTACTCCTGGAAGGGCAGAATAAGAAACCGGTGGTATGCGACTCGCCCTCCCGGGCTCGCTGCTGGTGGCGTTTGGGAGCCGGTGCCCAGCTTCGAGCGCCCGCTCACCGATGGCCAACGGGACCCATTGCGGCACTTTGTACTCGGCTTTTGCCCAAAGGCTCAGGATGCACGGCAAACCAGCACGGGCATCCCTAAGTCACCGGGCTACAGGAAAAAACAGTGTCCGATTTCCTCCAAATCAGCCCGAAAAGGGCCAGACGGCCGTTTCCTCCCCCAGAGCGGTCTGTTTTATCAAAATAAGTGATTTTGAAAGCGCAAGGGCTGCCGGTGCGAGGTGTCCCCAGGCTGCCCAGCTGGTTGCCACCACCTCGGCGCGGTGCGTGGTGGGGAGCCCAGGGGGGCTGCAGTTCGGTGGGAAACACTTCCTCGTCCTTTGGTCATGGGGCTGCCCCTGGAGGGAGCCGGAGGGTGCGACCCGTGCGCTGGGAAAGGAGCAGCCGGGGCCGGCAGTGCCGGCGGGGCGCAGCGGGGACAGCCAGCGCTGCTGCCGGCAGCTCCTGCGCCATCAGCCGTGCCTCGCGCGTCGGGATGGAAACCGCTCCGAAATCACTGGAGAGAAAATTGAAAACTCCCGGGAGAGTTTGCCCCGGTCTTTCACTGCGCGTTCAGGAAAAACAGCTGCTGCGTCTACTCGGGAGACTCGGCTCCGCTCTCCAGAATAAATTCAGTGTTGCCCTTTTTCCACTCCGGAATTAGACTAGGCTATTTTTTTCCCTTTCAGCTTCCCTGCTCTGACCAAAGGGACTGATACAGAGGCCACGAATGGCTCTTTCAACACGCGCGGGGCAAGTTGGTGCTTTTGCCGCGGCACGTGCCACGGGGGCTGTGACTTACCCGCGGCCGGGGCAGGTGACGCGCTGCTGTCTCGCAAGACCCCTCCGGTTCCCCGCGGCTCTGCGATTCGTGGCTTCTGGCAGCAGCGTGCCAGCGTGGGGGGGAGATGCCGGGAGCGTGGGGTTACGCTCCGGCACCGGCACGGCGTGTGCCCGGCAGGTCGCTCCTGGGATGCGCGGGCATCCTTGCCCAGCACGCCTTCCCGGGGCTCCCGTGCCGGCAGAGCCGCGGTGCTAATTGGCTTCATTACGACACAGAATTACTGCGATTCATAGCGTACACACCAGGAGGGATGCGGATGTCATTTGGAATCATCATTGCCTTACGGCAAAGGGACCGCACGCTCCGACAACGGGATCTCTGCACGGAAGGGCTGTGATACACCCACCCCCAAACCCACACCGGCAAAGGCACAGGGCACCGCAAAGGGGACCGCAGCGGCCGTCTGGCCGGTGGCTCTGTTGTCACTGTCACAGACAACAGCCAACGCCTCCAGCCATGGAGAGAGGGAGAACACGCTGCATCCCTGTGGACCCGAGCCCCGGGCGCTCGGCATCGCTGTCCCCGCACCAGCCGTGCACTCGCGGGGCTCCCTTCTGCCAGCCGGCACCTCAAACCTCCCCAAATCCTGTCTGTTACTCAGAAAGTGTTGGGGCCAAACCCTGAAATCGCCTTTATTGCTGCCACGGATCCCCCAAGCTGCCCGAGAGGGAAAGTACCTGCATGTTGCTGACAGGGGACTAACGGCCTCTGGCTTTTCCCACCCTTTCCCCTTCCATCACAGACGGGGTCCGGCTTTTCGGCAGCCTGTGTACCTCCAAGGAAAACACCAAATTGAAGTCTCAAGAGCTCACCCTGATGGGAAATCACTGCTGTTCTCACCAGAGGAAATGGCTCGGTGTTTCCCCAGGGCAGTTTCCCCTTCTGCAATGCTCGGCTGCCCGCGGTATCTTACACTGCGGTGTTAAAAACACACGGATAATTATTACTGTTCGCCTGCACAATAGTTTCAAGTTTTGCAAGAAACATATCCTCAGGCAGTTTCCTTTGCATCTAAGCGTACCAAAAAAGTTCAAGGGAGAAAAAAATCATCTCTGCAAAGCGCATTTATATAGATGAATAATTTTGAAAATTTCTGAGCCTCCAAACTAATTGCAGCAGATTTGAATTATAGAATTATAAGCAACAAGTTCATTTTGATCCTCTGGTCTAAAAAGTTATAATTAGCGCATGCACCATAAAACTGGCTTAATTAATTAAATTAAGCCTCGGAACGGAGGAAGTTTTGCGAGGTCCCTCCCTCGCTTACATAAGGCAGCCGGCCCCAACGGCCGCCCGGGGATGCTGCGATGGCTCCTGCGCCCGGGGAGCGCTAAGCAGCACTTTAAAGAAAGGAAAGAGAGAAACGGGAAATTAGGCGAGCGGGGAGCCCGCGGCCGGCGGCTGGATCCCGTACGCCAGCGGCCCGAAGAGGTATCGCAGCCAAATGAGCTGGCAAGATGGTTTGTGTGGGTGAGCTAAGCCGCATTTCTGGGCTTGCAGCATTCTAGGGCATACCGACAGCGGCCGCTGCAAGCACGGGGAGCCCGAACGTCCCGCAGCCGTGGGGCGGGCGGGAGCCGGGGTATGGCTGTCCTCCCGCCGGCCCCCAGCCCGAGCACACGGCGGGAAGGCGGCGCCGTCGCAAGGGCCGGCTCGGAGGCCATGGCTCGTGCTTTGCGCGCCTCCGGAACAGCCCGGCAATATGTCGCGCTACCTGTTGCCTGCATTATAATAGGCTGAGTTCATTCACGAAAAGCATATGTTGCGGTACCGGGAGTGGAAATGCCATCTCTCACAGTTGTCTCTTTCTTCGCACTTTAAAAAGGCTGTAGGAAAAGATGGCATATGGCACCTCAGCTTACGACGGTGTAATCGACACTGGTGGGGCCGGGGAAAATAGAGCGGAGCGGCGTTCCCCGGGGAGGGCGCCCGCTCCCACCGGGATGCTGCCGGCTGTGCCTTGCCCGTGCCGCCCCGGCGCAGCCGCCCGGCACCGGGCGATAAAATAACCCAATTAACAGGTTCCCCCTTGTCCACGCCAAAGCTGAACCTCTGGTTCTTCAAACACGCAATTAAAGCGCACTCGTGTAATTATAGTATTTTATTCCACTTGAGCGAAGGCGGAGGTCTGGCAGGTGCTTAAGTTAATGTGATTGTTTCCACTTACTCTCTGTTCCGCTAAAGGGCATCACAGTCTGAGCGAGGGGCTCGGGGAGGGCGGTGGGGCCGGGGGCTCAGCGCCGAGACCCCCGTGGCGGGGCTGTGCCGTTGCCCAGGGCGGGCTCCGAGCGGGGCTTCCAGTTCGGGAGGGCTGGAGGCAGCGCTGAGGCTGGCGGCGCCTCTGGGAGGATAAAACTCTCCTATTTGCCGTCTCTGAGAATAACAAAAAGTCGTGAGAGGTTTCACGGGAGTGATGGGAACGGTGCCTTCGCAGGGACGGCTGTCAGCACAAACACCCTGCGTAGCTGGGAAAGCAAACGCTGCTATTTTCCCTTAATATCCAAAATTATCTGCAAATGCCATCGCTGTAATATTCTATAAATGTTGGCTGTTCTCAAAGCCTCCTTCCCAACAGCCCTCCCCAAAGCCCACTCCTCCCTCCAGCCCGCGCACCGAAGCTCGCTGTTCCTTCCAGGGGTGACAAACGGCACGAACAAAAACCATCGCGGGCACGCCAGGACCCAACTCATCACGGCCCAGAGCCGGGGACGGAAAGCTGCAAAAGCTCCGGCCACGGGGAAGCCGTGAAGCGCCGCGGATCACGGGAACACACCGATCTCTGCGAGAGCACCCCGGGGGGCGACAGCCACCCCATAGTCACCGCTTCAGTCAAAGGAAAAAAGAGCTTTCCCTCCTGACAGCGAGCCAGCAAGAAAGCACAGCGGCTGGTCGGGCAGTGGGGGGTCCGCCAGGGATGGAGCCGAGGCTGGGGGGCACCGGAGCGGCAGCACCAGCATCGGGGGGGGGGGAAGCATCGCCTCTGGAGCCAACCGAGGGCTGTCCCCGCGGCGGCTCGAGGGTGCACAAGGAGGGGCCGCAGGAGGAGGGGGGGCAGTGGCGGTGGTCCGCCAACGGCCCCACAGGAGGGGGCTCCCCCCGGGGCGGCTCTGGGGGGAGGTGGGAGCTGGGCTCTGGACCTGCCCCCCCCCAGATGCAGAGCCCCGGTAGGCGGAGAGTGGGCAGTGCCGGTGCGGTGTTCAAACTGTGACCCTGGGAGAGCAAATTAAAAAGAAATAATAAATCAGGCTAACCTATTTCCGTTGCCCCTTCTCCGGGGGGGGGAACAATCACTGCTGAGGATCTTTGCAAAAATTAATTCCTGTAAGATCTGAGGAATCTTTCTGCTTCTGCACTGGGAGGGAGCCTATAAATCCAGTTAGTCACACTCACTGGATTACATTGGACCTTGTACTTCTGCTTTTATTAACAAGATTGTTTACTATATAAGAAGCTTTATGTAACTGTGAATCACGGGTGATTTGTAGGACTGCACAGATGGGAGTTACCAACCATCCGTTTTCTCTGTGCTCGCGTGAACCTCCCGCTCCCAGCCCATACCTAAAAAATAAATAAAAACCTTGCACTGGTAATTAAATGTCTGCCTCTAATCCACTTCAGTGGTGCTCTCAGTCTGGGATTTAAGAGTCTGATATTCCAGTTTAATGGGCGGGTTAGTATCAGTGCTGATGCAGCGATGAAGTTATCCCCGAAGAGTGTTTGCCATCCCGCGTCTCTCCCTTGGGGACATCACTTGGGGACCGTCTTCGGGTGCGCGGGGAGATGTGCCCGCTCCCACCCGGCGCCAGGCAGGAGGCCACCGCGCCCCCAACCCATCGAGGCTGTTAAGTGACAACAAAGTAGTTCCCAACTACCTCATTTATAAAGCGTGAGCGCTTGAGGGCAAAGTCACCGGGACTGAATCATACCCTGCCCACGGAGCACACATCAGTCTTGCCCGGAATCGTTAAATGCCTATTTTGGCACAACTGAGCAACCTCCAGGCTCTCCCCAGCGCTCGCCGGGCTTCTCTCCGCATCCCTTTTTCCTCTCGATTTACACGTCTTTTTAAGTGGCTCTGCTAAATGGCGTTCCCATAGCCAGGGCTACAAGCACCGGAGAGGGGCAGCTCGGGAGCATCACTTGATATCTCTACCAGTAAACCACATCATTTTTGGTAAAGCGCTGATCTTTAAGGACGAGTTTGTAGATTTAACACAGCAGCGTGAACTTAAAATTCATTTACAATTTTGGAATGAGGTGACGGGACCTGTGCTCGGGGCTCAGCACGGCTCCCGCGGTGCCCCCCCTCCCGGGGCAGCCGGGGCACGGCTCCCACGCCGGCTGCCGGTGCCTGCGCCGTCCTCCCCCCGCCTCACCGGGGCCGGCGCAAGCGGGAAACGCCGGCCAGCGCGAGCATTTCCATTTGCGCACAGGCAGCCTTAATCCTCAAACAGAGTTAATTCATTTACCGTCATTTATTTTACCTATCACTCTCTACGAAATTAATTGATCGCCTTGTTGCTACACCACAGCCCAGCGTCACTCATTGTGTCGGCACGTCCGTCCGACAGCATGGCGGTATTATTAACACAATTAGGGAAAGCAAGCCAGGCTGAAGCTGCCGGACTGGCGAGAGCGACTCGCAGGGAAAATAACAGGAAAACGCAGGAAAAACACAGGCTCAGCCTTGTCCAGCAGCAGGAGGAACCGCGGTCCCCCCCGAGGCCGGGGGAACCGAGCGGGGCAGAGGCTGCTGCCTCCCAGCACGGCTTCGCGCCTCCCCCGAAACCTCCTTAGCAGACCCGACGCCGGCTGTTCAGCGCGGGCTCCGCGTGCCCTGCTTCATCCTGTGCCCAAGAGGCGACTCAGAGCTGCTCAGCGCCGCGCCGGCGGGCAGCACACGGCATCGCCGGCCGTGCCCAAACCCCAGACCCAGGTCTGGCCGGGCGAGAGCCGGTGGCTCCGGTGGCGGCAGTCACTGGTGCCGGTGCCCGACAGCGCAGGGCACCCTCAGCAGCGCCGTGACGCCCCGCGCGAGACTTGCTGGAGAAATAAATATTCTAGAGACGCTCCAGGTCATGTATTTTTCATGAGTTCGTTCCGCTATCAGAAACCGCACCCTTTAAGAAGATCAGACGGATCTGTAACAGAAGTAATTTTTATAATAAGTTGTTTGAAAGGCTGGTTCGGATCGTCCCGGTGAAGGAAGCGGGGTTTGGCTTGCTCTGCTCTGCGGCGGGAGGGATGCTGCGGGGACCGCAGCGGGTGCTTTAGGGGGGAGGCGAGTGCCCTGCGGGTAAGGTACACCCGGAGGGCTCTGCCCAAGGCGTGCTACCCTCCCGCCTGGAAACACAGGCGACGTCTGGAGGAAAACTAGATTAAAGTGCATGTTTCCTGCAAATTCAGGGAGTCTGAGGAATTGTGCGAGCCCCGTGGGTCGGCTCTGGCCGACCCGCTCAGAACTGAACTCACGCTGCAGACGACGACGGCGACAGCGGCTTTGGGATGCTCGTGAAACAGCCCGCACGGCTATTTATTAATGCGCCAGGTTTAGACCACGGATTCAGATATTGATTGAGTCTGAGCCTCCAAGCAAGGAGTGGCAATTAGCACATGCAACAAAGGGCCAGCTTTTAATTAAACACAGCTTAGCGAGAAGGACCTGTTACAGACAGCTCCCCGCGTACGGGGGACGCGCGCAGGAGCGCTTCACAGCAGGACGGAGCCCGAACGGCCGCCCCGGGACGGGGGTCCCGCAGCGGGAGGGCTCAGCCCGGGACAGGCACCCCCATGGCCGGGGCTGAGCGATGCCGCTGCCTGCGCCGCTGCCTGCCCTGCCTCCTCCCCGAACCACCCGCCCTTTCTTGCCACTGCAAATAACCAAACAAGCAGCACGGAGAAGAGAATAATATTAATATTAAAAAGGCATTTATAGTTTTAATCAAGCTTCGCGGGGGGGGGGGGAGGGGGGAGAAGGCAGCTTAACACGGCACTTTACACAGTTGATAAAATGTTTGACATTTACTGGTGCCTGTAATGAATCTTGTCTCAATTTTCTCTTTTAAAATGCCACTCCAGATACTCTATCTATCTGTAGGGTTTAAAAAGCACTTATCCAACAAAGTGTTATCACGACTGAGAATATTAAAGGGTGGCTCGGCGGACAACCGCCAGCTGCAGGGTTTGCCGGCACCCGAGGGAGCGCGGCGAGGGGTCTGCGGCAGGAGGGGAGGGCCGGGGCGCCCCCGCGGCCCCGCTACGGCACAGCCCAGCGAAGCACCACCGCGCCCCCACGGGTTTCCTCACACCCGAGTGGGGACTCCCCAAGATCCCGACTCACTCTGCTCCGTTTGCTGCCGGGACACAACGCCCGGCACTCCCCGTGCCCCCCGCCTCCCCCTCGTACGCCTCCCCAAGCCAGGCGCTCCCTTTGGTCCTCCCACAGAAGGAGCAGTGGGACATTTGCTCAACCACCGGGTACCCACTGACCAAAAGGAGACGTCTGGAGAAGAGACAACTTCGGTGAGACCTCAGAGCCCCTTCCAGTAGCTGAAAGGGGCCCACAAGAAAGCCGGAGAGGGACTTTTTCCAAGGCCATGGAGTAACAGGAAGAGGGGGAATGGCTTCAGACTGGAAGAGGGGAGATTTAGATGAGATATGGGGAAGAAATTCTTCCCTGTGCGGGCGGTGACCCCCGGCGCAGTGTGCCCTGAGAAGCTGTGGCTGCCCCATCCCTGGAGGTGCTCAAGGCCGGGTTGGACGGGGCTGGGAGCGACCTGGGCTGGGGGGGGTGGCCCTGCCCGGGGCGGGGGTGGAACTGGGTGGCCTTCAAGGTCCCTCCCAACCCAAACCATTCTATGGTTCTGTGCCAGCCCCAGAAAAAGTCATGTTTTCCTTCCCTGCGACCATCCCCACCCTCCTCAGGTGCTTTGATCGGGGATTAAACCCGTGAGTGTGGTCCTGGCAGCGCAGATGCCCTCAGCCTTCGAAATCTGCTTTCTCCCTGATGGATTAGGAAAACGCGTCCCCCGTGGGAACCATGGCTGTGCTCTTCAGCAAAACCTCCTCCAGGTGCCGAAATGCTTTTTAGGCTTTATTCTGCCATGCCTTTCTCTTCCATTGTGTGTATATTTTGGCAAAGAACATCACCGATGAGGGATCGACTCACCCAGAACCTACAAACTCTTCCAACACCTCCCCAGGACCCCAGTCCTCCTCCCGGAGCAGCGGGAGCCCGGTGGCGGCCGCACCAGCGTGGCACGGGGCCACGGAGAGCTTCAGGCTTGGCCACAGAGCAGCACCGAGCGCCTGGCGTAAAGCGAACCCGGAGGTCTCCGGCTCCTCCTCGGCTGCCCGGCTCTGCCCGCCGGCAGGACACGGCGCGGCGGCACGGGCTTTGGCTTTTATCAGCAGACGGCAGTTGTCTTGTGCAAATACAGCTGATGCACTGTGGCTACTAAACGGGCATTTATCCGAGGAGTGTTTCTGCTCCTCTCCTGGAAGGACACTGCGGAGGGAAATATCAGCAGCAAACAGGCAGGCGCTGCCCGGCTCCGTCCCGGCCTTCCCTCTGAATAGGCACTCAAACGGCTTTCTCTGCTCTCCTTTTTTCTTTTTTTCTTTTTTTTTTCTTTTTTTCTTTTTTTTTTTTTTTTTTCAGAGGGAAGAAATGAATTATTCTATGAAAGTTAGTGCCTGTCTCAGGAGCCTGGTACAGAAAATTAGGTTTTAATAGCTTTGAAATTGAGGTTCTTCAGGTCAATAGGACAAGATTCTGCCGGTGAAACGACAGACCCATAAAGGGAAAAAAAGCAAATATTTTGTTACTCATCAGAGAGTCACAGTCCAAAGATAACAGGCAGCAGCTTAAAATACTGCTGTGCTCTTCAGGCTACTGTAATGTTTAGGCATAAGCTCCTTTTTTCTCTTGTTGTCTATATATATATTAGCTTTGGGAATGGAGGACTTGTCTTTCCGTCCTCAGACGTGCCTGGGAATTCCTCAAGTTACTGCTGGAACTGGAGAGTTTGCTCTGAAAGAAAAGCACTCTGCCTCTCCAGATGGCCTCACAGCCGCTGCTCGCGGGCGCTTCGTGCCCCTGAGCCGCCGACCCCGACGATGCCCCGTCAGACGGAGGAGCTCAGTGCAGGAGAGGACACGACGTCTGTCACTCGGTGTCGAGTCTCTCCGGCGTTTCTGCTATTAGCAGCCTTTAAAAAACCAAGCTGATAAACTGGAAGCATCCTACCCGTATGAGAACAGCTAATTACGAGTGAGTTATTTGAAGGGGAAAAACTCAATGAGATAAAAACCAAGGCGCTTAAAATGGAAAAACATAAATAAGCTACAGACAATGCCCTCGTTACCTGAGAGTTGGAGCTTGATCCCCCTTTTGCTAATTAAAAACAGAGCAAAATCAATTAAATGAAAAGCGGGAGACTTCTCAATGCCTTTTTCCCACGCAGGGAGAGGAACTGGAAACTCCCTGCCGGCGGGGCAGAGCCGGAGCGCGTGCGGCAGCCGCGGCACACAGCCTGCGCAGAGGCACCGCACCCTGGCGGGGACACACGTCGCCCGGCCGGGACACACGTCGCCCGGCCGGACTGTCCTGAGCTGCCGCAAAGAGAAAAGCTGCTAACTCATCTGGCAGTGAAACTGCTTCAGCTCACGCAGGACGGAAAACTTCCAGAGAACTTCTGCTGATGAGCACTGGAATTATCTGACTCATTACTAAAGGGATGAACGGATTATAATTATTCCTAATTTCATATTCAGAGGTCATTACCGTCCCTGAGAAGGGTAGATAGGGAGCCCTTGAGATCCTGCAAGTTACTTTAAATATTCATAGAGCTGAGAGAAATTTCTCATGGTTTGGACTGCGAAAGCACCTCCGGCCGAAGGGTCCGGGCAGCCTCTCCCCCCACGGCCGCCGGTCCCCGAAGGAGCATCCCAGCCTGGGCATCGCTGTGCCGGTCACGCGGCGCTCGCCAGCCCGCTCCGGTGGCAGCGCCAGCCCGGCACTGGGAGCTAACACGCCATCGGGGGACCGTCCACCGGAGAGCAGGAGGTGGACACCTCGGCAGGTTTTCCAGGTCCTTCGCTGCTTTGTGGCTGCTCCGGGTTTTAGCTGCGGTGAGGCGGGACGGAGGAAGGCCACGGTGAGTGCGGTCTCGCCCTGGTGCACATGAGCTCGCTTGCACCGCTGCCGCGGGAGCGAACCCCGAGGGCTCCCAAAGGGGCTTTGCGACTGCGCAGACACAGCTGCCGCTCAGACGACCGCGAACTTCCTCCGGCGAGCGCCAGCCCAGTCTGAACTTCCACCTCTCCAGACAGGCTGACGCACGGGAACTGAGATTGCCTCCGCGGGGCTGCTGAGGGCTGTGGGAGCTGCCACCTCGGACAAGCTCCCAGGGAAACCCGCAGGCTGAATTCTTCCATAGGCCTTTTATTCACAAGCGGCAACAGGTCATTCCCTCCTCCCTCCCACCAGGAGACTGGAAACGCTCCCCAGAGCGGAGAGTGGATGCGCCTGGCTTGCCGCTTCCAGCACGCCAGGACTCGCTGAGCAGCCGCGAGCCTGCGCAGGCAGCGTGCAGGCAGTGTGCAGGCAGCGTGCAGGCAGCTGCCCAGCGCCTCGCGCTAGCAGGATGCTTTAGCAAAGGCTCTCTTCTGGCTCTTTCTTCAGCCTGTCTCCGGGAAGCAATCGAGCTCGGATACTCCCACCGTTGTGCCGGCAGCAATAGAAGCAATCTCACAATTACCTAAGCCAGAAGTTGTTTTTTTCCCTTCTCAATATCCATTGGCATGGGAACTGAAGGAATATAAACACTTGCTAAGGAGATTTTTAATAAGAATAATACTAAAAGACTTGGAAATACGCCGGTGATGCAAAACCCATACACCTGAAAACCGAAGCAGTTCCCCGTATGTGTCTCACCCCACCCTGCCCCTGCGGAGCTGTACAGCAGCGGTGGAGGGACGGCAGCGGGTCAGGCCGGGTCCAGGTTGGCAGCTGCCTGCATTTACACCAAAGCTAATTTGCTCCCCCGCCTCCCCCCCAACGCCGACAAACCACTATGTGCTAATGACGGTATCAGCTTTCCCGTCGTTCCCCCGCTCAAGGTTTTATGGCGGTGCTGAATCGCCGATCCCTGCCGCGACCTCCGCGGCAGGATCACGGCTGCTCCCGTGGGATGCTGTGCTGAGCCGGGGACGGGACACGGCGCCCCGCCAGAGCCGCTCTCCCCCGGCCACGGGTGAAGGCACGCGCAAGAGCGTGACCGGGAACCAGTGATTTACGCCCTGAATTACGCCTACCGCGCGCGCTCCCCTAATGTATGGAAATGTCACATTGCTTTAAGTATTGCACCGAACTTCTGTCCTCCAATCAATGCCCAATTTCCTTCCAAGGATGAAGCTGTACATTATTTTTAGCTGACCAATTCAGCTCAGGGCACTCTAATTTTTCCCGGTGCACTCAGAGGACGAATGCTTCACCGTGATTGCCTCAGAGCAATGACAGAACAAGCGCATTTCTAATGGCTGGCATAGCGCGTACAAAATATATTAAATGTATTAACTTTGGCACTTGCCGGGTCTCGGGAGAAGCTCTCGGAGCTGCTCATGTGCTTCACCTCCGCTCCCCCGGCTCCTTTCTGCTCTCCTCTTCTGCCTGGAAAAGTTCCCTGTCCCCAAAGCTGTGGCTGCCTGGGGGTCACCCACGTTTGCCGGCAGCTCGTCTCTGCGCCCCGCGGGGCCCTGCCCCGACACGCTCGGCGAGCGCGAGGGGCCGGCGGGGTTCCCAGATGGCGCTGAGCCGTCCCGGCGCCGCGGAGCAGCTGTGCCCGCCGCGGTGCTGGCGGCGCCCGGGCTGGGAGACGCTCACCGCTGCCGGGGACAGGCGCGACACCGGAGCCAAGACACGAGCGGAGCGGGGAGCACGGGGACCGCATCCAGGACAACGCGGCCAAATGCTGTGTTGGCTCCACAACCCCCGCATCCGTCAGGGCCAGGTGCTTAAATCCTGGTGGGGATTCTGTTTCAGGCGGAACTGCGGAGCGAGGCTCTCGGAGGAGGGCTCGGGTGGGAAGGCAGCGGTTGCCACAGCCGGCAGCGGGGCAGGACCACCGGGGGATGCCCCACAGGGAAACCCGCGGGGGCTTTCCCACCACCCTGCCCGGAGCCCGGCTGGAACCGGCGCCGGCACTGACCCGTGGAGCAGCCGCCGGCTGCAAACACGCCAGCTCCGGCACGGGAGGCAATTCCCAGGGCTCGCTCTCCGGCCACGTGCAGCCCGGGATTTTATTACGTTTTCCAAAAAAAAAAAAAAAAAAAAAAAAAAAGTGCTGCAAGATAACACCCTGAGCGGCATCTGCCACGTGGGCTGCTGCCGCGGAGATGGGAAAATTGCCCTTTGTTCTTCAAAAATAAATCTGAGGGAAAGCCCTTTATAAGCAGGCGGCGTTCTCTGGGGGCTGCCAAGGACTTCACAGGCATCACCATGAATAACAGTTTATCTACAGAGTTTCATTCAAAATGAAGCCTCAGACATGGCCTGAAATTATGGGGACGCTGTGAAAATGGCTTTATAAACTATTGCTTTTTCCTCTATGAGCAGCAGCAAAGTACAGGCCAGACAAAAGCCAGCCGAGACTCTAAATGTAATAAATAAGTCAGCGGAGCTGATAAAAATAAAGGATGAAATATAATTCAGCCATTCAGTGACAGATCCCATCTTAGCTGTGATATAGGGTCTGTTGAAACTGTCATCGCTTCAGGAAATTAAAGAATGAGCCCATTAGTAAGGATATTTAAAGATGTTCATATTAAGATTATGACTTCCCAGACTCAGCCCGTGCAGGGAACACGCTCTATTCGAAAGTCATTTTTCACAGTCCCTCTTCAGTCCTGCTCTGAAAGCCCGAAAGGTGCTATGGGCAGTCACGACACGATGGGGGAGAGTGTGTGTGTGTGGGGGGGGCGACGCACCCACGGGCGGCGATGGGGATGCAGCCCCCAGCTCAGCTCGTGGGTTGCCATGGCAATGGGGATAACTGGCCTAAACCTAAAGAGAAGGGGCATGTGGGCAACCGGTGCGGGGAGGGGAACCCAACTGCTGCCACACGCGATCCCTCGGTGCGGCAGCAGGGCCGGCGCCCACGAGCACCTCGCGCGCTCCCGCGAGCACCGGGCACGCTCCCGCGGCTCTCGGCAGCCCGGAGCAACCGGTGCCGCTCGCTTCCACTCGCACATACCAAAGCAAACACCATCGCCGGCCGCAACGGAGCAAAGCACGCCGTAAAAGCAAATAACCAGCGGCTACGGAGCGCGCGGGGGAGGCGAGCTGGAGCCGCGGGGAGGGACCCGGAGAGGGGTAGCCGGGGAGGGGGTCGGCGCACAGCCTGAGGACGAGGGGATGTCGGTTAACAAAGAGAAACAATGGTAAAAGAGGTTAAAATCTCTAGTCCCGGTATGTTGAAAAACTGATGGATAATTGTAATTAGCTTTCAGAATTTTTAATTATAGAAGGGGTATAAATAATCACAAAGCACAGCTTCGCTAATGAGAGTCCTTGTGCTAAGAAACACAGGGATGCATTTGTTAGGGAGACTTTGAAAGCTCTGCTGTTAATTAGGTGTCTCACAGCCAGCAGGGTTTCAGGAGAAGGAGAAACATGTATACATTTAAATCAGGCTCATTGTGAGAGGTATCCAACATCAATTATGGGATAGCAGGGTGCTAAAATGAACGCAGTTTGTAATTAGCAAGTGGATCTGGAAGGCAGGGAAGAGCCTTCGCTCTTCTCTGGGAGCCCGTCAGAGGTGTTTAACGTTGGCCGGGGCCCGGGGCAGGCGGAGAGGTGACCTGACTTACACACGCGCTGCAGAGCATCCCACGGCATCCCCGGTGGGCTCCGCCGGGCGGGCTGGGACGGAGCAGGGCTGCAGTGGGACACGGCACCACTGCGTTTATGGGCAGGGAGGCAGAGGGGCAGGGGGAAGGCTTGATTAGGTTAAGTGCGTAGGATGGGAGAAGGGGTCACATTTCCCCACCCACAAAACCAAACCAGAGCACCTGGGGGGGCTGCCGGCCCCTGCCTGGGGGGAGTGCAGCCTCCCCGCCACCCCCGTGGGCAGAGCTGTGATAAGCCACAGCCAAACACAACCGAAGCTGAAGACAGCAAGTGAGGATGTTTTTCTCCCCCTGCTTTCCTCGAGGGGCTGAGCTCTACCCGGGGAATGTCATAGGTTTTCCATAGAATCATAGACTGGTTTGGGTTGGAAGGGACCTTGAAGACCACCCAGTGCCACCCCCACCCCGGGCAGGGCCACCCCCCCCAGCCCAGGCTGCTCCCAGCCCCGTCCAACCCGGCCTTGAGCACCTCCAGGGATGGGGCACCACAGCTCCTCGGGGCAACAACGGCAGGCGCGCGGCCCCGGCAGGGGCAGGGAAGGCGCGGGCGCTGCCGTGTCACCCAGCCTTGCCCCTGCCTCCCGCCGGGACTGGAGCTGCCGCCGCACCGCAGCGTCCCTTGCTGGGGCTGCAGAGGGACAGGCGCCACCAGAGCAGGTCCGGGACCTGCTGCTAGAATTTTTTCTCGCTGGTTATAAGCAAACAGAAAAGGAGATGGCACAGACGGGGAGATAACTTTCTATCACTCCTCCGGCAGCGGTCCGGCTCGGGAACCAGCAGCGAGCTCCGGCCCCTGCTCGGACCCACCACGCCGATTTCCACCACCCTTCCTTAAATTTCCTTTTCTGACTACAAATTTCAAGCCTTGCCACCGGAGTTTATGCAAGTAATTATGTTTAGCTGGTATTTGGCTAAATCTAATGAAGCAATGATAAACAGCTCAGCATTTTCTTCCCTGATGAATAATGAATATTAATTTGGCTGTCAAAAAAGAACCTCTGCTCACTGCAAAAGATGAGATTCCCGTGCTAAAACTTGGAGAGGGGATAGGATTTCACCGGAAAGGACGGCGATTTTGGGATAGCCCGCATGTCCTCCTGTAGGTACCTGCGCGGGGGAGAGCAGAGGCGCCGCACGCCGTCCCGACGCGTGCTGTAGCACAACTTTGCTTTTGAAGGATTTTTCCTACCGGGCGAGGGCCTGGGGAACGGCGAGGACGAGGACACGGTGCGTCCTGGGGGCAGGGCTGGCAGCCGGGACGCAGAGGGCAGAGGGGGCAGGCTGGGCTCGGGCGCCTGCCTGCGGAGAGGCCCACATTCCCCATTGCACCCATCGGTCCGCGGGGTTTTTTGGCAGAGCCGGGCTGAGCACGAGTCGTGAAGACCGGCCAGGCACCGCGTGTCCCAGGCCGCCGGCAGCAGCGACTCCGGGAATCCCCCTCCCGACGGGCAGTGCTGCTTTCTGTAGGAAAATGGCACAGAAGTCTCCTACAGGTTCTTCTCCTCCGCGTCAGTAACCCCACTGCACTGAGGGTGCGCCTCTGCGCCTCCCAGTGAGACGAAGGGGACACGTTATGCTGTGTCCCACGTGCAATGCCTTACTTTTAATTACTTTGCTTATTGCTTGATAGCTTTTTTCTTTTATTTCATTACTTCACTACACAGTTTTTATTACTCTGCCACGTGCCGGCGTGGTAGCTGTGTAACGCCGCTGCAGCTCAGCTTCCCGGGCTGGCAGGAACGGGCAACTCTAATTAACACGGCCGAGGCTTTCGGCTGCACGGGAGGGTCGCGGCCCAATTAAGAAACGCCAGGACTTTTTTATTAGACAGGATATTGCCAGCGAGCGAGACACGGGCCAGAAAGCCAGCCTGGTCTTCAGCAAGAGGCCGAGCGTACCTGTACCTCTGGTTTACATATGGCACATTTATGCACGGACTGGGCCCTAAAATGTAAATCGCCACCGACCATCTGCTGCACCTATTGCCAGGCAGAATTTACAGCGGCATAACAGTGAGAAATTATACAGAGAAATCACGGAAAGCTGCCTAATACGTCTTAGGAAAGATTTTGGAAGTTACCTGCGTTCAGCTGGACCGCCTTTTCCCGGCTGTAAATCGCTTCCCTGCGCCCTCAGACGGGCTACAGCTGGAATTAACATCTGGGGCACACGGGACGAAAAGCTCTGAGCAGCCCGTGCTGGAAAAACAACCCCCGGGCGCCCTGAGCCTTAACCACAGCGAGACGAAGCCCCGACGTGCGGTAGCAGAGAACAAATCTTTGTGCACCGACAGACAGAAGTGTGTCTCAGGGCAACTCGTAAACAGCCGGAAGGTGGAAAACTGTTTCAGAGACTAAATGTTCACTGCGCCGGAGAGCGAGCTGCTCCAGAGCATCTTCCCCGCCTTGAGAATAAGCCTCTTTTTGCCGCTCTGAATCCTTTCCCGTTTTCGGTCCGCCTGTGAAGCGTGACAGCGAAGCGGAGACCGGGTGCGGAGCTGCCGGATTTTCGCTGGGAAGCAGCAAAAAGGCTCCCGGAGAGCCTTCAGCACCCGGCGGCCACGGAGCAGCCGATCTGTATGAACGCTCTTACCGGTGATGTTCCCATCTACTCAAGGCGTTACACTAATGCTCAGGAACGATCACACCCACCACACAGCTCGTTATGCTCCGCAAAAATTTAATGGCAAATGAAACGCGCTGCTGTGGGTAAATCGATACTGTTATTCTCTTTTGGCAAACTATGAAATATATCGTTTTCACAATGAAAGCCATCATGGCAACACACTGGCGTTGGGTAGAGGAGAAGGAGACCAAGGGATGGGAAGGTGTACGTGACCTCCCACCGTGGTCGTGTCCCTCTCCTGGTGCCGGCTGGGTTTGTCCCACTGCCCGCACACCCCCCGCCCCCACCCCATGAGGGTTCCCGGACCCTCCACGTCTTCAGAAGAGGGCAGAGAGGCTTTGCCCCGCCAGCCAGCGCCATCGCTCTCCGGCCGTGGCATCAGCGCTCCATTTCCCTGCCGCGCCGTCCCCCAGCCCCGTCTCCATCACTGCCTTCGGCTGCCTCTGCACCCGGGAGGCTTGGAGGATGGGGCAACATCGCTCTTCCCCCCACTATCACATTTTGGTTGCTGGTACCAACGACCGGGTGAGCACAGAGTGCGAACACAACCGGGCATCATTTAATTCAGGAGGGAAACGGTCCCAGAGCTCTGGCTCCGTATCCAGGCGGGAAGAGGTAAAAGCGATGGCCGCCCCCACTCCTTCGCCTCCTTTCTCTGATGTTCAAATTACCGAGGCGACGTTTCGCCTCACGATTCACGGCTTTGCATCTTAATCCCTATTAGCATTTTCTCATCAAGCGGCGGCCGGTGGGTGAGGACGCTGCGAGCCCCGGCGCAGGCGGCAGCAGGGCCGGCAGCCCGCTGGAGCGGCGGGGACGAAGCAGCTCGTGTTCGCGGCACGGGGCGGGAGCCGCGGGGAGCTGCTCCCACGGCCGCGGTCGCTCCATCCTGGTGGCCAGGCTGCCGTCGGAGACGCGCAAACTGTTTGTAATAAGCCCAAACGCACCGCGGCTTCAGCAGCTGCAACAGCCACACGCTGGGCTCTAAAAATACCGGCGTGTGGCTCTCCCTTTCTGGCACTTTCTCCTTGTGTTTTTGAGTGAAACATCAAAGCCCAGCCTTGGCGGAGGATCTGAGCTCTTCGCCTTTACGGGTGTGTGTTAATCTGCCACTTGACGGTCTTTTTTAGCAGCGCGGGAAAAGCGGCGCTGGTGCTGCTGCCGCTGCGGGATGCCCAGGGATGGGGGTGACCCCGAGCTCCAGCATCCCACAGGATGCTCCTGCTGCCGGTCCCATCCCAGCCCGGCAGCCCCTGGCTACTGTGGGGGCTCGGGGGGGGCTCCCCCCGGCTCGCCCCGGCTCCCTGCAGCTCGCCGCTCAGCACGGCCCCCGAGCCGCGGTGCTCCGTGCCTCTCCGTGCCGCAAAGCCTCGGTGCTAGCGTCATGTTAATCTGTTTCTAACTTTAACGAGCATGTGGGCTGCAGCGAAAGGCGGTTCGCACATGATGTGAGGGAAAATGTGCGGCTCCTCCCAGGGAGGAGGCGGGTGTGAAGACGAGTCCGCCCCGGCTGGGCGAGGGGAAGCGAGACCCCGGTGGCCGCTATGGGGCACCCAGCCGTGCCCATGTCGGGGCCACCCGGCAGGACCCCCCCGCAGCGGCGCGCTGGCGGGGACTTGCCAAGCTGGCTCCTGGCGGCACACGCCGGCATCGCTCTACCCAGGAGGGAATTGGACCGTCGCACTCCCGGCGGTCGCTCTCAGCAGCCCCGGTGGGATGCGTCGAGTTTGCCGATGTCACCCTCGAGCCCCCTCGTCCCGTGTCCCAGGCCGTGCCAAAGGCTGGGGAAGCAGCCGGAGCGCAGCGGGGGTCCCGTCCCTCCGCTTCACGGGGCGCAGAGGGACAGGGGCGGCTGCTCGGCGCCCGGCTCCCCGCTGCGTCCGTCTCGGAGCACGGCCGAGGCACCGCGCTGGAAGGGGCCTGGGGATGCGCTCTAAACACAGACACGAAACTTGGCGCCTGGCAAAAGGAGGCGACTCCGGCATCTGCTTTCAGTGTGGCCCGGAGAAGACGCCCGGGCTGGCGGTGCGAGGGAGGGCAGGGGAAGGCGGCGGGTCCCAGAGCCCAGCCGCAGCCTACCGGAGCCCGTCTGTTTGTCCCCGTGCAGCTCGGAGACAACAGGCACTCGGATGGGGAGAAGCACGGAAGAAGAGCACGGCTGCTGACTGGTTCAAAATACTTAAACATGCTAAAACGCCCGCCCCTATTACTGAACTTCCTCCTCCGCCATCCAGGCGTCCCAGCGGCGCCGCAGCCCCCCAGCTCCAGCACTTCAAACCCGCTTTTCTCTGCGGGGCCCGGCTGTGAAAGGGATGCGTGTGGCTGCTGTTCTCCCTTACGGTTACGACCGAGTGTTCCTTAGAACAAAAATGAGGGGGAGAAAGAGAGCGTATTCTTGCCTATGCAAATACAATGTGCATTCAGATTCAAATAAAATTATAGCAAATAGAATCTGCAGCATTTGAGATAAAAATGGTAATGAGTTTTAATAGTTCACTTTGATTTCCTCTATTGAAATCAACTCCAGGAGGCTGATATTGTATCGGGGAGATGCGAGATCCCCGGTCACACATCACGGAGCTGTACAGCTTCCAGGGCACGAGGGAGGGGGAATGGCACGCTGCTGCTGCCGCCGCCGCCGCCGCTGCTGAGCATCGCGGCCGTGGCGGGCACGGAGAGATGCGAGAGGCGGCCATTACAGCAGCTGTGCAATTAGACCAGCTATCCATCATTAACATGCTTTTAATCGATAACCCGGGCAAAGCTGAGCGCTGGAGCGATGTCGCAGAGGCGCGAAGTAGCCACAAAACCGTCATCGGAGGACCTGGGGAGGGTGAGGCTCTCCCCTGCTGCTGAGCGGGACGGGGATGTAATGGGCCAGAGGAAAGCGGGAGCTGACTGACACACCGTGTCGTTTCCGAAGTGCACGTTACTGCCGGGCACGTACACTTAGGTACAGCTCCAGCGCTACACCGGCGCCTTTCCCCAAGGACCCACATTCCAGCTAACCGTGCATCGCCACACATGGTCATCAGAGCAGCCATCCAGACTCGTAATCTTCCTTTCCCTGAAAAGGAGAGCGTGATCGAGCTTATTACCGATACCGCCCGGCGCCGATAAAGTAACGATCGTACTCCGTCCTCGCGTGACCAGCCACAGGCACGGGAGGAATTGCAGAACGGGGACCGCCGCGCCGCCGCAGCCCCGCAGGTGCAGAGCACCCGTAACTCTCACTGCAGCACAACAGCCATCACCTCACTCCGAGGGAAAAGCCCACCGCTGCGGTGCGCGGCCGGTGGCCGTGCAGGCAGACCTGGCTCCACAGCACGGAGTTCTCTCTGCGGTGGGGCCGTTGGTGCCGACAGCGTGGGGGCAACACACCCTGGGCTCCGGACGGGCTCCCACGCACCGACGAGCTCCGCGTGCTCGTGAGGAGCCATCTGGGTCAAATAGCAGGAGGAAGTCTCGGAAGCCTTTTTTTTTTTTTTTTTTTCTTTCCCTCTGAAAGCTCAAGGGCGAAATTTGAACATCAGAGGCAGGGAGACGTCTTCCTGGGCTGATTTGTGAACATCTTGTTGAGACGTCTAGGATCAGATCTGAAAATATTTTAGTGATGCAGAGAGTGATTCAGAGAGTCATCTGGGTTATCCACCCCTCGCTGAGGATGTGATTGAAATGTTTGTGGCTGAATATCATCCGGGAAGAGCGGAGCAGTCATACCCGGCGTATAAACTGTCATGTTTATATCCCAGGATCTCCTCAGCCTCGTAGCAAGGCTGAGAGGAGCATTCATCATTTTCCCACATGCTCTCTGGGCTGCTGCGGGGCTTTCTCAGTCAGCGCCGCTCCCGGCTCCCACCTGCTTGCACCGGGCGCGCTGGGGAGACCTCTCCTCAGCCTCAGCAGGTCCAGCCAGGAGGGATGAGATGCTCGTGGGAGATGCCAGGGATGCCCGGCGGCTCGGGAGAAGCTGCCTCCTAATTTATTTAATTTTTTTTTACACCAGAAACTGTAAGCGGGGGAGGTCACCTTCCGGAGCCCGCGGGTGTGCCGGGGGCAGCCCCCAGCCCGCGGCTCAGCTCAGGGATCACCAGTCCCGGGGCTGCGGCGGCGACCCGGGGACCGAGGGACCCTCAGGGCGGCCGGCTCCCCCCTTGTCCCCGTCCCCCCCCCAACCCCGGCGGGGTCCCTCCGCCGTGGCGAGCATCCCGGCTGCGCCGTGGGTAGCCGGGCGGGAGCCGTCCCCGGGCGCGAGCTGCCTCCCCGAAGGTGCCCCCCAGCACCGTGCCTGGCGGGTGCTGCTGCCGCCGGCGTGCTCAGATGAACAAGCGCGCTGGTTCCTCCCTCCCTGGCTAGCCAGCTGCCCAAAGACAAATTGTCCTCCCTTGGGGTGCACATTATAAATGCTTAAGCAAATTAGCCAGAAATAGAAAATGTAACATATGGGTCTGTAGATAATGTTTCATTATAAATTATCATATTCTCCAGGGAGATACGCCTCTTCCCTTCACACCAAAGACTTTGTGTTTCTTCGTCTGTGCAGACTTTGAGTTTCTTCTTCTTCTTCTTTTTTTTTTTTTTTTTTTCTTTTGGTAACTGTTTCTGACAACGATTGGACTCAGTAGTTGATTTCCTGGGTGCGGAAATTGGGATATGAAACTCACTTCTGCTGCAAATCCTCTCAGATTTAATACTCGCCCATTAGAAAAAGAAAAGCAGTTAATGCAGTTCTGATGAAAGGTGTCTCAGCGAAAGCCGTGCAGATTAAACGTGGCTGTTTATCCCCCCAACAGTCAGACCAAGGACAACAGGGCCGCTCCGTGGGACGGCCGCCCCTGCTCGCCCCGCGCCCAGCGCTGGCAGTGACGCGGGGCCACTTCTCAACCACGTTTAAATGAAGGACTTCCCAGATCAAGAACGCCCCATGAATTATTCCCTCTGTGCAGCTGATCTCTGGAGTTCCCTCCTTCTCCTGCTTGGGCTGAACTGCTCAAGAGGAATTTGCCCGGCGCGGAGGCATCGCCTTGGACGCCCATCCGTCATCCCGATGCCCTTCGGCCACCACGGACCACGGCAGCAGCACCGACCGCCCCCTCCTCGCGAAAGCTCTTGAAAACTGCATTATTATTCATCCAGCTACGGAGTCCTCGAAAGAAGAGACTCCCCAGACAGTCTGAGATTCATCTTCCAGGTCTTGAAAATTGACTGATTCGGTGCTTTTTTTGGTTTAGTTATAATTCTGTAGGTTTCTTCCCACATTGATCTGGGAACAAGTTCCCAGCGGCCGCCGGGGAAGCCTCGGCTCGCTCTGGGAAGGCGTCCCTCTTCTCGCAGAGCGCTCCCCGGGCTGGCGACTCGCTGGGGCCTCGAGCGCCGCACGGATGGCAGCGGAAAAAGGGAGTTTTGTTTTCAGAAAAATTATTGCATATGTAAACACAGACTTTGTAGGCAAAACTCACGGGGTAGCGAGTAGTTTTCTACTTCCCACATATAGGTGCACGTGGATGTATGTCTCCGTATAACAGGAACTGAACTCATTTGAACCACTTCAGATGAGATTATTATAGTCTGAGAGATTTACCTGCCGTAATTGGAGAAATCTTGGCACTTGCGCCCCGGAGCTAATTGATGTCATCAAAGCACTGAACGAGTCCTGATTTTGGTAGTTAGAGTCACACCTGGCGTCACTGCCTCTCCGCAATAACCACAGGCTTAAGGGAAGGAAAAATGTATAAAGTAACATCTGTTGCAATGCAAATATTTGGGAGGATTGTGGCAGCTCGTGCCGGAGCCGCTTCCCGGCCCAGTCGTAGGCGTAAAACATCCACTCCTGGTTTGTCAGCATCTCCCCCGACTGCCGGCGGGATGCAGCGCGCAGGGATGCTCGGCGAGCCCGCGGCGGCTGGACGGCCCTGTCCGCTGCGGCACCCCAGGAGCAGACCAGCGCCGCGCGCCGCAGACAGAAATGGTTTGGGTGGGTGCATTTTTTTGTTGTTGTTGTTTTTTTTTGTTTTGTTTTTTGTTTTTTGGTTTTTTTTATGAAGCGCCCTTGACGTGCCCGCTGGAGCCGGGTGCCGGCGCGGGAGGCCCTGCGGAGCCGCAGCAGCCAGCCGTGCGGCAAAGCTGCCGCCTGCCAGCGTTGTAAAGCGGAGACCGGCTTATTTGTGAACGCTTTGGGAAAATAAAGTAAACCCAAAAGAGGCAAGCGTGCAGCGGGGCGACAGCAGAGCTGAGCTGCATCCTCCATAAGGCAAACCCTTTCCATCGCGCTGGGCGAGCCTGAGGATGAAGGGATGATCTCAGTCCTTCCCTGGACCAAAACACACGCACGGAGCCTGCGGGATGCTTTGCCCCATTCCCCATCCCCTGCTTCCAGGATAACACATCATGGAGCCCACGGGATGCGATCCCCTGTCCCCCCAGCGCGCCGTCGGGGGGATTTGCAGCGGTTCCTCGGCGGCACTGAAGGGTTTAGCAGAGATCCTGTTACGCCGGGGGACAGGTGACTTAACTGGGTCAGCTGGCTTCGCTCTGAGAAGGCTTCAACCTCCGTATTAGCCTTCTTAACTAGCTTCCTGGCAAACTTCAAAAACAGAAGGAAAAAAAATAATATTCAAATTTCATTAGAATTTTGATGGAACTGAGACACGCTCTTGCTGGCGGCACTGCCGGAGATGGGCTGTGGGTACCGGGGGTCCGACCTCCCTCGCCCGCGGGATGCTCGCATCCCGGCACTGGGGATGGAGAGGGCCCATCTCATCCTTCTGCTTCTCTGCCATCATTCCCAGGGGAAGACGAAGGCGCCGTTGGGAGCCCTGAGCTCTCTCCTGGATCACCCGCGTCCTCTGAGGCTTTTGTGCTGTACCAGACCCTCGCACGGACCTCCGGGGTAGTGGTGACAGCGGTGGGGCCAGAGTCCCTATCAAATTTACTTTGCGCATCCGAGCCGGCCGCAGGTTCGCCCTGCGCGGGACGGCGGCGGCTGCCACGTCTCGCAAGGCTCGGAGAAACTTTCTGCCCGAGGAAATATTTACCTTTCCTCCGCGGCAGCAAAGCGAGAGGTGGAGCGGAGCCGCCCCTGCCGCATCCCCGGCTGAGCGACGAGCGTTAGGCAAACCAGCTCAGACATTTAAAATAAATAACAGCCCGAACTTATCCCTGCCCATCGCTGAGCTTTGGCTTACTGTTCCAGTCAAAAAATAATTATTGCCCCGAGGCCTCGGAAATAAAAAAAAAACAAAGGGGAAAAGGAACAGAAAAGGTGGCGAGAGAGAAGAGCTGCGGCAACGAGCTCCCTCGCCAGCTCCGGGAGCTGACGCGGTTTTCCCGCGGGAACAGGGAATGGACGCGCTGCCGAGGGAGGGAGTCGCAACCTGCCCGGGTGCTTTTTTCCCTTTTTTTTTTTTTTTCCCCTTAAATCCGTGCCTAATCTCTCACGCTGCGGCACGACGCGCTCCGTGTAACCAGACGAACAGATGCAGAGGCAATCTTGAGCGTGGAGCAGCGCAAACCGTCGCCAGCAAAGCCTCCAACCCCGACGGCTTCGGAGCCCGCATCCCGCGGGGAGTAAGAGCGGGAGGCAATGCTCTCCCGACACCTCGGCTCTGCTCCGGAGGCTGCGACAGGCTCCGGGGCGGGCAATGATGCCCTTTGCACACAGGATTTCAACCAGGCAGGAAAATGAGGCAAAATCCGTCTGCTCCGTGTGCCGGCGATGAATTATTCATCCCCTCCCAGGCAGCACTTGCAGGCAGAGGGCTGCCTTAATATTAAGCGAACCCGATGGACGTGGCAGGGACGCGGGTCCCCTCGTGCCGCCTTCGGTGCCCGAGTGCGGCAGCGGCGCTAACGAGCTGCTGCAGTGTGAATAGTGGATATACATCCCGGAGCGGGCGCCTATCCTGCACGTCTACGCAGAGCACACACAGATTATGCCGTTTCTTCAGGCCTTTCATTTCACACGTCACTTTTTCTATATAAGTATAGGTTTACATGAGAGGTAATTATCATCCTTTCAAAGCTCTTAGTGCAGAGCAAAATGAGACGGAGTATTACATTTGTAATATAATCGTAAATAAAAAGGGCCGTAATAACCCCCAATTAGCACATTAAAATACGTTGAGGACTTGTTTTATCGCTCTGATGTAAACAAGACCCCCCCAGGAACACCTTCCACCGCCGAGACAGCCCCGGCGGTCTCCCTTCCAGAGCCAAGTTACGCAACACCCTTAAAACCAGCTATTAGCCGGAGTCAGACATGGCTTTTTCATGAGGATGAATTAATCATGGGCGATTCTGTTCCCTCTGCCGAAACATCTGGTGCCAGGCAGGGAGGAGCGGGGCCGGAGCCCCCTCTGCCCGGGCTGCGAGAGCAGCATCGCCGGCTCCCGCGGCGGGCTGCGGGGACGGAGCAAAGGGGAGGTGTGAAGATGAAGACAAAAAAAGCCCAGAGCCCGTCTTTGCTCTTAGCGCTGGGCGCGGAAACCAGAGTTAGACGGAAGGCATCTCCTCCCCAAGCGTCAGAGCGGGCGGTGCAGAGGTGGGGGCCGGGGGCCGCCCCCGGCAGCGCCCGATGGATGCGCGCGGGACCTGAACGGGAGATACGGACCGTCCCGCGGGTTTCCGTCAGCACACGACAGAAGGCAACCAGGCTCAGGCCCTTCCCAACGCCGTGATTGCAATCCCCCAGGGAGACTCATTTTCAAATGATCTTGTTAGACATTGTTAGGAATTGATATATTTGCATAGCATGAATGTTAAAACTCAGAAAGAACTCAAATGCCAATTAGAACCACGGCGTTCTTTTCCCCCTAATTAATCAGTCATAAAAGAGCAGCTCCAGGTGTTTTTCCCTGACTGAACACCAGCAGAAGCCTATCGTTATTAATCTTGATGACCCAAGTGTCATCACCATATGCAGATTTTTTCAAGGTGATGGAAGACTGGAAACAATTCAAGACGCGAGGCAGGAGCGCAGCAACCGGTCGCCGAGGCCCGTTCCCGGGGACCGTCGCTGGGATAACGCCGCCTTGAAACACCAGCGAGTCGCCTCCGCTTCCTTCGCCTCAGCTGAAAACCGCACTGAGTTTTTCCATTAGTTCATTCGAGGGTCATTCCCCTCATTTGTTCTAGTCTGCAGAACAGGCCAGGGGAGAAGATGACTATTATTTTCTCTTGTGGTAGAGCTGCATTCTCTTAAGAAGATAGTTTCATCAGTTTTACCAAAATCGCACCTTGGGGCGCTGCTCCCGCCGGACTGCCCGGCCGGGGACCCCCTGCTGCGGGGAGCGCAGCTGCAGCGTGCGGACGGGACCGGCCCTCGCAGGGACTTAAACACCGTAATTTAGAGATCCAGGCAGATGCTACGCCCCATTTGAGGTACGCCAGCTACTCCCGGGATGTTACGCTCCGCATAAAATCAGCAACAAAACCTGGAATTTCTTTGCAGACAACAGGCAGAAAGCGATGAGTCAAGCGAGAACGGGCCCATCCCCGAGCTGAGCTAACGCACGTGCTGAGAAACGTTCACGCCGATGTTCGGAGGCAAGAAATACCGCGCCCGGGTGGCGGGGGGTGCCGTCGGGAGAGTAGAAGGCGTCGCAAATCAAGATAAAATGCGTGCGCTGCAGGCAGGTGGATCGCATTATGTTAATAGAGCAAATACACATACCTGATGCGGTGGGGAGGATTTGCGCTGATTTGGTTTTTTCTGCGTCCCAGGAGCCGGGTGATTTGTGTAAGCGGCTCCACCGCAGCCCGGGTGCTTGGCTGGCACGGCTCCGCGGGGCTGCACCGCCGGCACCGGCACCCACTCCCGCATCCGGCGAGGGAGGACGGTGGGCAGGAGGGACCACGCTCCGGTTTCAGGCTGTGTTTGCAGCACAGCCGGTGCAGGGGTGAGAGCAGAGCCCCGGGGACGTGGTGGCCGGGTGTGCGTTGCCTCCCTGGGGAAGGTGCCACCCTCCTGCCCTGTCCCCTCCGCAGGGAGAGAGCCTTCGCTCCTCTTCCTCCGAGCACAGGACCGGTTGGAGACGCATCCCTAGGGGCAGCCGGGTCCCCTGCCCGCGGGCCAGGGACCAGAGCATCGGGCTGGTTATGAGTCACAAACGGAACCTCTGGGGTTTTTCTGTCCCTATCCCGAGTCATCTTTGTTTCCCGCGCGGCAAACCAACAGCCCCTTTAAAGTCGCGGCGAAGACGGGCAGCCTGCGCTCGCCGGCTGGGTTGGTAGGACTGAGACCCCTCTGCCTGACACCGCCCCTGCTTTCCGTGCCGGGCTCCGAATGGCGCAGCCCACGGAGGAGCTGCGGGGCTTTCCCGGTGGCTCAGCCTCAGCGGGTGCCGGTGCCGGTGAGAAGAGCCCTCCTGGAGAGCGGAGCGGGACGCGCAGGACTCGCACCGGCGGGAACCAAAGGCGCATCTCAGCCTCGCGGCCACCCAGCCCGGCTGCATGCAGGGAAGCCGCTGCTCCGCCACAAACCTGCCGTCAGCAGGGCATCGCCCGGCTGCTCTGAGCCCTCCCGGGAGGAAATCAATCAGCCTCACGGTGATTAATTACCCTGCAATAGCCGCAGGTGCAGCGGTCCCCCGGGCAGGAGGGGGCAGAGGCACAGCCCTCACCCCGCTGCCCGCCCGGGAGTAACGCCTGCACGGGATCAGCTCTAATTAGCAGCACCCAATTTATGCATCCTGCTGCAAATGACGATTAAAAAAAAAAAAAAAACAACAAACTCAAACTAAAAATATCATCCCCGGGGAGAAGCGTGGACAGCGTTTAAGCTGATAAGGCAGTGAGGAAGAAGATGAAGAAGAAAACTGTCCTTTGATTTAAAAGGTAGTGTTCCAGCTATGCAGATTTTTAACACACTTTTGAAATTCTCTAATAAAAATACTGTTAAATATTAATTATATTGCTATTTATAAATGTATACATAATTAATAGGAATAATTAATGTAGCAGGGATTGGTTAAGAACTTTCCTCTAAATATTTGAATAGCGAAACATAATTATGTTTTGATGTGAAAATGTCAGAAATATACTGAAGTGTTTTTACATTACTGACATCAGGGAAACTTGCTGGGAAATACCGGCTGCGGGAAACGGGCCGTTTCACCTTATTCCACTTAACTTTCAGAGTTTTTGTGCACTCTGCTGCCTTAGAACAGCAAATGCCATAGAAAGCAATAGCTGTTGACACAACATGTTGTATTTCATCATTATCTTGAATTACCAACATCATTATAACCCAGCTTGAGATTCCCCGGGTGTCACAGGATGGTTACAGTTGGAAGGGTCCTTGAAGCTCATCTCATTCCACCCCCCCTGCCCCGGGCAGGGCCACCCCCCCCAGCCCAGGTCGCTCCCAGCCCCGTCCAACCCGGCCTTGAGCACCTCCAGGGATGGGGCAGCCACAGCTCCTCGGGGCACCCTGTGCCGGGGGCTCACCGCCCTACAACAAAGAATTTCTTCCCTATATCTCATCTAAATCTCCCTTCTTCCAGTTTGAAGCCATTCCCCCTCATCCTATCACTCCATGCCCTTGGAAAAAGTCCCTCCCCAGCTCTCCTGGAGCCCCTTTAGGTACTGGACGGCCGCTATAAAGTCTCCCCAGAGCCTTCTCTTCTCCGGGCTGAAGATGAGCTTTGAACCAAATCATCATGCGCTGATGAGCTCTGAACCAAATTCCCCGGGGGTTTGCCACCCGGGACGGGAGCAGCACCGCCGCGGTCCCGGCGAGGAGGAGCCGTCCAGCCCCGCTCCTGCCTCCACCACCGCCCCGGCAGTGGGTGCCAGCCTGGGGAGCGCTGCTGGAAAACCTCTGGTTATCAGCGGGAGCGGATGCAGGATTGTGTTTATTATACATCCACGTTATTGTACCTTTTCCCTTCGCTTTAATTGCAGTTTCAAGGGCAGGGGCTGACGGCACGCTGGAGCGGCGCGCCAGGCACGGGAACGCTATCAGGGGAGGCAGCGGCCAGCGCAGAGACCACCGAACCCCCCTCCCTGCTCGCCCTCCTCGGGGGGGCTTCACCCCCCTCCCACCCCTCGAGCTGCGGACGGGTGGGCAGAGAAGGGCAGCGGTGGGTACCCAGACCCATCAGCCCGAGGACATCCCGGCCAAAGCCACCGCCCCCGGCAGCTCCCTCCATCACTGAGAAGCCTCTGCTTAAATCCTTAAACCACCTTTTCTTTTCTCCCCCCCCCCCCCCCTTCACCCCGCTCCCCTTTCCTTCTTAAAACCCAGGAGCAGGTTACACCGGGGCACGCGCGGCGCCCTCCCCACGGGACACTGGCAGAGCTCGGACAAAGTGACCGAGAACAGACCGCACACATCGCGGGAAGCTCACGGAGACGTTTAGGATGCTTTGCCGCTTGGCCTCCTTTTGGGGAGATTTCATGGGAAACAGCTGCCAGGCTGTTTGCTCCTGGAATTCGTGACCTCAGCCGCACTTGAAGCGAAAACGCCGTGGCAGGAATGCAGACGCGCTCTAATGAGTGATTAGATTGAGGAGAAAGAGGGAGGTGAAGGGAAGCCTTTATCTGATCCCCGGTCTCGGGAAGGCTGCAGAGACGCTGGGCAGGAGCGCTTGGTCTCCCCCAGTAGCATTTTTGGGAACCTTTGGGCAGATGCTGCACCCGCCGTCCTGCGCCGCATCCCTGGGTGAGACGGGGGCACGCAAGCAGAGCCGCTGCCCCAGACTTTCTATATAGGTTTGGGAGGATTTTGCACTAAAAGCGATGCAAATCACACATTTTCCTTTTCAGGAGAACGCAGTACATGCGTTTGCACTTAGTCAAAGGGCTTTTCTACCTCAAAAGTGAGATTTGCTCCAAGGGAACAATGAATCCCAAATAAGTTTTATTTCCAAACGGTCCTTTATACCCGCTTGCTTTGTCCTGAAAAAATCCTGGTTGGTTCCGCTCCCTTGTTTTGTGTTCGCTGATGAATACAGTCATTTAGCGATCGCCGCGCTGGAGGGTGAGCCCCTTCGCCAGGCTGCCCCCGGGCCCCGGCGCTGGCACGCCGAGCGGCTCGGTGCCGACCTGCCTCTGCTCCCAGTAGAACTCTGGTGACCTCCTGCGAGGGAAACGGCATCCGTGAAAATCGGCCCCGGCAGGAGCCTGTAGCGCTCAGAGCCCGTAACGCTGCCTCCGCCGTGGCACCGGCTGCGTGTCGGTGGGGGGGTCTGGACCCTGCGCCGGCTGCCGGCCCCGGCCCCTCCTGCCCGGCCCCTGCCCGTGGTCTGGACCGGCGCACGCCGGGATGAGCGACACCACATCGTGCGGCTCTTCCAAAGGCTGCTCAGCAGCCGGCACCGCTCCTCGGGCCGAACGCGACTCAAACCACTGACTCGTTAGAGGAAGGAGCAGCATCGCAACGGAAAGATGTGTCCTCTAAATGGAGTCACCCTCTCGCTTTCAAGGAGGAGCCAACTTGCGCTGCCGGACGGGGTGTGGTGAGATGTCATCGCAGACATCGTCTCCTTGAGGGTCACACAGCTCGGTGGGGACGCCGGCGGCAGCAGCCGAAGCCCCCTCGCTGGGGGGTTAGGGATGGTGGACCGTGCCATATGCGGCCGTACGTCACTCTCGCGGCACCGAACCCTCCCAGCGCGGCAGCGCACAGCAGTGGAGCGCACCAGAGCTCGTCCAGTCGGCTGTTAACATCGCGGAGCCTCCGTGTTATACAATACCTGCCCGGCGCTGATAAGGAGGTGGCGGAAAAAGCGAGGAATTTAGCAGAGCGTGCGAAAGATATGTTTAGAAATCATAAATTTTACCATAATGCGATCTTTATGCAGATGTCCGCAAGAGGCCGGGCCCGCTCAGCCATCCGTCACCGTGAAAAATGGAACTCGCCAAAACTTTTGCGCGTTAGAGAGAGGTTCGCAGTTTGGTTTCCCAGTTTGCTTGCTTTTTAAATGGATAACATGACTGATTATGTCTAAAACCGAACGCTTCAAAGGTCTTCTAACTTTCTGAAAGATTCATGGCATAGCTTCCCCATGTATTTTGAAGAGGAAAGTATATTTATTTATTGCACTTTAAGTGAAAGATAGTATCTCTCAGCCAATTCCCGAAAAACAGCTCTTCTGTCCTAAGGCACTTACTGAGGATTGCTTCTGCTCAGCTAATACATTACCATATAAAAGGGAAAAAAATGACCTTAAGATTTGGACATCTGTCTCTAGTGGGTTTTTCTTTGGTCCTCAGAAAGAAGTAACAGAGACAGACCTCCCCCAGGCCTGTGCGAAAAGAACGAGTTATTCTGGCTGTCCCGCTATTCCTGCCAAAAACCCGTGGCTACGTCAGTGCCTGAGCATCCCTCTGTCAGCGAGTCAAGAAGTGCCCTTTGCCGCTCCGCATCCACCCGCGAGGGCCCATCCGAGAGCTCCGCGAAGCCAAACGGGAGATCTTTCTCCCAACTTTATGCACTCCGGATTTGCCCCATCCCTGGGCTCTGCGCTGGCGAGGCTTTGGGGCGCAGCCAAGGACACCAGCGATGTCTTGCACGTGCTGGAGGACACGCCGGTGCTTGTAGCCGGCTCACCCGAAACCCGCGGCGAGCATCCCTGGGTCCCTGCAGGGGATGCTGGGGGAGCCGAGCCCCAGCGATGCGCCGGGCTTCCGCCCCCCTGACGTTACGCAGATGAATCCCGAGTCAGCACAAAGAGCCGTACCCCGGCGACACGCCGCGCTGCGCCGCAGCTGGTCCTGCCGGCCGCGGGCTGAGCGTCTGCCCGGCGCCCGTCCCCGCGGCACGCGCGTCCGAGCGGCAGCGTCCTGGCGCAAGCGGGAGGCAGGCTGTGCCGCAGCCTGCGGACACGAGCTGCTGTCGGCAGCAATAACCGCTCCGTCCTTCTGATCTCCCCCCCTCTCTCTCCCACCAAACGTTGCAGGCGATCAAAACCGGGTAATGAACGAGCAGTCAGCATTTGTGCTCGAGATGTATTTAAAAAGGTTAAAGCAAAACAGATCAAAACATCCTTTATTCTACAGCCATTTCCCCAAAGTAACGCGTTAGCCCTAAGGTAAAAATCAGTGTTCAAAGCCTGTACCAATTTTCAGAAAGATAAATGCTGTGTTTAATACTTTGCAGCGATGATTGTTCAAGAAGCTGTCCTTGGTGTATACGAGACGGCACCAGCGTTTCCCAATTAATGCCTCTGCATTAGTAACGCAGCCCCTCGACTGGTGCGCGGTTTGAGGAGCGACACTTTAGAAAGAGATGAAACGGGCGCCGGCGAGGACTCGCTTTACAACGGTTTACACTGACGCTTTTTCAGGACGCCGACACTGCACATCGCAGCCGCCACTCCGGGTTTCCGAGCCCGGGTTTCCCCAGGACGGATGCAGGGAGGCGCGGGAGGGGGAGTTGGGTTCCCACGCCGCATGGAGACTGCTGAGCCCCGAGGACGCGCCAAGGACACGCTGCCTGGTCCCCCCCCGGCCCCCGCAGCCCCTCAGAGGACCTGTGCTGGGACCAGCACGGCACTGGGGCACTGCTGCAGCCAAGCCTGGGCCAGTTTTGGTGACCGTCTCACATCTTTAAACTTGAGGAAAAAAAAAAAAAAAAAAAATAAAAGGGCAGCAGGTAGCTTTGCCTTGTAAGGGAAAAAGATCATTTTTGTCCGAAGCAGCCTTTTGATATTTTTAAAAGGCGATCGCAAGACATGCAGGTTCACAGCGGAGCCGCAGTGCTTCCTTCGGTTCCGGTTACACGATTCACAAACGGCGTTATTTGGGTGTAACCAGAAACGCATTTGCCATCTCGCGTCCGCTGGCGCCGGCAGCCGAGGCGGGCTGAGAGCGGCGATGCCGGCTCTGACCCGGCGGGTCGCACACCCCAGACTGCTCCGACAGTCCCCGCGGGCACGAGAGGGGCACCGCGGGCACCGCTCGGCACCTCTGCCCCACGCGCCTGCGCAGCGACAGCGCGGCTTGGCTGTGAAAGCCGCTCTGATCCCCGGCACGGATAGGGGATGCCATCGCTAAAAAGCCTTTTATCATCGACGGCTGCTGCGGTGAGGTGTGCGACGGGTGTCCCGTATTGGGCAATGGCAAATTTCGCGTGCTTTGGGTGTTCCTGCCCGAGTCCCGGCGAGGAGGGGGATGAGAGACGCAAACCAGGCTCCCGCAGCACTTGTTGCCCGGGGGCCTCTTCAGAAAGACGACAACGGGCACGGGTTCTCGCTTCCTATTTCTCAGCCGATGCCAGAGGTCTCATTTCTTATTTTCAGACACCTCCCTTATTACGGCGGCCTCAAGTGCCGGGGAAGAGGCGGCAGCGAAGCGCGGGCTGCGGTGCTGCGCCGCCGTGCCGAGCCGGGCTTGGCGCCGCGCTGCCTGCGCGTCCTGGCCGCGCTGCTGCCCGCTCCCGCGGGGACCCGCTCCCCCGGAACAGGGGCGGGCAGCCCATCCACGCTGAAGCGGGACACAATTCTCTCGGCCCCCGACAGCCTGCCTAGTTAGCTAAGCATTTTCTGAGCTAAAAAGGGCTTTTTTTCTCTCTTGATGGATCCCAAGTACGATAATTGTATTTGCTGTGGTAAGAAGTTAAATTGCATAAAATTAATATTGATCCAAATTAAACCATTTATCTCCTTTCACTTTTCAGCTCCGCAAATACAATTATTGCTTCAGCTATTACATACCAAGTAGAATTACAAGTTGGAATTGCAGTTTGTTTTCTGGCTTTTGCGTTGTCCCCCTCCCCCGGCGGTCTCTCGCTCGCAGGGGACACGGCAGCGCCCGAGCCGGCACCTCGCGGGCTCTTCCCGAGCGCGGCGATGCGTTCCCCGGCACCGGCGGGTCCGGCATCCCGCATTTACAGGTGGGATGGCGGTGGGCAAAGCAGGGGGGAAACGGCAGGCAGCCCCCGCTCGCGTCCGCGGGCTTCAGAGCCGGTTGCCTCCCGCTTTCCTCCTCCTTTCCGCCGCCTTCTCCCGGCGATAATTGGAAAGGAAGGAAGGAAGGAGCTATAAATACCTCTTGAAATTAAAAAGGAGCGTGTATAGTCTCGGCAGAGAGGGAGAATATCCTGAGGATCCCGGTTCCTCTCCCCTACCCCTATTCCCAAGTGTTTACTTTGAAATTTTTCATTTGTCTCCTCCGGGAGTACAGGCAAAACAATATTTGACAGCGCAGGAGAGACGCGGTTTCTGCGGAGTGCCGTTTGCTTACGCCAGGGATGAGAATTAGGCTTGGAGGGAAGCGTACCCGGGGGCCGGAAAGCCGGGCTCGTGAGAACGAGCGGGTCTCTGCAGCGGGCCGTGGCACTGCTGGGGCGGTCCCGCTGCCCTCACCTCTGCCTGCGGCGATCTCCTCGGGGCAGAGGACGCAGGACTGGTCCAGCAGAGGACGCGCCAACCAAACTGCTCCCGGACCCCGCAAACGGAGCCGAATCCCGACGGCCGCCTGCGGGTCTGCCCCTGAGCAGAGCATCCTCCTCCCCAGCCCCGCACGGCCCCCACAGCGTCTCTGCGGCACCACCCGGAGAAACCCCCCCCGGATGGTTTGTGCCCCCCTCCACCAGGACCAGCTCAAGGGAGCAACCTCCCAGTCCAAAGCTTTCCACCAGAGCGCCACAGAGGAGCAGTGCTGGGGCATCGCCGGCGGGAACCCGAGCCCGTGCGGGCACGGAGCGCAGCACAGAGCCAACGAGGTTTGGCGGGGGAGGAAGCCCCGTGTTTTTCTGAATCTGGGCTCGTTCCGACAGGAGCGGGTCCCTCGCCGCGGGGCAGCTTGCCGGGCCCGGACCCCGGCCTGGGAGGCAGGAGAAGTTCACGGGGCTGGAGAGGTTTCGAAGCGAACACCGCCGGCTCAGGGAGCCCGGGCTCTTCAGTGAAGCCATTTCAGATCAGCTCCAGCGCCGAACAGGTTTATTGCCGTAAACTTCTGCGTGTTCAGAGCCAGGGCAGAGTTACCGAAATCGCTCTCGCCGGGCAGATTTGGGTCTGAGCTGCCGTGTAAAACGCCAGGTAATCGTTTCAGGTGAGCGGCTGGGGCTGAGCTCTGCCCCGACTGCCTCAACCCAACCCCGCGGGGAGCATCACACGGGAACGGGGCGGGGGGGGGCGACTACCGACTGCGTCCCCACAGCTCATAGCGTACCGACGTCCCAGCCACGATCAAATATTTATAACCAGGAGAAGTACAAATCCTGCAGGATGAGGGTTTCGATGGAAAGGCAAAGCCGGGCTTTGCTGCGACCTATGAATAATTGACAGGCAACGCGCTGGCGCTGCGGGAACGGCGAGGCCGGTGCGTCCCCACCTTCCCTGGCAAGCCGCCGCTCGCTCGGGGGACCGCGACCGGGAAAGCCTACAGCAGTCTGAGCCCATCTGTCATAGGGATGACATTCCAGAGTCTCAGGTTCAGAGTCAAGGAATTTGAGAAACTGGGATTGCCACGGCGGGCACCCAGAGCCGACGGTTCCCACGGACAGCGGGTGCGCGAGCACAGCGCGTGCATGACACACCGCGTGTGGGCTGAAAGGACGGTGGCGCGTTAAACCGATGAGCATCAGTGGCTCTTACACAGCCCCCAACCTGCTGTGCCCCGTGTTGCTCCTACGCCCACGCCGGGAGCTGCTCTCCCTCCCCTGCAGCCGCCAAACGCACATCTCATCGCGGCACGGCACCGGGACGCACCGCCGGCGCCCCGGCTTCAGACTGACCCCCGAAATAGCGATTCCCGCAGCACCAGCCCGCTCTGCCGGGACACAGCCGGTGCTGACCGCAGCAGGAGCAGGGAGGGGTCCAGGCTTTAACAGGAGTGGGGAGGGAAGGAAAGGACAGAGAGGGAAAGGAGAGGCGATTACGCGTTCAGTTCAACCCAGAATTGTTCTCCCGTTACATTCAGTGGCGCTTTACAGCGCTTAATTTAAAGTGCTGTTCCATGCAGGAAACTCGTAAAGCACCACGATCCATATTTATGATCTCTTCACGATTCCAAGTGAAATTTTCCCATTCTGTAAGCTTAAGGGAAGGGGGAAAAAGGTCCGTGCTGCTGCTGCCGGCTCTGCCGGCGGATTGCAGGTGGGGTCTGGGAGCAGCCCCCGCTCTCCGCTTTGCTCCGCCGCCCGCACAGCGAAGTGCCCGCGGAGGAGACGCTGCCCTCGCCGGCGTCTGCCCCCGACTCCTGCCCCCCCCAGCTCCCAGCTCTGCTGCCCCTCCGGGATAACAAAAATCAAAACCTCACGAAAAATCTCTGCAAAAGCGTTTCCGAGCCCAGGAGTGCTGGGAGGCAGAGGCCGGCAGCCTAAGTTTTGCTTTTTTCATCTGAATGCATTGTGCGCAGCTCCCCGCGCGTCCCTCCCCTCTGCCTCTCAGCGACTCCTCAGCCCAGCGCCGCTCCTGCCTATTCTCTGATGCCGCGTTGGCCTGAAGAGTGAACACGAATTGCTGCCAGCTCGAATCAGCGTCTTTCCACACACGGCCAAGTGAAACGTCGAAAGAGGGGAAGGAGTCAGGACCTTCAAATCCTTACGTTTTGTTTGACTTGCATTAAAAGACGGTGCTATTGCCGAATTGGTGAGGAGGTGTTCCGGTCTCCATCCCCTCTTGGATGGGAACCCGGCTCCTGTCGGAGCAGCCATGGGGACAGCCCGCGTGCGCAGGGGACCCAGGGCGGGCTCCGCACGGGGATTAAACTCCACACGGGATGGAGAAGGGACGGCAGTCACCGCAGCCTGGCCGCGGCCCCGAGCACGGCGCTTTGGCAGAACTCGGTGCTGCCATCGGAAGTCTGACACAGGCAAACCCCGTCCTGGCCAGGGGATGCTGGGGAAGGTTATAAAACTGGAAACGGGATAAACCACAGCAAAACGGCCCCAGAAACACCCAATGATCAGTAACTCCCCACAACAGCAGTCCCGGCTCGCGTAGTACAAGTGGAAAAACTTAGTTACAGAGGACGGGAAACCCTTCATTCCTCTGCCCGCACGGGTAACTCCAGCGGACGGAACTGGATGAGGAAAACCTTCGATCGGGGGCATTGACTGATTTTATCAGTCGTGCATTTGATTTCTCAGGCTCGGTACCTAATTAGCGCACGTGGTATTCCTTTGAAATGGCATTGGGCTGCAAACTAAGCCAAGGGAAGCCAGAAACAAACACGGCTTAATCCGGATCCGTTTTGCCCAGTTATTTTTGATCGCCTCCCTGGTCTGCCCCCAAACCCTGCGGAGGCGCACGTGCCGTTTATTGACCAGATAGATGCGGCTGTAATCTCTCTGGAAATGCACATTGCAGGAATTTTAAAATCAGGATTATCTCTGTAAGTATTCCTTAATGACTCCTTTGCAGCTGTTACAATGCTTATGTAAATATTGCGAGTGAATATTTAAGGCTCTATTAAAAAGAAATTTACTGTGCTGTCCACAAAGCACCGAGTCTCTCCATAAACCCTACTGCACAGGTCGGCCCTCCGAAACACAACCGTTGCCTCCCTGCTCAGCTCTGTTTCAGAGGCGGTCCTCACCTCCGCAGTCCCTATGGGATTCCAGATAAAACACTGGAGGCATCCTTGGGAGAGACGCAAGTGTTGGACTTCTGAATCAAAATGTAGGAACAACGTCCAAGTAGGAGAGGAAAAAAGTCAAACTAGAAAGATGTAAGAAAATGTGATAGAATTCAATATAAATTAATATTCCAGGCCAGGAGTAATACGCTCGTGTATATATGCACGATCGCTATCAGCTCTTTTGTTACAAAGCCGGAGGAGCACGAGCACAGCAACACGTCTTCTGACAAGACCTCGAACCTGCCAGAAGTAGCTGTACACATGAGAAGAGTCTTTGGTGTTTTCTCTGGGCTCACGAAGAGAACACCAAATTAATTCAGATTAATCTTCACTTGAAAAGCCACCTCTCTGAAGGATCTGAGTGGCAGATGGATGGAGAAGAGGAGCACCGTGATCTTACAGAGCACTCCTGGAGCATCTCCTACCACCTGGGCATCACAGCACCAGGCAAACGCCACTGCCACCCGCTGCTGGTGACGGGTGGCCGGTGCCCTGCAGTGACAACATCCCATCCGCCGCCTCCGTCAGCTCCCCAGCTCAAATGAGTTTCATGGATATGTATGAGAGATGGTTATTTCAGCACGGCCTGGAGGCAGGAACCGCACCGCACCACCCTCACCCCGTGGCGCTGCCCTCTTTCAGTGCGATCGATCAGTTTTGGGTACCTGAATTGACCTCCTGAGCCTCCACAGAGCATCTCTGCGCAACCGCCCACCGCCGCGCGGGGGTGGGTCGAGGCGCCCCCCCGGCACGTGGCATCGCTGCCCCTCGGCCCCCCCAGGGCAGGTCACCCCCGCTGCGCCGCGCCTCTCCCCCGGGGCAGGCGGCGGTTCGGCGCTGCCCCCTTCTTGCTGCCCGCGAGGAGAGAGGGTAAAGGCCATAACCGGCACGTCGGGTTTGTGATGCTTTGCTCACGCGCACCACGGGGGCATTGGGCAACCGGCTCATCTTAAACAGCTACCGCCTCTCGTCTGACCCCCCTTCCGCTTGGGTTGCTTTACTCTTTATTCAGTGTCAAATAAACCCCCCCATCTCTGTGAAGCCGCCCTGCTAACCGCGAGGGCCACGCGCGGCCCGCTGCGAAGCCGGGGTTTTGCTCCGGGGGAGGGCTGGGAAAGCCAAAGGGGCTCCGCTCAGTGCGAGGGGCTCCGGTGCCCGACCCCGACCCCTGCCCGCCTGCGTCGCAGGATGCCGGAGCGGCCGCAGCCCCTGCTCGTGCCCTGCCCGCGGGCGCTTCGGGCGGGCGGCATCGCCCCCAGGGCTGGGGGGGGGGCTGGGACACCCCTGCCCTGCGCCCACAGCTCTCGGGCGGCTGCTCTCCTTTCTCCTCCTCCTGCTTTGCAGAGGCACTTGAACTCCGGCAGCGAAAGCCAGCAGAAACGGGAGCACACAGCCTGGCGTGGCGTTGCGTCACGCCACGGCGCGGGCAGGGCGCCGCAGAGAGGCGCGGGTGCCCGGGCACGGAGGCACCGCTGTGCGCCCCGGGGCGGGGGGGGGGGGCGCAGGAGCAGAGGGGAGACCCGAAGGGACCCTCAAAGAGGCCCCGGCGCTGCCGGGGAGGAGGCTGGGCGAGGGGGCGACAGGAGCGGCGCTGCGTCCCAGGGCGAGCGGCGGACGCGGGTGACGATGCTGCTGAAGCACACTTCGGCTTTCCAGACTGAATTCGGAGCCCGGCCACAGAAACGTCAGCTTTTCCAGAGACCCTCTGAAAGAGCAGCGCAATAATCTAAACACGCAGCGGTTCCAGGTGAGCTTCTCTACATCAGGTGGTGATTTTCTTTCCCCCCTCCTCAGCTACAAGGTCTGATTCTGCCTACAGACATCTCCCCTGACGGCAGCGGGATTTCCCGGTGCTCAACCCAGCGCCAAACGATGCAGCCACAGGTTGCACATAGCCAAAACCTTAAAGGCACAAGGAAACCAAAGATCACCACTAGCAGAAGACTTTTTCTTTATTCTTGGAAGTTTACAAGCAAATATAGCATCAGAATCCCAGGGATTTAATGGAAAAAAAAAATTAATTTTCCTAAACTAATGAAGTACTTGAGCTCTAGGGCAACAACTGTTAATGGTGCTTCTATCTCAGCTGAAGAGGCAAAAAGTTCTGTTTAACAGTAATTTTAAATATAGATTTAAGGATCTTTCCCCCAAATCATGAAGTCAGATACAGACTGTGCATAATAACTTGTCAGATTACATAAATAAAACTGATTTCAAATACTTTAAAAGAAGAAACACTTTTATGCCATTCGCAAGGCTGTAAACTTCACCGGAGACTTTAGCATCCGCATGAACCACCAGCCACTTTAAAACCTTCATCTGTGCTAACTGCTCCTGTTTATTAGTGGCACCAAATCTGTAAATCACCCAGGCTTTAAAAAAAAAATAAAAAATTAAAATTCTAGGGATGAGAGTTTGTCTGGAGAGGGATCTCCTGCAGGTTCGCCCCGAGAGGACCGTTCCCGCTGCGGCCGCGAGCCGGGACGATGAGCGGCTGCGCGGACCGCAGGGATGCCAGCCCAGCCCGGCTGGAGGAGGAGACGCACCACACCGGGCAGCTCCGGGCTCCAACGGGGCCCAAACCTCGGCGGGGGCTCCCGGGGTGTTTGCCCCGGGGTTTCCAGCCCCCGCGAGCGGCAGCCTCACAGCGCCCGCCGGAGCCACAGGAGCACCCTCCATCCCGAGCCTCACACAGGCCAAGCGCGGGCATCCGTCGGGGTTACTCCTCGCGCGCAGCCCGGGGACGCCGCACACGCTGCCGTGAGCCACCGCAGCGCCGAGCTATTCCTTCAAATGTAAATAATAGCCTGGGCTGTTAGACTCCTTTACAATAGGCGGTATTGTTATGTTTCCCTCCTTGAATCCCTCTTCCCCCGAGGACCGGAACGCTGTGAGCGGATGCGTTACTGCCGCAGAAAGCCCTCGGCGGAGCAGCAGCCGCCGCCGGCACAGCGGAATCAGCATCTCCAGGGGCCGGCGTTCGCCGGCACACGCTGCCCGGGCAGCGAGGGAGCAAACGCCCATTTCTCAATGCGCTGATAACGTCACAGTCAGCATTAATATCCTCCCTGAACCTCTGCTCCATCAGAGTTCAATAAAGGGATGCCAGCGAGGAAGGAAAAAAAAGTTATTTTCTAAACCTGAATTAGCGCTTTGGGGCGTGTCGATAAGCGCCGGGGGACCTGCACAACCTCCGAATCGACCGTCCTCCGGCCTTGGACCGCTCTTAAATCACAGCTGCCAAGGTGGCTGCCCCGTCCCCACCGCGGGGGCCCATCGATCACATTTAGCGCGACTGCGAATCACCACTGGATTGTGCTTCATTTAACGTTCCCGCCAGGGGATGCCCGAGCCTGGCCCCGCAGCTCGCCCCGAGCCCTGCGAGGGGCCCCGAACCCACGCGCTGCGGGGAGCGGGACCGCATCCTCCAGCAAAACCATCTCGGGGGGGCAGCGGGAACGGGGGCTCTGCCGCGGGCACGGCTCCTCCGAAGCAGTTCGCTTCTGCGGAACAAACAGAGGGAGGGACCGTCGCCATCTCGACTGCCCTGCTCTTTTCAGTGGTTTATAAACTTTTTATCCATCTGTAAAATTTCTAATTAACTGGGGTAACTAACCAGCGTTGCATGAACTCAAACCGAGAATATTAGTGTCAGATACATAATTAAAAATTTCTGCTGCGCTGGTTCCTTCCGCCCGTTACGTAAGTTGCTGCACATGGTGAGTGCCGCAGCCCGAGACCCCGCTGTGATGATTCCCATTCCGGTAAAAGCCAGAGCCGTGAGGACAGAGCCATCCTCTGCCCTCCCCTCCCGCCCGGGGCCGGGACCCCCACCCTGCCCCAGCTCCCGCTGCCGGGGGACGCGGTGTCCCCTGGCCCTGGCGGCATGCCCACGGCCACGCCGGCTCTCCATCGGCGCTTGGCTGGGAGAGGAGCCGTAGGGATTGACGGAGAGTGGGAGCCGCCGGGCCGCAGCCCAGGAAGGCAGGCTCTGCTGGCAGAGCCCGCCGCGGCAATCAGAGCCAAGCACGTATTCATCTCTCTCTTCCTCAGAGTTAACCCCGGGAAATATTCTCCTGTAAGCAGCGAGCAGCTGCTGGAGATGGACAGTCTGGAAAGGCACACAGAAAAGAGAGATGGGGACGGGGAGAAGCCCCCCGCTCCCCCGGGCGGCGCGTGCCCTTGCCGCAGAGGGGCCGCCGTGGCTCTCGGCGTTTGCGTCCCACCATCCGCCGGGAAACTTCTGCAGCTCCTCAAAGGGTGCCAGAAAACACAACATTCCTCTTAATGACTCACCTGCCTCCACGCCGCATCAAAAACATCAAGTGGGTCTCATAGCAACTGCCGGATTAGCGCATCTCCCTAAACCGGGTGTATCGCCGGCAGCTGGAGGGCTGGAAGGGAGAGCGGGCGATGGCAGCCTCTGAGGGCGGGCGATGCCCCCCCAGCCCCAGGTACCCCCCAGGACACGCTGCTCCCAGGGAGGACAAGCTCTCACCCTGCTCCCACGGGGGACGAGCAGGGGCTGAGCTCCAGGCAGTGCTGGTTGCTCACCTGCGTGTTAAATAACCTCTCCCCCAGCCCAATTAAGCCTTCCCCACCGGCAGCTGCCTGCCTGCCTGCCTGCCCGCCTGCCCACCTGCCCGCCCCTGGGAAAGGGCTGACTCAGCACCCAGCCCGGCCGGGGGACCGCGGGCACCGGCTTTGCCCAGCCCTGGCACGCAAAAGCTGCTCTTTCTGAAACGGTCGTGCCCCGGGCACCGGTGGTCCCCAGCCCCCGCGAGGCAGCGCCCGGGTTTGGGCTGCCGAGAGCGCTGCTCCTTCGGCGAGCGCTGCTTCGGCTGCGGCGCGGCACGGCCGGCTGTAGCTGTGTCCGGCTGTAGCTGTGTCCGGCTGCTGCAGCCAGTTTTTTTTGCGGGGATTTTCTGGCTTCGTGGACCGAATGGTGTTTCAAGTCCTCGTAGCCATGGCAAAGCCCTTCTTGCTCGCGTGCGTGACGGATGGGCTCTCCGTCCAGCCCCGCCGCCGCTCCCTCCCCACCGCTCGCGGTCGCTCCGTCAGCTCCCACGTGCTCTGCGCAGCCTCTACGTGTGTTGTGGCCACGATTCCCTCCGCTTCCCTCCCATAGCCCGCAGGAGGGGGGAGAGGCTCTGCAGCCGCTCTCTGTGTTAACATCCACACTCCACCCGCCTGCATTCGCTGATAGAGCGTGTGAGCCCCCGCGGGTACCAGCGGCCCCGTCTCCTCCGGCAGAGCCGTGGCAAAAGGGGCAGAGTCCAGAAAGCCTCAGGCGGCCAAACCACCTCCTGCTGCTTTTTGGAAAGGGCTGTGGAAGTCGGCTCCCTCAGACCTTGCTGCTGCTGCTGCTGCTTCACCCGAGCAGCTCCGGCCCCTTCCTCATCTCCGGGTTTTATCCTGCTCTCTATAGCACGAGGGGTAACGCCGGGGGCAGCCGTGCCCGTCACGCCGCTGCTTTGGGGATTTTGCTCGGCGGGTGCCGGGCTAGAGGGACGATCTCACATGGGAGCGTTTTACAGCTCTTCACAACAAATTATCGGAGGGTGCTTTAAACCCGAGTGCTATTGTGCCATTATCTGTGCCTAATTTTCCGTTCCAGTCCCTAACATTTCAATTTCCCCCTTCACTGATCTCCTGCTTTAATAGCTCTTCCAAACTTTGCTTAAGTTGAGAAGGGCCCATTTGGTGCCGTTCCTGCCGCATCCCGCCGACGCCTCTCCTCCTTTCTTTCTCCACCTCCTTTCCCCTTTCTCATCTTTTTCTCCTTGAAAACACAGCCCCTGTTTCCTCGCTGCCCTGGGGATCGTGTCGCCGGCCCTGCCGCTGCCGGGGTGCTGCGTTTCCCCCGCTCGCGGGGAGCCTCAGCTGGGCCCTGGGAAGGGATCTCATGGCGCCTGTGAACCGTCACTTTTTCTTTTCTTTTCTTTCTTTCCATCCCTCAAACCTCGCTCGGGCTGACACTCCGCTTGTATAGCCCCAGCGTGACTGCAGGGCTGCGCTCGGCCAGAAAAGTGTCCCAAATCAATTCAGGGGGTTAGAAACGCGCTCGGATGGGCTCCAGTGAGCACAGCGTCTTTTGGGCCTTTTGTCCCGCCACTGTCTCTGCTCATTCGATGCGCTGAGCGCTCCTGGCTGGCGGCCACCGGCGAGGCCGCGCTGTCCGCTCTCTTCCCAGCCCCTGGACAAAGGATGCTCCTGGGCTCCGGCGGCCGCTGCTCGCTGTCACTCAGCTGTCACCGGGCTTTGTCCCTGCCAGCATGCCGTGTCCCCGGACGGGGTCTGCTCCGAGCGGCTCGCTCCCATTCCCAGTCTCCCTGGCACAAGGGACCCGCAGGACGCTCGCGGCCCCGAGCAGGGATGCGGGCTCAGCAGAGGGTTTGTGGGGCTCTCGGCTGCTTCGTCCCCCGTCGCCCGCGGAGCGGCTCCCGGGGCGGAGGAGACCCTGGCAAGGGTAAGCGGCCGCTGCTCTGCCCGAGGAGAGGCAGCCTCGGCAGCTCTGGGAATCAATTATTTGAATGCAGACAGCACCAGAACCTGCCAACGCCGAGGGAAAAGGTTTTATTTGCGTTTTAAATATTAGCCCTGGCTCCTGCTTTTCAGCCGCGCGCTCCACCTGACTTGCAAAGACGTTGGTGGGATAAGGGCAGCGCCTCTGTGCACGCAGGAGCCAGCTCCTGCCCGGGCGAGGTGCGACATACGGCCACAGGAAAGCCCACATTGTCCCCGTTTCTCTGCCCACGACAGCCACGTTTTGAGGGCTCCTGCCTTCCAAAACCCCGGGAGAGGGACAGTGCCAACATACCAGCCCAAAGCATTAGCAGCAGTGACGGATGTCGCCGGCTGCGGGATGGTTCCCAGCTGAGCGGCTCTCGGGGCTGATTGAAAGCAAATTGGTGAACGTGGGGCTTTTCTGTACCAGGGACTGCGATCACGGCTAATTGCTTCGATGTACAGGTTTATGGAGTGTTACACAGATATCGCTCTTCTCATGGCTTCACAAACCCATTTTATAAATGGCGCTGGCTGCAATCCACCGCCCTGTGTACCGCGGCTGGTCTGGATGTCAGCGCAGTCTGCAGCAAGGAGAAGGAAAACACGAACGAGAGATAGATAGGGAAAAACAAATGTCAAGCTGTGCTTTTTATAGACCGAGGGCAAAGTGCCGGCCAGCCTTTTAAACGCAGAGAGGTAGAGAAAGATGTGCTGGTAATTGGAAACGCGCCCGGGGGAGGACGGCACGCTGGCTCCGCCGCCACCCGGCGATGGGGACCCCTGGCCAGCCCTGGACCGGGCTCTGCGCTGCGACTCCCCGCATGGGGCCGCGCTAATGGAGAGCGAAGGGGCTGCGTCCCTCCCAGCACGGCCCGGGCAGGGGCCGCTCCGGGGCTGCGGCGGGCACGCAGCCAGCCGGGTCGGAGAGAGGAGGCTCGGGGGAAAGCGCTGAGCTGTCACGGAGCGGATCCCACTTTTCAGGCAAAAATGGGGGGAGGGTCGGCCCCCCCGTCACCATCAGGAACAGAGCGGTGCTCTGGGTTCGCGGAGCACTCGGAGGCACTCAGTGGCAACCAGAGGCTGAATGAGCATTGCTGAACTATGGCTTTTTCTGGGAAAGTAAAGCCCCGAGGCCACGCTCGGGCCATACGTGGTAGTGTTGCCCATTGGAAACACCAGGCGATGCTCTCCAGCCAGTGGAATCGGGTGATGTATTTCCAAACACTCGCGCTATCGAAGGCCAGAGTGAGTATCAGGCAAAGAAATCAACTGTTCCCTGATCTAAGCCGACTGAAATGAATGGCTGCAGGGGAAGCGCGGTCAGCCATGCCTAAGCCCTTTGACAGGTCAATAAATACCGCACCTGAGAGGACACCGCTCGCCCGCGGAGGTGGACGTGCTTCCCCTGGCACCGCTGCCGCAGTGACACCCGGCTCGGGCACCCGCACCCCGTGCCGCCCGCTCCAGCCTGCTGCCGACCCCGGCTTCGCACGGGGCTTCGCACGGGGCTTCGCACGGGGACACTGCCTTGCCGAGCCCTGAGGTCCCACCGGGGCTTCTGCTAACGCTCCTCCCGTGCCGGTCCTCTGCCGCGGCAGAGGCGCGGAGATGGCTGCCAGGACGCCCGCCACCAGCTCCTGCCTCCCGTCCTCCGCTCCAGTCACATCCCTTATTCGCGCTTGAAAATCTGCAAGGGAAAGATAATAATAACCCCGAAGAAACTCTGTCCCTGTTTTGGCCTGACAAGGAACTAAGATAAATGTGAGTTTTCAGTTAATATCATGCTCGGAGGATGAACAGAGCTAGAGGAACAGCGAGGATTTCATTCTGGTAAGTTTATTAAAAACATATAGACATGTCACTCCTGGCAGAGCAGAGCAGGTCCCGGAGTCTCAGGGCTCAGGTCATATCAGCGTCAATAAAGCCCAAGATTAGATCTAACACCAGCCTGGCATTTGAATCCTGCAAATCGCATCCGTACGTGCTTCCCAAGTCTTCAGGAGAAGACACGAGTCCCATCGGGGGGCAGGTCCCCAGTGCAAGCCGTGGGCAGCCGCTGTGCTCCCCATCCCAGCTGGGCAGGCGGAGGAGAACCACGGGCTGACCCCAACCATGGGCTGACCCCACCATGGAGCGACCCCAACCATGGGCTGACCACAACCACGGGCTGATCCCAACCATGGGCTGATCCCACCATGGATTGACCTCAACCATGGGCTGACTCCACCACAGGCCGACCCAACCATGGGCTGACCCCAGCCATGGGCTGTTCCCACTGCTGACCGGCCCCAAGCATGGGCTGACCCCAGCCATGGGTTCACCCCACCGCAGGTTGATCCCAACCATGGGCTGACCCCACCGCAGGCTGTGCCGGCGCTTTCCGTGCAGGACTCCTCCACTGCGGCATCCTCGGGGCTCTTCCCTTCCAACGCCCTCCTGCCACAACTCATCTCTCTGCTGAGAGGCTTTGCTGCTTCAAACTGCTTATTAGCACAAATTGCCTGGCAGTAATAAAACGCTCTCTCAGCGCTCGTCATTCATTGGGCATGCATGGCCGTGGCCAAATGCCGAGATGCGAGCCCTGCCGCCCCGCAGCACGCCCCACCGCAGGGCTGCTGCCGCCGGGGCTCGGCGCGAGGTGGATGACCCGCGGTCTGCTTCAGCGCCTGATAACGGCGGTAACAAACCCCTCCGTTTTGCAACGGGACTTTTTGACGAATCAAATAATTCCAATCGCAATAAAAGGTTTTCTTCAGCCCAAAGTCCAGACACGTTTGGGCCACGCCACCCGCCGGAGTTTGGTACCCATCCGAGGAGGGGGATGCTGAGGGTAGGGACGAGCTGCCGGCCGAGCTCATCTGCCAGCGTCCCCTCCGCCCTGCCTCCAGCCACGGGCACCCACGCACGGCCCCGTCCCACTCCCCCACCCCCACGGGGAACTAATGGCACGTAGAAAGGGTGCAAAGCACAGAGATCTTGGCTGTGAGACCCATCAGCTCGGATGATGTACTTTTAATAAGAAATAGCACCCAATACAGCACATTTCCAGCATTTATTGAACTGAAGGGCCTTCTACTGCTTCAGTGCTGAGCCCCGAAGCCTGTCCTGGATGATTTAAGAATGATCCATCTGGAAAATGATGCAGACAATTTGTTGCATCCAGCCAGAGAGCCATAGAAACCACAATAACAAGCTTAAATGATTTCAGCATCGCTAAATCATCCAGCCCCAGCCAACCCTCCTCAAAGCCACCGCCGAGGTGGGGTCACCGCATCCTCTCCCCGAAACTGATGCTCCTCCCGCAGCCCGGCCCGGCACCGGGAGCCTGGCTCCTCCCGCACGTCTCGCGGGACACGGGAATGCTGGCACGACCGGTTCCCGGTCCCCCGGGGACCCCTTCCCCCCTTCCCCCTTCTTGCCTCACCCCCGCCCCAAATCCCTATTTGCAAAGTAAGAAGGTATGACCAGCTTCAAAGCCCTTTCTTGGTGGGCTCCTCTTCCCGCAGGCAGCATTGTTGCCTGTCGATGGTTACTACCTAGCCCTGGATAAATCAGGGCTTCGTTTTTCAAATTAGCATGTTGATTGATGCTTAAAATATCTCCAGCAATTACTTTGCCCCGGTATAATTATAATAATTAAACTTGGATAATGCTTAGTCCTACTTTTTAACAGAACTGTGTGCTGCGGCATCAGCGCACTGGTGTTTTGTTTCCAGCCTCATTTTTCAGTCCCGCCTGGCTGCTGGGCTGAGGCAGCCCCGGGGGGACGCGGAGATCGCGGCCCCCGGCGCTGAAAAGGGGACGGTGACCCAGCCGAGGCCCCTCCGGCCCCGCGGACCGCTGGAGGCACCGTTTACCCCGGGGCACGGCACACGGCGGCTGTGCGCTGGTCCTCACGGCCGGGCGGGCGAGCAGCAGGAGGGGATGCTCCCCGCTCCGTGGCGGGGGCGAGCGGTGCTGGAGGGGGACAGGGACGGGCGGCTCTGCGGGAACGGCTCTGTGGGAACGGCTCTGCGGGAACGGCTCTGCGGGAACGCCGCGTTGGCTCATCCTGCCCTTCGGCTGCAATGCAGAAAGCTGCGCTGGCCGGGCTGGGCAGGAGCTCCTGCGGCAACGGTCTTTCACGGAGCACAAGAAGTCACCCGAACAGCAGCGCGGCGACGAGCTGCCGCCTCCTCCTGCAGCCGCACCGGCCGCCCGCCGCGATCCGCCTGAGCCAACCATGCAAACCCCGGCAGCGCCGCGCGGCGCCCACCCGCCAACCCGCCCCGTTGGGCTCCGCCGCGCCCCCCGCGTCCCCTCTCCCACGCCCCGCGGCTCCGCGCGGTATTGCTCCTCCTCGCTCGCCGCAGCGGCACTCGCAACAACTCGGGCTGGCGAGGACGCGTCCGGCTGTGATAAATAGTGGGGAATGAGATCCCACCACTGTATTTCGTGCGCTGAAATCCCACTCGTATTTGGAACCGAACAGAGCTCTCCGGCTGAGCTATGCAGCTTCGGGGCCCTTCGCACCCTGTTAGCCTGTACACAGTCACGGTGATTTAAGCTGGCAATTTGGCCCTAAAATTAAGAGCATCTCACGCTGTCCCTCCCTATTTTCCCATATATTTTCCCCCAGAAGAGAGCTTTTGGGGAGGATCTGGCCAGGCTGGGGACGGGCAGCACCCCTGGCCGCCGTTTCGGCGTGCCGGCAGGCGGCTGTGCCGGCAGGGAGAGCTGCGAAGGGTCCGGGCGCCGCGGGCGGGCTGCTGCCACCGCTGGGGAATGGAAGCAGCAGGCGGCTGTGCCGAGCTCTGTCTTCTCAGGTCATCCCTCTTCAAAGCCGACGCAGAGACTGAAAAAGGCTTTTTTTCCCCCTTTCTGGGTCAGATGGCGTTTCGAAGAATCGCTGCCGTGCCGTCCCGCGGTGCCGCGGGGAAGGGGAGGACGCCGGCGGGAGCACGGGGGGGCTCTGGAAGCTGTCCCCGCTGCCCGGCAAACTCCGCGAGAGCCCCCGCCGTGCGGTGCCGCGGCCCCACGGCCGTCCGTCTGTCCGGCGAGCGGCCGTGCAGCGGCAGCGCCAGCCCCACCGGGGAGGGAGCACGATGGCCCCAGCGTCCACCATCATCACCCATTTCAAAGCGAATTTGCAAACAAGAAATACCATTTTAATAGGCAACTGCTCACGGCAAAAAATTTCTCTTTATGTGAAGCATGTATCTAGGTTAAGCAACTCCGTAACGCCTGCTTACCTTATTGCATAGCTGTTTGTTTAAAACATCATTAGTGACGTTTAATTAACTCCCTAACCATCCTATTAAAGGGCTTCCCTCTATCAAGCCCTTCGTCCCGATGCACGTGTGCGTCGCCCCCCCCCCTCCCCCCCCCGAGCCCCGGGGGACACTTGGGCGAGATGGGGACTCTGCGCGCTCCCGCCTCTGCCGCAGTGTCGGGAGGTGGGTGTTGTGGTAGTGGGGAGCCCGAGGGGATGTGGGAGACCCCCAGGGGGTGCGTGAGATCCTGAAGGGATGTGCAAGACCCCGAGGGGATGCGCGAGACCTCGAGGGGATGCACGAGACCCCGAGGGGATGCAGGAGACCCCGAGCGGATGCAGAAGACCCCAAGTGGATGCGTGAGACCCCAAGGCGGTCATTTCTCAGCCACTCGCCCGAGGGATGCGCAGCCGGGGAGCCAGGGACGTTTCTCCAGGGAAGCCCCTGGGCTCCTTCTCGCCGAGGGGCCACCCCCTCCCCATTTGGCCCCCCAAACCACCCCATCCCCTCCCCAGAGCCCGCCGCCGCCGCCGCGCAGAGGAACGCAGTCAGCACCCGGCTGCGCGGTTGTCATATCAGTTTTAATAGCAACATCAGAGTACTAAATATACACAGGGAAATCGGTATAGGGTGGCATTTACAGTGCTTCCAAATACACAGCTTCGAAGTACAGAGACAAATTAAAAACCACTCGGGAAGAAAACAGTTCTCACCTGCGTCGCCCCACGGGCAGCCGGCGCTCCGGCACCCCGCCATCGCCCCGGCACCCGCCATCGCCCCGGCACCCGCCATCGCCCCGGCGCGCACCACGGCCGCGCCGGGGGCAACCGCGACGCCGAGGGGCGACGGCCGCCGCTGCCAGGGCGGCACGTGCGAGCGGCGCCTGCAAGAGCATCGCACACGGCCGTGCCGGAGGTCTGGCCGGGCAGGATTTTCCCAGGAAAATAAAGAAGTACTCAGTGATGTAAAACCGGTTACAAAGTAAAAGCTGTCTCATGTTAGAAAACGGTTTTTGGCAAAATAAAAATAAAGTGTAAACTTCACTGTACATGTCCTATCAAACAAAAAAATAAACCCCTCGGAACCTAAAATAGAAGAATCTGGGTCAGAAATCTGTGCCCTTAGTGTACATTTTTGTGCAACATATACTTTTTCTCAAAGTAAATATTATCTCCACTCGTGACACTATTAAAAATGTACCTACAAACGCTGAGAATAATTCTTAAAAATGTGTGAGAAGCGTTACATGAGATCTGGAGACCAAACCCACGGACTTCGGAAATGGTGAGGGATTTCTTGCTGGTTTTGAAAAAATCGCTTAGAGATTTTATACCTGGTTGAATGAAAATTCCAACCACATTCGTCCTGAAATGGGTGGGCTGAGATAGTGTGTATATATATATTTTTGTTCTATTTTATTTTAATTTTTTCTTTTTTTTTACAAAATATATAATATGTGTAGAATATCTACTATTTAACTACCATTTTAGCTGGACTACCTTCCTTCGCAACAAGCTGCCAATGGAGAAGAGGTAACCCAAAATCCGCCCCTGCGCGCTCTCCCGCGCCGGCTTTGCTGTTGCTGCTCCGACCTCCCCACGGCGCGGCGAAGGACGCGGGGGGCTGAGAGAGAGCCCCGGGGAGCGCGTCCCCGGCACGGCCTCTGCCCCGCCGCCGCGCCGGGCTGCCCGTTCCCCGGCCGGGAAGACGGAGCGGAGGTAAACGCTGAGGTCTGGGGAGATGGGCAGCCGCGGGACCCGCTCTGCCGGGGACGCTACGGGCAAACGCCGCCCTGGGGACACCCCGGTTTGGAAGAAGCGGGGGCTTGAGTACCAAACCCAACCGACCTGCCTGCCGTACCCAGGAACGCCCGGACCAGCAGCCCCAAATCAGCCCAGTTTGGGGCAGAAAAGAGCCCGCCGGCGCCGGCGGCAGCGAGCAGCCCTACCGGCAGCGCCCGCAGCGCCCGCAGTGCCACCGAGTCCCCGGCTCGGCAGCAGCAGCGAGCCCTGCGGCTCCTGCTCGGCGTTCGCGAGGAGTTTTGGCAGAGGAGAGTCCCGCAGAGCTTTGCCGGCTCCGGGCAAGAGGCAGGCGGGGAGCTGGGCTCGCCCCAAGCCGTTCTCCCGCGAAGGCAGAGCCACGAGCACCGCACAGCCACACCACTGCACACCAGGGGATTTGGCAGCCTTTCGGCAGCCGTGACGCGTCCCTTAGTGAGGACTGAGGGGCTAAGAGATCCGTAAAATGAACCGAAAAGAACCAAGCAGCAGCCAGCCGGATGTTTATGCCAACGCAAGGTGCAAAACTTTTTTTTTTTTTTTTTTTTTTACTTTTTTTAAGCTGCCAGATCCACAATGAAACAGAACACAGTAAAAAGCTCCGTTTTTTCCCAAGGAAAGGGCACGCCGGAGGGACGGTTTCGCTAGGCGGTGGCGGACCCCCCCGCGCGCTGCGGCTGCTCCCCCGGGTTCGCTGTACCTCCCTCGAGTCGCAGAGCGCAGCGCGCCCACAGCGCGGTGGCCGCCGCGCACACAGCGGGGACCTTCTCCAGGGCTGCGCGCCACCTCGCCAGCCGCCCCTCCGCTCGGCGCAAGGCAAACGCCGCCGCCCGGCGCACGGGGCTGTATTTCACGGTGGAACATCTCCTACTGCCCGCACAGCACCATCGGGCTGGAAAATGGGCTCGGCTACTGGATGGCAACAGAAACATCGCTGATTCTCCAAAGGTGCCCAAGACCTTTGGGCCCCCGCACAGACCCCGCTGCCCGGGCGAGCGGCTCCACACGAGTCAAAGTACCCGGTGGCACGAGCGTTGGCAAAACCTCCCCCGTTATTGCTGAATAAGCTTTGGGACAGCTCGAGCCAACGGGACCGGCACCACTCCTGCCAGCTCAGGATGAAGCTTCGTGTCCGGCGAAGGGCAGCGATGGAAGGAGCCCCTCTGGAGCCATCGCCTGCGGCTGCAGCAGCCAAAGACCTCGGGGCGAGACGGCGGGGCCGTGACGTGGCAAAGCCCACCCGGGAACGCGCCTGCAAACACCGCGCTTGCCTGCTTTTACCCCGCTGTGAAAGATCTGCTCAATCCGCCTATTCCACTAAAAAGTGACTTTATGTTTTTGTTCTTCTTTCTTTTTTTTTTGGCTTTCATCAATGGTAGGGAATGAAATAACCACAGTTCGCTTCTCCTTACTAGAAAAGACACCGGGATGCCAGGAACCTGCCTCGTGAATCCCCCCAGCCTTTCCAGCTCCGGCCTTCCCGTCCTCCTCCCCTTCCTCCCGGCAGTTGTCCCGTGTCGGTGTGCTTGGCATGCATAGGGATGGGAGGGTTTCTCTGATAAAGTGCAAGTGCTGTTGGTCCTTATAAATAAGGGAAGATTGTGCATCTACGTTTGTTCCCCGGCTCACCGCTCAGCTCGCGGTGACGGGGACGTGTCCTTCTGCAGACTATGTGGAAAGCTCGTGCAAGTCCTGCCGCCAGGAACCTGCTCCCGTCCTCGGAGGTCAAAGTCCTTTGCCCTTTCTCTCTCTCCCTGACCCGCGCACAGACACACACACACATCCCCCTCCGTGCCCCCAGCTCCACGGGGGATTTTGCAGGAGCTGCGTGTTGGGCTCAGCGCAGGGCACCTCTCCATCACCATCACCATCACCATCACCGCCACCATCACCATCACCGGCGCTGCCCGTGCGGCACTGCCAGCCCCAGCTCCGCCCGGCGACCCCCCTTCAGGCAGCGGGTTCCATACAGACGTACAGCAATACAGAACGGTGCTTCAAACGCTCGGGAACGAGGGAGTTGAGATATATTTTATGACATCAAATTGCTATGGAGACCACACTGGAATACCCACACGAACTACCGGGGGCAGCCAGCACCGACGGGCAAACAGGGGGATCGATGGGTGAAGCACAGCAGAGGCGGCTCCGGAGCTGGAGCGGACTGATGCCAGCGAAGTCAAACAAAGGAGGAGAATCCAAACCCCGGGCCAGCAGGGCAATTCGCAGGGGCTGCACCGTTTCCATCAGCAGAAGACAAAAGCCCCAGCATACGGAGCTGACGGACCGTTACATACCCCCCGCACCAAACCCCAGCCCCAGGGACACCATCCCCGCTGCCGCCTGTGCCCGCCCAGCGCAGCGCTCACGAGAAACCACCTCCGCAGAGGGAACGGGTTCGGTCACGGACTAAAACCTGACCGAGAGCCACGGGAACCCCCCTCCTCCCCTCCGGCTGCCCCTTGCAGTGACCCCGCTGCAGAACGCGCCCCAGGCGATGCTCGAGGCTCAGCGGAGCGGCAGGGAACGTTGCCGATGCCTTCGGAGATGTTTGGTTCAAGCCCACCGGTAATCGTCAGGTCCGGCAAGGAAGACTTCAAGGCAGCTTCCAAAAATTTGGGAAAAATAAACCAGACTGTGCAATTCCATCGGGAAAGGAGAGCAAAGGTACAGAAACACGAGACTGCACACGTGGCTGTGTGCAATACCAAATGTTTCTACTTTTTTTTTTAACTGCAGACTCATTATAATAAAGAAATGGAGCTGAATAATTAGCAGATGAGTAGAAACGTGTATCTGGACAGTTCTAAAAAATCGCTAATAGTTACGAAGGGCGGTTTACAAAAAGAACTGGAGGACTTTGGTCTGAACTCCTCTGTCGTTCCCACCTGCGTAACGCTGGAGCAACCCAACCGAGCCCACCAGAGGCAGAGCCGCACGCGAGGCCGTACGGCGCAGTCGCCCGGGAGCCCTCCGCACGCTCTGCCTGGGCACGACCCACGCGGGAGCAGGGCACGTGTCAAAGAGCAGAAGCGAACCGTGGTGAGACACCGGGCAGGATGGGAGACCCCAACCCACTGCTGCCATCCCCCCACCTCCGTCCCGGCTCTCCCAGCGGCACCGCTCGGAGGGGCACGGCACACGGCACATGGCACACGGCACACAGAGCCGCACCGGCGGCAGCACCCCGCTCCGTGGCAAGACGTGGACAGGGGGAACTGCGGGCAGGCCGGTGTGTTTGTCACCAAACCCACCCACGCCAGCAGGAGCCGGAGAGGCGATGGGACGTGTCACTAGAGCAACACAACAAACCGGAGCCAGCAGAACCGTACGTCTCTGGCAAACTTTTGAGGCAAAATTCCCTTTTTAATGCTGTTAAATGATCCCCGTGTTTGTGGACAGCGGGCTGCACCTTCTCCTGCCACGGCAGACCCAGCCAAGACCGCGAGAGCAAAGGAAGAGGCTCCCGGCGCCCGCTGGCCCTGGGCTGGCTCAGGAGGCGACCGGCTCGCTCCTCTCCTGCTCCTCACAAGGGGCTGAGCGTGCTTTGGTGTTGTGACCGACTTAGAACCATTTTCCAAAAAAAACCTCCCACATTCCACTTCCCGAAGTCGGTCTCTTGTGCCAATTAAGGCCCATCCTTTGAAAGTCCGTGCTGAAAACCGTCCCCGGCCAGCCCCCCACAGCGCAGCGGGGACCACAGCTCTGCGCACCGAAGGGCAGACACGGGCTTTGGGCTTCCTCCTGTCTACCTCGATGATGTATCGGGCTACAAAAGTCTGGAAATAGAACCATAGAATCACAGAATGGTTTGGGTTGGAAGGGACCGTGAAGACCACCTCATTCCAAGCCCCCTGCCCCGGGCAGGGCCACCCCCCCCAGCCCAGGCTGCTCCCAGCCCCGTCCAACCCGGCCTTGAGCACCTCCAGGGATGGGGCAGCCACAGCTCCTCGGGGCACCCTGCGCCGGGGGCTCACCGCCCGCACGGGAATGAAGTTCTTCCTAATATCTCGTCTAAACCTACCTTCTTCCAGCCTGAAGCCATTCCCCCTCACCCTGCCAAATCCACCCTTCCCCACCGCCTCGAGCCGCCGCAAGCTGCCGGGAGCCAGGGGACCTGCCTGCTGCGAGCTCCCCGCTCGCGTCCCGCGCGCCCTGCCCCGCACCGCAATCCGCTGCCCCGCTCCTGGGCACGCCACGCTGCAGGAGCGCCGTCTCAGCCGCGGGCTCCGTGAGCAGGATCCGCCCGGCACAGGCGGCATTCCGCATCAGGGAAAGGGGTCCCGCAGCGCCTCCTCTCACCGCGCCGTTACGCTGCCTCTGCCCCCCGACCGCGGGAACGCACGTTGTGAACTTGGCCCCGACGCATCCTTCTAGCTACGATCCCAGCCCGTTTCCATGCCCGTTTCGTTCCAGACCAGCCTCCAGAGCGCTCCGCTGATCCTTCCAGAGCCGGAGGAACCACGGGGCAGCACGGCCGCGCTCCTCCTCTTTTTCGGGCAGGCTCCGCTCCACTCGGCGCTGGCAGCGCGGTGCACACCGATGCCAGCCCCGGCTGTCCCCCACCGCCGCGGTCCAGTCACGTCACCACCACTGGAAACGCATTTCCAAAAAGAACCAAAACTATATATATATATATATATATGTATACATACATATATATGTTTATACATACACACACACACGTATATATATGTATATATGTCTACCTATATATACACATATAGGTTTGAAAGGCAAGCTGCCCAAGTAGAAAACATCGGTTCACCTAGTTCGTCTTATGCGTGTTAAAGAAATGAGACTTTTAGCCCATGACATCTTCTTTAAAAATGAGTATTTAAGATCTTCAAAAATTGCTACAGTACAAAAAGAGTTTGTGTGTGTATATATATATTTCCTCTCTACATATATCGTATGTATGTATGCGTATGGACCGGAATGAATGACCCCACCAGAAGAGACACCCCACTCGTCCTCCACAACGTTTCTCGGCGTTAGCGACTCAGCTTCGGCTTCTCGCGAAGTCTTTGCATCGGTACATGGCACATAATGGTATTATTGGCACAGGTTCAGAGTCACAGTCCACGTCCAGGCTCCAGGCGCTCCGTCCGTCCGTCTGTCCCTCTCGGTCCCCCACCGGCTCCTCTTCCTCCACGGGATTCTTCGCTCACACATTTGCCTTTCTCTTCTCCAAAAAACGCGCTCTTTGAAAAACGCAGTTACCTATAGGCGTGTTCATTTTTATAAAAATATATTTGGCCCATAGAACGCTGCTCTTTGAGTCTCCTACTGGTAAACAGAAATGGTAGGTACAGGTAACCCATTATTTTTTTATATTTTTTACAGGTTCACCAATGGAATCCTGTTAAGGACGAGAAGAAAAACAAAGATTAAATCATGACAGGGACACGCGTCACGACTCGCGTCGCTTCTTCGCAGCCCCCCAGCAGCCCGCCGGCGTCCGTCCCCCTCCTCCCCGCGGGGCTCAGGGCAGCGAACGCCCACGGCCGCGGCAGAGCGCCCCGGGGGCGCGGGGCGCGGGGGGAGCGGGATGCCAGCGACCTCCCCCTCCCCGGGGGGCGCCGGGACCGCTCCTCTGCCCCCCTGGGGAAGCCCCCGCCTGGGCCAGCCCCCGCGGGGGGCAGCCTCCCGAAAGGGGACGCGGGCGCTGGGACGGGGACGCTTCTGGCGGGCAGGGGGAGCGACTGAGGGGCGTCGGGAGGGCCTTACTGCACACCTCTACCTCCCGGGGGCCTTTCGCAAAGGGCGATTTATTTCCGAGCCTCCTCGAGTGCTGCAGCTTTTCATACTCGGGCTCAGAGCAGCGAGTGCTCTGGCAGATGAGAAGACGATGATGAGTACTAACAAGATTTTCTAAAGTTAAATGCCCTAAAGAAATCAATAGAGAACTGGTTAAGCATCAAACCCAGAGACCCTATTGAGGTTCTTCTTAAGCTATTTATTCGCCGTCCTCTGAAATACCTCCCCCTACGTAATCTTTAAACCTTTATGCAAAGACAATTACTCCCCATCACTGGCGTGCGGCCACTTGCTTCACGTGTTCGTGACGGTCCGTACAGCGACAGAGGCCGTGGCGCAGCCCAGCGCGCCCGGGGCAGCCCCCCCCGCCGGCTTTACGCACAGCGCACTGTACGCAGCGCACGCAGAAGCGCTGCCTTCAGTGCGCTCATGACAGATATGCCCTAATCTACGCTGTGACCTCTGACCAGCCGGGTATTAGTGCCTGGAGACGCAATACGCTCCACGGCCAAGGCTTCCTTCTTCAACACTATTTTGAAGCGGGACGCCCGATATAGACCATCTCCAAGAACAACGCTGAGGCCTTAATTAGCGAGACAGGTTTTACAGGGTCCTTAATCTCCTGCACCGGGGCTGTGTTGGGACTGCTGTTATTCCTCCGAAGACAAGCCCGGATTTTTTATGATGACTCATTATCTGTTAATGTTAATACAACCCATTTGCTGCTGTTAGGCAGAACGGGGCCATCACAGCAGCTGCTCGCCATGTTCCAAGCAGGGAATTACCATACAATGCCGTAAATTTTAACTGCCTTGTGCAAAAGCGAGGGTCGGGCCGGCGTTACCGTACCAGTCCGGTTCGCAGGTCTCAAATCGCCACTTCCCTATCAGCAATGCCCAACATTTACATAGTTCCGGATGAATACTGCTTAATGCATGCGCTGCGGAATGTAAAATGCGTATTGTATTCCAAACAGCCTCTTTGTGCAAAGTAGGTCAGCACTTGATCAACCTTACAGATTTTTGTATAATCTCATTCCATGGGGTTTTTTTTCAGTCAAAGAGAGTGGGATTAAGGGCAAGAATAATGCGAAATCTCAAACTTCGTTTCGGAAAGCCCCGAAGCCAGCGTGCAATCAGACCAAAACCAGCCGCGGTTCGCTGGGGGCCCGGCCACAGCCGCTCGAGCCGTCGGCAAATTCCACCTTTCGCCTCACAAACCGGCGGCCGCTCCTGCCTCTGCCGCGGCGCCGCGTCCCTCCGTCCTCCGCCGCGGCGCCGCGTCCCTCCGTCCTCCGCCGCGGCGCCGCGTCCCTCCGTCCTCCGCCGCTGTCAGGGCTCGGAGAGTTTTGCTCCTTATCCCTCCGTGCAGACGAATCTCCCGCGAGTTGCCCGGCACAAATCCTGTCCTTGGCTGCTCTGCTCTTCACCCAAAATCCGCCCTGGGCCAGGCGGCCACCGCGGCACCCACGCGCCGGGCTGCCTCTGCCGCGGGGTGACGGCCAGCCCCGAGCGCGCCGGCGATCTGCCGGGAAGCTCCAACAGCTGCTGCCCACGGGCGGCATCGCCCGCTCCCGCAGAGCCCGTGCCCCGGCAGGGACCGCACCGGCGGCACAGGACCCCTCCTGTCGTCAGGGGATGAATCTGACCCCGGGAAATAACCTCGACATCTGCTTGCCGTGGAACCAGATGAGTCTCAGCAGGTTTCCCGACACCGCCTGCAGCTCTCCAGGCTGGAGACCGCTCCGCGGCGCCGTGCCTCTCGTCTGCTCCCTGCGAGCGCCCAGCGCAGCCTTGCGGGGCCACCAGCACCCCCAAGGCCGGGCTGCCACTTGGGCAGCACGACCATCGGCACTCGCACAGTGCTGACGGACTGTAGCACGTAAAATCCACGGTAAACTCCAACCAGCCTCGTGGTGCTCGTCTAGCCGAAATGCCCGCACTCCCTCTCTGCCCTGCCTGTCCCCGGCCGCATCGTCAGTCTTGCGCCTCCCGCTCCGGCTCTGCCCGTTCGGTAGTACTAATTTGCTTATTAGACAGCTAAGAGCTGTGAAGTGCCATCAATTAAAACTTGCCAAGTGCTTTGAGGCTTTCCAAGGAGAGAGGGTTCTGGCGCGGAGAGTGGTGCGGCGTCTGACCGCTGCCGGCGCGTGGCCGTGCGCCCGCGGAGCGGGGACAGCCCCACCTGCCCCCTCCATATGCCGAGGGAGAGGGGCTGGGAAGAGAAAAGCCCCAGGTAACCCCTCCAGCCAGGAGGCTCCGCGCGCTCTAGAGCATCCTTCCACCTCTGCCAAGGTCAACATCTACTGTCACCTTCAGGCTGTGCTGCTGCTGCTGTAAAAGCCAGCCCGGAACGCGGCCGCCCCTCCACAAGCGGTGCAGCCCCAGGCAGCTGCATCCCCTTTCCCACCAGACTCTCCTCGAGAAATGAGCGCTGGAAAGGCATCCTCCGTCCCAGCGCTCCTCCCGCGCCCAGCAGCATCTGTCCGGTGACAGTACACGGCAGCCGTGGTGACAGGGGACAGTCTACCGGGAGCTTATCTCAGCACCATCTGCTCTCGGAAGGTTTTACCTTACACAGTGACATGTGAAACTTGAAATATTCATCTTGTCGGTGGGATGTCCCAACTGGCACACACGCGTTCATGCAAAACGCTCTTTGCGTGGGGCTGCGACGCATCTTTCGACCTCAGGCTCCTGGGAAGCTCCGAGGAGCCGCGCCGGCTGCCCCGTGCGCTGCAGGGACGTCCGCGCAGCGCCGCACCGCAGCACAGAGCAGAGCCCGCGCCAGAGACACCCACGCCGTGACCATGGCAGCTCCTCGCTCCAACCACCGCACCCCGGCAGAGGGTGTAGGCACACGCGCGTGGGGAATAGTACGGTGTGGAAAAAAATACTAAGCGACCTTTTTTGAACTTCCAAAGGATTTGGGGTTGACCCCATTTTGGGCTGAGGGCAATTCCTCCCGCTGTCTGTGCCGCGGTGACATTCTCTGCATTACTCCCCACATACAGTGGGGATCTATGGCAATCGCCTGGTGCAAATACAAATATGCACGGGTACACACGCAGAGAGCAGTTTTTGGATTAATTTCACTTTGTTAACGTCAATGAAACCAAACGTCAGCTTCCAGAACTGTATAAATAATTGAAACACTGTTAAGGAGCTAATGCGGCAGGTACGACTCGGATAGATTTTTCCAGAGCGCGTCAATACGCGTTTTATGGATTCCATGAAAACGGGTCAATGAGAATTTCAAGGATTTAATAAGGCATAATGGACCGGCTTTGGACTATTTAAAGAAATCTATGGGGATGACCAGGGCACGGGCTTTGGCAGAGGTTCATGGGGCCTCGGGCAGGAGCGGTGGGAATCGCACAGGTTTCCCACAGCCGGCGGCGGCTCAGAGCCGCTCATTCTCCTTCCCTCTGCTTCAGGCACCAGAGTGGCTGATGGCATCCAAGCATGACTGCGTTGGGGTTTTGTGCTGGGGTTTTTTCATGGTTTGGTTGTTTTTTTGTTTTTTTTTCCAAATCATTTCAATCCAATAGACAGACACGACGAACTGCAACGCTCACGGTGGAAAAGGGACAGTGGATTATTGCTGTTTGCTGTCCAAGCTGGCGCCCGCGCGCGCTGCGGAGGAAGACCTGCAGAACCTCTCCCGTCCATCCTCCATCCCTGCTCACTGCCACCAGCCCTCCAGCCAGGGACCTCGGCGCTTTGTGCCCCCCGGGCAGCAGCCACAGCAAAAGAGTCGGAGAAATAACGCGAGAACACGAAGAGGTGGGGAGTAAGAGCCTTTTCCCACGGAGCCGGGCAGCCCCTCCAGCCAGGGAGGTCTCGGGGGGCAGAGCCGCCCCGGCAGCACCGCGGGGCCAGCGGGACCCTGCCGGCAGCAACGCCAGTGGGCAGACGGCTGAACCCCCGCCCAGCCTGCCCAGGCACGGCCATCCCCCGGCACAGCCGAGACCACGGACTGGTTTTTTTCCCTTCCATCCTAATCTAATTATATTTCTGTGTTCAATAGCTGAGCATAATGTTGAACAGGCTATTCCGAGTAAGCTGCAGTCAGGGAAGGCTGGAAATTTCATTTATGCCGAATATATGATTCATTACAGCGGGGACTTGGGACAGACCAATTAATTCACCTGAGCGCGTGGCTCGAACGGGCAGCACTGCCCCACGGTGAGCTGGCACGCAGTGAACCCTGATTGCTTCCCCTGCCACCGCTATCAGCCCTGCCACCTCCGACAGCAGCACGAGGAGGTGAAAGCGGCCCGAGCTAGTTCAGAAAAATGAAAAAACATCCTCAAACGAGGTACTGTTGAAACCAGTACAGCACTGTGGTATTCCTTTGGTTGAAGCAGCATCCGAGGCACGAACCCGGCTGCTGGGCGCTGCGCACGGGGGCTTGCAGGCTTGGCTTCCCATGGAGCAAGGAGGGCACACGAGGAGGATGAGGAGGAGGAGGAGGAGGAGGAGGCAGAGGATAAGGAGGAGGAGGAAGAGGAGGAGGACCCCAGCACCCTCACAGTGGGAGCATGGAAGCGTTCATGACAGCAAACATCACCAAATGAGCTTTCGGGTACCGACGGAGCGTGCATGTCGGATGCGTGACTCTTGAACGAGACGGGCTGTCCATCATGCAACCAGAGGTTAATTACAGATCAGGCCATTTCACGGCACGGAAATTACCACCGCTTGTCGAGGTTGAGAGGTGGGCTGGAACCACAGGGTCAGGCTGAAGTTCAAGGCTGCCCCGGGGACACTTTGCTCTCAAGTCCACATCCATCCCAGTCCCTCCCTTTTAGCTCAAGCCAGTCTGTAATCCACCTCCATGGAAAAGCCATTTTGGTACCCCACCTCCCCTCCGCGGCGGGGGATGGCTCCGGCCACCCCGTCCGGCTGAGCCACCCCGCTCGGGTCCGACGGCACAGAAGAAGCGCAAGCGGGGGGATGGCACCGGGCAGGGAAGAGAGCGGCCGCTGGCGGGCAGGGGACGATGGGCACGGGGTGATGGACACGGGGGCGGTGGCGGGAGCGCGATACGTACCAGGAAACAGCCCGATGGCGTCTGCCCTGCCCCCAGGAGTCAAACAGGCTTCGGCCAGTCAGCAGGAGATTTCAAACCATTTCTCAGACACAAAGGCCACGGGAATAAGATGCCGGTCAGAAGAAGAGGGTCTGCAGCGAGCAGAAAGAGGGGCTTGCACGTGCTGGTACATAACACACAAGGAGCAAGCCGAGGTGGCCTGCTGCAAAAATCAGCTTTTTTAGAGGAAAAAAAAAAAAACCAACAGTATCTCTAAAGTAATGCTTTGAATGGGCTTATTGGCCTCGGAAACCCGGTGGTGCACAGCAGAGAGAGAAGAAAAAGATGGAGGGCAATACTGAACTTTTTTACCGCTGTGCATGAGCACCTTTTAACGCAGCCATCTGCCCCGGGGGTATCTGACCGTGCGTGGCAGCGGGGCGTCTCCCGCCTGCCGCCTCCCCGGCTCTCCACCCCCCGCCGCGCGTCCCGCCTGGGGCTGCCGTGCCCACCGCCTGCGCCGGCTCCGCCAGGCTGCACCGCGGGCGCACCGAGGGCAACGGGGTCCCAGAACGCATCGCCCGACGGCAGAAAGACAACAAACCCCTTCCCGCCACGACAAGGGCACCCCCACATCGCTTGGCGGGGGTTCACAGCAAAATCAACGCATGCATACGTTCACCGAAATGCTTCGAAAATCCCTGCCGACGCTCTGCCTTCCGCCACCCGAGGAAGCCCTGGGCAATGCGCACGAGCAAAACCCCACGCGCACGCAGAAGGTGATGGCTAAAAAGATGACTATTAAGCCGTTGGCTTCCAGGCTTCTGTCCGCCGTGCGGGTGGCACACGCGCCACGGTCCAGCCGGGCTGCGCGGAGCACTAGCTGCTCATCTCCTCCCGATTTTTCCTCTGGCTTTTGATGGGGGACACGCATTTACCACGTGGCGAAGCTCTGCACCAGCGCCCGGTGAAGGGCTCCGGGAGCCACCCTGGGTGCGGGGTGGTCACTCGCCCACCCCCCCTCCCCAGGCAGGCAAGGGGCGCGCAGAGCCAGGGCTCGCGTCTTTGACCCCGCGCCGCCAGCTGCTATTAAGCCCCCTCGTTAATGCATCATTACTTCACACCAGACAAACGGTTCATTTGGCTCTCGCCACCCGCTCCCCCATTAATCACCCTGCTCGTTCGCAACCCAGCAGCTCTTCCGATGCCACTTGGGAGACAGCACGAGTGCCGGAGGACGGATCCAGCCGCACTTACGTGCTGGCAGCAGCAGCCGGGAGCTGGAAGACGTGCGGGGCCGAAGGCTGGCACAGGGTTTGCTGAGCCCACCGCCCACCCGCATCGGCGCGGTGAGCGGCGCAGGGGACGTGCCCGCGTGTAGCCGGGGCGCGCGCGAGCATGCCGGCAGCGTGGAGAGCCGGAGGAAGGCAGCTCCAACCACACGCTGCCGGGGCACCTCCCCGGGGAAGAGAGTGGGCCGCAGACCCCCCGACCCGCAGGGAAACCGCGCCGGCCGCCTCACCTGTTTCCATTGAAGGTCGTTTTATAATCCCCGGGAGAGTGCAACGCCTCCTCCGCATAGACGGGCACGGGGGTCCGGACGCACTCGTGGGAGCACTGCAGCGTCTCGTTGTAGGCGGTGAAGATGTCGAGGGCGCTGGGCACGCGGGCGGGGGCGAAGTCGGTCAGGTTCTGGCAGCTCTCCTCTTGCTGGTCCAGCTTGCGCTGGTGGCTGTTGCGCCGCGGGCGGCCGCTCTGCGCGCAGCTGGGGCGGTGGGGGAGAGAAGAAGGGACAGGACACGTCATGTGTTGGAAGGGGAACTCGCATTACTGGCCATTAATTGTACATCGCTCAATATTAGATTAGAATTCACAGAATCACAGACTGGTTTAGTTGGAAGTGACCTTAAAGCCCACCCAGTCCCCCCCCTGCCCTGGGGAGGGACACCTGGGGGTCCCACGGGACCGCAGGCTCCGCAACGCTTCTGGTCCCGTATGTGCGAAACAAGGAGGACGGCAGCTGGCGGGAACCTGCCCCAGATCGGGCTGCTCCTATTTAAGGGTCTAGACGCTGAATTAATTAAGATATCACTTTTTTCCAAACAGGATCGACAGCGCCTGTCATAATACGGGAGTTTCGGAAGATCGCAACTCCGAGGGCAGCGGGAGCTGGGGATGCTGGTGCTGCCCGCGCTGCCCGCGGAGGGGGACCTGCGCGGCTCCCCCGGCCCCGGCCCCGGCCGGGGTGGCAGCCCCCGCCAGCAGCGGGGCACAGCCTGCTCTGCACCGGCTGATGCGACCAACAGAGACGGCCACTAAAGCGACCGTCAGCTCCACCACGGCACGGCTGCAGAAGGAGTAACGGCAAGAGGGACACGTCTGACTGCTGACCCCGCTCGCCTGCAGGTTTCCTCCAGTGATTTCCCAATTTCACTTATTATAAACAATTTCTATTCTACACTGGTCACTCTATTTTTTTCCCCGCTTTCTGGCTTCAGCATGAGGTTCCTCGAGCAGTTCTGCCGAGGAGCACCAATGGCACATACTGCTTATGACCATTATGAGAGAAAAACCCCAGAAATGTTTTAGAAAGTATTTTCCATGCTCTTTCATTGAAACACTGCTACGAATAAGGAAGTTTAGTCAAGTAGATCCTGTCTGAGACGCAAAACCGAGCATCACCGGCTGCGCCTCCCGCGGGCCCGCTCCCAGCAAAGCAAACTCGTCCGCGGGGCGAGCAACGCGGTGCTCTCGGCCAGCGCAACGCTTCGCTACAGCTCCGCCGAGAGTCCGGTGCCTCCGCAGCCCCGCAAAGAGGTTTTCCTCTAAGCCCGGGGAGCGAACAGGCTGCTTCATCGCCTGGTCTCCTCCTGGGCACGGCAACACATTTGCTGCCGCCCCCGGGGAGCGCTGGGGCGGGCAGAGGGGCAGGAGGCGGCCGGGCTGGAGGAGAGGGATGGAGGAGAGAACCGCCGCCGAGCGCGGCAGCACCGCGGCAGCTCTCCCGCCGGCCCGCAGCCGCAGCCCTACCGCTACGCCGGCAACACTGACCTCAAAGTAGGCCAGTTTCCCTGGGAAAATAGGTAAAGCCACGAGCGCCTGAAGCGAAAAGCTAACCTATTTTGCCATACGCCCAGCCACGCCGAGAGAGCAAACGGGACAAATGGAGCTGGAGGAGCGCACCAGCACTCCGGGGGATGGAGCACGCTTCACACCGGCGGCAGCCGCGGGGCTCAGGAGATGCCCTTCAGCCCCCGGAGACGTGGGGAAGGTCAGGAGAAGCAATCGTTGCCCGCCGAGCCAGGGCGGCGACTTAAGGAGCAGCAGCAAAGCTGCTCGCTGCAGGCGGCAGAGGAGATGTCACCCGGCGCAGGGCAGGTCCCGGCACCCTTGCGGGGACACCCCCCGCGGCCCAACGTGCGACTGTGCCCTCAGCAGGTGGCATCACGCGGCAGCGAGGTGATCCCGCGGCAGCGATGAGCACGTGTCCCACGTGGGATGTGGCCACCCGCCCCCGGCCACGTGCTGGTCCCCCAAAGCCACCCACCACGCGGTGAGAGGTGGGGGAGCCGCAGGGGCACGGGTGAACCCAGGCGCTTCCGCCTCCCTTGGAGCTTTCCATATTAAAAAAAAAACATTTTCTCCTACAATCCCTTTCCAAAGCCACCCCAGGGGATGCCACGGGCTTTACTGCTGGAAAGGCACCCGCTGTCGCCACCCTGTCCCCATCCGCGCCACCCCCCCAGTGAGACAGACCCAGGAGGGACCTTACCAATTTTTTAAGACAAGAGTTGTTATCAGAGCGGCTATGACCATGATGAGGGACACGGTAATAGTGATTATCTGATGAACCGCCAGACCTGCGGAGAAAAAGAAATGAGAGAGAGTGGGGACGGGAGCCACGGGGGACCCCGGCCAGCAGAGCCCCCGCCGCGCACAGCCCCCCCCCCGCCGCCTCCCCCGAGCCCCGTCCCGGCGCGGGGCCGCACGCAGCCCCCGGCAGCGCGACGCAATCCTCTCTCCTGCCTTACATAAAATAATCTTTAAGCCAGGCTTCTCGTTTCCTATCCTCTCAAGTATGTTCCTTGTCAGCCCGAATTAGGCACGAAGAACGGAAGAGATGTGAAGCCGTATCCCCTCCGGGACGGAAAGGGAAACTTGAGCGCAGCCTTGCAGTGGGTGCAGGATTAACCAGAGATAATAATTACCGCACTAACTGCCGCTCACTTAGAAGGTCGGGTGGGCTCATTTTCTCGTAATTCACCTTACACAGGGTATAATTTGGGCTCGCGTATCACTCCTAATGAGCAGTTTGGAAACAAAAGCGTCTCGATGTACAGTATGTTTGCGATTCTGTGCCGCTTTACAGTTGCAATTTCGTAATGAAATGATTTTCCTGGCTGCAGCCCAAGGATGTGCTATTTTTCACAAGCAGATGTTGCAGCTCCTGATGGATGGTATTTTTAATAAATAAATAAGTCTTGGCATGATGGGAAAACAAGAAGTTTCATATACATATATATATATATATATACACACACACACATCTGTGCAATGCATACATAGCACTCCCCGCTCGTGCGGGAGTGCGTGGCAAGGAAATCACTGCTTCTTCCCACCCAAGAGCGCATGGGCTCATCTGCCGGCGCCGGGGATGCCGGTGCGGCCGTGCCAGCTGTGGGCACGGAGAGGCGGTGGGCCGATGGCCGCGGGTCTCGGCGGTGAACCGGCCGCAGCAGCTCTCCCAGCGCCGGCAGCCGAACGCACGCACACCCTGACACGGGCACACACGAGACTGAGCAGCCGCCCGAGCACCAGGCTGGGTAATTAGGCCAGACGAGATTTATCAGTGGTATTTTAAACTGCGGATCACGCTTGCTGCTCTGCTGCCTTCTCTCGAAGGACAAAAGTTTTGACTCCCTTGAAATTTGTTATCTCGTCGTCATCCCCCCACCCCCGCCGGCTCATCCCCGCTCCCCGGGGGTTTTGGGTCCCTGCCCACGCTGCCCACGACGCTCGTCAAGGGAGAAAAGCCACTGGAGCTCACGGGCAAAGCCGCCACCTTGCAGGGCGCGCAGCGCTCCCCCCCTCCCCAGCCCACCCACCCCCAACTCCAGTCCCCCCAGAAACACGACGGAAAATGCTTCTGGCCCAGGGAAGTGCAGGAGAAAAGCTGCGCGAGGCTGCCGAGACCCACGGTGACACCCGAGGGGAGACGGAAGCTGCTCGGGGTGGGCGCACAAAGAGAGGTAACTCACCTTCGGATGGCCACCCCCAGCACGCAGCGCAGCAGCCTGCCAGCTTTCGGGAGCACCAGCGGGCACCACCCAGGGCTCCAGGGGCTGCCCTGGCTTTTGTTAGCCCTGTCCGTGGGCACGCCTGCCTCAGCACCACACTTCGCCACCTGAGCATCCTTGCTCGAGATCCAGCTGAGCATCCTCGCTCGAAATCCACCTAAGCATCCTCGCTCGAGATACACCTGAGCATCCTTACTCAAGATCCTCCTAAGCATCCTTGCTCAAGATCCATCTAAGCATCCCTGCTGGAGATCCAGCTGAGCATCCTTGCTCGAATTCCACCCCCAGCTCGCCCGTGCTGGCGTTGCCGCGCTGGCCATGCTGCAGGATCCAGGCTTCCCCACTGGCTGCCTCAGGAAGGAGGTGCGGATCCCCACTTGGGATGCGGAGACCCATAAAATCCCACTTTTTGAGCAATGAGGCCAGCTGGCAGCGACACCTTTTTAGGAAACGCTGTGGACTTTGCTGCCATGGCGCATCCCGGGCGTAAATCAAACGCTTGGAAATGTGAGTCTTGACAGTTTAATGTAATAAAACCAAGGTCACCTTCGGTGAGTCTGATTCACCAAAACATGCCCAGTACAAAGCACCGGGGGAGCGATCGCTCGAAGGGGAGGCTTCGCTCCCAGCCCCGGAGCCGGCGTGCCGGCAGGGCGGGCAGCGGCCACCGACACCGGGGTGCCGCGGAGAGAGCTGCTCGGGGAGGAGCGGCGCGAAGGGGAGGGCAGCGATGGCCTGGCCGCGGCAGAGCGAACGCGCTCACCTCCAGCATAAAAGCAGAAGGGTTTCTGGAAGGAAGCACGCACCCAGAATCTTCCAGTGATTACTCCACTTTGGCAGTGGATGCGCTACGGAGATCTGGGAGAAGAGCTGGAGAAGAGCAGGGATCCCAACTGGTTTTAAGGACAGGACGTGGTCCGGAGCGGGAGGTGGTGGCAGATGTCAGCCATGCCACGGACATCCCCAGCGAAGGGGTTTTCTAGAGGCGGGACCCGGAAGGAGTGACTTCCCGAAGGCCAACGCCTCGGAAATGCCGGGTCCTGGCACACTCCCCGTGCCGAGCCGGCAGAAGGCAGGAGCCCACCATAACGCAGAGAGGTGCACAGTGCCGCAGACCCCGCGGACTTTGGGGCTCTCTCTCTGCTCCCTCCCCGGGGAGCCACCGGCCGGACAGAGGGACGGCCGCTCGCCAGCCCCTGCGCCCCGGCGAAGCCAAGCGGGGAGGGATGGGATGCGTCAGGGTTCTTTTTCTCCCTCGACTCAAGCACCTATTTTGGAAATGACCCATTTCCTCCGTTTACTCCCAATTACACTTCAATTGGCTCCAAGGCGCTGTGACAGGGCTCCTCGGGAGCGCGGCTGGCACCAGCAGCTGCCACAGCACACAGCGGGTCAGGGGAAGCAGACGCCAGCGCTGGGGACGGTGGTGGCAGAGGACCGGGGGGACCCGGTACCCACCTCCTCCGCACCAGCTCCAGCTCCGGAGGGGTCTGACGCCGGGGCTTCGTGCCCTCGAGGAGGAGACCCCGCAGGGCATCGCAGAACCCGTTCGTGGCTCTGTGGGGTAGGGGGGGGCTCCGAACTGACAGCCATCACCCGTGGGGACACCTCTCCGGGTGGGCAGGATTGCTCGGGAGCTGCTGAGCCCGGAGCTGCGAGGGCTGGTGGGGTCGTCCTCCCTCCAGCCGGGAAGATGGGCCACCTCCGGGCCACTGGGGAGCCACAGCCAAATTATGGCTCCCCGGCTGCTCTGCCTCTGGCTTGCCTTTCCCAAGGGAATTCACGGGGAAAAAAACATAGAATGGTTTGGGTTGGAAGTGACTTTGAAGATCACCTCGTTCCACCCCCCGCCCCGGGCAGGGCCACCCCCCCCAGCCCAGGTCACTCCCAGCCCCGTCCAACCCGGCCTTGACCACCTCCAGGGATGGGGCAGCCACAGCTCCTCGGGGCACCCTGCGCCGGGGGCTCACCGCCCGCACAATAAGGAATTTCTTCATCACATCTCATCTCAGTCTCCCCTCTGTCAGTGTCAAACCGTTCCCCCTCGTCCCACGGCTGCCCCCCCTGACCCACAGTACCCCCCCAGCTCTCCTGGAGCCCCTTTAGGCACTGGAAGGGGCTCGGAGGTCTCCGCGGAGCCTTCTCTTCTCCAGGCTGACCCCCCCACCTCTCCCTGCCTGTCCTCCCAGCAGAGGGGCTCCAGCCCTCCCAGCAGCTCCGGGGCCCCCTCTGGCCCCGCTCCAACAGCTCCGTGTCTTTCCTACGCTGGCGGCCCCAGAGCTGGACACAGGGCTTCCCACCTCCCACCGGCAGCGCACCGGCTGAGGGCAAGGCATGGGAAAAGACTTGTGTCCCCATGCTTTGGGTCCCCGGAGGATGGTCGCGACAGGAGCCAAGTCCCGGCAGACCCGAGGAGCGCAGGCGGCAGCTCCCCGCTCCCAGCTCGCGCCCGCCCCGGTGCTTCGGCGCTCCTGCGTGTGCCGCGTCCGGAGAGACGCCCACCCCGGCGCAGCCAGCCCGGCCCCATCCTTCGCGGCAATCTTGGAGCAGCTCCCAGTGGGGCACTGCCGAAAAAGATAAAAGGGAAGACTCTAAAAATAAAATAAAACCAGCCCAGTGCCCGATGCCTTTGAAAACAGAAGCGGCGTCGGAAGCGCGACCTTCTGCGAAGACGGGAGCCGCGGCAGGGACATGGGAGAACCTAACGATGCAATTAATCCTTGCACTTACATAATGGGAACAGATTGCAGGTGGCTGAGCACTGGGAAGGATGGCAGCTCTTGGGAGCAGGACACATGGATTTTAAGAAGGGCTGGATAATTTTAGACTCCATCACATACATAAGTTGCCATATGTACCGGCATAGAAGAAAGTTCCTTTGCATCGCATATTAATTCCGCACCAGAGCCCGGGGGGATTTCAAGGGGACGGGAAATGTTTTTCCCCACCCACTTTAACCACGGCAGCGATGGGAAGAGGGACGGGGACTGGATGGTAACTGGGATGATTCCCGGGGAAGCCCTACAGCAATACCCACTGCCAGAAAGACTAATACATCTTCATTCTTACTTTGCAAATATATCAGATCCTTTCCTCCAGGCCTTCGAATAAATATATAGAACCGCACAAAGCAAAATCGAACAGAAATATCCCACCTGCAGGAGAAGGTGTTAATGGATGGGGCGTCCCGGGAGAGGGGAACATCCCGTAAGGGACACACACCACCGGGGGGGTGAGGCGAGATGAAAGAGAGATGGCTGCGAAGAGCAAAGCATTATTTGAACCACGGCCCTAGGAGCCCAGCCTGTCTGGAGAACGGGACCTGGAGGATAAAATCAATAGCTCATAAAGCAAAACTACCCTCCTCCTCCGGCGCGGGAAGCCTTCTGCCGAGCCCGTAACTGAGAGGGGAAGCCTGCGCCCCACGCCGCGGGGCAGGCTGCAGGAAAGCTCCCGCGCGCCGGAATTACGGCGGCTTGGGGTCGGTTTGCTCATCTCCGTGGCAAACATCTCAACCGGCAAAGCTCCCACCCCAGCAAGTGACAGAGCCCGGCGGGCACTCAATTACATATTAATAACCAGTGGAGAAACAAGCGGCAGATGCCGGCGTATGGGACCGGGGAGGGATGCGGCGAGCTGCCGCCCCGGCCACGGCGCCGGGAAACGCCTCATCTCTGCGAGGGGCTGCGAGCGGCTCCCTCTTACGAGGCTTTTACCAGGCAATTTGACGCAGTGACCATTTAACTCGAGGGTAATTACAGGAGAAGTATTTAATGGAATTGAAAGTGTGTCCAAACCCCTGCGCTTCTGCTAGTGCAGCAGAATTTAATGTGTCGCCTGCCAGGAGGGAAAGCTCTTCAAAAGCGCTCTTTGAACCCTTGGAAATGCTGAAATATTGCTGGGTTTTTCCACTCTCCTGCCGTCCGAGCACACTCCGCTCTCACCGGGGACTTGTCGTCCCCTCCGGCGATGGGACGCGGCATCAACATCCCCGCGAGCGGCAGCCGTGCACCAACCTGCAAAATGCAACTCCAAATTCCCCGAGTCCAGGCAAAAACCCCAATCTTCTCAAAGCAAGCAAACGCCAGGGCTTTTTTTTTTTTTTTTTCATATGTTATTTTAAAGACCACATATTTGCCACCGAGATGAAAGCACTGAGTTCTGGCCTTACTGACCACCTTTTGAAACGGCTCCCGGACAGCTCTGCATCAACAGAATTAATTCCATGAGAAAATCCATTCGAGACTAATGTCTTGCTACTGCAGAAGTGCGCAATGGCAGCGAACAGGAGATATAAGCTCTTAATTAAAAACAAAGAGAACCTCTATCCCCCAAGGCCTTTATTTCAACAGCTCTGGTTAGGGAGACCGTATTTTTCATTTTCCCAATAAAAACAGCTACGAGCCGCAACTCTTTGAAGACCCTCGTCAAGGCCTCTCAAGCTGCATAAAATTAAAAAAAGGAAAAAACAGCTCCATTTCATTTTGCAGAGTATACTCCTGAGTTACCATTAGTGGTAGGAACCCGAGAGATGCCCCCGATCCTGCTGCCCCCCGGCCGGGAGGGCGGCGATGGGGCACCGCAGCCCCTGCCCGCACACGGGCCGCCTTCAGCTCCCAGACTGAGTCGAAATGCCAAAAGAGGGTAAATCTCCTAAATACGCCCAGGGCAGTAGGACCGACACGTGCAGGGTCAGGCCCTGACGCCTCTCGCTCCTCAACCAAAGCATGGCCTCCAGCCGGGCAGAGACCATCCCAAACGGGCTCCCAGTAACGAGCACTGAAAAGAAACTGGCTTCTGAGAGTGGCTGAAGAGCGTATAGAGAGGTAAAAGATGAAAACACAGATGGAATCGGTGCTGTGGCAATTGTTCCTGGCCATGGTTGTGCCCAACAGCTCAATGTCCAAGTGGTGACCAGTGCTGAGTGGGGTTCCTCAGGGGTTGGTACTGGGACCAGTGCTGTATAACATCTTTGTCGGGGACATGGACAGTGGGACCGAGGGCACCCGCAGCAAGTTTGCCGATGACACCAAGCTGTGTGGCGCAGTCGACACGCTGGAGGGGAGGGATGCCATCCAGAGGGACCTGGACCGGCTCGAGAGGTGGGCCCGTGCCAACCTCACGGAGTTCAACAAGGCCAAGGGCCGGGTCCTGCATCTGGGTCGGGGCAATCCCCAGCGCAAATCCAGGCAGGGCGGAGGATGGCTGGAGGGCAGCCCTGAGGAGAAGGGCTTGGGGGTGGGGGTGGGTGAGAAGCCCCCCAGGAGCCGGCAATGTGCACTGGAGCCCAGCGAGCCCCCGGCCCCCCGGGCTGCATCCCCCGCAGCGTGGCCAGCGGGGCGAGGGGGGACTGTGCCCCTCTGCTGCGCTCTGCTCTGGGGAGACCCCCCCGCAGTGCTGGAGGTGGTCAAGGCCAGGCTGGACAGGGCTTGGGGCAACCTGGGCTGGTGGGAGGTGTCCCTGCCCAGGGCGGGGGGTGGCACTGGACGAGCTTTAAGGTCAAACCATTCTATGGTTATGTGATTCTATGAAAATAACCTTCTAAGCAATTTCCACTGTGAGCATCACAGCCCACGCAGAAGCCCACAACTGGCGCTGTCACCACTGTGCTCGGCTCAGCGCGGCGCAGCGCGGGGCGGCCGGTCACGCCGCATCTCCCAACCTGACGGGCACACCAGTCCCTGCTGCCCGAGACTGCCGTACCAGCGCCGGACTGCTCTCGGGCGGCCCAGCGACTACCCACGGCGCGTGGCCTGGCTCCCCGCCTGCCCCTCTCTGACGAAGGGCCTTCTCGGGGGCTGGGCATGCCGTCCCCCTCCCTCCCATGAGGCCCCTTCCTCTGCTCTCGTGCGCCCTGGGCACCGACCCCTCCGCCTCCCCCCGAGCATGGCGGGGAGGCCCGGCTGGACTCGGGAGGCATTACACCTCCTCCAGCCATCAGAAAACACATCTGATGCCCGAAAGCCTCACCCTGTCGATACAGCTGCTTGCGGACAGAAAAATTCAATCATCGGGAGCGTTGCGTGGGGGTTCCGCTGCAGCCCCGGCCACAAAGGGCCCTTCCCAGGGGCGATTGGCCGGACTCTGCCCCAGCACGAACCCTACCGCCGGTTAATAGCTCGTAAGAAAACCAATTTACAAAAAGCACAAGGGTTAGATACAGGGGAGGAGATATGAGAGGAGTCTTCTGGGCAAACCCTGTGCCGGGGCAAAGCCGGGTTATCGGCTGGGAAACCGCCGTGGGGCTTCTCCTCCAAACTGCCCCGAGTTTGGTTGGGCAAAGCCCTTTGGTTCCCCACCTGGGAAAACGGGGCGACCGGCTCCGGAACCCAGCCCGGTGAGCATTACTCATCCTGGAGTGAAAATGCAGCTCTTCAGCACAAAAAAAAAACCAAAACAAAACAAATCCACCACCAAGGTTCCTGGAAACCTGCTGGTATTTTGGGTTGGACTGATGAAAGGAGGAGAATATCCTCCTCCTGCTGCTGCTGCTGCTGAGAAATATTCGTGCCAAGAACGAAGATCCTAGAGGCTTATGCTAAAGACACTGAGACTTATCTTCTCAGGTGTTACAGCAAATATCACTGAGCAGTAAATACCTCTGAGAGCAGCAGAGGAGAGTTTCTGGATCATTTAGACCCACGTGGGTGAAGGCGCACACGCACGCACGACATCGGCTAATCCCGGGGAGGGAGCGAGTCCCTTCTCCCTCGCCAGAGAGAGTGTGGCTTCAGCCATCGTCCTCCATCCTTACGGAAAACTGCAGCTGATGCGCGGCCCTACAAAGGCTCCTTCGGGACCCTCCCGGGACAGGCAGCCCCGGAGATGCCGTCCTGCCCCTTCGCCTCCTCTCCAGCCCCCGGCAGCGGCTCCCCGCGCCCTTGCACGGCGCATCAAAGAGGCGGCTCCATCCCCACCGCCCAGGGTCTTCTTTTCAACACATTTTATCTTTAATTAATTCCTTTGAAGCCTTTTGCATCCGCTATCTCCGCGCACCCAGCGCCCCCTCTCCCGCACCCCTTCCCAAGGCAGGGTCACCTCCCAGCGGGGAAACCAATGTCTCTCTATTGTTATTTATTCCCGATACGCTCCCAGCGGGTGGCGGGGAGGGAGCAGAGCTCGGCTCGGGCTTCCGGCACGGCGGGTGCCCACACCAGCACCCAGGCAGCCCCTCACCTCCACCCAGGACAACCCCCCCGGCCGGCGAACCCCGTCCCCACCGCAGCCCCAGTCCCGGGGAGGGGATGTCCCGGGAGGTGCCCCAACGCACCGTCTCCCTCACCAGCACGCTGCTCGCAGAGCACGACGCCAAACTCGTCGCGTACCGGCGATCAAATCACCATTAAGAGCAGCAGACGACACATAAAGTCTTCTGCCTTATAAAGCACTTAAAGGTTTAATTAAAGACGGCTTTATTCTAATAATACTGAAAGGAGAGCCTCAGACAACCCAGCGAGCGCAATTCATGCCTTCGCTCTGACAGTCTCTGATTCATTCTCCTTTTTTCTCCCTTTTTTTGGCTGAGCCCGCAGTACAGAGGATGCTCTGCCTGGGCGGCGGAGCCCTGCCCGCACGGAGAGCGGCCGCGCGGCCGCCCCGGCCAGAGCGCCTTCCAGCCCTCGCCTCCAGCAGCACGCCGGAATTTTAATTATTTCTCTCTTTCCGTGCTCCACCGTAAAACGATTATGACAGCCCCCGAAAAAGGCAGCACATTTTTTAGAAAAGCATAAGCATAAACTCCGCCTGGGTGAACATATTGCATCCCCATCTGACTGCCATCCGCGCTCTGCCAGGCGCCGCGCAGGCAGAGGTGGCACCGGGACAAACACACCTGAGCTGGGGGTTACCCGAAACACCCCCCCCCCCCCAGCCCGGCGGCACCCACCAAACCACAGCGGCACGTGCCAGCCCCGCGTTTCTGTACGGACATTACAAGTAATCACTCCTCTGCCTTCTCTCCTACCTACAAGCAGAGTATTTGCTATTCCAGGGGAATTTTTTTAAGCTTGTTTTCGCTGCTGGTGAGTCACGGAGACATTGTTCCAGGCTTTTTTTTTTTTTTTTCTTCTCACTTCTCCAGCACGGAGGAGTGGGGCGAGAGGAGGATCTAACGGAGCACGACTGCTCTAACTGCTCACCCAGGCCAGCGCTGCTGCCGTCCCCGACGTGCCCCCGCCCCGGGGACCCCCGCGGTCCCGCAGCATCACCCGGCGCAGAGGAGCATGTCCCTTTCCAGCGATGCACGCAGGGAAGCGAGGGCATGGCGCGGGACGGGCATGGCACAGGACGGGCACGGGAGGGAACGCAGCACCCGACGCGGCGGGAAGGAGGGTGCCGCTGGTGTGCCGGGGCGCACGGGTCCCCTCGGCTGCGGGAGCCCTGGGGCAGCTCGGCGGGTCCCAGGGTGGCCCCAGCTCCCTCGGGTGCTGCGAGCGGGACCACCCCGACCCCCAGAGCGAGCGGAAGGACTGCAAGGCACGAGAGCAGCATCCCTCCCTGCCCGCCATCGCCACGCGCGGCGCCTCGCAGGACCAGGACTTGCATTGCTCGCTGAGGCAAATAAAAAGTACAGACGAGTTACCTCATCCTAATTTGTAGCCATATGTTTTTCCCAGCAGAGAACAAACACTTCCAGCCGCTACAGCTTATACAACAGCGAGGAGCAGGGCTTGAGAAACGCACAGCCTCGGGCGGGCGCGTCGCCAGCCAAAGCGGCGCGAGCACGGCCGGTGCTTCGAGGCGGCCGGCGTTGGCCGCTGGCTGCCGGCACGCTCGTCCCGCGGTGCTGCAGGGGCTCGGCGCTCCCCGCCGGCAGTTTGCCGGTGCTCCGCTGGGCGCTCAGCGCCGGCGGCGGGAGGAAAAGCAGATCTGGAGCTCAGGAGCTTTTCAATTTAGGGTGGATGGGCTGAGATCAAATAGGTCCTTTAGCCCCGGGAAGGAGTTTATCGTGTTCACCGCTCGGCAAAAAGAAGTTAATTAGCAAAAACTCCGACCCTGGAAAAAGCCCCTAATGAGAGCTAAGAGCCGGCAGATTAAAGCAGTCGGTCCCTCGGGAGGCTGCCGGGGATGCCGGCGGCGCGCGGCCGCGGCTCTCTGCCCATTTGCCGGACAGGGAGGGCAGCGGTGGCACAGCACCGGCGGGAACACGGGCAGCACCGCCGGCTCATCCTCGCCTGAACGAGGCAGCCGACGAGCGCGTGCGCGGGGCCACGCTCCACGTGCTGCAAACGGACCCACCGCACCCCGCCACGCCACCGAGGCCGGAGGCACCGACCGCGGCCGGTCCGGGGAGGTAAAGCTGAAGATCTCATCACACATATCACGCAGTGAGCAGCTCACGCCGGCAGTCGTTATCGATACTCCCTCGCTAATTTATCCACCCCATTCCAGCATTTTTTTAAAAGGTGTGTAGGTTGGGAGCTTTTTCGCCGCTATAAATAACTCCTTTAAGTCAGGAACAACATTACGGCTGCTTGTCTCTCTCCGCCAGGCAGGGCAGGCTAGATAAACTAATTGGGATTAAGATTAGGCCATAAAATTCTTTTTTGATTCAACTAGAAAATCACTGTGGGCTAAAAGCAGTCGATGCACAGTGAATAAATTCTGTAAACTACACAACGGTACCCCACAGTTTAATACTGGCAATAACAAATATAATTTGAAATAAATGGGAAGCAGCTTTCCCATCCATGTCCACGCAGCAGACAGCGCTGGGGGAACGCATCGCCCTGCCCGAGCGCCGCGCTAAATACGATTACGGGAGATGGGCTGTGGATGGATGCCGCTAATGGGAAAAACACAGCAGGCTACTGGAGAACGCCTCCGATAAAGGCAATGAATCAGAGCCGCCGCTTGCCTGGCGCATGCTCTTGTTTAACATCACGCACTTATTTCCGCCCCGGGCAGCGCTGCCACCGGGGGAAATTGTGACCGCTCTGCCCCAGGACCCCCCAGCCCTCCCGATTCACCGCCCCGGCAGACCCTACCTGTGCTGTCTCCCAGTCCGCGGGGCGGGCGAGCATCCTTGCCGCCGCTGCTGTGGCCGGCGGCCGGCTCAGCGGTGCTGGTGCGGCCGGGGCTGCTGCGGGGCACGTCCCCGCCAGGCGCGGGAGCCGGGGGGGTGCTGGGGGGCGCGCGGGGTGGTGTGGCGGCGGTGGCAGCGGCGGCAGTGGTGGCGGTGGTGGTGGTGGTGGTCGTGGCGGCGGTGGTGGCGGCAGTGGTGGCGAAGGCGCTGGGCAGCGTGCTGCTCTCCAGGGAGTCCTCCTCGCCCGTGGGGCCCCAGACGATGACCTCGGGCAGCGCCGTGGGCCGCCCGTCCCGTGGGGCAAAGCCGCGGCCGCGCAAGTGCCGCCGTCCCCTGCGGGAGCGTGGCCGGCGCGGGGATTGGCCGGCGGGCAGCGGAGTGGCGGGGGGCGGCCGGCGGGAGCGGGGTCTCTGCAGGGGGGGTGCGGGGGTGCAGGTCCAGGGGGGGCCGGGGCGCCGCAGCTCCTCCCCGCTCCCCGTGCCCCACAGCGAGCCGCGGGACAGTCTGTGCCGAAGCGCCGGCCGCGGCGAGAGCCTCCCCCCGGCGCCGCTGGCTGGGGGCTGACAGCTGGCAAGGTCCATGGCTAGGTGGAACATGGCTATTAAAATCCAAGCATGGCTTCCGAGCGGGCAACCTGACCTGCGGACAGACAGCGACGGTGTTAGAAAGGCAGAGCGCATCCCAGCGGCTCCCCAAGCCCGGCCACCCGACCCCCCACCCGACAGTGCGGGAGAGCGCTGCCATCATCATTCCCCCCACGATCCCGACAGGGCCCCCCAAAACGGCATCGCAGGGTGCCCTGCACCCCCCCTCCACCCGCCTCCCACCGCAGGACCCATCACCACCAACGGGGCAGATGAAGGACCCCCATCCAAAAAACGTGACTTTGCTGCTTCTCAGCCGATGCGCGAATGCCACGAACGACTCAAGAATGGGTTTTACCGCGAAACGCCCCGAGGAAGCGGCCAGCGTCTGTGCTACCCAAACTCGGCCCTTTTAGGTGGATTATCTAAAGCAGATGGCGCGAGCGGAGCGGCAGCAGCAAGAGCCTTCGCCCCGGGGGCTCTGTGCCGGCGGGGTGCTGGGGAGCCCGGCCCCTGCTGCCTGGCCAAGCCAAGGGACCAGGAGCAAACCTGCGGAGGGCAGAGGGATTAATCCCTCCAAGAGCCGAAGCAGAGGAGTTCGTGGTCTCTTTGCACGCGTAACCCACCTCCTATTGAGGCGGTCGCCCACGCCGCAGCAGGAGCATCCCCCCCCGCCGGGCACGGCACCCGGCGCCGAACGAACCCCGCGGCACGGGGACTTGCCGGGCACCGCGCCGGGTGTCTCCTCAGCGCAGCCCCTAAGCAAGCGGGGAAGGACGAGCAGCCCCTCGCACCGCTCTCTCGGTCACAGGATAGCCGGAAATCGCGCCGCGCTGTCCGCAGGCTCAGTATTTAACATTTTGCTTTGGTGTAACGTGCCCCCACCAGGTCCGGGCACGTCAAAGCCCTCTCCCCTCCTCAGCAGCACCGCACCTTGCGAGGTTCTGCTCCACTCACATCTTCCCCTAAGATGCTCCTACCCCCCACCAAGCACGGCCTTTCGTGGTAAGAAAATGCCTACTATGCAAATTTTTATTGGTTTGCTTTATTTTTTTTTTTCCCCAGAAAAAAAAATAATCATTAGGCCAAAGCCCAAAATCTTTACTCCATTTTGTTCAGCTTTTACACAAGAAAGACTTTTGTTGGACTCAGCAGGAGTTAATGAGAGCTTTATATGGCTAAATAGACTAATCCTCCGCAGCGCTGCGCCCCGTAAAGTCCTTGGTAGCACAACAAAATGTGCATCTGGTTGACAGAAGCATTTGTACACTCCCTCCATGCGTGAGCAAATGAAGCTAAAGGAGCTGACCTGGATACTCTCAGCATAGTCTTTTTCTGCTCAGAGGATCTCTTCTTTTTTTTTTTTTTTTTTCCCTTAATTGGGTATTTTTTCAAAGCGTAACAGCATTTATTTTGGGGAGGAACACGGCGACGCAGGGAAAGCGTGCAGAAGGAGAAAGGGAAGAGCCAGAAACAGACAACATAAACCGAAATAGTTCAGGCTGGGGGAGGAAGGATTTCAAGGCTTCAAAAAACACGAAACCACCCAAAACATGTTGTTGGTGGGGTTTTTTTTTAGAGGCTGGCAGAGCGGTGGCAGTGCCGCGGGGGCAGCACGAAGAGCATCCCCCGCGTGCCGCGGGCACCACCCGCTCCCCTCCGGCGAGAAGTCGGGAGCTCGGGCTTCCAGCGAGAGCATCAAACCCAGATTCACCTTCGTGATGCTCCTACTCACTGCAGCGGCACGTCAGGCTCCGTTTCAGCCTCTGCCCGACTCCCTGACCCCATCCGAAATGTCTCCGTGCAAGGAAGGAGAGGTGCCGGGCTCCTCCCCGGAGCGACGCTCGCCCCGGGGGACACCTCGTGCACCCAAACCCCCTCCCCGCCCCCCGCCGTGCGTGGGGCGCTCGCACCACGGCCACCGCCGGAGGCGAGGGAAGATGCTCCCAGCCCAAACTTGGTGCTCGCTGAATCCCAGCTGCCGCGCGGAAGCTCCCGAAAGCCCAAACGCCGGCCCTCGCTACCTGGCACGGGCAGCCAGCAGGAAAAACAGACTTTTCACAGAACCCCCGACTGGTCGGGGTTGGAGGGGCCCTCTGGAGCTCCCCCAGTGCCACCCCCCGCCAGAGCAGGGGCACCTCCAGCAGTGGCACAGGACACGTCCAGGCGGGTTTGGAGTGGCTCCAGAGGGGGAGACTCCCCCCCTCTCTGGGCAGCTGTGCCAGTGCTCTGCCGCCCCCACAGGAGAGAAGTCCCTCCTCAGGGTGAGATGGAACTGCCCATGGTCACGTTTGTGCCCGTTCCCTCCTGTCCCGTCACTGGGCACCACTGGAAAAGCCTGTTCCCATCCCCCGGCACCCGCCCTTTAAGCACTGATAAGCGTTGATAAGATCCCCCTCAGCCTTCTCCTCTCCAGACTGAACAGCCCCAATTCCCTCAGCCTCTCCTCGTAAGAGAGATGCTGCAGTGCCCTCATCACCTTTTCCCCTCCTCCGGTTCCCCCCCCCGCGCTCACGCCGTTCTCAAGCCGCAGCCCCGAGCTCATGGGGGTCTGCCCCCGCCCGGGACCTGCCGCAGCATCGCTGCCCCGCTCCCCGCAGCGCCGGGCGGACGCGGGGGGAAAACGCGACACACAACCCCCATCTTTGGGCCACCGCACCAGCCGTGCGCAGGGCTGTCCCTCACTGCTGCCATCGCTCCCCAGGTCAGAGCCTCCGGTGACGGGGAGGGACGCGGTCGGGGACACCCACGGCTCGTCCCGGGCAGCCCGAGGCGGGCAGAGCCCCCGGCGGCACCCCCGTCCTGCCCCAAGGACGGCGTGGGTCACCCTCCCGCCTGCGTCCCTTCCAGCGATGCCAGCCCAGGGGCTGTCACCCAGGGAGCATCCTCCCGGCCACCCCGCGGGCTTGGCACGTCCTCACGGAGGCGGCTTTAGGGATGGGAGCGGCGAGTCCGGCTACCTCGGAGGAATTTTTGCGTGGCATGCAATCTTTTGAGGGCTTTGCAACGACAGATAAGAGCAAGTGTCCTTCAGAATAAATAGCAGCGTGTAGGAGTTGCCGTTGTCTTGGCAACGCAGCGCGATGCGCCGGGCGCGGCGGCGGCGGTGGGGATGCGGCAGCGCGTGGCGGGGCCGGCGGTACCCAGGGGCCCTGGCTCCACCGCAGGACCCCCCTTCCCTCCCCCCGCCACCCCCTGCTCCCCCCGAGCACCCCGCCAAAGCCGGCGCCGAGGGAGAGGCGTCCCAGGGGCAGCCCGGGGAGCGGGGGCACGTCCAGCCCGGAGGTCTCACCGCCTTGTGCTTGCCCCCGCACAGACCCGGGCTGGTCCCCGAAAGGCACGCGGTCGCCGGGGGGTCCCCCATGGCCAAAACAGGCGGGAGAGCATCTGCCCCTCGGGAGGCGCGAGCAGGACGTCACGGGGCGGTGGGACGGGAGGCGCAGGGCTGCGCTCGTGCCGCTCACTGACCCCTCCGCAAACCGGGATTTTGATCATTCGGGGCTCCCCCTCCACACACACAACTTTTTCTTCCATCGCAAAGAGAGATGGGGCGAGTGTGGGCAATCTTCACCATGTTCCTCTTCCCATCTTGGGGGGCGAATGGGAGCGTTATCCCAAAATAATTTCTCAAACTCAGGGGAAAATTCAACAAAACTCTGAAACTGGGTTAAAAAAGAAACGAGGAGCGGAGGTATCTGAGGAGATGAAATCCCTTCTTCGCCCTCCTCAACCGAAGCCTTTGCTCCCGCAAACCACAAATCCGCTCCCACGGCTTAATGGATGGAGAGGCGGCCGTGTTCTCGCACAGGGAGGGAACTCCCACAAATATTTACCTGCGCTTTGCGAGAAGTACAAAAGCAGATTTCAAGGAACCTACTCAGATAATTACAGGGATGGTGCGCGTTAAGCGCTCCGGGGCCGCGCTGCCGAGCCCGACCGAGCCAATCTCTGCTTGAAAGGCGATGGGAGTTTCGGGCGTTTGAAGGTGTTTCAGATGGAGCCATCGCAGCCGCCCCACCGTAGGCGACGCATTTCAGCGTCCTCCCCAGTACCAACAGCCCTTCTCGAACCCTGTCGGATGCAGCCGTTTGCTTTGAAGAGGAGGAAAGGTGCACCCAGGAGGTGGATTCATTTCAAGGAGGCCGGAGGACGCGAGCTCACCGTGCTCTCCGCTGGTCGGGGAGAAGCTGCCACGGCGCTTCCACATCCGGGGCCGGTACGCAGTGATGCAGCCCGGCTCCTCCGGCCCCACCGCCCCCACGGGAGCCACAACGCGGCTCTTCCCACTAACCCCACGCGCCTTCAGCTCCTTCCCACCAGGAAAGTCGGGACGACCGAATCCCTCCCGCCTCCACGAAGCCTCATGCACGGCCAGAACCCCCCCGAGCAGTTTCAGGAACACGCACAAGCAGGAGAAATGCTTTGGCAACGAGCGATCTTGATCGCTGCAGAGCTGGAGATGCAAGATTACCTCTGTCCTGGGATCACCTTATGAACACGTGGAGCAGCAGTTTGGGAAACGCAGCCCCGGACCCCCCTCCTCCCCCGTCCCGGCCATGAACCCGGACCCGCCCCCCGGGGGCATCAGCCCGGCCCGTCGCCCCAAGGACACCGCTTCGCAGCGCGGCTCCTGCAACGCCGCCGCGGCTCCGAGGCACATGCAGGGGCTGCACAGGCGCTGCTCGCATCCACGACACGGCGTTTCCAAATCCAGAAGGAGTGCTGAGGGTCGCTTCGCGCTTTCGAAGCGAGGGAGCTGCGCGCGCCGGCACCCAGCACAGTGGGGAAATCGGACAGAAATCCATAGGAAAAGCAGTGGACAGACAAAAGCTGAGAGCAGTGAGGACAGACGGAGCAAAACCCCTCTTCAGCCACCCTCCCCGCGTGTCATTTTGCATTTCTACCCAGAGAGGCAGAGGCGGCTGTGGGAGCACGGCGCCCAGCCGCACCATGGGAGCGAGAACCCCCCCAAGCCCAGTGCTGGCAGCATCCCAGTGCCGGTCCCTGGCTCGGTGCCACCTCACCCTTGCGCCAGGCTGCTTCTCACGCCCGCTCTGCCATGCCCCGCAGCTTCCAGAGAAGCTGCCGCCTCGCTACGGTGCCTGGGATTTAAATTCACGGCAGCTCTGAAGGCTGCGAAGCCCAGCGCCGCTGCGGGATGCTGCCGCGGGAACCGGCTGCTGACCCTGGCACGCACGCAGGAAGGGAAAGCGGAATGTCCAGCACAGCCAGCGCCAAGAGGAGGTGCACGGTGCGGGAGGGGAACGCCTCTGCCCCGGTCCCGGAGACCTGCGGGGGACGGCGGCACCGCCGGTGAGCCCCGATGCCACGGGCAGGATGCGGGTTAATCCGGCGGCCACAAACCCGGGCGACCGCTGCGCGCCCAGGGATCCCCCAGCCTGGTCATCCGTCCGAGCAATTAACTGGGATCACGGCCACCGCGCGGCTCTGACAAACTGCAGAACACAAACTGTTTGCGCGTAACCCATTTCCCCGCGGGCTCCGAGGGCTGCCCCGAGCGCGGCTCCCCGGGCAGCGCAGCGCCGGCCGCAGGCGCCCCTTTGCGTCCCTTTCATAAGGCGCTCGTTCGCTCTCCGCCACCGGCCCCTTTCTCCCCTGACTGCAGAGGCACTTCAGAGGCAGCGCTAAATGCAGAATAGGCTGATTTTTAATGCAGAATTACACAAATGGAGCCATTCTTCCATTTCATGCCTCCTGTTAGGTAATCTATTGGTATCGCACAGGGAATCGAGGTTATGTCCTTGTTGGGATGATTTACCAACTCTGAGCGTTTCGTATCTCCAAACACAAAGTGAGACAGAACAAAAGTATTCCCGCGAAGGCCCCGAGCGCGAGCGGGAGCCGTGGTCGGAGGGACGGGGCGATGTTCACTGGTCCCCCGCGAGACGCGGCAGGGAAGTGGGTGCCACGCTCTAGGAACAGCATCCGTGGCGGCGCGGCTGCGTGTCCTACAAAGGCGTTCGGAGCACGACACGTTACGGGCGTGTTTGCAGGAATTCGCTGGCTTCAGACGGAGAGAGAACGAGGCCGCTGCGTCTCGGCGGGTGACTTTCACGCTGGAGCAAGCGGAAGAGGGGAAAGTTGCAGCGACGGTGGCAGATACTTGGCCCGCGATCGCGTGTCCTCGCCGAGGTGGGGACTGCAGCCCCGGCGCCTGCCGCAGCTGCTCTCCTCTCCAGCCCCGCGTTCCTGCCCGACCATCCCTGCAGTGCAGCGACCGTCCTTTGCTGTGACACTACCAGCCATCGCCATGGAAATAAGAGCATCACCGTTTCACTCCCGCCGGAAGGGGACCCTCACCGGGAGGGGCTGGGAGGAAGGAATCTGCACGTTCCCGTGCCAGGGCGGCATGGACGGGTGCCGAAAGGCACGTGGCGAGCGACGCCGCGGGATCAGCAGGAGACCCCATGGACCGCTCCGGCGGGGCACCCAGCACAGCGCCCACCGCACCCCACCCCGCTGGCAGCGGAGCCGCGGGAACCACCGACCCACCACCCTCCGAAGCGCCGCTTTACCCCGGGACAAGTCGGGGGAACTGGGAACTTACTATTCACTGCGCCGTCTGCAGCCCCAACTTCTTCCAAGACAATTATAAATTTGAGGAAATATGGCTGCCAAGCTCTTTAAAGCCGGGACTGGGAATTAAGGCACAAAAGCTGACACACAGTAGCACCTGGGTAAATTAAATGTGCCACATCACTACCTATCTATATTACAGCGCTGAGCTTCAGGATTACCTACTAATAAAAGTGGTATTTAAAACAAGTCCTAAGTTCCTCTGCTCTCCCCCTTCTCCCCACAAGTAATTAAACCGACACCGCTCCCCGTGGCAGAGGGGACGGGATTTATCACGGAGGGGAATCAGCAAAAGGCTGAACCGGGCTGAACCCTCACCCCCGCGCCTCCGCGGCCAGGCAGACGGCCCCCGTTTCCCCGGGAAAACGGGGCAGAAAGAGGTCGGCCGGGGCCGGGGAGCCGCGGGCGCTCCCCGGGACAGAGCCGCGGCGATGGAGGCGCCCGGATCCGCCCCTGCCTGCGCTGGGGGAGCTGCGTCCCGCCGAGCCGAGCGGGGCAGGAGGGCGGCCGGGCCAGGGGGAGCTGCTCGCTTTCCTGCCTCTGTCTTGAGCTCACCCAGCTGCAAATAAACAATTTTAACATCTGAATAGCCGCGAGTGCGGAAGGCATAATTAATACCCAGCGGTATCGCCAATATGCTGATGCGGTAGGCGCAGCCCCTGCCAAGGCTGTCAGAGAGCAGCTCTGGCGCAGCGCATCCCCGCTCTCGCCCGCCGGCCCCGTCCTTCGCCGCGGGCACAGAAAGGGCAAAGCCCCGAGCGCAGCAGCCCGGGGGCGGTGCCGGAGCCCACCGGTGCGGGACCCCACGGCACGCGCCCCAGGGTCAGAGCAAGGCGGGAAAGAGGGGGGAAAAAAAGGAGAAAACGGAGAAAAGAGGTGCACGTGGCATTGCTGCAAAGGCAAACGGGTTTGCTCCACGGTGGCCAGGCGCCCGGCCGCCCCCAAAGCCAAGCCAAACTTCAACCTCGAGTTTCGAGTCCGTTTTCCATTTTTAAACATCTAAAAGGACACCGAGAGGACCAAGGGGTGCTCAGCGCCCGCAGCCGGTCTGAGGATGAGTGAGAGAACGCAGCTAACGCAGCGAGCGGGCGAACGCCGCCCAAGGTTGCCAGCCCAGTTCGACTTTCAAAGGGACCCACCATACACTGCGGAGCGCTTTCCCCGGTCCTGCGGCACTATTTCAGACAGGATTTGAAAAGCGCCGGGGGTGGGAAGCCCAGCAGCCGGCATGCGCCTTCACACGGAGGAACGTCTTCGGCAAATTTCTGTGCGAAAACCGGCGCCGGGTGATTCACCCGCTGCCGCCCCGGCAGAAGGAGCTCCACGCGTGGTCTGGCTCCCCCGGGAAGACCCAGCGGGCTGCGGTTTCATCTGCCAGCCGTCACCGCGCAGGGCCCGGGCGAGCTGCCTGCGCTGCCTGCCCGCGTGCTGCGGGCAGGGGACGGCGGTCACGCCGCCTCCCGCCCCGGCCGGGCGACAAACCGCCCCGAGCGTTTGCCGGGGGACACGGCTCAGCCGCACGCTCGGCCCCCGCGGCCCGGGTACCGCCTGAGCATCCCCTCCGACGGGCACGGCGCGGCCGCCGCTTCCCCCGCCGCCGCTCGGCAAAGCCGGCGGGCAAACACTGCGCGCATTTAGCGTGGCAGGGCCGGACAGTGGGGCGTTTCATCCAACCCTCGGAGAAGAACACTCGGCTTTTGTCCCGCCGGATAAAGGGGGTCTGTGAGCGCTGGCTTCCCAGCCCAAACCCGCACCTGGCGCCCACGCAGCCCGCTCGTGTGTGTCCCCCCCGAATTCTGCACCAGCGCCGGGACCCGGCAGCAGCAACAGCTCCAGTTCAGACACAACTCGCTGGCAAGTTTCCCTCGGATTTCCAAATCCACCGAAAATTTTGTCGAAGAGTCACAGCCTTCAGCTCCATTCTTGGTGATATTAAAAAAAATCCCATAAACCTAAGGAAATTAGGGGGTTTCCCCCCCTATCTCAGCTCCTCACGTATTCCACCACCTCGTGCGCACCACAAAATCACTTCCTCGCTAACACCACCCCGGGAGGTCCCCGGGCGCGCAGGACCACCTCTCCCATCACCACCAGGAGAGCGGAGAACACCGCCCCATTTTACCAAATCCCTGTAAAAACCCGTGCTGCCGAAGGGACTGTGACATATGTGAGAGAGCACTAAACCTGGGAGCTTAGAGATCATCCCTAACGCTCTACAGAATAAATAAGGACAGTGGTCCGGTTCAGCAGCTCCTCGAAGCGGCCACGGGCTCAGGAAGATGCGCTTCCCCTGTAGCCACAAATGAAGGAGTTCCCGTTCCTCTGCTTCGCCCAGGAATTTTCTTCCCTTCCCATGCGCCCACCCCCGGTATATCCAACCTGTGGACAAAGCGGGTTTCTGCAGGAGGACCAGTGCCCTCCATACACCCCCGGGCGTACGGCGGGACGCACAGCCCCAGCGCGGCGGGAGGGGACGGCGGGAGCAGCGCTCTCCCCACCGGGCGCCGAGCGGACAGTTGCCAGCGCTGCGGTAGCGTGCCCGACCCCGGGCTGGAGCAGGAGCCTTACGAGGGGTTTTTCCTCCGCTGAAGGCCATATCCGCAAAGGTGCGGTGATTTGAAGAGATAGAGACTACCTCAACACATCCCTCCGGCTCCGAAGGGACCTACAGGGAGGAAGACTATGGTACACGCTACTGCTTACACCACCTTTTAACACCGCTTCGACAGTAAATAACCCCAGCGCTTATCTTGTTTTCTAAATTAATGTGCTCGAGCGTGTCATTACAACGTACGCAGGAAACGCGTTGATCTAAAAAAATGAGATAAGTGAGCTCAGTACGTATAAAGCAGCGGCTTAATGAGCTTTAGAACAAAATAATTAAAAGAGGTTCATTGCATTGTTGTAACACAACACGGCTCCGCAGGAGCTGCACGCTGGAGTCCAGCGGTCTGCCCGCCGAGGTATCCGCATCAATGGGGAACACCACCGCCGTGGAAAACCCCCCAGGAGAAGGCATCTTCCAATGGGATGTTTAATGACGGTCTCCCGAACAGCTCCGCTTTCCCACTGAGCCGGTTGGAAACGGCCGGATGACTGGCACCGGGCCAAGCCATGCCCTTCCCATGGCGAGGGACGGAGGTCCACACGGGGCGGCACGGTCCCCCCCCGGGGAAATCCAACTGACCCGGGTCACAATTCCACGGGAGCATCCGAGATCCAAAGCCGGCTTTCCCGCGGGCGGTTCCCGGCAGCCCTGGGATGCGCAGCTGACCCTCAAACCTCAGCGGCCGCACATGGGAACGAACACAGGGAAAGCGTAAAGAATTTCAAAAGATCCAGTAACTCTTACAGAAATGGAGAAGATGAGAGAAATAAAGCCTCTAAAAGCAGCGAGATAGACAGATGGCTTTTATGGAGCAAGAAATGCAATAAAAAAAAAAAAAAAAGCAGCAGCAGCAGCAGAGCACTCTTTGAAGGTGTGAAACATCAATAGGAAAGCCTGGAGAAAGCAAAGGCACGAGAGCCGGGGCGCGAGGGAGGGGAGCACGGCGCAGTGCGCCGCATGGCCCGGCCGAGGCCGGGCAGCTCCCGTCCCCCCCAGCTCCCGTGCCAGGCACCGGCGCTCTGCCCGGCCCCGCAGCGGGGACACCCCGCCGCTGGAGGAGGCTCACGGCGTGACACACGGAGAACAGCCCAAAAAGATGGAGAAAAAGCCAAGCCAAAAAAAAAAAAAAAAAAAAAAATAGTAAGCGGAGGCAGGGAGAATGAAATCCGGGGCAAAGACTCTTGATCCTTTCATACAGAGGTTTAAATCCCCTTTTAGCACCGAACAATTTCTTTTCCACGGAGAAGAGCGGTTCTCCCTGCCACGGCCACTTCATCGCGCCTACGGCACGCGGGCGGCACGCGGGCTCTCCCGCTCCGGATCAAGGTGAACATGAGTCACCAGAGGCGCTCGGAGCGCCGAGAAAACACTGCGCTGTTTGTGGGCACACACCCTCCCGAGCCTAATTGCCAGTGAGTCAGACAGCACTGTGCTTTGCAGCTCTTTAAAAATAAGAAAAATTTTAAAAAATTAAAAAAAAAAAAAAAAATCCCCTTTGTGGGAGTGATTAAACTTTTCAGAGCGTTATCTCCGAAGGGGAGACGGAGGTCTCTGCCGGGCAGATCAGCGGTGACAGGAGACCTCCCGCATCCCTCCCCGCTTTTCGCAAACCTCCGCCATTTATTGCACATCTCGCGATATCTCAGCTTCCTGCAAACGCCCCCCGCGCCGGGTCCACGTGCCAGCAGCCTCGCGCCGCGCAGGTCCGGACCTCCGGGGGCACGAAAGGGAAGGATATGGAGTGATATCCCTTCTCACCCGATGCCTGAGCAGAACATCCCCGAGACACTGCCCATAAGAAACGTTTCCATCCTCATCTATCAAAATTAGCAAAATTGATTTTGCCAGGGAATATGTCACCGTGATGGGAACCCAGAATAAGTCCTGGATATTTCACTTTGCAGCACGCTAAAGGAGTAGAGAGCCTCTTCCAAAGCCAAGAAACAAGAAGATGAGTAACTCATCCTCATCCTTCCCAAGGAAAACTTGATAAGAAAACCCATGAAAGGCAGTTACTTGTAGAAGATGAGTTTATTCTGCCTGGGAGCTCTTTTTAAAATAACGCTTGCCAGCACCCGAAATGGCAACGCTCTCTCCGCGTAACGCCCAGCTGCGGCGGGCTCAGCCCGGCTTTGGCTAACGCAGAGCCCGACCGCGCTCCCGCGGGGACGGCGGCCACGTGGCCGCCGGCATTAATCACCCACGTTTCGGTGGGTACTTAAGTGGATGTCCTAATCCATGTCAATTAACTGATGCTTCATTACTCGGGTCCTGCAGACGGAGGCGGAGATGCTATCGCAGGCGCGGGGAGCGGGGCTGGGGTCACGCGCGGCACGCCGGCAATTAGAGCAACGCGTCCCCGAGGGAGCCGCACGTGCGGCGGGGACGGCTCGCGGGCAGGCAGACCCCGGGGGGGGGAACGCCGGGCCCCCCCCGACCTTTCCACGTCTTTAACCTGCATGACACACAGTCAAGTGGCAACATCAATTAACGCCGCTCGCTCTGAACGGCGCCTCAAATGCTGCGTGTGCTGAGCAGGGAGCCCTCAGCCCTCCCACAGCACCGCCAAAGCCGTCGCGGTTCCCGAGCGTCACGCAGCCACCGCTCCTATTTATAGGGCCACAAAGCACGGCTGGAGCGGGTACGGCACGGAGATTCTCCTCGGCATCCCGGGATGCCGCGGGAAGGGAGGCACGGCCAAAGCCCCTTAGGGATGGGAGCAGCCGACCCATAGCCAAACTCCACCAAACCACATCCCTGCACGGAACAGTGCGGCCCCTCGGACCGTGTGTGCTGCGCTGCCGGCGCCCCGAGGCACACGGTCACCCCCTCGCCGCGGGTCCCCGCGCCTGCACATCGCCGTCCCCTCGCTTCTCTCGCGTTAGGGCACGCGCGCGCCGACAAACTCCAGTTTTTCCACCAGAGGGGTCCAGGCTCGCAGCTCTCTTGCAGGAAGGACGTCACCGCTCCCAGAAAACGCGCTGTTCTTGACGCAGCGTTTACTCGGCCGTTATCCGGGAGCCAGCGCAGTTCGCAGCGCTCGTGCCCCAGCCAGGCACGGGAAAGCTCTGCCGCTCCGCAGCCGCTGAGCCTCGTCCCGCCGACAGCTCGGCGCGGGGTTGACAGCGGGGCCGCAGCCGCGGCTTGCCGCCGGCCACCACCTTCATTAGGAACCGGCAATTTGCTCTCGTTACCGCTGCAGCCGGGGCTTCCCGCGAGGTGCGGCGCCCGGCAACGGCTTTTGCTCCCCTGCGCAGGACCGGGCAAAGCCGGATGCTGCTGGACTGCACCGGCGGCATCGCTCACCGGGACGCACCGGCAGAATGGACACAGCGCCACCGGGGACACAACAGTGCTTCCAGAAGGGCAGAGCTGCTGGGAAGGAGCTTCAGAGCAAATCATCGCGCGTTGAAGTGTATCTCCTGCCTACACATCATTTCCAAGCCACAATGAGACATTTTGCAGATCAGAGTTGAAAATGAACACTTTATGAATGATGAGTTTTCTTTTTTTATATATATATATATATATTATTTTTTATTGGAGTCCACTTAATTTCTCCAGCAGAGCCAGCAAAGGGGGAGGGCTGGGGAAGCCTCCACCACTGAACCTTGGTGGGAGGTTGGCCCAGAGGCGGTCAGTGGTCTTGCACGGAAAAGCGGAGGCCGGATCCAAGGCTTGGCTGGGGACGTGCCGCTCTGCCGGGATGGACCCCAGCGGGTGCTGTGCCTCCTGCCCCGGCGCTCGCCGACCCCGTCCCTGCTTCTTTCCACGCCAAGGGCTCATCCGCCTCCAGCCAAGCCGCCTGTCTTTTCCTTTTACCGCTGTGCCTCCGTACCAGGGAGGCTGAACCGCGTGGCACTGACCGGAGGACGCATCCCCCTGCGCTCGGGGTTCCCGCTGCACGTCTCCATCCTGCTCCAGGAGCGCTGCACCACGCGGCCCCGGCCCTGGACCAGAGCTTTGCTGCGGCATCGCCCGGCCGTGCCGCTGCCTCCGGCTGGGACAACCTGCCCCGGAGCGCCGCAGGGAGCCGGCGCCTCGCCAGAAGCGCCCGTGGGTCCCCGCTGCGCCGCTGCACGCGGAGGCACCCGACGCCGCCCCGAAAGGAGTCTTCAGCACCGCTTCCACTCGCAGAGCCGCCGAGGCCAGAGGAAGGAACTGATAAACCCAGAGAAGCAGTGGCAATTCAGTGGCAGACAAAAACCTCATTTCACGAGGAATCCTCATAAAACCAAATTAACGTTGAAGGATGAAGGCAGGTAAACCTCCCCCGGTTAAGTTCAGGCCACGGAGACTCAGTTTAAATCTCCCAGCAGTTCTGATTTAATCAACGCATTTCAAAGTGAAATTAGATGAAGTACATCTCCATCACAGGAAATTATGTGAGCTATCAAAGTCTGTAGGTGCAGGTCCTGGTAAGAAGAGCCACAGGAAATATTCACATCAACTCAAATTCCATTTTTAAGGCGGCGGTTCAGGTCCAGAGTTTTACATTATTCCAGTGAGGGGGAAAAAAAGAAAAAAAAAAAAAAAAATCACCCTGATGAAAACCGTGTACCCACGGCGCAGGAGGGCCCAAGCGGCAGCCGGGGGAGCGTCCCCCCGAAAACCCGCGGCGGTCGCTGGGCTCGGCCGGGGAACCCCCTCCCCGCCAGGGAGGGAAGGAAGGAAAAAGTCTTTGTTTTAAACGCGGGGGCGAAGGCGCCAAGGAGGCCCCTCCATCCCCCACCGATCCCGCCCAGCACACTCGGCTCCCGGGAGCCGCCCTGCGGGAAGAGTTTTGGTCTCAAACCCAAACTCTGTCGGGTTTGAATCACCGTAACCCACTTCGTCATCACCAGCCCCTAACGAGGATAACGGGTACTGCGACCCGGAGCGGAGCAGCTCCCGCTCCTCCGGCTCAGCATATTGATTCCCATAATCTTTCCTCCCAGTCCTTCTCCTATTAGCTATATTTAAAGGCTTAAGCGTGCATACATTTCCATAATGAACCTCAGACCCGTCGGAAGCCATATGGATTATCCACGCCCGACGGAGCCGTTGTCCGGGCGCTCACCGCCGCCCCGCGCACGTATGGATGGGCACAACGGGGAATCGGCGGTGCCGGGAGACGTTGTGCGTCATCCTTGGGGGAGGACAGGCAGGAACCGGGTTATTGGACCACCCGCAGAGCTGGTCTCCACCACGCTGCGGTTCCCCTTCGCAGCCCGGGCTTCGAAGGAAAACGAGCAGCTCCTCCTCCCCACCCTCACGCCCGGAGGGGCTCCCACGTGCCGCGTCCCGCTGCCGAGGGCGGGCAGGGCGGCCGGCCACACCGGGCAGCCCCCGGAGCATCCCGGGCCAGCGGCAGCTCCCATCCATCCCCCCCGCCGGAGATGCCACGCAGGCAAGGCGGCGGCCACGGCGTTATTACACCAATTATCCATGCTCTGGGGAAGAGGCTGCTAAAGACCAGCGCCGCTCCCTTTGCCTCATCTGTGAGATCGCCGCCAGTTAGGAGGTACGAACCGCTGCATAAAAGTGCAGTTTATTCAAGCATTATTGTGGCTGTTAAGTATCATAGCCGGTGACACTAGATGAATTTCTGTGGCAATCAATTCACCCAGGAGCAGCCGGCTCAGCCCCTGCGCGGCTGCGGGATGAGTAAGGGCTCCTCAGCGGAGGCCATTAACTCCCACTGCTCACCGCTCTCATTACTTCCCAGACTGCAAGGCTTGCAGCTTTGACGAGCGGCTGCATCTACATTTGACAGCGTGAACTTGATGAGTGAAATTCATGGAAAATGTTTGCTTTGGCAGTAACTACAAGGCCCATAAAGTTTCCCCGGAGCCAATGCGCGGGGACGTGTGGTTTTAATGAGTTGCTTTATACAATCGGGAAGAAATTGCAAACAGTATTTTTACTCACACCGCAAATCACTCCGGAGCTAAACGCTGCAAAAAAAAAAAAAAAGTCATGCCATATTGTTTAAAATACTGTATTTGTAGCGATGGAAGGCAAGTCCTGGGCCAGAGCGAGAAGCCGGGCGGGCGGCACGCTGCAGAACGCTGCCGTGCCCTTACAGGCAGGCGCAGGCACTGACGCAGACGTGTGCACACACATACGTCGGTGCACACTCAGGACGTGGCAGAGTCGCTGCCGTCCCCCCCAGATAACAGCCCTTTGCCCTGCAGCACCCACGCCTGCGCCCGCCGAAGGGCCGAGGGGACCCGGAGCATCCCCGGGACCCCGCGGGGGCTCTAAGGGACGGCGCTGCTCCCCGCGGCGCCCGCAACCGTGGGAGCGGCAGGCTCCCCTCCGCGACAGCGAGGGCAGAAGGATGCCAAGCGATGCGGGTTGGCAGGTCCTGCCCTGCGCAGCCGAGAGCACGGCTCGCCCGCAAGGTCAGGCAGCTCCCGCCGCCCGCGGCCAGAGAATCCGACTCGAAAGGAGCAATAAGGTACCATCTCCCCGCGGCAGCCGGCAGCTCCAGGCAGAGACTGCGCCGGGCGAAACGGGTGCCGGAAAGGTCTACTGCTTCTCTCGGAGCTATTTTTTTCTAGCAGTCTTCAAGAAAATGAGGGGAAATGACATGGGAAATGTCAGAAATAAAGCCAGAAGCAATTAGAGTCGGAGAGAAGCGAGAGCAGCAGGCAAGGTTAGCAGTAAAGTTATCTCTTATTAAAAATAAAACACGGAGGGACTGGAAGCTGATGAGGTGGTACAGAGGACAGCCCGGTGCTGAGGATCCGGGATACACAGCGAAGAAATTCGCAAGGCGAACCGAGGAGAGAAGCGACCGGAAGGCTCCTGTTTTCATTGCTAAACTCTTCACAAAAATAAAAAAGCAGAGGGCGTCCTCTGTTTCCGAGATTACAGTCTTCTGCCGGCTCCAGCCCGGGGACACAGCTCTCCCGCTCCGCCGGGCTCGTCAGCGGCCACAGAATAAATCCAAACGTGAGGCACCCCAAAAAAAAACACCTCGGGTGCGTTCCCTGGGAGTAATTCCTAAGGTCACTACATCACCACAGACTCCCCGGAGACTCTGTCCTTCCCACCAGGCAGCGGCGCATCCTTGGCGGACGGACGGATGGACGGACGTCTCCGGCGGCAGCGTGAAGGTGTTCGTGTGCTGGGCCGGGGGCAGGGGCCGAGGCTGGAGGGCATCGGGCGCCCGTATGCCACGTGCCTCTGGAATACGCCGCACGGTACCGGCGAGTGTAAAACAAACACCAAGGGCCTCCCCGGCCCCTCGGCACAGGCAAAACCTCAGTTCAAGTTTCACCCTCCAGGACTCCATCCAAAGCTCGGGCAGAGGGGTAAAGCCCCCCAGCGGCTCCGGAGGGTGATGGGCAAAGGCCTCTCGCGTCGCCCGTGGCGTTGGGGGTCCCTGCCCGCTCTCCTCCCGCGGCGTTGGGGGTCCCTGCCCGCTCTCCTCCCGCGGCGTTGGGGGTCCCTGCCCGCTCTCCTCCCGCGCTCCCCACAAGCAGCGGCCGTGTCGCGGCGGGGCACGGGGGGCTCTGCCGGTGGGGTCGCATCCGGCCGCTCACCCCGCCGCGCTGCGGGGCGCCCAGTCCCGCTCCCCGGGGAGCGGGCGCAGGGCCCGGTGACAACCGGGGGGAGCGGGGCCACCCGCTCGGGACCCCGCGTTTCGGGACCCCCCCCTCTCTGCAGCGGGCAGAGCCTCGGCGCGGCCGGGGGGCACCCAGCGCCCCTGGCCCGATGCCCCGCTGGCGGGGGGGCGGGATGCTGGGGGGCAGGCGGCAGGGCTTGACCCCCACGCCAACCGCCCCCCGGCTCAAAACCAGCACTTGTGAAATACAAAATGGGGTTGGGGGGGTGGGGAGGGGGACAGACGGGGCATGTCACAGCAGCGCAGTTTTCCTTAGGTTGTCCCCCGTCTAACCGGCTGCTGCCGCTGTGACTGTGTCCCCCCGGGACGGGCTGCGGCCGCGGAGCCCCCGGGGCGGAGGGCGGGCGGGGCGGGAGGGGGGTGGGGGGGGGGGGCACCCCCGCCCTCCCGCCGCGGGACCGTGGGAATAACAAGATTTGGGCTCAGATGACTTCGCGGCGGTAATGAAAACGCGTTACGTAACACTTTGCCTCCGTCTCCTCCGCTTTGCAATTCCCGATTAATCTCCCCCCCCCCCCAAAACGCATCCACCCTCCCCCATCCCCATCCCCCGAGAGGCGCCCGCCGGCTGTCCCCCCCCCGCCCCGGCGGGGACCGGCGGGCAGAGGGACGCGGGCGCCGGTGTGCCCCGGGCGGAGCGGCCGCCGCCGCGCCGGGAACGGGGGACCGAGAGCCGCCGCCGCCTCCTCCCGCCCCATCCCGCGCCCCGCTGCCCCGAAGTTCATTATTTTAACTCCGCCAACCGGAGCCCAACCGGAGCCCCCCCCCCCCCAAGCGCAGCGGCGGCGAGGCGGGCAGCGGGCGCTGCTTCGTTCCGCGGGGGTTCCGCGCCGCTCCGCGCCCCGGCCCCTACCTGCTTCCCGGGAGCCGTCGCATCCACATCGTCACGTCTCCCGGTCCGCCCGGCCCGGCCCGGCCCGGCGGGGATCACCGCCTCAGCTCTCCATGCGGCCGCGCCGCCCCGCGCCCGCGGCAGCGCTCAGCGGCGGGGCAGGCGGCGCCCCGCGGGGCGGGCATGCCCGGGGGCCGGCGGCGGTCTGCGCTCCGGCTGCCCGGGCCGCCCCCCCGCCGCCGCCGCCGCCTCCTCCTCCTCCTCCTACCACCTCCTCCTCCTCTTCCTCCTCCTCAGCGCCGGCGGGGCTGCTGCGCGCCCGCGGAGGTTGCGCGCCCCATGCGCGGCGGAGCCCCTGCGGGCGCGGTGCGCGGTGCGGACGGGCTCGGCTGGGCTGGGCGCGCCCGCGCCTGTGCGCGCACCCGCGGGGCGGGGGCGGGGGGTTGGGGGAAGGGGGGGATGGGGATGGAGGAGGGGGGGTTGGGGGGTGGCCGCGGCTCCGCGAAGTTGCGCGGGGAGGAGGCGGGGGCGGAGCGCGGCCCCTCCGCGGAGGGGCGGGGACGGAGCGGGGCTGTGCGCGGATCCTCCGGGCGCCGAAGAACCCACCACCACCACCCCCGGGCAGCGGGAACGGGGACCCGGGCTTGGAGGGGGATGACCCCCTCGTCCGCGGCTCCGGGGGTCGGTAGCTCTTCGCGATGCGCACGCACCTGCGCAAACCCGCGCAGTTGTGCGCGCCTTCAGCAGCCCGGCGGGGCGGGAGCGGGGGGGTCACCGCGCTCCTTCTCCGCCCCCCCCCCCCCCCCCCCGCGGAGCCGCTGCCCCCCGCGCCGAAAGCGGTTCCCGACGGAGCCCCGCGGGGGGGGAGGGGGGTCGCGGCTTTAATCCGCGCTTGGGAACCCGCGGGGACCCCCCCCGCACCCCTCCGCCGGGGCAGCGCCGGGAGCCCCGGTGGGGCGGGCAGAGCGGGGCCCGCCGGCATCCCGCTCCCCACCGGGGAGGGGGGGGGGGAACAAACCCCAAAATTAAAAAAGAGTTTCCACTCCTGATCCCGCACATCCGTTCCGCAGGAAGGATGCGGAGCGGTGCGAGCGGTGGGCTCCCGCCGGCCAGCGGCATCTCCCGCGCAGCCCCCCCGGCTCACACTCCCCAACCAGGGGGGGATTTTGCAGCCGCCGCTGCCGCCACCGAATTTCCTTCAGCTGGAAGTTCGTGCCTTTTTTCCCTCTGTGCTCGTTTAAAGACAATAGAGCACAAAGAGGATAAGTGAACGTGTTGGGAAAGGCTTTGGTTATTTTAAGAGGTGTTTCATCAGAGCCCGATACGTTTTCTCTCTTTCCAGGGGTGCTGCCAGTAAGAAGCTAAATTATTCCTATAGCTAGTGTATTGAAAGGAAAGCGTCTCTCTTGAAAAGACGAGCTGCTTTGGATGGCTTCTGTTCAGTTGCTGCAATAAAAGAAGTTTTTGTATGAATTTGGGGACAGACTCTTGGAAGCTGCTCCCGGCTACGAGTGAGGAACAGGAGTGCAGTTTGCAGAGCCAGAACTGCCTGGGCGGTCCCCTCGCAGGAACGAACCTCCGACGCGCTCAGCTCCGCGCAGGGCCGGCGCGGAAGGGGCATTTCAACAGCCGCAGCTCGCTTTGTTCCAGACAATCACGCCAGAAAGCAAGACTTGAGTAGGAACGAGCCTCTCTCCGCTGCCTTTCTGAGTCACCGGGTTTCTTTTCTGCCTCTCTATAAACTTATTCTGGAAACAGAAGGAGCCTCCTCTAAGCGCGGCAGCCCGAGGAAAGGTCAGCATTGTCCCCATGGCGCCTCGCAAGTCCCCGCTCCTTACGTGTGCTCCCGGTGGATCAGCTCCAGCTGCCACTAGAAGTGCTGTAGTTCAGCATCCAAATCCCCACGTTATTTGGAGTTGGATTCCTGGTCGGAAGGAACCTATTTTGGGAAGGATGAAGTCTCAGGGGCTGGCCTGAGGAACAGCTTATCCTGTGAGATTTCGGCTGCTGGGGAGACAGACCTCTCCTGCTCCAGCCCAAACAGAACCAGGGCTACACAAGTGTCCTAAATGATTTCTCCTGAAGCACGCTTCCGACCTGCTGGGGCAGTTTGGGCACGCTTCGCTCAGAGCCACCGATGAAATCCCGAATTGCAGGCCAAGCAGCGCGCATTCGGTGACACTGCAAGGTCGGCGACAGTCCCCTCTCCACCTCCCCGCAATGAGGCCAGTTACGAACTGGACCACAGCTCTGCCCGGTCAGAGCTCTCGTCCCCCCGCAGCCCGGAGGGAGGGAGCCACGACACCCAGCGACGTTCATTCCAGGAGAAAGCATGATTCTACGCGTGGTGTTCAGAGCTGCAAAGGACAGCAGCTGCGGCAAAAGGAGGTATCGGAGCCCAGCGCTCACCTGGACGCAGGTTTCTGGAGGCTGTATGTGTAGTGGCTCGACAGAGAAAGCTCGGCTTTGCTGCAAGCCCAGTGACGTTATCATCCATTAAACCCGGCTAACGCACATGAAAGATCTTTAGAGAGAAGAGCGTGCAATTGTCAGTCTTGTAAGAGTCTGCTCTGGAGCCTGGGAGATACTGGAACGCAGTTAAGTAGAAGACAATCAATTAAGGCTTAAATAAACCCAAACGAGCAAACATTAATGAGCGATATCTTGTATCTGAAACAAATCCTCTTAACTCAGCCCCACTTAAAAAAATATTATTTCCCCATTTGTGCCAAATGCGTGGAGCTGGCGTGGGGACTGCGTGCTGGGGGACCCATCCTGGGGGGGGGGGGGGGGGCAGACCACATCCGGGGAGCTCCGGGGCTCCCGTGCTCGACCCGCACAAGTCGAGCTTGAGAGGGGAGCTGGAAGTCAACAGGAATCTGTGCCCGTATTTATTTGGCTATAACCATCTGTTATAGCGCCATATACGTTAGCGAGGGCAGTGAACCCCAGTGCTGAAGGGCCCTGTGCCTCTGCCCCCAGCTGTCCTCTGGCCCCGAGCATCTTCTAGAGCTTCTGGCCTCTGCCCCGCGTTGAAACGGCACCAGCCAGAAGCTCCCGGAATATTTTTGAACCAGAAAAAAAGAGGTATCAAAGGACAGTTGAGGCTTTCAACAGTACCAAAGGAAGCGTGCAGACAAAGCTTGTATATATAGGCCATTATTTGGGTTCAGGGCTGGTTTGAGATGCTCGGGGTGTAAACCTCGCGGGGAGGGAGATGCCTGGCCAGAGTTCGGGCGTCTGAGCCACGTCCTCGCTGCTCTGCGGACAGCCCTGCCCGCTGCCTGCCCGCGGCGGGGCCAGGCGACACGTGAGGCGCTCGCTTCTGCGCCGGCTTAAAATAGCCAGCGCACCATTTTTAGTGGCGGTTTAAAAGGCAGATTGATGCCAATCGGCAATCTTGGCCCCCTTTGTCTGGCTCGTTTGCTCAGCAGCGCTGCCGGGGCTGCCTAGCACGGAGCGGGTGGCGGGCGATGGAGCAGCCCGCTGCGGGAGCAGGAACTGTGAATTATCCCACCATTTAAGTAGGAGGGAAGGAAGTCATTAGCGAATTCATTTGTCTAACTTGTTCTTCTCAGAGTCATCTTTCCAAGAGAGTAAAGTTCCTGCCGCTGGTGCAAAGCTGTAAGCGCTGCCTGGAACTGGCTGCCGCGCTGCGGGTCGCAGATGCTCGCACAGACCCATATTCCGGAAGAAAAGAGGGATTTTCCAAACGGCACTTCCCAGGTTTGCCATAACAGCACCTGCGTTATCGCCCACCCACCCACCGTGAGCCTTAATAGGTGTGGGCACCCCGAGGGTGCTGCCAGCCGGGGTGGGTGACCGTCGCCAGCTGCACTGCACTTCAGTTCTTGAGGCAAAAACTGTTAATTTGCCTCTGAGTGGAAAGAAAGATGCTGCCCTGGCTACACTTGCCAAGGAGGAGTGAAAATTGTCTCTCCAATAGAAATAGGTTGTCATTACCCATTTTCCTTTCATATGGAAAAAGCAGAAGTGTTACTTAGAGCTTGTGAAGAAGAGGGGAGTATAATGCAATTTCTACCTCCTTGTAACATCGTACTTTGGTTTTTCAGACCAGTGCTGACAGGCAATGGGATTCTGGAAAACACCTAGCAGGTTTTATACTCTGAGCAGCTCTTAGGGGACTCTGAGACTCGTATTCACTTAAGAAAGCGTCCCCCAAGGTCTCAAACTCCTCTAATGGTTGTGATGGGACCGTATAGCGACGCACAGCGCCGGCTCCGGCACACCAGACCCCTGGAAAGAAAGAGTCAAGAGGCAGGTGAGCTGGAGGGGGGGGCTCAGAAGATGCGAAAAAGGTAGACAGTATTAAGCAGGGCACATCTGCCTTCTGCCCGTTGCCTGGAAGAGCCCCCGCAGCATCCCCGAGCCTCCCTGCGGCACAGGCTGCCTGCCTGGCGGTGCGCCTTAGCTTTCCAGCCACAGCGCGCTTTGCCAGGGAAGCGCGTTATTTAGCCACTTCTGTCCCCCAGCGTCCTTCCCCAAGGAGCGGAGGCAGAGCACCCTGCCTTCGCTGCCCAGGGCCGGCCGTGCCGCGCAGCCTCGCGCGCCCGGCGCCGTGCCCCCGGCGGGACCTGCCCAGTACGCAGCACCAGCAGAGGAGGCAGCGCGTCGCTCCCCAGCAGCTCACGTCCCGCACGGTACTCGTCTGGCTAGGCTGCTCTCCTGCAGTTCCTGCTTTTTCTAAGCTAAACACTGCTAATCAGCTTCTTCAAGCTCTAACATATGTCCTATAAATATCCCTTGTGGAAGCAAAATCTGTCTCATATGTGTATGCAAGACAAAAGGAAAAATTAGAAAGCACGAAGCCCTGACTTAGCAGCCCAGTAGCATAATTAAGCTAAAGCCTCAGAGATTAATGAAAGAAGGAAAAATGCCTACCTTCTCTGTACCCTTCACACAGCCCCCGAGCAAGCCAGAGCCCCGCTAGCCCCAGTGCCCGACAGACACGGAGTTTGCCCGGGCTCAGGCGCTCGGTGTTATCGCCTGTGGGTCTCTCCTAAGCCATCCCCAAGGCCACCGCAGGCTGTTTGGCGAGGGCTGGGCAGGGGGTGGCGTGGGGACAGAGCTGGGGAGCGTTTGGGTTTGGAGCTGAGCGGGAAGCTCGGTGCTTTCTCGATATTTAGCGACAGCCCTGAGGTCATAGAATGGTTTAGGTTGGAAAGGACCTTGAAGATCGTCGAGTTCCAACCCCCCTGCCACAGGCAGGGACACCTCCCACCAGCCCAGGTTGCCCACGGCCACGTCCAGCCTGGCCTTGAACACCTCCAGGGATGGGACCTCAACAGCCTCTCTGGGCAACCTGTGCCAGTGCCTCACCACCCTCAGAGTGAAAAACTTCTTCCTAATGTTCAATCTGAACCCGCCCTCTTCCAGTTTAAAGCCATTCCCCCTCGTCCCATCACTACATGCCCCAGTAAAAAGTCCCTCCCCAGCTCTCCTGTAGGCCCCCGTTAGGGACTGGAAGGCCGCAATAAGATCTCCCCGGACCTCTTAGAATTCTTATTTCAAGCACTCGCTTCTGACATTCCTGGGCCCCGGTGGAGCTTAGGGTAGGGTGGGATGGCGTGATCCTCAGCGCGCCTCTAGACGGGACGGGATGGAGATGAGCTGCTCGGGCAAGGTACCTGCAGGCACAGGTATCCTGAAGGCAGTGGCGGTACCGTGTAGACGGGGCTCCTCCGGCTCTGCCTCTATTCCAGCACGGCCGGTAGGGATGAGCTGGGATCGATCGTCTTTCTCTTCCTGGCCTGCATCCCCCCTCCCGCCTCCCGGCCGGGCGGCACAGCCCTCGCTCTGAAGCAGGACCCCGTGGACAGATCAGTATCGCAGCAGCTTAATTGCCTTCAGCACAGGCGTCCGGACCCCCCCTGCTCACCCCGCGCTCGCTGCTCAGCTGCCTTTTGTTTCGAAGGAGACTGTCAGCCCCGGGCCGGCTTCGCCCGCGGCCCCGAGCCCTCGCCCCGCTGCGGCCCCGAGCCCAGGGCCGGCGGGCGGCGCAGAGCCGGGGGGCAACTGCTGCGGTCAAAGGCAAACGCCTCCGAAACAGCGCTTGCGGGAGACGGGAAACTGTGCTTTTAACAGCTGGAGAGGTGACCTGCCTTTGATAACTCTGCTGAGAAATCCTTGGCATCGTTAGAAAGGTGACACTGACTTCAGCATTGCCATGGTTTCCCCAGGTTTTACATCTCGCGGCTGCAAGGTGAAGCAAGGTGGCTCTCCTTCGCGCGGGGGCTGTCGTCTGGGAGACATTAACAACCCGCAGACGTGGAACTAAAGCAGAGGTCTCCTCTGTCTCGCAAAGGAGAGGTACCGTCACAGGGTGCAGTGCTTTGCACCACTCCTCGCAGGGAAAGAAAAGCCAATCTGGTCCCGTTTTGCTAAACAGGAGAAGGTAAACATGTCGGAGAAGAGGAATGCAGCGAACCCGGTGTCCTCTCTGAACCTCTGCAGGAGTTGAAGCTCCAGCAGGAGTCTGAGCTCTGGGAAAAGGCGCAATAGCGAAGATAATTCTGACGTCGCTCACTTGCAGTTCCCGGTGACCTCTCGGCAACTGCATCGTGCGGAGCACTCGCTCCATTAAAACTCTGTCCCCGGCACAAAGAGAGGGTGTTGGCAAACCCGGCGCTTGGCAGAGCTGGAGGGAGCGGGCTCCGGGCTGTGGCTGCCCGTGCCGCCTTCGCCGCCGCTCTCAGGCACGTCCGCGGCGGCTGCTGCCTGGGACGCTTACTCACGCTGCGTTACGCCTTTGTCGCCTGGACGGTGGTGCATGGTTTGCACGGGTCCAGCTCCGCAGCTCCTCCCGTAAAGGTTTTCCTAAGAGCGGAGGCGTGGTGCTACGCCTGGCTCTGGTGCCGCTGTACGCGTCCCTCTCACGGCTCCGGCTGATGAACTTTTCCAGCTCTCCGTCGCCGGGAGGTGGTACGGGGGATAGCGGGATTATACCATTGGTAAACCGTTTGGTTTCATAAACGGTATGTGCAGCCTCAGCCCTACGAGCGTCTCTGGCGGGGCTGCTACCCATTCCCTTTGCTTTGGCTGCATTTGTCTCATAAATCTCAGGGATGTTGACAATTGAGCACAGTTTAATTTTGCAAATCTGAGGAATGATCAGGCCAATTTAGTTCACATTTAAAGCATTTGTGTTCACATGCTGGAAAGCCTTTTTTCTTCCTTGCTCCTTGCCTTAGGCCCTTATTATCTGCTGGTGCTATTTATCAATGCGCAGCAGGTATATTACAGTAAGGTCTCTTTTGTAAAGTGATACAAAATAATGATTCCTGTTCCTCATCTGCTCAGCAAGAAAAGTGAGCCCAACTCTCATGCATGTCAGTATTCCTGAGCCGCGGCATTTTTATATTACTGCAGGAGAAGTGATTTAACTCAATAAGCTTTTCTCATAAATGGCAATGGTTTTGTAAAACGAAAGGAGGTGCGTGTAAATTAACACAACGTTCCCCGTCAGCTCCGCGGCGCCGAGCCCTGCCCCGGCCGCGGGATGCCGCGGGAGCCCCGGCACCAGTGGAGTTATCCCTCCTCCAGATCCCAGCCTGCGCGGGGGGCGGCATCCCCAGGACCGGGAAACCTTGCACCAGACCGGACGTTCTGGGAGGTGCTCGTTTTGGGGCAGATAACTCCCGTTTTTGCTCCCTGAAGCGCATGAGGTGGAGGAGCAGTCTTTCGCAATGGCTCGTGCCTCTGAGAAAACCACTCCTCCTCCTCCTCACAGCCATAGCAGCTCCTTATCCCCTCTTCTCAGTACCGATTCGTCTGCGTTCAGCGAAGGAATGCGCAGACCGATTATACCTTTTAATCGACACAAGCGCATCTCTGGGCGCTGCGCGCCGTGGGCTGCCGGACACTGCGGCGGCGGCAGCTGAAGTGGGCCGAGTCGGGCGCTTCTTCCCCGGGCCTATAATTAAACGCTCGGTGAAGTGTCTTGAGATGTCTGCGCGCCTGGAAAGCACTACCGAAACCACAGGCAGGGTGCGTATTTCCCGGCCGGAGTTAGGAAGAAGGGAGATGGGAGCTGGAGAGGAGCAAATCTTGTAGAGAGCAGCACGTGCCGACCTGCGTGCCACGGGCGGGCTCCTCCGCGCGGGACCCGCAGGAACCCCTGGCATTGCCGGAGCCGCAGCCCCGGCGCTCCTCCGTGCCGTTCCTGCCCTTGGAGCGACAGCCTCTGCGGAGCGAGAGGGATGATTTAGCGGGCTGCCTTGCCTTGAGCGCGGGGAATGTGGGTTTTGTTTGGCTTTCTCCTCCCCCCGGGGACGCAGGTTTAATATTACCTTCCCATTAATTTATATGAGAACATTTCCAAATAGTAAACTTCCAATAAATTAGTAATGCCGATCTATAAAAGGGGAAAAACGGTGTGTTGTGAGTTTATAGCCCTGTGGAAAGGACATTAAAGAGGGGCCTCCTGAGCCCGGCGCGCTCTGGGGAGAGCGGGGGGCTGAGCTGTGGGGGCACCTGCGGGGAACGGGGCTCACCCCCGCCTGCGGGGGCGTCCGGCATCCCCTACCTCCGCCCGAGCTCAACCCCGCTGCAAGGCAGTTCCCCTCATCACGGGCCGATATCGCCTTTATCGCTTATGAAACTCTCCCACAGAAGTCGGTTCGTGGCAGGCGCTGGGTGACGTGAGGCTGCGGGACTCCTGTCCTCAAATTCAACTCATAAACCCGGCGGCTCCTTCCCTGCAACCGGGGGGGCTATGGGAACGAACTTCTGCGTGTGTACAAGCTTTCCCTGTAATAGCCACTTTAAATATAAGTGGAGTTGATTGATAATTTTCCCACTGAAGAAACCCGAAATGAAGTAAATAGGATTTGACATCTGAGGCAGCGGTGCTCCCCTGCTGTTCTCCATCACGGCGCGGCACCGGGGCGCCTGCTGCGGCTCTCGCCAGTCAGGAGCTCTGGTCTCCACCAGTAATACATGGAGCAAATGAGGAAAGGAAACCTCCTTTCTTCCTTCTGTGTTTTCCTGCACGTTTGGCACGTGGCTCAGGACCCACTCAGCGCTCGGCGTCGGCATCGCCGACCGCTCGGCCCTCCCCACCTCCCGGAGAGGCTTCTTCCAGCACAAACAGCAGCTGCCCGAAGAGGGGACATTGAGGCAACCGGTTGTGAAATCCGGCACTTCCCTGTCGAGGGAAACCCTCCGCGTGGGTTTTGCCCCCCTCCCGAGTCCCCTCTCGCCCAGCAGCCCGACACGGCTTCCCGCAGCTGCCGGGACGAAAGCAGAATTACCCGTTATGCCCCATCCCGTCGTGTCTGTGGCTCCTACCTCGTCCTCTCTGTCACTCCGCAGGGACGGCCGACGGGCACGTCTGCGGTTTGGGGGAGGGTGGGCTGGGATGCGCGGGTGCACGGCTCCGCGCCGCGGGATAACCGCCATCCAGCACGTTCCCTGCCCCAGCTTGTCCCTTCCCCATCCGAGAGGCAAACGCGGCGGTTCGCCGTCCCGGGGGGACGGGGAAGGAAACTTTGATCTCTGCCGCCAGGGCCCCTCACGGCACAGAAGACAAGCAAGCGCTTTCTGCTTGTTTTCTAAATGCACTCCCCCCCGCCCCGTATCTCTTTGTCAGAGCCAGACAGGGAAAAAAGCACAAAAAGATTCCCAACGACCAAACCAAAGGCGATGAAAAATGAATGAGAAGACAATTCAGCCTGGAGAGTACAAACAAACTATCTGGATCAAATAGTTTATTTTAAGATGCTAACAAATTTGCTCCAGAGGCCTGGAGAAAAGAGTCAGGTACCGTACAGCCAGCCTTTCCCTTATTTATAGAATAATTACGATGATTTATTAGCCGTGATCAGAAATATATTTATGGCGTGGAAGTTTTCGGCAATATTTCAAGTAATTCACCTCCTCACACAACTCCCCATCGCTGTCATCCCAGCGCCGCTTTTTCTTCCCCTTGAAACCTGCTTGCACGACAATTTATGGCTTTGTTTGTGGGAAAAGCAGGTGTCTTGCTCCAGAGAACAAAAGCAAAACAAGTGCTCAAGGGTAAAACCCTCTCGCTGTGGCCCCGGAGCAGCGCTGTGCTGGCGAGGGCAGTGCCCACCCGGCGTCCCCCCCCGGCGGGCAGCATCCCCGGCACACCGCCGCTCTCGCTGGCACCCTCCTCCGGCCGAGGGACGGGGCTTTGTCCCCAGGCTGGCTGCGCCATCCCCAGCACAGCGAGGCACCGGGCAGGGGATGTCCCAGCGCATCACCCCGTGAGGGTCCCACTCTCCTTCCCCCACCGGGTGACAGCCAGCGTCCCATCCTCCGTGGGCCTCCCTGGACCCTGGCTCCCCGTCTCCAAAACGGCCAGAAAAACATCTTTACGTTCTCCTGCCAGCCTCTGGATATATACTTGTGCTCTCTCTGCTGCTGCTTGATGGATTTCCATGTTTTCAGCCCAGGGAGGAAGGAAACGCTCTCAGAAGAAGGGCCAAATATAACAAGTTTGGGAGAAACACCTAAATATTTGGTCTCTGCCCCAACCAAAGCAGTAAATGCTCTTTTCCTGCCACACCTGCTGCTGTTGTCAGGGCAGGGCTGGGGTGCCCCGTGGCCGTCCCCAGAGGGATGCGCGGGGGCACCAGGAGTCAGCGCAGGCGGGGGAGGCCGCGCGGTGCGGTGGCAGTCCCCCCGCTCGCTGCGGGGCGGCTCTTCCCCGGGGACGGGGACCCGCTCTGCCAGTTACTGTGAGCGTCGCTTCTGCGGGACAGGATGAATTCCCACGCTGTGGACCGCGTGTGTGTGCACACCGCGCGGTAGGGCTTGGGCACGGACCACGGACAGACAGACAGACCGACCAGCAGCCGCAGGATCCGTGCGCCGGCCACGGAGGGGGGCAGAGACAGCCGCCCCCGCAGTTACCTGCTTCAGATGTCTCTGCCACTTTCTGTTACTTCCAGCCCGAGCTGCAGAGTTTTATTTAAGCACTTCCCCACTCTCCCCCGTCTTCCTTTTCTTTTTTTTTTTTTATCTCACAATAAAAATAAGCTGTTATTTCCAATTTGTTTCCTGACGCACTCATTCGTCGCCCCCGGTACCCGCGGGGCCGGCAAGCCCGAGCCTCTGCCGGCGCTTGAATACCGAGGGGGGAAAATGGTCTCAAAGTTTGGAGGTCCTTAAGAGCGAATGAAGTTTGATGCTGTGGAAATATGAGCTGCTGCAGCCGCGGTCCTGCTGCAACCAATTGACTCTCATCAACTCTTATTTGCTCGCCTGCAACGGCTCAGGACCGGCTTATTGCACACACATCCCCCATCCCCCCCCCGCCGTCTGCCTTCTCCGGGCTTTCCTCCTGCTCCGGCTCTGCCATAAGCTGTCGAGGGAGCTTTAATTCTCCGCTTTTGAAAGGCAATTGCATTTCGCTGGCTGGAACGCTGGCTTTCCTTACAAAGCTGGGATCACAAACTTCATAAAGGGGACTAATCCCTCCCACCCCCCCCCCCGGCAGCCCTGCAGCAACCTCAGCTCCCTGCGGGGGGCAGGTGTGCGGGCAAAGGGCAGGCCAGCCGTAATTAGCCGCCCTTAATTGGCCGCTAAGCACCCTCCCGCCCTTCGCAGCACCGGCGTGGGAAGCTGCTTCCCAAAGCTTCCACTGTGCGCCCCCCCGAGTGCCGCGGTTTGCGGCGCAGGACCCGACGCAAAGGCTGACGCTAATAGGATTAATGAGCGGAGACCAGAAACAGCTCCATTATGGTTTGGGAATTAGATGTATCAGGGAGCGGCTGGGATATAATGTGGTTTATTTGTTAAAATAACATATATAAAAAGAAGTCTAAAGCAAGCCCATTCTCACGGCTTGAGAAGACAAAGAAGGGTGGCCCTTGTCCCGGTGGCATTTGTTTTCATTAAGAGGGTGGGAGAGACCTGATGGAAGCGGAGAGCTTGATTGCCGAGTACCCTTGTTGACTCTGGAACAGTCAGAAGCTTGCAAACCGGAATTAGCAAACCAGCACAATTAAAAAAAAAAAAACCAAAACACCAACCTAAAGCTTAAACTTCCCCATCCCCCAGCTTCTCACCCGTGTCGATGAGTCTCCGAGCGTCAGGTTCCCCCCGAAGCCCACCCACAGGGGACGTGTCGGTGTCATGCAAGAAATGCCATCACACGCCGGGGCACTCCGGGAAGTCCTCTGCACGGCCGGAGAAGCGGCAGCTGGGGCGTCCCACCTACAGGGCAACCAACCCGGGGACATTTTTAGTTCCTCTGGCTTATTTAATTCTCCCAGCTTTGTTTCGTGTTTGCTCCCAAGGCGCCAAAACCAAAGGGATTTGTGCACTGAAATGGTTTGGAAACTTATGACTTGTGGCTCCAGGAGCCTTTCCCTGACATCCGTCTTTCTGTCTCTGGTTTTCCCTGCAGCAAAACCTCACCAGTCTCTTCCCTGAGTTAAATGCCTTTTCCAGCCCTAATCCACCCGGAAATATTTACTGCGCAGGAGTCAGTCCTGCAAACGGAGCTGTTGGACGCTCCCGCTGCCAGGCAATTTTTGGGAGCTGTTCCTGATCCGCCGTTAACCGCATGCTGGGCCGGAGGCGGGGGCAGCCCCGAGGGCTCGGGGTCGGCTGTAGAGCAGCGTGTCCTCCTTCCCAGCCCGGCCTCTCCTCTCGCTCGGTCAGCTTTGGTAATGCTTGTCAGCTCGTCCTCCAAATCCTCTTGGCAATAAAGTCATCTGGGGCAGTTTAATGACTTTTAGAAGCAGGTTAAACAGCGCCTGGCCCCTTTGCCTCCTAATTAGAAGTCCTCTTCTCTAATACTCTCAAGGTCATGGCTCCTCTCCCCATGTCTAATTATGACTCCAGGCTTATGTGCGCTTTGACTAGTCCGGCTTATCCCCCCGTGCCTGCTTTGCTGCAGCTCCCGGGCATTACCTAAAGCAGCTCCTGATCGTTACCGCCGTCTCTGCGTGTGTGCCTCGTGTGCGGGCAGCGGAGGCACCCGGGGCAGTCCTGCTGCGGGCTCATGGCCGGGGTTTAATCCGAAGCTTTTCTCCCTCGGGCTGAGAGGATGCCGTGTGATGAGGAGGGGTGAGCGACCTCCGAGGGATCCGCACACAGGGCACGGGGTGACGGGGGCACCGGCAGCCCTGATGGGCACGGGCCACGCTGCCCGCTCCTGCATCGCCGGGCCATTTCCCCCCTTTTCTCTGCAGGAAAATCACTGAGAAACGGTCCCTTTTCCCCCGTTTCTTCAGCTCTGGGCTGCAGCGCTGGCCCCGAGCACCCCGTTAGTGCCACTGCTCCTCCTGCTCCGGCCCTGGCGGGACCCATCCCCTTAACGAGGGACACCGGCAGTTAATCAGAGCGTCCCTGTGCTGCCTCGGAGACCCGTCCTTCCCCGCAGCAGCTCCCGGTTACGCACAGCAGAGAGTAAAGGTGCCTCCGCGGCGCCTCTGCCATCTCGTCCCTCTGATGCCTGAGATTGTTTGATAAGCTCCTTGTTTCCCAGGCACGGAGTACAAAACTATTTTTCTTGCAGTGAGCAGACAAGATGTTGAAATGTTTTTTCCTGTGATAACTGCGAGTGGAAGAAATCCTGCCTGCGATTCTTGTCAAGTCGAGGCATCTCTTTGTAGTTCAGTGAATTATTTCATCCCCAATGTTAATTTAAAAGCAAACAAACAGAGCTGAATGCATTTGATAGTGGAATTATTTCCAGTACATTTCAGGTCTTGTTGCGCTGCATCGTAAAACGCCGCAGCACGGGCACGGCGGACCCCGGGGGGAGGCTGGTGGCTCAGATGGGGACAAGCCCCTGGCTGCACCCCACCGCACCCCACCGCACCCCACCATGCCCGGGCTGGATGCCGCAGGGCGGCAAAGCGCCGTGCTGGGCGAGCAGAGCGCACCCAGGGAGCGTCCCGGGAGCACCCCCGCTTCTGCGGGCGCAGAGGGAGCGGCTGTCGCTCACCCCTGCGGCCGCAACGGCAAATCGAGAGTTAAAAACTCCTCCGGAGAACGGGGAGCTGCAAAACATCAGCCTTCTTCCACCTCAAAAGAGCAAGAATGAATCAGAAAAGGGCAAAGTGTGTGAAAAGGATGAATTGTAATAAAAATGGTGTTTAAATGTGCCACTGAGAATTAATCGCTTTTTCCTTCGTAGCTTCCCCTTTCTGGGCTATTCCTGGGAATTTGTGGAAGGAAACGTGAACAAGGAATGAGTTTTATTTTGGGTGCAAACTAGATGGGGGGTGTAATTGCGCTGGTTTGGGGGCACACAGTGGGGCTCGGCAGGCGCAAGCCATGAACCCCCCCGGCGCGCTGCGAGGCGAGTGGGGGGCAGCCGGGGTGCGCATCCCCCTGTCCTGGAGGGCAACTTCAGCTCTCCCCCGGGCTGGTGGCCCAGCAGCTGGCCGGGGGGTGACGGAGACTTTCCCACCCGTGTGGGCGGCAGCGGGGCGGGGGTGAGAAGTGCCACGGCGCTGGGAGGGCAGGAGGCAGCCCCGGTGCGAGCCCAGCGCCGCGGGGACCCGGCTGCCCTCCCGCCTCCGTAAACGCCTGAAATTGGGAGAGCGCTTATCCCCTTTGAGTCAGGGACTGGAAATAATGCTTCCCAGGGAGAGGCAAAGCGCTCCATCTGCTCGGCTCGTCGGGAAGGAGACGGAGGGGCGGCTGTTGGCTGCCTGGAGGAGCCGCGGGCACGGAGGGGACCCGCGGAGCCAAGCTGGGTCCTGGCCAGCCCGGGTCGGAGCGGGGCAGGGTGGGCAGCGAGGGTGGGCGACCGCAGAGAGCCCGGGGAGGTGATGCTTTCCTCCCCATCGTCTCATCCCACCTCTTCTCTCCCTGTTCCCTGGGTTGGCCACGAGGCCACCAGCCCCCGGCTGGGAGCAGAGGGGCGATGCAGGGTCTTGGGTCTTCAGCCCCGAAGGATGCTTTGTCACCAAAGCCCCCGCTCGCTGGCAAGCCCGGGGAGCGTCACCTTTTCAGATACACAAAATCAATGCTGTCCTATATTCCTGAACCTTTAAACGCCAGACAGGCAATTTGTCTTCTTTTACGGTGGCTGAGAGGCGAACGGAGCCTGGCCAGATTAAATAATCCAGCAACAGAAATTTGAGGTCATTTTCATCATATTAATGGTTTTCCTGCCTACAGTAAAAAAGGGAGCCGGGGCCCTGGGCTCGGACTGACTCCGCCATGGCATCGCTTTTCCGCAGAGAAGCGGTTTTTGACGAACGTGGCAGCAATTCGGGAGCGACGGGAGAAGAGGCAGCGGGGGTGCGGGGTGCACATGGCCCGGGGGGGCCGCGGCCGGAGTCCTGCCCGGCAAACGTCACCCGCCGCTTTGGGACTGGGATTTGGCCTCCGTGGACTATTTATCTCCCCCGCCAAGGGGGCAATGGAAGGAGAACTATTTGAAACTCTGCTTTTTCCCCCTTTTTAATGAAGAAGTAAATAGAGTTGGAGCTGTATGAATCTGGCTGCATGTTCCAGTGCAGAAATGCAGCTCAGTGTTTTCAGAGAGATTTTGGTAAGGAGATCTGGGGGTGCGCTGCTGTGTGATTACACGTACGGCACAACGCCTTACCCCTCCTTCCGAACCCAACTTGTACGCTGGGGGGGAAGGAGGGGAGAAGCTGAAAGTCTGCGCATTCCTTAGAAACGGAAAGCAAATTTGAGATAACATGAAAAACATCATTTGACGTATTTGAAAGCCTTTGGTGAGCGCTTTCCAGGAGTATTTTTTGGCCTCGGTTTCCTTAGTAAGAATACTTGCGGAAAGCAGATTCTCAGCGTGAATGCTGCTGCCTTTGGTCGCAAGCGCTGCGTTACAGATTCAGCTGTAGCACACACAACTTGCGCTGCGAGATAACTCCCACTGAGAAATGGGAAGAGCCGCGTGTGGCTCATGGGATTCCCCAGCACAGCCGGCTTCGCCAGAGCCATAAACCCCTGAAATTCCCTGCCGGGGGTAGTCTCGGTCGCGCTGGGTTTGTTTACCGCGGGGATATTTCTGTAGCTCTCCAGAAGAGCGTTGGCGTGCGGCGATGGGTGGCACGTAGGTAGATGTTTACCCGGGGAAGGAAAAGCAACTCTCCCGTGCGACACCGACTCGGTGCGCGCGGCGCAAACGGCGGCGTGTCCCAGGGAAAGTCAGAAATAACTGTGGATCCGTTTGAGAATGTCACTGGCTTTTTGCCTGCGATTCGTAAAGACCGAGAGAAACAGAACGTACCGAATAAGTAACTACTTGCAGAGCTTTAAGTGGAAGCAGTTATGCAGGAGCGGCGGAGGAGGGCTCCCTCCATCCCTCCAGCCGTGCCGGCAGCGAGGCCGGATGCGGGGGCTCCCTCCACCCAGGGGGGTTTCGGGGTCCCGGCCCTTCTCCAGCTTCCCGGGCAATTCATCCTCGAGGTTTTTCTGCTTCAGCACATTGCCAAGAGAGACAGTGACAGATAAAGGAGAAGAGCTCCGCATAACCTCGATTACCCAAGGATAATGAGGCCCAGCGCACCCTTAAGGTATTGGTAATATTTGTACCTATTCAGCTTTTTCAGTGCTAAAACTAACCATTTATATCCATTAAAAGCAGACAACTGGATGGCAAGCCGAGCCCTGCGCGCACCTCGGCGCCGGCTGCCTCTTGATGGGCAGCATATATCACACCACACGCGCTCGGAGATCCTCATCCACGGCTCCTCTCGGCGTTTGGCTCCGGGAATGTCACGACACTGCGATGAGCTGCTGCGACGCGTCAGCTTTGGGGCTGCCCTGCTGCCCGTTCGGGCTCCACCGAGCATCCCGGTCCTGCCCAGCCCCTGCACCGCGCAGCCGTCCCCATCCCACCGGCTCCCGCCATCGCCGCACTCGCTGGCCTTCAGCCCCCGAGAGCCAAAGCCGGGAGGGTCCCTGACGGACGCCGTCCGTGCAGCAGCCACCGCTTTCTCCGCCGCCTCCTGCCGAGATCTCTCACACCGGAGCTGCGGCCGGGAGCAGCAGCGTGTCCCCCCCATGGACGCTGCGGGGTCCCGGATGTGCTCAGCACCTTCCCGGCTCCTTCGGGCGGTGGTATCCTCACACAGAGCCCATGCCAATCCTCAGGGAATTCTTGCCTTTGCCTTCGCAGTTGCTTTTCCAGCACTGTAACCCTTGATATGCTACTTTTAATTATGGGGAAAACATGGTTAAGTAGACTAATCTTCACAGCAAACTAATGTTTGATGGCCGTAAGGGACGTAATTGGTTCAGGCGTCTTGCAATTAGACCCTCTCAATACCTGTGCAGATCGGGCCACTGGCTGGAGAAAAAATTCTATTTCCTACCAGATTCATTTAGCCAGATGAAGAAGTAACTTTTTTTTTAGCCTGTAAGAAATAGAAAATTAGGCGTATGGGCGTTAGTCCCTTTTGTTAGGTGAAGATGTTGTAAGAGATAATAAACAAAGCCCAAACCACACGCGTTGCTCCAGTGTCTCCTGAATAATTAGAGAACTTGCTGATGAAAACAGAGAAGAAAGGAGCTCAGCCCAGGGGCGCGTTATCAATTTTGTTTGCTCCCAGAGGCCGCCGAGTGTTTGATCAGCCCCTGTCGGGCCATCCTTCGGATGCGATACGCACCCCCTCTCAGGTAAATATTTGGCCGGTGGACGGGGTTATCTGCCCGTTCACGACATCCCTTATCTGTCCTGGCGCAGCCCGAGCCCTGATTGCTATTCCAGCGGCAGCGGGAGCGCGGGCAGCGGCGGCCGAGGAGCCGGTGGGATGGCAATAACAATCATACGTCTCCGATATTGCTTTCCACCCATGGAACGTAATTGCTTCTGCAGAAGAAATTAAGCGTCATAATGAAACGGCCACGAAAAGAGTCTTTGCTCTCCATCACCAGATCACAAATACCGCAGGCACGGGCAAGGGCACCGAGCCCAGCGGGGCAGGAGCGGCTCGCGCCGCCTCCCCGTCCAGCCCACCCACCGCCGCTCCTGTGCCGGGACTGTCTGCGCCCGCTGAAGGGTTTGGATGGAACCAGGCGATAAACCGGAGCCCAATTTGCGGACCCTTTCTGCCTTTTGTTTAACTCCCAGCGTATTGGCTGCCTCTTTGCTCGGCTTTATTGCTGCTCTTGGAAAGGGCGAAAGGGCCTTCGGGACATCGCGTGTGGCTTTAAACCCTCAGACCAGGGGAGGGAGGAAGCATCATGTTCCAGAGAAGCCACACGTGCCTGAGCGCCGGGTTTGCAGTGCAACGGGGAGGATAACTGTACTAGAAGGGGTAAAACCACCAGAGCAGTGCCCGCGCTGCCGGCCGGGGCCGTGCACTGACCCGCGCCACCCCCGGCGTTCAGCCCAGCGCCCGCGGCACAGCCCCGTCCCCGCCAGGAGCCGCGAGTGACGCAAAGCCGCATCGCGGCCGTCGCTGCCTTCGCATCCGCTTTATCAGTGTCCTCAAAGAGCATCTCGGACACGTGGAAATCTGCCCTGCGACCCTCCGTCGAGCGGGCGAAGCCCCTCGTGGTTCCTGGGGACGGGGAGGCTCCGTGCCGCTGGCTCTCGTGGCCGGCGGCTGGCAGAAGCGGCTCGTGCCTCCAGGGCACGGCAGGAGGGCCGGCTGGCTGCGGGAGCGAGTGCCCTGCCAACAGCCGGCGTGGTTTTGTCTCCTTTCCCTCCGCGGCACGCACACGCCTGCCCAAAGCATCCTTTTGCCATTCTCCACCTGGGTTTTCTTCCCGGATTTGTCACCCGCGCTGGGCTGCCGGCTGAAACCACTGCTAACGCGTCAGCCCCCACCTCGCCAACCCCGAGCGGGCGAGTTGTGGTCGCACCAGAGGTCCCCTCGAGGGAGGACCAGGAGCCCCCCTTCGCTGCTGGGAATGCGCTCGGGCAGTACGTCGCCCATTCAGAGTCTCCTTGGACACTGCAGAAGAATCTGTCCACTTAAAATAGGATTATTTCTGGGTGGCAAACCACAAAGTTAATTTGGCTCTAATCCCTTTAAATGGAACCAATTATCGGAGTGCTAATGACTCTCCTGGAGGTCTCAGCCGGGCCGGGGCTGGCGAGGGCGCCGGAAGGTTTGCCGGCAGATGAGCCCAACCTCCTGCCCGGTGCGGCGGGACGGCACCAGCGCTGGCAGCGGGGAGAGCACCAGCACCACACAACCACCCGCGCCGGGGCCACCGCGTGGGGCCGGGACCCCAGGCAGCCCCCCGGGGCCGTGGGTCCCCTCCCGCCTGCCCCGAGTCCCTCGCCCCCCGCTTTCCACGAAGGAGCGTGAGAATAAACAGCTTTAGTCATACAGTCCCTGATTCCTGTTGCTAATAATATTATCATCATGATATTAAGCCAGTTAATTCTTTCTCTCGATTTATTTGCTTTTGTTTTTGTACTCCCATGTTGTAATTTTCAATTTAATTAGTTTCAGTGTTTCTGAGGGCAATAGGTCTTGGTTTATCTTTGCAGCTAATAGTCCTAATTGTTTACCCTTTCTTCTGCAATATCTCATTAACTTTATGGGCCATCATTTCCGTGGCATCTCCGGAATTAATTCCCTCGCTATTTGAACCGGATCCCTAAAATCTTCCCCCCTGCTTTGCACTTCTCTAAGCCCGCTTGACTTGTCCCGTCCTCGCTCTCCTGACGGCTCCCGCGGCTCAGCGCTGCCGTGCCCCAGCCAACCCACGGGCAGCGGGCAGGGGATGGAGCCGGGGGTCTGCGGGCAGCAGGGGGGCAGCAGGGGGGCAGCAGGGCTGTGCCTTCCCCTCCTGCATCCCGGGAGGGTTTGTACCGGGAGTGTCCCACGGCAGATGGGGAGGGAAAAGGAGCGCCAGAGCCGGCTGAGCGGAGCGGAGGCTGAATGCCGCGCCGTGCCGGGAGGCAGCCCCGAGGCAGCCCCGGCTGCTGCTGAGCCGGGATCAGCGCCGGGCGAGGAAACCGAGAGGCTTCAGGTCGTTTCTCGCGCCGGCACCGGGTCACAGCGTCAAGAGGAGCTTTGTTCCTTAAAGCGCACTTTTGATGCATCTCATCAAGCAGGCAATTTAGAAGAGAAATCAAATCAGGTCCCTCCTGAATACCAATTTCACCGACGCTGAGGACGGGCTGTGCTCCGGGGACCTCCCGGCACAGGGCGACCCTGTGCTCCCCGCTCGGCCGCTGCAGGGACACCGGCCCCGGGCAGAGCCCCCGCATCTCTCACCCGGTAATTGCAGTCACATTCCTCCTCTTTGCGTGTCTTTCCACAGTTGGTCCCGCTCCTCCGAGAACACCTGTGGTTGTATTTTCTATCTTTAAGAGCCCAGGGTGGCTTCTCCTGCTGACGGAGCGCTCGGGCTCTTCCCCTCGGTGAGTGCCAAATTTTTTCCCTCCGGCAAGGGAAGAAAAAGCTGTTGGGAAACGAAAGCGTCGGGGCAGAGCTCCCCACCCCTCCGCGGGCTCCGGGAGCGAGCCTGGCTGCCCTGGGGCCGTGGCGGCGTTGGCGCGGGGTGAGCGGAGGGCAGAGCTTGCAGGCGGCTCCGCTATCCCCCGACTCCCGCCTTCAGACCCCATTAATCACGCTCCTAATGAGTTTGTGTTCACAGATGAGATGGTTTTGGCTGCAGAGCGGAGCCGCAGATTGTATCTCCCATCGATCGTTTCATCCCGCTCGCATGATTTCTACCAGGAAGCGGTTCGGAATTTTCGGCTCGAGTCGCGCTCAGAGCGCGGGCTCAGCACGTGGACGTGTTCGTTCACTTGTAATGACTGCGATGACGTGGGATTTTTTTTCCTTCCGTGTTTTACACTCGACTTTGCCTTCAGGCCTGATCTCCCCAGCGGGGGGGCAGCACCCCCTGAGCCCCCGGCCGGAGGGGCCGCGCGGGCGCTGGCACTGCCGCCACAGCGATGCTTCGGCTACAGCCGTCCCCTCCCCGAGCCGGGCACCGAAACGTGGTTGCCCACGAAGGAGGCAGGTCGGGACGTGCTGGTGGTAGCCGTAAGGGCACCTGAATTATTGATGGCTACATGGGTTCCAGCAGCGGCAGTGGAGACGGCGAGAGCGGTTCCCTTCCCAGCAAACGTCGTCTGGCCGCAGCGCGTTAACCGGCTGAGCCCACCGCGCGCCCGCGGTTCTGCACACCTCACGGCACCTGCGGGGAGGGCAAAAGCCCCCTCAGGGCAAAGACGGCTTTGATTTTTCAAGGAGATCAAGGTGGTTTGGATAAAGGGCTTTGAGGAAGAGCCGAAGGCAGGAAAGCACACCTAAAGCTCCCCAGTTGATTACGAGTTGGTTTTGATGGGTTTGAGACTATGGCTGGCATGCAGAGTGCACGGGGGGTAAACAAACACATGTACGTGCAACATATGGAGAAACACACATGAAGTACAAATCAGCCATATGGCCAAATGCTTTCTGCCAATTTTTCTCTTTTCTCTCTCTTTCCTTTGGCTATTTTTCATCTTCCATGGGCTGCCGCGAAAGGTGCCCGTCTCCTCCGTGTTCCCAGACCCAGCGTCGCGTCCCACCTCCCTTCCTCAGGGCCCCTTTGGGCCATTTTCTGGATGCTTCCATTTCTTAAGTTTTGTCGTATTTGTCTTCCAGATTACACAGAGGAAAAACATCCCCTAAAAACGTGAGAAGGGTGGATGGGTCGGGCAGAGGGTGCCCAGGCAGCCGGCTGGGGAAGGGGCAGCGCCGCCTCTGCCGCTTGCTCGGATTTACAGCATCGCTCCCACCTCCCTCCCGGCGCCGTGCGTCGCTCTCGCCTGCAGCCTCCGCAGGCAGGGAGGGAAGAGGGGCGGCAGGAGCCCACCTGCCTGTCAGACCTGGCAAAGGCAAAAAATCAGTGCCAGGCAGCAGATTTGCACGAGCAGAGTCTCGTCGCTGAGCGCAGAAGGATCCGGCTTGTGCTGGACCGTCTTCCAAAATCGGAGAGGCAGCAGCTGGCCCCGAGGAGCACCGCGTGCGGAGGGGGGGGTTCCCCGTGCCGAGGTGTGGCCGCCCCGCGGCGTTGCGTTCGGCCACGTGAATCTCCCTCGCGCTGCCCACTGCCGCAGGCTGAGCCGTGCCCTGCGCAGCTCCCGGCCTGGCCAGAGACACAGCGCTGCGGACGAAACCGGTGCCCCCGGGCTGGCAGGGGGGGAGGCAGGTACCATCCCACCTGGGAACGGCGGCAGTGCCCGGGGGGAGATGTGGCAGCGGGAGCCAGATGTGGCAGCGGGAGCCAGATGTGGCAGCGGAGGCTTCTGGAAGGGAGCCCATGGCGGGCGGTGGCATTTCTCTAACCCCATATTGACTTTGGCTTCCAGAATCAATTTTCTTTATTAGCTGATGAATCTCCTCAAAAGACTTTCTGTACTGAATCTAGATAAATTATTTAAGCAGTAAATTCTTTCCACTCCAGCACTGTTACGGCGCGGTGATTTCGCAGGGAAGAGCAGTAGAGAGGGGTTTAGGGACAAGGTCACCGTCAGCAGAACATCGGGACAGGAATAGGTTCGCTAATAAGTGACTGTACAGATAAGAGCTACTGTAAAACAGAAGCGATTAATAGGAAACAGGTTTTTGGCAAAACGCTGGGATTAGCGGTGAGTACGAGGAGCAAGTCATAGGAGACCGTAGTCTTAATTATTTATGCAAGCAGATTGCTGGGGGCGAAGGGAGAGCACAGCGCTGGATGCAGGCAGGAGCGGGCAGCGCACGCGAGGCAGGGCGGGATTCTGCCCCAGACGAGGGGTGTCTGTGGGGAGCATCTCTGGGGCTGCTCCGGGGTGGACAGACGGACAGACGGACTCACCACGCGCTGCTGTGGGGAGCGCAGGAAAGCGTAAGCAGCGGCGCAGCGACGCGTGTGCGAACATCTGCGTCGCATCAGGGGTCCGGCGCGTGGGACCACGACCTCCTCGTGGCTCTGGGGACCGCGACCGCCCACACGTGCACCACGGTCGCGGCGGCGATGACCACGGGCTAATTGTCACCATAAAACCAAGGTGGCAGCGAGGGCTGGCGTGGGAAGGGCGCTCTGCCCCGCTGCCCTGCCTCCTTCCAAGCTCCGCTGCCCGCGTCTCGTTTGCTTTGTAAATTGGGCTCCACGCGCTTGTCAGGGGCCGGGGAGCTTCAAGGCCAAAGCTGACCTACGAGCCACAGAGTAAGAAATAATTCTGCCTCCGAGAATAATGCTGGCTCACGGGGTCAGAGAATTTAAACATATTTATAGCCAGCAAAAGAAAATGATTGTGTTAAACAGCAGCTGAAGTACGCGGAGACCCAGCGAGAGCTGCTGGCTGCGGCCATTCATTATGTTACCGGGAGCATAATTACGCAGCTCAGTGTTCGCATCCTGAAGACTTTACCGCGATCCTTCTCAGAAGCCCTCTTCGGGGATCAAAAGGCTAATGCATATTTTCTGCAGAACAGACCCGTAAATCAGCGGCTAACCCCGGGTTCAAGCGGCACTCTGGCCACGGGGGTGCAGGGCAGTAACGGTGCTGAGCGGAGGAGCAGCGGGGCACGGTGCGCGGCCCCCAAATGGCGCGCGGCCGCCGAGCGCGGGGACAACGGGCGGGAGGGACGCGGAGTGACTCACTGCCTCTCTCCTTATGGAAATCGAAGCGAGATGAGTCCGACCTGGTTCCAATAATCAGCTATAAATAGCAAGCTCAATTAAGGCAACCAAACAAAGGAGATGATGGATACCTGCAGGAAGGACCTGGGGGACGGAGGGGGGGGCAGGGAGATGGGGTTTCTCACCTTCCCTGTGCAAACACTGTGTTTTTACATAAAGCTGCACGGGATGAGGACAGAGGGGACCAGGACACCGGCACACAAACTGCCGGAGGCTGCGGCAGCGTGTCCCGCGCTCGGGCACTGCCGAGGAGCTGCGCCCCGGCACACAGCCCCGGGGGGACCGGGGGCACCGGTTGGGCTCCCGTCAGCCTCCCAGCCCCATCCCTCCCGGCACGCCTGCTTCGCCCCATCAGGCTTTGGACCACGAAGCCCGTTGAGGTTCTCAGACCCGAGCTTTAGTTATAGCCCCCCGGGTGAAGTGAAAAACCTGTCTTTCAGTAAAGTCTTCCCCTCCACTTGCCATTCAGTTTATACTTGTGGCAGATTCATATTCAGAACCAAATATGATTAGCATAGCACCTTTATACTAATTTTTCGTACATACTCCGCAAACGAAGCAAACACAAACAAACCATTCAGGCAAATGAGGCCGGCGGCGGCGCTGCCTCGGTGCGGTGCCTGGCCCCAACCACCGCCTGCCGGGAAGCAGCCTGGCCCCAGCTCCAGCCCCCAGAGCCCCCAGAGCCCCCAGAGCCCCTCGCACGCCGCCTGCAGCCGCCCCGGCCCATGGACCGCTTGGGTGCGGGGGTTCACCTGGGTAGCCGGCACGGCAGCCCGGCTGGTGGGGGAAAGCCCCACCTCTCCCACTGCTGTGTACTGCAGCCTTGGTGGAGCCATTAAAGCCCAATTTTTGCTGAACCCTTTCAGTGGGAGCGAAGGCAAGGGCTTGACCTGCGAGGACTGATTGTAAATAGATGAGATAACCGCTGTCAGCAGCTCTTGCACAGGCGCCCGGCCCGTGGAGGGGAGAGGCGTCCTCATGGCAAACCCACGCTGAGCGCACGGGGGTACCACTCCTTCGGCCCCGAGCCGCAGGGAGCGCAGGCACAACCCCGGCGGCCGCGGTGATGCGCGGTGGCGAAGGTGGGCGCTTGGCTCCCGCGGCCGGGTCCCTCTCGTCCCTGCGGCGGGAGCTGCCAGGCACGGGCATGCCCCGGCGGCTCGTTAGGGAGCTCGTCAGCGCTTCCCACCCACCCGCGCAGCAGCAGCCGGGGTTCAGAAGCAAGGGGAACTGAAGGAATGAATTTAAAAGTATATACACCTCGCGTTGTATACATCAAGCCCGATTTATTCAGAGCGAGCAGCTCAGACGTGCTCGCAGCAGCCTTGAGAGCGTGTTTATCAGCCGGGCTACTTGGGAGATCATTGCCATTGATTGCCATGTCATTGTCACTTCTGGGCACAACGGGAGGCCGGAGGGAGCGAGATTACATTGTCGGCAGTAACCGGCGCGCGGCGGGAGCTGCGGGAGCTGCGGGACCCGCGGGTTCCCCGGGACGGGCAGAGCCCGCGATGCTCCGCTCGACGCTCGCAGCCTGCCTCGGGGGGGGCCGACCCCCAGAGCTCCTGAACTCTGGAGAACCGGGTACGGCGGTGCGACCCGCCAGAGCCACTGAACGGTATTGTTATTTATTTATGGGTTTCTACAGTGCCACCTGCAAGGAGAACACAGAGGGGTTTTTTTAAAAAGGAGAAAAGAAAATCCCGCCTGACGGCAGCAGAAGTGGAGCAAACGCTCCACAAAAGGCAGGCAGGCTTCTTCCCGGAGAAAAGGCAGGCACAAACGCGTTGAGGGCTGGAAAAATCTCTCCCCCAGAGGAAATTAAAGGGCTCAGTCTATCGAGCTTATTAGAAGCAGCCTGAGGGACGCCACGGCCCCTTTGCACGAGGGTCTGCATGGGAGGGACAGCACCGCGGGGCCTCAGGTACAGAGGAGTGTTGCGAGAACCAAAGGACGGGAATTCAAGCCAGACACGCTCCAATTAAAATCGAAGCCCTTTTTCTCCGATAGCACCGTGGGCAATTAATGATACCGAGAGAAATGAGGGACTCATTCCCAGCCCGAGGACGACCCTTTCTGCTGTCCCGAGGGAGCAGCCGGAGCCGCCCCACGCGCGCACCGCAGCGGGACGGGGGGCTCAGCCGGGGGAGCCGGGAAGGCGCTGCCCCGGGAGCTGCGGGTGCTGCTCAGAGGGGGGAAGCTACACACTGGCCAGAAAGGGGCCGCGGCTGAACGCTGCAGAGCCCTTTTATCTTTACTCCGGATCATTATCGCTAATCCTGACCTCCTGGATGCAGCTGTTGATCAGCAAATCTCCAAGTACTCTATAAAGGAGGTCGCTCTCATTGTCCCCCTTTTTTTTTTTTTTTGTGCAGACAAGGAGATTGAAGTCAGCTGGAATTGCCGGTGCTCAGCCCTCCGAAAATGAGGCTTTAAATAACCCAGACTGCAGGGGACGGAGGGAGGCAGCGTATAATAGCCTGAGCGGGAAGATGCCCAGGGCAGCAGAGCGGACGCTGCAGCTCAGGAGAAACATCTCGCAGCGTTCCGTGGTGGCCAGCAGCGCCAGCGCTCCCGTGGCACAGTCCTCCTCAGCGGGGCAGGGACGGGTCGCGGCGCCGGACCCCCGCCAAACCCCCCGCTGCGCCCTGCCGGCGGGGTCCCACCGCCCGCCCTGACCGGCAAAAGCCTTTGCCGGGGCTGGATCACGCACGATAACTTTCCACTCGTGACACGGCATCGGCAGGGCTGCCGGCAGCCCCGTGCGGGCTCGCAGCGAGGCGGCAGAGCGGTGGGAAGGCAAATCCTCGCCGGCAGAGGGGCGGGAGGAGAGGCTCCTGGAAAACTAACGGAGCCGGTTCTACCGCCGAAATTCCTCCCCGTGAAACTCGCACCGAAATGGCTCAGGCTCTGCAGTCACTGTGGGGTTTGGCTTGTTTGCCTGTTTGCTCTTTGCTCGTTGTTCTTTCCAGCTGCTCTTGTGTGTATTTGCACTTTGCAGGCTCTAATTGGGATGGCTGAGCAAAACCCATCCACAGCCTCCGACGCTGCAGCCATGAGTAACAGGAGGCACAAATTAGAACAAATAAATCTGAATCAAATTCAATTCCTTGTGCAATCACCAAGATCAAGGCGTCAAAGTGCAGGCGCTATAAATTAAAAGCCTCCGAGACGGCAGCCGAGCGCGCTGCCCGGCTGCGGTGGCTCCTTTTCAAACGGCGTTTCTTCCTCGCGGAGCGCGCTGGAGCCCTGCGGGCGCAGCAGCGGGGACTTTCCCTCCGCTGCCGAGAAAGCTTTTTGCCACCAAAAGATCCCTTTCAGCAGATATGAAAAACCTCTGCGGCGGCGCTCTGTGCACTGCGGTGGCGGCCGGCAGGCGGGCAGGCACCGGAGCTCCCCGCCGGCGGCGGCGTTGGGCCCGGCATTGGCGCTGGGCACGGCGGAGGAGGGTTTGGAGGAGGAGGTCCTGGGCCGGCTGGTGCGGGGTGCGCGTGGGTCCGGCTCCTTCCCGCATGGTCGCCGGCTGCTTTCACTCCATCCTCACTGGAAGTAATGGGCATTCGCAGGTCGGCTCAGCTGCGGGGCTTCGGAGCGGGACCAAAACTTGGCTCAGCGCTGCTGCTGGTGGGTATCGCCCCGAGCATCGCCCCGGCGGGGCAGCCCGCACCGGCACCGCGCTCCTCCCGCTGGGAAGAGGGGCCGGGCGCACCGAGGGGCCGGCGGGCGGGAGGATGCTCACCCCCGAGCCAGAAATTAAGGCTTACTCTGGTGGATTGGGGCACTTCAAAGAGCGAAAAGGTTCCGCAATATTGTGAAAAAAACAAAAACAAAACCCAACCAAACCTCAAATTGGTGTATTTCAAAAGACGTACGTGCAGATAAACAAGCAGGACGCTCGCAGGCTTGCTCCGTGTTACATTATTTTTCGCGTTCCTTCAGCCATTAACTGGCTTCTGTTTGATCAATGAAACTGTCTTTGCTACAGGGCACAAAATAAGCGGCATACAGTAAGGGAGGGGTAAAATTTGCCTGCGTTACAGATAAGCAGAACCGCCGTTTGCAGCTCACGCCGCTACCAGGGGCTGTGCCCACCTCCCTGCCGCCGGGCACTCACCTGCCTATTGATCTGGCGCCCGCTGTGCGCCGGTCGCTTTTTCACCTCCCAGCTGCCATTTGGATTTTATTGGATTCTTGTGTTTAAAATTACAAGCAGGTCCTCTGAATTGGCATTAGCTCTTTAAATATGTGCTGCATCTTCGCGTGACATGCCAGCACGAGCCAAGCACATCAGAAGCTGCTAGATAATAGGCAATTACTGCTCTTAAACAGACGAGGCATTCACTAGGAGAATGGGCTGCATCTTAAATCATCCATAAATTCTCTAATAGCGCTTCTATTAATACCTGGTTTCTGGCACATTCCTAATTATTGTGTTCGTTATCAACCACCGCCTTTCCTCGGCAAATCAGCGCTGCCGGGTAGAAGAGACGAAGGCAGGAGCCGGCGCGGCGCTCCGCAAGGGAAGCCCGGGCAGCCCAGGCTGGCGCCGGCCGCACCGGCACGGCTGTGCCGCGCTGGAGGGATGCTCCTGGAGCAGGCGAGCGGGCAGGCAGGGTGAGGGCAGCTCTGCCTCCACCCCACTGCCTGCAGAGCATCGTTTCCCCCGGGGAAGCTTCTCCACGGCACTGCTGCGGTGCTCCCCTTTGCCCGATTGTCCTTCACTGGGTGCCTCGGCTCTGGCGTCCCCATGGCGCTGTTGGATGAACAGCACCTTTTGGGAGAGGCTGAGGCTTCGGGGCAAATAAAATGCCCCGGGGCATCCCGGCTGGGGCGGCTCGCTGCTGTCGGAGGAGCGGAGCGGGCGCCTGGAAGTTTGGCTTCTGGGCGGGCGCAGCGCTGGCAGCACACAGCAGCCCCGCGCGGCGCGTGAGACGGGTTGTAAACGCCGCTCGTCCTCCCTCTTGAACCATTACACACTCCAGAGAATGAGCATGTACAATTCATGTCTCATTAAATTTTTTTGAAATATTATCCTTTTCTTCTTCCCCGCGTTTTCCCCCTATTAAACCGAAATCGTGCGTCCTTTGGAGAATACAAGTCATTTGTTACCATAACAACACCTTTCCTCCCGCTCCGCAGCCACCACTCCCCTCCCGCCTTTGCCCCCGCCGCCGGCAGCGAACCCCACCGGCCCCGCCACGGGCAGGACCCCCCGGCGCTGCCGCGGCTCCACGGCTGCCGGGGTTTGCTGCGGCCCTTTGACAGTCCGGCTCTTGGCCTGAGTTTGGGAGGAGGATTCGCACCGCCCCGGCACGGCGCGAAGCCGGAGCCCCACGTGCAGCACCCCCCCGGCAGCGCTCCTGCCCGCTCCCGCCTTTGGAAGGAGCGGGTCGACACGTCCATCGGCAATGTCCTCACCTACGGCTGAACCCACACGGCAGGAGATTCTTCAATGCCGGGAGCTTTGATTTTTTTTTTTTTTTTTTTTAAATCACCCTGAAAGCTCCGCAGAGGGAAAACATCGCCCCGAGAACCTCCTTCTCCGGGTACCTCCTGTAGGGTGGTTAATGCTGCTGCTGCCTGTTGGAACCCCCCTCCGCCTCCGGGCCCGTGCTGTGCCAGGGCAGAACCTGTTTCTGTTGACATGAAAATTAAACACAAGAGATGAAGCCGCTAAATTAGATTCCCTTACGTGGATCCAAATCGCCCCAGCGGCATCACCACCAGGACCAAAGGCAAAGCCGCACATCGGGGAGGGGGAAGGGGGGGCGAGCGCAGCCCCCAGGAAGGGGAATGAGGGACCGTCCCTGCAAACATCCCGCCCGGGCTGACGGCCGCGCGCTGCCCGCCGGTCAGGGAGTTTGGCAGAAATAAAACCAACCCCATTTACGGTGCCGTGTGCTCCCCGAGGGAACAGGTCCCCAAATTCTCCCCCTGCCTCAAGTGGGGTGGTGGCACGGTGGGACCCATCCACGCCGGCCGCACAGCCCCGACCCCCTCCTGCGGGCTGTGGGGGAGAGAAGCTGCCGGGAGGGCAGGGAGAGAGCCAACGCTGCCAAGTAATGCCCCCTGCGTGTTAATTCCCACTCCTTCTCACCACGAAAGGTTGGATTCTTTTTTAAACAGCCTCGCTTCATCCCGCCCCGCGCCCTCTCAGCACTCCCGTCCGGAGAACCTCGCCGCGGTTTGGCCGTTGCGAAGGTGGAAGCACAGAAAGAGCTCTCTCGCGCCTGAACGCTCGGCGGGCGCACCCCCGGATTTGCAAAATTAACTGGCACCCCGGCAAAATTGGGATGAAAACGTGACGTGAAGTTGAGCCTTCGGTGGACGGCCTCCGTGGGCTGGGGCGCCGGGAAGGGCGAGGAGCTCCGGTGATTTATGCATCCTGGCAGCGCAGCCCGGGCTTGAATATTCCCGCTGAGCTGATGGGAAAAGAGCCTTCCGCCTGGGAGCCGCTCTGCGGGGAGCGCCGGGAGGAGACGCCGGTACCCGGCGGGGATGCCAAAGCTCCGGGCGTCCCTACGCAGCGGTCAAGATTTTGTCTTTGGGGTTGTTGCAGAGTGCCTTCAAGCCCACGAGAAGCTCCTCACTCCCCACTCTGCACAACGAACGTTTCAACTTTGCTATTCAGTTCTTCCTCAGCTGCCCACCACAGACCGCCAAAGGCGGTAGGTGCCACCCGGTGTCCCCGGCACCTGCAGTCCCGGGGCAGTGGGATGCCCCTGGCCACCCCGCTGCCCTCCGGCAAAGCCCCTGCTAACTCAGGCCGCGGCTAAAAGCGTTTTTTTTTCTGAAATGGAAGTCGTACAGGGTGTTAGTGCCCCACCTTTGTGAATCTCCCTGACACTATTCGACTTTATTAGGTCCATAAATGAAATTAAAATACAGTTAAAATGGATTTCTTAAGTGGACTCATAAAACCTTTTGATGGGAGAAACACTTTATTCTTCTAACTTTTTTATGACATCTATTCACACTTTTCCTTCCACTATGAACTTTTAATGACTTATAAATTTTTTTACAAACCAATTCATTTGTAAGCCCCGGGAGACACCTTTACACCGCTGTGTCAATCCCGTGGCCAAGCCGGACCTCGGGGGCCCTGCCAGGACGGACCCCTCCGGGTGGCAGTGCCAGCGCGCCCGGGGACGGCTCTGCCTGCTGCTGCTCCCGCGGGCGCAACGGCTCCTGCCTTGGAAAACGCTAAATGTTGTTGTTATTGTATTACCTGACTATGCTCTGCTATGCCGTGTGCTGTTATATTAATATTGACATTGACGCTGGTGGTGGTGATGATGATGATAACATCATTTTTGCCCATCACTCCTCTTCGGCTGCGCCCCAGCCGAGCAGCCCGGAGGTGGCGGGTGCCAGCGGGTGCCGGGGGGACGCAGGGCGCCGCGGTGCCGCCCCAGCTCACCGCTCCCGTAGGGGCAGGAGAGGAGGTCCAGCCGCTCGATGCCACAGCGCCGAAATAAAGATGATTAAGGAGATATTCCAGCCTCTTCTTTTTTCCCTCTCCTCGGTAAATGTCATGCTTCAGGGGAGTATAGCCAAGAAAAGTTCAAAGTAATAATATCAGAAATCTGCTTCTCTTTTCCTTTTGACATTTTATTGTGATACGAAATAGCAGGGGATAAAAGCTCTAATGGGGATATTTGGTTCTTTCTTTCGGTGAGCATTTTAAATGCTGGCTGGTTATGACTCACATTTATTATGATATATGCAAATCTTTAAGGGGCTCATTCACAAAGCCGAGGCAGCCACGGCCGCTCTTGCAGAGGATTTGCAGCTCGGGAGCCGCAGTCGGGCAGAGGGGGATGACTGCCGCCCAACGTCCCCGCTCCTCGCCAGGCCGGGGGCCCTCGTGCCGCCCGCTCCGCCGGCCCCGGCTCTTCCAGCGCCCCGTCCCCCCGTCCCGGCTGGGCGGGCAGGTCCCCGGGGATGGTGGGGACGGGGTGCACGCGCCGCGCCGGCCACCCCGCAGAGCAGCGCCGGCGGAGAGGATGGGTGACTTGGTGGGGAAAACCGCTGCCCGTCACCCTCGCTCCCCGCAGCAGCGCACAGCTGCGCCCGGCACCCGCTCTCGGCTGTCAGAGCGCAAACCGCTTCTCCATCGACCGCTTTGATTATCTTTCTGTGTTGACGTTAAAGCAGGACTTTCCAATGGATAAACAATGGCAAGGAACCGGGCTATAAAATACAACTTTAATAATATTTAGCTGGTAACGTGCACGGAGCCTTGTTGATTTCTGTAGGGGAAAAATGGGTTGATTTAAAAAAAGTAATAATAAAAATCTCATTTCACATTGAATCCTATCCTAATTAGAAGCTATTATTGCTCTCCAACAAATAATCTTCTGAACTAAGTCCATTCCTCTGAACTAAGTCCATTCCACACAGAGTGATCAAAGGGTGATTTAATTAAATTTTCATGTTTAATTTTCCTTTTTCATTTGTGACTCTTTGTTTTGTTTTTGTTTCTTTCTCTAACGACTGCCGTCGGAGGGAGAGGTGCTGGCTGGGGCATGGCACACAGCCGAGTCCCGCTCCGGACAGGGTATCCTCTCGCCGGCCGCCCTGGGCACGTGCTTGGGCATCGACACCCAGCCCGTACCTGCGGCGCGGGCCGCCGAGAGCGCGGCTTTCCTTCTTCGTGGTATCTTGGTTTGAGCTATCTGGTCCGCAGCCAGCTTAAATGTTATACTTAATTTAGAGCAATAACACTTAAATTATGAATTGTCTGCTGTAAGTATAAATTATACATTTTGGAGATGAATATTCAGGTCCTAATTCAAAGCAGCAGATGTGGTATGGAAATGTTCGCAGCCAGATACGATTCCAAGCCTTGATTTGTTTTTATTTTCCCTGGGAAGCCGTCCCCAGCCGACCCTCCTCTGCAGAGCCCACCGGGAGCCCCGGGACCGCCCCAGCCCGGCCGCCCCCCCCGTGCCCCCGTGGCTGTTTGCTCTGCACCCCCGAGGATGGGGGTCTGGGTTGGCGGAATCTGCGGGCAGCAGCCAGCGCCGCCGGCCCGGCCGAGCTCTGCCCGCAGCCGCCGCTCGCAGCCGCCCACGCGGAACGACGGGGTGAAGCCGGGCGCCGCGAGGAGCCGGTGCCCGCCGGGGATGCGCTCGCCCCACAGACCGTCGCGGGGCTCCGAACTTCACGACAGAGGCTGAATAATTCAACGCCTAAGGTGAACCTGGCTGAGGGTGTGCCAGGAGCCGATAAATCAGTTGCGTTCGGGCTGGGGGGCAGCATCCCTGGTCAATGAGGAGGTAAATCTTTGCTCGCATCGATCGCCTGTTCAGATGCTCCACACGCCACTGCTCTGGGGCGGTTTGGTTTTGCACGGAGCCGTGGTTTGCCGGGTGGGACCGGCCGCGGTGCGGGGACCCTCTCCCCGGCATTTCCCCCGCAATCGGCCAAAGGCTCCCGGGGAAAAGCGCAGGCGTGATCCGGTGCTCCTTCTAACGACGTTTCCCCATGTCCAATTTGTGTTTACACGGAAAAAGTATATCGCTGATTAGCGGAAAACACATACGCTCCTCTCCGGCACGAGGCTCCCCGACTCCGGCCCGCGCTGCCGCTCCAGCTGGCGTCTCCCCGCCGGGAGAGGCGGCGAAAAGCCCGAGTCTCCCCGCGCTGCCTCTGATGGTACTAAAGAATTCATCAAAGTGACAAGGCTACAAAAGCCGCGCATTACCGCTCCACCGTTCCCTTGCCACTCACCGGAAAATAATGCCCCTGCTGAGTTGCATATGATCTGTTTCAATTATTTTTTAATTTTCAGTGTGTTACTCAAACTCCGACACTTGGAGAAAAAGGAAAAAATCATGCAAAGTACTTTTGAAAACTCCTGTTCTGGTAAAAAGCTCTCCTGCTATGAATACGCAATATCTCCTGTAGCAACTGGTAAGTTAACGTGCATTTAGAAAAACCACATTTACATACAAATATGCTTTCAGCCCCGCATCTACATAGATGGAGAGATATCTCCTTTTTCCTTCCAGCCACTGACTGATTCTGCTATCATTGGAATAGACACTCATATTAAGACATATGCTGACACGCATCTGTTTCATAAGAGCGCGGTTAAGGAATGTGCTTTGCTGCCTGTGATGTTCCTCCCCCCCTTTTTTTTTTAATCATGCAAATAATCTTTCCTCAGGGACTAACTGCTGTTTCCGTGGGCATGGGGATGAGGGTGGAATGGGGATGTGGGTGGGACGGGGATGCAGTGGGACGGGGATGCAGTGGGATGGGGATGTGGTAGGAAGGAGATGTGGTGGGATGAAGATACAGGAGGGATGGAGATATGGGTGGGATGGTGATACAGGAGGGATGGGGATGCAGTGGAACGGAGATACAGGAGGGATGGGGAAGTGGTGGGATGGAGATGCGGTGGGATGGGGATGTGGTGGGATGGAGATGCAGTGGGATGGGGATGATACGGGAGGGATGGGGATGTGGGCGGCACCTGCTCCTGGGCCCTGAGGCACATTTGTGCCAGCCAGTTGTGCGGGGACGGACAGACACTGTGCAAACTTTGTGTGTTTGCATTCGGCTCCAGGGTTGGCAGCAGCCTTGTGCTAATGGTGCCGGAGTGGGCTGGGAAAGCGCGTCAGCTCTTCATCCCCGAGGCTGAGCCCGGGGGCTGCTTTTCCAAACGGTGGCGCGGGCAGTGCTCAAGTGCTGTAACGTCGACCTGGAGCAATGCAAACCCAGCCCGGCCTCCTGCGCGCTCACGGTGCCCGGAGCCGCTCTGCACGGACTCTGCGCGGCCCCTGCACAGCCCCTGCATGGATCCGGCGTGGCCCCCCCTCCCCGTGCCAGGGCACCACAACCCTCTGTTGTGCCAAAGTCCCCCAATTCAGCAAACTTGGAAGGCGGGTCCCAACTTCGTGTCCCACAGCGCAGAGAGCGGCTGTGGGAGCACCACGTCCCGTCTCCCGCGGGTAACGTGTCCCGTCTCCCGGGGGCTGCGGTGCTCAGAGTGCTGCTCACGCCGCCGGCGGCCCGAGGAGGAGGTCGAGGGGTGACGGTGCAGCCCAGTGACTCACCGGGCCAGCCGGGCATTACCCCCAAACGTACATCTCGGCAATCCATGGTGATCTCTAGGATCCCATGGAAGCAGGACTTCCCCAGGATGGGCCAAATGGGCAAATAAAGCGTGTGATGCTCCGGCCGGTGGCAGAGCCCGACAGCACCGTCGGTCAGCCGCCGAGCTGTGCAGGGAACCGCCCCGTGGCAGGGAAACTGGCCCTTCTCCACTGCTCTGCGCTGTGTCTTCCAGACTAAATATGTCAGCGCTATTGCCAGCGCCAAACTTGCCTACACTGGAGGGCACTGGGAATGGCAGCGGCTCATCCCCCGTGCCCGGCGCTCGCCATGCCCATCGCACGCCGCTCCCTCTCCCTTCCCTAATTAGTTACCACCGACAATTCACAAGATAAAACGCTGCCCTTGTGTTTCCCGGAATCTCAGCTTCTACAAAAATACTTATCTGATTTAAACCCCTTTATTTTTAGCTTCGCTTTTTCACTGAAAAATGAAGAATTCCCCTCAGACCCCTCAGTAATGAATCGCAGAGAAAGTTTCTCTCCAGTTCATCTGAACGACGCTCATCTGAGGGGGTGGAAAATTACTGAAAAAATTTAATAGTAAGTAACAAAAAAAGTCTTAAATTCAACCTTTATGGCATTCTTAATCACATCAGGCATGATTCATTTCACATGCAAATCCGGCCTCACGCTCTCGGTGCCACTAAAGCATCTGACTTCAAACCATTTCAGCACAAAACCGTTTCAGCAGAAGACAGAGATTCAGATCTTCACCAAAGAACATCCGGAATTCTAATTTTGCTTTGAAACCTGGGATTCCTTTTGTGAGGGGGGGAAAAGCGGTGGGCATATCTGATAGCATCCTCCGAGGGAGCGCCCTTCTGTCTGTCACGGCGGGTCAGGGCAGGTCTGCGCAACGGCGGGAATTTGTGTCCCAGCAGCAGCAGTAGGCGCGATAGCAGTCTCAGCACCGAGCCCTTCTGCTCGGCGCTACGCAGGCGTGTTTAATCTCGTTACTGCCCAACTCAGCAGTTGGCTCTCTCCCTTCATCTCTCGAGGAAAATATAAATAAATGGGTCACCCGTCCCATCTGCTTGGCGGGGCCGTGACGCTGGGAGTGGGGTTTTGTGCCGGTGAATGTGCTCACCGGGGTGGCACGGGCACGGTGCTCGCCGCTGCCCGGCCCTGCCTGCGGCCGCCACCACGCGGGGCTGGGAGCCGGCTGGGGTGTCCCGGCCATCGGTCCGTCCCCAGGTCCTGGGTGCGAGCGGCTCGCTGCCTTCTCGTGGGAGAAGGAGCACAGGGGGAAGGGAGATGAACGGCCGGGAAAAACGCCGCCAGGGAGGATTCTGCTCAGTGCCTGTTGTTTTCCGATGACCCACTTTAGAACAACAGCAGTTTAGGAGAGTGGGTTTCGCTCTTCTCCTCCGCTCCGCAGCGCAGGGCAAAGGCACCTCTGGAAACGATTCTACAAAGAAGATGGAGACTCCCATTTTAGAAGGAGTCACACAGAAACGATGAGGGGTGATGGGTACAAGTTGCTCCTGAGGAGATTCCGATTGCCCACAAGAGGAAAATTTTTCACAAAGAGAGCGATGAGCCTTTGGAATAATCTCCCCCGGGAAGTGGGGGATTCTCCCACATTGGCCACTTTCAGGATTCGGCTGGACAGGGTGCTGGGCCATCTTATCTAAGATGCTTGTGCTAAGAAAGTTGGCCCAGACGATCCTTGAGGTCCCTTCCCACCCGGTATTCTGTGCTGCCACCATCTCTGGATTAAGCCCGCACACTTAACTTAAATCACCTCGTGCCGCTGCCTGGATCGGGCCACCCCGCGGGGCCAAGAGGCTCCCAGCACCTCCCAAGGCTACAAACCCCTCCGTGCCCAGCAAGGCCACCCGACAACAGCCAAGGGCACCGCGTGCCACTGAGGCAGAGCACCGGGGACAAGAGCCCAGAGACCCAAGGCTGTGCCTTGGACTTCCCCCAGACCTTCTTCTCCTTCCCCCGGGACAGCGCATAATTGTTTGCAACTCTGCAGAACACCGAAACTTTGGCCAAAGAGGTTTTTCCACTGATTTGCAGCCAATTTTTTTCATTAGCTAACAAAACCCCACTCCAAATCCTGCAAAGCCTCTCTGGAAGAGAAGCCGGGCGTAGCACAGCTTTTATCAGCTCATTTTTCTTCCTTAGATTTTAGTCTAACCCGATTGTTCTTTGTTCCTGCAATACTCCTTCCTGTCGGTGGGATAAATAAAGCACAAAGTATTTAACTGATCAATAGAGACGTAATGAAGTGGACATTGTCTGGTGATAAATGAGTGGTCAAAGGTGACTCCTGGATTGCCGCCTGCATTGACCAGTGTTTGTAGTAGGCATGGCTCACAACCTCCATCTCAACTGAAATGCACATCAAATATTTATTAAGGCACTCTTAATTAGAATAAGCTTAAGCAGAAAAGGGAAATGAAGCGGTGACCTGCATCTTTAGAAGAGGGCTCTGAGCCACCCCGTGAGCACTGATGTGTAAACCCAAAACCCTTTTGACTTCAGCAGTACTGTGACTGGAGACGATGAGGGGAAGAACGTCTCCTTGCTGCGAAAGACGGGGCCCAAAGCCAGTAATAAACTTCCTTCAGTGGAATGGAGTCGGGGACATTTCCAAGCATTTGGTTTTGTCCCTCTTGTTTTCTTACTGCGTTTCCCGCTTCTTTCTTCTGGAAAAATACAACGAAAGGGAGTCCATTTTTTCGATGTTCAGACTCGCATTGCCACCCCGAGAACAGGGATCGGCAGCCGTCGACGTGAGGGGGAAATCGGGGTGACGGGACAGCCTGCTCTGAGGCGGACAGCGTTCCCCGGGGACCGTCCCCTCCATCCGGGCACGGGGTTCCCGCGGCCCCGCTCCTCCTTGGCTGCCGCCGCTCGGGATGCCTCCCGCCCTCCCGGAGCCGGGATAAGGGCAGGAGGAGGATGCGGCCAGGGCTGGGGGGAGGCAGCTGCCCGAGGCGGTGGTGATGCACTCGGGACCGAAGACGGTCCCTCCCGCATCTCGCTGGTGGGGTGACGGTATCAGCTCCTGAAGGCGCGCGGCACGGGGAGACCGCTCCGTCCCACGCACGGGGAGAGGGTGCAACGGGATGCCGTCGCCTCCCGCCCAACCCCGGCTTGGTGCCGCTTAGTTCAGACGTTAACTACATCCCAAATCTGTGTCCTGGAGCACTGCTCGCCCTTATCTGCGTGCGACATGCCTGTTTATCATAATACACAACAGAAACGGGTTTCTACTGCGAAACTCCAGCTTTTTCACACTGGTATAATCCCCGGATTTATTCAAGCGCTGTATCGCAGCGAATTCCCCTTAAAGACTATTTTTTGGAAGCAGAACACATTGTCCAGCGTTTCTTGCCCAGAGAACTCAGCCCATTTGTTTTTTCCCCGCAGCCACAGGCATAAGGCGAAAAACAAACCTCAAAAGCTGTTCAGAAGGGAAAAAACGAAGCAAAAGATTTCTGGAGGCCACAGCATCACGGGGGGAAACTGGGATGCAGACCCCAGAGCCGGGGCCGTGCTGGGGGCCGGCGCCTCTGCCTTTCCCTGCCCCGCGCCCAGCGGAGAGCTCCCCCGAGGATGAAAGTATTTTGGCTGCAAACATGAAAACACGCTCTGCTCCCGTGAATAAGCAAAGAGGCAGCGACCGCCTGCAGGAGCCAGGTCACCCCGGCCCGGCGGCAACGGGTCCCCGGGCAGCACTCGCCTGCTCGGCTGCTGCGCGGCAGCTCCGCGTGCCCAGCGTCTGCGTGCAAAACTCATCGCTCGATTACGTGGCATTTTTTAAACCAGTTTTGGCTTCTAATTGGATAGTTTCCCACAAGGAGATAAAATATTTAAAAACAAGTATATGAAAGGGAAAGTCAGCCTTTATTAACATGACTTCATCGTTTTGAACTGATGCCTTCAAGTACTCTTTTGTAATTCATCCTTACAGATATAAAATTATCATCTGAAGGAAGATTGTTAATAAAACTGACACTTCCCCATCAGTCAACTTAATTCACAATATAACACTTTCCAAATCCAATTATGTCTGTCTGATGACTGACGTTCGGTTCCACGTTATTGTTCATGCGAAAAAGCGGATACAAAAATCAGATGCAAGTAATTTATGAGACAGCGGGCGATTTCTGTTGGGACAACTCTCGAATCGCTGCCGAGAAGGATAAAGCCAACAACCCCAGCGCGGGCGGCTCTTCGGGACCCGGCTCTACCCGGTGATGGACGCCAGCGGTTACAGCCCTGTTCTAAACAGCTGCTGCGTACTGCTCGACACATTTTAAACATTTATGTGATTACTTTCAATGCATGATCAGATGCTTTTCCAAGCCAGTCCCCCTCCGCACGCAATGCCTGTTAAAACCCGGGCTGGTGGGAGCCTCAGCACCCCCTGCGCTGCGGGCGCTGCTCGCCGCGGCGCTGGTGGCGTTCCGTGGTGGCGCAGCGTGGATGAGCGCGCGTCTCCCAGCCGAACCACTCACGGGATGTCAAAAGACAAAGCGCTTGTTCATCTGGGGGTGTTGCCTCTTCCCACTCTTTTTCTACTACCTTCTTGCATTAATGTGATTTTTATATATATTTTTTTAATGTGATTTTTATATATATATTTTTTTTTACATTTGGATTTAAAATAAGAAACTTACATTCCCATAGAGGGTTTATTTTTTAAAAAAAGCAGAGTTAACTTACGTTGTAACTCTAATTGTTTGGTTGGGGGACAGAAAAAAATGCTATAAAATCATTACTCCATCGGATTTGGAGCACGGAAGAGGGTGTGAGACTACAGTGACAAACCGCAGCTTGGGCATCGACCTGAACAGACTGAATAACCACCAGAAAAACAGGTTATAAATGTCTTCCAGGCCACCTTATGTTTGGAAAAACAGCATCTGCTGCAGAGCTGCGGCTGACGGTCACGTTCCCCATCAGGATGGGACTTTGTAGCTGGGGAGGCCGCTGGAGGGGCGGGGTACGGGCGCCGGGCTGTTGGCTGCTGCCGCGACATCCACGTGATGCCGCCGCCGCAGGACGGGGGCAGCTTTACCCGCGGGTTCAGACCCCCAGCTCTGTCCCTTCGTCCCCTCTCCCCGTCAGCGGGGCCCGTCCGTCCCAGCCCCGAGGCGCCACGTCGCAGGGCTCCTCGGTGCCGGTGCCTCCCTGGGGGCTCCGACACAAGCGCGTTCCCTCGGGAAGAAAAAATGTGTTTGAGTGAAGTCAGGCGGACGCAGTGCCACAGCAGCTATCGCATGGCAACCATTGCCAGGGAGACCGAGCTCTCCGCCGCGCCGCGCTGGGCATCTCCACCAGGCAACTTCATTTAGGCCAGGATGGTCCCAAATTACCTCCGTCCCTGTCCCTGCCGTGCCTTCCCCGTTCTCTTCTCCGCGCCGCGCCGCAGGGCTCCTTTCCTGGCGATCTCCACCACCCAGGCCGGGAAGGTCCCGGGGGCGCAGCACGGGCACCGCACCTTCATAGAAGGTTTATAAAGCGTTCTGAAGTCCCGGCGAAGCGCTGCCGCGGGGTTTCTCCTGCCGTGCAAGCGTGCGTGTGCAGGGCCAACAGTGGCACCAGCACCCGCTGCCTGCCGGGTCTGGGTGCTGGGCTGCCTCACACAAGGCAGTAGGGGACATTAAAGCTGTTTCCAGCAGCGGATGGACAACGGGGCCGGTGTGCCGCATCCCGCTCCCCCCCGGCAGCGTGCGCTCCGGCTGCCCGGGGATGTGGGTGCTGCCGAGCGCAGGATACATCCCGCCGCCTGCAAGGAGTCGCCTCTATTCCTTCAATGCATTGTTATGGAATTCGAATATTCATAGAATCATAGAATTCTTCTTAGAATTCATATTCTTCTTTGTTAACTAGGGTTATCTGCTTAAAGACAAAAATCTGATCCGATTGCTGCACGGAGCAGCAGTTTAGTGCTTTACCGCTCTTTGGGGACGCCGTTTGTGTGGCGTTTCACATTTTATTCCCTTTTATTGGCTGTGGGGTTGTTAAAAAGGGAACGAGGTGCATCGATCGTGCGCGCGGGGAATCTGCGGCGGTGCCGGTGCCTGGCTGGGGCCGGGAGGGGAGGTGGGGAGGCCGCCGAGACCTGCTGCGAGCATCCGACCTCCGGCGGCAGGAGAAAGAGAGGGAACGGGCAGGGAGGCGATGCCCCGCCGTCGGGGGTTGCGATGCCGCCAGAATACGACGCACAGTCCATTAATCCCACCTGCCCACAGCCAGCGCGAAGCGCGGTGGGTCACAATGCACATAAAAGATACGATCTACAGAAAGCGCATCTATCAAAGGCAGCAGGAGCCCGGGGGGCCCCGGCCGCAGCGGGGGGTGCTCGGCGTCGCACTGCCTTTGCCTGTCCTCGCCCCCGGTGCAAGAAACACAAAAATTAAGGCAACAGATAAGCATCAGTCATCTGCAGACTACCCGAGACCGGTGGAAAAGGTGTAACCCGCCTCTCGCTGCCCTTCGGCTCCAGGCATTAATAATCCGCGCCGGCACAGCCAGGTACTGCCCGGGAAAGGGAGGTGGCAGCAGCACCCGCCACGGGCACAGGCAGCACGTTCGGAGCCGCAGCGGCAGCCGGACTGCTCGGGCTTTTCTGCTGCGTGTCAGCAAAGAGCGATTGGAAGGCAGCGGGGAGTCTCACCCACCAGGAGACTGCTCTTCCAACCAAACCAGGGCTGGATTTTAACAGTTTGCGTTCCCTCGCGAGCTCACTCTGCCTGCGGCATCGCTGGTGGGGGGGGTGTCGCGGTGTTGCCGGTGCTGCGTGGGGACTGTGGGCAGCACCGCGGGCAGCCACGGTCACTGCGGGGCACGGTCCACCCCGAGCATCCAGCGGAGTGTCTGTGGCTAAGGCAGGGGACAAAATGCTAACTTCTCGCTCCAAGGGTGGCATCAGAGAAAGCTGTTTTCCCAGCAACTGTGGCACATACCTGCCCTGCGCCAGCCGCGATGAGAGACGGGCTGTTGTCGAACACCAAAACCCACCGGCTGTCGCCCCACGCTCGGCATCGCGCCCCACCTGCCGAGGGCCCTGCACAGAGCCGGGACTCACCGTGGGCTCCCAAAAACCCCACCGCAGGCTGCTGTGCCTCGGAGCGCAACAGCTTGGGAGAGCAAATGGTGCCAGGCGCAGGACTTAATTTACTTGGAAAAGGTTGTGGTGGCAATAGGGGTCCAGAGCACAGGAGTTAGATGAATGGTTCCAAGAGCTGGGCTCATTTGTCTTGCTGCCCTGCTAAAAATATATATATATATATATTTATGTGTGTGTGTTGTGCTTCTCTGCAGGGTTGCAAGTGTTCCCTTCCAGCATAGAGGTTCTGCTCTCTTTCTGCCATGAAATAAATCCCCCGCAGCCGGCGCCAGCCACGCACCGTGCCCTGCGCCCGGGTTCCCGCAGGCTCCTCCGGCTGCGCAGCAGCTCGTGCCACCCGCATCGTAAAGGAACCAGCAGAAGCTGGCGGTGCCGTGGCGTGTGCCGGTACCCAGCTCCACGGCACAGCATCCTGCCGTTGCCATGGAAACCAAAGATGCCGGCAGTGCTGCCAAGCTGGCGGTCCTGGCGGAGGTCTGCCATGCCCGGCGGGTCACAGCGGTGGGCAGGAGGGACAGGGGGACAGGGGAGCGATGGCTCCGGCAGGACCGGGGGAAGGCAGCGGGGATGAGGGGTGGTTCTGCCGAGCCCCCTTCTGCAGGCCAGGGAGAGAGGCAGTGATGCCGGCACGGCACGGCACGGCACAGCACTGCTCGCGCCCCTCGGACGGGGCTGGAAGAGGTCGCCCAGGCTCAGACAGAGGGGAGGGGTGAGGTGAGCCCCAGACCGGCTCTCTTTGAGGCTGGGGGTGTCAGAAAAGCCCTTCTACCAGGTATTTGCAGGACACGGAAGAAGAGGACGTGCAAACCCCGTTGGTGTTTCCCCATCATCGTCCACCAGTCTCGCCAGCACCAGGGGAAGAGTCCCCCTGGAGCCCGGGGAAGCGGCTCCCAGCGCTGCCCCATTAAATATCGTCTGCCCTGGTATTTCATCTGTCCTGATTTGAAACCGCATCGCCCTCTTGTTTTCATGCCCCTTCAAGAAAGTATCAGGATCAATCAATTACAAATCCACTTTGTAATGAAAAGGATATGAAAGGTGACTCATGTTCCTTGTAACAGCCTGAGCCACCTCCGAGAGCGTCCCAAGGACTGACCCGGGGACCGCAGCTCTGCCTTTGCTCCCGCGAGAGAAAGGTGCCATTACCAAAACACAGCTGCAGCGAGGACTGACGGACCCGCTCCACGGAGCCCTCTGCTCAGTCCGAAACCTCTGGCGCCTTCGCCTGCCCTTTCCTGAAGCCTCCCGGGGGTCCCCCCCACGGCCGGAGCTGTTCATTTTCACGGAGACGCTGAATTTTGGGTTTCTCCCCCGCCCAGCGTGAGAGTGTCCTCGTCCTGGGGGAATCCCGGCAGACCTGCCCAGCTGGCTCACGCGAATGCAAAAATCGGAACGAAAAACTGAATCAGGTGGAACATCTGCTGCTGCTTATTAGTTTTGAAGGGGGGAACACCGCAGAAAGCACAGGAGCAGCGGGGCAGCCCCCCCAGCGCTACTCCGCTCCCGGCGGGGCCGCCGGCAGAGCCCGGTCCCGGCGCAGCCATGTCTGCAGCACCATGATACCGCGCGGCAGCAGCGCAGGCACCAAAATCCCTTCCGCACGCTTGCACAGTTCCGAGCCTTGGGGACCACTTGCTCAGATCACGGAAGGAATTTGCTCTAGGCAAATATTAGGACCCAGACCTGCAACTGATTAGAAATAGTATAGCTTCAATAAAACAAAGTCCCTTTTCATCCAGATGCTGCATTCTGGACTTGAAGTGACAGCTCAGCGGCTGATGAGAAGGGTACCCTTCTTCTGATGTCAGAGGGGAGGCATTTACAGCAGCGTACGTTGTTTAATACTATTTAACTGACAGAATTAATCATCGTTGCTCAGCACTTTCACCATATGTATTAGTTTCCTATTTGGTCCTCAGAGAAATCCCAAGCAGCATCGATGAGCCGCCTTAAAAATACCTTTAGAAGAAACCCAGCACTTCATGGATTTACAAAACTATAAGAAATGAGCATCTGATGCCCCGTTTTCCAAAACAGGTGCCCCTCTTGATGGCTCCAAGTTGGAAACCAGCACCTGATGAAACATGCAGCACGGATGTGACAAACAGGAGAAAAGAAGCTATCTATCAAAGCAGCTCCTAAAGCCTCGCAATAAAACAAAGTGCCAAATGGAATTATGAACCACTGCTGGTACTTTCGGAGCCGGCTGGGAAGCCGGAGCGTAAATAACAGGTCTGAAGCAGGCTCTGAGCTGGGTCCACACAGTCTGTCGGTGGCAGGAGCGATGCGGTGGGAGTCGAAGGAGCTGCCCTGGCCAAAAGGCAGTGCTGCTGCCGGCATCCCTGCTGGCATCCCTGCCGGCATGCCTGCCTGCATCCCTGTCGGCATCCCTGCCTGCCTCTGAGCCTCTCCATGTTGCGGGGAAGGCAGTGCTGGAGGCGGCGGCAGCCTGCTTTTCATGGTAAGGATGAGACTGGGGTCCTCCAGCCTTTGCCCACCACACATGTGGCCCGTGACACCCAGGCAATGCCTCCGTGAGAGTCCAGCTCCGGCACGTCCACGTGAAACCCAGTTCCCACCGGTGTGCCACGTGGGGCGGGCTCACTACACCCAGGCTTGTGGGCAACGTGAGCTTGACAGCCAGCTTAACCGTCCGGTGTTAACGGAGGCCTTCCTCCCTCTCCCAGGGGATACGGCCGTCCCGGGACGTGCCCAGGAACAGGCTCCTGCCCGAGCGATCTCTATTTCTGCAGAGAAGAGCTGCTCACGTCTTTATGGACCATCAACAGCAAAACTTCATCTGTTGCTTGAAGGCAGCATGAGTTTGATGAGGGAAACAGCTTCTCACAAGAGTCTGAGTACTACTGGATCACCACAACATTGTTTTTTCTCCTCTCCTTTTCCCTTTATTAATCTGAAATAGTTCACTTTGCTGTTAAGGCTAAACCACGAATCTACGAGGACCATATGCTCCCGGCTACGTTGCAGGAGCCCAGGACTAATTCAGATCTTGAGCCTGTCTTTGGGCCATCTGTTCGCAGGATCACACAAGACAATGTGTCATTATGGCTGGGAATTTGCATAACCGCTTTGGAGGAATTGTGTCCAACTCTATTCATACCAGCCACAATGGCTCTTCTCACGCTGCGGGAAGGGCGCAGGAATCGCGCGAGGAGCCGATGAGCATCACAGTGACGTTTCCCACGAGGGGCCCGGCCGAGGAGCAGATTGAGCATCCGTGAGACCCCTTCGAGCCGTTCAAGCACCAGCGATGCCACCCCCTCCGCCTCCCTCCCCACCCGTCATGCTTTCAGCTGCGATCTGATGTGCAGAAGCAAACCCGCGCTGAAGGGCAGAGCGCCGGCACTCCATCTTCTCTGCGAGGTTAATGCATTAATTCTCCCAGCTATGACAACAAAGGCTTAAATAACCGTGTAAATAATAGATCATGCTGCAGGAGGCTTGGAGGAGTGACACCGCGCTTGCTGCAGCCCTGGGCCCTCTCTCCATCGCCGTCGGAGGAAGCGATGGCAGCAAGAGGCAGCGGAGGCTGGAGCCTCCGGGCAGAGGCACGGTCTCCCCCGAGGCTCACCGGGCAGGAGCCCAGCCCCACTCCAGCCTTCCCCCACCACACAGCGCTGATTCTTTCTACCAAACCCCAGCACAGCCGGTAGCTCCCGTCCAGGCGGGCTGTGCTGGGTCGCCCCCCGTTAATTGCTCCCTTACGAGGCTGCAGAGCTTCACCCGCGGATTTGGGCTGGGTGATGCCCTGTCGATTTGGGCAAAATCGGTGCAGTCATGTGCCGGGACCTTCCCGGCTGCTCCCGGGGAAGGAGCAGGCAGGCTTCGCCCCTGCTCCGCTCCACCTCCCCTTGGCAAGCGGGAGAGCCAGCCTGGAAAGCCTCACCCGCCGGCTTTATCAGCGCCAGGAGCACAATAGTCCTTTAATGATAATTACAGGCTTTCCGGCGGCTTTGTTGTTGCGTGGGGCTGGGGCTTTTTTGGTAGCAATAGGTGCTGTTTAAGTACTTGAAAGAATGGCACTTAGCAGATGTCTTGGGGTAAATGGTAGGTTAAGCGATACCGAGAGCACCAGCGAAATGAGCGCTAATTTACGCTCACATGATTCAATTTGCATGGTTAATTCTATTTAAAGCAAACATCCAGCGCGCGCTGGAGCTCCGAAAGAACCATCGCTCTCATTTCATCTTCTCTGCAACACCTCGGAGAACAAAATGGTCGGGATAATAGAGCTAACAAACATTTATGTGCCGCGGGAGCAAAGTTTCATAAACACGTTTCCCCTGAAAAGCATCGGCCGTACCTGATAACAACATCACGCACAAAAGCTGCCCGCTGCAGGCCAAAACCAGCCGCGACATTGAGGAGATTAAGCGAGTGTCCTTCAGCTATGGTCATTGCTTCATTAGTTTGTGCGTGCTGCCAGGCTTCTGCCATGAGCCGGGGATGCTCCCACCCACTGGGGATGCTCCCACCAGCCAGGGATGCTCCCACCAGCCAGGGATGCTCCCACCCACGGGGGATGTTCCCACCCACCAGGGATGTCGCCACTCACTGGGGATGCTCCCACCTGCCAGTGATGCTCCCACCCGCCAGGGATGCTCCCACCCACGGGGGATGTTCCCACCCACCACAGCCACCCTGGGATGGGCTCAGCCTCCCGGCAACGTACCAGCAGCACCCAGCAAGTGCTGGGCCTGGGTGAGCACCGAGTGGCAAGAAGCCTCCAACCGAGCAGTCAGTGAAACCTCACTTTTGCATCCGCAAACCCGGACCAGAGGCGGTGGGACGCCGGGGCTGGCGGGAGGCGCAGGCACCCGCCGAGGCTGTGCCTTGTTCGAAAGCTGCTTGTGAGCCAGACTGGCTCCGAGCTATTCCCACGCCAAACGCTTCGTCAGGATAGGAAGCTGCTGCCTGCGAGAGGCTGAGCAGGCACCTGGGCTGCAACGCATGCGAGTGCCTCCCGCGCGCCGAGGCTCTGCTGTCAGGAGCTACAGCCGCCAGGCCGGCGGGCGAGGAACCGCCCGGTGCCATGTGGACATGGGGCCAGTTTGCTGCTCGCCACCACACCGAAGGGAAAGGAACGGCCGCTGTGGCCTTTGTGAAGCTGCTGCTGGAGCGCCCCGAGCCGCCGGCCGAGGGGGAAGCGCGGGCGGATGGCTGCGGCAGCAGCACCTGCAGAGCCCGCGGGGACCAGAAGCATCGCCGCCTCCTCCAGCCTGGCCAAAACGTGGCCAGGGCAGCGGGCGGGCACCCACCGGGGCGGGCACCAAGCTGGGCTGCAGACCCGGTACCCGGGAGCATCCGCAGCACTGGGGACGGATACAGGAGATGCCCGTAAGAGGAAGATGTCTAGAGCAGGTTTTCTCTCTTTCTTTTTAGCTGTAATTTAACAATGTGGGTAATGCTATACGTGGAACTGAAGTATCTTTAATTTGTTCCTAATTAAGGTCCTTGAAAATTTACCACAGCGCCATGGCTCTTCGCCACCTGGATGTTATTTTCCCTGTTCTGCACCACTTGGGATTTTCCCTGGGGCTTTTCCCCTCCAGTTTGACACTGGGAGGATGGAAAGCGGTGACTTTGTTTGCTTTTTAGCAATCAATATTGCCCATTAACTGAATAATAACAATTCCTCATTACAATTCTTCAAGTTCTGTAGGGAACAGAAGGCCTTTAAACACCCTGGATGAGCAAAAAAGCATAAATTACCTCGGAGATAATAAGCCGAATATAAACAGTATTTATGGCTCGTTAAAGCAGTGATGCTGTGCGTGCATGGGAGCACACGCAGCGAGAAGCCGGAAGAGGAAGGTGTTTGCACGTTATTTCTTTTCGACCTGAGAAACATGAAAGCGAAATATCGGAAGATGCTTCCAAGCGATGTCCTACAGAATATTCATATCAGCATAAGTTGCGTTTTTCCCGTCCTTTCACAGGGCAGAGAAAAAGCACTGCATCACGCCGGTGGACCGAGCCCAGGCATGATTTGGGAATTACAGGCGGCAAGCACTCAAAAGCAACGATCAGAGGAAATATTTCACAAACAACCAACGGGGCTGAAATCTTTCCAACAGAGAACAAATTTGTAAGACTCCAAGCTGGCGTCTGGACTATTTGTGAGCAGTAAAAGGAACCAAATGCAACAAATGAATCTCTCGCTGCAAAGCAGCTCGCACGGCTCGGGTAACTACCCAGTAATACCAAGCATCCTGCAAATTGCTAGGTAACTATGCTGAACGGAGCCAAAAATAATCCCTCCTGTGACTTGCTCTGACAGTGTTTGGAAGAGTGAAATAACAGTGTTTCGGCACGTAACGGCATGATACTGGCTCCACAGAGCAGCGCCAAAGGGCCGCCATCCACGGCACCCGAGCGATGTGCCGGCGGTGGCCGGTCCCTCAGCTGGACACTGCCACGGCGCTCCCCGGGGGGTCCCCGAAGGCTTTGGGCTCCTTCAGGGTGGGAAGATGGGAAGAACGACACGTGGGCGTATTTGACAATGGCAAAAAAGGAGGTCCCTGGGTCCTGCTGGGGAGCACGGTCAAGCGATGCTGGAGGGACCCCTGCCCCCACCGGCAGCCTCCAGCCCCTGCACGAGCGCCTGCAGCTCCTGGGAAGTCCTTCAGAAATACCGCGTGCACCGGCAATGTAACGCCCAGCCACCGCTCAGGTGCTTCTTGAAAAAAGTATTATTACTGCCATGGAAGTTTAGGAAATATCCTGATTAAATCAAAAAGGCACCATAAATTGCCAAAGTTAGAATTCTCTGGGATGAAAGAAGAAGCAATTTTGTACCCTGTCAGCAGAATGTAAATGAACGGGCGGAATGAATTAGTGCACGATAAACTTTTAAAAAGCCAAGTTACAATTTAAAACAGTAGCGAGAGCTGTGGAATGATTTAAGGTTTATAAAAAAAAATAAATAAATAGCACCACTCTAATGCCATTCAATTACAGCCTGCACGGCTACACATAAATATCTTTTACCGCCTTCTGGGACAAGACATCTTTGTTCCGCAGTGCTAAGAGGTCTGTGTGCCCAATGCCTTTGGGATGACCGTCCCCGGCATGGGACGGCGAGGAGGATGTTGCCCGCTCGAGGTGGCTCCGGAGGGGCCGGTCCTGCAGCCCCCACCAAACTGCTTTGCTTCTGGGCAGAGTTTTTTGCAGAGCTGCGTATTGATCGGGCATCAGCAAACTGACGTTTGCGTGGGGAAAACGCCTGGGGATGGAGTCGAGGAAGAGCACCCGCCTTGCCGTGTACCTGCTGGCATGGCCCCGCTGAGGGCGAGAGGGGGTCCCCGCGGAGGCAGGCAGGGGATGCTCAGCTGGGGACGCCCCTCCCGCGGGTCCCTGCCTGCTCCCAAGGAGGGGCTGAGCCCCCAGCACGTCCCCGCCAGCGGCCCTGAGGTTTCGCCGTAATTGCTTTGTGCGGCTGCCGAGCGCTTTATCGGCACCGTGAGATTTCCCCGGTGCCTTGCTGCTCTGCACGTAATGAGATTAGCCACAGCCCCCCGACAAGTTTCGAATAATAATTGGCTTTGTTTTGTTTTCGGTAAGCCACAATGACTCTGCTGATCCGAGCGATTAATTCTGCGCCTTCCCGATAAAAGGGTTGATGGCTGTGTCATCCAGGTCCCCGATCCCTCACTTCTCCTCCTGCAGGGGTGGGAACGCTGTGTGCCGGTGGGAGCGCTTCCCACCACCCATCCCCTGTGCCCTCCCTCCAGCCTGGAGGACTAATCCGTCCTTGCGTAGGATGCTATTTTGGGAAGCTGGCAGAGCACTCCGCAGCACCCATCCAAACGCCTGGTCCACCCCGGCACCGCTGGTCCTCACACTGAGACATGGAAGGGTCGGGGCTGAGGACGCTCAGGAGGTCCCGCATCCCACCCCAGCCGTGGAAGAAAGAGGAAACACAGCCCGCGGCCGAGCTTCTGCGTTCTTTGGAGAAAGGCGCTGCATCCTCTACGGCGGAGCTAGCCGAAGAGCTCGGCAACGCCTCCAGCGCCGCAGCCAGAAGTGCAGCGGGATGAAGATTAGTCACAGCAAACCCATGCCTCTGATCTGGCAGCGGCGCAGAGCTGGCACAGACCCTGAAATATAGTAGTGTAGGTGTGCGGGTGTGTATACGTCTCTTCTGTGCCCTTACACGCGTTCGGGGGCGCAGGCTGCCTCGTACCGCCGGGGGTATCTCCAGTCCCACCGCAAGCCAGAGACAGCAGCTCTTGCCGCCCACGCTGCCCACCCCGGCACCCCTCCGCCGAGCGCCGTGGGGTGCTGCAAGGTGGTTCAGTCAGCAGAAGGGATACAGAACCTGCCCCCCCCCCCCGGGTGTTGCCCACAGCCCCTTCAGCTCAGCCGCGTTGCTGCATCCCCCACGAACCGCGCGCAGCCCACAGGCGAAGGGAGCCGGCAGCGTGCCCGGCAGAAGCCGGCAGCACCGCAGGCGGGCGCGCTCGCAGCCGGAGGTGATAGCAACGGTGCCAAAACGCAGCCGTAATCATTTGATAGTCTCTCTCATCTCTCCTGTCATCCCGGACAGCCGCCCGATGCTCTAACGAGGGCTCCTCCAGGGCAGTTCAAGGCAAACGTCCCCCCGTGAGCAACCCTCCGGGCCAGCTCAGCCTCCTCTCCGGGCAGCGCCACGGCTTCTCGCAGCGCTGGCTGGCTGGTGAACGGCCGCGCCGATCCAATTTCACGCTCATCCCAGAGTCTCTCGCCCTCAGCCGCAGTTGCTGTTTAGCGGCTGTGCTTTTTGCTACCCGCTATTAGCCCCGGGTGAACGGGCTCCTTCGGCAGCGGCGGCGCCAGATTAGCTGAGCGCTCTGGGCCACGCACGGCGCAAAGCTTTGGGGGGAAGCTGGAGGAGCAGAGAGCGCCCAGCAGGTCGCCGGCTCCCTGCCGCGGCCACGCTCACTGCTCCCTCCTCTGCCCTCGGCCGAGGAAGGCGAGAAGAGCGGGCGACCTCCTCCGTGGCTAGAGGAGCTGCTCAGCTCCGCCGCTTTCTGCTGGATCAGCCCCATCCCCATCCCCGCGAGGCCACGGGAAGGCAGAGCGCGCCCTGCGCCTCTGCGGGGACAGCGCGTCCTGGCCGCGCATTGCCGGGGTCCGGCGTCGCCCCCGCAGCACCCCAAGGGCTGCTCCCACCCCGGGGGGGGAGTGGGGGGTGGCACGGGGGGCCGTGCCACCGAGGTTTCATCCCACAGCGCGCAAACGACGGCGTGAGTCAGTAATTGCAGAACGCGTTTCTAGATAGCGCCGCAAATGTGCCTATTAACATCAGCTACATCCCCTCCGAGTGATTTACCTGTTTCATTTTATTCAGTGAATTAAACACAAAAATAACCGTGGTCTACACCGGTGCTGTTATCGATCGGCTTAAAATGTGTGGCATCCGTCACCCCCCCGCCTCCCCCCCCGCCGCGCAGGATCGGCCGCAGGAGAACGGGGGTCACCCACCGGCTGCGGATGGGGTATTCGGTTCCATGGGCACCCACCCGCCTCCCCAACAGCCAGACGGCAGCCGGCGAGGAATTATTTTGAAGAATGAGACATTTTATTGCGCAATTCCCGACATGTGTTATAGCATGCCTGAGACATTAATGTTCTTCTAAATCATTGCTGGGTATAATATTTTGCCACCAATACTGCTCATAATCTTCACGTTTGATATTCTCTTGTTATCTAACGGTACTCTGTAAAATTACAGTGACGCTAATGCTTACCACCCTTATTGAATGGAAAAATCAAATTAAAGATGAAGTATCATCGATTTTGTTATGGGCCCCACGGTGGCAGGGAGTCAATTGACCTTTCTCAAAAAAACAAGAAGGTAGAGATGTTTCTGTTGCTTTTTATCACCCTCCTGGTGCTTACCGTAGCTTCTCTGGGTGCTTGTTTCCTCGCTAGCGTTACTGTGGCTTGTTTTATTCAGTGGAGCAACGCAACCACAGCGCTAAAACTTGCAGGCAAAATAGGAGGACTGTCCCAAGTGGGCGAAGACAGAGATGGCAAGGGCCATCCGCAAACGTGCAATCTCGGACTGAAAAATCCCGGCAAGCAGGGGCCAGAGCCACGGCTCTGCTTCCACACACTTTGCACGGAGCTCCCGATCTCAGCCCCACACCAGGACCAGGACCCACCGCGCTCCAGCTCAGTCCCGTCTGCGCAGCATCCCCCGGCTGCCTGTGGCCAGGGGGTGACGAGGCAGCTTGAAATTCTCCCGCTCCCCGCTGCACGTTGGTGCCTTTAAACAAACCCCATCCACACAAGGGTTCCGTGTGAGCAGGCTTCACTGCCTGCCTTGCGCGGCGTGATTTAGAAAGCTGGGGGGAGACGCTAACGCATCGCTAAGCCCGGGAAGTGGAAGCTGCCGCTACCGTTTACCAGCCCTCTCATAGAGCTTGAAAAATTTTCTACGCGCATCGTCACTTTGCAGAGAGTAGTCTTAAGAAATTCATGGTAGAATGCAACAAGAACGGATAACTTCATTATCAGGATTTGCGCCCCTCGGCAGCCAAACTTTCCCCTTATTACAGATGGAAAACACTTTTTTTCCCCGTGAATGGCCTGAGGCTCTACAAATTTGATTAAAGATGGAACAACTGCTGCAGGATTCATGCTTATCAAGAGCAGACGCCTCGTCTCCTTAGGCGGAGAGCCAGCACCGAGCACGTGCTCCATGGGTGCTACCGCGGGCACGGGGAGGGCAGAGCCCGCGACCGGGAGGCTTGCACCAGTGCCCCGGCACAACTGGAGCCCTAACGAGGAGGAGCTTCGCACTGTGTGACCAGAGACCGCACTCCCCACCATGAGCGCTGCATGGCCTTGGGGAACCATTTCATCTGCCTCCACCTGCGCTCCTCACCGCGCCGCGCTCTCTCCATCCTCCTACCTTCCTCCATCCTTCCTTGCCTCCGGGGAGCGCAGCGCGTCCCGCCTCTCACTCGCATCTTGGGGAGCATCTGGAGAGGAGGTGGAGTCCTGGCTCGTGCCTCCCATCATTTCTGCAACAGAAAGGGTCACCTCTGTGAATCTGATGATGGCAGCAGTTGTGTCTCAAGTACCCACCGTCGGCAGCGTGTGGTTTTCCTCCCCAGACTCCCCTCCCTTCCAGGCCACGCAGAGCGAGGCTGCTCCCTCATTAAACGGAGGGCAGCTTTATCACCGCTGATTGCATTAACCTAATCATACCTGCATAAAGCAATCAAAAAAAAAAAAAAAAGAGACTAGAAGGTGTTCTGTTTGTTTGTTTTTTTTAAAAAACAAAGACCTGGTTCATGAAGTATTGATTAAATTAGAGGATTAAATTAAGCAGTGACTGAATCAAGTGCGAGGGCTTGCGAGAGAGTCTATATGCAGAACGTTGACAAAGAAAGGCCACGGGGGAAATACGAAGGGCTTTGGAGCCCAGCGAAGACGAGACGCGCACCGCAGCGGAGAGCGAGACAGGCAGCGTCAGCGCAGCCAGGAGGCAAAGCACGCAGCCTTCGCCCCGCCGCTGCGCGCGCGCACCCCTGCAGCACCTCGCGACAGCCCATCAAACACACAAAACACGGCTCGCTGCTGTCAACCACCGCCAGAGTCACACCGGGGAATCTGGAGGAAACCCTACAGAAGACTTCTTCCGAACCAGCCTGTTTGCCGTGTATATCTCAAATCATAGAACGGTTTGGGTTGGAAGGGAGCTTAAAGCTCGCCCAGTTCCACCCGCTGCCACGGGCCGGGACACCTCCCACCGGACCAAGTTGCTCAGAAATCTATAAATCTATAGGTGGTTCCATTGCCCCCCCCCCGCACTTGTCAGCTCCATCCCCGTAGGCGGGTTTCCTTCGCTTCCCGCAGCCGGCGAGGCCCCCGCAGCGCCTTTCCCCGGGGCTCCGCTCGCCGCTCTCGGGGCAGCCCCGCTTCCCGTCGGGCCGCGGGAGGACGCGCGCTGCAGCGCCCGCGGTTCGGAAATACTGTAATCGCGGTGATGTGGGAGTTCGCGTGCGCCTTCCATAAAGTGTCATTATAAGCTGTTAAAGTGATTTCTCAGCGGTGATCCTGAGAAATTGTTGCTTCTATTTTTCTCTCTCTCTGAGAAAATTCTGAACCCGCATCAGAGACGAAAGTTGCATCAGCTGGGTAAGCAGGAAACTGCTTGTTGTGGTTATCGGCTTCTCCTCATTTCCTTTAGGCTGGGTCAGCTTTACTTAGATAAAACTGTCACCAGAAGACAAAAAAAGATCATCTTTTCAGCTGGTATGAGTTGGCAGATCCCAACTGAAGTCAATGAATTGATTTTAGCTTACATTATCCGAGTATCTCACTGGAAACCATAATGTCCACGCTAAGAAATTCTCCAAGAATGTATCACTTCTGATAAAGCCAAGATCAGGAGGTTTTTTGTGCTTCATAATGAAATTAATATTGATGCCTCCGCGCTTTACAGAAGGCTGTAAAAGATGCAGAAGATGGGCCATCCCATCCTTCCCGAGGCTCACTCACAGCTCTCCCACGACACCTCCCCTGGGAGGGGGGGATTTAGAAAACCCCTTGGGCCACCAAGCAACTCTTCCATGAATCCCAAAAGACCCGGGGGAACACGTAACGTAACGTTAGCACTTGTAACTCTGCAAAAACCAGACAGCGACTCGACTCAGCTGGAAGGACAAAGCAGGTCCCTCCGCACAGCGCTGCCCGTGAAGGAGCATCTCCAGACCTGGCCGCCTATTCCAGCCGGAGGTCCTCGTGCTGCAGGAGAAGGACCTGCCGGGCCACTCACCGCGGGGGGACAGAGCCCCGCTCTGCCTCTGCACTTCCCCACCCCGGCTGGTCCCCCCTGCATCCCACCCCGCCCAGCCCCCGGGATGCTCCGGCTGCCCCATACGGGACCCCGGTGTTCCCAAAGACGACCCAAATGGGTGGGTAAACAGGTAAGGGCAGCCCGGCGACTGGAAAGAAATATTTGCCGGACAAGAGGAGCAGCAAGATAGCTCAGGGTCGGTAAGCTGTAGGTGCTGCTGTTGGAGAACAAACGCCTGTGACAGGCAGCGGGCGCTGCCAGCCAAGTCGCTGCAGCAACCCGGGACTCCCCATCAAACGAATTAAAGTTAGCAAGAGGCCGGAGGCTGACGTGCCCGGGGCCAGCGCTGCCGCGCAGATGATGAGGATGAGCTCCCGGCGAGCGAACCCTCCCCGCACACACGCGCCCCCGGTGCGGAGAGCTGCTGAGCCGCGTGGCGCTGCGCACCCCGGGGGCGGCACCAGGAGGTGGGGGCTGCGGATGGGCGCCCTGCGGAGGCAGCCCCTGCCCGGGCGTGAAGGCACTGACCACGGGACAAGCCACCCCCCCCAGCCATGACCTGTGCTTCGCTCTCGCCCACTGCGTGCAGACAGATTTCTTGCAGAAAGGCACAGGACAGGAGGGATGGGCATTCCCCACAGCCTCCAAATTCCCCATCCCTCTCCGCCCCATCCCCGGGTCCGGGAGCACAGCGCCAGGCGTTGGTGGCACTGGTCCCATAGTGCCGCTGTGAGAAGTATCTAACGAAGACCTCAGGAACACGCTGCGCTCCACTGCTGTTTCAAGTCATCAATGCCCGCGTCTGTAATTCGGAAGATGCTTTAATTTTCAGTGCAGTAACCAATAAGTCACCTGAACAGAGGAATCCGCCGCCTGTGTCGGCGAGGATGTCAGGTGGAGCATTCAGAGGACAAGAAGCCAAGAGCATCCCCCAGAAACGACCCTCTCGGGCCGGGACAGAGACAGCTGGTGACACGAAAAACCTGTGTTACATCTCTCTTTCTGTGGGTCATTAAAGCGCCGCTTCCAATCTGGCACATATCAGCACTACATTCCCATTTTTATACAGACGCCAGTTTATAATCTTGACGACTGGCCTGGAACCACGCTCCTTTTTACCATGATTTGAAAGGAGAATAATGTTTTATACCAACTTCCCATTTTTGTTTCGAGGGTATTAAGAAATGAAACATTAACGGAATGTAGAAAATGAGCTGAGCGTTCAGCTACTATTTACCAAATTGTTCCTGTTCATCTCTGGGAGAGGAGAAAAAAACCATAGGAGCAAGAATAAAACTGTGCCTAGAAACATACCATTTCTCCAATGCATGCATGGCTGACAGCCACTAAGCACAAATGAATAAATATTTTATGTACTTTAATTTCCTCATCTACAAGCTTGATGTTCTGAGCCTTTCTTTGCTTTATTTTGCTACTTCATAAATGTTAAAAACGTTTATCCTCTTATTCTTTCCAACAAAAGTAAGACTTTTGCCAGTCTCTGTTCCCGTTCCATTTGCTTTCATCTCTTTATTAGCATAGCAAAATAGCACATCACCTGCAGGTTTCTCCCTTCAGTAATTTCTCCTTTCTATTTTTTCCTCCTTCCTTCCTTCGGTCGCCTTCTTATCACCTGTACTCCCATCTCTCTATTATTCAGGAAGAGCGGCGTTTGCATTTTTTTTTTTTTTTTTTTTTTTTTGTCCCAGCTGCTCATTGAACCCTACAGTCTATTGAGATGCAGCTTGGTTTTTTTCTTGCGTTTATTTCATTTCCCTTTTTATTATTATTATCTCCTCTTCCTTACTATGCCATCACATCATTTTTTCCTCCCCGTTCCCCAGCCTCCCACACCTCCCGCGCGCCGCGGAGGCCGGGGTGTCTTGAGGCTGGCGTCCTTGTTCACGCCGCGTTTTCTCTGTCTGGGTTTGTCCTTCTTTAAAGAAAACAGTTTCTGGAAAATTCCCATTCCCACATTCCTTCAGAAAAAGATATCAGCACCCCCGCGTCAGGTCCCGGAGCCGAAAGCTGCTGTCCCCACCGGTGGGTCTGGTCGGGGTCAAGACCGAGCTCTGCCCTCCTGGAAGGGACCTGCCGGCGGGAGCATCCCACCCATCGGGGACCACCAGAAGACACCACGGGGCTGCAGCTTTCGGGAAAGGCTTCCAGCTGCCCCCGAAGCCTCAAAGAGCTGTCAGGCAGCTCTGCGATGCCGCAGCAATATAAGACAAAAAAAACACCACCCTGCAATTAAAAGCTTAATCCTTCTTAAATGGAGCAACAGCAGGAAAAAGGACGGGTAGGTGAGGATGGACATCGCGGAGAAACGGAGGAAAGCAGTAATGGAGAACAGAGAAAGGTGAGCACGAACGGGGATTAATCATAGGCAGAGTTCAATAGGAAGGTTTTAAGGTGAGGTAAGATAAGTGGAAATGTCTCCTGAAATGGATAATTGTCAGGAATTTGGAGAATTACCAGCGCCGACTGTGTGCTGTAGCTCCAATGTTGCATTAGGCTTTCCTGGCGATTTGCTAAATTTATTCTTCTGCGATTGCTAACAAAACTCAAAGCTCATCATCACCCAGTGGGTTATTTCCATTTGTCTGCTTTAGAAGTGGTTTTAGAAAACCTCAGATACTTTTAATTAGCTTTAAATTTCTCAGCTCTTTTGCTCAACCTGTGATTACTGTTTAACTGAACTGTATCTATTGTCTTTCCTCCCTCCTCCAGGCTAAAAAAAAATCCAATTTCCTTCAAACCAGCCACTGCTTCTGAAAAGAAAAAAAAAAAAAAAAAAAAAAAATTGCTGTTGTGAGTTTGGTTCTTGGAAGTGCCTTTTCTTTGCCCCGTCACAACTAAAGAGGCCCAAAGCTCAGGATGCAAGAAATACCCTGCTGCTCCCCGACACAGAGCCTCTCCCCGTGGGCAGCCGAGGAGGACTCTTTCGGGAGAACCTTCCCTGCTCTCCAGGTAGCCGAGGCTCTCCTCAGGATGAGCGGCAGAATTACGGCAGCACCCAGAAACCTGCGTGCCACGAGCTGACCTGGTGCACCAGTAATTCGCACACACCGTTGCCAGAGCCAGGACTGATCCTGCAGCCGCAGCGATGCGGGCGACGCAGCCCTGCCGTGACTATCCCCCTTTTCTCATCGCTCCGGGCTCCCACCAGGATTCAGACGGCTCATTTTAAGCGACCCCACTCTTTTTAATGGGATCTGGAAATTCAGGTGCCTCCCGTGACTCTGGAGGTCTCAAGCCCGGATCCCCAGCCTGCAAATCAACAGGAGCTTCTGGCACATCGCAGAGGCACGGGGACTCGCAACGTGTCCCCTCAGGCGGGTTTCGCAGCCCACCCCTCCCTGCACCCCCCCATGCGTGCCAGCGGGTGCGCACACCCGGCGTCCATGCCCGGCTGGGGCTGGGAGAGCATCGCCGGTCGCATGGGACGGGGATCAAAGCTGCCCGGCAGTGCTGATTACCGAGATGAGCCCTGACACAGAGAACTATTTTTAATTCAAAGAGTCGCGCCTGCCTATGTGCCAACCTGTGAGCTCTGTCAATTTGCAGGGAAGTAGTCAAATCCGATTACTACGGAAAATATGCAGGGAGGGTAACATGGTGTGAACTGACATAATACGTGTTGGTTAAGGTGCTATCCTGGGCTTGACTGTTTTCCGGATGTTATAAATCCCACAGCGGTAAAGAAAGAGAGACATATCCAAGTGTTATTATTGCCATAAGCCCTTCAGCTCGAAATGTATTTGCCATGAGAGTCAGAGATAGGCAGTTTCCCTACAAGTGAATACGCCTCTCCACCAGTGGGGTTTGCATCCTCTCTCCTGCGGGAGAAGGTAAAAACCACACCGGCTTTATTCAGGAGCGCAGGCTGACACCTCCTGCACCCATACAGCAGTGATGGCATCTCATATTCGTGCTCCAGCTCTCTGTGTCCCCAGGGACCCCCAGTGATGCCGGGCACCTGCGCCCAAGGCGTTAGTCTGGGAGCTGGGTACGGCACAAGGGTCTGGGACAAGCCCTGGAGACGGAGGTGAGGAAAGGGGCCTCACCCCGGTGGTTATAAGCAGTGGAAGAGGGACAGAGAAAAGGCAACGATCCAGCAGCATCTTCCAGGAGGCCCATACAGCAGCAGAGCCGGGGCCGCCGCTGCAGAGATCTGCCTACGAAGGCACCTTGGTGGCACGGAGCCCCACGTCCCCAGCCCTCGCCAACCCAGGCCAATTAACGATCCCCATCAATAATCCTGACCCAGAAATTTCAGACAGGAGCTGCAGTCAGAGCAAGACCTCCCCAGAGGCAGCCTCGCAGGCGTGAATCCGTGGCATACAAAGGAGTGAGACTCAGTCAGTTTTCATGGGCCCTTTCCTCTACCGTGGGCTACAGGACTGGGGACAGTGGCTTAGAGAGAGCGCTCCCAGAGCCTCTGGGGTAAGTCATGCCATCGACACATTTGTTGATAATTGTTAAATGCCCCTTTATTGCTCTGGGTAGCCGGAGGTGGCACATACTGAGCCTCCACAGAGCGGAAGGTGCGCCCGGCTCTCCGCACCACACTTCCAGGTATTGACGGTAAGTAGAGGAGACAGGAGACACGGCGCTCATCGAGGCCGGGAGCAGCCCCTCCCTGCTCAGCAGGGCCCTGGGTGCTGCTGTCAAAGCAATAACAGCAACGACAGTGCAATTTGCTACCCTGGAACAAATAATACCTGCTAATGCGAAGGCATTTCGCTTCCCCTCCAAGTAATTACCTTTCCGATTCTTGTAAGAGGCGGCAGATGACCTGTTTATCCAAGAGGGCAAACGGCCCATCTTCTGCTCCGCACACGGGTCCCCCGCTCCCCGAGCGCGTCGACAGAGCGTAGCTGGACCCACTCCCGGGTTATTTGTACTTCATCAGCTGTCTCGGTTCTACAAACATCCCCTCTCTGGAAAGGTCTGACCTCCTCAGGAAAACACCATCTTTTCCCACTTGCTGGACACCACGACCTCACCTCCAGCCCTGACAGAGCCCTTTGCAGGAAGGACCCACCAACCCCACCTGGAGCCCGGGGAGGGGTTTTAAAGCCTGAGGTCTGATTGCCAAAAAAAGGAAAACCTGCTGCCATCATGGGGTAGTCTCAACCCAGCCCATCCCACCCAGATGCTGCTGCAAACACAGGTGGAGTTACTAAACCTTGGAACGGCCACGTGGGTGTAATAGATACAACGGGAAATGGCAGATGCACCTTGTTTATTTTTGGAGGACTCATTTAAGGGTGAATACAATAAAATCCATCTTTCAATGGGGGAAAAAGTATTGACAAAAGGTAAAAAATAGAGCTCTGTAATAAAGAGAACAGCAAAAGAAACTGCTGTGCAGAAAGGAAAAGCCATCTAAGGGCTGTTGTTAGGATGGAGGACAAGCGATGCTGTGGCTTTGAAAGACCTCCTCAGCAGCTGTGCATAAGGGCATTTTTGTCCACCGAAAATGTGCTCTGCTTTGAAAATTTAAAATCTTGAAAATTTAAAATCTTTTTAACATCAGAGAAGCAACGCCTCCTTAGAGAAGGCTTTTGTTGACCCAGCACACCCAAAGCAGAACATGTTATAATGCCAGAAATAGTTTCATCTTCACGGTCGGGTCCTCGACAGAGCTGTGCTGCTGCCCGGTACCCAGCGCACCAGCGCTCACCCGTGCGTGTTTGCTGCTCCCATGGCCAGGGATGCTCTCCACCCCCGAGGTGCACGGGGAGCGGGGCTGGGGCAGCGCCGGGGCTTTGCAAAGAGCAGCCGGGAGCCAGGGAGTTAAGCGTCTCCCTCCCCATGACCGTACTGGGGAGGAATTTGCTCCTCCAGAAAGGTTGAGGACGGGGAGGGAGAGCTTCAAAGTTTCTCCGCAAGCCACTGAAGCAGAATTTTAATGAGGAAGAAAACAAAAATATGAAAGTGAATAGAACAAACAAGAATAAATTATTTATGAGGATGAAAGTGAAGAATGGAAAGTTAACCGAAACAAAGGGAACTACACATTTCCCACAGCTGAGGTATCATGATCAAAGCTCTCGCAAAACCAAAGCCGATCGCTGAGCCGCCCGCCGCGGTGATCAGCACCCAGGCTTTGATAGCGCGCTGCAAGCGGCGCGGCGCGGCCGGGCACGGGGCGCCCCCCTCCCGCACGCACCTCGCCCCCGGGAACCCGCCCGGAGGCCAGTCGGGCATGCAGTGCTCATCGAGAGCCCCCGTTTCACTGATGCCTTATTTAATACATCTCGCAATAAACTTTCTTGTCTTCGAAATTCAACGGGAAGGAGAGGAGGGGTCCCTCCCGCCCCCCGGAGAAGGTCAGCTTCGCGCGATGCCAAGGGCAGCGGCTCCGGCGGTGCCACGGGCGGTTTCGGGAGACCGCTGTCTCTGCCGAGAGAGAAATATTGCAGCGCTAAACTAAAAGTCCAGGGTTTCGGTGCCCCTGGGCATAGCGCACGGCGGCTCCTCACTCACAGTAACTCCCTCTCGTGTCTCACCCCCCGGCTCCGCAAAGCGCCTGACTGCTGCTGCGTTAGAGATAAATCCCCAAGGAAAGCGCCCAGCCCTTGGTGCACCCTGGCAGCCCCGAGAAATCCCAGTTAAGACCGGTGCGACCACCTAAAACCTCTGGTGGGAACGCTGCCGGGTGAGAGCCACCTCTGCCTTTCACCCCTACAGCGGGTGCCCCTCACTGCCCTCCCGGCGAGTGGGTCACCCCAGTAAATCGCACCGGAGCGGGCCGGGACGGTCACACCTGCCTGCCGCTTAGTTTCTCAAGTAATCTCCCTCTATTGGCTAAATGAAAGACAAACTACAGTGCGCCCAGGCAAACATCTCCTCTTTAAATATTTTAGAGCCATTAACCTCTCCCAGCACCCGTCGTCATCTGCCAGGTAATTGAAATGGCTTCGCCTAAGCAGAATTTTTCTGAGATCAATTATTTACTTCCAGCAGAAGGGTCTGGCTTCAGGCTTATTTACGATGCAGCTGTTGCTATCACTGGCTTCCTCAGCCTTGTTTATCCCTACGCAGATAAAAGCTGGCTGATTGGAGATAAAGTTCTTCATTTTTCCAAAGTGCCTGATTGATCTTGTTGGCCACACTGGGAAATTGGGATGCAATGCCTTCATTACGCTGTTGTCTTCCCTCTATTGCCGTTCTGCAAATAAGCTAGACTACAGCGAGCTGGCTAAAATTGGTGAAAGGAGCCGGTACGGAGATGGGAAAACCCACTTGGCCATTCCTACCCTGAACCAGCAGCAGCCTCGGGTGCGTTCGGACGGGCTCCTTTTCCCCGGGAGCCTGTGGAGCCCCGTCCGGAGCGGTGGCCGCGGAGGGACGGGCTGCAGCCTCCTGCTCGAAGACATCCCGGGCTGGAGATCCTCCCGCCCCCGAGCCTGCTCCCCTTCTGCTGCTCGGAATGCAGGCGGGGAGCGTGGAGAGTGCCCGCGTCTGCCTCCGAAGAATTATGAAGTTAAACCAGAACTTTCACTCTTTTCGTGAATGATATAATAACCAAGCAAAGGCGAAATGAAAAGGGTGAAAATGCATCGGTAGGAGGGAATGACGCAAACGTGGCCGGCCCGGCGCTGGCCGGCACGGAAGAGGGCAATCGCCCTCCCTCGTCTCCCTCGGTGAGTTTGCCGTGCTGCGAACGAGCCGTATTTGACCATATAAATGGTCTTATTCAAATCGGAGAATTAAGGTAATAACAGTTCTCCGAGAAGGAAAAGGAATTCAATTTCAAAGCCAAATTAAACAAAGCTTCCAATTAGAGCAGATAATGTTTTCAGTGAGCTGAACGACCTTTTTTTCCAGCTCGGGCTGAGTTTAATTTTTCTAATCGGCTCTATTTTGTCACTTCGGTTACTTCAAGGTGGCCAGTTTCTTAGGAATTGGCAGATATTGACTGAGGACGCTGGGCTCAGAATTGGCTGTTTTTCCTCCGGCGCCGAAGTCTTTGATCACTCGCACACCACCAGTGCCTGGCTGGGCTCCCAGCAGCCGGCACGGCCCCGGTGCCTGCGGCGCGGCACGGGCAGCTCCTGGCGCGCGGCGTTTCTCCGGCGTGCGGTGGGGCCGTGCCGGCTGTGGCATCTCCTCGGCTTGGGCTCCGGCAGGACCCTGCCAGCGCCCGGCTGGCGGCTGCCCACACCCCGCGCAAAGGACAGATTTGCACGATTAAAGGCGACCCAAAGAGCTTATTGGGTACGCGGAGATGAAAATATTGATTTTCTGCTTTCAGGAAAAAGCCCAATTAAGAAGATCTAATGGAAACGTGACCCTTTACCCCCACTTTGTCTTATATTTCAGGAGCTGATATTCAACCATTTCAATGAAGGAGAAAAGCTGATCATTTTTCTTCCATTTCCCTTCTTGCTGCTTGCTGCAGGAAAGACCTGCTGAGCGTGAAGAAATTCCCCCCAAGCACACCTGACCTCCTGACGGGAAATATTGCGGTTCCCAGGGGAAGCAGCTGCCTGGGAAAGGCAAGGGGGGAGAAAGTGGGATGGGAAAGAGGAGACCCACTGCAGGAGGGAAAGCCCGGCGCCCGGTTCCTCGTCTCCGCCTTCAGTCTCCTCCGCGCCTCTGCCATTTCTCCCCTTAAACAAGGCAAAATGAGGCTTGCCGGTGTAACTGGAAAGAGTTATCAGCCTCGTCTGCTGATCCCTGACTAGTTTTCTCATTGATTTCTCTCTGGACTACACGACAGAGATGCCACTTCCCAGTAAAGAAGGACTCTCCAGAGAGCCGATCCGTACTCCTGATGTGACATGAATATAGTTTCCAATAACGGCAGTGTCAGGGGGAAACTGTCACCGGAGCAGAGGAGAGAAGACAACATGATTGCTTTAATACGGGTCTTTAAGAAACTCTGCTTGTTGGGAAGCGGCGCGGGGCTGGAAGGGCAGCGACGCCGGTGAACTGCGCTGGCTCCCCCGCGTGCGCCCAGCGACGGGAGCCCGACCGGGGGCTCATCCCACATCAGAGCGTTGGGCAGCGCTCCTCTTCACCAGCTTCTGAACCCGTCTGCGCCGACCCGGCTCTGGAAGGGCCATCTCAGGCTTGCCTTAGTGTAGAATCACCGAATGGTTTGGGTTGGAAGGGACCTTGAAGACCACCCAGTCCCCCCCTGCCCCGGGCAGGGCCACCCCCCCCAGCCCAGGGTGCTCCCAGCCCCGTCCAACCCGGCCTTGAGCACCTCCAGGGATGGGGCAGCCACAGCTCCTCGGGGCACCCTGCGCCGGGGGCTCACCCCCCTTATAACAAAAAATTTCTTCCCGATATTTAATCTAAACCTGCCCTCTTCCTTGCTCGAGGCTTTCTGCCCACCAAAATTTTCAGGGGAAAGCACAGACCCCTCCGCCTCCAGGGAACGGTTTGGGGGGATTTGCTCTCACCACAGCTCTTCACCTGCTCCTGCGGCTTTGGACGGGGTCTGAAAGAGAAACGACTGAAAGAGCGCAGGTGGGGCAGCTCCCTTCCCGGCCCCGAAATCGGGAGGAGGGTGCAAGGTGCCGGCTGTCGGCCGCGGGAAATGAGTTTTGCCACAGGCCAAGCCTCTGCCTGTGTTCTCGTGCAGATAATTGAATTATTCGGTTTGTTTGTGGTGCTCTGTGCCCGCGGGAGAGCCTGCCCTCCCCTTCAGACAGCGCCGGGGCAGCCCGGTATTCCCGGCCGGTTCGGGGACAGCGCCGGCTCCTCCCGGCGGGGGACCGGCCGCCGTCCCCGCTCCCGCTCTCAGCCCTCGCCCTGCGGCTCCGAGCAGCCCCGCGGCGCTCAAACCTTCCAGGGCCTGTCTCTTCGCCGGTTAATTATGTTGGAGGATTTCACTTATTAAAACTTCCCGCTTTGGCAGCTCATCTGAGATGAAATCCTCTGGCTTTGCACAAATAATTCGCCTCGGAGCTCGCTGCCACGTACTCAGGGCTGGCTCGTTAACCGCGGGCTGGCTGGGTGCCAGCAACCCTCGCCCCCGACTATCTGGCAAACAGATGATTTCCTGAGAATAAGCTCTTTTAATTTCTACCGATTTGATAAAGCACACCCGTTCTGGGGTTTTCCAGCCGTCTTCAGCGGCGACCAGCGAAAGTTTGGTTTTTAAACCGCTTTGCCTGCGGCGGGGCTGCCAGTGCGCGCTGCGGCCTCGCAGGCGGCCGCGTCCCATTCTGCTCTCCGCTCCCGGAGGCGTCTCCGGCGCCCGTCAGCCATGAGCCTTTCCAGCAGGACGGCCGCGGCGTCGCCTGTTATTGCCCTCTCCTGGGAGGAAACAGAACTTCCTGCAGAAATGATCTGCAGGCAAATAAACGCAGTAAGTGCCATGAATAACCCAGGTCCTGATGGAACGGGGTCCCCATCCCCCTGCGATCGGGCAGCCCGGGCTCACACATCGGCCCCCGGAGGGGCTGCGTTCTGCCCTGCGCGTGCTGCCATCGCCGCCGCAGCAAGAGCGTGCATCCTGACGGGAGCGGGACCCGAGCGGCCGCGGCTTCTCCTGCTGCTCCGGACACGCACGGGCGCTCTGCTCCCACTGCCACTGCACACAATCTGCGCGCTGCGGTTGCACGCAAGATGCACGCTGCCACTGCATGTAAGCTGCACGCTGTGGCTGCACGCAAGCCAGGGACCACCCCGGCCGAGCATCGCTGGGCCGCCGGCCGAGAGCAGGGTGCCAGGCTGCGGCTGCCGGACCCCCTGCCTGCCTTCCACATCCCTCCTCTCCTTTGCCAGCTCTTCTGCAGTTCCAGCGCTGGCACCGGTTCTTTCCAGCGCAGGCTCGTCAGGGCGAAACAGCTCAGCAGCTGCACGCAGCGCCCCGGTAAAGTGCTCTCCCCCAGGCTTCCCGGCGGCAAAGCTCGGCAAGCCGCCGTCGGCTCTGATAGCCCCGCGCCGGGCAGATGGCTTCTCTCGCACCACCCACCGGCACGGCGCGGGAGCTGTGCCGCGAGAGGCACCGACAGCTGGAGCAGCAGCTGCCGAACTCTCCGGATGAGGAGCGCGAGCTCCCACGGACGGGAGGATCTTCTCGGCTTTGCTTCGAAGAGATGGCATCAAAACGGTTCCAGCGGTAGCTCGCGGGGAGGGAAAAGCCGGGGCAGAGGGGGGTCTCCTGCTGCGGGGGGAGGGAGGACACCCGCACAGCTCAGCCCGGCTCTGTGCCGGGCGCTGCCTCCCTCCGTGCTGGCCTCCCCCAGCGCTCGGCAAACGCTGGCTTAACCCCACCGCTCTTTGAGTAGAGTCTCCCCTGCACAGCTCCTCTGCCCATGAAAGTGATTTGCAATTAGTTCGAAGGCGGGTTTATCTCCTCCCCGCACAAAGTGGGTTCTGCGCAGGACTTCTGAAGTAAATATTAGAGAGAATAACCAGAAGCTGATATAATAGAGCCATCTACTCTATATTTTACCTCTTCCACTGCAGGAGAAGAGTATGAAATACGTTTATAGTCCCACTTACAACCATCCCTCGGAGTGGTTCCTTTGGGCAAACTGAGCCGGTGATCAGCGAGGATAAATCACACTTTCCGCGCCGCAGTCAATAAAGCCGCGTGAGCGCACACCGTCGTGGGATGCTTAGCGCGTAAACGGGGGCCGGAGCGCGGCTTAAATCCAATCTGGATCTGGCGGTTGGGAAAGCTGAAACGCCGTGAGCTGTATTGATTCTCAGGCTTTGCTCTGGAAGCGCTGGAAATCTCAAAAAGACGAATGTCTGTCTGGAGGAGATTCGGAAGGGGTAGCCCCCGAAAGCAATAAATATGCCTCATAAAAAAAAGGTTAAACGTGTTAGTTGCGTCTGCGGGGAGCAAACCAGGTTAGAGCCCGGCTCGGAGGGGTGACTGGCAGAGCAGAGCGCGCCCAGAGTATGGAAATTCCTGCTAAAAGGCAGTGATTTATGGACCCAAAGGCGAAATGCAAGAAATTGGTGAAATATGGAGCCTCTTTCCCAAAGTCCTTAGAAGCAGGTTAGCTCCCAGGAGAGGCAGCTGTGAAGATGCAGCCGGGGCTGCCGGCACTGCCCACTGCCGGCGTGGCCGGTGCCGTGGCCAGCGCTGCGGTGGCCGGTGGTGTGGGATGGCAGCAGCCACCGCTCGGGGAGAGGAGAGGAGATGAGACGAGACGAGATGCTCCCCACGTGCTGGAGCAGGGGCGAGAACAAAAACTCTTGGCCTGGGAGCGATGTCCTTCGGGTCAAGGTGTTTACTCGCAGTGAAGGTGCAGGCAGCGCGTTGCCATCTATCAAAAGTCATCGCCTTGCAATTAAGCCGGCTATATGTCCTGAGGTCTCTCCTGCGCTCCATCATCCTCTCGTTCTCTCAAATGCTAATGGCATTAATATATTTATCATTAACAAATCCATTAAGTTTGAGAACTCGATGAAACTGCTGAGTCGTAACACCTCATTTATATTTTTTTTCCCCGAGGATGCCATCAGGTTATACATATCCCGTACCAAATGGCGAATGGCACCTGGCACTTTGGGTAGAGCAGCGGCCGTGAGGAGCGGTGGGGAGCTCGGAGCGCCCCGAAGCCGCAGGGAAGCGGGGCCGCTGCTCGGCAAAGCTTAGCGCTGCAGCGGGGAAGAGGCGGCTTCAAGCTGTGATGGATTAGTGACACGCTGGGGCTTAATTAGCAGGCAGGTAGGAGTACGAACAGTTTCACACGGACATGCCTGGTGTGCCGACGGCGCGGGGGGCTCTGGGCTTCGGCACTTGTTCAGGGCGTGTAGAGCAGCGGCAGACTCCTCCCGCGGACCAGCGGCGGTCAGACTGCGGCGGTGATGCTGTGGGATCACTGGGGCGGCCAGACGTGGCCGCGGGGACGGGGCTGTTTGAGCCACCCGAGCTCCCGTGAGAAGGTTTCCATCCTGCCGGCGGTCTGCCGCGAGACCAGCGCCGGCGGGGACACGTTCGGAGAGGAGCAGCAGCGCTTCTGCATCACCGCATCCTCCCAGCGGCACGCAGCCGGGTCACGGGGCTACGGACGGGTTACGGCAGGCTGGAAGGATCGTCGTGATGATTATTATTGTTCAGAAATATTAACACAATGAGGAATAAACACATCTATTTATAGAAATTCTAGGGAAATCTCGCTCGAGCCATAAACCCACTTAATTGCAAATCTGCACAGATGTTTCCTTTGAATTTGAAAAGTGATTAATAAATAAATTAGAGTAATGCTTGTTTTGGCTGAAATATAATAATAAATAATGTTTATAGCACTTAGTTACCAAAACATCTTCAGCGCTATGTGACAAATCAGACACACGCTAAATGGCTAAAACATACAAGACGGAAACAATTAAAGCCAGGCTCCAGCCAGAAATACGCTCAACAGCACAAGTGCAACTGCGGGGGTGCACTGTGGGCGCCGAAGCTGCCGCGTGGGCTGGGATGCTCCGCGGTCCCGTGCCCGGTTCAGTTCCGGCCCCGGTGGTACCATTCCATTGGGCCGTGTGGCACAGCACGGCACGGCACGGCACGGCACGGTACAGCATGGCACGGTACTTGCATCCCTGCACCCCGCAGCACCGCTCCACCTCTGACTCCAGCACGGCGAGAAGCTTCCCGGCACAATGCCCCCACTTGATCCCCCCTCTTCAAACCATGGGCAAAGCCAACGTGTTTACTGTGTCGTTTGTGTTGACTTTTTTTAATTCATGCATAATTCAAACTATATATATAATTCCAGGGTAAACACAGACATAACTTTTCTGTTGACTCTTCCTTGACCCAGTTACTGTACAAATATGCCGCGGAATTTAGCGGCGCTGGAAAGATGAGACCTTCAGAAATTTCAAGGGCTCGCAGGGAGCCGCGCGCGTCCCGGAGCAGCAAATTGCCGGAGGCGGCTGCCGCGAGCCCTGGCGCCGGTGTCACTGGCTTCAGGAAGGTCACCGCTGCGGCGTGGCGAGACGGCCGAGGGGCCACGAACCCACCTGAGCTACAGAGGGAGCCGCTCACGGTAGCTTTGGTGGAGGACACGGGGGAGGAAGCCCCGCCGGCACTGCGCAGAGCGCGGCGGTGCTGTGCCGGGGCGACGGCAGGGCTCGGCGTGGACCGTCCAGCTGCCCACCGCCCCGGCTGCGCCGAGGGCACGACTGGTCTGACGACTTGTGAAATTATTGGCAAATCCGTTTGGGTTTCCACTGAAATAGGAGCTTTTATTTTAATTTATATTGTAATGAAAGCTTGTAACAGTACCGTATCGTAAACACAAACAGTGCAATCTTATAAAAATTTCATCTTTATCTATTTTGGGGAGAAATAGCCCTGTCTGCCTAATTGAAGCATCTGTCATTCTGACATTAAATAGTGCATCCATGGCTCTTTTATTATATTTCCTTGCATTTCTCATACACTGTTAAATTGAAATAACACTGTTGGCTAGGAGATAAAGGGAGATAATAGGTATTTTATAATGAGCAGAAAGGAGGATTCATCTTCAGTCGGAGCCGAGAATTGCTTTATCTCTTTTTTGGTGTTGTTATTTTGTTACCCTAAAGGGGGGATTCTGCTGCTGCTCGGCTTTCCCAGCCCTTGAAGATCAAGTGAGGAGCATTTATCTGCACGTGAAGAGGCGCGAGGGCCCGGCGGCTGCTCATCAGCACCCGAGGCAGGAGGGTTTCTAGCGTGCCGCTCCCCCGGGTGACTCTGGACATCCACAGAGGTGTTGCTCAGCACGGCTACGTCTGAGCAACGCTCATCGGGGCACCTGGGAGATCATTTCTCATCATTTTAAGGAGTCGTCTTTTCCCCTCATTGCCATTTGGAACTGCTTCTGCAGCGTCTGCTGACACTCAGCGCTGTCATGAAATGTTTCCTGTGCTATGGTCAGGGGTGGCCGGGATGGCATGGCACAGCACGGTGTGGCATGGCACGGCACGGTGTGGCATGGCACGGCATGGCACAGCACGGTGTGGCATGGCACGGCACGGCACCGTATAGCACGGCATGACACATCATGGCATGGCACAGCACAGCACCGCATGGCACGGCACGGCACAGCACGGCATGACACATCATGGCATGGCACAGCACGGCACAGCACAGTGTGGCATGGCATGGTATGGCATGGCACAGCGTGGCACAGCACGGCATGACACATCATGGCATGGCACAGCACGGCATGGCATAGCACAGCATGGCACAGCACAGTGTGGCATGGCATGGTATGGCACGGCACGGCATGGCACAGCACGGCATGACACATCATGGCATGGCACAGCATGGCACGGCACGGCATGGCACAGTATGGGGACCCCAGTCGGCACCAGACCTGGGCTGAAGCCACCTTTAGGCGTCCCTTGCTGCAGAACAAGCCCAAGCTGATCCGCTCCTTCCCAAAGCCACGGCTCCTCTGCTTTGCCAACATCATTAATCTCCACCAGGCGCCAGTGCCGTCCGCTCCATCCCGCGCCAGAGCTGCACAGGGCCACGCGTTGGGCTGGCCGTCCGAAGCAGCGTCCCAGCGTCCCAGCGTCCCAGCGTCCCAGTGTCCCCGTGTCCCAGTGTCCCCGTGTCTCGGCCTTGCAGTGGGTTGGGGGCGGCACGAGGAGCTCCTGCCCAAAGCCACGGGGGAGCTGCACTCTGCTAAGGATGAGGTGAACCCTGTTTTGGCAAGCAGGGGTTTAATGGAGGGATTTTGCGCACAAAAATCATTTTAGGTAGTGCCACTCACGCTGAGAAGGAGCTGGGGCAAATCACATCCGCCTTGGCTTGGCACGGGATGAGTAAGAAAAAGTGGATGCGAAGAGGTTTGGGATCCAGCTGGGCAGGGGATGCCGGGACAGGGTCCCTCTCCCCAGCGCGGATGGACCACGTGCCACCCGCTCTCTGGCCAACGCCTCTCCGCAGCGAGTCGCGGCTATTCGGGGCTGCCTGAAGCAGAGGGACACTGTGCCCCATCTCCCAGGCAGCGGCTGCGCCATGAGGCAAACGAGCCACATAAAATCGAACCGTGCAGCGATTTCCCCATGGGGATCTCTGTAATTAAATTCCACGCAAAGCGAAGCAATTACCCAAAAAAGGCGCTGTACGACTATAGATAACGGTGGGTGCGGAGGCTCCCCAGGTGGTGGGCAGAGGCGCTGGTGCCCCATAGCCACCGATGGGGACGGTCCGGCCACGGCGGGGGCTGTGCTGGGGGGGCGGTGGGTGGCCTGGCCCAGCCGCCCCTCCGGGGGGTTTGCTTCGGGTGGTCCCCCCCCCCCCCCGCCACACTTTCCAGGGCTGCCCAACAGATCCCCACAGCTCCGGTTGGGCTCTGCCGGATCCCCACGGCTCAGCCCGGGGTCCGCCGGTGAGTGAGGGGAGACGCGGGGAGGGAAAAGGCACTTGGGGAGGTGAAGGAAGAGCCGCTGCTTGGAGTAAAAGCACAAAAAAATCTAATTGAGATTTCCCTGAAACCCACTGGAAACAATTAAAATTGACTCCTAATACTTTACAAACTAATTAAGAGTATTGGACTGGATAACTACACTGAAGTATAAGTGGCATTTAATTGGGATAAACTGAATGATAATTGGAAATAAGCGCAGCCCAGAACCACGCGCAGCGCGGCGGGAGCGGTTACGGGCAGCTGGCAGGAGCGCCGGGCAGCGCGGCGCGGGCTCGCTGGCTGCCCCACGCGGGTGCCGGCGCTGGCGCATCCCCGCCGGCACAGCTCCGAGCGGCGCCGAGAGCGAGCGGCCCCGCGCCAGGGCTGCCGGAGGCACCGGGATCGGGCGCCGTTAGAATCATTACGGAGACACCAGAGATGTTAAACCCTCTCAGGAAGCGCTTGCACGCCGAACTCCGTTTCTAGAGCCTGATCTGCTTTATCAGCCCCCGACTCGTGCCTCTCCGGCTGTTTATCTAAGCTTTAATAACGGCCCCCTTTCCGTGGCATCAAACCGCCACGCCGCCGCCTTGCCCGCTTCTCACTCTCTTCAATGAGATAGGAACAAATTAACTGGATACGGGAGCTGCCGGGCCTTTGTTCTCCCTCATCTGCTCCACTCATTACTTTGAGGAGCCCTATTTTCCTTTTCTTTACTGCTTTCTTTTCCCGAACAATGGGCTCTGAATGTATTCAAGCAATTCTTTTATCATTCACTTCTGCAGAGATCTTTAAGTTCTCCACCTGAACAGTTGGTATTTCTATTTATGAAAACTTTCTTGCTGACTGCTGAAATTTAAATCTTATTCTTGCAATGACTGGTTAGCTCAATTATCTCCTGTTTCATCCCCCCCCTTTAGATTTAACAGCCACAATTTATAAACGCCATCCTTTCCCCTTCTTTCCCTGTCTCCTACACACCGGCAGCGAACCCGGGAGGCTCCTGATCTCCTTCTGATGATTATTGGAGGTGGCCAGACCATTTTTCTTGCATTATTTGCCCCGCTAAAAGAAAACAGAAAACAAATTCAGAAAACCCTCAACACGTTCCCTCCCTTTTCATCTCTTTACCAGGCGCAGCGTTCATGAAGCGCTTTACCAGGCGCAGGACAGCCCCCCCCAGCCCTGGGAGTCACCACCCCAGAGCCCCCCGGCTCCCTGCTCGCTTAGAGGATGCGATGTGATGCTGCTTTTGTGCATTACTGTTTTTTCTTCCAAGCCTGGCACAAAATACTGAAAAGCTTAACGGCTTTTTCTGCTCTCGTTTGCTTCGACAGCTTCTTTGAAGATCGTCCTGCTTATCGCTGGTCTCTGCTGTCAGACAAAGTGGATGCTGGGTGACCTGGGTGGCGGTGACGGTGGTAGTGGTGGTGGCAGTGGCAGTGGTGGTGGCAGAGGCGGTGGCAGTGGCAGAGGCGGTGGCAGTGGTGGTGGCAGTGGTGGCAGTGGCGGTGGCAGTGGCAGTGGTGGTGGCAGCGGTGGCAGAGGCGGTGGCAGTGGCGGTGGCGGCAGTGGTGGTGGCCGTGGCCATGGCAGTGGCAGCGGCAGTGACGGTGGCAGCAGCCCACGCGAGGCAGCAGCGCCGGGTTCGCCCGGCGAAGGGGCGCGCGGTGCCTTTGCCCGGGGCTCCTCCCGCCGCCCGCCCGTCCCACCGCCCGCGGCCGAGAGCGGCAGATGGGCTGAGTTCATCAAAGCGTTTGCATCTCATGGTCCGAGGAGCTCTGAGAGGAGCTCGAGCGCTGCTCGCACGGTCTCTTACACCAGCCCGACTCCTCAGATGAAAATAATTTTATGGTTAACTACAGACCATCTGTTACCCTCTACTTCTCTAACGGAGCCCATGTTCTTTATGGTTTATTAATATTTATTTAGCCTGTTTAAAACCTAAGCATGTTGCAGCAGGCTTGTGATACATCTACAAAGATATTATCTCCCAGCTCGGCCGCTGCTGCTCCCAGGCACCCCCGGAGAGCCAAACGGGGTGTTTCCAGGGGTTTTTCCCTCTGAGCTGTCAGGCACCCGGTGCGGTGAAGCCCGAGGGCTGCACGGGAGCTGCCCTTGCACTGAAGCCTCTCACCCCACGCATCTTCCCAGGCATCGCATGGCAACACCGGTGACAACAGGGATCACGGCCCGTGAGGAATTCCCTGCCAGGCGACTGCACCACGCGGACATCCCACTGCCACCGCCGCTTCGCGGGTCCTTTGATGGGAAAGGGCCGGAGGGACCGGTTCGGTCTGTGTCCCCGGTGCAGCGAAGGCTTCAGCATCACCTCCGGCAGATGCTGCCACCCCCGCACCAGGCCAGCGCTGCCTCTCGAAGTGCCTCCTCTGGAGCCCCCGCGGTCCCGTGCCAGGGGCGCAGCTGGCGGAAGCCTGCCTGGCTGTAAACCACGAAGGCATCAGCTCCGCGCTGGCAGAGAGAGAAGGGCAAGCCTAACTGCCTAATCATCCTGAGGAGGATCCGGGAGGCTTCTCGCAGCGCGGCGCAGGCAGAAGCTGTGCGGTGGCAACGCCGGCGGGATAAATCACCCCGGTGCAGCTCCGTTCTGAGCCGAGCTCTGCTTTCCACCATCTATCCCCTTCCATTTTTAGGCGTCTACTCCCAATAAAAGCCCCAGGGGCCGGCAGGGCTGACCGGCCGCAGAGCCAGCCCCCTCCAGCCCGCAGCCCGGGGCTCCTCCGGAACGAGCATGACATCGCACTGGAAAAGTCGGGGATGGGGATGGAGATGAAAGAGAGGAGATTTACCGCGAGCTTTGATAAGCATTAACATGCTGCGAGTCTACTGCTCCTGATAAACGGCAGAGACGCCGGGCTGCAACACACCGAGCGCCTCTCAGGAGGCCAAAGAAAATAAAGTTTAGCATCAATTTTTAACTCTTGCTCTGCATTATTTAATAAGTGGTTTGAAACCTGCCTTGCATCACGAGAGTTTTTAAAATCGTTCCTGCACTAGAAGAAGAAAAAAAAAATTATTTTTTTTTTTTTTCAATTACAGAAACATCCCCCTCAGCTGTGCATGCTTCAAATATTGGTCTGTTGGAGGGTCCGCCCGGGGGGAGACGGAGCCACCGGTGCTCCCCACCGCCCTGCGAAGGGCTGAGCGAAGCGCCAGGGCCAGGTCGTTAGTATGAATTGGGATTAATTATGCATCCTCGTCAGTATTCTTCTGCCAAGCTGTGACAACGCAACCAAGAAACAGTCTCCAAATCGATCTCGTGATGTCACGTCGGGGTGTTTGGACTATTACTTTCCCAGCCCGACGGCACCCCTGCGACGCAGCGTGCCTCAGTTTCCCCTGCTTTATCTCCCTGGCTCTTCAGGGACCCCCAAAGGCTGCAGCTCATCGGCGCTGTGGCGGTTTGCAAAGCTTCCGAGTTGACACCAGAACAGGGCTTTTCTGGCAAATTGGCATCTTCCCACCGGGGTCAGTGTCACCGTTGTGCCCCCGAAAGGCGTGGGAGCCCGTGCCTTCCCTTCGCCAGACGCGACACCGGCTCCTCTCCAGCTCCTGCAAGGCAGAGGGTTTGATTTTTTCAAAGATTTCCAAGTATTTCCCAGTTGGAGTAAAACACACCTTTTACGTTTCAGTGGAGGTGTCAACCTGTTTGTGCTTTCCATCACACACTGCCCTTTTTAAGGGAAGCTTTATTAGACCACTCGATGGATTTTCCAGTTAAAATAATGGGTGTTTTACACCGTGGGCATCAATAAAAATGTAAATACAAACAGGAAAGGCAGCGGCAGCAATGGATTTTCAGGCTTTTGCTCCCCGGGCTGAACTGGCAGGTCCCCAGTTCCCCGTGAGGAATAATAACGAAGTGTCTAAGTGGGGCCGGCCAGCGCCGCAGCTGAGCCGTTGCCAAAGCTCCTCCAGGGCCGTGGGCACCCCTGGTTATTGCCGGGGAGCTGTGAGGGGGTGACGGCGCCCCGCACGGCAGCGCTTTGCCCCGGCGGGGACGGGCTCGGGTCCCTCCGTGCTCCCCGGCCCCGCTCACCCCGGCCCGGCGCGCCGCCCTGCCAGCGCCGCTCGCTCGGAAATTAATGGGCTGATTCACACGAGCGAGACGAGTGGCTTGCCGCTTCCAAATTTCCATAATGATCATGGCCCTAGAACGGAATAAATCGCTTGCTTTGGTGGGAATATTTATAAAATGATGGTTTTGAATCCCTGCACGACAATATTTAGTCTCATCGATGGCAGCGTTAGTGATGGGCGAAGCCAGCGAAGCCTCAGACGGAATATAACCCCTTCCAACACGACCGCGAGGACATCCCCGTCCTGATTTCATGTGCATCGGCGCAAATCCAAGTGGTGCCCAGTGGCAGGAGATGCTGTGAGGGGGGGGGGGGACGGGACGGGTGTGCTGACCAGCTCTCGGGCTGAAAATGAGCGGCAGGCGCCGGCCGCCCTCCCTCGGGCAGAGGAGCTCTTCATCCTTAGGAAGGAGCCGGTGAACGCCCCCCCGAAAGCAGCTTGTGAACGCATAATTCATATGTCACGCCAGCACGCGGCACTCACTCCTATGGACGCATCCTTCCCTACCTGGGCAAGTAAACTAATAGCGGGCTCTCTCGGGCGGCGGTGGCAGGAAGCACTATATGGTATTCTATACTTCCTCCTCCATTTAGATGGATTAATTGACCTTTAAAAATGAACCCGAAAAATAAATGACCTAATAAAATGAATTATCCTCTTCCACCCAGTGCTGGAAACCCACTGTAACTTGAGAGGAGACGAATGAAACATTGAAAGCATTGAAGAAATGACTAATGAAAGAAATAAACCTAATCAAGAATAATTGATTAGCCATTTGGAAGCACTGCAAAGCACAGGGGCGAAAGGTTCGGCCCAGCCTTGGGCCGGGGGGGGAGGGGGGCTGGCTGGGAGACCCTGAGCCGGGAGACCCTGCGCCATCTCAGCCCCCCCTCGGGCACCAGGGACCGCCCGGCAGCGCAGACCCCGGCGGGGAAGGGAAGGGAAGGGAAGGGAAGGGAAGGGAAGGGAAGGGAAGGGAAGGGAAGGGAAGGGAAGGGAAGGGAAGGGAAGGGAAGGGAAGGGAAGGGAAGGGAAGGGAAGGGAAGGGAAGGGAAGGGAAGGGAAGGGAAGGGAAGGGAAGGGAAGGGAAGGGAAGGGAAGGGAAGGGAAGGGAAGGGAAGGGAAGGGAAGGGAAGGGAAGGGAAGGGAAGGGAAGGGAAGGGAAGGGAAGGGAAGGGAAGGGAAGGGAAGGGAAGGGGATCTCGGCGATCTCAGCAGCTCAGGGCTTGGGTGGGCTCCCACTCAGAGCGAAGCCAACGCGTCGCAGAGCCTTCGCGCTGCCCTGCCTGGGGACTGTGCTCCCTCTGCTCCCTGCAGCCTCCCTGCTGGGGGTGTTCACCCCCCGGCAACAGTAATGGGACTGATGAGGTCTCTCCCTCAACGCGACCTCCCTGCTGGCTCACCCGGCTGAGCTGGGGAAGAGGAGTGTCTCCGCCGTCCTGCCTGCACCTGCATGGACACGAGAGATGCTCCTGCAGCCCCCTGCTCCCAAACTGCTGCATCCCAAACCGCTGCATCCCAACCCCCTGCATCCCAAACTGCTGCACCCAAATGCTGTATCCCAAACCACTGCATCCCAAACCGCTGCATCCCAAACCTCTGCATCCCAACCCCTGCATCCCAAACTGCTGCATCCCAACCCCTGCATCCCAAACCTCTGCATCCCAACCCCTGCATCCCAAACTGCTGCATCCCAAACCACTGCATCCCAAACCGCTGCAGGCTCACAGGGAGCCGGGGCTGGAGCCAGCCCGTGCTCCGGGCCAGGCAGGGAGGCCAGGGTGAGGGAGTCTCCAAGAGCTCTCGACCACGTGTGCCAGGACTCCTCCGAAACGCCAAGGCGAAGCCAGCGCACGCTTCCCCACCGCTGCCTCCCGCCCGGCTTCCCACCGGCGCTCAGGGTCCCACGTGTCTGCTGAAAGGCATCTTCCAGCCGGAGGGACCACAAAAATCCCATTTTGAGTTCCTCCTCGGGCACAGTAACGCCAGCCCCCGCCCTGTTAGTGCCCGGTGACTCGTTCAGCAAAGCACTGGAACAGTAGAGAGAACGAGCAAGACCAAAAACCAGCTGAACTTGCTGGTTTTCCCCCATTCCTGCCCCTCCAGCGGCTGGGAGGGAGGCGTGGGAGCCGCTGCCGAGCCCTGTGCGGAGCCCACGCGCTGCCAGTGTATTGCTCATGTCAAATTATCCTTCCTTGGACAAAATTAAGGGTTAAGGGAAAGCTTAACGAGACATCTGGAATTGCCGCCGCTTCTTTAATTGTAGTTTACAAGAATTTGGTAAATTGGACACGGAAAAGGAAGCCTCGCTACGCTGCAATTGTCTCCTCAGGCTGGAGCAATTTTGTGCTTCGTTTTTGGCAACCGTAGAGCCCTTATCTTGCTGAATAAAAAACATTCCTTAATTTTTACGAGCTCCTCGGTCAGACGGGTGGAGCGGAATGATTGCAGTATATCCTGCCCTCTCCTCCCGGCTTGGTGCGAGGGGATATTGTTCCCTGGGTGAGAAGTAAAGGTGGAAGTGTCTGCGCCGAATTTACAGCTCGCAATAAGCGGGGTTTTATCAACAGCCCTCCGACAAATTATTTTTATTGTCAGCCTCTTACCGCCCGGAGCTGCGGCCGTGAAAAAGCAATTCAGTGAAACGGTAATTGTGTCACCTATCGACTGGCCCCGGCGATGCCCCGGCGCAGCCGGAGAGGCCGGAGCTCCCCGCGAGTGGCGTCGGGGCAGCCCCAGCGCTGCCGCCCCGTTTTCCCCGCAGGGGGCTCCCCGCGGGCGCGGGGGGAAGAGCCGGGCAGGGGGGGCTGCAGGGCCCCAGGCAGGGCGGCGGGCAGAGCCACCCTCTGCGGCGCTCGGCTTTACCGGCACGCGCTGCGAGAGCGGACGGAGGCATATTTACATATTTATTAAACAGTTATTAGAAATTCTGCAAAAGAAAGTCATGCCGAAGCGCTCATTAATAATCCCGCGTCGGCTGCTGGATCTCAGGGCTGTGATGCAATTGTTTAAACGAGCTGACATGTTTTACAATACAAATAGGATGTACTCCTGCGATGATTCCATCCATAATTCTATATTAAAAAGTGTCACACGAAGCTTGCACTCGTTACTCAAACTCCGTTACTTCCATTTGTTTATTTGCTCTTCCAGCACAAAACAATTCAACTTCTACGGTTATTTTAAGCAAATTAGTTTTTTCTCCGAGTTTCATTTCCATTTTGCAGTACGTCCTTGCAGGAGCTGCTGGAGGCGTGGGCATTTTCAGCGAATCAATACATTCTGGTTGCACTGGGTTTTTTTAATGTCATTGTTGGCATTCGCAGCAATGGACGGGGCTGCGGTGGCCCGACCCGGCCCCGGCGTGACACAGCGCGGCTGAAAGCGGGGGGCACGGCAGCGGCCAAGCCGGGGGACCCGAGATGTGAGCCCCCGCTCCAGGCACAGCTCTGACCATCTCCGCAGCCTCATTTTCTCCTCTTCCTAATCCTAACGACTGCAAGATTAGCTAGAGGTGAAGAGAATATTAAAACTTTAATAAAGCCGTTAAGACTGACACCACCTCTGGGCTTTGATCTTGCCTGTGCATTACCTTTGATTATAATTTATATTTTTATAAAAAATTTGAGATCTGTAGTGGGCTGGGAGGAAAAAAATCAGGCTCTCGCGTAGTTATTGGCAGTCCCAGGACGGAGGTGCAGTGGCAGAAGTGAAACTGGCGCTGGTGGTGGGGATGGGGATGCAGCTGTGTCCATGCAGGGATGCTGCCAACAGAGTCAGCCTCCCCCGGGCCGCTCCGCTGCGGGGCTGCGAGCGGAGAAAAGGCTCCACGCTCCCACCAAAAGTGTCCACAAATCCCTGTAAGTCAACACTTTTCATCAATCAGGGCTTCTGCGGGAAGGTCCACGCTCTACGGACACAAGGTACATAAAGGGGGTCCAGGAGAGCTGGGGAGGGACTCTTCATCAGGGAGGGGAGCGATAGGATGAGGGGTGGCAGTTTTAAGCTGAAAGAGGGCAGATTTAGATGAGATAGTCAGAAGAAATTCTCTCCTGTGCGGGCGGTGAGCCCCCGGCGCAGGGTGCCCCGAGGAGCTGTGGCTGCCCCATCCCTGGAGGGGTTCAAGGCCGGGCTGGACGGGGCTGGGAGCAACCTGGGCTGGGGGGGGTGGCCCTGCCCGGGGCAGGGGGGGAGAGTGGATGATCTTCAAGGTCCCCTCCAACCCAAACCATCCTGTGATTCTATAAAAGCTCCCGAGCAGTGGCTAAGGAAGGGGGCAGAAAGCAACACCCACTGGCGGAGTGTTCCCCATAACTCAGGCCCTCAACTATTGATTTTTCTGCCGCCCGCTCGGCTGCGCCGGCACATGATGTATCTGGTTAATAAAAGCTAAGTGGGAGCTCACGTTCACCACGCGGAGCCCCGCCGTTGATATCCCTCGACACCCTCATCCCCCGCACCTCCGGGGTGACTCCCCCGACCACCTCCGTGTCGGCGGGGGCCGGCGAGAGCCGCGGCGGGGTGAGGGCCAGTCCCCAGCCCAGCTCCCTGCCCCGCACCGCTGCCCACCGGCTGCGTACGGAGGAATGAAAAGACACTTTACACTTATTTATAGGGGGAAGCAGCACCAGCAAAGGCTATTTTAGCCCCGAACGCCTCCTCTTTCTACCCACCCGAGCCACCAAAGAGTTTACATTTCTCTCCTCCTCCCTCCAGCCACCCCAAACCCCAGGTTTTGCGTCGAGAGGGAGGAAAGCACCCGTCTGCTCGAGCCGCTCTTCAAAGGAGCGTCCCGGGGGGGGGAGCAGCGGCAGCACGGGCAACAGCAGCAGGGAACACGGCGGCTCGGGCGGCGCGAGGGGGATTCGTTCGCAGGCGGAAGAAATCTGGAACAAGCTCCAAACTTTCAAGTGCAAATCCAAATGACAAATATATTGTGATAATTTTTTTTTTTTTTTTTTTAAACAATCATCGTCTTCTCAATTCGTCATTTGAGCTAATTGCTCGGAGAACACAGCTCCCTGAGAGCTCTGACAGGGACATCGCCGGGCTCATTCATTTCGAGGTGCACAAGTAACAACTCAGTTCTTGTGTCTTTTCTTTCTGGCAAAGACCAGGAGATTGGGCAGCCCCCACACAAGGAGAGCTGCAATTTATGCTAACGCCACGCATCTCCTCGTTAAAGAAGTGTAATAGGCAGAACGAAGGACAGCTGTGAGCCGCAGCTGAGAGGCTCTCAGGTAGGGGGTAGGGGCAGGTTTGGTGGGTAACTCCGCTAACGAAGAAGGAGATGAAAAGTCCCCTCTGATGGGGTTCCCTGGTGTCGCTCACCAGGGGCAGCGATTGCCTGAAGCCATTATCAGACATGAAGGTCCTCGGGCCCCGTTTGCCTCCCAGGAACTCAATCCCGTCCCTCCTGCGGCTCAGCACCGGTGCAGAAAAAGCCAAGGAGGAGATGGAGCACTTCTCCAGCAGGTCAGGAACGTGCTGGCAGGATTCGGGATGCAGCAGCTCTGATTACTTGAGATGCTGAACCATGCACTCAAATACCCTTCGCTAATTAATCTCCATATCCCCGTTTGTGCAGCCCCGCGATGTTCCGGGCCCATGATTAATCACGGCGCTGAGTTTCAGATTGCAATGAGTGCAAATTGAACAATAGCTCAAAACCAACACTGAGGTCATTGACTCGAGGTATTGAAGAAATGTCTGTCTGGCGCAATAAATCCTAATTTGGGTTTATTATGGCTTTATTAGGAGGGGGCCCTGCCAGTTGGGGTGGCACGGCTTGGCTGCCGCCTGCTTTGCCTGCCCGGGGCACCCCGGCAGCGGCAGCACCCCCGCGGCCTGCGGAGCGAGCGAGCGCCAAGGGATGCCGCTGTGCCGCGCGGGCGCAGCCTTCCTCGCGTGGCCTTAAGTGGCGGCTCCTCAGGTTTCACACAGAACCTCATCTTAAGATAACAGCTTGACGAGTGCACTTGGCGCTAACGAAATGAAAAACGTTTCTGTTAAGACAGAGGAACTGTTAAGACGGCTTTACATATTGAGCTGTTCCGTCGACTCCGAAGTGGACAAAATTTTCCACAGTGTTCTTATATGTATTTGTTCTTAGCCTTAAGAATATCATTGCGGGGATAATAATTCAATTTTGCCAGCCGGAGGGAAAGCAAACAGAAGAAGCCGTCCCGCTGTTTGCCTTGGGAAAGGAAGAGCCTCGCGGAGCCCGGAGGTGAGGCCGGCTCTGCCCCGAGAGCGGATCTTCTTAACCCAGAAACGGAGAGCTTAAATCACTGTGTTATCTAATCCTCGGGGGCAGCCAGGAGCGGGCAACTGGTTTGGGGGCACACAGCTCTCCCCGAGGGCTGCCCCGGCCGTCGGCCCCTTGCTGCGGCTCTTCTCTTTTACCGCCTTTGTGTGGAGGACTCGCACAACAGCCATTCTTTAGTTGCATTTTTTGCAGTCCCAGGTGAAATAGCTATTAATTGAGAAAAGTCACCTATGAACAAAGAGTCTCCTGGTGGGTCCCCAGTTACAGACCTGCGACTCAGCCTCAGCTCGCAGCAAAATCTTCTTAGGAGAAACAAATGCATTTTCTATCATTGGGTGAGTAATGCTTTAAGTCATACGCACAGTGACAAAGTCTAAATATAAACGGAATGAGGTTGTCCTCTAGGTAGGGCGCTGGTAGGAAACTCCTATTTGTTATGATGGAAACAACATTTTGATGCGAACTTCCCAGTGCTGTTGGTAATCCTTAATTGGGCGGTTTATCAACACAGGTAAAAATGCAGTTCCGTTCCCGGGATGCGACGCTTACCTCCAGCTCTCAGAACTGGGCTTATGTGTTTTCCAAATTGTTCTTCAGCTTTGAAAAACCTACCGTAGCCTGAACAACCGAAATGAAGGACTGCAGACCGACTGCTGCCTCCGTGCAGGATCCGAATCCCCGAGCAACAGCACCGGGACAGCTGGGGAGTAATAACACGGAGTAAGTGTTATAAATTACCCAAGAGCTCCTGCTTCTTTTTTTTCCCCCTTTTTCAGCAAAATGTGAATTTATGAACACAGCCTATGAATTATTATCCCAAAAAGGCACATTAAGTATTTTACAGCATATTTCATATAGTTTCTCATCTAACAAAAGGCAGACAGTCAGAAGAGCGTAAGAACAAACTGTTCTTCACTCGTAAAGCGTCACCGAAGATAATCGGCAGTTTCATTTACTGTGGAGCGTGTACGTGGACTTGGTATTTCCAGTCCTCTGCCTCGTCCCACCCGAGCCAGCCGCAGCCCCCCCTCCAGCCCCCTGCGCCGCGCTTCTGGGGGGACTGCTCCTTCCTCCCGAGCTTCTCCGGGGTGACAAAAATCGCTATTAAGTCCTACAACAGAGCCTAAAGCCCGTGTTTCTGCTTGACATTATGATATAGCTGGAAACGGCTCAAAATCCACCCTTTCAAAGTCCACAGGAGTAAGAGGATTAGGAGCAGTGCGAAATTAAATGCCAGTTCCTCCAGATGAGCGGAGGGGAACTCTGCTGGTGCCGCTCCCGGCCGAGGGCTCGATGCTGAGAGACGCTGGCTGAGAAAATGTCCTTCCTCAGACGCGGAGCCTGAGGCCATGCCCCGAATTGTCCCCTTCCCTCTCGCTCTTCGGTCCATCCCTCGGCCCTTCCCCGAGCCTGCCCGGGTTTCGCCCCTCCCTCTGGGCTTTGGCTGCCGGGCCAAGCTGCTCCTCTGGTACGAAGTGACGACGTTTGCCTAAAAACTTGAGGCTGAGAAATAAAATATAAACCGAATGTATCCATCTGCTATAAAACATGATTAACGCCTTGACCTGGAGAAGAGTTATGGCCACTTTGGGAACTCGTGGGGAGAGGAGGAACGTTGGGCAGATCGGTTGAGGCAAACAGTAATGAAGATTTATGGGGTCCGCCAGTGGCAAGAGTTTATTTAGGCTCCTACAAAGCGCTCCTGAGAGAGGGGTACGGACGTGTAACTCGACGGGATGGCAGAGAGGCGACCGGTCGCATCCCTCAGCCGAGCCTGGAAGCCAGAGCTGAACTGGCCACAATGAGAAATTAATGATGGCACAAGACTCCTCGGTAGCTTTTCCACCGGAAAGCCGCTCGCTTTGGGGTTCCTTGGCAAACCCTGCAGTACCGCAGAGCCCTTTCTGCCCCACGTCTGGAGCCCACACACCACACAGCCACGCACCGGGCTGCCTGCGACTGCCGGCGCTGGTGTCTCTTTGGGCACAGCTGGAACCTGCCTTCCGCAGGCGGCACCTGCAACGGAACGTGCGATTAGATCAGTGGCTGGAAGTGAAGTAAGAGAAGAGTCGGCTCTGCTGCGGATGTAGGAAAGGAAACAAATGTTTTCATATAAAGGAAGTTTACACTGCATATAAATCTGAATGCCAGAAGCTTAATATATGGTGGACAGAAGCTGTTCCATCATTCCGGGGCTGTTAAATTTTTTAATCAAACACTTTAGCTATTAAACTGCCTGGGGTTGGCAAAAGCTTGCTGTTGCTACAGGTTAAAGCCCATCACGGTCCAAACAAATACAAAATTAATTTCAGGTGCCAAAGGAACGGAGGAGCCAATATAACAGTAATATTTCCTGGGGGTTGGCTGCACGGCCGCTGTTCCCAGCCCACCTGACGGGAGGTGACCCCGGTTTTGGGGGGGGGGGGTTGGTTATCTGCCCAAAGCTACCCGGGGAGCACGTGGGAAACCTCCGCCAGGAGCTGGGCTCTCCCGCACTGCCTCCTCCCGCTGCCCCAGCACCGCCACGCGCCGGCCCGGTGCACCGGAGGGGGGATGCTGACCACGGCCGTGGCTCCCGTCCCGTTGCAGCCCAAGCAGTAAAGCTGGGAGGCTGCACAGGAGGAGGAAAGCCGCCGTCGCCGCTCCAGGGAGGAGCTGCTGTGGGGGACTGCTGCCTCCCGCGAGCGCCAGCCCTGCCCTCGGTCGCCACGTAGCCCGGCCGGGTGCCCTGCTAGCCCTCACCAAGGTCTGCCTTTGGAAGCGCGGCTCCCCGCGCAGCTCCGGCCTCCTGCAGAGTTGCCGGCAAGGCCGGTGCTACAGGAGAACCCGCGCCGAGCCCATCCATCACGGCAGCCCTGTCTCCAGCCGGAGGTCCTCCGGAGGCAGGCTCGTACATCACCGCTGAAGAGCTGCGAGCGGGAGGACTGACAGGCTGTGATGGAAAGAACCAACACAGAGGAAGCAGTGGGAGGAAAATATCTGCAGCCTGGCAGTTTAAAGCTGTTTTTAAGGATACAGAGAAAATTCGTGATGGGTGAGAAATGTAGAAGTTCACTTTGATTAAGTAGCCTGAAATACTGAGGCTCAGTGCGCTCCTTCGCTCTGGCAGCTGGGCTGATCGTTATCTCTTATGACATTGCCCATGTTTCCTGAGCTGAAAAGATGCTGGGAACAGATCTCCCACCCCGAGACGTGCCTGCCGAGCCTCTCCGCAGGGTAGCCAAGGCAGAAGCGAGCCCGTCATAGTCAGCGTCTTCTCTCCCAAAATAACCCGCAACCGATGCCGCAGACAAAGTTTCAGGGAAGGCGGCAGCAGGTAATTATGATTTCCCGCCTGCACCTCGGCTTCTTCCCTCACATACTTAAACCCTCGCAGGTTCTCCCTCGCACAGGACTGTAGCTTTGGATTTGCTCTTTATCCCTCTAAACACATAATCCACCCCGAACCCCGCTGGTCCCTCGCAGCTCATCCTGACGAGGCAGGACCGCGTGCGCCTAATAACGCATTCTTTTAAAAAAACATCTGATTTTATCATTTTATCTCTTCTAGTTGTTTTTTCCCTGCAATCTGGGGCGGGGGGGGGGAGGGGGGAATAAATGTAAAGCTGACAGCTTCTAAGCCTAAGGAGCTGTATCTCCACCAGCTCCCTGAATTCAGATGGCGTTTCTTCAGGTGTCAGCACAGCCGGAGGGGCGCGGGCAGAGCTGAGCTGCCGGGGCGCGCTGGCTCCCGCCGCCTGCCGTGTCCCCGTCGCCCGCTGTCCCCGTGGGCGCAGAGCCCGGCTGGATGCCCCGGCAGCTCCCGGCACCGCTCGCGAGGTGCCGCAGAGCGCCGGTGCTGCGGCCGGGGAGGTCACCGGCGGTGGCCGATGTCACTTGCTCAGGCAGCGGCAGGTAAAGCAGGAGCCCCGGCGCTGGCGCTCGCCCCACCGCAGTCAGCCGCGCGCAGCTCTCACCAGATCCCGGACATTTCTTTGCTCGCTGACCCTGAAATCTAAGTTGCTCTATGTCTTTTCACAAGAAAATCCCACAACGTTTTGTCCTGGATCTCCAAACTCTGAAATAAGTCTGGAAGAGATTAAACCTCATTTCGAGGTCCCCCGGGTGGAGGAATTGCTCTCTCTGCCCTGAAGTTTTCTGCGTACGTGCAGCTGTTAAGCTTGTAAGTCGTGATCCTGACAGCCCTGGCGCTTCCCCCGGCAATGTCAGGAAGCCCCGCGGGGTGCTGTCACCTCGCCGGTGGAGCCGAAATCAGCCACCAGCGCCTGCAGGCTCCACATCCCCCGCGGTGGGTGTCAGCCCCGGGGAGCCAGCGCAGCCCCCGGGACCCGGGCAGCACCCAGCGCTATGGGGGACCCTCCCCGGGACCCCCTCGTGCACGTGGACGTCCCCAGGCGAGGTGCGTCTCCCGGCTGCTGCCAGCCCCAACACCCCGCTCGGCGCTCCCGCCGCGCTGTGAAACACCCGCTACAACGGCAGATGGAAAATGGGAATTCTCCCCCCCCCCCGGGCGAGCCCCACTCCAGCCTTTTGCTGTTTAGCGCGTGCGGCGCAGGGAATATGTGTTGCATCGGAAATAGGCAGGGCTTTAGAAACGGTTTGCCTTTCAGCACGGGAGAATTGTGCCTTAATTGTGTCCCAAAAAAGCCCGAGGCTCCCAGCACTGAAGAAACCCAGCATCTAATAATAATTCCCCAGTGCCCCTTTTTACTGATCATGTCTTGAAGCGCGTGGAGAAAAACAATTCAAGGAAGAAGAAAACCAAGAGGGTTGTCAGAAAAAAACTAAGCAAGTGGTAAGTGATTTGTAGAAACGCCGGGCGGGTGGGGGATGGGGGGAAGGTGGGACCCGCAGCGTCGCAGGGCGCCATCGCCGGGGCGGCAGCAGCGGTGAGGACCAGATGCGCAGCGAGATAACCGGGGGGGACGGCAGCCCGGGCGCCGCAGGGTGGCCGCCCCCTTCTCTTGGCCACCTCTCTTCTTGCCCTTTCCCTGCCCTGACAACCCGGGGACGGATTCGGCTGCAGCTATTTCTGCTCCTGCCGAGAACCCGGGTGATGCCGGCTGCCCATGGATGTCGTGGGTGCAGGACGTGTTGCAGGAGCCCCTGAGCGGAGCCGGTGGCCGCAGGCGCATCCCCGGAGCTGGAGCAGCCATCAGGCTTCAGGTTCACGCATCTCCTTTGGCGCTCAGCAGCCGCAGCACCAGAAGGGACAATGCCCTCAGCTCTGAGCTGTGTATGTTTTGTGGGGTGGAGAAACCGCGAAGGTTCAGAACAACGTGAGCTGGTTTCACTGCCGCACGCGTGGCACAGGCTGCTGTGAAAGCTGCCTGGGCGGCCGCGGAGCCGACGCAAAGCCATGTCTGCTGGCCAGCCGCCCACCCAGCCGCTCGCCCGCCGCGAGCCGAGGGGCTGAACCCAGCCACGTCCCTGCTTCCACCCATCCCGGGGGAGCCGTGCCCTGGCACAGAAATCACGCCAGCAAGGGGGAGGTGACCCGCTCCACCGTGCCACGTGGCGAGGGACCCGCGCACCGCCTCGCGCCCGTAACTCATGGCGTAGGAAAACAGGGGGGTGCTTAATTAGTGCGCGTGCAAGGAGAGCGATGTGATTTCTGCTTATCGGAGATCTCTGGCTGGAGCTAAAATTATATACATGGCTTTAGGGACAGTGGGAATATTTTTTCTTTTAAATAACAGCACCTACATTTTTAATTTAGGTAGCACAATAACCATAAACCCTACAAAGCAATACTTCATTTTAATAATTCATCTCCTCAAGTTTTACTGTGATTGATCAAAGATATTAAATTTAATAAGAGAATTTATCAAGGTTATCTGATGTCAGAATGAAAGAGAGCCTGGCTTTTTTCACTGGCTGGGGGATGCGGTGTGTTTGTGTGTGTCCACGTCGTACACCGGGGAACCAAACGCACGTGGTAGAGGCAAAACGGAGGCCACGCTGCCGCAGCCCCCCGGGACCGGGGCAGGAGGGACCATCGGGGATGTGCTCCAGCTCCGGCCTCGCGCCCAGCTCCCGGCGGAGGGGGCTGCGCCGTCTCCCCTCCAGCTGCAGGCTCCAGCCCTGGCGGTGTGTTTGCGGCGAGGCCCAACCCCTGCGCGGTGCCATGGGCTGCCACGCGGCCGGCACACCTCCTGGCGGCACGGGCAGCCCCGGCGTCCCCCGAGGGTCGCTCCCTGCTGCCAGGGACCTGCTGGCGGGACGGGCAAATCCGTACAGGCACGGACCCTGGGAAAGGGCTGGGGGTGGCAGGGATGCTGCCGGAGGCGAGGAGCAGTTGAGGGCAGTGAGGAGCGGTCGCAGGAGCTCGCCCAGGGCAGGGCGAGCGGGTTGCGAGCTGCCGGTGAGCCCGAGCGCTCCCCCAGCGCGCGGCGTTTGACAGCAACGAGAGGAGGGAGCAGAAAGCGGCATCTCTAATTGATGTTTCTAAGCACTCGCATTGACACCAGGAATTTAGCATACATCACCTAACACTGGCGGTGATTAAAATCATTTTGACTTCAATGCTGTAGGTGTAACTCAATTACGGAAGGGAAAACCCGCTACTTTAATGCAGTTATCAATCTGAATTAAATTGAGCATTTTTAATAATGTAGCTCGTTCCGGGAGGCTTTCCATGCCAGCTTCGGCATCTTTATCCTTTTCACACTTTTAAAAATGACCCGAAAGGAAGAAATAAGCCATGAAAGCCCGGTCGGTTGCAGCGGACGCAGCAGAGCGTGTGTTTGCATGCACACAACGCTGCTCTCGCCCCCGGCCCCGGGCGGGAGGGGATGTGCTGGGCGATGCTGCATTCGCCCGCCTGCGCCAGCCCGGGGGGGACGCGTGTCCCCGGGGACCCTCACGCCGGGCAGAGCGGCTCCCCGCCATGCTCCCGCAGGGGGGGCGCTACATCCAGCCCTGACGGGGAATTATTCTGCTCGTGAAGAGGCCAAATTGCATTTTTATATTTCTTGTTAATGTTTCATTCTCCCCTGGAGCTGAAGGATAAGCTCCGCTTATGAAAGAGGTTGAATATCCATCAAGAAGTTGTTCAGACAGGTCAAGTGGAAACTGATGTATTCAAATAATAACTGTAAAAAAAACGTCCATTATCTATAAATTAAAGCCATGAGGAGCGGGTAAGTGCGCGGCACGAAGGACTGCAGTCTGAGGTCCTTGGTTTGTGTGCGCCCCTGCAGCCCTCGCCGTTTCGGCAGGACCACCCTGGCAGGAGGAGCCTTTTCTTGATACCGAGCGAAACAGCAGGGATGCTCCCAGCACCGCCCAGCCGGGCGCCCCGGCAGCCCTTGGGCCCTGCGCTGTGCCGACTTTCACCGCCTCTCCCACCCATCCCATGGGCAGACCCGGGGAGTCCCGTTTGGTTGGGGAACGTGGGGGTCCCAACCTCCCCCGAGGTCCAGGCGACGCCGGGGTTTTCTTCTAAAATGCTTTACGCAGCTTAAAAAACAAACCCTGAACGAACAATAACGATTTGATGAGAGGCAGTGACACAGCCGGTGAGAGGGGAAACTGCTCTGCGTGTGTCACGAAGAGGAGGAGGAGCAGCCTTCCTCCGCCTGGGAGGACGAGCTGAGCAAGCTCTGACCCGCCGACGGGAGAGGGAGTCAAACGGAGAGGGAAACCGCTGGACCGACGACCCTTTGGATGGACACAACTCGTCTCATTGCTCTGCTCGGGAGCAATTCTGCTTTGGAAAACCACGTCTCGCCCAGCTTCCAGCCCGGAAGAAAAAAAAAAAAAAAGAAAAGAGACCCTTAATTTGCATAGCTACAATATTGAATTGCCATTACGCTGCTGAATAGATAAAGGATGCAGTTTCTGGAAATTCCCATAGATCAACAATCACCATAAACCGCCTCATTATTGTCGATGTGGTTTATGACAGGGGGCTATTAACACGAAATGGAATCAATAATGAGACAACGCGCAGGGAATACGCTTGTGCGATGGAAACGCCGCCGCGGCAAGGTGGTTCACACGGCCGGCGCAGCGCGGTGCGGCGGCACGGCATGCACGCTCTGCGTGGCGACGGCAGCCCCGCACCTGCGCCCGATGCCCTTCAGGCACTACGAGAACCGCAGACGGCACTGCTGGAAAGCGTTAGGGGACACCGGGCTCCAGGCAAAGCTGCGGGAAGGGCTATTTGGAGGCAAACCCCATCACCCTTCCCCGGCCTTGCCCGCTGGCCGAGTGTTGCCCCAAGGCTTCCGAAATGCGGGAGCCCTTTGCCCAGCGGTGGAGGAAGCACCAGCGGGATGGCCAGGCAGCAACCCCCCCCTCCCCCCCCCCCCAGCCTTTCCCCTTGGGCAAACCTGCCCGTTTCCAGCCCGGCTCCATCCTCAGCGCTGCCCCCAGCAAACGCCCCGGCGCCCGGGACGTTTTCCAAGGAAGGAGCTCCGCTGGCCAGCGAGGAGGAATCATTCCTTTCAAAGACTAAAGTACATTTTGCTAATCGGGATTACAAAGAGCAGGGGAAAAAAAAAAAAAAAAAAGCAGCCAGCAAAACCTCCGTCCTCTAAATGCTAAATTTGCCCTTGGATACAAAGAACAAATTGATAATTATTGTTCTAATTTTTTTCCCTGAAGGTCTGGCTAGATAATTAAATGTGTAAGCTTTCTAGAGATTGAATACCTCAGTTTATAATTTGTTGCTTCCCGAAGCGCGTTGTCCTGTTGCTCGCTGCCTGCTCCCACCACCACTCCATCGGCGCCGCTCTCTCCCCACGTGCGCCGGGTGCTGCCAAAGGGGTCTCAGGGAGCCCCACCTTAATTTGTTCTGTGTTATAACAAGTAAATAAACATGTCAGACGGTGATCCGGAGTGTGTGGAGATGAGGGGGTGAATACAAAACCCAGCGGCGCGGCGTGCTGCCGCAGCGTCGGAGCGGAGCTGCGGCCGGGGCCGGGCTGGGACGCTGCTGTAGTGCCGCGGCGGAGGGAATGGTGTCAACGACAGCCAGCGCTCCCGTTGGATTCTTTAAAAACCTCGCCTTGCCGGATGGCAGCTGGTCAGTCCTTTCCCAACCTGCCCCCGCTGAGCCCGGGGTGGGAAACCGGGCGCCGCAAACCCGAACAGCGCGGCGCCTCGGCATCCCGCGGGGGAAACGCCATCTCGGGATGCTCGGGATGCATCGTTGGGACACGCAGCTCCCTCTCCAGCGCTCTTCTTACGCTGGCAGAAAGGAAGCACTGCTGAAAGCCTGTTTGCTTTTCATGTTGAAACAGAAGCCCCAAAGCGTGAAGCACAACTTGCTTCAAAACCAGGAACATAAACGCCGGCATCGCAAGCCGCACGCTTGCAGAGGGGACGGCCCCATAAATCTCCAGGCTTAGACCTTAAAACCTGATCAGGGATATTAAAAGGAAGTACGTTTGAAAGATATGCAGAGCCCGATATTATTTAAAGCCTCATAAGTCAGTAATAACGCTTTAAAAGCCGCTCTAGCTCTTGCCAGGAGCCAGGGAGGGGCGGTTTGGTGCCGGGAGCGGCGGAGCCACCTCTGGCGTGCTGTGCCCGGGGTACGGTCGGGAAGCAGAGACGGTCGTCAGTGGTGGGTCGCACCGCGGCGGGGAAGGCAGAGACCTCCGAGGAACCACAGGCAGCTCCAGCGGCTGCCCGGGAAGGGCTGCCCTCGCGCCGGTCGGGGGCGCCGGGTGGTGTGTCCCGTCCCCCCGGCACACGGCGGGCACGCTCCGCCATCGAATGCGCCCTGCAGTGGTGGCACTGCAATGTGCTTTAGGAGCGGCGTGAGCAGTAAGCCAGGATTCGCCTGCTCCCTGTGCTGGCTTGCCCTTCCTCGCAGGGGCCATTCAAAGCCAATTAGCCGTGGTTTTAGTTTCTCCTGCCTGTTCCCATCTGCTGCACCGGAAAAGAAGAATGGGCAAAATCCAGGGGAAGTGCCTGCAGGGTCCAGAGGTGCAGCACTTTCGATGCCGGAGCGGAGGATGGGATGCAGGAGTGGAGGATGGGATGCGGGAGCGCAGGACGGGATGTGGAAGTGCAGGATGGGATGCAGGAGTGGAGGATGGGATGCGGGAGCGCTGTGTGCGGGAGGGGACGGCTGGCTTAGTCCAGCGGAGAGGGACTCTGGGCTATAATTGCCCAGGCAGCTCATGAGCAAGATTACGGGTTTGTCAGTCACATTTCTAAAGCAGGGAAGCAACACAGTTATTTAGTGCTCATCCTCTGAGCTTTGCCAGTTGAAATAACAGTGGTGATTCCACCGTGAACCTCGCAGCAAACAAGCTGGTGAAGCAAGAAGTTACCGCGCCGGCTGCCCGCAGCTGCCGGCTGCAGGGCTCGTGCCGCAGCAGCAGCATCGCCCGCTGCCCGGGTGGGATGCAGCTGTGTGCCACCGGCGAGAAAGGCTTCTTCAGCCGTGCAAAATAACAGTGTGTGCTTGTCGGCATTGTCCGGGCACACAGACCCCTTTGGCTCCACCGAAAACCTATGGATTTCCCCACAGCCGGAGCAGCAGAGGTTACTCAGCTTCACACCCTCGTAAAGACGCGCTGAGTCTCAGCCTCCATCCCTTCCCCCCTGCGACATCTAGCCAGCGCCCGCAGGGAGGAGAAACCTGCAGGAGGGTACCGACAGTGAGATGCAGAATATGTACACAGATCCCGATTCCCGGGCTGGCGAGGGCAAAGTTTCCAGAGGTACTTTGGGTTCTGCCTCACTAATCCCCCCACCTCGGCAGCCTTGGCCCCAGGCAGCGGGGTGCTGCTTCGAGACACCCAGAAGACGGCCGTGCCCTCCCGGCAGAGACGCGCCTGGCCCGGTTTGCACGCTGGCTGTCGCCGTGCCCTTCTGCTGAGCCGCGGCTTCACAGGGACACTCCGCTTCTCCTCTGCGCTTCTGAGTGCTGCTACTGCCGGACCCATCACTGCCGTGCCCGAGCGGCGGCCGGAGCGACTCGGCTATTTATAGCCTGGAAAGGATGTCGAGAGCCTCAGAGACGAGGGACATCGGCTGGGGATGAAAGCAATACAAGTGCATTATCTGGCCTCCCTGACAGCCAAAGTACATCTTCCCTCTTCGTGACTAAGAGCAGTAATTCCTCGCGCCGCTGCGGGAGCATCGCGCTCCTCCTGCCCACGGCGCCTGCGGGTGCTGCTCCGCCGGGCGAAGACCGGCGCCCGCGGTGCAGGATGCGGCACAGAGCCCGCCTGGCGGCTGTCAGGATCCTCACCGCCGCGACTCGCTCGTCACAACGTGGGCTGGAGATGGGAGATCTGTTTTTCCTGGTTAATAAGGTTTATTTTTGTTCCGAATGAATAATACATGATTAGTGTCAAAATAAATTACAGTCCTTCCATTATAAACCACTTTGCTGCTCTGTATCTTCTCCTCTCCCTGTCTTTCTGCTTCTTTCAACTATCTTTCTTTCTCTTTGGCTTCTTCTCCCTCTTTAAAGCTCCTTCTTCCCCTTGTCACCGTCACACCATTCATTTTTGCAGCAGCAGAACAGAATATAAATCCGACGCCTTAGGGCTCGGCGAAGTTAAGAGCATGTTGCGTTAGGAAGCGCACTGATTGGTCTGAATTATGTAAGAGCCAACCAAAGCGGCTGGGAATTCACTCATTTGATATAAACAATAATAATACCAAAATCTAGATGCCTGCGTTTCTCAGCCGCGCTGGGTTCCCGGGTTACGGCGGGGAGGGGGGCTGGGTGCCCGCTCGCGCCCGCAGCCCACCCGAGTGCTGGTTCCCCCCGTGGGTGGGCAGTTCGGGCTCACACGTAGCTGTGACGGCGTCTTTGACGCGTGCCCCAGCTCTGCCCTTTGTCCACTGCTGCCGCTCGCGTCCCTGCCGCGCGTCACGCTGCCGGGGGTGCAGAAAACCTGTCGGGAGTGGGGACCCCCCGGCTTCCCAGCGGCGGCTCAGCCACGGCGCGGGCAGCGAGGGACACGGCGCTGCCCCGGCGGGAGGGCACCCACCTTCCAATGACGGCTGCTCGCAGCGCGCCCATCGCCGCCCGACGGTGAGAAGGTCCCCCATGGCATTTCGGCTGCTTGTGCCAACAGCATCCCCCTGCCCGGGCACCGGGACCAGCGGGGCAGGAGGGAGGTCCCCCGGCAGAGCCAGGGCACGGCAGGCTTCAACCGGAGCCTGACCGCTCCGCTCCGACGGCAGAACGGCCGGCTCCCGAATGCATAATTGAACAGAGGATATTGCATTTCAGACTCCTTCCTACGACGCCCGGAGAAGGTGACTCAGGTGAAGTGCTGCAGGCTTTGAGATTGGGTTGCTGCGTTGCTTTCTATCGCTAAAGAGCAAAACGGCTGTATTTCTCTTTATTCCATCATTAGAAAAAGAAGCGGCTTCATAAAATATTTATATTTCTAAAAATAATTGATTTCTTTTTAAGACCCTTGAAGTGGGACCTTCTGAGGGTGTAAGCATTGCCCGGGTCACATTCCAAAGAGTAAAAACCGTAATGAAACAGGCAGTACCAGCCACTTCAGAGGGAAGACCGATGGCTTTATTTAATTACTTTACACAATACGGACTTTGCTTCTCGGCCTCAAACAATGAGAAATCCTCTGAATCTCCACCAGAACACAAGGCTCGAGGCAGCTGCGGTTCCTGCTGGAGCTGCTGAGGCTCACGGGGCTTTGGTGGCTCTTGGAGGGTGGCAATTGGGGAAGGGCAGCTCAGGAATTTGGGGGGACCGGCTGGGGGGAGCACTGAGGGGAGCACCCAGGTGGTACCTGTCGAACCTTTCTTTGCAAAGCAAACAGGCAGAGCCCCCCACGGCAGCCGAGGACGGTGGCTGAGGAAGGCGGCACCTCCCGGCTCCCCCCAGCCCCTGCCAACATCCCCCCGGCCGTGCCGGTGGCGGAGCGGGGCCGGGAGGCGAAAGGTAGGAAAATGCCCGCGGTGCAATGGAGCAAAGAGAAACAGCGGTGCGCCCCGATACCCGGAATCGTTCCGAGCAGGTGGGGCGGCTCTGCGGGTACGCGGCCTGACGCCGCCTCTGAACGCCCAGCGGAGGGGACGGGCGCGGGGCCGCGCGGCTGCACGCACCCGCGGGGGGAGCGGGGCTCCGCCGCCCCCATAACGCAGCTGACCTACAGCACCAGAGAAAGCTCTGGCAAAAGGAGAAGACGATTCCCTTTAGGGAAGGTTTCTTCAAGTTTCCCCAACTTTACGGCACGGCTGGCGCACGGCCAGCGCACGGCCAGGCAGTGCCTGCAGCCTCCGGGAGAGCAGCACCACCACAAACACCCGCAGGCAAATAATCCCCGTGAAGGGCTCGCGAGGGCGGGCAGGCTGCCTTCGCCTCACCTCGGTTTTTAAGAAACGCCAGGTCAGGTTTTTACCTGGTTTTTACCTGGTTTTTAAGAAACGGCCCAGGTCAGCGGGGAGGAAGAGCTGCCCCGGTGCTCCACGCTCCTTCCTCTGGCTAAGCGGCGATGGAAAACCGCGGGATGCGTTCATCCCGCCCAGCTAAAACTGCACGGGAGGAGGCTCGGCGGGGCTGAGCCGCCCGGCTCCGCTCTCCATCATCTTACTACGAACTTCCCATGAACAACGCCTTTTCACCCAAAAGTTTTCTAAGCAGACACTCGGTCGCGCACCAGGGTAGCTGCCCTTGTTCTTTTGTACGCCATAAAATAAGGCGTGCGGTGACCTTTCCTGAAAGAGAAAGACGATCCTGGTTTGATAAATTCCAGGGAAGAACGCGCATCTCATTCAGGTTTATTACCCTTGTCGTAAGGTTACAGAAATGCTGTTTCAGATTATTGCACTTAACCCGCCGCCAGCCCCCGCAGTAAATTGGCGGCCGCTGCCCGCACCTTTACTCTGAGCTCCCGGCACCCACAGCCGCGGCTGGAAGCCACGGTGGAGGAATGCGCTACTGGTTTAACCTCACGTGCAATTTATTCCAGTAAATCTCCTTCAGGGCGGGAGTATATCACAGCCGTCTGGTTTACGGGCACGATGTCTCTGCCTTCACCAGGCACAAACCCGGCCAGGGAAATATCTCCTGGGTTGGTTTGTGCCAACCGCTGAGTCATTTAAATGGTGGGATTTATACGGGCAGGAACAAATTGGACACCTGCGCTGAGAAAGCTGAGTTAAAGCCAAAATAAAAATCAGCCCCCAATTGTTCGGAGATGGCTCCGCTATTATGCATCAAGGGCATTGTCTTCCACGAGACAATTCGTTTTCTGGGCTCGTCCTCAAGATGCCACGGGAGAAAAGCAGCATCGTCTTTCTCCAATTCCTGTCAATTGTTCACGATGACGGCGTGTACATAAAAATCATAAATTCCAGCGTGTTTCAGCTTTGCTGTTTAATAATCAGCCCTTAACAATGCGGTAAGGGATAAAGGGGTAAAACACGGCTGTTATCTAACCCGAAGCGCTTGCTGCCATGGACTACGGCGGCAGAGGGTTCTGCGGCTGCAGACACAGCTTTTCGCCGGCTTTGGGACGGCGGCAGCGCGGAGCCCCGGCCACCGGCTGGAGGGCGCAGAGCCTTCCCTCCCGCGCCCGGGCATGGCAGCGCACCGGGCGCCACCGCCGCCTCCGCCGGAGTAGTTTTACACATAGTGCCATGTCCGGGCGATGCACAAAGGACTCGTCTGCCGCAACGCTGCCGCAGCAGAACTGGAACCGAAAACTGAGTTATGCGGGACCATGGCACTACGGATTCCGACCTCCTCTGCCTGGGCTGCTCCGCGCGGCTCGGCGGAGAGACGCTAAGGACAGAGCCCGGCTCACAAGAAATAAAACACGAGCGCAAAGAGCCGAGGCTGCGGGCGTTGATTTCCCAGCAGGGACGGTGTGAGCAGGCTGGAGGGTCCCGCCTGGGGCAGGGGGTGACGGTGCCGTGGGGACACGGGGTCTCTGGGGTCTGGTGCTTCCGACCCACTACGGCTTCCCCCAGCTGCGCACCCCACGCTCGGGATCCCCGCTTCCCTTTCAGTCCTACTTCAAAGCGGCGGTAACGACTTAAAAGTAAGTAAAGGGAGCAGCCAACAAAGACACGAGGGCTCGTTTGATCTTCCTCTGAAAGGAGATTAGGAATCAATTCATAATAGAAAAGGTGTAAGTGACGGCGCTGGAAGGAAAAGCCAGCAAAGAGCCGGGACCAGCCGCCCGGGGGGGCGGTCGCGCTCCCAGGATGCGCTCGGCACTTCGCGGGCAGCGGCCGAGTGGGCAGCGCAGCGGGAGCACCCCCAGCCCGGCCCCCCCCGGCACACAGCCTCTCCGGCCACGCGCCCCCACCGTGCCGCGGGGCTCCGCAGCGGGGAGGATGGGGCGAATTGAGCGTCACTGCGAGGTGTCCGAATCCTCTCGCGGGGACGGGGACGGGGATCCCTGCAGAGACACAGGCAGTGCCACCCACACCCCCGCCCGCCCATGCCGCAGCTCCAGGGGCTGTTCGGGGTGGCCAGAGCCAACCGGGACGGCTGGGAGTTGCCAGCCCTGGTCCCGGCTCCTCATCCCTACAACGGGTCTTCAAAAGACCGAGATCCACCGGTGAGTGTGTGGCTGTGGTGGCACACGAGTTCGATTTCCCTCTTTCCCCCCCAAACTGCATTCGCAGGCAGGGAAATCCATGGGCTGGGGTGGTGGCCGTGCCCGCCGGCAGGCGTGCCCGCGCCGCGGATGCCTTCCCGAAGCTGCTCCAGGAGGAGTCGTGTCTGTGTGGAGGAGGAGGAGGAGGGTAAAGCTGATTCTCGCTCGCGCAGGGCGCGCTGCGGGCACGGGGCTGGCAGGGACGCGGTGTCGTTACCCCCGGCCGTCCTGGGGGCACCTTCCCCTCGAGAGCTTCTCGCCGTCTCCACCAGGCACAAGCCTCGAGTGCTGCCTGGGGTTATGCTTTTTAGTGCCAGGATTTAGAAGAATAAAATCTAAAACCTGGCATCAGGCATGAAGCGGAGCTGCCGCCTCCATCAATAATGGCACATTTCGGTAGCTGAATTGAATACGACCCGTCTTATGCAGCAGGTCAGCAAACAAATTGAGGGATTAATTGCTGCTGTCAATACATATCTCAGCAGCATCCAAACATTTACCAACGTGCGTTAGCGCGGCAGCGGCAGTGCCGGAGCTGGCGCGCACAGGCCTGGCACCGGCGGCTGGTCCCGCGGCACCTCGCGCCCAGCGGCGTTAGGGACGTGGTGTGGGTCGATCCGCCTCGCTGCCAGCTCGATGCTCTGCACGGTGACTCCAGCTTCTGCCAGAGCCAGCCGGTGTTGAGCCATGGCGTCCCCAAGCTGGTTTTGGCGCCGGACGGTGCTCACCGCTCGCTGCGTGCCCAGCGGCCCCGCGGCACGTCCCAGCTCTGTGCCCGCAGCACGGCGGTGGCTGTCCCGGTGTCACCCTGCCAATAACGGCGCTTTCGGAAGGGGGCTGTGACAATGCCAGCACGCTGCTTCTCCCGCTCTCCTCTGCTGGCAAACCCTGCCAGCGGCCTCAGCCGCCGCGTAAGAAGCAGTAAAAGACCAAAACGGTCTCAGCTGCGTGCTCTGAGCCGAGCCGCGGGCTGGGGCACAGGGGGAGCGCGCAAAGGGAGCCGGGGGCCGCCGGGGGCTGGAGCTGGCAGAGCCGCCGCGCAGGGCGGTGGTTTGCTCAGCGCAGAAGGACGGGCTCAGCGCCACGGGCAGCCCGGCAAAGGGACCGTCCCCGCCGCCACCAGCCATCCTCAGCGGGGAGAACGGGAGCAGCGAGCCCGGAGATGGGGCGGCAGCCCGGAGAGGGGCTGCTGGTTCCACGGGAGCGGGCGCGCCGACGGCTTCGCTTCGTTATTTTAATTCCGCAGCTTAGATTGTACCACTAATAGAGCAAAACATTATTGAACTGGAAATGCCGTTTAATTATTTTTTAAAAAATAGAAAATAGACTCTGGGAGGTCAGTAAATGGAAATACCAGTGAACACAGACGGCGTTGCGAGTCTACGGCAACAACTGCGTCCCCCGTTCTCAGGGCAAGTCAGCTGTGACTTGATGTAGCCACGAGGCTGCAAATTATTCATGTCCTCTGATGACCATCGTCAAGAAATCATAAGGCCTTCCACTCCTGAAAGAGCTTCTAGACAGATATAATGACCTATTTATATTCATGCATTCATCGCAGAGATTATTAATTAATATGTCTTATTGGTTTTGTTAAAATCGTCTGTGCTAATTTTAGGGGGGATTTTAGCAATATCGTTGCATTAAGTGCAAATAACCTGGAACTAAGGGATTGTTTTTGTGAATGTGGATATTAATGCCTCTCCTGGAAACGCTCCGCGGCGGGGGGAGGGAAAGCATTAACGGTCCCATTACGCTGTGTTACACAAATGGCATGTTTCGCTCATGGAGGGGATTTAATGGCTTGGTGCAATAACAGTCTAAAAGCTGGCAAGGGTAAGATAATGGACTGTAAAAAATATATGTTTATTGACACTTTCCCTCATTGTTTGGATTTCTGCAGGGCTGAATGTCCTCGGCACGCTGCGCGGCACTGTGTGGGAAGGGGCCTGTGCAGGATGAGACCCTCCTCTGACGGCCGGGGCGGGAGGGAGGGGGGCATGGGGGACATGGGGGGCACACGGCTGCGCTTGCTGGCCCCGATCTGGCTGGGAAGCGGCATCAAAGTCCCCCACGTAGCGTTGAGTGATGGGACACGCTCCCCCCCAGCCTGAATGCCAGACGTATGCGCCCCACGAGCCGGGGGGCACAGCTCAGCGCCCTGCGCCAGCGCATGGTGCCGGAGGGATGCTCGCTGTCTCCCACAGGAGGGGCAGGTCCCGATCCTGCTTTCCGCGCCCCCACTGTGCCCGGAGAGGCGAGCGGCAGCCCCAGCCCCGCCGGCAGCCGAAAGCTGTCCCTTCTGCGCCTGCCCGCGAGCCCCGGCTGACGCCGAGGAGAGGCAGTCCTCAGAAATATGTCAAATTAGTGTTCCAGCACAATGCACAGGCTTTAAATATAAACTCCGTGAAGAGAGGCTGACATCGCTGCCTGTCTCCAGGTCCTCAGAGTCATTTGATCATCTCCCTAACAAAACACTGAACCCTCCCGAAGACACACCGCTGCAGGCTAAGAAATAAAATCCCCACTGAAGATGCCACAATCTGGAATTATATCATCTCTCGTTACACGGTGAGGTGGCACGGTTTGGCCCCTGAAGCCTAAGATGCATTTTTCAGACGGATTCAGAATGCATTGTTATTTTAAAGTATTCACGCCACGGGGGTGCGGGGCTCCGTTCCCAGGGCCAGCCGCTCTCCCGGGCGCCGGGAGCGGGGACAGGCAATAACAGCGCCGGACTTCGCCCGCACGTGCCGCCCGGGTGCTGCCCACGCCTTTGGAAGCGTTGTAAAAGCGCTGGAGCGGGCAGCGTTGCCGGGCTGACTTTCTAACCCGGCCCAGGGGGTCTTACACCACTGAGATCCAACAGCAGACATGGGCTTGTTTGTCTTCAGCTTCTAAACCGGGGTTATAAAGGAAAAAAATATGTCTTCTTCTCCGAGCAGTAGCAGCTGGGCAAGAAAATGCTCTTCCAGCCCTTGGCTGGCCGTACCGGCGCCGGTCCCCGGGATGCACGGGGTGCAGGAGGGCACCGCTGGCAGCCGTAGCGGAGCGTCAGAGCCACCCGCAGCTGTGCGGTGTTAAACCAAACCGAGGGGTGGGAGACGTCTGCGGAGACCTGCGGCAGTTAGTGATACAGCCCTTGTGATAATTGTTCTGCTTGGAATCTCATGCACTGGTAATTATTACTCTCCTAATCCCATTATTCACTATTGTGATAGGTAGCTTCACCTCTCCCTATTTCTCTCTCTCATACAAACCTCTTATTAGCATTCCCTGCAATGAAATTATTCCCCATCCTACAGCTGAAACAAGCCAAGAGCAGGCTGGTGCACAAGATCATCATGTTACAGACACCTTTCTGCGGCTCTTGTCATCCACACTTGCTATGACACCAAAAGCGGTGTCACGGGAGGGCGGTGCGGGGCCGCGGTGCAGCTTCCCGACGAGGCACCGGGGACGTGTCCTTTCCCGGGGGGAGCACGGCAGGGACCCAGCAGCGCTCCCCCCGCCGCCTGCTGCCCCTGCGGCTGTCACACAGATCTCCGCTCCGGACCACACGAAGCTGTTCGACTACGGCTGTTTGATCTGCTTCCAAAAAAAATAATAAAAAAAAAAAAAAGAGGAAAACTTCCACTTATCCTTTCTCATGATCCATAAAACACTGCTGGAGGCAGACAGCTGCTGATATAAAAAAGTTACAGTTGGTAAAGAGAACTTATTGCGGCTGTAGGGGATGCCTGTGACTGTGCAAGCGGCGTGCTGCTGATGCAGAAATGGGTGTCTCAGGACCGCCTCGGCACCCGTGGCTTTCTGGCTCCCTCGCCATCCCTCCGGGCGCTGGCTAACGGCTGCTGCGCGCTGCGACCGGTGCTGGTGAGGTGGTGGGCACAGCACAAGAGCTCTATCGCAAGGGAAGGGCTGGCGCACGGAGGTGTAAGAGAGACCCCCAAGTGCTGTACCTGGCCACGTCCCTGAGCAGCCGAGCGTGCAGCCTTTCCACCCCACCCTGCGGCCGGGGGAGGGTGAATGCAGGTACCACCACAGCCTAATTAACCTCAGGTGCAGGGTTATAAAAAGCTGCAGGTGGGAGGAAGGGATCTGGGGGATGGGGATGGGGATGGGGATGGGGATGGGGATGGGGATGGGGATGGGGATGGGGATGGGGATGGGGATGGGGATGGGGATGGGGATGGGGATGGGGATGGGGATGGGGATGGGGATGGGGATGGGGATGGGGATGGGGATGGGGATGGGGATGGGGATGGGGATGGGGATGGGGATGGGGATGTGCTGGTGCAGAGGCTGAAGGCGCATCCTGCTGCCCATCTTGGGGGGGCTGGAGCTGAGGCTGGGCAGGGGGCAGCTGGGGTCCGGGCAGGCTCCACACAGCTCGAAAAGGGAGTCCCTGCAACACTCCCCACTCCAATCAGCAAAGCCAGCAGCCTCCAAGTTCTTGTCCGGGATCCATCACTTTGTTTTGCCTGCCGGAAACTCAAGAGGGGGAGGAGTAAGGTGGGAGGAAGGAGGGGGCATGTGGAAGACTAATTGCAGCTACACCTTGGGACTGTGGGTGCTGCAGGCATTTGAGATGGAAAAAAAAAGTAATTTTCAACTGCAAATTGGTAACTGGGTCTTTAATGTTGGCTTTGCGGTTCCAGAAAACGCAGCAGCCTGTTGTAACGCCTCGCCACGCGGCACTGGGACGCGGCCAGCCGGGCAGGGAACAGCACAAGCCCACGCAGCAGCCCGGACGGTGCCCCTGCCACGGCTGCGGCTCCCACGATGATGCTCCTGTGATGCTGCTCACTGAGGGCTCGTGATGCTCCTCGCAGAGGGCTCAAAGCAACTGTTTAACAGCAGTGTTTAAAAAGAGGAGTTGCCATGGTAACTGCTACCCGGATTTTTTTGCAAATCGGCACAGGGAAATGCTTGTGCTGTGCGTGCCCGGCCATGGCACAGCAGTCGTGCTCCTCTGCCCGCTCTGCTCCGCGGCACCCTGCATCCCGCAGCACCCGCTCGCTTCCATGGGCACATCTGCGGTGGCTGCTCTTGGGGGTCCCGTGCCCCGGAGGGTCCCGCAGCCGAGGTGGCCGCTCATCACCCGCAGCTCCGAGCACTCCGTGCTCTTGCATGAGCTGTGCTTTCCTCCAGCAAAGGCTCGCCTCCCAGGCTGCCCGCGATGAGCACAGCGGGCAGGGGCTTACACTCTTGGTTAAGCAGGGACCTGCATCGGCCGAGCACAGCCCGGCGTAGGGATGACCAGGAGCTGCCCTGAGCGTAGGGCATGTGTCAGCAGGGAGGTAACTGCTCATTTCCCACTTGTAATTACCTTGCATGCTGTCTTAATAGCTTAGTTGCTAACTAAGGCTCAATCTTTGGTAGTAATAAAAGCAGTCCCTTGGTGGGTGGGGTTTTTGGCATTTCATCTCAGTTCCAAAATGAATAATTTATACGAGCCTTTATTGGAGCCCAGCGTTATACAATAAATGTTCCATGCAAGCACGCTTACATATTTCAATGTTAATATCTCTCCAGCGGATTTCCCTGGCAGGCCAAGCCAGCCTGGGATTGCCACATTGCTTATTTACGTAAAATATCATAATCTCACTTTTATTTGCATTTCTGAAGTGCCATTAGGGTGATTTGAAGCATATGAGCCCAGCTAGTTGATTGCAGCTGCAGCTCCTGGTCCAGGGTGGGAGATGACTTCGGGGATGCGGCGGTGAGTCGTGGCCAAGAGCAGAAATAGCCGCTGGCAATCGGGCGCCGCGGGAACACGGAGCCCCCGGGGGCAAACGCCGGGGTGCGGGAGATGAGCATTCGGGTGTTTTCGAGGGGCGGTGTGTTTGTATGGGGGCGAGCAGATGGCGGTGGGAATGGTGTGAGTCACGGGGAGCTGCTGAGCTCCAGCCCGTCCTCCTGTCCCGCTCCGGGCAGCGAAGCCTTTAAGGTAGTTTGAACCCAAAGCAGTTCTCGCAAGAAAAGGGCGGCGCTTTGGGCAGCGATAGCTGGGCTGCACCCCCCCGCACCTCCCCAAACCCATCTGCTCTTTAGGGATCCCTTCCTCTCTCAGTTAGGTGAAATCGTACACATCCGAAATGATTTCATTGCTGAAATCCCAACTGTAGCCTCCAGAGACTAATTACCTTCTTCCTGCATTTGCATCGCTTGCATTCAAGTCAGTTTAAGGGAGATGTGGTGTTTTGGAAGGAGACATGAGATGGAGAGGCAAAAATCTTCTAAGAAGTAACTGGCTTGGAAGAAAGATGCGAGAACACACACGTGGGGAGCACAGCCATTTCGAGCCGGGTTTGATGCCCCTTCCCGCCAGGGCTGGGACAGGGGAGGTGACGGAGGGCGCGTGTCCCTCGGATGAGCGCTTGCCAGTGTTTCACCCGCAGGAGAGGGGTCTCCCGCGGGAGCGGAGGCGTGCAGCTTGTGCTCCTCCGCATCCCCTTCAGAGAGAAACGACAGGCACCAGCTCGGTGACACCGTCCCTGGCTGAACCCGGACGTCTGCCTCCCATACAGGGCCGTGCCGCTCTCGCCGCTCACAGCGCGGAGGCAGCTCTAACACAGGCAAAAATTGCTTCCAAGTTGTTGCTCTGTGCACTGCTGTCTTCAGCCAAACGAACTGCTGCTGCGGCTTTCCGACGTTCCTTGCGTGATCTGAGGCTCTCTTTGGAGCTCAGGATGGTGCAGCGATGGCGAGGAGGGAACGGTCTCCCTGGGGCCAGCACGCCCACCGACGCGTCTTCTGCTTTGCTCTGCTCCAAAACAGGACACAGAGAAGATGTTTCCTGGCGTGTGTGCCTGCCACTCAGACCTCCTGCCTTCATCATTTTAAACACGTCCTCCTCTGCTTTTCTTCTGTCCCTGCAAACTCCACCCGGAGCTGCGGGTTCAGTTCAGCTCCTGCGGCCGGGTGTGATGGCTCCGCGGCTGTGGTGTCCCCTGCGCGGTGGCTGCGTGGCCAGCAGCCCTCCTGGGGCTCCGCAGCCCCCGCTGTTACAGCAGCTCTCTGGGGAATAGGGGCTTGAAATGCCGCAGGTGAGCTCGACAGGAGAGTTTCCCATGAAAAGCAGTAAGGGTTGTTTGAGAAAATTAATTGAATTTATTTGACAAATACTTGCGGATCTAGGGAGCAAGTGCAGATATACCGGGAAGAATCGCTTCAAAGAAAGCCTATTGTGGCTGCTGTCACTTGTTCTGCTCCTTTCTCCTTTTTTTTTTTTTTTTTTTTTTTTTCCTCTTGAAACCGATACGAGCCGGCGAGCCAGTGAAAGAGGACTTCATGTCATCCAAAAGCAAACTCAGCGGCACCTGGTGTGTTCTGGAGGATCTCCACAGGCTTTCATCGTCTGGCCGTGCCGCCACCTGGGCAAATTTAGCACATAGCCAGTGGGCTGCTTTAACAGGAGTGCTGCGATTTGGGGAGAGCTATAAATTTACATTCCCCTGTAATTGCAGTAGCACACCTTAGTGCTGGTGCCGGAGCGAGAAAATGGTTCTCCCCAGCGCACTGGGGACTTGGCAAAGACGCTGGCACAAACAGGATGATGAATGTTAGATAACTTGCGTGTTTCGCAGGCTGAGCTTAAATATTGAAAGAGCAGCATCCCTGCATCCCAGAGGGGCTTAAAATTATCTTAAATCTGGGGAATGTTTTCCCCTCTGCACGCTGGGATTTGCATGGGGACCTCACTTCAGCGTTAATGGGATTTGTGGATATGTGGGATATGTAGAACACATCTTAATGCGCTGCACCCCTCATATCTCTTGTCTAAGTAAAATGAGTTTGAATTTTTCATCTTAATCGCAGATTTGTGATCTGCAATAGACATTCTTGTACTGAAAAGCACCCGCCCTTAGATCCGTTCCTCAGGGTATATGACAACCAAGGCGCGTCCCCGGGCTCCGCTGCCCACACGCTGCCCGCGGCGCGCACAGCCCTGCGCCGGCGGTGGCTTGCATTGCAGGAGCCGCTTCAGCCAGCCAGAAAGGCTCAGGAACGCCCCGCGGCCCCAGACAGAGCCCCCTCCTATGGACAGGTAAATTCAAGGGAGCCATCTCGTGCTGTTATTCGCCGCATAGCTTGGGTTGCTGTTCCCAGCCCGCGGCATGGGTGTCTAAAAGAGGTCCCTGCTCTGAACAACCCCGGTTCGGGTAAGCGGGTGGCCACTGGGGCGCAGTGGGGGTGCCGCGGGCTGGGTGGCAGCGAGCCCGGGGACCCCCCGTCCTAGGCCAGCCCCCGGTGGCTGCAGCGTGTCGGGCAGTTCCTCGTACCGCTTGGGACCGGGCTTCCGCAGCCTTACCAGCAAGGGGATGGTTTTGGTTCTTGCTGCTACCTGGCAACTGCAGGAGCACTCTTTAAAGTTGCTGCTGTAGCGGAATAAAAAGTTATCTCCAACCCTGTAGGGATTTGGCGAAGATGCTGGCAGAAAAATAGTTTGTAATGAGCTCTAAGACACATTAATGAAGAGAAGTATAATTATTATTACTGAGTTCAATTACAGCCCCTGGATTACAAATATTCTCCCACAATCCCTCAAGAAAGGAATGCATCTTGTCTCCGCAATTAAATAAACTGCGTATCAAGGGGAGGGAAGAGGATTAAACTACAGAAGACAGAATTGCTTCAGCTTGACTGTGGTGGCCCCTCTCATCCTCCCCACCAGCTATCCATGCTTTGAGGAGAAGGATCCCTGCTCGGCACAGCGCAATGGCGATAAAAATATTCTTGGGGAAACTGGTGGCTGGCTCCCTTCCAGAGTCTCAGGCATCTGTAATGCAGCAGTTGCCGTGTTAGTAGAATCTAATAAACTCCTTTGTGAAATATTTATGGAAGTGCACACCTGTACATTGCTGTTTGCCAAGGATGCAACCTAGGCACTTGTTAAGGGGTTTTTCCTTCCCTGGTTATTGAGCGTAGAGACAAAATTGAGGAATTCGCATGTTTCCTGCAAAGAAGCGTGACCGAAAGCACAAAGCAGTGAGAAATGTGTAGCTGGAAATGCAGAGCATTGCCACGGGTCAAGTGCTGGGGAAGCTTCACACCAAGGGCAGGGAGCTGGACCTTGACGACATGGTGGAAATGTCAGTAAAAAAAAACGTGCTCCCTGGAGAACGGTGAGATCCGGGGGCTGGAGTAGCTACTGATGTGCCACTGGGCTCCTTGGCCAGAGAAGCTTGCCTCTGGAGAGCTCTGAGGGAAGGAGAAGCTGGTGTTTCGCTGTGCGCTGAGCAATGAGGGGCACTGCATTTCGGTCACTGGCAGTAAGAAATCCAGTAGCAAGAGGATCACCCTGGCGTGGATGCGGGGTGGGAAAGCAGCAGGGTCCCACCCAGGGCCAGAGCAGCTCTGCCGCTGCGGTGCCAGCGGAGCAGGGTTGGCTAACACGCCGGGGATGGCACAGGCGGTCCGCGGAACAGCGCGGCTACCTCGGAGGGTGGTGCGGCTCCTGGAGGAGTGCGGGATGCTCCGCACCAGCCAGAGCCGGAGGTTTAGCGTAGCTCTGCCGTTTGCTGCTTTCAAGTCTAACATCTGTCCCCAAACGCTTCCGACATCCAAATGCACCAAGTTAAGCGTGAGAGCAGAAGTCCTTGGTGACGCTGTGGCTGGATTTCTGCAGGACGTGAAGAAGCAAGGACAAGCCTTGGCAAGTGCATAGGCAGGCGTGGAGATGGTGGCGGCAGCGGGACTGGGTGAGTTACCAGCTGCCGCCTTGAGCGCTGCCTAGGAACCCGATTTCTTCTCCTGTTAAGCAGGATGACAAAATCACAGCCACGCGCATTGTAGCAGCTTCTCCTTAAACATTGCTATTGTCTGCAGACGGAGCGGTTTGTCTGCCTGCACTAGTCGTCCCTGGAAATGACAGAGCTTGTTTAAATTCTCTCAGAACCTGCTATCTGAATACATTCCTTGTGCAGCCTGATCGTTGTTAAATCTTTCCTGCCTAACCTGGTTTACAGCTGTTTCAGGGCTCGCTTTTGATCGCGCTGGCTGTAGGACACTTGTTCGTACTGTGAACCCTACTTCTTTGTTCCTGCAGGTGTGCTACCCATGGGGAAACCTTTGTCCAAATAATCTCAGATTCCCCAAAGAGCGCGAGCTGCCGGCTTTGCTTTCTACTTGAAGTGACAGCAAGGAATATATAGATTTATTCTTCTATTCATTGGTGGCTTTCTATTCGTGTGTCCTCACATCAAATCAAAGTGTCAAAATAACACCCACAGTGTGCCAGCCACAGCCCCTGGCCACTGGACCGGTACCTGAGGAACAGATATTTTTAGTTGAAAAGTATAACCAGCAAGGGTTAGTTAGTGAAGCAGACGACCCAAGACACACGCTAAGAAGAAACTAATGCACAAGCTTTTACTAGAATCTGAGAGGACTGGAATTATACCACCTGTCCCTGTGGTTGCTGCATCTCTGTGGAGCAGAGCCACCGCGAGTGAGGTGACCGCCTGGATAGGGTCACCCCCCTTTGGTGACAGCCCGGCGCCTGGCCGGGCGCTCGGCCCCGTGTGCCCAGACAGCAGTGTCCGGAGGAGAACACAGTCCGCGTCACCACGCACCTGCCCCGGGTGCGGGAAGCGTCAAGGAGGGGGACAGAAAGATGCGGCGGTCCGGTTCCTAGCTACACGGCAGCGTTTGTGCTACCACAACACTCCTAAGCTCTAAGCCTTCTTCCTCGGTTTTATTTAATTCTGACTCTGTTCAGGTATGAAGCACTATCAGCGCACGCACAGAGCCCCAGAAACTCGCTGCTTGTGGAGGAGTTCGCAGCTGAAGTCTTTGTCCACTCACGTGATTAATCTGTGCGAAGTGCAGCTATTGCGCACCAGGACGGCATCTGCACAGTCGCACCGCGTTTTCTTTCCGGTCTGCAGCGGGGCAGACAGCAGGGCACGCGGCCGACCCTGCCAAGAGGTGGAAGATGGCTTCAGCGCTGTGGTGTTGTTTAACAGAGCTACTCCCAGAAAAAAACTGCTTCAGCAGAGTCAGTACACAGGAGATCCACCAGCGAGTTCTTGATGGAGGCACACTCGCATGTAGAAAATACTTAAACAGATTGTAATGAAGATCTGCCTTCATTACTGGAGCCTCGTAGGGCTGATAACTGAATCGCTCCTGTTGCACTGAAGTCCCCGGTTGGAGCGAATGCGCAAACGCACAGCGCTCCAGGATGCTGGAGCAGTTGTCTTAGCATGAATCCTGCCAATGGTACAATATTGCTTGCTGTTGCATGAACAGAACATGTCTCCTCTGATTGCTTTTTCCTGCTCTTTTGAGATAGATGCTGTCTGCGGATCCCCACTGGTGGAAGGTCTTCTCTGAGGTACAGTTACAGCTCTTTACACGTAACCTCTGGCATCGGTAATGGAGGGTAAAAACAAAATAAATTTTAAGTGCTTTGTGGATGAAGCGTGCTCCTTTTCTGGAAGGAGCCTGTGAGACTTGACAAGAGACTGACCACAGCGGCCTGTTCCATGGGCCCGCTCTAGGGTGTTCCAACTGTAATTATCCTCTTTTAATTTGGGGAGTTATTGAACTGTGAGAACATTCCTGGAGCGGCTTAAACTCCCACTCCTGTAAGAGAGCAGGGAAAAAGATGCCTGTTCAGGAAAACACTGATGGCTTTTTGCTCTGCTCAGGAGGTGCTGAAGGGCCCATCCACCTTCTCCATCTCAGACTGGTGATCACCAGCGGAGACCGCGCCGCTGCTCGAGCCAGCTCTGTCCTTGGAGATGGCATTCATCTGCCCGGCAATCGGTGACTCTTACAAGCCGAGAATTAAATTGTTGAGGCTTTATAAACCTTATGTATTGAATTATCACAAGATAAGTGACAGAAAATGAGCAAGAGCTAATTATATGACAGAGAGGGAGAGTGCCACTGCATAGCAATCATTTCAAAGGCAAATAGAAATATTTATAGACACGGGACGCAAAACTTGCCACTGCGCTCTGACACGAGATGTGCTATTGACTCACAGAGCACCGCTTCAGGATGGGGTTTTGTCAGTCATGTGGGCCACAGTTCTGCTAAAAGGTGAGTCTCGTCTCAAGCTAGGCTCAAAGGCAGGTGCTAATGGGATCAAATCAGAACTTAAAATATCCTGAGGATCTTCATTTTCAGTCCCTCCTTAGAATTCCCCATCTGTATCGCTCGCTGACGACCAGTGCCGCTGCGAGGGCGTGCAGAGATGACCCCCACCCTGAGTCACCCCATTGCACTGTGCCACTGGCTCTGAGGGAGCACGTGCCCCATGTCCCTTCCAAGGGGAACCTTGGTCACCTTCAGGCAGTGCTTACTGCTGCCTTGTAAGCCCAGATTTCGGGGGCGTGTGTAGTTCATGCAGGTGTTCCTTTCCCAAGTCTGTGGCTCCCCAGCACGCAGTCTCCCAATGTGTGTCCACTCCTTTCTGCACCCAAACCGAGCGCTGCGAAGGGAAGAGCCAGGGGAGAGGAGAGGAACGCCATCCCAAGCATCTGCATATGCCAACAGGTAGAAAGACTTCAAAACCGATAAACATCTGAGAGCGGCCACCTTGAAGTCACCCTCCTGCAGATGCTCCCCTGCGTTGCTCCTGAGCATTGTCCCGTGACTGGGAGCAGCGGTGCAGCAGAGCTCAGCCACGGTGCGGTGCGCTTCCCCGGCAGCGGCAGGCATGGCCCACGCTATTTTTGCACTGCTAGTGGGGACTGACTGATTCTGATGGGAGCCAAGAGAATCTGCTATCACCTGCAGATAATAGAGGGAAGAAGATAGTTCATTCCCATCCCAAAAGCAATCTCCGCAGGCGGGTTTGGAACAGGTTTCCAACCTCCTCCCTTCGGAGACCACCAAGCAGGCTTTAAAGAATCCTTTATATTTTTAGCAGCAACATAATAGTTGTGGAAATTTAATAAGCTTCACCATCAAATATTTATCCCATTACAGTGGCTCAAGTAATTTAAGCTGCTGAAATCAACATTGTGGTTTTATTTTTAATCAGCCTTGTGTAAAACAGCCTCTTCTATCAGTGTCAGGTGCGTATGGAAGAGTTGCATTTACTCAGAGCGTTTTTAATCTCCCCAAAGAAATGATGTTAAATAATGTACAACATTTACCAAAATGTTACCTGTCATGGGTAGAAAATCTGGCCGGGGCTGGGCATGCCTCACCTCTACTGGGCAGAGGAAGAGCGGATCTGTTTGTTTGTAATCTAAGCAGGCAAATGATGCTGAGAGTGCCCTGGGCTCAAATTTTGGCTGGAGCTCAGCCTTGCCGACCGCAGCGTTGCGGGTCTGCGGGGCTGCCAGCCGGGCAGGGTGGCAATGTCGGGCCGGGCGGCACAGCCACCTGCGGCCGGGGGGGAGGAAGGGCAGCGGGAAACGGGGGGCAGCCGCTCCGCACCCCCGCCAGCCGGGACCCCCACGGAACGGCTGAACACCGGCTCCCGGGGGCTCCCCAGCAAAGAAACCAGCCCAAGAACGGGCACCCGGGCGGCTGCCGGGGAGGGGGAGCCTCTTCCCCGGCCCCCGACGGCCCCGCAAGCTCCCCCGAGCGCTGCCCCTCCGCCCCGGCAGCCGCTGCCCAGGCGGGGCTCCGATCGCCGGTCTCACACCGACCCCCAGCGTCCGGCGGCCGCTTCAGCCCCGCTGCCGTGCCGGGCCCCGTTCCCCCCGGTGCTCTGCCCGGCTCCTCCCGGTGTCGTGCCCGGTTCCCCCCGGTGCCCTGCCCGGCTCCCCCCGGTGCCCTGCCCGGCTCCCCCCGGTGCTCTGCCCGGCCCCGCCGCCGGTGGGGGGAGAGCTGAGCGGGCAGCAAATACCGCGACTGTCAACTTTGATGTAAATTAAACCACAATCCCTGTAGCAAAGCGATGTGAAAAAGAAGGAAGCGGTGGGCAGAGCATGCTTGTTTGCATGACTGCAGTTAAAGCAACTATTAAATTAAGTCAGGAAAAGACTTCTGTAAGCTGTTGCTTTTTAATGCAAGGCTAAGTTTCCACAGTCCATGTAATCAGATTCCTGGAGCACTGGTAATGATTCGGTCTCAGTGGGATGCTTTGTGCTGGGAGAGATTTACTTGCGTTTTGCGAAACACTAAAAATATGCTGCTCATAGCAATTAAGGTCTTTGGAAGGGCAGAAAACCTTGGGCAAATCGGATGCCCTGAATTCACTGTTTTGTGTTTGCAGAGTGCTTTGGAAAGGATTTGCCCCGTAAACACTAGAGATCGTTAGGAAAATGGGGTCTGTGCATCCATAGCGGGGAGGATCCGCCTGGGCAGGGGTCTGGCGTCCCCCGCCGTAGCCGTCATGGGGAGGTCGGTGCCACACAGCTCCTCAGTCAGGTGCGTACGACAGCTATCCAACTCGAGACGGGTTCTCTATGTTCTTTCTCAGATGTCCCTTAAGGTTTTTTATTAATGAATTTCAGAGTTTTTCTCTTTGCTGCTCTTTCTTGCAAAGCCTATGTATTCCACTCAGTTGTGTTAATTAATTTCTTCAGATACTGACTTTCCACATTTGGTTCTTGATAAGATACTAGAAAGAAATCTAAAATAAGACTCAAAAAGAGATTTCTCACATGGCAAGCATAAAGTTTCATTATGTATCATAAATTCCCTGTTATTTCTGTGTCAGGGCTCTCTAGTTCCTGGTGTGAATACTCCTCAGTAATGAAAATGAAGGTGTTATTCAATTTGAGTGGTGCGCAGGTACTAAAGACAGCAGCGTTCAGGACAGCCACATCAGAGGTCTGCAGACCCCCTGAATGTTTCGGCTCTAGCCGGGATATCAACTCATCAGGAATTCATCCAGGAGACACAGCCTCTGGGAGCCCAAAATCGGCAGTTCAATATTCGCTGTCATTACCTGAGTCGATATGACAACATCATTTGGCAGGAAAAAACAATGGCTAAAAGGTTCAACTCTGAGATAAAGACTAATCCGTACCGCTGGCGCTTGCTCTGCGAAGGGGCAGCGAAGGCAGCGGGGAGGGAGGAAGGTGCCACAGCGTGGTCCGGGCAGGGAGGGAGGCTCCCTGTGCCAGCCATTAGGTGGTGGATCCTCCTGCTTCCTCCCCAGGTGCTGCTAATGAGAAATAATGCAGCTGCCTTAACTGAAAATAACTTTCCTATAGCAGGAAAAGACCAGCCAGTGCTCCTGCCGGATGACTCTTTAGTTTGATAGACCTCTCATTCAACAGTTAACAGCCAGCATGTTTACAGGCAACATTTTTTTTGGCTGCTGTCCCTATCATGTCACTAATGTTTAGCCAAATGAACTGGGAGGATTATAACAGACAGGGACACTGGTGCAAGTGACAGGCGCAGAGACAAGTGCTGCAAGAAGCTAATTTACACATCGAGTTTCACAGCCTGAACCTCCCTTCCTGCTCAATAAGCTCATCAACTGCTGCTTTATACCCGCCAGCCAGCTTTCATAAAAATGAGGGAGCTCACAAAATCTTTTTTTTTTTTTGCCTGCCTGCTTAGACAACAGATTCTAATAAAACCCACTTTTTAATATTGTTGAAAATAAGTCCTCTTTTATGTGGTTTTAATGTAAATAGTTTGTGCTGCTCTGATTCTCTTTAAGGGCTGCTTGGCTGTTAGCAGTCCCTGCGTAGCCTTTCAAGTCGCTCAGGAGACACTGCCTGCTGCTGAGACGTGGGCTGATCGCGGAGGGGGTCTGCGCTCTCGCTTGCCTCTCCTGGGGTGCTCTCTGCGCTATGTGACAGCTGTTTTCTCAGAGAGGGATCAGCCATATTTCAGAAAATGCAACAACAGCTGCAGCTGTGACATTGCCACCATTTTCCCACACAGTAACATGGTTCTAGAGGAGAATGTGGTGACCGTAACACAAGAGCTTTGCGAGGGAGCATCCTGGCTTCATCTGCACATGGTGCTTTGTCCCTTGCAAGTGTCCGAGGCTGCCCTGCACTTGTGGCTGTATATCTCCACCCCCAGTCTGCGAGCGCACGGCTGCGCTGGGTCACCGAAGCATGCGAGGCGGCTTTGGGCTTAGCCACCCCTGCCCTCACCGCTTTAATACACATGTCAATTTTACAAAGCAGCATAAAGAATGAGAAACATATAGTGTCATGAAAAGTATGTATTAAAATTTCCAGAATTAAATTTTTCTTACTGTTTCCAGTTTGTTGGCAAAATTAAAACAACCACCAAGTCTTCTAGCTGCAGAAAGGCTTTCTTCAGCCAGTTCTAGTCCTCTCCTGTTTACGAGACAGTATAAGTTTTCACTGCCTAATAAAAACAATCATCTGTATTCCATGGCTGCAAGCAACAACACTGTGAGAGAGCGGAGCAAGTTGAGAAGCTTTTGGAGGAGAATATGAATTATCTCAGCCAGAGAACAAAGCACAGAAGGACCCCTGAGCACCAAGGGAAATTGCAGAACAACATATCAGGCATGTCTCCGAACCTCTGCCGTTTAACTGGGAGACTTTATGCTTTTGAGAAAAAACGTCTTACTTGAATATTCCCATAGGTACATTCTTGCCACTTATTTCTGCTATTTAAGTTGTTCCTCATGTTTTTTAAGGCCAGGATGAACGGACAAGCATTTTATCAGCTAACTTGAGTTGAGGAGCACAGGTAATATCCTCAAACCACCGAGACTTGTGGTATGGCTCTGTGATGAGCAAGGACGTTAAAGGCTGCTATAAAAAACCAAGCCCCGGTACCCTCAGCTGGACAGAATTATAAAAATCCCCACAGCGTCCTCAAAACACTGAATTAACAGACAAAAGAGCTGTGTTTTACTGCGATGGATAGAGCCCCTGGGCTTCATGGCGGCGGGCGTTGCCGTCCCTCCTCTGGCACAGACCGTCAGGGCACGCGGCACCTACAATTTCTCGAAACGGGCAAGCGTGCTACCTCACCTCCCCCAATAAAATAAGTGAAGATAATTACATACTTAAATCTAGGTGTCGGGCTGCTTTGCTACACAGAAATTCATCTGCTATCATCAGAGTCCTTGAAGTTAAAGAGGGATTTGAGTTACTGACATAATTTGTTCCCTCAGGGCTGTAGAAACGAACTGAGAGGCATATCTGAATAATAACTCCCCAACCGCACATCTTATAACCAGAGCTAGCATTGCTCCAGAAGGAAGACACAATGGGAAGCAAAAGCTCTGAAACGTTTATAACCTATACAGCTACCAGGCAGAATTTGTTTGGGTTATTTTTCCCCAGGCAGCCACCCATCTGGGAGATCTGCAGGCAAGCTCCTCTGTTTTCACTTTGCTAAGGCTTATTTTAACGTAAGGCTGCCTGTGGGTCAAGCCTGGAGTCTGGGTCTGTGTGGTGGGCCCGCGCTGCCCACCCTGCTTGCGGCAGGCCCTGAGGCGAGCTCCCCGCCCAGGCCCCGTCTCGCCCCATCACCGACCGGGGACGAGGCCTCCCTTCGCCCGTGTTTCGACCCGGACGGGCCACCTGCCCGCCCGGGACCCCGGCGAGATAAGCGATAGCAAGGCTCGACTGCCCCTGAAGCGAGAGGCTCCACAAGATGGCGAGCGCGGGCTCCCGCGCCCTCCCCAAGATGGCGGCGGGTGGCCCGGCGCGGCGGGCGGCCGGTGCGGGGGGCCGGAGCCGCCCGGAGACCCGCGGCCCGGAGCTCCCAGGGCGGCAGAGGCAGCGGCGGCCTCCCGGGCGCTGTGCGAAGGGGTCTCTGGAGGGCGGGCGCCCGGCAACCGCCTCTGCCGAGCCCGCGGGGGAAGCGCCGCCGGCGGTCCGCCGCCAGGAGCGGGGCGGCCCCCGGAAGCCGAGCCCGGTAGGAGGGCCGGGGCCGGGGCGGGCTGGGGGAGAGGGCCGCGGGGCTGCAACGGCCTGGGGGTGCAGCTAAATCGTTAACAGCTACAAACCCAGCATCACCATGAGGGAATTTAAGTAAATTCTTCGCCTTTCCTGACTTTCCACCACTGTGTTAGACGCCTGCGTGCAAAAATACAATGCAGGGATATATTTGTGTGCTACAGGGCCAGCTTTTGGATTCCTCGCTGTTCAAAGCCGGTGGCAGGCTGATAGCCGGTGCGCTGTGCCGCCAGCGAGCTGCGGGACGCTTTGCTGTACCAGGTGATAGTTCGTTCTGCTACGTTAATTGCCATCTACAGCATCCCTAAGAAAATATGAAAATGGTGATTAGCCACATACGGTGCTAGTTTATGTTTTGAGAAGTAGCTTTCCACTGGTGATGGACTGTACATTGTGGTTTAATGTAAGCTATCTGTTCCTTACATATGCACTTTCTACTAATTATTTTTGTTAGCGATGTAGCTTTGGATCAAGGTGCCACTCGCCTTGTTCCACATCCCACCTTGCAACTAAAGAGATATGGTGATTTTATTTATTTCGAGTAAGCTTTAGGATCTTATATTTTTTCTAACAGCCTTCTTCACACAAAGTGGCTGACAGAGGACCCTCAAAGAGGCTAAAATGTGAAAAAAACAGTCTAGTAAAATCAGAACTAGAAGGACTTATATGTGGAAGTACTGGATTCGGGGAAACGCCTAAAACATCTGATGGAGATCGACATTCAGAAGATCTAGGAGACTGCAATATAATTCAAAAGGAAAAAGGTGAAAGCATTCCAGAGACTAACAAAGAGAAACAGAAAAAGGAGGATAATGTTTCTCTCAAGCCACATGCAGTGAAATCAAGCAGTGCTCCATCAGAAACAGGCAGTGATGAAAATCTGCACAATCATGTCTGCAGCGAAGAGGAGAGCAGCAGTGAGAGTTTACTTTCAGATGGGTCCAGCTTGGAGGATGGAGATCTCCCGAAGAAGCCGATAGAACTAGACAATAGCGCTTTCTTGGATGAAGACAGCAACCAGCCAATGCCAGTAGCCCGGTTCTTTGGAGATGTTGAGTTTATAAAGGTAAGATGAGGACAGTCTGTTCACACTTTCCAGACTCAGCTCTGTTCCACTTTAGTCTTGCATCTTTAAATAAAATTAGGCTAGCCGCAAAATTGTAGGCAAACTTGACCAGTATTGGTAGACATCTGGAGTCTATCCCTGTCCCCTGGATAGAATTGTCTCAATCAGAGATGAAATTAATTGCTCAGCCAAGTTAATTTCAGATGTAAAATCTTTTTTAGATTGTTTAGTCCAATTCCGTAAGATAGATTATTTTACTCATGAAGACATACATAGCTGTATTATGGAGACACAGTGGTATTCTGTCAAAATAGTTTTTTGCTGGTCATTGGTTCTTTATTGTGATTATTGTACTTACTGTAATTCTTTGGAATGGAACCTGTTTTCTGGCCACCTCTGTTTTTGCACTGATCAAAGGCCAGAACTTAAAATTCAAATCCCAGGTCTGCCTTTAATGTTGTATAACTTTGGGCAAGTAATGCCGCCTCCTTTCAGGCATTTCATGACGATTAGTATTTAGCAGGAGTCACAGTTGGTATTTAGCGGGAGTAGCAAGGATTTGTTCATGGAGCACTTCACCCTCTTTGAATCCGCAAGCCTGCGGAAAGAATTCCAGCCCTCTGACCATGAGCTGTGACGGGTTCAGGCAAGCTCCCCTCAAAGCTTCTCTGCTTTAGCTACAGGTTTATGCCACCGCTTCCAAGTGAAGAGGTGTGTGTTGGTGCCTCCTGTCAGATGTGGAAGTGCGTGAACTGTTGAAAAGGTAGGAGGTCTGCCATTTGCTGCAACAGACTTTCCTTAATGATTTTATCTTTTTTTTTTTAAAGGATCTCCCACCAGTTGCACTCCCAAGCACGACGATGAGCAGGCGAGAATTCAGAAGGCTACATTTCATTGCAAAGGAAGAGGAGGAGGAGGAGGAGGAAGAGGATGTTGTCTAACAACAAACAGTAAACAAATGAAACCTTTTTTCTTTTTCTTTGCACGTAATGATGGTTGGCTATGTCACTACCATAAGGTGTCTGCGTTTGCCTTTTCTCAGAGGGGGAACTGGTAGAGTTTGTTTTTCCAGAATTGGCAGATAACCACATGAGAATACTGTATCTGAGGCAAAGATTGAATGAATTTTCAGTGATTTGGAAATAAATTGTAATTTATCATTTTACCATTAATATTTAGGAAAAAAACAGGGAAAATAGAAGTTCTTACTGCTTTTTTATAATTTGAGCCCATATCTAGGGTGAATATTTGGTCTCACTCCTTTTTTAAAAATAGCCAAGAAAACCATTTAAGAACACTGTCCTTTTTCTTCGAATTCTGTGATGTCTGCCATTGTGGCGTGCAGTTAGTAACGCAGCCAGTTGACTATGCAGTACAAAGCAGCACACCGGCCTCTGTTGTGTAAGTTGCGTTGCATTGATTACATCTCAACCAGAACCGATAACACCTCTAAAATGCAGTTCTGCTGGCAAAACTAAATGTCTGGAGGTCAATGTGAGTTCAGTGGTGTTAACCTCTGTAAGTTTAGTACGTTTTTATTGCGTGTCAGTTCTCTAAACCACCACGCAAAGCTGACTGCTTCCCTCTTCCACCAGAGCGGCCGTAAGCATTGCCTTGTGTAATAGCTGTGTAATGCAGCTTGTGCAGTATTTTCAGTTGACTTCCATGGGTTATGAGTAGGAATTTTGTAAACAAATGCATTGGTGGTGATAAAGAATCTCTCAGTGTTGGACTTGATCGGTAGATGAATGAGTATTGATTGCTAAGGATATGGGTCAGTCCACCACATTTGTTATTTTGGCCTGCATTTTTCGAAAATAATAAGCAACCTCAGATGATTTCAGGAATTGTTAACTCACTCGATGTTTATGATAATACTTCTTTGAAAGTGTGATTATGCAATAAGCTTCCAGATCTTTATTGTTATAAATAGTTTCTTCTACATTTCTAAAAATATAAAGAAAATGTTATCAGCAGATGGTTTAAATAAATATTAATTTCTACAGCTATAGTCTGTTAAACATTCAAAAGTTGTAAGCCAAACAAATTGTATATGCATGACATGTTAATTTATTCACATTTCCACTCCAGCTGATGCATTGTTTCTGTCAACGATATTTCTTGGCTCCTTTTCACTCTAATTCTGTAACACAGAAAAATCTAATTTTTTAATAGCATATTCATGGTTTTCAGCACAACTCCATCTTGAAGTAGCTCTCCCAGCTTTCCTTAAATGCTGTGTTTGCTACCGTCTCTTTCTAGCAAATACGTCTTCACACAGACATGCATTTTAGTTTCAGCACTGTGCAAAATGGTGATTTTCAGTTTGTAGGAAGTGTGCCATACAGATGACATTGTGTTTGTCATCAGAATCTTAGCTGTGCTGCCTTCCCCAATGTCACAGAATCATAGAATGGTTTAGGTTGGAAAGGACCTTGAAGATCATTGAGTTCCAATCCCCCCCGCCATAGACAGGGACGGAACAGTGTAATGTGCATTTCCATCTTAGTTACCGACGACGTAAATTCAGTAAGGCAATTTGGAAAGATCAATTCAGTGCATTGGTATTAGAAATCCTGTATTTAAAGTGCACCTACTTAACTTTTCACATTGAAATGTTTGGGAGGGGAATCGACTTTGTTGTTTAAAGTAAATCAATACTCTCTGTAGCAAAGCTCCCGCATTCCCAAGACCTAGCTAAGTTACAGCTCACACAGCATCCTGTGTGCACTAGCTGGATTTGCCCAGGGAAGGAAGGGCAGGGAAAACAGGGCTCTTCCCTAGCAATGTTCTTTACCTAGCAGTATGTGACTAGCGCTTCATTCATAATCATGTTTCCCTGTGCTCAGTCTTTCTAGTCTGTATTGGCCATGCTGTATTACACCTGATTCACCAGTTGTGCACCTCTGCTTCCACATACACACACACAGGAAGATGGTGGTAATTTTTTTTATTTTTAAAAAAAATCACATTATTCACACTGACAGTCCCTAAAAGTTCAGTTTTTATCAGCTGTTACTTTTTTAAAAAATCAAGTAAAAATCGATCTATTTGTATTTTGTTACCTGAGGTAGGAAGTGTTTTACAAAAGCAGTATTCTCTAAAGCAGCAGGTAAACATGATTATTATACGGTAACGTTGCTTGTATTGCTTCAAGCAAACTCAAGCTAAAGAGGCAGAAACTGTTTGAAAGGAGAGGGAAATCAATGGGAAAGCTGACAGAGAACAAATAGGGTAAAAGCAAAGCTATGCCATAGCCTTCCTCTTCCTTCTAAGAGATGCAGGTCTAAAGCAGCAGCGAATGGAGTGGTCGTGGGTGAGCGCAGGTATTTTGGCACAGAAGAGCCAGCAGCTCTGCCACTTAATTGCCACCCTTTGGCATTCCTGCAATACAGTGCCCGTCTACCTGGAAAAGGCACGGAGCAAAATAACTGCCCTACAGTAGTCTTTGGCCTAATATTCAGAGAAATACGAATATACAAATGCCCTGAGATTAGTTTTTAAGAAATGTTTTGCCTGAGTTTCATTTCTGTGTACTGTGAATTTTGGGCCTACATTTGTCATAGCAAGAAAGAGATCGTAGGGCATCATCAGCCTCTGGTGTTATTTTTATACTCTGACTCACAGCTGTATTTTATCTCACTTCACACAGTGCAATCGAAGGAAGGCTCGTAGTGAGCGAGAAGGCGGGAGAGTAGAATTAGGCATGATATGAATGTATGTGTTGTGAGATTGCAGTTGAATTACTTAGCAAGTCTCTTTTGCCAGGGACTCCTAAAGAAGTTTTTCTTTAAGAAACTAGGGCTATTTAAAAATGCTACCATGTGACATGATTTTGAGAAAAGCAGGAGTCACTTCCAGAGACAGCACTATGAAATCTTGTGGTTTTGCTTCCTTTTTCTGTAAATTTTAGTTTTGTCACAGCTGAGATTGTGATGGGTTTTCTTATGGCAAGCAATATGTACAAGTTTTAAATTATCCACGGTAAACAGCAGCTGATAGAAGTATTCCCAGTTCACTTCTCTTCCACCTCGCGTTTTGACAGCTTCTGCCAGTTCTGGGACAACAGCACGTTTCTTCTCTATTCTTCAATACACAAAAGAGAAAAAATATTGCCATCAGAAGTTTTTTCATAATAAGCCTCCATCTTCCTTTCAGAGCCAGGTGGAATCTGAATTCTTTCACCATAACTAGGTTTATGATTTTTTTTTCCTTCCTGAGGAAATTAGTTTAGTAAATCCTGTTTGCTTCACAAGTGCACAATGCCTGAAAATGGGTTTTTGCCAGAGAGGAGCCTTCACAAAGGATAACGTGGTGAGGAGGGGTGTGTGTTTCCATACAAAGAAAATCTGAACAGAAGCAAAGCAGCTAACGAGAGATGGCATTATAATCTGTCTTCAGGACTTTGTTATCAGAAACAGCTGCAGCATCCAGGCATCTTTTATCACAATGCACTATTTGTAGCAGAGCTAACTGCAGGCTGGGGGGGGGGGCAAAGACTCAGTGGCCGTACCTTTCCTGCCTAAGATGAAGCGCACAATGCAGGCAAATTTGGATTAATGCTTTGTACATACATGTGATCGAGATTCCAGGTACTGAAGAGGATTCTGCTTTCCCTGTTGCTGTAGGGGTTGATGGAGTGCTTACATGGGCAGTCATCCCTGTCGAAAGGTCCCTGTAAAACAAGATGGCTACAATGAAAGGTGTACTGCTCGTCACCCCAGTGCGGTCCTTTCACTTGCTATGACCAACCAAAGACAGATCACATGTGCTATAACATCACCCTGCCAAGCCTGATGCTGCACTACACAAGCATCCCAGTAACCATTTCCTTCCTCCAATGTCACTGCGAGCCACGCCACCGCTTGTTGGAACCAAGACTGTCTGCCTTAGGCAGGGCTGAACTTACCTGACAAGAGAACCATCCCTCCGTAGTGCAGAGGCGGACCGCCTCCTCCTCTCTTCTATCAAAGTAGCATCCATTATACTTCACAGATTTTAGTTTCTCTGACATCAGGTCAATTATCGCTTTATATGCGTCTCTTGCTGTAGGATCAACATTTGAAATAAAACTACTAACCTAGAGGGAGAAAGAAACCCCAACGATCACTCTTTGGTGCCTGTGGCAGCCCGAAGCTCTTTTCTACAATCAGTGTGTTGCACTGTAAATGCGTCTTATATACATGTGGAAACAGAATTATTTTTACTAGAAGCTTGAAAATAAGTTACTTAACAGAAACTTTTACCTCTTTCATGTAGCTTCGTATTCTGCTTTCACAACTGTATCGCATGTAGCTTGATTTGTTCTTAAAACGAGACTCTAGACCTAAAGGGAGTTAGATTGTGTTGTAACTTAGTACTTTCAGTGCTGTGCCTCCACCTTATTTTCACAAAATCAGTATGCACACATTTTTTTTCTTTCCCATTTTTATTTTACTGGTTCAAGACTACCCTGCTCTTAGCACTTAGAAGGACCATGCAGGGCACGCAGTAGCTGATATTATAGTTGTTAAATGTTTCTCGTTAAAATGCATATGCAAAACTCTAAGAGATTTCAAAAAGAAAACTGAATTGTTCAGTAAGAACTGCAACAATGACTTGGGAACAGGAACTTGCAAAGAAAGTATAAAGAAAGGTTAGCTGGCTGATATGTTGAAGTTATCAATATACTATTAGCGAGTTGTTAAAAGATTGTATCCAGATTGTATCCCAGATTTTAAAACTGCTTTTCTTTCAATAACAGCAAAACTGAAGGAGCGACTCCCGCGAGCGGGTTGAGCCCCGCGGCCGCTCCCTGCGGGCGGCACAACGCACCTTCGAACCATTTCTTGTCGTCCTCCCTGTCCTCCGCCAGGATGTTTTCGCTCAGGTTGTGGATGAGATCCGCCAGCAGCTTCTGCCTCCTGGGGCCCCGCTCGTCGGAGAGCAGCTTCCGCGCCGCCTCCACCACGGCACCGCTGCGGCTGCAGAAGGCGGCCAAGAACCGCTCGATGTCGCTGGCACCTGCGGTTCGGGCGGGCTGAGGGGACGCGGCCGGGCCCGGGCGCTGCGCCCCGTCACCCACCACCCCCTCACCGGGACACCCCCCCCTCGCCCCCCCCGCCTTCGGCCCGGCCCGGCCCCGCCGCACTCACAGCCCCGCCAGGTCTCTCCGGGGCCCAGCAGCACCAGCTCCGTCTGCGGCGGCAGGACGCGGAAGTAGCTCTCGGTCAGCTCCGTCCCGTCCTCGTAGAGGCAGAGCCGGCTGCCTGCCAAGGGAAGCTGCCCGCCGCGGGCGGGTGAGCAACTGGGGAGGACCGCACCGCCGGTCCCTCTCCGCGGTCGCCGGCTCGCACCTGCAGCAGCCGGCAGCCCTTCCGCAGCAGCCCGCGTAGGCTCCCGGCCGCCACCCCGAACTTCTGCGGGCCGCCGCACCCGCGCAGGCGGAAGGGCCGCAGCGCCTCCGCCATGCCGCCGGCCGCTCTCCCGCCGCGGCCGCGCATGCGCTACAGGGGCGGCCGGGGCGGGCGCGCATGCGCGGCGGCGGGCGCGGCGTTGCCATGAGACCCGGCGATGGGGCCGCAGTGAGGCAAGTGGCGTCCGGCCCGGCGCTCTCCCCTCTCTTCCCTCCTCTCCGCCTAGGGCGAGCCTCCCCCTGGGCCCCCGCCGGGCCGCCGCCGTCCAGGGCGTCTCTGTCCGCGGCCTGGCCGTTCCCCCGAGCCAGCCCCGTGACCCCTCCGGGGCCTGCGGGACGCCGCCGCGGCCTGTTGCCGCCTCCTGTGGCGAAGGCCCGGGCCCGGGGGAGGAGGGATGGGACCGAAATTAGTGCCATAATATACCGCTACGGCATGGGGGAGGGGGGTTAGCGGTGGTCTTTGGCTTGCGCTCGTCCTGCCCGTCGTTGCCATCCCTGCCAGCAGTCCGGGTGCATGCAGGGCTGTGGAAAGGTGCTAGGTAGCTTTTAGCAATATTCACCCTGTTCTTGGTTGTTTGGTTTTTTCCTTCGGCTCAAGGACACAGAGAACAGTACCGGTCGCTCCTGTGTGCGTTTTAGAACTCAAATAGTTTCACGCCCTGACTCGGATTAGCAGATTTAATTGAGTTTCTTGGCAAACTGCTATACAAATTAGCTAAACCCTCATTTCACTAAGTACTAATAAAACGCTCAGCATGAGAACATGGTGTGGTTTATGTTGCCAACATTATTTAAAGAAAATGTAGATTTGTAGTCATCATCTACTGATTTGATGGACCATAGGATTCAATTCTTTGACAGTAGTGTCTCAGCATTCTTTTATTGTCCTTCCAGGAATAAGATGAAGCTTGAAACATCATTGCTTTGACTAGCTCACTTCTGCAGGATGCCACACAAGATTGGTTTTGTAGTTGTTAGTTCCTCGGGACATGAAGATGGCTTCAGCGCAAAAGAGCTGATGGTTCATGCCCCAACAGTGAATGGATGGCGATCACCCAGGTACTGCGAGGGGGAGGAATGCACGCAGTTCTCAAACACTGAGTGTAAAATGAGCGGGAGATGTACCGCGCATGGTCAGAGGAGTTTACAGCATCCCAGACCAAACTGATTATAAAACCAAAGAAGTTATTTTAATCCCGTGGAATCCGTATCATGGTGAAAAAAAAGCACCTTGGTTACCACCTAAAGGCATCACATTGCATTTAAATAAAGTCCTTTAAAAAGAAAAAAGGAGAACTACTTATGTTCTTGTCAGTCTTCCTGTAATTTGCAACTGCTTTGGCTTAGTATTAAAAATCCAGTCTTCTCAGCACATCCTCTAGGTATGTATGGGGCACTTTAACATACACGTGCATGCAATGGAGAGAAGAATGTTTCTACTCTACTTTTTGGTTTCTTTTTACAATATTTGTAATGCTGAATTAAACTATAATAACTTTGAAAAGTTTCATAATTAAATGTTACTCAAGTTGGAAGTGAAATCATCTTTAAAAAGATGATTCAGAAATTGTGTATGTTTTCAGACTCTGTCAGTATCCACAGGAAATTGTTCTGCAGTTGGTGGAGAGATGTCGAATACGAAAACTGCAGTTGCTTGCTCACCAATACATGATTTCCAGCAAAATTGAGTTCTACATCAGTGAAAGCTTGCCTGAATACTTTTCTCCTTATCAGTCAGAGAGGTTTCACAGACTAGGGTAAGTCAAAAAGCTCTAAATGGTTTTATTACCTTAATCAGGAAGGCTTCAGGAAGAAATAATCGTTATGCTTTGCATGCAACATTGATAGGCTGTGCTGCAAGCGGTAAAAAGATTCTGTACTTGCTTAGGTCTGTAACAAAGCTGAAGACGTAGGTGTGAGAGGTGCGATGCGGATGAACGCTCTTGTCAGATGACAGCATGCATTGTTTCAGTTATGAGGGGGTTTTAAACCTTATCAAAGTACTAACCTGAGGAGCAAAAATACAACTATGTATTCGTACATTTCCCCTGCTTACTTGTTACATTTTCCTTCTCAGTTACGTCCCTCTCTCGGACAATGAAAAGACTGATTTCAAAGCACGAGAGTTAAAATCTGTGTATATGGATGCAGTTGGCCAGTACCTGAAGCTGATTTTCCATAAAAATTATGTCAATAAATACAACTTGTATGGTCAGGTAAGTTGACTTAAGAGTCTTTACTTGGTAAGCTAGGTGAAGTTTCAGTAGTACAGAACAGGCATAGAAATCTGCTCCCTTGATTTGTAGAAGCTAAAAATGTTGATTGAAAGTTCCTGGGTTTATTTTTTGTTTCTTTTAAAACAGAAAATACAAATAAGAGCTCATAAGTGCCTTGCAATCATGACCAAGTGCATGCAACTTATCCAGAACAAACCAGTCAAGTGCACATTTTCTTACTGCCTTTCATTCTGAGTGTTAGACTGCACAGCAGGCTCTGTGCTGAAGACAAAGTACTTCCTCTGAGAACAGCTTTGTGGTCACTCAAAAGCCACTTTTGGTCTTTAGGATCCGATGTGGCATTAAGTGGAGGTGTTGTACAGCCATCCAGATACAGGAAAAGCAAATATCTGTCTCCATTCTGCAGTGGCTCTTTTCACTTTCATCCCAGACCAGAAAAGGGAACAGTGGTCTGTAGATTTGGTAATAAATTTTTAATGAAGCATGAAGTACATTTAGCACTTAGTGTTTTTCTCTGCTTCCATACCACACTGGAGACCACAGGCCCTATTTTTTTTTTTGTACAGTTTTTTGTTCCATTTTTTTTGTTTGTTTCAGTTTTTATAAGATATGGAAAAAGTAATGACCTTATGCATTTACATTTTCTTTAAATCTATCCCAGGTTGCCCTAGTAGCTGTAAATATTATTGGAGATCCAGCAGACTACAGTAATGACAGCAATAATACTGTAAGTGCAAAGCATCCCTATCTTTTTACTGTTGCTACACCTGTTCACTTACAGTGTTCTTGAGGTAATGGAGTGCACCTTTCTTCTACTAGTTTTGTGCTGTAGCAGAGCTGCCATATATTGATTTTTATTTTATTTTTTAAGTCATCTTGAAGCAAGAAAACTCTCAAAAATTGAGCCTAATTTGTAGATACAAAAAAACCCAAAACATAATCAATTGGAATGTTCACGTTTTCAACCTCTCCGGATTCTCTTGTTTCAATATGCCCCAAAACTGTGTAGTGTATATTGATTGTGGCAAGTCAGAGTATCTGTCCTGAACACATACTTGATATTGATGAATGTGCGTTAAGACTTTTTTTTCTCCCTTACAAAGCCTTCCAGAGAGAAGCTGATAGACCACTACTTAGGAATTAAATCAGATGACCCTGCCTTAGATGGAACTTACCTTGGGTAAGGATGTTCTTTTGCATATACCCTGGCAAAACATCTACTCAGTCTAAAGTAGTTCTCAGTCTCTATATTTTGCAAGTTCCCTGCTAGTGACAAGAGAAGACGTATGCTTAGCTTGCTCTATTTTGGATTAGCTGAAAGTTTATTTTATCCATTTTATATCTTCAGGAAACCTGACTCCATTTCACCTCTGGATGATTTGGCTTTTGACATGTACCAGGATCCAGAAGTTGCTCAGATAATACGTAGGCTGGATGAGAAGAAGCGCGAAGCTGTCCATCATGAACGCTATGATTATGCCAAGAAACTCAAACAAGCTATTGCAGACTTGCAAAAGGTATTGGTGAAAGACTGTTTATCTCTTAAGTCAAACAGTGTTTCAGTGGTCCATCAGGGACCCTAGCATTCATGTGGAATCGTAATGATTTCCAGTATATTTTCAAAATAGTAATTTTAAAATCTGATAGCTTGTTTTAGTAACTTGGCTGGAAATACTGAAACGTATGCGTATATACAGTAATGTGATTCCAAGCTAGCTTGTTATACCATCTTCTAGGTAGGGGAACGACTTGGACGGTATGAGGTAGAGAAGCGCTATGCTGTAGAGAGAGAGGATTATGATCTTGCTAAAAAGAAGAAACAGCAAATGGAAGCGTATCGCCTGAAGGTGTATCAGCAACTGGAGCTCCACGACCTTCTGGATGCAGAGCTGATGGTGGGTACTGTTATTCCTAATTCAAGATGCTTTATCGTGCAGTTGTTGTAAATAGAAATGGCAGAGAAACCAAAATAAATTCAGGGAATAAGAGTTGTTACACAGGTATTTTATCACAATTACATATGGATTTTAAGTTTTCTGTTTGGATTGTGGATTTTCCCAACCAAAGACTTTCACGTGGCACATTATGAACGTGCTTAGTTCCCCATAAATTACGTTACATTAAACTGTTAAGGTCTCAAGCAAATGACATTAGAATCCTGAATGTTTTGCCTAATTTCAGGGCACACGATGGAGGTTCATAGGGTACTTTCTCGTATTTTGAAGGGGCATAACAGGCTTATGCTGGCATCATGGCTAACCATACAGAATTAATGTGATAAAATACTGTTTTGTATTGTTCTCAGAAAGGGAAGCTTTATAGTCTCTCCACACACATATCCACACAGAATTATTTTTCTATTGTTTCATAAAGCTGCATCCAGTGGAAATGATGACACGTCTGTAAATGAGGTCTTACATTTACTTGAAAGCAGCAGAATCTTGTTGATTGTCAGAGTTCTAGCTGTGTTAACTGTGATTTTAGTACGTCGTTAGCCTTGCTTTACAAAATCTTCTTCCATTTCTCAGATCCGAAAACCACCTGAATTGCCTTTGCAGTCTATGATTTATACTGGCAATCCTCAGTGCACAAAAGCTACAAATTCACCTCCTTGTGAGCACACAGAACCGCAAAAAGGAGAGCCATGGAAAGCAGAGCCTTTGCTGGAAGAGAAGTCAGCAGATCCCGCTTCTGCTGAGCCCGTTGTTCCCCATCAGTCCCCTCCTCCGGTGACTCATCCCACAACCTCCAAGGAAGTGTTTCTCAAAGAAAATGTGAGTAGTGTACCTCTGTTACTGCAGAAATCTATCACAGCAAATGATCTTGTATTCAACCTTCCAAAACAACAAGGTCTTTTGCAGTTATTCTCATAGCTCGTATAGTATCTGAAATTGACTGCGCTGCTGAGCAGTGCCCATGCCAATTGGCATTGGTCTTTCCTGAATTTTGTTGGAAGTTTTTACAAATGTTCATTGAGATTGAGGCAAAAGGGGATTATACCTGATTTATAAATACTTGAATGGAAGCACATAGACTTTAAATGACTAATTGAGTGTCACACGGCCATTATGGTGGAAGCTGAATTCTGCTTGCTCTATTAGTGGCTTAATAAATCTTAGAGACCACGTTGGATGAATCTACAACAGCAAGAGAATTTATTGGAATGTGGTTGTAGGGTAATAGTTGGTTTCACGTCGAAAGAGAGGAAGAAAATCATGGTATCTTGTTAGCTTGGTCTTTAGGTTTTGCTGCTCCAGCTTTTGGCAAAGCTAAAGAAGAAATTCATTGACACTAATAGCAGTAGTATTCTCTCTTGACAGGATGTTGACATAAAATAATTTAACAAATAAAGCTTTATGACTTACTGACTTCCTATCAACAGGTGATTTCTTTTGTAGATGTGTGCTCTTCCACAAAAAGCATTTTGTGTGTGTTTGGTTGTATTCTATAGACAAGAAATAAGTTTTATTCATGGGCATTGGTTCAATTTCTTCATGATGTGATTATGGGAACTTCAACAGCTGTACTTAATTGTAAAGTGATACTGCTTTGACAGGGAAAAATGTATTGAGTTGAATCCAATTAATGATGAAACATCTTCACATTTAAGTCATTTCTAAAATGACAAATATTATCTTCTCTGTTAGGTTGAATTTTTACCTTATGATGAGAGACCTCTTCCAGCTATCTGTAAACAGCCTGACGAAGCAGTTGCGTACCTTGAGCCACAGATGGCTGCAGAGGATATCAGTGATACTCCAAGAAGTGGCATTACTGGGGAACCAGAACCACTGACTGAGAAGGCACTGAGGGAGGCCAGCCCTGCTATTGAAGTTTTTGGAGAAGCTTTGGTAAAGAACAACAAAATAAACACATAGATTATTGTGGTCTGTGTTGAGCTGACTTGATATGCACCTTGTCAACAAAGACCTACTGATATGATTTTTACATGTTCAGAACTGTTACTTAAAAATCTGAGATTAAAATTCGACCTTGGATATATGGGTGCCTGTTTTCAATGGTTAAATGATGCTATAGCTTTTATGATTAATTACTTGATGAGCTATTAAGCAGATAGTGTCTGGTAGACTGCTTTAGTGTACACACCCTACCAGAATACCCATAACTTGCCCACTGTGAACAGTCTGTTGTAGGGAGAGAAACCATTACTGTGTCTGAAATGGTTCCTTGAGCCTGACTTGTTTATCGATTTTACTCATTGCTTTTGAAAAATATGTGCCGAAACACCTCTTTTAATAAATACCAGATTCCTGTAGGAAACACCTAGGGATTTCATGCTTAAGTTCATGTGTTCTTTTGAAGCTGTTTCTGTATATAAACGTTGAATAAATAGTGAAATGTCAGTGTAGACCCTTTAAGAGATAAACTTGTTCTTTGTTCAGGTTTCAGGAGCATATTCCAAAACTTGGTCATACCGAGAAGATGCGTTACTAGCTGTATATAAGAAGCTGATGGAAATGTCAGTAAACACTCCAAAGGATGATTTAAAGAACATGCTGAGGGCTGCCATTTTTCTTGTAAGAAGGGCCATCAAAGACATAGTGTCTTCAGTAAGTTGTGATATGTTTAATAAGAAATGCTCCGGTGAAGAACTAGCAGCCAAAATCATAGAACCATGTGCTTAAGATACTTTGAACAAATAGTTTGTAAAACTGTTGAGTAAGTTTAAAAAAAACACCAAAAAACAAAAAACACCAAATGATACCCAGAACCCTAACACAACTGGAATGTCAGCTCTTAGTTAGGATCAAGGACTGGACAATGTCTGGCATTCAGCAGTATAGAAAATTCTGTCCTGGGCTGAGTAATGAGCTTGAGAAACAACTGCTGATGCAGTAGTGGGTGGTGTGGTTGGGCCTTGTGGTTTTTTTTTTTTGTTTTGGTTTGGTTTTTTGTAAAGTTGAAATACAGCAGTGAAGTAACTTCTGGTTTCCAACTTGAGAGGCTACAGTTAGCCTAAGGAGCCTTAGGCTTCAAATATGCCTTAAACAAGAAGAAAAGAAAAAAATCAAGAGCTGTGTTAGTCTTCATAAAACAAATTCTGAAGCCTGAGCCATAGCAACATGTTTTCTGGAAGAGAGATATCTAAAGTAGCTTCCAGTCAGAGTGTTACTGTAATTCTAGATTCCTGTTGCTGCTGTTCTTTAGAACTACAGAAAAGATTTTACAATGTTATCTGAAAACAGGGATCTATGTGGTATTTTTGCTCAGTGCTTCCTTTTTCTTTTTGACTTAGGTTTTTCAAGCTTCCCTGAAACTTCTAAAAATGATCATTACACAATATATACCAAAACATAAACTAGGAAAACTAGAAACTTCTCACTGTGTGGAAAAAACGCTTCCAAATTTACTTTCTAGAACGGGAGATTCTTCGTCCCGTCTTCGCCTTGTGAGTTCTAACTTCATTCAGGTAGGTGTTTCTCTTCAAATTGCGCTTTGGTTTGCATTAGGAATGTCACAGAGCTTACAGGTGGATAACATCTAATCAGGCTTGATTTCAAGTCTAGAGTTGGCTGCTGTAAAGGATTATGCCTTACATGGGAGGCAAAGTGGTAGCACCAACTTAATATCTTTGCGGTGTTTTTTCTAGCAGTGTATTGTCACCTTTGTGGGGACAGTGTGGGAAGATAGCAGCTGCTGCAGATACAAGACAGGTGTAACTCTTGTATTCGTCTTCTTAGCTGCAAGTGGTCTACAGAGATGAGACCAAGAAGCCACAGCGTACTCCTTGGACTGCGTTGTGATTTGATTGCATTTTTGACAGTCAACTTTTGAAATTCAACTTGGCAAAAGCATAAAAAAGATGCCCATTTTAAAAGGCACAGTCCATTCCTTGCTCAATGCTGACAAAGAGCAGCTGCGAATAGCTGCTAGAGGAGTACAGGCTCTATTTTCCAGTAGAATTTAGATGAAAGAACAGTAGTTCTGTGTGGAAATGTGTTAATTCAGTCTCAGGAGTGGCATGGAATGAGTCACTGCCTCTGGGTTACTTATCCTTGCTTGCAACCACACATGGAGGGAAAAGACTTTTCTTTTGCTGTAGACATAACTAAAATTTTAGCAGCGTTATTGTGTGCAGTGGTCTGGTGTGTCACTGGAACTTTATTACTACTGCTTGGCTTGTTTATAATAGATTTTGTAGTTGAATGAGAAAGGAAATGAGAATAAGGTAACAAATGTATTTTCATAGGCAGGACGTGGCCTGCAGGGAAGGAAAATGTGTTTATTTTGTATCAGTGCTAACAGATGATACACTGCCTGAATAAGCAGTTCTCTAGGGAAGGTGCTGTATATTTCTAGAAATAGGTGTGTCCCACCAGCCCAGCCAGCCCAGTGACAACTGCATCTGGCCCTCAGGAAGAGGGACTGCGGGACACCATCATCTGCTGGAGTGTCTGTCTGCTGACAGGAACGGGGAGGAGGGCTGCTTTTGGTTATTAAACGTTCCACTACCCGCAAAGAAATAAACATTGAGCTTTGAATAACAGCAGAATTTTGTCCTTAAGGTTCTTTGCAAAACAGAATGAGAAATTCTAAGGTGGCATATGTCTTATGAAGCATTCTTCAAATCCATCTTGATGCGTCAAGACTTTGTATCCTTTGTGACACTTCTCATCTATCTCCTCCTCATATACTTCAGAGTGAGATTGAGTTCTTGAAATTTTTCTTACAAGCCAGTTCTAGAACTCATCTCTGTCTAAGATTTTATCGTTTTTTCCATAGCTCTGTGATGCCAAAAACGAGACCAAATGTCTGTATAATCTTCTCCTTAAAGCCTTTGCAAGCAACTTCGGGCTACTAAAGTAGCAAATAAGCAGCTACTTCTTATGGAAGGCTTATTTCATTTTACTTAACTTGTTATAAGTAACTTAGAATAACTCTACTTTGCAATGACAGTTAATTTTCCTCATTTAGCATTCCTAAATGCACACTGACTCTCTGTTTATAGGAAATGGCACTGTGTAGCGAAGTTAAACCTCTTCAGATTGTTCCCGTTCATTTGGTTCAACCATTAAAACCAAACTCCCCGACACATCTGGCAATGAGTCAAGTGGAATTAGTGGAATGCCTCTTGAAAGACATGGGAACTGAAAACTCTGGGTTTACCATCAGCAATGTCATGAAGGTAGGAGTCTGAGTTTACAGCTTTTTTTCGTCATTGTTTTATTAGTACTTGTCTGTCTGTTTTGGAGTGCTTGGTGAATTACAAAAGAGAATTTATGAGTCTCTTGGAGGTGCAACACACAACCGTGTGAGGAAACAAGATGCCAATACAGAAAAAAAAAAGAATCATTGGGTCAAAAAGCGTTTGGAAAATCTTGTCTATGTGAAGATTTCTCCTACTGCAGTAAAATAATTAGACTAATAACCAAGTCCTTAAAAAACATGTGGGGAAAAGAAGCATTATTTTTTTTATTTTTCAGTTTGCAACAGGAGCTTTGGAACACAGAGTTTATGAAGTTCGTGATGTAGCGTTGCGGATTATCTTTGATATGTACAGGAAGCATAAGGCTGCTATATTGGAATATCTTCCGCCCGATGATGCAAGCATTCGCAAGACTGTTCTCTATAAAACACTCTTTGATGGATTTACTAAAATAGATGGTAAACTTTCTGAAGCTGAAATTAGGGTATGTAATAAGATTGTAGAGCATATGTAGCTACTTTAAACATTACATTCCACTGAGCAATGTACTGATTTCACTGCTGTATGAGACATTGAATGACACACGTAGCAGAGTATCTTAAGGTGTGTCGTTAACATCCCTTAGTGTAAAAAGCTGGTGTTTTGTTTATTCTATATGCTCACCCTTCCAAATAAAGCCTCCAAAGAGTACAGAGATGGTACTTCTGAAATAACACCCAATCATTTTGGAAAATGCACATATACTGTTTTATGCTGGCTAGCCTTGGAAGTGGCGAGCACAGAGGAAATGCTGTGTGTTTCTTTCACATTAGTACAGAGGAATTTGGGAGGAGAGAATTGTTTTACTGTAACAGACCAATCATTTAACCCATCAGGATATTTCTTGTGCTGCATTGACCATTTGTTCTATGCTGACGTGTTTTGCAATCTCTTCTATATGACAGATGGTTCAACAACTTTTGTAATTGAAAGAGTATTTCTTGACAGGCACAGAGAAAGGCAGCAACGGAAGAAGCAGAGAAACAGAAGAAACAAGAAATAAAAGTTCTGCAAGGGCAGCTGGCAGCTCTAAAGGAGATACAAGCAGAAGTTCAAGCTGGAAAGGTTATGGTGTTTTGGTTTTGATTTTTTTTAATCCTTTTTTTTCCTCAGCTATTACAGGCTTAGATAATTAACATTACCGTTGTCTCATTATAAACTAAAAAAAGGGGGTAGGTGGGGGGGGAAGAGAGAGCGAGAGACTCCATGACGTACACTAACTGACTTTCATCCTCAGCAGTCCAGCATAAAATCTGGGGACTTACTTTTCCTAACATAGTATAAAGTTTGGATTCTTTTTTATAACATTGTCTGTTGTATGGTAAATTTGAGAGTGTTTCTACAGTTCTAAGTGTTTCTGTGTCAGCTAGAGTATAGGAATTGTACTGAGTGCGTCAAGGCCCTCCAGAAGCACGCTGTACTGCACTTCCATTAAGGTTTATATCTGAACCTTAGAAAGGTAGTCAGGTACCCCAATGCCAGCAAGTAGGACTGTTTTCCATCCTCAGAAGATCGCTGCCTCAATACCCGAGAGATTTGCTGTAGGACCAGAGGCACGAACGATGTAATGCATTGGCTCTGCTTCTAAGCTTTTAATTTCAGAGAAAAATCAGGATATAATCTGTTCTCTTTCTCCCTGGCAAGCATAACTATCATTAAGCAAATTTCTGACTTAAATTTCTTTGTTTAATAGGAGAAAGAATATGATTTTCAGAAGCCAAAGTATCACGGTAGGTAATTTCAAATAGTATTAAGAAATGTAGAGATATTTCAAGATGTCTTTGAAACGCTGTAGATGCTTAATGGATTATTGAATTTGCTCAGTTAAAGACGTACCAGAGTGCTTCAGACTGGCTGAGCCTCAATCTACCATAGAGGTAACCATTATGTTCACGAAGAAAATTTACCATCAGATAACCAATTAATTTCTTATAAGAAATGAGTATGCCTTGGCTTGAAAGCACCTTAGATTTCTCCCCAACCTGAGGCAGATCATCTACATGTAAAAATAATCACTAAAATATTTTACTGTTGTAGATCATTAAAGCAATAGTTTCCCAACTGCCTACAGGTATGTTGGCTTTCAGTGCTTGTTTACCAATGTGGTATACTTCTGTTAGGTTTTTTTTGCTGTTAAGATCCAGGGAAGCAGTGTTTCTAGGCATGCACAAAAACTAATTAAAATGTGATCTTGGTTTTAATAGTTCTTTTTTTACAGGTTACCAGGTAAATGAAAGCCCGCAGACTGCAGCAGCAGAGATTCCAGATGATCATAGCTCTGTTGCAAATTACTTGGATAAGTAAGTTAGATGAGCAGCTTCTAATCACCTTAAGCACTTAGTATAACCTGCAAGCTAATAACATTAATAGCATTTTTCCAGTAAATCAAAGCCAATACTTTCAGCATTTAAACAATGAAAAAGAAAATCATTTCTAACAGATTTGGAATTGTCACCAGGCGATCCTAGATGTTGATTTTTTAAGTTCTTGGATAGTGTGACCTTGAACTTGTTTTCTGAGCAGTTGCTTGCGGGATAAGAAATTGCCGGAGTTTAATGTTCAGCTGCCGGTATAAAATAAGGCAAAGATATATTGCAGCTTTCGTGTGTATTATAGGATAAGGTCACAGAGAAAGCTTTTGAAAATTCTGGAGCCATGAAAGCCAGTTTCCAGGAGCTGTTCTCAGTGCTTTTGTGGAGTTGCGTCTTTCTGTATGAACAAATGCTTTATAGTGGTATTTACCATAAATTATTTAATAGTATTTGTTTATGCCCTATCCTAAGGTCAGCACTATATAGGGAAAACAAGGTGTACCAAGATGATAGCTATTTTTTAGAATAGTTTCTAACAGAAGAAACAGGGTTCATCCATTTCACTCTGTGATGTTATTGACGTTTGTGTTTTTTTTTTTTTTCCTAGTTTATGTATTTTTTGTGGTGAAAGGGACGAATCCTTCACAGAGGAAGGATTAGATATCCATTACTGGAAACACTGCCCTATGTTGACCAGATGTGAGCACTGCAAACAGGTTAGGCATAAACTTACTAGAGATACTACAAGACATTAACTGTTGTGATTCTGGTTTTAAGGTGCTATAAGATATTTAACGCTAACGTAGATGAATTCTGAACACAACTGCGTGATCTCGGGTAGTGCTTTTTGAAAAGAGGAGCATTATAAATTGTATTAATAACGGGATTAAAATGTCATGTTCCCTTTGTTATTTTGTAAAGTGAGATTTAACTTCCAAAAATTACATAAGCAGTTTTTAAAATACTATCCTTATTTACTCAGTATGGTACAAACCTTCTTGGGTACCTCTTGCTCTGTTGCAGGTGGTGGAAATAGCAAGCCTGACAGAGCACCTGTTGACTGATTGTGATAAAAAGGACAGCTTTGGGAAATGTCAACGATGCAGCGAGGCCCTTCCAAAAGATGAGTTGCCCAAACATATTAAGAGCAAGACTTGCAATTGTGAGTAGTTCTGAACAGGAAGGTTGAACTTCAATAGTCAAATCAGTCAGACTTCCAAATATGGTGTATCTTCGGCAAGTCAGACCACTTCTATGGAGGTACTGCACTGTGGATTCAGAAATCTAAGTAAATCCTCAGAAGGGGACGCTTTTGGAATAAATGCTTGAGTTTCCCATGCTTGAAATGCTTCGCTTCTATGAATGCACGTGGGGAAGACGAGTGAGGAGAACAGAAAGCCTGTGCCACATCCTTGCGGATTAAGCCCTGTCGTTTCTTTGTATCTTGTTTCGATGTAAATGGTTAAACACGAGACTTCTTTGAGAGCAGTTAGTAGGGTAGGAGCTGGTTTACCCATGGGGTAGTTCTATGCTCTTTGTTGTGCAAGTTCTCCTCTTGTATTTGAAATTAGCCTGTCTTTGCTATTCTTACATTACTTTTCTAATCATTTCAGCTGCCAGACCAGAAAACGTGGCAAACCATTGCCCGTTGTGCCATGACAACTTTCCCCCAGGAGAGGAGGTAAGTCAGCCTTCTAGATTGGCCTGATGTTGTTATGTCGCTGGTGACATTATGCATCTTAAAATACTGCAGCAAGACTGAGCACATCCAAGAGGGCATCCAGGATTACGATGTTGTTGATTTGGGTACAAGAAAAAATTGACATGAAGAAAGTAAGCAAGAACTGCTATAATTGTCAAGAGAGTTGAGGTGGTCTCTCTCTCCTTTCTACATGCTGTTCCCTGTAAGTGCCTAATCCTATGAAATCTCTGGCATGCCAGCTCCAAAATATGCTTTCAGCAATTGAAAATATATATTGGTGTTAAACAAAAAGTGATTTGTTGAAAAAAATACGTAAAATACCTGTTTCAGTCTTTTTATATGAATCAACTAACACTTTATTATGATCATATTCAAGTAGTTCTGTGTATGATTTACTTTTCTGAAAAAGCCTAACCAGGAGGCAGCCAACAACTCTGTACTGGGTATTAGATCCAGTTCAATGTCAATGGCTGATGTGTATTCTATGTCATTTTCTCCCTTTCAATGGGATGTAACCGTTGAGTAGTGCTTCTGTTCTCAAAATGAAGTTTTTTCCATATCCTGTTGACTTTGCCCAGCATGAGGAGCTCAGAAAATATTGTAAGCCTGAAACTGAAACGTTTCTTGAGAAATGTATGTGTTGTTTGGATTTGGGGATTATTTTTTTTCATGTTTCTGCCCAAATTATTCTTGTAAGTCAGAGACTTCACATAGCCTCTAATTTGAAGAGGCTGTCATGTTTTGGTGTAATAGCAGCTCCTACTCCTTCAGGTTGCTGAATGCTTTAACTGTTATTATAACCTTGTAGTTATGCCCACACTTTTTAAGTTTAAAATATGCATAGATGAACAGATTTTCCGTGTTATTTGTACATTGTTTTGTCCTGATTTGAACTCAGTTGTTAATTAAGAAAATCTAAAAAACAAAACAAATGTCACTTGCTTTTAATTTCTAGCATCTGGCTAGATTTTTTTTTTATTGTATTGTACCTTTCAAATTATGTTTAAAAAATTGATATATTAATTTCTGTTCCACTTATTAAGTCATAAGATTTTCATGCTTTTATGAGTGAGCAAATTAAAATGCTATTGCCATAAAGTCTGTATAGAACTCTCATCTTCCCCATGTTTTAAAAAGTATATGTGCATACATAGTGACTAGATAAAAGATCGGATAATTTTGCTAATTTTGTAATATCACTTTTTTTTAATTGACTTTAGGCCTGGAAGTCTCACCTAATGGGCAACGATGGCTGTAAAATGAATCAACGGAGGTTATCCACAATAAATAAAACTCTTCTGGTGCAGCCTGGTAAGATACTATTTTGTGATAATGATGATTATGGTTTTTACTATGTTGCCTTGACTTAAGAAAAGTATTTCATCCTTGAAAGCAAGCTGGCTCTTCATTGCTTGTTCAACGTGCTCTCCACATTTGTGTAACCTGACTTGATATTTCTTCTGCTGGTATAGACTACAGTATACTTTGGGAGCAAATTCTCAAAACCATTCAGTAACCATAATTCCAAAATGAGGGCATTAGCTCAGTTGATTGGGGAAAGTGACATATTTGACAATTTGATCAGTTCAGCCTTGTTTCTGCATAGTAGTGTGACCGTGAATAGAACAATCAGCAGTGATACTGAACAGTTAACATTCTGGAAAGCTCCTGAATGCTGACACAGAGAACCAAGAGCCTGATTTAGCTTTTAACATCCAATCAGAGGATGCTAATTTAATCCTAATTACAAGATGAATTGAATAGTTAGTGCCGTGTACTGCTTTTCCTTTTCAATTAAGACCCAGGAGCTAGGCAGAATTTATGATTGTGCAGCTTCTTCACCCACAAAGAGAAACTGATGCTGATGTCAGGTGTTTTTTTTAACAGTCTTTATTTATGAAGCACATGCAAAATCCTTTTCTTTCTTGAACACAGAAGTTAAACAAACAAGCTATTTTCACTGCCTGCAGCACCAAAACTCTTTTGGCCGGTAACATCCAAAACCTTTCCTCCTTCAGACTTTTTTGAGGGTTCTTTAGTCTGCTGCATGTTCAGGTCATTGCTAGAGTTAACCTCTTCTGTCTGATATTGCTTTGCTTATATCTGTATTTTCTCTTTACAGGCAAAACAGGTGGCCAGTATTTAAGGAAACCGGGTCCTTCAGGAGCAAAGGCTCGACCTCCCTCTATAGGAAGCAAGATCCCAACCCCAAGAGGGGGCACAAATAAAAGCACTGGCAAAACATACTCAAAGCGATGACAGGACAAGTATTTTTTCCTTTGTCTTAATAACTGGGCGTATAGTTATTAATAGTTATTTAAAAATGGTGGGCAACTCATATAATCTTTTTCGTTTGACGACATGGGGCTGTTTATCAACCTCGAGCAGTACTTGCCTAGTCTGATAACTTTTGTGTTACCTGTTTGTGCAGCACTGTGGTTTCTTCCTAGAAACGTGCATGTTAGAAATACGCAAATGTTCTGGGACAGATCAGACCTGCCACATTCCCTCTACGGCAGAAGGAGGGCTGTGCATTGGTCTTTGACTTGTTCTTCATGTTGAAAAAACTCCCCATCAAGTATGGCGTTAACATGGGCACACTGTGTAGCTGCTGTTAGAGTGAGCAGAGAGGCTGTGCCCTGGTTGCAGGGTTGCTCTGGGGCTGTGGTTTTAACAGCCTGGGTTTGAGATCCAGTAAGGAATTTCCTTAAAATCTAAAAGCCACAGTCGTTTGTGTTTTGGCTTTCTTTTGGGGAAGACCAAGAAACCTCCCAAGCAGAAATTGTACTAGACTTTTAGGACAGAGCTAAAAAGCATTTGTTCTTTTGATCTAAGTGTGACACTTGTTTGCAATTACATATTCTGAAAGCTTGGGAAGTAATACCTGTGTTAGCTGACTTTACCACCTGATCACTTCAGTGTTATAATTGCAGAATATATCACTAATAGTTTTCTGCCAAAATTGTCTTTATAACATGCTGAAAGTAATAGTGTCATAAATTTTTGTTTGTCTTACCATCAGACGCTCGTGGTAGACAAACAGGTTGCAAGTTAAAGTGTGTATACTGGTTGGCTGGGAGATACACTGCCTGTGTGTGTTTCTGCATTACATCAGTGCATTTACAGAGAATTCATCATAATCAGACTTGAGGAAACACCGTTTAAAATATGGATATACAATGAACAAAAAAGGCTTGTTGCGGTCGTGCAGGTTCCTTTGATGTGATGACGATGAGGTTGGTACCTCCGCAACACCATCGTCCATCTGCTATGATGTGCAGCTGGCATAAGGTGGAGCGAAAAATGCAAGCACGTGTAGAAGGAAATACATGTCAGGCTGTATGCAATGTGTATCTCCGATATCTGAAAGACCTGTATGATCCTGTATAAACTCTTGAACCAATTAATGGGTAAAATAACATTTTCATAAAGCAAAAGTCTTCCTCATGTGTTTGCTAGAAGGAAAAAAAAAAAAAGGAGCAATTGCAAGGTAGACGAGGAAAGCTGTGAGGTTGGTTTGTTCCGCTGCAGATCCTATAGTGTGGATTTATTTGTTTCAGCTAGCGCACGTTTACAAGTGGGGCTAGGCAATGGAAAGCTTTTGCAGGTGTCTGCTCCTTGAGTATAATGAAGTGAGTCAAAGAATCATGCTGTTCTCTGTCGATTAGTTAAGCCGCTGTGCCAGGATTCCGTGTATTCTGACAGTAAGAAGCTATTAGTGTGTTTAAAGCAGCTGCCTTTTGCTTCCCTGTATTTGTCATGATAAATTTTGCCAGCTAAAATGGGGCAAATTTACAGCGTTTGTGAAAGCTTACAAGTCCATTTGTTTGTGCTAGGCTCTAAAATTCTCAGTTCCTTCGTTGGAAATGAGAACTGTACTTTTTTCTAAAACTGAGTGGTATCCTTGAACACCTTCTAAGTCGGCTGAGAGCTCCAGCTGACCCTGCAGGGAAAAGAATTGGATCAGGGCTGTTATAAAATGTTTCCACTCATTTTTAAAACTCTCAGAAACATTATTTTGACAGATAACTTTGCTCGCCTTTCTAGTACTGGTGTCTGTAATTTTATGAGTTCAAGCATGTTAATAATGTTGAGTGAAATAGATGTCTCTTCCAGGGGTCCGCCGAGGCTCTAGGAGGAACACAAGCCACATGTGGTGGGAGGCGGTTTTGCAGTGCAAACCCGGCCTTTACATATACTTCAGGTTTAGAGTTTTAAAGGCTGTAGAGCAGCACCCAAAGTGCTACTCGACACCAAGAATTAGCACCAAATAAAAAAGCTAAAGGGCTGGTTGGATATTGCCATATTACATGCCACTACATAGGCAGTAACATGAAATAGCTGCTCCGCGGTGCCTCTCGCTGTGCACTAAGTGCCTTATTAGTCCACATGACAAGAGGATTGAGCTAAACCGCCAGAGTCCCATTTGGTACATAACAAGAGCGTGTATCGATGGAAGCTGCTGAAGAAATTAAAGTTGTGCTTTAAAATCTCACAGTTAATTCTGAAGTATATCCCCAAGATATGGCCCCTTAAAGAAAAGACAAAAATCTTAGCGGGGCCCTGAAAGGCTTGAATTAATAAATTTAGACCTTTTTTCCCCACTCGCTTCTAAATTCAGCTCTAATACTGAGTTTCTCTAGTTAGATCTTGGTTAAAATAAACATCCATAGACTACAGCATGTGACCATTTAATAGCTTCAAAGAGAACAAATTCTATTAAGACACAGTATGTGAAGCTTTGTGCCCAAAGCAACAATCCTGACGCTTCTACTTGTACCGTTCGGGCAATTGCTTCCCAGGGTAGAATTAATTGGTCCCACGCTGATGTCCACCACAGGTACAAGGATGAGGGATCATGGTAATATAAGGAGAAGTTTTGGGGGTTGGGTTTTTTTGCTACCACAGAGTGAATTTGCAGGATTGTTTTGTATATACAGCATTTTCTAATATGCAGGTTTTATAGTTTGCGTGCAGCCAATCTATGAGCTTATGAATTTTACAGGTAGACCGGTGCACTTCTGTTTTGAAAGTCTTTATATAAATTGTTTCTTCAACTCTTCCAAATCTCTGTATTAATAAATATACATATGTTAGGAATGTATATATAAATCAAATATATATGTATTTTTATGTCTACTTTAGTGACACAGGTTCCTATTTGAGAACCTGATTCCTTATGCAAGCAAAATAACCGTTGATTTTCCTCGGAGATCAGCACATGCGATGGACTGCAGGCTTACAAGCTGTTGCCCAGAGCATTTTTTCCTTTTGGACATAAAACTGTGAGCTTTCCGTTGCACGAGTTTTAATGAAAAAAAAAACCCCGTTTGCAAAGGTCCTCCATGTATTTTGGATTGGCCAATATCATATGTGTATTGAGTTGGTAAATACAGCTCTCCTTTGCTCCTCAGCCATTGCTTTTAAACCCCGTCAAGCAAAGTGTACTTAATCTGTTAAATCCTGCATGGAGCAGGATGTGTGCTTTCTATTTTATACCATTATGGGACAACCTTTTTAAACATGTTGTGGTTTTTTTTTTTTTTTTTTTAAGAATTAACACTTGATTAAAAAAAAACCAAAAAACCAAACAACCAAAAAAAACCCCCAAACCAAGACCCCACAAACACTGTTAATTATCGTGAGGGTTGTATTTCCCAGCGCTGACCAATCTGAGCAGCAGCAAGTTTGGGAGCCATGTTAAGACACTGTTTCAGACCTCCTCTCTCCTCTCCTCCTCTTTGGAGGCATTTTCCCTGGGGTAGCTCTTGCTGCTCACACTTGTATAGGAGGACCTTTCCCGCTGCTCTGTGGTCGGGCGGCCGCTCTCCCTGTGCAGCTGTTGGGGCTCCGCAGTGAGCGCAGGAACTGCTTTTCCCTTTGCTGCTGTGCAGAGCGCAGGAATCGCGCCTCGGGGGCTTGTGCAATAGCTCTCTGCAGCCTTTTCACAGCAAGAAGTTGTCATGTAGGAGATTCCTGCCTCCTCCCTGCCCATACGCTCAAGGGAAGCGCGTTACACAGCCTTTTGTCGGACAGCTTTTAAAAGAAAAATCATAGGCTTGGGCACACGACATGGCATCTTAGGGCCTTGTAATTTATTTTGTCAAATCCAGAATAGCTTTTCAGCAGCATTTTGAAGGAATCAGTGGAGTATTTTAGTGTGCATAACGTTCAGTGAGATTGCTGGGTATCTTTAGACTAAAAAAACACCCTTCTAAAGTGAGGTATAAAGATAATATTAACTACTCAATGGTACGAATTGGAAACAACTTAGAGGTGAGAAAATGGAAACTTTTTTAGGATGTGGAAGGACCATCTTTGAGCATAGTGGTACCAGATGTCACCTTTAAAGGATGAGCTCGCCAGGCTGCTTCCTTTCAGTTAATAAACAACCTGTGTTTTCTGCAGTGGCGAAACAAACACTGGTGTGACAAACACAGTGAAGTCTGTCCCTGTGCGTTGAACTCACAAGTAAAATGTTCTGGAGCTAAACTGTCGTGCAGGTGCAGGTCTGGCGAACGGAAAGAAGTTCTCCGAACTGTTGGACTGGAAAACTTAAATCGGCAATGACGGTACATCGTTATTAAAGAAAGAACGGACTGTCGTCCCTATCTCATGGGCTTTTTTCTGTCATCTCTTTTTGCATACTGTACCTGAATGTCAACCAAGTTGTTTTCATCCATCTGACCTGCAGAGAGGCCCGAGGAGAGCTGGCGTCCCTATGTGCCGCAGCGCATCTCGGCTCCAGCGACCACGTGGAGTGCCACTACCCCAAGGGAGTGTTTATATAGCTCAGGCGGTTCCTAAGTACTGGATAAGCAGAGAAGGTATTTAAATCCTAGAGATTTTATCGCTATCGTTTCAAGAGAAAAAGTTACTTATGTTAAGCACGTATGTTATTTTTATTGCACTTATTTAATAAATAAAACGGTTTGGCAGGTTTGGGTGGTACCTCTGCGTTTTCAGGCTGTTCCAGCAGAGCTCCCAGCGCGGGGGGTGGAAGCGCAGCCCCCCACGTTTACCCGTTCCTCCCGCCGGGGTGTGGGGTCGCGCTGTGGCTCTCCGCGCCGAGGGGCAGAGCGGATGCCGGTCCGGCCCCGGGGAGGGATAGCGGCAGCCGGTTTGCGGGGCGCTGAGTCGCCGTTCCCCGCCGCAGCCCGGCTGCCGTCGGGGCGCGGTGCGGCGGGCGCTCCCCCCCACCCCCGGGCAGCGCGGCGTCGGGGCGGGCCTTCGGCGGCGTCGGGGCGGGCCGGGGCAGCGCCATGGCGGCGGTGGCCTGGCCGGAGCTGGAGGCGGCGGGGCGGGAGCGGCGGCGGGAGCTGGCGCTGCCCGGGGCGGCGGTGGCGGAGCGGGTGGCGGCGGGGGGCGGGCGGCTGCCGGCGGCGCTGCTGGCGCTGCCGCTGCTGCAGTCGCTGGAGCTGAGCGGCTGCGCGGCGCTGCGGGAGCTGGGCCCGGGGCTGGCCGCCGCCCTGCCCGCCCTGCACACGCTGGTGCTGCGGGACAACGCGCTGGGCCCCGCCGGGCTGGGAGAGGGGCTGGGCGGGCCGCTGCCGGCCCTCCGCCTCCTCGACCTCTCCGGGAACGGCCTGGAGGCGCTGCCCGCCGCGCTGGGGGGCGCGGGGCCGGCGGGGGCGGCGGCGGTTCCGGCCTTCCCGCAGCTGCGCAGCCTCAACCTGAGCGGGAACCGGCTGCGGGAGCTGGGCCCGGGGCTGGCCCGCGCCGCCCCGCAGCTCCAGGCGCTGCTGCTCACCGGGAACCGGCTGCGGGCGCTGCCCGGTGGGCTCCTGCCCCCCGCCGGCACCGGGGCCGCCCTCCCCGGTGGGCCCTTCCCGCTCCTCAGCCGGTTGGAGGCGGCAGACAACGAGGTGGCGGAGCTGGGCGCGGACATCGCCGCCCTGCCGGCACTCAAGGTGGGAGCCCCCGTCCCCCGCCGCCGCCCAGCCGGGACCCCGCCGCCAGCGCTGACCCCCCATGTCGCTGTCTCTTCCAGAGCCTGGACGTGGCCAACAACCAGCTGCGGGAGCTGCCCGCCGCGCTGGCCGACTGCCCCCGGCTCAAGGAGGCCAACTTCAGGGGCAACCAGCTGAAGGACAAGCGGCTGGAGAAGATGGTCAACGGTTGCCAGACGAAGGCCATCCTGGAGTACCTGCGGGCCGGGGGCCGTGGGAAGGGGAAGGCCGAGAGCGCCAGAGAGGAGGCCAGGAAGAAGAAGAGAGAGAAGCAGCAGAAGAAGGATGGTGGGGATGGAGAGCAGGATGAGCTGGAGGAGGCCAGCAAGCTGCTGGTGAAGGTTCTGCACGTCTCTGAAAACCCGACGCCCTTGGTGGTCAAAGCAAGCCCGGGCGTCAAAGATGTTCGACCCTTCATCGTGTGCTGCGTGCTGAAGGGAGTGAACTTGAAGCCGGGAAATGCTCTGAAGAGGTTCCTGTCTGCGCAGGTAACTGCTGCGCTCGTGTTACGCATTTGCAAGGGGAACGTTGCTAGTGGATTTGGAAACGGTCTATTCTAGACTCCTTTCAGCAGATAAGCTTCTGAACCTTCTGAGCTCTTCACCTAGCAGGCGGTGCGGGATCACGGTGCGGGATGGCGGTGCAGCCCAGCCCCTGCCAGCTGCCTAGTCGGCCTGTAATAAGCAAAACTGGTTTTCGTGAAGAACCTAATGGGAGCATAGGTATTACCGTGAGAGGGCGATGAAAGCACATGCGTTTGTGTTGCCTCTGTAACAGCAGCTTGTTAGTGCTGTGGAACCTGTTGAGAACTACTAATAAACCTGCGTCCGTGTTAGAAGTACCCCGGTTTAGCTTAGGTTCCCTAATCTGAACTAAAATGTCCTCCATGAGTAACCTTCCAACTGAGGTATGGTAACCACAGACTTTCCCCTGGCATACTGCTCGCCTGTCCGTTAGATGGCAGGTGTTAGCTTCTTTCAGGTTACGAGACTCTCGTATTTGTGATTGTTTTCTGATTTAAAACTGTTTATCTCCCAGTTGAGGAACACATTGTGTGCTAGGCTTCACTGTCTTTACGTTTTGTTTCTAATTCAGGTAAAACTGTTTTGCAGGTGAAGAGAAGGGCTCCATTTATTGCAAAAGGTTACTCGACCAGCTGATAATGCTACAAACAAATATAAAAGAGTCTGAACCCTAGGAGGAATAAATCGCGTTGATGGTTTTGGTATATTTTGATGGTATTCTTTATGTTTTAGACTAAACTGCATGAAGACATCTGTGAAAAGCGGACAGCGGCCACAATTGCCACCCACGACTTGCAGTTGATCAAAGGTCCTCTGACATACGACGTTCAGCCTCCTGAGGAATTGAAGGTAGGGCCAGTGGCATCGCTGGCCCTTTTCATTTTTTTCCTATTGTTTTCTGGAACTCTATAGAATGGAAAAAAAATACAATTCTTACCCCGTAGATCCCAGAAAACTATCTCCAGGAACTTTAGTTTAGCAGCTGTGCTAATTTTCTTGCTATCCTGCTGTAACGAAGCCTGCTTGAGCAAGCCTCACAGAGCTCCCCAGTGTTGCTCCAGGACTAGTTATGAGTGCTTCTGTCCGAGGACTTAAAGTAATTACGGAAAGCAGACGTAGAGTTTTTTTTTCCTCTGCAAACATTCTGACGTTGCTTAATGTGTGCCTCTGCTTAGGGTGACCGGGGTGTTGGTGTTTCAGTGTTGATCCTTTCTCCTGTCTTGTGGTTTATGTTGTTGCTTTCAAAGAAGAGGGGAAAAAAGAAAAAGCTTGCAGTATATTTTGTGTGACAAGCTCTTAGACTGTACTTGTAACTTCAGAATGTAAAAATGATACTTGGACTTTATCATCCTTACTATTTAAGCCTACTTCAGTGTGTGCGTTAGTATCCTGCCCCAAAACCCATCTCGCTGAAGGACTGGACGGGCGGGATTCTCTGACTCTTTGGGGCTGACCTGAAGTTTTTGTTACATTCTGCTCTCTGGACACTTTGTGTTTGTAACTGTCCTGTGCCCCTGGCCTGGTCCTCGGCAATGAATTCCTTGTTTTCCTGATGGCTAACAGAGCCTTTCCTTCACGGCTTCTGTTACGAGACAGCAGGTTTCCATGCTATTCCGTGAGGAATGACAGTGAAGGAACCAGCTAAGAAATCTGTCCCTGCCTGGTTTATTACAAGCGAATGAGCCTGTTTTCCAAGTGGGTGTTGTAGCTCACACAAAGGTTTAAACTCAGTGTGATCATAGCAGTCCATGGTAAATAGAAAGTGTATTTCCATACTGAATAAGGTGTTGGGAATGACGGCATACAGAAGTGTGGGTTTAGTTATTGACTTGCTTACAGGAGAGTTTTAATAACCCCAGTGTTTGAGTCACTCTTAAATTCAAATGTTTGTTTCCTTGTATGGTGTAGATAACGCCCCTGGGTCGAAAGGAGATCAAGGCAAAGGATCTTCTCCGCCAGCTGCAGTCAGAAGCTGATGAGCAGAGGAAACAGAAGAAGCGTCAGAATGTTTCTGGATTGCACAAGTCAGTAGACTGATCTCTTGTTGGGTTTTCCTCAGGTGAATTTCGGTAACACATACTTGTGTGGAAAAACAGCACTGAAGAAAACATGCTGGAATGTATTACGAAGCACGTTCTGTAACGCTGATGGGGCTAACAAACCCAGCGCGAGCTTTTACGAGTTGGGATGAAAAACACTGAGCTGAATTTATGCATAAAGAGTAACCTGGAGTGAAACGAGGATGATGAGTGCCTTCTGTTACTTCTAGCTGCATCAAGAGTAAATTATTGTCTTACGAGTTATTCTTAGAGGTAACAAATATTGACAAGAGCAAATAGAAGGGAAACAAAGAGGAATGGAGTGTACGTCATGCACAGTCAGTAAACTAAGCAAATCAGAGGTGCAGTAAATCTGCATGTAGCATGAGGAACTGTAAAGTGGAGTGTGTCACTGCCCTGTTCTGCTCACATAGAGATCACCGCCCACATCCACTGCTCACACAGCTCGGGGAAATTTGCCAAGTACTTGATGAGACAACTGTGTATCACCACAGTATGTAAGAGGGAAAATTAAGTGAGCTGTCTGGAAGAAGCAGACAGCGGACTCTGATTTTCCGGTTTGAGCACAGGGGTCTCTGAAAGGACTAGAAGTGTGTCTATCTGCTTTAACCATGTAGACAGTAAAATGGGAGTTACTTTATGGTTCTAGCCCATCATTCCCTGCAGCTGGTGGTTTTCCTCAGCTGTATCACCACAATACTGGTTTTTCTCTGACTTTTTGTTATTGCTACATGGTAGATCAGGAACACACTCACTCATTTTTGACACTATTTTCTGCCATTGTGTCCAGCTGCTGTTTCAGTTGCTTACTTTTTGCTGCTTTGTTTTTCTTGGCAGGTATCTCCAGTTATTGGATGGCAAAGATAACTATCCGTGTCTCGTGGATGCCGAAGGCGTTGTTATTTCTTTCCCACCAATAACCAATAGTGAGAAAACAAAGGTACTCTCTGTTAGTGGAAATACGTTAATCAGAATTAAATGGTGTTTCTTTCTACTGAGACATCTTTAACTCCAGATTCAAAAATATGTGCAGTTCTGTGAAACTCGTGATTGCATTCCAAATGTAAATCTTCAAAGCCTGAACCTTCTCTGCTAGACTGTCAGATTGAGATGGATCTTGGAGTTATATTTTTACCTTCGTAAATCTGTAAGGCTCTGGCAAGCTGTTCCAAAGGCACCAGCCTGCCTTTGCAGAGATAGCTTTTCTGAAGGGCAAGAATATGGTCTTTGACTTTAGAGGAAGGCAGTACTTTGCCTCTGGTTGAATTGAATGGAAGCCTTTCACGCAGTTTGCGTATTGACATGTGTCCAAGTGACTGTGGGTGATTATGCACTGATTCCTTACTTGCTTTACCTGTGAAATCTTTACAGATTAGAAAAGACACCCATGATCTATTTCTGGAAGTGACAAGTGATACCAGTTTACAGATATGCAAAGATGTCATGGACACACTAATTCTGGTAAGTAGTTCAGTAAAATAATCCTGCCTGTTCTTGGTGTGCTTCTTAACAAAATGTTTAATTGCTCACATGTGTTGAGAAGAATACAGAAGTTGATTTGTATTTTAGTATTATTATTCTTCCCCCTCCTTCACTTACTCTTCCATTCTTGCTGTATCACAAAGGGATTTTATATTCTTGTATCCCAACTAACTGGCAGACCTCAAAACTCACCAGGGTAAATAATGTTGTGTTACCACAGTTAGAAATTTATGGTTTGACTTTCAACACCTTGCCCTTGTTAGTGATCTTATGGCTTGAGTTAATGCCAATAAATTCTTTTAGGGAGATTTCTCACTTCAGCCTGCCTGACAATTAGCTTGCTAGGTCCTATCATTATTACAGAATTATCCTTCACATACTGTATTAGCAGCAGGACAGCCTCATTAAATGCCATTCAACATGCTTTCTTTTAAGTAAAGCTTTCTTATGGAAAGGCTTGGTATATGGTGAGTATGCTGTTAAATATTTTGCAAGAGAAGTGTATTTTTCCTTGTCCAGCTAACATAACCTTTAGAACACGCTGCTGAAGGCTGACTGATTTGTGTAGTTGCTACAAGGTGGTAATAGAGACAATTTTAAATGGACCAAAAGCAAACTCATCGGTGGGGACCCTACAGCAGGCTCTTTTTCCTTTGACTCCAGTGCTTTGACAAAGCCTGAGTTCTGCATTCAATGCAAAAAATTAAACTGCTCAGAAGGAGCAGGACCTCCTGGAGAGCACAGGAGTGATAACATCAACAGCCCATTTGGTTTCCTGAAAGATCCTAACCCACTGAAGAATGTTTTCATGCAGACGTTCCTGCAGAGGCTGCCCAGATCCACACCTTGGAAGCAACCTGGAGTTGCTCAGAGGGGTTACCTGCAGAATTAATCTTGTTTTCTGTTATTTTGCTTTTAACAGAAAATTGCAGAACTGAACAGATTTACCTTGGAAAATAAGGAAGACTCGGGCTCGGATAACGAATCTGATGCTCTTTGTGGACCGGTGAATTTGAACCCCAGCCAAAATGTACAGCCAATGAATCTTCCGCTGGTAGTGGAGCAGGTTCGAGTCGTGGACACAGATGGAAACTTGAAAGTACTTTATCCTTCAAAAACTGACCTAACTACAGTTTCCTCTCTTCTGACTGTAATACGTTAGCAGCTATCAAAGCTAAGAAAATTATTCCGTTTTCTTTTTTTCCATATTCAACAATGCAACTTGTATGCAGTGAGGTGGTTTGTTTTTTTTTTAAAGAAAAGATGCCGTGCATCCTGCCTGGGTATGTAAAAACTTCAAGGTTTGATCATGCTACAGCAAGGAGTATTGCATTCTTTCAGCCTTAATAGAAAGTCATCAGTATTCTGACAAGGGAGAGATAACAGCATCTTCAAATGCAAACTTAAAGGCAGAGAAGGCATTGGAAGTCAGAATGCATTAACTGGTACAGGAAAATCATTATGATATCTTAGTGTTTATAAAATGAGTGCAGTCATACTTTCCTGCAAGATCACTATTTCTTCCTGCTGTGTTTCAGCTGGATTATTATTTTGGCAGCTAAACTGAGAAATCCGATAAGTGACGTGCTGTGTACCAAAACTGAAGACAGAATGCAAAACTACTTCGCTAACATCTCATTCTGCATAATTTTATTTTTTTATCTGGAGTAATGGTGAAAATGTAATTGCTGTCAGAACTTGAGGAATGAGTTTTAAAGTGATGGTTTTTGTATTCAGGCAGTAACACAGCTTCCATTTTTAAGTGAAGTCATTTGAATTGACTACAGGGGTTTGTGTGTCCCAGTGCATTTTAGAGCCATCATCCATCCTTGTGGAAATACCAGTTGTACTGACTGTGTTGTGTACCTGTTGAGTTACTGTTGGTCGAGCACTGAATTTATTCTTGCTCCTGAGGTTCAGTTCCGTTCAGAGGGCTAATGCTGCCTTACACGGACACTGCTAAAGCTCCCCGTCTCCCCAGAGTACAAGCACTCTAGCGTCACCCTCCTGGTGCTTTTTGTTACGCTCCCACTTGAAGAGTGTTGGGGGCACCTTCCAAAATACAAATAGAGTGGTTCTAATTTTTGCAGTCTGCGGGTGACTTTTCCATCCAGGCTACTACCTGTATGAATGCAGACCTCTCCACAAGCTAGGGTGACCTACAGATTGACTTTTTTTTCTGTTAAAAATTCTATAGAGCTCTAACTGAACTTCCAGATACTGTGTCAGATACGTCCACCTGTTGGGACTTGCATACTGAATGGGAAAATAAAACAGTTGTTGTTGTCATATGTCACCGTCACTTGTTTTGGCATTGGTGAATTTTCCAGTCACGTAACCATACAAACTTGCCAAAGCAGCGATTGTGTACTGCAAAAATGGTAACTTAAGGCTTTCTAGCTACTTGTAGGCAAGAAGTCCTTAGTAGTGCTTCTGGCTTCCCTGTGATGTCAAATGTTTTTTACAGACCAACGATTTACAGTGAATTGTGCTCTGAGTTGGTTGAAACAATTGAATTAGATATTCCCTCAGCACTTGATTTTAGTAAAATGAGTTTAATTTGTTAGTAAGTCACCATCTGAAAACCAAGGAACGGAAGCCTGAAGTTGGTGACGTATTCTGACTCAGCTGTTAGGGCTGCTTTTCAGGCGTTAGAAGATGCTGCCTTGCAGGACTCTTCCTCCGTCCCTTGGCACTGGTAGGTGACGAAGTGGACACGTCGATGCTGTGGAGCGATGGGACCTTGACACCTTTCTGTTTCAGCATCTGATGGAATTCCATCCGTTCGTTAATTATTTTCTGAAAATTAGGGATGTGTAAAGGGGTGGAAAGCATTAGGCAGACAGCAGTACTGGAAAGTGTTCTCTTATCCCATCAGCCCCTTGGCAGCTGCTGGAAGCAGAGTTTGAAAGAGCCACGTACCTGCATTGCCTCCAGCAGCTCCTCATCTGTCACCTCTGCCTGGGGAGCCTTGCTGCCTGCCGTACTGAACGTAGCCTGAATTATTTTGCTTCGATATCTTTCAAACTTTTGATAAAAGAGGAAAGAAACAGGTGTGTTTAGTCTTTTTACACAAATCTTTGGCATTTGCGTGTATTTACAAAGACTACACTGTCAGACTTGGACAAAGTACTAGTGAATGATGAAATGGAAAGTCCGTTTATGTGAAATGACAGGCAGTTTGACTGGACTTCCTTGCAAGTGCTGTGATAATGATGTGCTTCTGGGTGGACTGAGTCCCTCACCCACGTGTTGGGCTCTGTGCTTGCTACCAGGCACGTAAGCCTGTAGGAAATGGCTTTAAGGTGATATCTGTGACTTTGAGTCTGGCAGGATATTAGAAATCTGGTGGTGTAACTGTTGTGAACTCGAGTTTCTCAAGGGCTTCTGGTATTTAGGGCCTGCTTGCTTTGTCAGTGACATAAGAGGTACATGCTAAAAAATTTGGAATCAAATGGACAGAGCTTCCTGCTCCTCTGGTCCCGTGGCTGCAAAGGGAAGCCGAGCCCTGAGAGCAAAGGACTGCAGTGCCCTGGTGCATCTCCCACTGTGCTTCTGCCCAAGAATGTCTCTGCGCTTTCAGATTCTCTGATTGAAGTGGTTGAAGCATCTCCCAAAAGGGAGGTGGGAGTCTGAAGCGAGGGAGGCTACGCTTACCCTGCTGGTGATGCATTCCAGTGCCACTCTAGTTTGCAGCTCCCTGTGCTGAAGGGTCTCGGCTTGGCTCTGAATGGCCTCTTGGGCCTGCTGCTGCTTGTGGATGAGGTGTCGGCCGGTCAGAACCTCTGCCTGTAGCTGTCTGATTGTCCCCTGTAACTCACTGATCAGCTTGTTCTGCTCAGCCAGTTTGGATTCCTGTTCTGTAACAACCTGAGGAGGTACATAAATCAAGCCATTCTAGCGAGGAGGAAAGTGAGCAGGCTTGGCCACATCTTCCCAGTATCTGGTCCAAATGCTTCTTATATTTCCTGGGCAGAGTCTACAGACTAACAACCTTGCCAGTGCTGGTAACCAGTATTACTTGGCATTTTCTCTAAAACTCCTGGATTGAATAGTTTGGTTTTTGTTGTTTTGTTTTGTTTTATTTTGTTTTTTAATGTGGCAAGCTCCCCCAAATCTAAACCAAGCACAACTAAGCAGCTAATACAAGAATTTTCTATAGCAGCTGTGCAGCAAATTTACCTGTCGAAGACTGCAGTTCTCCTTGTCTATTGTTACCATCATTTCTGCGTGTTTCTGTTCGTCTCTCAGACTGCAAAACTTAAGAGAAAATATTTTACACTTCAGTCTTGCAGTTTACAAGCGCACCTCCTGTCTATGAGGAAGGGAACTGTTGTGTAAACCCCAAATTCCCCAGTGCCAGCTCTCCTAACGCCGAAGGTCACTGTGCTCTCATGGCAGTACCTTGGTAGACATGTCTTGCAGCTGATTTTCTTGCTCTCTGAGCTTCTTTTGGAGCATTTCCTTTTCAGATTTGGTTTTCCGAAGCTTGGATTCTTGGATCTCCAGTTGTCTTTGCAAGGAAGAGATGGTGCCTGTAAAGTTGGAGTACCATTATTAGGCAAACCGAATCCCTGCCAAAAGCTTCCTGGCTCCTTTTTTCCAGGTAAGAATAAGCAGAGCTGCTGTTGTGACTGTCAGAGTATGGACCCTGGGGGGAGCTAATGCTGCAGCCACAGTGACGCTGGTTGGTGATGCATTTTGTAGTAGTTTGCTGTGGTAAATATATAAACTTAACTAACTTCACTGTGTGAGGTAGGAGCTACTCTGAGGACTAGCAGTGGCAGTTGCAAAGTGCTGAGGTGGTGGCGGATGCCCCGAATGCTGCTCAGGGCTTTCTCAGGGGCTTTCTCACACCCCTCACTTGGAAGGGGAGAGGGAAAGTGGTTTCAAAACAAGGGGCATTTCAGCCTCAGGCTGTAAGCAGCAATTGAAAGCAGGAGGTTTTGCCCTCATGAGAACTTAACCTAGAATTTTTTTTCTCGGTAAAAGGAGCGGAATGGCAGGAAGACAAACTCGGTAGTGAGGATAACAGCATGTTGTCGGGCGCCTTGCCCAGCTACCTGTGGCCATGTTGTAGTCATCCTTTGCCTTCCGCAGCTCCTCAAGGAGCTCTGGGCTGGCGTTCTGCCCCTCGGTCCGCCTTGCCCCCCGCGCCTCCTCCCGCGGGACCCCGCCGGCACCGCCACCGCTGGCAGCCCCGCCGGGGCCCGCACCGCCCGCGCTCGCTCCTTCCATCGCCGCGCAGCAGAGAGGGGCGAGGGCTCCTGTGGAGAGAGCGCTGGGGTGGGAGGTGGCGGCGGCCGCCCGGGAGGGCGATTCCTCCCCTCCGCCGGCCGCTGTCAGGCGCCGGGCAGGACGCAGCGGGCGGCCGCCGCCATGGCGGGGCCGGGGCAGGGCCGCGACCGGTTGCCAGGCAACGGCGGCGGGGCCGCGCCTTCCGCTTCCGGGTCGGGGGGGCGGGGCCGGGCCGGGCCGCCGCCATGGGGCGGAAGAAGAAGACGCTGCACGACTACGCGGCCGAGTTCTCGGAGCTGGCGGTGAAGCGGCACCTCCTGGAGCGCGGCGCCGCCGGGGAGGCGGCGGTGGTGGAGACGCTGTACTGCACCTCCTGCCAGCTGCCCATGCGGGTCCGCCGCGACCGCATCCTCGAGCACCTCTCCTCCGGCCGCCACTACCGCAACCGCCGCCTCCTCCGCCAGCACGGCCTGCGCGCCCCGCTGCTCCTGTGAGTGCCCGGCCCGGCCCGGCCGCTCCCTGCCCGGGGCTCGGCCGTTTGGCCGCCGGTGTTGGAGCGGGGTGGAACCGCGGGGCGGAACCGCGGGGCCTCCGCCCCTCGCTCGGCGAGGCAGAGCGGCGGCTCACCCCGAATCCTCTGTCTCGCCCAGCTCTGCAGGTCCGGACGTCGGCAGCGGCCTGCCCCTGCAGCTCGACGCGCCCTCCCTGCTCTCCCAGCCTTCCTTCATCCTCGCTGGCACCAGCGCCATCGTCCCCTCTCCGCCCTCCTACCACAAGCCGCTGGTTCACCACCACCCCCTCGCCGCCACCTCCCCGGCGAGCGCGGCCGTCCCCAGGGAAGACCCGACGCCCTCCACCTCCGCCAGCCGCCCCTCGGCGCCTGCTGCCTTCCACATGAGGATCGCGCCTGCCCCATCGAAGCAGGCCCCCCAAAGAGGGGCTGCGCCTGAGGCCTCCGATGGCCCGGCACCCACCCTACGGCACAGCAGCGGTGTCGGCCTCGCCCTCTTTGGCATAGGGCTCGTTAATAAAGCCTTGTTTCAAACCCTGATGGAGGAAAACGGCTGCTGCTTGCTTTATGTTGTGGAGGATCAGCTGGAGGAGGTGGAGCATGCCTTCGGTGCCGAGTTCCTGGCTGGCACTAGGGTGCTGCGGCAGCAGGACGCCGATATCGCGCTCAACGATCAGCGGTACTGTCCACCACTAACTCCTGTGCGTGCTTCTTCCCTGCCGTGAGGCTTGGGGCGAGTGTCTCCACACGAGGCTTGCTTGCTTCCCCCCTCTGGAAAATGCCACTGCGCCGTAGCAGACCCATACTGTGCTTGTCTGGCTTCGCATATGGGAACAGAGCGAGAGTGAGGGGCTGTTACAGGCTAAGCCTTACGTAGTATGTCATAGATGCTTCAGAAGTCCCTGAGAAACTTAGCTTGACCTGTGCCCAGAACTGATGGAAACTTGGAGGAGTTTAGTTGCAGGCAGCTTTGTTAAGAAATATAACCCCCCCCCCCACACACCTTATTTTCTTCCATTCTCATAGAGTGATAAACACAACACTTTCCTGCTGCCTGACAGTTTTTCTGCCTTGGAGCAGCTGGTCGACATAGGTGGCTTTTTTGAAACTGTTTGAGATAAGTGAGGATAGCTGCAAATAGGAAAGACTGTGGCGTTTTGCTTTACAGTTAAACTGAACAAGTGACATCTAGTGATGTGGTTACAGTCAGTTCTGAAACTGGTATTCTAAATATTGCAAAAGTGAAAGGCAGAGGTTTTAGGAAAGATGGATTTGATATTAGAAACTAAAGCATGATAATAAGCTAAGATGTACAGATCACTGGTTCAGCAGCTCTACTGCATAAATACTTTCAGTTTCATTGTATGTGTTAACTAACAGGATTTAACTCGCTTTCAAAGGACGACTTTAAAAGACTTCCTCCTTTAAGATGTAGGAAAAGCAGTGCAGTTCCATTGTGCCACTTGTGATTTTAACCTATATATGTCATCCCATATTTCATCCTTGCAAGCAGGTATTGAGTTCCTTTTATAACATAACATGCTTTTCCAGAGAAATGGGATTTTATGTCTTTTTTTTTAACTCTTCCTCAAAGTTTCATGTGGCTGTCATAAAAATAACTGTAACTGAAAGGAGCTTTTGAGCATTATTCATTCTACTAAAACCCCTGTCTTCACTGAAGATCTTTCTTTTGATTTCTGCAGGGTCTCTGGAGCCATTATTTGTTTGCCACCTGAAGAAGCCTCTGAGATTGTGATAGATGCTTTACGAGCGGGTAAGAAGAACAGCTGCAAATTGGCTTTTATCTGTATTCAGTAGCACACATTGAGGCAGGTCTTGTATGCTTGCTAAACACTTTAAATGTGAATGCTTTCTCCTTTCAGCAGTGTCCCTTGAGTTGTGCAGACTATCTAATTGCATGATTAAAGAAAAATTAGTCCACTGATAACGCTGATGCTAATGGCTTAACACCAATGGAGTTTGGACTGTGCTGATCCCAGTATGGCCGTGCAGCATGTCTGGTCCTAGAAATACTGCTCGGACTCAAAGGAAAGCTGTCTATAAAACAGTCACACCTCTTGGGGTCCGTAACCAGCTAGTAAAACCGCAGCTGGAGGCCAAAAGAGAGTTAGTAGCATCAACAAATAAAAAGGCATGCTCCAGTCTCATCAAACATACTTTCTAGACTGTAATGACGTCTATAGATTATTGTAAGATAAAAACGTTTTGTGCAGACCGTGTCTTGCCTTCAGTCCTGTGTTCTCTACTGTTTTGCACAGGAAAAGGTGTGTTTTGCGAGAGGCTGCCCAGCTTTGACAGGCAGACGGCAGAAGCTTGTTTCGATGAAGCTGACAGATGTGGAAGACCATTGGTGTGTGGATTCTACAAGTAAGATCAGCATTTTTCTTCTGATTTGTACTTGATAAGAAGTGTGTGTCTGAAAGTAGCCTTGATTCCTCAGGCTTTCCTGAATTTGTCCTCAAATAAACTTAGTTTCACTGCTGCTTGTTAACGTTGTTCATCTGGGAGTTAACTGGATTGGATTAATTCTTCATGCTTAATGGAGATAAAATCTAGCTGTCATGAGATTAAAATAAATGCTCACTCGAACAGATGCTAGTGGAACTCAAATGATGAAGCTTTCAAGATGTGAAAGCTTCATTTGTTTTTAGAATGGCCAAAGGCAGTTGGGGTCCGCATCTCTGCAGTCCTTTGGAGGTTTTGCAATCGCTACAGCTAGTTGGAGCTTCAGAGAAGGAAATACTCTGCCGGTGCTGTGCCATTCACTGAGGCAGTTTCTTGGTGTGTGGTTTTAGGACATGTTTTAGTGTGCATGTACAACCACCAGGTCAGGTAGATCTGTAATTTCATTAAGTGTGCAGCTACTGAGATTTGCTTTTCACTGCTCTGTTTGAAAGCATTTAGCTTGCAACCCTGTTCAGTCTGGTAATGCCCTATCATATTAAACTTTGCTCACGTATTAGACTTTTGTACAAAACTTCTGCCCATACCTTTTCTGAATCTGAGGGTATCTATCCTTCTTTCCCTGTTTGGCAGCTTTGTTGCGGTAAACGAGAACTAACATTGGTGGATGGTAGTGAATTAGCTATGTTCTTTAAAATAGCAGAGAAAAAGGCTGCTCCTTGAATATTTTTTCATAATATTGAAAACTTTCTTTTTTGTAACTTTTTTGTATTTTCACTGATTTGCTAATTATATTCTGCACTTACTTAGATGATGTTGATCCTGTGAAATGTAAGTACGTGTGTTATCAAATGCTAGTGAAAGCTTGGAGTAACTCTTCAACAAAACAACAAGTGACCTTTCGAAGTTCCTTTCAGAGCACCATCTCTGGGACACATTGACCCCATCCACTGCTTAACTTTCCACTCAAATTGGATTTCCAAGCACTGGGGTCTGCATAGAGCTGTGTTTTACCTCTGACTTCTTTCTAATGCCTTTGGCAGGGATGGTGCTTGAGGGTTATTAACCTTTAGGATTGCAAACTACATGGCCATGAAAATTCCGCTTGATATTAGAATTTGCTGGCCTATTTGATGGGAATAGATTTATCAGTCTTTATAAAGTGGTATTTCCGCTTGTTACCCTACATTTGGACCCTTAAGATGAAATAATTGAAACAGAAGGAAGGTAGAGTTTCCTTTTCCATCTGAGTGCTGTATGTACAGGTCTGATCCCAGCCATAAGGATGGACCTCAGCTGAGGTTTTGGTCAACGCTCAACTGCATATAAACTTGTAGGGAGGGCTCTAAGGACACCTGTGGGTAACTTACTGGAACTTTAAATTCTTTAGTTTCTTCATTAAAGCTGTTAGTTTAAGTCTTCACGAGTGCAGATATTAGGCTCGCTTGCAAGAAACAAAATTCATACATAATAAGTGGCTGAATTCAGAAAGCTGTGTCTAACCCTGTCTGTCTGGTGAGGTTCGTGTTGCGTGCTCGCCGCTGTCTGCCATCGAGTCGGCCTCATGCACCACAGCGGTAATGGTGGCCCGGGTGACCTCTTCCTCTTCCAAACACTGTATCACAGTCCTTCTCTCTCTTTGAAGGCGCTTTGACCCAGCGCTGCAGTTCTTGTACAAGAAAGTCCGGGACAGCCGTGCACTGGGGAGGATCCACCGGATATCGACAATTAGCAGCATCTATCCAGCAGCATCTCTGAGCTTCCTTAAAACATCAGGTACTGAGCAGCGTCCTTCTGAAAAGTTCATTCTCAAAGGACTGGAAATGTATCTTGCCCTGTGTTCTGGTGGAACGTCCCCTACATTTGCGTAGCCTTAAGATGCATGGAGATGCATGAGGAGCGTTTTGTTTACCAATTTTTATCTTTGTTGCATTTTTCTGTTTGCTTTTAGTATTAGTTTCTTCTGTGTACGGGACTCTTAATATCAATCTCAGCACAGTTCAGATATGTGCATTGACTGTGGGTTTTAAACATGGAGACCTTAATGCCCAGTTTTCCTTCTTCCAGGTGGAATTTTTTATAATGCTGCTGTGCACGACATAGATATTATCAGTTTGTTGTTGGGAGAGAGTGCACCAGACACAATATTTTCACTGGGGCATGCATTTTGTGCAGGTAAGAATAAATCTTTTGACAGATTATTGTGTACTTCTGGACTTAAGTACTAATATTGGGAAGAGTGTACGAGAGCACGGCAGCCATGACATAATTGTTCCATCATAGAACAGTTGGGAAAAAAAGTCTAGTGAAATAGAGGGCAAGTTTCTCAAGAAGTTGTTGTGGACAAAGTATTTAGCGATGATTTCTGAATTTTGCCAATTCCCTGCTGAGGTGAAGCGGTTGCTGTAGAGGTATCACTGAACTCTACTCCGTGTGGCAGCTGAGGGATATCAAGTTTGCCGTTTGAAGACCAGAGTCCAGAAGATAATGAGCCAACTTTGTGCTTACAGGAACACCAGTGCAGTCTCTTTCAGTTCTTTGCTTTCTCCGATTGCTCTGGCACTTTCCTGTTGATCTCAGCACAGTTAAAGATGTGAATTTACTCTGGATCGTGTCAAACTGACGGGCACGCTCTGGGTTACCAGAATAATTTAAACTAGCCATAAAACTGGAAGCTGCCATTTTTCAAATGGAAATGCAAAATTTTAATTAAGGTAACTGCAGCTGCCGCCGACCTTGCCTGGCTGTTGTTAGAAGGTGCAGTATGCAGTGTTATCATCTGCGGTAAAGCACTGAAATGCAACGAAGTGCCCCGGGGAGGGTTTCGTACCATCTGCCTCGTTCTCGCTACGTGCTGGAAGTTGCCTGATGTTGGTTGTAATAAGCTGCAAAGGCAAATGCGTTTGGAAGAAGTGGAAGCCGCCTTTAGGGAGAGCCCCGGGCTGGGAAGGTGGAGGTCAGGCCCAGGGGCTGTGTGTTTCTGCAGAGCTTGTTCTCCGTCGGCAGTGCCGATAAAGGTAAACCCGCTGGTGTGCGTTGCAGAGAGCGCTTTGCTGTCGCTGTCGCTTCCTGTTTGAAGGTATTGCAGAGCCAGTGTCGCCTCTTAAAGGAAGAAGAGCACTTTGTAGTGATAGTACTTGCTGGTTTGCTGTTCCTGGTGTGAGCGAGTGCCTTTTTTGTCACTCAGATATGGCCTACTTGAAGGATGCAGACACTGTAGCGGTCAGCATGAAATTTCCTAGCGGAGCAATTGTTACTTTGGACGTCAGTCAGCACTGCACTAAAAGCTGTGATCAGAGACTAGAGGTGCGTTCTTACTTTTCAGTCGTCTGTCGCGACACCGCAGGCTAGCACGAGTCTCGCCCCGTCTGTGTTCACATGGGGCACGATGTGTTTTGCCCCGTGCGTACGCCTGCAAGCGCGTTTCACAAACACCTCTGTACCGTGGCAGCAGCGGATCGCTTGTGCTTGTTAATCCACAACCCGCTTTCTCTTTTGTTACCCGAATTTTGCCTCTGTTTACATGTATTCTGCTGGGGTGATAAGCTGCATGCAATCATACTGGAGCAGGAATTGGTGTCAGCTCTCCTGAGGCTGAAATGTTTTCTCACAGTTCATTTCTTGCCTTTCCAGGGTGTGTTTAGGTCTATGGCAAGCCAAGAGTTAAGGATATTAAAGGGGAAGAAAAGTATAAACTCAGAGGCAAATTGTCTGTAAATTCCTAAAGTGATGAATTATAACAGATGCGTGGGCTGCATTTGGGGAGTAATGTCTGTTAAATACTTCACAAGGAGGTTTGCTCAGGTGGAAAAATAAAAGTGGAGGTATCGCATAAGCAGAAGCCACTCTACTACAACACATACCTGATGTTTTCTGTCGTGTCTGATCCATACAAGGGGATATGCCAGTTGCAACTCCTAGTTTTAAAAGCTACTTTTTCCTTGGTTGTACAACCCGGGGCTTCTATAGACTAGCCAGGCGTTTAAGATCAAAAGCACTTAACTTAAAAACGTTGTTCTCTTTCCTGTTTGCTGCCTCTCTGCAGGTTCACGGTTCTCAAGGAACGTTACGGGTGGATAATCAGAATCCTCTGGGAATTACGGAGCATGGGACTTCGGTGTCCATATATTCACAGACCCAAGCTGATCGCTACAGAGATGCGCACAGGGAGCTCTTCCGACACTTTCTGAGAACCCTGAAAGGTAGGACGAAGCTTACGTTAATGGCTGGTGTTGCTTTGGATTTCCTTTTCGGCAAAAGCTGCCCTTGGAGCTGTTCCAATAGCAGTTGCAACTTGGTGTTTGTGCCTGAAACCCCAAAAAGAAATGAGTAGGTGTGAAAACGAGGAATGAGATTTGTCATGGTTAAGTTTAAGGCCGTGTTGTGCAGGCGGCGAGCGAGCTCCCTGTAAGCAGACACGGGGTTTCACGGGCTGGGCTGCCGCCCTGGCGAGCACTGGTGTTCTCAGCAGGTGCCTGTAGAGCGTGATGGTGTGTGCAGCTCGGTGGAACCCGCATGGGGCGGTGAGCCTCCGCCGGAGCTGCTGGCTGGGTGGAAGTGCAGACAGCTAACCTCGTTTCGGTAAATGAACGGGACTGACTGGGCTTCGTTGGGGAGTGCGCTGCTTTTCTCACTTTCAAGTCAGTGAGACAGGTGAGGGACGGAGTGTTGGTCTGAAACTGTGTTCTGGAAAGAAATGAAAGTTGGGAGGGAAAATTATGTTGGACCTTACTGGCATTTGTGAAGAAAGCAGCTGTTTATAACAGCAAGGAGACCCTCGTCTAGAGGCCTGGCTGCCTAGAAGGAATACAAATATTTTGGTTCTGCTGGCTGCATTGGCAAAAATACAGGATTTTAGTCATAGGACAGGAAGGAGAGGAGGCTGAAACTGTCTTTCTAAGATCTGATGCCCCGGGTCCAGGAGCTGAAGAAGGATGCCGTGGTGGGCAGCAATACGCCGAAAGGCAGAGCAGGTGATGATATGGGTTTCATCCAGTGCTTCGTTCCTGTCCCTGCAGGCAAGGAACCCCCCGTGATAACCAAAGAGCAGTTTCTCTGGACAATTCAGGTCGCTGCAGCTGCTGAACAGTCCTGGAGAAACGGATCTGCTGTTGACTTGCGCAATGAAGCATTAGATTCATCTGTAATCAAGACGGAGATAATGTGATGCACGCTGCTGGGCCCTGAGGTGAAGGAAAACCGTTAAGCTCTGCTACAGTGAAGTCGTTCCACCCGGTGATGTCTCTACTGTAACCTGATAATAAGACTTGCGGTTTTGATGTTTCTCCTGGGAATGCCCAGAAGACAGAGGCACTTTTGAACCAGAAGCGCTCAGCGCTGAGGCTGCGGATGTTTCTTAACACGTCGGCCAGAGCCCTGGAGAAATTCTGGGCAGTTTCATCCAGGCGGCTTTTCCTCCTGGAGAGCTCTGCTGGCCGTGGAGCTCTGTTTCCCTGGGAGAAGACCGATGCTCCTCAGGCTGTGGTAAGGTGGTGCAGACCGCCACCAGCCGTGATGGGAAAGGTGCAAATCAGTGGCTTTCCTGGCAGCTTCACAAGCGAGATGACGTAATGCTCCCAAAAAATACGGGAGCATCTGTCTGGTCCATGCTTGTTTCCCTTCAGTCTGTGCAGAAATATGACTTCTGTGCTGAACTCGCCTCTGGGCCTCCTATTTATTGTTTTGTTTGTTGTTTTTACTGGGTTTTCTAAATCTTTTTGGTAAGAAGTTAGATCATAACTTTCCTGAGGGGTGAGGAAAAGAAATGAAAAAGCAGAGAGGGAGAGCTGCGACCGTCCCGACATTAGAGATGAGAGACTTCATAGTAAGGCCATAAATTAAGGCTATTCCATGGAGGAACAACGCACTTGGGCATTTCGGTAATAAACACTGCGTTATTAAAGGGGTTTTTCAGAATGCAATCTGTGAATTTGGACAGGGGCCCTGTACAACATCTGTTACTGGGACCTGCGGCTGCCGGGTGGGTTATTGCGCGCCCGGGCTGAGCAGTGGCCGCGTTACTCACCGCAGCAGCGAGGAGGCGGCTGCTGTTTTCCTTGCTTAAATACAAATGCTGTATGTTAACGTTTTAGTAGCAAAACTGAACTAATAATCGTGTTCTTTGAGTGTAGGAAGGACATCCGATTATGTGTTTTAAAGGTAATTTTTTTTTACAGTCCAGCAGATCTGGAATATACACCACAGAAAAAGATAGTGCCTTCAACAACAGGCGAGTCTGCGTTTCAACCAGGTTCTTTGTTCCTTTTTATTTGCGTGTTGAGCTTATTGCAGATGTATAGATCCGATTATTCTTGTCCGTTTCTCACATGCCAGTTTTCAAGATAGCTGAAAGCTTTTTTTATTGTATTAAAATAATGTTCTCGCCTTGGGTGTTAGTTTATAAACGACACTTCTTGCAAGATTCTTTACTTCAATCAATTTCCAATTCCTACAAATGCAATATATATTACTAAAACTAGAAATAGCGGTGACATTTGTAACTAAAGACAGTTTTTTCATGGAAATTGTTTTTAACGGTGTAATTTTTCAAACTCAGAAAAGCTATGTCTTAACGATAGATTGCTATCAATTTCGTTCTCTGTTTTCTAGTCATTTATTGAAAAACAACAAAAGTTTTAGCTATGAAGAAGTAGCTGTTTGCCTCTTTGTAATCGCTGCAGCAATTTATTAGCAGCAAGCGGGTTTCTTTTCCTTCTGCTGGGGTTTCCAGGCTGGCTGTGTGCAGGCGTGACTCCTGCGGGGTGTCCGCCCCCCTCGGAGCAGCGCTGGGAAGGGACGGCAGTGCGGAGCTTTTGAGGTGGGGGGAGGCTGCTGGTGCACAGGGAGCAAACTGCTGGTGCTCTCCCAAACCAGTAACCCCAGTTGCTGGGGAAAGCTCCCCCCTCCCTCAGCCAGATGTGTGTGAGGAGCAGAGGGCCTGTTAGCAGCACTTGTGCTTTGGCAGCTGCTCCTGCGCCGAACTCCGTCTTGTTGTAGCTTCGTGGGTGCTTGGTGAAGCAAAGCAGCTTCAGACCCTTCAAGGTCTTACGCTTTAAGGCTTACGCTGGAATGGGAGGACACTTTGCATACAATATAAGCAAGACTTTAGTTGCCAGATGTTACAATTCCCACATATGCTTTTATTGTGTTACAAAAAAAAAAAAAAAACCCAAAACAAAAACCACAGCTATAAAAATAACACATTTTCCAAAGATAACATTACAAAAAATACCATTCATACCGTGGTTGGAGTGTATCAGTTAATACTGCCGGAAGAAGCCTTAGTTAACATTGAAAACATGAATGATTGTTTCGAAATCTTTAAAGCATTAAAGTGCTTTAATTAGCCGTTATCTTAAGACATAGGTTCACATTTCAGCAGCGCCAAAGGAGTCGGGTTCCTCCAGTGTGGAGTAGAGGGGTGTGATGGCCCGAGGAGGTGTGCGTGCACCGGGCTCACCCCGGGCGGGAGCACGGAACGGAGCCCATCGCCAGAGGGTGAGGAGACCACCTCCCGCGTGCCCACAGCTCGGAGCTGCTGGTGGACACCCAGATGGAGGCGATGGAGGGAGGACCTGGGCCCGGGGGCAGCTGTTACGGCACGTATGGAGTTGACACTTGTTTTCCCGATGATCCTCCCTTCGAGTGGGGACAGACACCGGCCTGGAAGGAGGAGAAGGCGTCTCTCTGGGACGAGCCCTGAATGTCGTAGCTGGGACTTGAGCTCTGGATCTACTGGTTAGAGTGTCTGGGGCTTTCTCAAGGGTCTCCAAGCTCTTTCCTCAGCCCAGGGAAGAGGGGAAATAGTTGCAGGTTTGCCTCTGGAGGTTGGCAACGCAGGGAGGAGATGCAGGAGTGGAACGGTGCCGGGCAGCGTTGTTTCTGCATGGATCCCCTCAGGCTGCCTGAAATCTCCAGCGACCCAGGGTTGAGGGGGCAGATGAAGCAGCTCCCTGCCCGCCCTCCTGCCCTCCCTCCGCACGGCGGCAGCCCCTGCCATGTGCCTTTTGGAGACCTGTTGTGGGATGTCACCTTTCAAAGCGTGTAGTAGGGGGGGGAGGGAGGGAACACACCTGCTTGTGTCCTTGCTTTCTGCTGAGGCTTTTTTCCAGCCTGAGTCAACAGACAGATTGCGCCTGGAAAAAATGACCAGAAACAGAAAACAAAACTGGAAAGGCCTCACGTGGCCGCCCAGTCCATCTCCTCGTTCCAAAGTGGGATCAAATTTATGCCTCCTGTTTTCCTGCTCACCTGTCTGCAGCCCCCCCAGTGGGAGCCGGGAGGGATTATCCAGACCTCTGACCCCCCAGGAGGAGCCACCGGCTCACCCCCTCCCCTGCAATTGCCCGAAAGAGATTCAAAGGAGGAAAAAAAATTGAATTTTGAATAGATAAGGCTGGAGACATGATTTTCGGCATGTTTACATGCTAGAACATGAAATTAATTTACTTGACACTATAGTGTCTCAGGAGTAAGTATCAATTTTTATAGCTTACATGAAAATAAATCTTTTTTTCCTTACAGCACAATGAGTATACTGTATGTACATTTGCTTCTGTTTATATACACAAATATTTAAGTACATGAACACATCAGGAACTGACAAACAGGTTCTTTTCTGCTCTACGAAGAACGGAAGGGAACGGGTACTTTTTGGCAGTCCGTCAGGAAAGCAGTTTGTGTCACTTTGCATCAGTCACTGGCAGATGTCTGCACGGAGGAGGGAAGGGGTGAGGGCTGGTCCTCCGTGCAGGGATGAAGAGCTGTCGGTTTTGGACACCACGGAGAACGCGGAACGGGGGTAGGAAAGCGGTAACGAAGGCTGCTCTCGTGGAGAGGAGTGTGCCGTCCTTACGCCGCGTCTGCCGGGTGCGGGGATCCTCCCTTAAAACACAAACCAGCGTAAAGCAGCGGCAGGTGGAAAATCCGCGCTGCGTTGGGGGACCCGGCTCGGCCGCCCCCTCGGCTCTGCCCAAGCCACCGCGGTTTCCTCGCTGCCTCCGGTGCGGCTCGGGGCTGCACTTTCTCACATCGCTTGCAGTTCCCCTCCAGACAACAAAATTAGACTTTTCCAGACACCCAAGGCTGAAAATATTTTTCAGAGGGGGTTTCATTTCCCCCCGGGTCTCCGGCTGCTGCCTCCTGGAGACCCTCAGTTGATCTCTCCCTCCGTGAATTCTTCCTTTATGGACTGTTTGCGAGATTTGCAGTCCGGGAGGTCAAACCCAAAGTCTGCCCACTCGTCGGCCCCGCCGCGGTTGGGGATGGTGATGGTGTGGCGCACGCGGAAGTGCACGGCCTCCATGACGCGCTGCCGCTGCAGCTCTCCCGAGCTGCCGATGGAGATGGTGGAGGCGTTGCTGCTGGAGCGGATGAGCTGCTGCGCCCCGTAGTCGTGGCTCTGTTTGAGCTCCTGCAGACCTCTCCAGATGATCATCCTGTACTGCTCCGGGATCTTCAGTGCTCCGAGATCCTGGAAGAACAATGCCGCTGAGGCATGGCCGGCAGAGACACAGCTGTACCGGCGGGAGTGAGCCCCGGACCCCCGAGCTCGTGCTTCAGGGGGTGCACGTGAGCATGATGCCACCCAGCGGTGGCGGGGCTGGACCTGCCCTGGGACATGGCACTGAGCCCACGGGTGCATCCCCCACGGGCCAGTCCTCATGCGTAACTATCGGCCAGTTACCCAAATACAGCTTAGCAGATTAGAATTTTTTTATTTTTTTTTTTCATTTTTGGGGTAGGTTCACATCAAACTGATGTGACGATGGGAGGGAGGGGACCTTTCCCCTTGGGACGCAGGTTGCAGAGCACCATGAGAAGCGTCCTCGTGTCTGTTCCCCGTCGGCCACGCTGCCTTCTCCCCCGCTCCGGGACCGGGAGGCTGGATCAGCGCCTGCCCCCGGGGACCGGTGTTGCGCAGTGACGCACCGGTGCAGGCGATGGCGGGCGGGTACCACGCTACGGGCTGTGGGCGTAAAGCCAAAGGAGGTCGATAACCTCCGGAGTGGGGGCCCTGCACCAGAACGGTCACCCTCGTAGTGGAGAGCTGCCGGAGATCCATGTTAATGCTGAACACAGAGACTCACGGGAGTGTTAACTAGAGCAGACAGCGAGTACACAATTAGTAATTACAAATGCCGACTCGGACACACAGCTCAGCGCCCTGGTACGAGTTTTGGCCATACCAAACAGTTCCTTTGACAGCTCACAGACGGTCACGGAGTTAGTTCAGAAAATGGTCCAAAACCAGGCTAAGGTTACGCAACTGGCCCCAGCTACCCATGAAAAATCATCGTGTCTCCATCGGCTGCATCGCCAACGCGTGGCCTCGCGGTCGCCGTACCGGCCAGGCAGGCGACCGCCGCTACAGACCGCCTGGGGGCACAACGGCATCGGGGCGGGAGCTTCAGCTCAGCCGAAACACCGACTCTGGGATTCACAGGGCTTGCTACGGCTCAAAGGCTTTACGATTTATTTTTTCTCCTTCTCATCACCCCGACGGGCCGGGGAAGCCCCTGCCTCAGTGCCACCCTCGATAGCGCCACCGAGAGACTGCGCTTTAACCGAGAACGGCGGCAGCAGACGCTCCGGGCAAGCTCAGGCGTTTCTAGCATTCCCTCTACCGTTTTTCACGCCAGCTTCTGCCTGACCTGGGTTCCCTTAATACAAGTGCCCTGGGCTTGACTCCCTTATTTCAGCCTCTTTTGCCTTAAAGATTAACAGGGGAAGAGGTAGGATCAGATTTAGACCTCCCTGAACTGCAGTGGAGGTGTTCCCGCGGGCTCAGCGGGCGTTGGGGCATTTTGCTGAGCGCCTCAGCCGGGTTTTCCGTGTCTGGTGGAAAATCTACCTGAGGTCGGGTCTGGGGATCTTTTAGCTCTTTTGTTTCTGACAGTCTGGAAGAACCAGTGGAGACTACCGTGGCTGCTACCGGGGACTGAGCTACTGCTGAATCTGAGGGACCAGAAAGGATGCGTAAATGGAAAGGATAAATCCTGGGGAGCACGTGTTCTGTGTGACGGGTTGGTGCACGGTCTTCCCTTTCCTTTAAAACGCTTTTGTCCTTTTCAGATCAACAGCTGATAGAAACAAGTGGTAAGAACAGATCTTCCCAAAGCATTTACCTCTATGGATAGGTTCTGCAGGTGGTAAATATTCTGTAACCCTTGTGAGGTGAAATAGTCGATGCAGTTTGGACACCCCAATCCTGTCAAAAAACTGCAGAAAAAATTTGGAAAATAAAGTGGCGTTAACTTCTCATGAATAAAAGCTGTGCTCGCAACCATCGCCGCAGGGGCAGACCCTGTCTGGGGTCACGGCAAAGGCGGGGGGCTGCGGGGAGCTCCCCCCCGGGCGTTCCGGCCCTGCCCGCTGCCGTCCCACGGGTCACCTCCGCTGCCATTAACGTCAAAGCGAAGTGTGGGACGAAGCTCATTCCTAAAACTACACTTTTTCTCCTGCTCCTCGGAGGTTTCAGCTGAGTAACTTGCTGGGAATAAGCGGGGGGAGCGGGGGACGTGCCGGAGCGCGGGCAGCCTGGTGGGGCAGGGGGGGTTTGCGCGTCGCCCCGGGCTGCAGCCACGCGCCTCCCCTCAGACCGCTTCGCCGCGGCGCCTGGCGGAACGCCGGTGGCCTTTTTAGAGACTGAACTGTTAAAAAGTGGCTGCAGAGCTGCTAAGGCGTCCCTGGTGGCAATGAGCCACGGGCACCGCTCTGCAGACACTGCTGGCGAGGAGGGGGCAGGGGGAGGTTCCCGCAGCTACGGGCCGGTGTGACATGCAGGAAAAGGCTCGTTTGGATGCTTTTAATTTTCACTTCAGCAAGGATTGCCCAGATAGAGGTATATGAGGGCAATCGGGGTGTCTCTAACTGGGAGGTGGCTGGGCTTTGGTTTCCGAGATGAGAAGAATGGTCTGTGTGATTTCGTGAGCAGTGATTTCTCAGTGGGGACCAGTGGCCAGTTGACCAGTTGCAGACAGATCGGAAGGTTAGACTGAGGGACCACAGCAAGAAACGTCAGAGGACAAGACAGACAGGGCATCGGCCGCCTTCCCTACCTGACGAGGCTGGGATCGGGGTTGTAGGGTGGAGGGGGGGTGCAGTGGGATCCGGAGACCATGGACTGGGACGAGTGGCCCCCATTCATTTCTCCGTTGGGTTGCATGGGGTGACTGTTTAGCATCCCGGGTCCTACGCAGCGGCAATGACAATGCAACAGACAGATCCGTTAGACATCGCCCCACCCGGGACAACCACCCGCTCCCTCGGCAGGGAGCCTGCCGCCTGACGGGCCCCCGGGGAGAGCCCCTGCGAGCACGGACCGCTGCCTGCGCTGCTCGCGCTGCTGGTGCTGCTCGCGCTGCTGGTGCTGCTCGCACTGCCCGGGCTGCCTGCGCTGCTCGCGCTGCCCGCGCTGCGGTGCCCGGCGAGGTGCGGACCTTACCCATGGGCCCCAGGCTGGGCGCGGAGCTGGAGCTGTGCTGCGCTGGCTGCCCCACCAGCTGGTTGACGGAGGGCAGCTTGTTGATTCCGCCGCCATGGACCTTGTTCATGGGTGAAAGGACGGGGCCGTAGGAGGAAGGCGTCTGCAGCTGAGTCCTGCTCGGGGAAAGCGAGTGGCCGGTCAGCCTGCAGCGGGGGGGGATGGAGGCGCCCTGCCCCGAGCTCCCCTCCGGCCCTCCATCACACCCCTCTGCCGAGGCTCCAGGCAGCCGCACCGATGTGGACCGCGGCATGGAAAAGCTGCTTTGCAGCGGTAGTGGCTCGGCAGCGGCTGCCAGCCCTTGGTACGTAGGAGGTGTCTGGCAGACGTGCTGCGAGCCAGCGGACCAGCCCCAGACTGGGCTCCCGCAGCCACGCAGGGCCAGGGCTGCTCCCAGCCCCTCGGGGATGCTCTCGGCCGTACTCACTGCCTCTGCAGGAGCTGCTGCTGCTGCTGCCGGTAGGAGTCAACCAGCTGCTGCGGGACCAGCTCCACCAGCTCCAGGCTCTCCTTTATCTTCATCAGGATCTCAAAGTTCTCCCGGCCTCGCACCTGGAGGAGGGAACAAGCCCAGGGCTTCGCTCTGTTCCCGTCCCACCTGGCCACCCTCCTCGTGGTCCCATTTTTCCACCCAGCCGCACGAGGCGCAGGGTCACTGTGGCCAGGGACACTATGTCCAGGACGCCCTTGCACACGTGCATTCACAGACGCTTTTGCTCCTGTTCTCCGGGTCTCTGCTCACCCCCCATGCCTGCTGCCCTGCAGGAGACTGTGCCACCCCGTCCTGCGTTTCTCGCAGAGGGGACAACGCCACCGCCGTCCCGAGGGGAGCTCTCAAGCAGTGCAGCTCAGCAACACTTACAGGCACGTAATACATCTCCTCCTCCCCGTGCCTCCGCTTCTTAATGCCGGTCCCCAGCGCTGGGATGCTCTGAGGGCTCTGCTTGAACGCTGGAAAGGAGAGAGGAAGAGCGTTAGCGTGCTGTCCTCGGGAGGGCAGGACACAGCTGGGAGCACCTCGGCTCCCGGCAGGATTTAAGCTCAAGCCACGCAGGGTGCTAGCTGTTCCCTGGGGTGCTGGCATTGATGGTGTCCCTTTATTAGTAATAATAATGAAGAACAACTATATCTGGACATGAAAGCCCTGCGCAAACAGCTTTGCACTCTGGAGGGAAAAGGGAGTGAGTCCTGTTTGTGAGCCTTTCTATTTAGTCGAGAAAAGTCAAAGCATCGTGCCTGGATGTGGATTTGAGCCCGAACATCTGGAGCGCAGTGCGACGGGTGCGATGGGAAAGGAGCTGAGGCAGAAGCATGTTGGCTTTGAGCGGCAGAGGGGTGCGGGTGCTGGCCAGGAGCCCGGGCTGCGGCGGAGCGGTGCCCTGAGCCCCCTCCCTCTCCCAGCAAAGGGCACTCACTGCGTTTGTTGGCGTTGCCGTTTTTAGCTGCGCTCTCGTTCAGGGCCTGCTGCTCTCGGTAATGGTCTTCATCCGCTTTCCGGTCTCTGCCGGGACAGGCGCAGATCCGTCCCTCGAACGATCTCCTCCCTAGGACTTGGCCGCTGGGAGGACAGAGAAGTTGGTGACCCTATTTCTGCTTGGGAAGCTCATCGTGGCTCAGTCCAGCACGTTACGATCCCGCTCAGCAACCAGAGCAGCAAAGTGCCTCCCCGTCCCTCCGTTGGCTCAGGAAGCCATCGAGCTCCCGCGGCCCCGAGCGCGGGGACCCCCTCAGCAGCGGTGTCCTGGGGAAGAGGAGCTCCTGGGGCAGAGGAAGGCTCCCGCTGCCGGGGGGAGAGGCCAATGTTGGGCTGAATCCCCGGTCCCTCCGCGCCAGCCCTTTCCCGAGCCGGCAGAGAGGAGCCTTTCCCCGGCCGCGGGCTGGGGCTGCGGGGGGCCGCCACGTCCCCACCCCCGGGGGTGCTCCCTGCAGGGGAGGATTTCTTCCCGAGGGACCCCAGCCCTCCCGCAGCGGGGAGGGATGCCTGTCCCCGCTCCCGCAGCCACTCACTCTCTGGTCTCCAGGGTGATGATGATGAGGATGGGCCTCCTGTTCATGCCTCCCACGCAGCTGCTGTTGCACATGAAGTTGTACAGGATGGTGGTGAACTCGGTCCCCACCTGCCCGGGAGGGGAGAGCAGGCGCTGAGCGGGGAGTGGTGGGGGGAGGCAGGCTGGGACCCCTTGCGAGTGGCGGGGGGAGGCAGACTGGGACCCCCAGGGAGCGATGGGGAGGGCAGGCTGGGACCCCCGGCTCCTGGCCCAGGGCTGGCGTCGTGGCAGGGCGAGCAGGGGAGCTCTGAGGGGATGCTTCCCTGGGAGCACCGGGAAAGAGTGGTGTGGGGGCGGTCCCAGCTGGGAAGGGGGGACTGTACAAGGATTGCGGGGTCCCCGGGCCCCCCCAGGGCTGGACTGGAGGAGATTTCCCTTTGCGCCCAGCTTCCCAGGAACGGGATGCTCTGGGATGCCTGACAGGGCTGGGAGCTGAGGATGCTCGAACACAGCGGCCACCAATGCGGGGAGCAAGCGGGGGTGCCCTTAGACGTGCCAGGGCCAGAAGGACTCCTGCTCAGGACACAAGCGTGTCTCCCACCAAGCAGCCCTGTCACCAGTAGGTTCGCCGTCAGCACGGGCAGGACTACTGTAGCCCAGCTAGAGGCAAGCACCGGTCCTACCCCCCTCCCCGGGTACCTGCGGGGGCTCGTAGGGCACCATCACGCTCTGCCTTCCCGTCACGGGGTCATCCACGTACTGGGAGAGGTTGTTGCCTTCCACCCGGATGAGGTGGCTGGCCGGGGCTGACTGGCCTGCAAGGCAAACCGCCGCGTTAGGACGTGGCCGTTCGGGATGCTCGTCCTTGCGCAGGCGAGGGCTGCAGCGCCGGGCGGCACGCGCGGCCCCCCAGCTGATGGGGCAGCCCCGGCAGAGCGGGGAGAGCGGCACTCACCGTCATTGAAGTCGCGGCCGAGCTCGTGGTTGGGGCAGCGTTTCACCACCTCGGTGACGTGCTCGGCCTTCTTGTAGACGGGCATGGCGCGGATGATGGTGCCCGGGGGCGGCGGGGTGGACACCTTGATCTGGATGGGACATGTTTTTGCGATCTGGCAGTAGAGTTTCTTCAGCAGGGGGGAGTACTGGAAAAGAAGAGACACCCGTCGGGTGAATGCCACCGGGTCTGATGGGACGGTGGAGGCTCCCCTGCCCGCTCTCGGCTTCCCCACCGGAGGAGGGAATGCCGCTGTACGCGCAATTAAACTCAACTCTGCCGTGTGCGAAGCTTGCCTCCACCCGAAAAACACTGATTTTTGTGGTGTAGAGCTGTTGCAGGGTAAACGTGGGGCTCCCTTCCCCGCTCGGGGGCTTGTGCTGGGCTCGGGCTGATGCTCCCACGTGCGCCGGGACAGGCGTTTCTGTTCCCTTGGCTCCTCGCATCCACCACCCGCTGCTTTCTCACCACTCCGCGCGAAACGCCAGCGGGGCAGTAAAGCAGCAAGTTAAAATAGTGACTCGTTATAAAACCGATTACCGCCCACCGTATCGCAGCCCTGCGCCGGAGGGACTGTGCCAGCGCAGAGCTGCTCCGTGTGCCGGCAGAGGGGATCGCCCCCGCGGCGCCGGGGCTCCCTGGCAGCTCCGCGACGGATCGCAGCGCCGCAAACTGCTGCTGCGCCGTCCCAGCGCGTTGGAGGGGACACGACCCAAAGCAGTTCAGCCTGTCTTTGCGGTAACTGTTTATTCTCTAGGCTCAATATTTGTTTTTCCCCTGGAAATATGTAAATATGACGAAATTCACCCACACACACTACGTCGTATCCACTTTCCCCATAAACCAGACACATCCACCTCCTGGGCCCAGGGCCGTCGGAAGGGTTTCCCCGTCAGCCCGAGTGCTCTGTGCACCCGCTACACTCTGACTTAGAGGAAAACTTGCTGAAAACCAGTGTAAACCCTCGTTCATACATCACTCGGCCCGTTTTGGAAAGGTGACCCTGAGTAACGCGCGCAGGTCCTGGCCGAGCCCAGCGCTGGGAGCACCCAGGGCGCCGACGCAGCACAGCCCAAGGAAAACGTGCTTAACGTCGTGGACAGAATCCCGGCTAATTATGCAAGACCTCAGAGTTTAATTCTGACTGGCACGTGTGACACAGACAGGGCTTGTCCTGACCACGACTCGATCCTCTGCAGCCGCTCGCAGTGACAGCGGTGGGGCGCGGGGGGCCGTGGCGGGGAGGAGGATGCTCTGCAGGTGGCCGAAGGCGGCGCCCGCCGCCGCTTGTTAATAGAAAACGGTTTATGACCACTAAAACACTCCTTGTGAGGGCACAACAGGATTTGCCGGGTTAGGAGCGAGAGGCAAACTCCTCTCGCAAGGACCGTGGGCCTGCTCAGCACCGGGGAAGCTCCTGGTGGGCACTGAAGGCGGGAAGGGACCGGCAGGCTGAAGAAAGCGCTGTGCCGGGAGCCGGCCCTGCTGGCAGCCCCCCGGCACCGGCCCGGAGCGTGGCAGAGCCCCTCGGCCGCGGCGCCCGTCGGCCCTGCTCGGGGCAGGGAGGCAGTGCTGGTGCCGGGTCCCGTCCCACCACAAGCCCCGGCAGGGCCGGCAGCGCGCCGGGCGGGAGGAGGCTGTGCGCCGCTTCGAGAAGACGGGGGGGGAAGGCAGAACCTGTCCTTCACCTCCCAGCAAAGGCGCGTGCCGGCTCCCAGGTGCGGGGACGTGCAATTGCCTTCCACCTCGCCAGTGCCACGCTGTGTTCCATCTCCCAAAGAATGTGTTTGCTATACAGGAGCCCACCCCTGCCGCACGGAGAGCAGCCAGTCCCTGCATGGCAGGGCATGTTCCTGCTCAAAGTATTTTATCTCATCCCCACAACACAACGCCTGATGCCAAAAAAATACCACCGTGCAGAGTGTTTGCGAGGACGTTAAAGCTTGTCCTCAGCCATCCGAATAGAGGGGTGCAGGGGCCAGCGAGGCTCCCGCCGCCCGCTCTGCCCTCCCGGTGCTGGGGGGGTCCTGAGCCCCGGCTGCCCCATGCCGGGGGGCAGCAGCGCTCGGCAGCGAGCACGGGACCGGGAGGGCCACCGACCCAGGAACAGCTAAAGAGGCGAACAAGATAAACCATTTTGAGGCGGTGTTTCTAGGGAAGTTCAGGGAAGACGTAAAGGGGAGAGGTCTCTGCCAGGGTGAGGAGGCGTTGGACCCGTGGTTGGCCGGCGGCAGGTACCAGCCCCCGCAGAGGCGAGCCGGTGGGCTGGCGGGGGACGTGTCCCGGGGGTCAGAGCCTGCTCTGTGCTAGAGAGAGCAGGGAGATGCTGCGGTCCTTAGAGGGTGTGATCGGGAGGTGTAACGGGAAGCTCAATGCGGCAGCGAGAATTAACCCTCAGTATTGGGGGCGTGGGGACTTGCCCAGAGGGAGAGGATGCTCAGAAACACCACCTTTCGCTGAAATCCCCAAATTTTGCACTGCTACCGGCTGATGCTGACTACACCTTGACTCTATGGCCAGGTTAGCTTCCCGGGTGCGATCCCGCACCTCCTGCAGGGATTGTGCCCAAGCTGGAAGCACGGTCCTGCTCGGAGCGCAGTTACTCCCCTCTGCCCGGCTGGAAGAGGAAGGTCTCGCGCGGCCGTGGCCCACGTAGCCCTCTCGCCCGCGGTGCGATGGGGCTTTGCACCCTCCTTTTGAGGAGAAAACATGGCAAAACAAGGGTTATTTGGAGGGGGGCTCTTCCTTGCCAGGTGTTAAAATACTGACAACTCCTGTCAAAGGATCCTTTCATGTAGACATTCCCGGGCAGTCCTCAACATGCCTGGGAAATATAACTGCTCTGGAAGAGTAGAGGTGCATTATGGCAAGTTATTTGGTAACAAATTCTCTCATTATACCATGTTATGACATGGATAAATCTCTGTTAAATAGCAGAGCGATTGCCCCGCAGGGAGAAAGGCTGCTGCTCAACACAGGCATGCCTCCACTGATAACCTTATCGTGTCTTAACAGCTCCAGGATTGCCTTCAAAGATCCTTCCACAATAACAAACTATTCTTTTAAGGAACTCCGTGCTGATAACTCTGGGCAAGAGAAGTCAGGGCTGTGCCCTGCGCGGCCGCGGTCCTGGCTCCTCGCAGCATCCTGCAGCCGTCCGCAGCCGCTGTGGGGCAAAGCGCTGCCGGTCCCGCAGGCACAGCTCGTTCCCGGCCACCGGGCGAACGAGCGTTATGGGTTTTAGGATCTCAGGAGGTTCCCCATCCCCAGCTGTGTTTTCAGCCCGGAAGAGCCCGCGGCAGTGTACGCTCTCCATAGGGGACAGCAAAAGGCACATCTCGCTCAGATGCCACGCAGAGTAGGTGCCTCTGCTCCTACGTGGTCATCTGGACTCGCTAACGATCCGCCGCACGCGCGTCTCTGTGCAGGGCTGTGCCACACAATCTGATTTACTTCTCCTTTACAAGCGGCAGCTGAAGTGTGCGCACCCGGCTTGCAGCGAGCGCGAAGGCACCGCGCTTTCCTCAAGTGCGAGACAGGACAGTTGCGATGGGACCTGGGAGGTCAAAATGCCGATATTCCATCACACAGACCAGCGCAGCCGCCGCGCTGCTCAGAACTCTTCTTTCGCCATGGCCGCGTTTCTGCCACCTGTACCGGGGGTGAATCCCGGGCTTGTCACTCGTACCCTGCCTGTTCCTTGGGTTCCTTGGCCAAGCTGACCTCTTGAAGCCGGGCACACATGGCAGCTGGGTGACAGCCAGAGCTCACGCTGCCACCCCCGGGCACGGGAACAGCATCTCGGGGCACCTGAACGCGTCCCCAGCGCTGGTGCCTCCAGAGCTCAGCCCCAGGATTTCTTTCACACCTACAGAAGAGCCTGGGTACGTTCTGCCCCTGGGCACCTCCTGCCTTTCTACCCAGTTCCTGCTCTACCCTTTGCGCCGGTCGTGTCTGCCGCCCCGGCTGCGTTACCGCCAAAGCCGTCTCTGTTCACAGAAAATGCCAGAGAGCGTCTGGTTTTGCGCCTTTGCAGAGCACAACAGGGTCCCGTGTCGGTGTGGCTTGTGGGTGCTGGTTCAGTATAAACAGCAGTAACGGCACTGAGCGATGTCCCTGAAGCTCAGGTAAACTTGCAGGACGTATATTCCTCCGGGTGTTTTCTGTCGTCGTGCAGCTTTCGATGTCAGCCCCCATATACTGCCATCTCTGTCACCGTCCCTTCCCCGCTACTGTGATCTGTCCTGCAGTGCAAGCCCAGAGCGCTAGGAATAACTGGAAAAGCCAAATTATTTCAGCACTAGCAGTATATCAGCGTTAACCTCGGTTTCTCTAGGGGCTCGGTACCCCGAAGTGTCTTTACATGGGGTTTCTTTCACCTCTGCATTGAAACGTGGCTACTTTTTGGGTGAGACAGAGACCACGCAACATCGCTGCTGAACACAATGGGAAACAAGCACACCGGAGCGACAGAGCCCCGTGGTGCAATCGGCCCCGGCGGGGGTTTGCCGGGGTTATCTTGGTACCGCGGCCGCCGTATCCAAGGAAATGTTTTACGCATCCCAAGATGCGAATGAGCTAATGCCCCACACTGACTCACGGCGACTGATACGGCTGCAGCTGGGAAGCAGCGCTGAAATTAAGCCTCAGCCTCCGCCGCTGCTCGCCCTGAGCAAGCACCCGGACCCGCTCTGGGAGAGGCCACCGCACTGCTCAGACCCATCGCTGCCTCTCCTGCGCAAGAAGCGAGAGCGGGGAGAGGTGGGTTTCCCCGTGGATGCTGAGAGCCTCGCACGAAAAATAACCTGAATCTTCTGCGTGGAAGGACCTACTGGCAAAGTCCATCTCCCCCCAGCCCTCCCTGGGCAGCAGAACCGCTAGGAGGATGTGTCCCAACAGATTCGGAGCTGATAAAATCTTATTTATCTTCAACTGTTGACACCGAAGCGTCTAGACTTGCCTGCTTCGGGAGGGCTGCAGCCAAGTCCTCCTTTCTCTCTTGAAGGAAATGATTTGCTCAACAATTACTTTTTCCACAAATCCTCCCCCCTCCTCCCTACCAGCCTCCTCCTCCTCTACATTCCAGTCTCCTCATTAGCTCTACTCAAGACGTGTCCGGGACTGCAGTCAATGGATCCCAATAAAGCCACTAGCCTGGCAAGAGAGGGAGAAGAAAAGCGCTGCCTCCGGCTGCTAATTTCCTCGCGCTCCCCAGCAAGCAGCTGCGGAGCTGCATCCTGGGACAGGTTCGGACAGATCGCAGCCGAGAGGTGATAATAATGTGTCTGTCATCTTACTCAGACATGTAGCATCTTGCAAACCGCAAATACCGTTAACCGGCTCGGACGAATCTGTTACGACAGATCCTGGAAGACATGCCGACTACAGAGCTAATTTTTTCTTTCTAATTTTTTTTAATAACCATTTTTTAATCACCGGCCTATATAACTTCTCACTGAGCTGGAAATTCCTCCCAAAACTACTTTGTTGCTCATTTACTATGAGCTGGGTTCGGGTATGTCCAGTGCATCGCTGATGCGTGAGAGGAGAGAGCATCGCCGGTGCCCAAGAGGAGAGCATCGCCGGTGCCCGAGGAACACGGGTGTGCCAGCCCGGCAGAGGCGCTGCCCCGGGGGTGACTGTAAGGGACGCCCCGACACCGGCCCCCCCGTGTCCGCAGTCCCTGCCCCATGGTGCGGACGCTTTGGGGTGATGGCTGGAGCACCGCCAGCCATGCCCAGGACAGGGGGTCTCAAGGTGCCTGGCGGAGCCCCCCTACCACTGTGCAGAGCCCCTCTGCTCAGTCCGGCCATCGGCGGCTGCGGGGGACGCCCCTCACCCGTAGGTCCCCCAGCACCGCTCCCACGAGCGCTGGACCACCAGCGACGTCTCGGGGCTGCCCCCGCAGCAGACACAGCGCAGAGAGGCTGCGTGCGCTCCAGCCTGCATTCTTCCACCTTTATTATTGTGCCATTACTGCTAATTAAACTCCCTTGGTTCATCCCCAAAGGAGTCCTCTCCCTTCCTTCCCCGCTGTGCACATCCTTAAAATAACTGCCAACCAGGATCACGGCCGTTCTTAGTCAAGGCTCCCCCAGCCAGCGCTGGCACACTCGGGGCTGGTTTTATTCTCTTCTAGTAGGTCTGACTCCTTCTGTGTCTCTGAGTACTCGGGTCCTCCGACCAAGCCAGCGCCGGAGTCTCCCCTCATCCCGAAAGGAAGCTGAAAATCCAGCAATGCGGTTGTTTCATGCTGCATTACCGAGACTGGATACGGGGAGCAAGCTGGGAGGGGAGGGGAGCAGAGGCCGAGCTGGGGTCGCGCATCACTGCTGGAAACGAAACACAAAACCCAGAGCCGCGAGACCTGGACTCGGGGCGAGACCACTGCCTCCCACAGCATCCCCGGGGGCTGCGCCGGGCAGGAAGGGGCAGCTTCTCCTGTGTTCTTACACTGTCTGCCTGGAGTGGGCACAGGCAGGGAACATGGTTTGCCAAGGGCAGACCCAGCATCTGCCCCCCCCTCCTTTGGGTGCTGGAGGTGGGGGTCCCAGGAATGCTTTTGGCCATGCTTCCCGTGGTGCGAGATGCAGCCCCACGGGGTAAACCCCTCTGCTCCCGGCGGTGCGGCAGCAGGCCCCGTGTCCGCTCCCGAGGGATGCAGCCGCCGTCCTCCCCCGGGGCTCTGCTGGACCCAGCGCCCGAAGTCACTACTGGGCCAGAGCGCAGAGATGCGTTTCCTTCTGCAGCCTATTCACGATCCTGGTTCCTCCAGCGGGTCCCTCCGTCCCCGCCTGCCCCATGTGTTTCAGATCTCGGCGCAGAGGAGATGGCCAGAGCAACCGCATCTCCCCGGCGTGTCCTCGCCCACCTCCGCAGCAGTCCCCGCTGCCTTCCCGCTGGAGCGGCAGTTCCCAGTAAGTCGTTCCCTTGACCTGTGCATACCATACACGTTCGAGATAGTGCAGCTGATAGCGGGATCGTGTTGGAACATCGCACACTGAATTCCTTTCCCTTTTTTTTCTTAATTCCATTGTGTCTGGAGCTCCCGGAGCCTCATCCACGCCCTGCGAAAGCTGGTGGAAAGCCTCCAGTGGGATGGCTTCAATGGGCTTTGGAGCAGGCTGATGCTGAGGTTGCTTTCCTACTCCTGGCACGCCAAAATATCCATGCTCTTCTGCCCAGCTACTCAGATAAAAACAAAGACGTTTACGGCTCAGAGGCAGAGTGTACCGAGCCGTGCCTGCCCCCTGCTCACCCCCAGACGGCCACTGTTGGGCAGGTACCTCCCCAAAATGCAGTGAGGTGCCAGAGAGCATTTGAAGAGGGGGCTCATTTTCTGTAGAAGCTCCGGAAAGTTTTTCCCTCCTTTTTCCAGCTGCCTTTACCCCAACGAGCTTCAGACAGCAGTGAGGAAGGGAGAACCTATCTCCTGCCACACCAGTTATTTCCATCCTCAGGTAGATGGGAACAGTCTGTTTCCAGTGGTGCCCAGTGACAGGACAGGAGGGAACGGGCACAAACGTGACCATGGGCAGTTCCATCCCAACCTGAGGAGGGACTTCTCTCCTGTGGGGGCGGCAGAGCACTGGCACAGCTGCCCAGAGAGGGGGGGAGTCTCCCCCTCTGGAGCCACTCCAAACCCGCCTGGAGGTGTCCTGTGCCACTGCTGGAGGTGCCCCTGCTCTGGCGGGGGGTGGCACTGGGGGAGCTCCAGAGGGCCCTGCCAGCCCCGACCAGTCTGGGATGCTGTGATTCAGTTCCCATCAGACAAACCATTTCAGCTCCCCGCTCCCCCAGTGCCCACACTCCAGCTGCAAGGTTTACAGAACAACTGGAACCAGTTCAATGCATCAGCCTCCCACTGGCCGAGCGCTGGGAGGAGGACAGGTTTGCTGTGGGTAACTGCTGGCCAGCGTCCACCATAGCAGGAACATCTCACCTCGGCTTTGAACCCCTCCAGCCCTTCCATCGCAGGCTGTTTGCTCCCCGAAGCGGCAGGCAAGACCCGGGACGTGGCCTAGACCCCCCCTGTGCCTGCACCCGGGCGAGGGCAGCCCCCACCGGCTTAGCTCGGAGGTTTGTCCGTCTCCCCCCAGCGCCGGGGGCTGTGTGCGAGCCTGGGCAGCTGCCCCACGCCGGGGGCTTCTTGAGCCCCCGCATCCTTTTGCAGCCAGGCCACGGGAGGCCAAAGACCCCATTAACGCTTCTGCAGGCTCCGGTGCACGTGACAGCGTTTTAGAGGGGAGGGAGCGCTGCTCCGCCGCAAACCCAACTTGAGAAAAATACTAATTATCTATCAGTTACCAGCTGGCCGGCGTGGCGAGGGGCTGCCGGTGAGAAAACAGCCGAGATCAGCTCGCGGCTGTAGCATGTACGGGCAGCGCCGGGGAACCGAGAGTCCTGATAGCTTCCAACAAACAGGCAGGCTGCCGGCGTGCCCCGTCTTGCAGCGCCGCAGCTCCCCGTCCTCCTCCCAGCCCCGCCAAAGCAGCCTGCCAGAGGGGGGCTTCGAACCTACAGGGAAAACCTTATTTTCAGCATCTGGCCATTGCTCTCCGCTGATAAGAAGGCCATTAAAAATGAAAAGGGAGGTGGCGGCAGCCTGGAGGGCGTCCCGCAGCGCAGAGCAGCGCGGCCGCTTGGGCTGGGAGTTTGCGGCGCGGTGTGGTGCACAGCCAGCAGTGGGGACACCCGACGTCACCCGCCCGCTGCCCGGCATCCCTCTGCAAGGACAGACCTGGGGCTGGGAACGCGAGTCCCAAACCCCTGCCCTACGTCTTCGCCCCTTCTCCATTCACCCATTGCCCAAATTTAGAAATGTGGCATTTTAAAGCTCGCGAGAACAGAGGAGGATCCTCTGGTTTGACTCCCTTCACCGCTGGCCCAAGCCCCCCTGCCTGCTCCTTCTGCGTGGAGCCAACGGTGTCTGCTTGAAGTACAGCTTATCTTCCGAGAGATATGCAGACTCTTCATTTGAATACTTCAGGAGTTGGAGAATCCACCGCATTCCTTGGTAAATTGTTCCTATGGTTAATTATCCTCACTGTTAAAAAAATTCCACCTTGTTTCTCGTCTGAATTTGCCTGGCTTCAGCTTCCAAGCACTGGATCTCATTATGTCTTTTTCTATTAGATTAAAGAGCTGCCTGCTATCGGAAACCATCTCCTTTGCAGGCTGCGATCGAGCCACCCTTACTCTTCTCATGGAGACCGTTCATGCAGAAGGTTTCTCTGGTATCGCCCCACAAGGCATCTGTTCCAAATCTTTCATCTTCTTTGGATCTCCCTCCCAAACCTCCTCTGTTTCGTCAACAGAGGGTTTGAAGTGTGGACAGCAGAGCCGCGTGTGCGCGGGAGGGCGGTGGGCTCGGTGGCACCTTGCCCCCGCTGCCCAGGTGACGCTCGCCTGCCCAGCCCTGCGGAGCACGCCGCCCCCCGTGCAGACAGCTCACCTCCACACGCTCTTTGGCCCGGAGCCCTGGGCTCCGGAGAAGCCTCCTTTCCCGAGCGCGGGAGAATGGGCAACGCCACGTCTCCCGGAAGCATAGCCAGAGGGATTCAGTCAAAACCCTTCAAAACCAGGAGTCTATCGGGCTGCACACTTCCACCAACCCCAGCTTACAATTGTATCAAAACAACTATGCCAAATGGTTTGGGAAGACGACTCGCATCGAACTATTTGGTTTGGCATTGCCCGTGCGCCAGCTGTCAGCTCCTCCTTGGCCGGGTTCTCCGAGATCCAGACCCAGATTGCAGGAGGCCTCTGGAGCGGCGGCTCTGGCAGAGCCTTCCTGCGGGATGGGGGGTTCCCGCTGCTCCAAAACGCTGCCTGGCAAGATGCTCTGCCGAATTCGTGCGCAACGCCTCCAACGGCGTTGGAGCAGTTGGTGCAGTTAATCTTGAAGTATCCCGAGGCCACGAGGCTCTCCTAGCTACAGATGAAACAGGCAGTGTAAACCACTGCTTTACTGTTGTTCCTTTCAAAGTGCTGAATCAAACCCTGCGTGTCCTTCAGCGCACCGCGATGGTTAACTCACTCCCCTTGGCTGGAGCATCACCGGGCTGTCAGATGTCCCTGTCCCCAGCCCCACTGGCCGTACGTTCGGCGTTCCTTCCCAACAGCTTTCCTCGTCTTCTACACTGCTACATACGCATTCACAGTTTATGTAGAGAATCACACTGCGTACAGACATCATAATTTGTGCATTGACTGACTGGCAATATACAACGTATTTTTTTTGCTGAACTCCTTTCCATGTTTAACCAGGACAGACTTTTGAGTGGGGCAGAGGCAACGGGGAGCTCAAGGCGAGCGGGAGGAAGGCAGCAGCCCCGTCTCCCAGCACGCGAAACACAGCGGCGTGGCTGCGACGGCCATCGGCCGGGAGGAGATGGAGCAATTCTGGCTGTCACCACAGCAGGACTGCTCTTCGTGTGGCAGCCCCAGCGAGCTGGGCAGTCCGCACCCACCTCGGCGCTCCCTGTTCCGAACGAGACATCCCCCACGCTCTCCACGGCGCAAGACACTGCCCACCCACTTCTGCTCTCTGTGAGGCTCAGCATCAAGCGCAGTGAGATCTGGGCTGGTGGGCGCCAGTCCCGCGGCCACCCTGCCTTCGGGGCACGCACGGTCACCCCAGCAGCGCGGGTCAGATGGCCGCACATCTCACCCACTGCCCTGCCAAGTATTAAAGCCAGTTCAGGTGTTTAACTCCTCCGCTCCGCACCACCTCCCAGGAGGGTCCCCCCTTGCAGCCGTGAGCTCGGCAGCCTCAGCTCCCACCCTGGGAGCATCCTCTGCAGGTGCTTACGGTGCCCGCGGCATGTTTGCCGGGCATCTCTCGAGCCCAGCCGCTCCCCGAGGCCGGGAGGGCTCTCGCAGCATCCGTGTGGCACTGGCTGCTCCGATGGACAAAGGCGACCTTAACACAAAGGCTTGAGGAAAGAAAGCAATCCTGGTCGGATTAGCGCAGATCCCAGTAGGACATGACAGCTACAGGAGCACGGTCAGCACAGGGTGATGCTGAGAGAGTCCGGGCTCAGTTCAGGGTTTGGGGTGGCCCCAGCGCGGGAAGGGGGGTGTCACGGCTCCCTCACCACGTGGGACTGCCTCGGGGAGCCTCTTGCTGCTCCCTCTGCTCTTCTGGGGCCAACCGGCCAAAACCACCTTAGAGTCTTTTCCGATTTACTCCCTGCAGCTGCAGCACGCACCAACTGGGACAAGGGAAGGCTATTCCCTTACTGCTAATTAAAGCGAGCACAGAAACTACCCGTAGTCGCTGCTCTCTCCGGTGCCGGAATACCCTCTGCCCGCGGCGCTGCCCGGGGGTGTCTGCAGCGCCCACCCGGCCCTGCCCGCGGCTGTGCCCGCTCCAGCCCAAAGCCGTCCCTCGGGCACCGCTCCCCGGGGACAGTGGCGAGCGAAGCACCCGACGCTTCCCGGCCCTCCGCGCCGGGACAGCTCGGACAAGACACTCTGCATCGGCAGGAGTTCCGTTTCCATTCGGATGCTTTTGTGGCAGGGGAATGTCTCCTTCCCCGCGCAGGTCCTGTGCAGCTTTACCTTTAACTGATGTGAGCGATCCCCCAGCAGGGATCAGGTTGGGCTGGAGTCGCATCCTGCCCTGAGGACCTTCAGTTTATTGAAAGCCTGATGAAAGGCATCCTTTAGCGTCATCTTGCAAGGAAAGACAGAGGAAAAGGGTGAAGACTTAACCGCTCCCACCAGGGCAAGTCGTATTTAACCGCGGTGCTGGTCCCGAGCCCCCGCTCAGTGCCACTCAGCAGTGAAGCTGTGAAGCTCCGGTGACCGCACACAGGGAAGCAGCTGCGCTGCCCCAGCCGTGAATTCATCTGCATCCGAACACCATCCCACCGCCGGCTCACTGCTGGTTTCCCCTCTCCACGCGCCCGTTGGCTTTCGCAGGAGACAGACCCGGCGCTGCGGCAGCTGCCGTAGCCCGTCCCCTCCTGCCCGTTCTCGCCACCGCGCACCGGGAGCAGCACCGCCAGCCACGGCTCTGCCTGCACGAAAGCATCCGAGGATGCTTTCTGTCTGCCGCGGGAAGGACTGTCTTGGCAATTAAACACATCAGCTTCCAAAAATAAAAGTCATTATCACACCTCGGGCTGATACATCGCTCCTGGGCTGCTCTGCTTGTGTCGGGCTGATGTCAAACCGCTGCCCCGGAGGAAACCCCGTTGCTCCCCCGTTGTGTCAGTTCTCTCGTCCCACCCTTTCTGCTCTGCTAACATTTCCCGGAGGACAAAACCCACCTGCCTCGAGCATGTGGGTGAGCGGCTCTCCCGGGTGCTCAGGGAGGTGTCCGCCGCAGAAATCCCTCTGACACTGGCCACAAGTGCCACTTTTTCTTAAAAAGAGGGAGAGTGCTGCCCTGAGCCAGCAGCCAGGATGTGAATTTAGGACCTTTTGCCCCAAAAAGCAAAGCGCCCATCACACGCTCTGCCCGGTTCCCGGGTCCCTGATCTGCAGAGGACACCTCTGCCGGGCTGCAGACGAGCGGCCGGAGCGGCAGCGCGTCCCCCCTGCATCTCTGCTCCCGAGGACCACGCTGCTGCGCCCGCATCCCCCTGCACGACGCCCTGCAGCCACCCCTCTGCGATTAAAAGCCTACTCTGCTATTTTGCCGTGACTTCTAGATGTTGTTACTCTTCTGATACCACATGAAAAAGGATTGTAAATGACGAGCAAGAATCTACAGCAAAGCTGAGAACGGCCCCAGCAGATGCGAGCAAGCGTCCATCTCGCCCGCTGCCTCGCCTCTGACAGCGGTCGCTGGGGAATGTGCAGGGAAGCACCACGAGACCACGGCAGGTACTTCCCCAGGACATTTCTCCAGCTTTGTGACTTTCAGGGACACGTACCCGCAGTTTAGGGAATTGCGGTGAGAGAAGTTACATTCAAACTGCTGTGCTTGACAGCCCTTTCGGAGAAAATCCCTGAAAAGCCAGCACTGATGTCCCCTGCACGTTGTGTTTTCCAGGGCCACCTGTGCAGGCGAAGTCCCCGTCGGGTGGTGGCCGGGTCCCGCAGCCCCCGCGCCAGCGTGCCCTCTGCGTCCCGCTGCAAAGCACCACCGCGGCACTGGGGCGCGTGCCGAAAACACCGCCCGCAGCGGCGAGCATCACTCTAGCGAAGGCAAGAAGACGTGCAACTTACTGTCCAGGTGGCCGACTTGGCGGTGCTGGATTGCTGGAAGGTCACCTCAAAGTGGTGGGGACCGGGGTAGTCGGTGTTGGAGGGGATGACGGGAGCCGGGGACATGGCGTCGAAGGTAGAGCTGGGCTGCGAGTAGGGCGAATGCGTTGGGACATTGGAGGTGTGCTCGGAGCTGTAGGGGCTGGTGGAGGCTGCTCTGCTGCCGATGCTCTGATCCATGCTGTTGTTCAGCAAATTGAACTGGGACTGGAGGAAGGGAAAAGGGGAGGAGGGAAAAAAGAAAACACCAGCCAGTTTAGAGACATGGAAACCTCAGCCACACTTCTGCAGGGCTCCAGGTGTCCTGTTACAGCCTCCTTAAAGGGCCCGCATGCGGGAAAGCCAGCCAAAAGAGCCGCTCCGGGTCGCTGGGGTGTTTGAACAGGTCACCACTTGTGTAAGGGATAAACCCCAAACACCTCAATCAGCCCCTTCTGCCAGCTCCGTCCTCACTGGAGGCAGCGCGGTGCCGACATCCCCGGGTTTCCCGCGCGCCTGGCTGTGCGGAGCCACTCTTGCGCCGGCGGGGGACCGGCAGGGATTTTCTGGGGTTTGCTCAGGTGTGGGAGACGTCCCGCCGCAGGGCCGGTGGGGGGGGACGGGACACGGACCCATCCTGCGCACAGGGCTCTGCTCACAGTGGCCTTTCCAGCGGGCAGAGCATCGCGGTTTGGGGAAGCCGCCCCGGTAGTCGGCGCCGGGTGACCGCCAGCGCTCCGGCGAAGGCATCGCTCCCAGCGCGGCCGCACCGCTCAGCGTCCGACCCGCTTTCCCCGTCGCTTGTCGCGAACGCTCACAGGCACACCACTTCTGGAAGTGTTTCTCATAGGGGAACCTGCTCTGAATGGTGGTTTGCGTAATTCACTGCCTCGCCGGGATGTTTGCTTTCAGTGGCTTTCACTGATGCAGGGCTAATTTGGGGCAAACCTCAAACCTACAAAGCGCGTAGCTGTGATGCAGCGCACTGCGGCAAGGTCACAGAGCAAACCTACCTACTTACGCAGGTGCTGGCTCTTATTCCAGACTGTCGGGACCAAATCCCGACTTTTTACAATTTTTTTTCTCTTATTCCTCTTCTGAACAATTACTGTCAGATACTTCCAGTAAGAGCTGGCAGCTCTTTTCTCTGCAGGCGCAGCCTAAGCAAAGCTGCGTTCTCAAAAGCTAAAGCGGCCTTAATCTTTCAGCTGAAAATCAGACCAAAAAAAAATCACTTTTTTCTATAGTAGAGAAATAAACTAATAAAAAAAAAAAACAACAACAAATAAAACCCCAAACGTAGCTGTTTCTCAAAGCACGTGGGATGTTTTTTTCCCCAGAAATCTGCAATTCCCGAATCGTGCAAGGGTAGCCCTCCCGGCATCGCCAAGCCAGCAGCGTGCCGGCCGTCCCATTGCCACTTGTCACCCCTCCTGCCCGCAGCACCCTGCCCCGGAGGAGGAACGGGGCTGCCCGCCTGCGCTCCCCCCTTCACCCAGCTCCAGCCCCCGCACCCCGATGGGCACTGTCCCTCCCGCCACCAGCACCAGTTGGGAAACTGGGAGCTACTGGGAGGCAGCCATGGGGACGGCCAGCCATCCGCCTTCTCCTCGGCAGGGCTGCAAGGCTCACAGCTTAGGAATCAGGAGACGTGTTTTAACTTGGGATCCCAACCTCACCCAAACGTCTACGATGTATAATGGTTCAAAGGCAATCAGCCTTCTCCAGGGAAGTTCTCCTGTTGTCTGCATCTCTCACAAGGTCGTTGGAGCCTGTGACTAACTGGAGGAATGCTGAACAAGACCTGGCTTGCTTTTACACATACAGCCGTTTTCTCCCCTAAAATATGTGCGTAAACCCCTCTATTCCTTCCTGCCGCTCTATAAATAGCCCTGCCAAAGACAAGCCACCCCATCCACGCTTTCCACAATCCCGGGCTTCACCTGGAGAAAAAGCTACAAGAAACTTCGGCAAAACGGGCCTTAAAATTGTGGGTGGAAAGCACTTGCCACCCAGCCGGGAACCTGCCCGGCTGCCGGCGGGGTCGGCGGGGCCGGGGCAGCCTCGGTGGCGGGCGACAGCGGCTGGACGGCGTGCGGCACGAGTCACCTGTGAGAAGCAAAGCTCGGGCATCGGACGGGAGGAGAACAGCAAAGGGAGAAAGGGATTGCGGCTCGTCGGGGCTGATCCACGGCCCAAACAACCCAGGAGCATCGCGGCTGAGCTGTCCTCTTCTCCCGGGACACGGGAAGGGCCCCGGGGAAGGGGCTGCACACGCGCCCCGGGCTCAGCCGCCCGCCTCTTTTAGCAATGAATGGGGAGTAAACGCTCTGCGCTTGACGGGCCAACAGACTTCAGCGCTACCCTTGCACACGTACACGCGTGCTCGGGAAAAGCAGGCTCCGTACGCCCGGACCGCCTGGCAGAGCCCGTGGTTGCTCATCTCCTGTGGAAACGGGGAAGAACCGGGAAGCCTTTCGCCTCCCGGCGATATCTGCTGCTCGGGAGCCCCGAGCCACAGGGTGGGCTAGGGGTGAGGCGGCCCTTGGAAGTGGCTGGAAAAAATCCTCCCCAAAAGTCATCCCCGCACGGCTGTGTGAGGTCGCGGCGCTCAGAGCCACCCCCGCGAGCAGCTGAAGCCGGTGGCTGCGGAGCTTAACGGGGAGGTAAATCGGGACCCACCCACTGAGAAGAGCATCCCGACCCCTGCACGGGAGAGAGCCTTCTCGCCGGGAAAACGGTGACCTCTTCGCACACAGAGACACGAGAGAGACCCAGAGCATCACCTCTGCTGGCACCCCGAGCCGGGACAAAGCCACAGGCAGCGCCCCCCGTGCCGGGGCTTGGGAACTGGGCTGGCTGAGACACCCAAAGTCAGGTGCAGGGGGAAAAATGACAGCTTGTTTTGAAAAATTGACTAAATTTTGGAAACATCCCCTTAAAAGACAAACCGAAAGCATGACTGTTTGTGTGTGTGTGTGTGTGTCAACAAACCCAAGGCAGCCCTTGTGTTTGTGAGTCTGTAAATATATACACATACACACAGATGTTTATCCCCACACGTCTATAAATATTCACATGACTGCAGCAACGACCTCCCAAGTAACAGCACTACAGAACAAATCGACCCCGGTACCTATGTGCTTTGCACCAACACACGCAAGAGAAAAAAAGAGGAGTGAAGTAATTTCTGGTGGGGAAGTGCAGCACTGCACCTTTCTGTCTCCAGCAGCATCTACGCCTGTATCTCGCTTTCCTGAATGCCAGAGAGTAGGCACAAAATCCTTTCGACTACGAAAGCAACCGCAGCGCTTCAGGATGGGGATGCAAATGCAAAGCTGCAAGCGCGGCTACTGTTTCATCCGCTCTACCCTCCCGGAGACGTGAACCCGGGGAAGGGAAGCCTGCCCGGGGCCGCGGGTGCATGCCGTGAGCTCGGCCGAGCGGGTCCCTGGTGGAAGACAAAGTGGTGCTGGTGGTGCCCAGCACCGCAGGGCGTTCCTGGGGTGGATGCTGCGGTGAATACCCATCCTGTCCACACGTACGCGGGCGAGAGGGTCCGGGCCCTTTGCACCAAAGGTTTAAATCACACCTAGGGCTGTGCAAGTGCCGGATCAGGCAAAGCCGGAGCGGAATGCCGACCGAGGCGCCCAGGCTGCAGCATCCCACGCCGCAGCTCCTGGTGCAGCCGCGGGATGGAGGATGGCTCATGCCATAGCGAGCCCCTGGCGGGTCCCGGGCAGGGATGCTCAGCAGGCAGAGCCAGAGCCTGGAACCCAAATCCTGCCTCGGCGGGGGGGGGGCGAGTCCAAATAACAAGGACCAAGGTAGAACCCGTAAATAACAAGTAGCACCTACCGTGGTATAATGCTGCATCGGGTCGCTAATGTACAGCATTTTAGTCGTCTCGGGATTCACAGAGCGCTGGGAAGCGTCCTGCCGCGGGAGTCATGGGGTCGGGGCAGGGACGGCCGGGGCAGGAGGGCAGGCAGGACGGGGCAGCGCGGGAGCAGGGCCGGGGCGGGCAGCGGCAGGGATGCTGCGCTGGCCACCCGTGTGCCGCCGTGTGTTGGCTCTTTTGCCTTTTTCATCTCCCTTAGTTCTGTCAACGAGCTGCATCCAACAACAAAACGGGGCCCACCCCTTTCGGTCCCTCATGACTATTCATTAACGCACAGGGCAGGCCCCAGCTTGCCCAGTGATGGACTGGGCGATACCAACCATTCCCACCGCAGGGAGAGCGGGGGTCCAGCTCCATCATCAAACCCAGCCGGATTCCACTCCAGAAAGCTGCTTGCAGCCGCGCTGGGCTGGAAACCCATTCGGCCGTCAGCCTTTGGCAGCAGACCGAGGTGGCCGCTCCTGCAGCGACCACATGATGCAGTGCCTCTGAGATAGCTCCATATCTCAGAGATACGGAGTTATCCCTAGATAGATATGGATAGATGGGGACGGGTGCTTATCTAGATGGATAGATATGGAGAGATGGGGATAGATGGGGATAGATGGATATCTAGAGGGATAGATAGGGATAGATACGGATAGATGGATACCTAGATGGACAGATGGGGATAGATGGACATCTAGAGGGATAGATATGGATAGATATGGATAAATGGGGAGAGATGGCTAAACAGATATCTAGACAGACATATATGGATAGATATCTAGATGGATAGATGGATAGATGGATAGATGGATAGATGGGTAGATGGATAGATGGATAGATGGGTAGATAGATATCTGGCGCAACTGGACAGATGTCCTTCTGACTGGAGGCAGGGGGGGGAATGGTGTTTCCTTAGCCAGCCCCCGCCGTGGAAGGCTGCATGTTGAAGCAGATAAGCAGTTGAAAATGAGGCATGGCGTATTTGGAGGGGTGGAACCAGCCTGCACCACCCACCTCCCAGCACTGCTGTGCACGCACGGACCCACACACAAGTAGTTCAGCGGCAGCATTGAATGTAAAGCCTAAAGCATGGCACAAACTGCCAGTCCTGGAGTTGTTGTCCAAAGCAAAAAGGGTGGCTGAGGGGTTGTTCACATCTTTAATTACAGCAATTCCTCTCACAGGACCCCGAAACAGGCTTTTAGGAGCAATGCACTGCCCATGCAATGCCGAGAGGGAGCATCACGCCCGTCTGGAGGGCAGGTCACAGGGCGTTTGGGTGCCCAGCTCGCACCACTGAGCACCAGCACCAGCACTGGGCACTGCAGCACCCACTGCTCCCCACATGTCCGTGCCAGTGCCGCCGCACAGCAGGCGCAGCAGGCATCCCAGCGCGGACGGAGCGGCCCCTCCGCCACAGCTCCCCTCTCTTGCCTTCCTTTCAGGCCGGCAGCATCACCTTATCTGTGCGTTTATTTTCACGCACGTCAGCCCGCCATGCGCCGCGGTGACGCCGGCCGGGGCTCACAGGGAGCTCAGCAGCGCAGCGCCGGGTTGTGCCATCGGGCCAATGTAAATATTTACTACCGGCTCATTATCCCGAGCCAGGGCCAGCAGCCGGCTCTGCCCTGCCCCTGTGTGCAGCCGCTGTGCTCGGAGCCGGCGAGGACGGGGCTTGCCCGGTCCCGGCAGCATCCCGGGCTGCACCGACTCCCGCCGGGCTTGGCGTCGGTGACAGCGGGAAGAAGAAGAAATGCGACAGCAAGCCCAGCGAGGGGCAGCTCCCCAATTAGCACCGCCGCCCCCGCCTCATCCCTCCGCCAGGCTCCTGCCTGCTGCAGACAAAGGCCAGGGAAGGGAGGGAAAGCAAGCGAAAAGCGAGGGAAAAAAGGGCTGGGGGAGGGGATGCAAGCTGGCGAGGAGGGAAACGGCGGCTTTCTGGAGGGAGATGCTGCCAACGGCCGCTGCCGCTTCAGGGATGCTCCCAGGAGGCCACCCTGCTCCGGGCACTGCACATGCACAAGCGACCCGGACCTCTCGCACAGCCACTACGCCACTTTTCAAACCCTTCACCTTAGATGGGGAGATGCCAGCTTCTTGGAGGGACGGGCAATGGCCTGGGGGGGCTGTGGTGGGAGCAGAGCTGGGCGTTGGGGGCGCAGCGTGCCCCTCCAGCAGCTCTGCCTCGCCGGCAGCTTACAAACGGCTGTTACTACGCAGCATGTTTATACTGGAGCAGATTACACTCTCCTCCTGTCGAGGAACTCGAGCTCCACCACCGCCGCAGCACAGAGCCCCGCTGCCGCATGCAGCAATAGTATCCGTGAACGAGCGGCCGCTCTTCTGCGGCGCACTGTACCACCCGGCTGCACTCCTGCAGCGCAGTGGTCGATTACAGGTTGTCAGACCCCACACAGACTACTGCACCTGTAGCAGTTGTGTTCGGTTCATGAAGCAGCAAGCATCCCTCTCCCAACCTCGCAGCCCCCGGCCCACTGCGGGGAAAACGGGCTTGTACTCGACGCAGCTCCCGCCTGTGCAGTCTGAGCGCACTCACCATGACCGAGTCGTTCATGCTTCTCATCTGGAAGACGTCCATCGTGACCTCTGTGCGATTGGAGACCTCATTGCTGCCCGTATGGTTGGACGGAGGGAGGTCGAAGTAGGTGCTGTCTGGCTCCCTGTGGAAAAGGGGATGGCGCAGTCAGCCTGCCAGCTCTCCAGCGCAGCCTGCACCTCCACCACCCAGCAACTCGCATCCCCTTGGACCAGGCTCCCTTCTCACCTTCTCCCTCCATCCTCTGCTTTTATTGTCACGTGGCAGAGCAGGCTTTGCTCAGGCAAACTGTTGCCTGGTGGGTAAAGCAAGCAGAGACCTGGGAATTTTCGTTTACCCCACTGCTGCAGCGTCCCCGTCCCCTCAGCACGCCTTTGAGTGAGAGGACACCAGGGAAGAAAGAGGACGAAATGAGGCTCAGTCCTTCTTCCTTGCTGGATTAGAGCGAGAGGCTCAAAGGCCAGAAGACTTGCAAAAGTCTTGGTGTGGCTAGAAGATGTTTAATTTTAGAAAAGATCCATTTTAATTAGGCAGCCACCAAGACTTATGACCTCATGAGTGAAGAGTGCCGAGTGAGAGCGCATCCTCCCAGGCTTGGTCCCAGTGTCCCCTGCCACATCCCGGGCAAGAAGGGACCTTTGCTCTGGCCCTGACACCATCTCACAGAATCACAGAACCCCCGACTGGTCGGGGCTGGAAGGGCCCTCTGGAGCTCCCCCAGTGCCACCCCCCGCCAGAGCAGGGGCACCTCCAGCAGTGGCACAGGACACGTCCAGGCGGGTTTGGAGTGGCTCCAGAGGGGGAGACTCCCCCCCTCTCTGTGCAGCTGTGCCAGTGCTCTGCCGCCCTCTTCTCTGTGTGAGACAGACAGTGCCACCTACCAACGCCAGCGCTAAGGGCCACGGCTCAGGAAAACCATCCAGGTGTGCCGGTACTGAGCCGCGTCTGGCCCGGGCTGGCGCCGTGAGCTCCTGCTGCGCCCACGGGGACGGGGGCCGCGGTGGGGTCCCTCAGCAGGCAGGGCACGCAGGACACGGCCCAGCTGCTCTCCTCTGCGTGAGGATGAGTGGGGCTCTGCACTTCCCAGCTGCTGTGGAGGCATTTCTGCTCCCTAAACGCCTTTGCTTCCTCGCGCGAGAGCCCCGACCCTGCCCCGCCACGCGCTGTGGGGACGCCGCGCTTCGCAGCCTTTGCGGTTCCCGGGCACATCCGAAACACTGGTGGCTGCGCAACCCCTTTTCAGAAACAGTGTCCAACACCTGGAAACCAGGTTGGGGGGGGGGGCTCTGCTTTCAGCGTTTGCCCACTCCACGGGCTTTGAACTGCCCGGCGTCACCGGGGCAAAGGGGTCTGGCAAAAGAACTGGTGTGAGCCGGGAGACTGGAGTCCGGGAGCAAAATTCTCAATGTGGAGAAGGAACAGGCGAAAACTGGAGCATGAAAAAGAAACTTGTCTCCCTTTCGGGCCACAGTCATGACACGTGCTAACAGACATTACAGAGCAAAGAGCCACTTCTACCTCGGGGTAAACCTCGAGGCAAATGATCAACCACCACTTACAGTGTGCTCCAGAGGTGCTCGAACGTTGCGCCTTCATCAGCTGGAGACGACTGGGACATCTTCACGGAGGGGGAGTCGGACAGAGGGTAAATCACTCTAGGGGCAAAGAGAAACAGCGAGGTTAGCGCCGCTCCAGTGCCGTCTCACATCAGAGAGGAGTTTCCCACCTCGCCGCCAGCGGCACGGCAGGGAGCGGAGCCCCGAAGGGCCCGTGGGGGGGACACGGTGCCCTCGCCCCCGCGTAGGGCAGAGGGGCCACCCACGCTTCGCCTGCCCCGGAGCCTGCGGCACTGAGACGGCTCAGACCGGGGCTGCAGACAACGGAACAGGACTGCCAGGCTCTCCCTAGGGGCGGCGTTCCCGGTGATGACGTCGCGGGCCACTGTTCTTACGAGTACGTGGGTATTTTGGAAAGGGCCAAAGCGGCAGGGTGTTGGGATGTCAGCCCATTTCTGCTAAGCACTCATCCTGTGACTCAAGGCTCCCTTTCAAGATGTTTACGGTGTGCTCCAGCGCGGCTACAAACACCTCCCCCAGCCCCGGGGAGGCTCCGCACAACTCTTCTCAGTAATCGCTTTGGACCAGCTTCATTCAGCAGAGAGCTGAAGCTCTCTGGTTAGACACAGCAATACCAAGCTCTCGAGTATCGCCTCTCTGAATCAAACTGAAACCCCAACCTAGGTGGCAACCAAAAAAAAAAATAAAATAATAATCTCACAGCAAGAATCAGAGCGGAAGGCACCGCAGGAGCTCAGGCGGCCCCCAGCGCCCGCGGCCGCTTAAACGACTTCAAAAGACGTCTGCCTGTGCTCTGTTTTGACGTAGCCCTTCAGCCCTGATCCTGGTTTGTCCATCTGAGGCACGGGAAAGTTTTTAACCCAGGAGCATCATTTGCCACCAGGCTTTTTCTCAGGAAGCTGTAGTTGTGAATGCCCACAAAGCCACAAGGGCATACAGACAGCTCCGACACCCGGATGAACAGTGAAGTTTATGGCGGAGCCGCCATGCGGATATCCTAAATCTTACTTGTTCAGACATTAAAATGACCTTGCCACGGCTCGCAAACATTACTGAATGGAATATCGTGCCCCCAGATAACGCAAGGCAGGAACGGTGCCTCTGCTTTGCAGGCGGGACAGCGTTAATGAAGCACACCAATTTACCCAGGACTGCCTACGGGAAGTCTGTGGGAAAACCCATTCTTCAGCCAAAGCCTTCTGCAGACAACTGCATTGGCATAGCCAGAGTCATCCTCAGTGTGGTCTGTTCCTGCTGCTCCTGGCAATGTTTCTCAGCCTCTTCCAACACGGAAGGAAGCACGCAGCATCCCTCGGCTCTCCCTTTGTGCCCAGCACCGCTCCGGCCCCGGCAGCGAGAGCGGCACATGTCGCGGAGCCATCTTGAGCCCCACACTGCCTTCCTCTGCTGGCAGCCCTGCCACGCGCTCCTCCTCCTCCTCCTCCCTTACCCGCTCCCCAGAAGCAGCAGGACCTCTTCCCTGCCCGGGCTGACATGGATGTGCTCCAGGGCACCATTCTACCCCTTCTACCCACACCGGCGTTAGCATCTCATTTCAGCTCCGTACCGACATCTAATAGTGAAAGCCTGAAAACTTCCTGCTTTGGGGGCTGGAGCCGCCGCGCGCGAGGGCAGCCGCTTTCGAACTGAGTGATGCTCAGGGTCGCCCGGGCCCCGCTGAGTCAGCTGGGGACCGGGCGGCCGCGGGGCCGGGAGGTAAAGCGAAAGCAGGGGGGTGGCTGCTTTCTGCCGCATCTGCGAGACACGGCATCTGCCGACGCTCTGCCAGGAGGGTTTGCCACCGCCGAGGAGGGCTCCTTCCCCGCGGGTCTCATCACAGACCAGCTAGCAGCGAGAGCCTGGTGTCCTCCCATCCCTCCTCATCCCACGTGTGATGCGCATAGAAACGAAAGGACCTACGGCACGGCTCGGAGGAAAGGAGAAGCCTAGAGCTGAGACAGGCGACTGCCGGTGGCCTTACCCTGCTTCCAAGCTGCTTCCCCTGGCCCAGGGCAGCGGCAGATTCCGGAAGGAGCCAGGCCTTTCCCTTCAGCAGAGAAAGCACCTCCGCACCGCCCCGGCTGTGTGGTCATGATGGGTGACACCAGCTCTAACCACGTGGCTGCACTCGTTTTCGAAAGGAAAAAAATCTGAATATTTTAAGGGCGTTTTGGAAGTTCCCTTTCTCTTTCAAAGCACAACCGGCGCGTGCAAAGCCAGGCCAGTATCGTCTCACGTTTGAGACGTAAACTCCGTGGCACACGGAGGAGCTCGGGCTGCCGGTGCTGTTAAGGCACATCCCTGCCGCAGGGAGCATTGCGCAGCCTGGGGAAGCATCTCTGCAGCAAGAATGACAGCCGGGCATCTAAGATGATAAAGAACCACAAAAGGCTTTGCAAACAGTGTTCCCCAAGGTGGGCAGTGGTGCCGGTGACAGTGTCATAGACTCTAAAACAAGGTGCCATCTGGAGTCCCATTGTGCAATGAACGGTGGAGGCACTCACATCCAAGGAAGTCAGGAAAGCGTTCGGATGGTGAGGTCCAGCAGAAGGAAAAAACACCCCATCGGAGGTCCTGTGGCACAGCTTAATTAAAGGTGAACTAGGAAGAGCCTTGGAGACTAATTCTGCATTGCTAGACAAGCATTACTAGATGGCTTGGATGCAATCACCTTCCCAGTGCCTGCAGGCTATGTAAATGGCACTGGGAGGCGACTAACCTGGGGCTAAACACACCAGCAGTGGCCGAGCTGGAGATCAGCCACAGCCCGGGTTCCAGCCCCCCAGGTCTGCTTGGAGGCAGCTTCACCTCTGCCATAACCGTGTCAGCTCCCTGATGTCACCCGCTTCCCACCACCGAAGGAAAGACCTGCGGTATCACCCCGACTTCTGTCAGAAAGGGTTCCCTAGCCAAACGCCCACCAGGAGGATTTAACGCCCCCAGAGACCCAAACCTGCTAATTAAATGGAAGATGCCTTTGCCTAGGGAATGGTGCAGCAAGGGGTCCTCTGTCCCTTCTGCCTCGACGCTGCAGGAAGGCGATGGGGGACGCTTGGTGTGGCTGTGCGGGACGGGGCTGGCACTGGGGCGGCTGGGGGAGGACACGCACCAGACTTATTGCAGACTTGTGGAGGAAGAAAGACCGAAACGTGCAAAGCAGGGCCAAGGCTGCCGGTGCGATCTGCCTGTTTTCACCTGGGAGAGCTGCTCTCCGCCCGCTTCCCGAGCCGGCTCCGTCCTTCCCTGGATTGCTGCTTCCCTCTGTTGCTAGTCAGGGCATTGCAGGGAATCCGCACACGGGAAAAAAAAGGCCAGGAATACCGAGACAAAGCCTGCCAAGAGGCAATCCGCCACCTTCGCTTGCGCTGGGGCTGAGCTCAGCCCACTGCCCGCTTAGCACCGAGGTGTCCTTAGTGTTTTCCCCTGTGCTGTGGTTTTGGCCGTACCCGAAAGGCCAGGTCAGCCCCAGCTGAGCTGGAGCGGCTGTTTCTCCCCCAGCCCCAGCGACACAAGGCGAGTGAAGAGCACGCACCAAGGTCCACCACAGCCATCCTGAGATGGGACAACAACAACTCTCTGGAGAAGGAGAGCAGATGAACTCACATGTATCCAACTGTGCTTCATTCAGCCCGCGGTTTGCGTTTCAACCACAGTCTGAATATATTCTTAGAATTATTATACAGTCAACTTCTTTCTTTCATCGATATAAGGCGAAGGGCACCGCGGGCATAACGAGGGGCTGAGAGTGGTGCCTGTCAGCTGAGTTTCTGCACTTTCTAGAAGGAGCATCTTTGATCTCACCGTTAACTTTAAGCCTCACTTTTAGGCACTTAGAAATGTCTGTTGCTATTTCACTGAGCAATAACATATTCATCGCTACCCAGTCACTAACAGCCCAGAATGAAACATGACAGTGTTTTGCAGCCACCGCAAAGGGAGATAACTGCACAAAACTTGTATAACAGGGCTATTCCTAATCCCTCAAAACTCTTGGCCCATCCTGAGAGAGAAAGACTTTTGAGAGCCATTTCCAGCTCTCACACCAAGCTGCTGCTCTTCACCTGATGGCTTGTGACCAGCCCCCGGACCTTCTCCCCACCCCTCCTCCGCACAAGAACCGTCAGGCTCATCCAGCCCGCAGCAAATAAGTTAATGTTTGCAAAATGCGGACAAATCCCAAGGTGCCAATGCTACCCCATGCTATTGCTCATTTCTCCCAGATTATTAAATTCACACCTGCGAAACGCGGCTTGTAAAAGCCACCGAGAGCGAGCGAGCTTTCCTGCAGCACACGAATCTCAGCTGCCCTCCTTGGGGTCCAGCAGCTTATTAACAATTTTCTTTCCAAGGAGCGGGCAGGTTTGCCAGAAATCCTCTCTGACGGGTAGAATCGTCAACAGGCAGCTCGTGATGGGGCAGGAGGCTAAAGCAGGCAACTCTCCCTCCCTCCCTGGCAGCCGAGCATCAGCGCTGCGCAGGGATGCGGCAGCGGGCGGCCAGCCCCAGCATCCTGCCGGTCCCCAGCCCCACCGCTGCTTTTCCCGCTCCAGGCTTGGCCGGTTTTCCCTCCGCAAGTGCTTTAACTCCGGATCTAAGGCACTTGGGAGCAAACTTTCCAAGACTCTTTAACATTGTGTAACTAGCCTACAAAGCAAAGCGGCCGCAAATCATCTTCCAGCTGCCTTATCGAGCACTGGAGAGAGGGTCGTGCTGAGTAACTCACACACACAAATAACAAGGGGTTTCCTTTTGTCATTTTTTCCTCCTACCTGCTCTGGCTCCCCAAGCGTTTCGAGTTCCCCCGGAGGTCTCCCGCGGACAGGAGCGGCCCGGGATTGAGGATCTATGTTATTTACTGCACTACAATCAAGTAGCGTCCCGGTCGCCTAGGCAATGACATTGGAGCTGGTGAAAGCTATGTGAAAAGTGAGGCAAAGGCTTGTGCGCTCCTTCCTGGAATAGGAGGCAGTTGCAAGGGGGTGGGGAATGCTCAGCCAAGCGTGCCGGGGATTTAAGCTGGTCACCAGTGCCAAAGTGACTCGGGGGCAAGCTGGCTCTCGGGGCTCCGGCAGCGGCAGCCCCCCAGCAGCGCTGTGCCCGAGGCGGCTGCTGAGGGTTAATCACGGTGGAGAGACGTAGACCGCCGCTCCGAAGACTGATGGCTGAGTGGGTTTTGTGCTCGTGTTGGTCAGAATGACCAGCTCATCTCTCCCGGGGTGCGGAGGACCGGGGCAGCCTGCCTGGGGGGCCAGTGAGGGCCCCGCGTTTCACCGCGTGTCCCCCGCACTGGGAGAAATGGCTTGCCAAGATGCACGTGGAGCAGCAGTGGATGAAGACTGAACATTTCTGATAAAAGAACATCAGGCAGGAGACTCTCTCTGTGCTGATGGACTCACTGATACACCTTCTCACTGCCACCCGTTTTCAAAAGCCACCGTTCCACTGGTCACTTGCCCTGTAGCCCGTGCTCAGTCACTTGGGGAAAACGGCGAGTAGTTTCATTACTGTGAAACTATCGGCTGCGCATTTAGGTCACCCGGCTCCATTCAGAGCCACCCCCTGCCCGCAGGCACCCACAGGTGGCCGGCCAGGACAGACGGTGGCCGCAGAGCAGCTGTCACGTCCCGTCCCCTCCTTATGGGCAGCGCCAGAAAACAGATGCCTTTACCAGCCCTTAAACACGTCGCAGTCGCTGTAACCACTTTTTGGGGCCTAAATGACTAATCCATAATGAAAACAAGACTCGAGTGTTTGCTCCGATCCCAAGGTTTATTTTTTTACATGACGGTGACTGCAGTCCCCAAAGAAGGAGGCGGGCTCCCACCAGAGCGCCGCTCGCGCTAGCCACAGGAGCAGGGCTGGTGGCCACCCCAGAGGCGGGGGGCCCACAGGCTGGCAGGACCCAGCGAGGAGACCTGTGTACACCTCATGGGGGGAGGGGGGGTGACAGGGTAGAGGGAAGGGACACAGTGGCCTCCAGGTTTTGTGCTCAGTGCCGGAAGAACCGGACCGCGTTTAGGACACAGACGTTCCCGTCACGGTGCTCGGTCCTGCGCCCAGCCTGGCAGCCGGTTACACTGGGGGGCTCTTTCCCAAGGGAATATGTGCCCCAGGAGGGGACAGCCAGGCTGCTGCCCCTTTGCCGGCCACCCTGGGCTCATCCTCCTCCCCAAACTTCATTTATTTATTCATTCTAATCCAACCAGCATCCTGCGCGCTGCTGTGTTTCTACTGCAGTTTGCAGTCCCTCTGTCCTACCAGGGGAACCTTGCAGGACATCCCGCCTGTTCTCCCGTTGCTGTCAGTAATTAGCCAGGAGTAATTAGCCAGGGGGAGTAATTAGCCAGGGGGAGTAATTAGCCGGAGCGGCCGGGCGGGGCACAGCGCCGCTTTCGGGGGAGCGCTCTGACCGCGGGCTGCGGCGGGCCGCGAGGGAGGCAGACAGTGGCACACCGCGTCTCATTAAACGTCTCATTTGCATAATAATTACTTTCATGAGGCGGCTTCCCGCCCGCTTCCCGCCGCCGCCCGCCCCCCGTCAGCGCGGCACGGCGGGACCCGCCCGGCCCCAGCACTACAGCTCCCGGCGTGCCGCGGGGCGGCGCCCGCCCTCTCCCATTGGCCGTCCGGCCCCACCCGCTCCCGCCCCTTCCGCCCACTTCCGCCGCGGGGCGCGGGCCGCGGGCCGGGGCGGCGGGCGGAGCGGGCGGGTTTGAATTGCGGCGCGGCCGTTCCTCTTCTTGCTCCCCGGCCCCGCCATGAATTTTTCGGAGCTGTTCAAGCTCTCCGGGCTGCTCGGCAGGTTCTCCCCGGACGGCAAGTGCCTGGTGAGTAGAGGCTGCCGCCTGCGGGGGGCCGTCGCGTGTAACCGGGGCCGCTCCCGCCCGCCCGCGGCGGCTCCGCGGCCTGAGGAGACCGTTGGGCGAAGCGGCAGCGCGGGGCCCCGCGGCTCGGGCCGGGCGATCGCCAAGCAACGGCTTCGCCGGTGGAGCACGTCCGGTGCGTGTCGTACAGCGCCGGGCCCCCGGGCCAGCTTCCCCCCCGGGCCAGGCGCCCCCAGGCCGCCGGGACAGGCCCCGCCGGGCCCGCCCCCCCCCCCCCCCCCCGCCCCGGGCCGGCCGTCAGGCCGCCAGGGCCGGGCACTGAAGAAGCGGCGACAACGCAGTTGGTCCCGTAAAAACTTATCTACGTATGCGGGACGGCTTGCTCGCTGCGAGGCTTTTAGTCAATAAGGGTTTATAATGGAGACCCGGTCAAGGTTAGTCAAATAAAATAACAGTTACGAGGCAAATGGAGATTTTTTTAAAAAGTAGAATTAGTTAACCGGAATGAACGAGGATTGTTTTTATTAACATAACCCCCCCTTCCCTCCTGGTGTAACTGTTTTTGCTGTAGTTTGCAGTAGAGCCCAGTGCACATCAAGCCTTTCTGAAATGAGAAATCCCAGCTGGGTCCGAGGTGTGCCAGGCCAGCGGCACAGCGCTTTGCCCCGGCACGGTGGTTCTTGCCCGGTGTTGGTGCACCAGCTCAACTTCGGGTTTGTTCTCGTTCAGGCTTCCTGCGTGCAGTACCGCCTGGTGGTCCGGGATGTGAATACCCTCCAGATCCTCCAGCTGTACACTTGCCTGGATCAGATCCAGTACATAGAATGGTCCTCTGATTCCCTCTTCATATTATGTGCCATGTACAAGCGTGGGATTGTTCAGGTAAGGACAAAAGCAGGACAAAATATGTTTCTTTGTTGGGGATTTGTGTGTGGTGTGAGCGAGCATTTCTTAATGGTGAGCACTGGTTCAGTGCTTTTGCTAAAGGTACTGACATTGTCATTGGTAACACGTGGTTTGAGGATAACCTAGCATGCCATTATTTTTAAAACCATGACAAACATCTTAGTTTGAAAAAAAACAAAAAACAAAAAAAACCAACCCAAAAAGCAAACAAACAAAAACAAACAAACAAAAAAAAACCAAAAAAAAAAAACCCAAACAAACCAAAAACCAACAACCCACCAAATTTAGAGTAAAAATATTTATCAAAACAAATCAAAGCTGGAGATTATCTTACCAGTTTCTTAGTTCAATAGGAAATAAATACATGCAAACTTGTTAAATTGAGTAAAACTTTTTTTTTTTAAAGTGTTGATGTTCAGAATAGTTTTCACAGGAAAAAAAAAAACCACACCTTACTTTACAATATGTATTAACACACAGAGGTGTGAGACTTACTTTTGTAGTGGGATCCAGCGCCAGTCCTTCATGGCCACGGGCTTTCAGAGGTTTCCTGACCTCCCTGGTATGCAATGCAGGAACCTTTTCTTAGCTGTAGCGTGCTCTTGTAAGCAGAGGTTTTGGTGAGCTGTTCGTTTGGTGCGCTGTCTGGTTTCCTCTCCGACCTAGGTCTGGTCCTTGGAGCAGCCAGACTGGCACTGTAAGATAGATGAGGGGTCAGCAGGCTTGGTGGCTTCATGCTGGAGTCCGGATGGTCGTCACATTCTCAATACAACCGAGTTCCATGTAAGTGTGAAGTCATGATTGCTCTCGACGGTATCAGATGTTGCTGTCTGCCCTTTGCCTCTTAAAATAACCTAAAGCTCTTAAAGCTGTAGTGGTGTTAAGAACGCAGATAAAGTTCTCCTATATTCATATATGTAATCCAGGTTAATTCCAGTTTGGATGTTAGTTCTTCTGTTAACATTTTATCCTCTTGCTTCTGATGATAAGATAGAAAACGGACACTTAGCTTTGAATGTAAAATGTGAGAAAAGTGTAGGGATAACTGGCATTCATCAAAGCAATTTTAGAAATCAAATGCATTATTTGCTCAGGGAAGACTCAGGATTTCTAGCAAAAAAAAAAAATCCCAAACCATAAACAAGAGTGGCTATGGAATTAAAAAATATGGTCTTAGGTTTATTGATTTATGAGATGAGATCCTGGAAATACTTACATAATTGGTTGATTTTACACATAGGAGTCAGACTGCTGTTGATAGAACCACTTGCTAAATTAAAACGCCTGTAAATGCTTATTGATTGAGAGCCATATTCTGGAATCTGCACTAAGGTAGAATCCCAATCAGTTTGTGGATGCTGGACACTGGGCTTGTTGGAAGCCATGTGGAAGTCTGACTCTCCACCTCTATAGTCTTCAGATTAGAGCTGATGGTTCATGTTATTCAGTACAATGCCGAACAGTCAGCAAAGAACTGCATGCAAGATATCTTTCTCTTTGCTGTGTTTCATCTTTTCGAAACTGTAGGTGGATTTTAGATGACGGGTTATTGTGTCATAACCCTTGCTAGCACTGAATTCAAATGTTACACTGGAAGATTTTTCCTTTTTTTGTGCAAATACCAATGTCAATGGAATATAGATGGGCGACTGTCATCTGTGTGTGCAGGCTGGAGTTAGTGCTGATGCTGGTGCTCTCAAGGGAACCTGTGGAGAAACTTGTGTACAGCTACAGTGTAGTTCCTGGTGCACACATGGTGGAATTCTCCAGCAGGGATGTTTCGTGCTGGCAAGGAATTTTGGTGCTGACTGGGGTAGAGGTTTTCTGGCTATACAGCAGTCTTTTCCATTCCCCTATGCCTTTAGATAGTGGGTTTGGAGGAGTGATGAATTTAGGCCTTAGTTTTCCCAGGGATTAATCACCCTGATGGTGATTAAAATAAAAAAATGAGTCCAGAATTTCAACCTGAAGTCAGTAAGGATGTCCCTGCTAGTTAGGCAGAAGTGTTGCAGTCAGTAACCCAAACTGAAGGCTGGTGCTATGTGCTACAAGTGAGCATCTCGTGGCACGTGCGTGTGGGGGTGGACTAGCAAGTATTTATTGCCTCCCAACAGAACTTGGTTTGACCTTAGAGGATTTCATTAAGCCTTTGCCAAGTTGGCATCTGTGTTGGGATAAGTTTTCTTTCCAGCTGTAAACAGGTTGCTAAATTAGCTTTTGTCAGACAGCTGCCCGGGTTATGCCGATGTCTGAGTTGTGTTTACTCTTGCTCTGCTAAATCCACAGTCTGGTGGGACAGACGTGAGTAGTGCTCGAGACAGAAACTGTCAGGATACCTAATATTGGTGTATTATGTGTGTTATCAAATTCAGCGGTTGCTTGGAGGGCTTAGGGGTTCCCTGTCAACCACTGCAGCTTGGCTTTGGTAGCTTGACATTTTCAAACAGCACCAACTAATTACTCATACTTGTAATTCTTCAGGTCAACATGTGAGCTCCACTGTAAGCTCACGAATAACTTTCTTATTCCTAGATATTTATTTTTTTTTTAAGGGTAGGGTTGTGCTAATTTATTTCTAGCAATCTATACTTACTAGTCCCTCAGAAAAATTATTCATTGGCTAACTTGCAGTGATGTTCTTTATTTACTCTAATGCTGACCGCAAAATGCAGGGGTTTTGTTGTGACTGGTGTGCAGTTCCTAACTTGAGGTGAGTGCAGCAGAACTCTGACATGTGTCCAAAATCCATTTTGACTCTGTTCAGTCTTTTGAGATGGGCAGCAACAATCTATATGCCCTTAATATTAACATAACTCTGCAGATGTGATCATTTTATTGGAGAGGAGTCTGTAATAACATGCAGGTTTTTAGGTCCTGGAATTGCTACACAATGTACAGTAATACTGAAGGGCACAGGTGTCTGTCTAAATCTTTACACAGTTAATACAATAAGCAGTGTGATATGCAAGGCAACTAAATGGTACAGTCTTATCGGGGGAAGTATATAGACACCCTGTCCTTTCACTCGCTAGCAGATTGTTTTGCACAATATTGGATTACTGGCAGATGCAGAGGAATTTACCGTGCTTAATTACCAAAGTGTGTGTAGTAAGTGGTTACTTGCCCCAAAATTTTGAAAGCATCTTTGTGCTGTATGTTAGCTTTAGCATTAAGTGTGGAGGGGCCGTTCTGTCAGCATCTGGGGTGGAAGTCCTGCTGAGGCATAGAAAAGATGTAGGCTTGTTCCTTAAATCTTGCTACACTGGATTGGTGGATTTCCTTCTGCTGGGACTGTCAGCGCTGCTGTCCAGACTGGCAAACTGCAAGGTGAGACACAGACTTGGTAGGTTTTGCCAGGCAAAAAATAGTTATACTGGGCAGTCAGATATATTCAAAGGTACTTCTGAAATTAGAAGGATTTTTTTTTTTCTTTGATTGTCTGTTTATATCTTACAGGTATATGTGAGAAGTGGTCAAAATAGTTGCAACTTAATTTTTCATCACCTTGTTGTTTATACCAAGCCAGAGTACAGTTCTGTTAGAAAAGCAGGTGTTTTTTGGGGGGAAAAAAAATGGAGGTACTTTTTTCTCATTTAACTAACGAAGAACAAATCTAAATTAGTTGGAAAAACACATTCTGAAAGCCTGCTATGCAACATCTGTCTAGAATCTGAAAAAGCTGGAACACAGTGTTAATTGCATTGATTTGTGCAGTGCACTGGAAGGCAGCTTGTTGTCCCATAGCTATTGTTTGTTATTTATTTTGTAGTGGGTGCTTCCTCTCCTGCTGAAATCCACTCTGAGAGGCAGTTCTGCACGCATGTGGCGTGTAACGCAGCAGGCTGATTGCTAGAAGATTGCACGTTATCAGTTTGTCCTGTGGAAGGTGGTGTACCAGGTGTCTCCCCTCTTACAGTGCTGTCGTTCCACATGAATTTATAGGCATATGTAGAGCTTAAGAGCTGCAGATGAAAGATACGGAGAAGGCAGAGGGATCCTTTGCTTCCTCATGACTCTCATGTCTGGTGATAGTTTGAAGATCAGCAGCATTATTCTCGAGTGTTTCTTTTAAGAGCCATACTTATAAAATAGATGTATTTTCTCTAGTTCCATTTTAGGTACTGAAGCATTAAGGAGCTTCTTTCAGACTACAGCAGCAGGGAAAAAAGTGTGTGTTTCTGTGTATATTGGCGCTAATCCTTAGTAACTGTAAATGGCTACATTGGTTGAAAAATGCTTTCTGTCGAGGAATGTGCTCTGAATAATCTTCTGAAATCCGGTGCTGACAGACACTGCTATGTAAGGAGGCCTTGTGACCCAGTCAAGTCTGGGACAAAAGTTGACAGTCATTTGAGATGCAAGGTTGTTTAAAAGTGTGTTTTTATCTATTGAAAATCACCAGTCGTACACCTGCCTATAGCTGTCAACATTGGGACGTAGTCCTGAACCCAGCACTGGAGACTGTTTATCACGTTACCATCTAAATACTTTTTATTTCTCAGCTGTTTTTAGGCTATTTTAAAAATGCTTCTGCTTTTGGTTTGTTTTTCCACTGCAAAACAACAGCTGAAAACTTCTCAGACACCATTATCATTAGGATTTGAGTTTGACAACTCCGCTTCATCGAGTCATCTACACTAAGGAGAAAGCACCCCTTGAAATGATCACTGAGGAAGTGCTTGCTGCAGACTTAATTGACCACCATCTATTCTTCTGCTGGAAAAGGAGTTGTCCTTTCCCCACAAAGTCTTTGAGAAAAGCAAATAAGAGCAATGCAATTTATTGTCATTTTTTAAGTGTTTGGCTTTCTTTTTCTCACCCTCTGTACATTTTGTTTCTGTCTCTCATAATCATATCTGCTAGCTGTGAAATCTTTCTTGGCTAGTTTACATTGGCAGCTTGGGCAAGACTGTGGAATAATGTTTCATTTCCAGTTGGGAATATGAAGGTTCTCCCTTTTTGTCACAATTTAATTGTAAATGTATTGTTAATTCATGTAAGATAGGTGTGAAGTCCATATGTTAAGCACATAATGTAACTTTCTCAGTTTATAAAAATGTTTGAGTGTACACAAATAGCACAACTGAAAAGAATCCCGATTTTGGGAATCAAAATGGTTTGCTTTTACATGTTTGTGACACTGAGCCAGAGCCTTCAGGTTGTGTGTTGTGTGCCTTGGGCGAGAGGTTGCAATGAAGTTCTGGCACAGCATAGACGTGGTCTCCGACTTGCAGTTGTGTGCTCCGCTTACTCCCGAGCAGCCTTTTCGGGACAGAGATCCTGAAGTTGAATAGACGATCTTACTGTTGTGAGCGTGTTGTGACTGATTTAGATTAAATCTGAAGATGAAGTGCTTTGATTATCGAAGGGTTGTAGGCATCCAGTATAATTATAGATCTTTGGGTTTGAAGCAGTATTTCTGTGGGGTTTTTGTAGACTGGGTGTAAACATCCTCCCATGGGGGTGTGTTGGTCGTGTTCCATAGTCTCTCCCCAGTACTGCAATGGTGTTGCATTTTATGCCATATGTGCTAGAAATGATGTGTTGGGGAGGTACATGGGGCAATACAGTACTGCTCCAACAATGTCACTGTTGAATGTTACTGAAACTTTCAGTGGCAGTGAAGTGCACGCTCAGCAGTTAAGCGCAACATGACAAGAGTGAACAGGGAAAACATTATTAGTGTCTTCTCTGGGGAGTTACAAACCGTTTAGAGAAGTTTCTGTCTGAACACCAAACAGAGGACTGCACCCCAGGATGAAGCAGAGATGGATGCAGAAAGACTTTTCAAAATGAAGGCGTACTCGCCTTTTCTCGCCTGCGGAGGAGTCTCGGGCAAGGCAGAGGTGACAGTAAGAGCTCTGCACGTGATGTGCTGTTTCTCACCTCTAGAGATTTTCCTCTTCCAATGTACTTGAGCTTGATGTGAGCCTTGGTCTGAGGCTCTGCGCCAGCCGATGTGGTCCAGGATGGAAGTGCGTTTGACACGTGGCAGGCAGGTGAGTTGACTGTGAGTAGCAACACAGATGTAAACTTGGATGCCTTTGTCAGGAAAAATTATGATCCAGACCTCAGCATTCAAAGCTTGCAGCTGCTAAGCTTGTGTTAGTGGCTGTAGCATGTGTGTTGTGTACGCTGCGTGTTTTGGTCGGGGGAGGAACAGCAGCGAGTTCATTTAACACTGCAATTAATAGGAGCAAGCAGCATATCACTATTGCAGTTGCTGTAGAAGAATGTGAGTAGGCATTGTGTTGGTATTTTTAAAGTAAATCTTGCCTGAAGAGCAGACTAACAATGCTGTATTTTTGTATGCCCGGAAGTGAGCAGTTGCAGTGATAAAACTTGATTAATGTTGTTCATCTAGTGGATTCCTCTGGGACCTGCTAAACTTAAAGGCGGCATTGTAGATGTCTAGTTATAATTGCATACTTGTAAAATAAAGGAAGAGAATAATAAAGGCTGCATTAAATAGTGGTCTGATACCTTTTTTTAAACTTTGGATAGAAGCAGACTGGAATCTGGTCTGGTTGTGCTCTTTCCTGTAATAAATTGGAGACAAAGAATTGATTTCTGTGTTGTCTCTTCAAACCTCAGAATTTTCTTCTGTATGTAAAAAGCAGTAGGGAGAGCAGAGCAGCACACGCTGCTCTTCTGCTTTGGGAGTGCACACACCTCTGGAGGGAGGCGGGACTTACTGGAATTCTGTAACTTGCTTGGGACACCACGTCAATTACTGGAATAGTGCTTTCTGGCAAAAATGATTGTCAGCGATGAAAGAAACCTCCAGGTTCTGTTACAACGCACAGCCTTTAGCATTGCCAGGTAGAACAGATGCATAGGGTGCTGCTACCTTGGGGTCCTTTGTCACCATTGAATGGTACCAGCTTCTTCAGGGAAGGAAAATGTGCGTTGAGGACAAATGTGCGAAGAAGTGTAGCAGAAACTTCCTCCCAGGCCTGCTGGGGACTGGCCTGCGTCTCATGCAGGAGGGTGGTGAGATGGTAGACAGTGCTGAAGTTTTACACATATCATGAATTGGAATGAATTTTGTTGTGCAGTGGTTCTGGGGAAGGTAGCTTTGTGACTGTGGTGCTTTATTGCAAAAATAGCCTTACCTGCGTCTCTTCTAGAATCTCTTACCTTGGTGCAATAAAATGTAGGAAAACATGAGAAAAAAAATTGCGCTGGAGACATTCCTCGCTCCAGATATAAATGCAAAGGTTCACATGACATACTGATTAATGCACATATGTCTGGTGTGGCTGCCGTTGCCAAGGGAGAGTAAGTATTTGTTTTTAATTGAATAATCTACAGATGGCAACGCAGAGCTTCCAGAATGCAGGCTGTGACCTTGAAGAGCTGCGGAGAGGCTTGTTTTGCAGCTGACTGCCTTCTCTGCAGTTTTTGTGTCTTATGGATGCACAAGCCTCCAGAAATACTGCAAACGTGATGTTTAATGCCTTGCTTTGCATAGCGTGTTTTGGTTCTTTTCCAATTCTTTCAGTAATTGCGCAATGTTGCCTTCTTGTGGGTGGCTGAGGAGGGAAGAGCGAAATGCAAATTAGCTGTCAAAGCTGAGTGTGTCTAAAGGTTGAAAAATACAGCTACATTTTCATACTTGGTAGCCTTGTCCCAGGACATACCACGTTCTTGAGCTGCTGTAACGTCTCATCCATTCATAAATGCAAGAAACTTCCCATATCTGTTCCAGATTCTGTGATGAAACTGGATTTTTCCAACTGAAAAGTGTCTGTGCGTGATACATTGGCAATGATGTAGCTCGAATCATGCCAATATCAGTAACTTCAATGTTAATGAAGAGCTTTTCTCCATATTGCTGTTCTGCATCTCATACCCCTCTGGAGTATTCGGTGTGCCTGCCGTGTTGATTTGGGATAAGTAGCCTTACTAACTGAAGGCAGTTGGGAGATAATTCCTTGAAGTTACTTCTCAGGGCTTTGTGTTTGAGCTGCAGAGAATAGCTGCAGCGTTTAGGTAACCGCGGAAGGTATATTGATCTACTTTGTGTTGTTGAATTAGGCTTATGGGTTTCTATTTACTTAATTTGTTTATCTACAAAAATAAGTACTTCTTTGTCTCTTTCTCTTTGTGACAGCTGCGGATAACTGTGTGGTCCTTGTGTACGAAATCTGTGTCTTACATCAAGTACCCCAAAGCTTGTCAGCAAGGTAAGCGCCGCCGAGCTAACAGAGGAATGGTACTTTTTAATAGGGCAGAAAGGGGAAAATGAATTTGATGTGTAATGATGAAACACGTGTTTCGGAGCAGGCTCTGGCACCCTCCCTGCTGAGGGGTTCGCTCCCCGTCAGGGATGCACGTCTCTGAGATCGGTACCTGTGTGCCACCTGCCGCGAGGCACGAAGCTGTGCGCCGGGGTTGTCGTGTTCTCCCTGTGAATCAAGGATTACGTCTGATCGACGTGCCTGTTCTTCAAATATGCATCTTTCTGTTGTGTCCGCCTCTCAAGGGTCCTTTAAGACATTAAAATAAGCCGGATGTATTGGTGATGAAAAACACTAATCCAAAGTGGCTTTTTGTCATCTTTTACACATGAGAAGATTTGAAAGGGAAGCTCACGTCAGGGCTGTCTAGCCACATGGCTGTGGTTAGCAGTTTCCTGCCTGAGGCTTGCATGTAGTAATAGCCCATATATGACAAAGACAATTATGTATTACATATAAAATACGAGTGGATGGGGACCAATGCCTGGAAGTTGGGGGAGTACGGATGGTTGCATGACTAATCTGTTTAGCTAGACTAAATGAACTGTTTGTTTGAAATCTGTGGGGTTTATATAACCACTGTCTGTCAGTAATGAAACATGTGTGTTTGAAGCATGCTGAAGTTCTGCAATAGCTGTGAACCTGCATCCTTAGAAGTAGTATATTCAAAGTTTAAGAATAGCCAACACAAGCAAACTAGTAAAACTATGCATTGCCTTGATTAACGTGATCTTCTGTGAAGATACTTTTCCTTCTCCTTTTACTGCTTCTTTGAATTGGGAGCAACTGCTTTTTATTGAAGAACCATCAGCTATTCTGTCTTGTTTTCTCTCTCTTTTTTTTTTTTTTTTTTCTTTAAATTAACTTTGTCTCGTTGGCAGGGATAGCTTTCACGAGGGATGGACGCTATATGGCAGTAGCAGAAAGACGTGACTGCAAGGACTTCATTAGCATCTTTGTATGCAGCGACTGGCAGCTACTGAGAGTAAGCTATGTCCTTGCCTTCCGCTGCTTCTGGACAGACTGCCAGCACGTGTTGCACACTGCTTTAAGCTCAGCCACTTTGATAGTCTGGTTTTAGACTTGCCAGTGTGTTTTTCATCCAGCACCTGGCTCCTTCATTGCCCTGCAGACATACTTCCATAGCAGTATCCTCTTCAGGAGGCCAATGTGTACTATATGTGCACAAAGAATTTCTGATGGAATGCAAAAGTTCACCTTTAAATTCTTGCATGAGTTTATTTACAATAAACTATGCTACATTAATAATAATGAAAGTATCAACTGCTTGATTAAGTGATCATTTGGAATGTATAATATAAATTGTTGTATTTTCTGTTTAACAATGAGACTAGTGTGTGAAGGATGCCCACTAGCATGTCATAGAGGACAGGATGGATCGGAGAAATTAAAACCCATTAAGAACTAGTCTGTACATAGTGTCACTTCTAGTTCAGGAATTATGAGTCTCATTAGAAGCTGATAGCAAAATTTGGGGAATACGACAAGCACCTAACGGTATTTCCCGCCTCTTCCCTAATGATCCTGTACCGGCCTTTCTGAAGCAAGGAATTGGGCTAGCTAAATTTCTTGACTGATTCAGTGTAACTACTTTTGTTTTCTTATGAAATACCGTTCATTTTAAGGTAGAGCAACTTTTTGCCTTTTCTGTAAAGGGAAACCAAAGAAACAGTGAATGCAACATACTATCACAAAAGAAAATATTTCTGTTTCTACGCTAGCATGCGAAAGGTTCTTTTGCCGTTGTGGTAGTGCTTAAAAGGATAAAACTGAGGACTGTGTTAGGTTGGATGCAACAGTATTTGTCAGTATAATATTTCAAATGGTTTTGGTTTTTCTCTTTCGGGGGCAGCATTTTGACACTGGAACGCAAGATCTGTTTGGGATTGAATGGGCTCCTAATGGCTGTGTTCTGGCAGTGTGGGATACATGTCTGGAGGTATGAGGAAGCAGCAGATTATTTTCTCAGAGAATTCAAGTTGGTTTGTAGACACCATTCATAAAGCAGTAACTAAAATAGTGTTTTCATTTTTTTTTCTTTTAAACATAACAAAAGCTGAACTCAAACCATCTTAAGTATTTTACTTGTATTGGCAATGAACGCGTCAAACTGTTCTGTGAATCTTTAATGACAGGAAATCATCTTATTAACTTTCTTTCTAATTTATCTCAGGAAAAATTGTAAACATTGCAGAAGTCACTATTGAAATAATGAAAGAACAGTGAAAGAATTATTCTGTAAGACTCTTCTGCCACTTTACTTTATATTCCATGGTAATTTTACAGTTAAGTAAAACTAGTCATCCAAAAAGTTAGCAAGGAATACATACGTTGCTGCCCTTTCTGCTCTGAGTAGGTGAATTCCTAGAGACAGAAAAGTGTCCTCCTGTGGCCGTAAAGTTATAGGCAGTATGATCAAAACTAACTGCCTTGGGGACACCCCTAATCAGATGGCTCGCAGATGCTGAAGGACCGTGACAGTCTTCCATAACGGCATCTGCTATGGATGTTGTGGAAGAGTGTTGGGCTGGATGGGCTGTTGTTTGGGCCCACTGGGGCATTTGTGTTCTTGGGGACAGGGTGGACACGTTCTGCGAGTGCCAAGAGAGCCAAATGGGAAGTCTGAAGCCTCTTGTCTCAAGTGACAGATAAGAGACCTTTGTCTTTTAACTTGCTGCATTTAAAGAAGGGAGAGTTTGGAAGGAACGGTTTTGCCCATCTATGGCTTTTAACAATATTGTTATTCTTAGAATTAATCTATTTATGTTTCAGTATAAAATATTGCTGTACTCCCTTGATGGCAGACTGCTATCCACATATCAGGCTTATCAGTGGTCACTAGGCATAAAATCAATCACCTGGAGTCCAAGCAGTCAATTTTTGGCAATTGGCAGCTATGATGAAAAGGTAAGAAATAGGTTTATTTTCTCTCTTTAACTAAACCATTTGTAGAACTTTGTCATAACAGTTCTGTCTTGCGATGCTTTCTTGAACTAGGTGCGCATCTTGAACCATGTAACTTGGAAGAAGATCACAGAGTTTGAGCATCCAGCAACCATTGTTAACAAAACGACTGTAAGTATGGATCCAAAACCCACTGAATCGTTAGAAGCGCTTTGACACTGCTATTTGTATCTGAAAGATGGTAGTAAATCCTCTTCATTCAGGACACCTTGCTTTTTTCCCTCCTAATATGTAAATAGGGCTTGGGAAATTGCAAGAAAATTTGGGGATGTAAGAAAAATAGAGGAATCCTTTCAAATTTGATGGAATATGCACCTATGATCCTCTCAGCTTTAGCACGAATGGATCTCGGATGACTTCTGTCATCTGCCAGTGTATTTTGATGTAGATGGTGATTGCGTTACAAATTTAGGTATGCAGATGATGACCAATGGGAAACTTAACAGGAGAGATTTGTCTCAGCTTTATACAATTCGTGACTTTAAACAGCGTTGGAACTGGATTGTGATCAGATTTATTTCTTGTTTGTACAAGCTCATCCAGCTCACCTGAAGAGCGTGTCCTTTAAACGTCTGTCGTCATTTATTTGTATCCTTGCATACACGTATATGCAAGGCTCAGCAGATTCTGGGTAGCTGGCAGCAGGTGGAAAGCCGTAGCTTTTGTTCCAAAACTCACAAGCTGTTCTCATTCGTCAAGGTAAAAAGAACACACAGTGTAGTAGTGCTTCATGCCATGGCAGAGGAAGGACTAGCCTTGTGTCTGGACAGATATCCTGTAAGCGTTTACATGTGTAGACTGTAAGTCTGCAATATTCGCATGACTGCGTTGATGCCTCTTAACCAGAAGCAAGGCACGATCCATTAAATGCACCTCAGCAAAGTTTCTCACGACAAAAAATGCCCTTACTTCCAGTTAGGTGTAAAATACGTAATGGAAAACAAATGGAAATAGCTCTGTTAATCTCTATGATACAGACAGGAATTGCAGTTAATGCATTTTATCCTGGTGCTTGTGTTTGGGAATAATACGTTGTATACACAGTATTAAAATATTTTTGCTATTTCCTTCTTCAGTGTTGCACTTTGTTTGCATTTATTTATGGCAGTATGTGATTAAAGATTTCATTTTTGCAAAAAGGAATCTATGTTCCCATTGCAATGAAGATTTATGTACTGCCAGATTTAGCTCTAGGAATAATGAATGAGGTGTACTTTGGCAGACTCATTCTTCGTAGACTTCAAAGTTTGTTTATTTGTCACAGGAGTGTTTTCCTGATCATGGTTCCAAATAACAAATGATTCACTGAGAGTGCTGGATTCAGTATTTACCTGCTGAAGCCCTTTCCTCGACTGATGAACCAGGGGATGCTGAGATATAATACACCTGAAAATGAGTTAGTGGGATGTGAATGATTGGGTAATAGCCCATGTTCAAATTCTCCGAGGCCCTTCTGTAGAACTCTCACTTGTTTCTTTGTAGATTGTGTATAAAGAAGTGGAGAAATCCCCATCTGTTGAAACAGAGAGACTTTCTTTCCCTCCAACAAGAGCATTGGCTAGCTCTCGCTTCAGCACACAAAGTAAATGTAAGCCAAAGTTTACTAAAATGAGACACTTGAGTTTGCCATGTGAAGTCTTTCTATAAATAAACACTATAGGTGAACTCTGCCTCTTTGATACTGGAATGGGTCCTCTGGATGCTCTGCTCAAGGCTCCCAAGTTAACGGAAGAGCTCCGAGGGCAGTAAGCACCCTGCTAGAGGGGATGCTGCCTGCATGGTGGTTTGAAGGCAGGTTAAAGACTAGTGGGATATTGTAGAAAAGAACTGTAATTCCTTGCCTGTAGCAACAGCAGCCAAATCTCAGTCTCAGAGTTGCTTGCAAAAGTTGTCTTAGCGTTGTGTGGATTCTTTTTCTGATTTGTTGAGTCTATGCAATGTTATTTCACGACTTAGTTTAACTGTTGCAGATAATTGCAATAGTTCATCTGATTCTAGCAATTAAGAATCTTATCATAGAGTGTGGCAGTTTCAATAATTAAAAAATAATCAGAAGGTGTTACAGTCTTGTTGTCTGTTACAGCATAGTAATTAATCCCATAGGTATGAGGTCATGTATAAAAGCAGAGCATGAAAAAGGCCATTTGGCTTTTGTCTGAGAAGCTGTAGTTGTAGCAATACTTTAAACTTGGCTCCAGACCACAGGCTTTGAAATATTAAAGAGATGGCAGACAATGTATGATTGGTATTTTATTTTTTTTTTTTTTAACTGTCGCATTGGTTGTGGTATTGTAAATCACCTTTGGTTTTGCATTGGTGTTTGTTTGAAACGCTAGTTAAAAGGTAGCAGAAAACTTGATCTTTCCTTTTTTTCATAGTTTAATCTCAGACTTGCCTGGATTTCCAGCCTTTATTTTTTTTGTCGAAGGGCAAGAGTAGTAAGCTGTTTGTATGAAGATGCAGTATCTTAAAACGATTGAAGTTTTTGATTGGAACATCTTGGAGAAGAGCAAAATATGGTCGTATCACTTCAGAGATGAGGGGGGGTTTAACAGTTGGAATTTAAATATTTTGTCCGTTCAGGCTTGCTTAGTAAAGTACTTTCATTTCAAATTCCAGATGACATTTCCCAGGTGCCAGTTTCTTTACAGTATATCAAACCAGTTGCTGACAGGGCAAATCCCAAAATGGGAATTGGGATGTTGGCATTCAGTCCAGATAACTGTTTCCTGGCAACCAAAAATGGTGAGTTCTTACTGCCCTGTATTAAAGGGGAAAGCTACTCATTGGTGGTGGTGTGTTTTCAAAAAAGAAACGAGGACAATAATTGGTCAGTTATTTTGCACTACGGGAAGACTGGCCCTATGTAAAATCAGCTCTCTGTTGTGCAGACGTGTACCTGCAGAGGAAATTCAGCCTATGTCTTCTAGCATACGTAAAATATTGTGAGCTGCCAGAACTGCTTATCAGCGCATTAACTTGGTCTTGGCTTTGTATTTAATGAAAATAGTATGCTTTTCGTTATTTCCTCAAATGTACATGAGCTCAGTGTGTTAGAAAATGAAATACACAAATCCTTCTTCCGCCGTTCACAGAGAGTGTCTCTTGAAAGGCAGATTTCTTTACAACCTGTAGTAGTGGGGCTTTTGATTACCTCAAATAGTGAAAGTCATGGAATTAATGTTTAGCCTTTCCCTTCGATGGTCCTGAAGGGCTGTTTGTGCAACGGCTGTGGTTCAGAGGCAAAAGCCATCAGCAGTAGCATAATTGTGAATAATTTGATAAAGGCCAGTGAAGGACTGGAAGACAAACTATAAGTCACTTCTTTTATCCTTTTTGCAATTTTTCCAAAGTGAAATTGAAGGCACTGTTAGGCAAAACTCTAGTGGTGTTAAACCCGTGGTGTACCTAAACGGTTTGTGTAGTGTTAGACCTCAACTAATGCTCGTTTCTTTAAAATAAAATGTGATCTCTTTATCCTTCAGGCGTTTACATGATTACCTCTTCCTTTTCTGACAGATAACATTCCTAACGTTGTCTGGATCTGGGACATTCAAAAGCTGAAACTGTTTGTAGTCTTGGAGCAGCTGTGTGCCATCCAGTCTTTCCAGTGGGATCCCCGACAACCCCGACTCGCTGTATGTACAGGAAATAGCAAAGTCTACTTATGGTCCCCGGCTGGCTGTGTGTCCGTGCAGGTTCCCATGGAAGGTAAGGCTGCCTGCAAGGGCTTCCACACACCATCAGCAGCTTCTTATTTACAAAATGCTTTTCCACTTACAAGCTGGTCTGAGCATTATCATGTGAATGGCTCAGATGTGTTCCTGGAGCTTTGCAAAAGCAGGTACTTCTATCTTCAAAAAAGAGGAGTTCATAATGAGACATAGCAAACATGATAAAATATATCAAGGAAAGAGCACAGGGGCCAACAATGATTTAATTGTTGCTTTAATCACATGGTATGTTGAATTCTTTCTCCAATTTATATTCATATCAGTTTATTTACTGAGAAACTGTAATTGTGCAGAATGCCAAGTGTTGAAGTAAAGGCTCTGAAACACCTATAGTGGTTTTGGGTATTCTGACAACAGCTAAACTACAACAAAACACTAATGCAGAAAAACACGCATGGTAAATCTGATGTGGAAAGACAGAAAAATATATGTGAACCTGAAAAAGTCAGCCTGCCCGATGACAAGTTTTATGGCTGGCAGTAAATGATAGAAGGCCATTAGCTAGATGACATAAAAGCCTTTCTGAATATTAAACAGAAAAGAAATTGCAAAGATTGAACTTTTTCCTTTCTACACAAGGAGCAGCAATATCCTCAGGGTATGCAGCTCTGCACGGGGAACAATCTTGTGGCATCTGTTTGCATTAAAATGATGAGTCTACAAAATCTGTGCATGTGTATGGAGCACAAAGTAACTGTAGGCTTGGGGGACAGAGTCAGTAATGCAGCTTATCTGCACCGCTGCGTTGGAGAACAGCTTGGCTCTGCTGCAGCAGGAACAAACCCAAACACCCCGTTAAGGCTTCCGAGGCGGGGAGGGTATTTTTTGCAATGTGTGTGACTTGTTCCAGCTACCTCTTCCCAAAGCAAGAGGACGGGCTGCCTTTGCTAACAAACTGATCTGTTTCTGCAGGTGACTTCCAGATTGTCTCTCTCTCCTGGCGTTCTAGTGGAGACTCCATGGCACTTCTGAGTAAGGACAACTTTTGTGTGTGTTACTTAGAAAGAGAAGAGGTAAAATAATAATCATTTGCATTAAAAATGCTCGCAAGTTTGAGGAGGAATGAGGAACGGGGTCAAACCCTGTTGCCCGATCTGAAGCTTTTGTATTTATAAATTATTTATTTGAAGGAGCACACCCAAACTCCCAATGTGTAAAGTACTGTGATTGCGTTTGATTGAAGTGACATAGCAACTGAAGTGTAGAGAATGAAGTCTTGATTTCAAGGAGACTTCAGTATTGATGTAGTTCAACTTTTTCTTGAACTTTTGTCAATGATGAAACTTTATTTTCTAAAATTGTAGCCGTGTGTATATAATGTATAGCTATTATTTAAATTTTATAATTTCCAATAAATATTTTGATAAGTTACAAACTTGGTATGACTCTAACTATAAACCTGCATTTCTCCATTCTGAAGTCTTTTCCTCTATTTTCAGTCATGTGATCCTGTGGCTCTTTATGTGGCGCAAGGAAACAGTTATTTGCGCACAACTGTGTACAACTTACATCTGCTCTTGTAAGACAACAGATTTTTCTGGTGTATTAGAATTAAATATTGTAGCAGAAGTAGATAAATCAATAAGATACTTCCTAGCAAATCAATTCCTGTTAATGCAAAACAAGTTCTTTGTTCAGAAATCAAATTAAGTCACCTATAATAATTTTGCTTTTCCAGACTAAAATGTTAACAGGTGACAGTGACTGTGCCTGCTCTCCCATAGATGTATCATACTGAGTCTTTACAAGAAGGATCGTTAACTGAGACTTTGGAACGATATATTACAGGCAACTGAAACGGAAGCTGCTGACCCGACTATCTAGTGCCACATTGGAGCGCACGGTTCAGCAGCAAAGAGCAGTTGGACAATCCTTTATCCTTAACCTGAGCAGCCAGCCACTGTTTTCTTCCAAGGAAGGGAGCCCATTGTCTAGGAATTTATTGGCTCTCTTTACTGTTGCCACTTAATTTCACAGCCTCAGTCTCCACAAAATGAAGAATGAAGAACGAATAGAGTTGAAATTTAACTTTACTGTAAGATTAATGAAAATTAAATAGATATCTTAGAAAATGCATTGAGGGGCATGCAACTTGTTGCATTCCATCACCACTTCAGCTTTACAGAAGTTTCATAACTGTACATCTACTTTAAGTTCAAAAAAACACCACTGCAGCACAGCATTTATTCAGCATCGTAGTTGAGCAAGCAAATGCTCTGATAAAACGGCCTGTATAGAAGGTCATACACCATGAAAAAGCTCGTTAGAGCAGCCTCCTGAGCAGCTTCAGTTGTAGTCTCTTATGCTGCTTCTGAATTTCATTACTGGGCATTGGTATGAGGTTAACTGCAAGAATGTATAAATCAAGATTGACGTACAGTGCTTAAAGTCTTATCTCTCTCCCTTACAAAGTCCTGCACTGCTGCTGCCCCAAATTAGAGTAATTTAAGAAAAATTGCGAAGAATATAAATCTCATCAAAATAGAATTCCTTTTCAGTTTTATAAATAACGGCTTGGAAGGCAAATGTGTTTGTGAGGCTTTCGGCAATATTCTCTCAAAAGAGTCTTTATTCTATGGCTGCAGCACAAAAACACGTATAACAAACGAGGAAGTTAGACTCAGTTCTTAAGAGGGAGGTATTTTCACAAAAAGCCAATAAACACACATTCAGCCGTATACTTCGGTTTACAGAATAATAGTTGCCATACACCGCTTCTGAGCAGACGTAACAGCACAGCATTAACAAAATCTGCTGACTCTGTTTTGCTAAAGAATGACTGACACGGCTTTCAAAATTCTTAACGGGCATTAATCAAAACGCGAAGATTACTGTAATTGTGAACACTAGTACCTCTTTGAACAATACAACTCAATCCCAAGCACACTATGTGATTTGACACCATATACAGGGATACAACTGTAATGCGGAATGAATGTTCTACTCTACCTTGGATATTTGCGCGGGGTGTTCGTAGCAGACACCAATTGCACTTAATTAACAGGGAAGGACACAGTTAGAAACGGCGCGTACCGCTGCTCGCTAGCCCTGTAGAAGAACCAGTAGGAACTGTAAATTAGATACAAAATGCAAGAATGACACTACCTTGCCTCTGCTTCGGATTAATCTGACCTGACCGTAACAACCAGTGCCTCCCGCGAACTGTTTGATCTGCAGCCCCGCTTCGTTCCCTAACTGCTTCACCGTGATTATCGAGCATTCTGTCACGCAGTGTGCTCTCCCCAGGAGACCCCATAGCAAATCGCTTTCTCTTGAAAAGATTAAATGCAACGAATTTTAAAATCCAATTTTGCCTCTTGTCATGGAGTAGCCAAGCTTGGCCTCGTTGTTGATGAAGGACATCAGTCCCAGGTAGGTCTCGATCAGAAGAGGACGCTCCAGCACTAGCACGCCGTTAGCCCTTCCTGGTAACGGACACTCCTTGTGGGCTTTCTTCACAGCTTGAATTAGCTGAGTTTTAAAGTTTTCCAACTGAAAGAAAAAACAAAAGATCACCTTGATGTTTTTCCGTTGTTTTAAACATTATTAGGTTAAGAGCTGCTGCTGTGGAGTTGTGAAGGACTAACAGTACAGCTGTAGTTGTCGTGGATCTCACGTGCCGTGAGAAACTTCACACTCTGACGTTGAACCTTAATGCTACAGGTAATTTCATACATGGGCTCCATGCGTAAAGACTAACAATCACTAATATTGTTTATTTCTGACTGTAGTTCTCCTGCCCTTACCATTGAGGTGTTGAACTTAAGTTACTGTAGTGTTCTGTTTTTAAGGAAACCTTCAGAGGAAAGCAACTATTGCAAGAAAAACTGAGCGCCACCTAAGCGAAGGTTTACAGCGAGCAATTAAAGCGTTTGTTTAACCAGCTGGCAGGCCCGGATGAAAAGTCGGGCAAGCAACAGTAGGAATAGCACTGAGATTCATTTTCTTTTGGGTTTTACAGGACTCCGCACTTTGGAAGTTTCGGCTTCCTTTATGGGGAGCTGCCCAAACCAGCTGGTTGGGCCGCCCGGCAACTCACAATTCGGAGAATGGGGAAACGCGGCTTACTGCTCAAAGTTCTGTCTCTTTGATTTAACTGCTTCTACTTGAATTAACTGCTACATCTTTTCAAAATAATCTAAGTCGTATCCAGCCTATGAGATCAACGCGGCATCTAGAATAGGAGAGGCGACTTCCTTACTAGGCAGAGGGATGCGATCTTCTCATCAGCATCTGCCATGGGATGTTCGGTGAAGGTGACGTATGGGATGTTTGTAGACCACGGGTTCCATCTGTTTATGAAGGAGGCACGACTTTGCTTGTCCCACTGAATTCGAATACCAAAACCTTCTCGCCTGATATTGGAGACAGCAGAATTAACATGGTAAGACTTTTGAGTCTTTGAGGCGAGTTTAATTAGAAATGTACTGTCTGAAAAAGACCTGCTTAAAACTGGAAGCTGAAATATAAGTTTGACAGTAAGTTTTTCCTCTAGAACAGTAACAGAAGAGTTCAGCCCCAGAAATAGGCAAAGGTACGTTCTTTTCAGCAGAGTGTAAAAAGGTTAGGCTCATTAGACACCTCGGACACAACTGTAGTGCCTGTGACAGTCTGCGTTTACGTATGACCTGGCTGTTACAGGCGGTTTTCCAGTAGGGCTAAGGTGCTGCCGCTGCATTACACGATGGCCATGAACTTCTGCTCCCAGATCTATTCATCTTATCATGAAAGTCCTTGAGCAACTCCCTGTTAAGGTAACTCCTAACTCTTCCAGCAAAGCAGCAGCTGCTCTGAGGTGGGGTCTAAAGAGGCTCCGGTAATTGTTTACAAAGTCACAGGAGCAAAAGGAAGAATCCTCAAACTTGTCCAATGGTCAGTGACGAAGGCTGACAGCCCCAACAATTATAACAATACAAGAACTACAACAACACGACAGTATTACTGAGTCAACTTACTTGTTCAGAGACTTGGGTGGGAACTCAAACTCTCCTACAGAGATGGTATCGACGGCGCTCAGGGCTATCCTCGTGACGTGCTGACACTGCAGGCTGATGAAGTTGTATTTGCAGACCAGGAGGGACCAATCCGTGATAAGAACGAGACGCTCCTTCTCATTGTTCCAGTGATCGATCCTGGTAAGACAATGCAACTGAGCTCTAGCAGTTTTGGTTGCTGGCTAGAAACCCTTCACAGCTTGACGGATAGAAGAGTCGCTAAGGAGAACAAATCTGAAGTCTTAGTAACGCTGTGTTTTCCGTTTCAACCTTTGCTTTGAATCAGCAAGTCTGGCAAGAGGCTGAATGTCCCAACACGGATAATATTAAGATAATCAGAGTAAGTCTTGAAGACCCTGAGAGCACTTTAGTGCTGTCTCCTGTTATTTGAGACCAAATGCTACTTAATGGGGTAGATGAGTCTCCAACAACTCTTCCCGTAAGTGTTTAATACTGTGCTGTTAGCGTGTTACCACATTTAATAAATTATTAATTGCATTTGAGCGTGTTCAGGGGGGACAAATAGTTTTCTTTTAACTGTGTGGTCTGACTTAGTATTTTCCTCTGTAAGAACGGTCCGTACATTCAAACACTGGTTGGTTTCTTCAAATTTCATGAATAAAAGACCTTACCTTTCCCCGGGTGTTTTGCCAGACTACGTTGTTGAACCATCACAGCTGTAATAGTGTTTCATCCTTAGGGCAACCTAAGAGCAGTCATATTTTCACTCTAAGGGTAATGGGCTCAGCTTTTAAACTAGCGCCTTTGGTACCTGCTACAGCTTACTTTAGTGTAACTGATTTAATTGCCTTTCCTTACAAAAATTTAAAATTGCCTATAGTTTCAACAGGAACACTGACGTAAAGCTGATGAGGCTAAAGCCATTCTCGCTGTGTAAAGGTAAGTGTGAACAGCAGGATCAGGCCATGGGACAGCGTGTCTCCCCCGCAAACCCTTCTCTGCCGTTCCACTTGTGCCACGGTGAAGGGACCGAACCTGCCCCCGCCTTCTGCTCGCCCCAGGAGCGCTCGGGGCTTGCGAGTGTGGTCGAGCACTGTTCCGAAGAAGTGGGTGTACTCCCCTCGTGTTTTGCTCCTGTGCCCTGGTCCAGACACGTGCCAAAACGGGAGCTGAGCGTTTGCGCACTGGTGAGTTACTGGGTGAAGGGTCAGTGCACGGGCACAGCTTGTGATGGAGGAGTTCAGCAAAGCCGCGTTAGTGGGTTTAGCGTACGCGTGAATCCTGTATTGCACTGGGTTTTGTAGCGAGTTAACTGCCGAGCTGAGGTTATGGAGAGCCAGTGACACGCTCCCGCCGCCCTGGGCCACCAAGGCGCTTTGCCAGCGCCGACGGTTACGAGACTCGGGAAGATGCGGGTTTGGCACAGGCGGGTGAGCGATGCCGGGGGGGGTGTCGAGCACCTCCCGGCGTGTCCCCATCCCCCCGGGGACCCCCCCCTCCCCGAGGTCCCCCCTCCGCCCCACTTACTCAGCGAGCAGCCAGACGCTCTGCACCTCCCCGTCCTCCCCGGGCATCACCACGGCGCGGATCTCGCTGACCGCCTGCTCGATGGTGCCGGGCTGAGCGGGGAGAAGGAACAGGTTACAGGGGGCGGGGGGGATGGCGGGGGCCCCCCCTTCCTCCTCCTCCGTACCCGGAACACGAAGTACTCCCGCAGGCGGCCGGCGCGGCCCGCAGTGCGCACGCTGAGCGGCCGCAGCCGCTGCCGGGGGGGGAACGGCGGTCCGCTGTCCCCCGCCACCAGCACGGCCGCCCCCGCCGGGGGACTGTCGGCCGCGCCGCCCTCCTCCTCGTCCCGGAGCTGCAGCATCGCGGCGGGGCCCGACCGGGCCGCGCTCTCACCGCCTTCCGGGGCGGGGCCGGGAGGGGCGGGGCGGAGCCGGGAGGGGCGGAGCACCGCCGCCGAGTCCCGCCCCGCCCCGGAGGGCGGTGCCGCGGCGGCCTCGGCGCGGGTGCGGTGCTTCGGGCGGATCGCGTGGAACCACGGAAGGGTTTGGGGGGTGGGGGGGGACCTTAAAGGCCACCCGGTGCCACCCCCCGCCCCGGGCAGGGCCACCCCCCCCAGCCCAGGGTGCTCCCAGCCCCGTCCAACCCGGCCTTGAGCACCTCCAGGGATGGGGCAGCCACAGCTCCTCGGGGCACCCTGCGCCAGGGGCTCACCACCGCACAGGAGAGAATTTCTTCCCAATATCTCGTCTCAATCTCCCCTCGTCCCACGGCTCCCCTCCCTGACCCAGAGTCCCCCCCCCAGCTCTCCCGGAGCCCCTTTAGGCACTGGAAGGGGCTCGGAGGTCTCCCCGGAGCCTTCTCTTCTCCAGGCTGACCCCCCCACCTCTCCCAGCCTGTCCTCCCAGCAGAGGGGCTCCAGCCCTCCCAGCAGCTCCGGGGCCCCCTCTGGCCCCGCTCCACCAGCTCCATGTCTCTCCTGTGCTGAGGCCCCCGAGCTGGAGGCAGCACTGCGGGGGGTCTCCCCAGAGCAGAGCAGAGCGCAGCAGAGGGGCACAGTCCCCCCTCGCCCTACTGGCCATGCTGCGGGGGATGCAGCCCGGGGTGCCGGGGGCTCGCTGGGCTGCCAGCGCACAGTGCCAGCTCATGGGAGCTTCTCATCCATCAACACCACCAAGTCTTTCTCCTCAGGGCTGCTCTCAATCCATTCTCTGCCCTGCCTGGATTTGTGCTTGAGATTGCCCCAAAAAGAAAGTTTGCTGAGGAGTTCTCTGTCTCCTGTGATGGCTGTGATGCTGAGAACTCCTTGGCCCAGTGCCGGAGCCCTGAGCCCTTCCCTTCCTTCTGAAGCCACAGCACTGCAGTGTCCCGCATTTGCTGTCCCTCTGCTGGGAATGCACAGCTTCTATGGATAGAGTGGGCTGGATATGATCCCCATATATTTTATACTGATATCGGGATCAATATTGGTTCTTTGGTGTTATTAATGTTAGTTATTTAGTCTTATCCTATTAAATCTGGTTATATTTCAACCCTTGGGCTTCCTTGTTTTTTCCGATTCCCCTTCCCAGGTGGGGAGAGGTCATTGGGTGATAGAATAATTGTCTAAATGACAATAAATTGTTGTGGGTTCCTCAGACCATAACACCAGGTGACTTTGATATTTTTCATGTTTTTTTTCAGCTTCCCATAGCAGCTGAGAAGGAGCACAGAGAGGAGGATGGAATGGCCAGTGGGATGTTCCGTACCGCAGATGGCATGGTCGGTGTATAAATGGGGTGAGCCGGGGGCGGGTACTCGTGATCACTGCTCGGGCAGTGCCAATTCACCAATTTACCAGGTAGTGAGAATGACTTCCCTCTTGTATATTATTTACTGTTGTTGCTATTGTTATTGTTGTTTTCCTTTTCTGATCTTGTTCTATTAAACTGTGAGTTGAGAGCCCTACAGCCCGTGCCACGTTCAGCACACTTGATAGCAAAGATTAAATGATGCTGGGGAACGAACGGCAAGTTATTATTTGTGTTTCTGTGGTCTCTGGCGTTATTGCAGATATCATCATCGCTATTTGGGGAACCGTATGGTTTCTTTGACCACTTTCCAGCGCTGTCTTACCCTGAGCCAGAGGATGACATCTTCGGCAGGCGGTCGTGCTGGGAAATGCTACAAAATTGAAAACATATTAAACTGACTTCACAGACAGCGTTGGATTTTAGGTATCCATCTTTCTCTGCTGCACCCTCTGCAGCCCCCGCTCCCAGGAGCCGGTTTAGATGGAAGCCTCGTTGCTCGCTGTGGGGTGACTTGCTGAAGCCTTGTGGCGCTGCCTTCGCGCTGGGTGAGTTCTCGCCCCGAGCTCCTGGAGAGGGAGCCACAGTCCAGGCTCTGCCGCTGCCTGCCGGCTCCCCTTCCCTGCCTGCCGCCCTGCCAGCGGGCGCTCGGAGGGACTGGGACACACTGGTGCCCAACCGTACCCCGAAGTTTCACCCGCATGTGGTGTGAGGCCAGGTTCTGCGTAGCCAGCTCTGTGTTTGCCAAAGCTGGGCCCAAACCCAGGGTCAGCCGAGGGGAAAGCACGCTTTGGGCTGCAGCGGTAAGGCAGCACGGAAAGGCTAACTGGGACCAGTCTTATACTGTGAGAAAAGTATTAACTTTTAAAGTCCTGACAGGAAAATGGAGGTCTGAATCTATTCTATCCCAGAGCCCTCTCCATCATTATAAAGCGTCTTTATGTAGGTGCCTTTCTTCCCCAGGAACAATGAAAGATGCCGTCTGCCCCGGTTAGGCTTGGCAGATCCTTCCAAGGGAAGGCGTTAGCCCCTCCTGCCTGCGCCTTGACCTGACCTGAGCGATTTATGCGACTGCTGTGACTTTGGGCGGGATGAGGTGTAGAAAGCAGCTGCCCTGCTTTCTTCCAGAAGTACCAACTTCGGGCCGTGGCTCGTAGTGACCTTAGTCTTGATGCAACGGCTGTCTTTCAGTGGTGGAATACACGCACACTGTGCACTGAAACTACCCAAACCTTCTTATCCTACTTCTCTCACGGGAATTGGTATTAATAAAGTGTTCTAGACTCCTTAAAACATATTATTTTAACTATCTTCTCTCTGTGTGTTTGACAGAATGTAGATTCTCTCTGCCCTCTCGGGTGAGTGTGCCGGTTCGCTCTTCTGGTTTTCTTCTTCTCCGGAGGCGGAAGGGGGGCACAGCAAGCTGCGCTCCCCGCAGGGCAGTGGGCGCCGGGGACTTGGCTCTCTGGGTCTCTGTCCCAGAAGTCGCACGGCTTTTCCAGGGAAGCACTGAAAGATCTGAGTTCTGTGTCCTTTTAGCCAACTGTTCGCTTTAAATGATAATAATATTTCCCTCCTCTGAGTAAATATTAGGTGTGTTTCCGCACAGCCAGTCGTTCCATGCACTGAACACAGGAGGTCCTCTATTTCTGTGCTTTTCCTTTTCTCTAAGCTCCATGGGAACGGGAATGGTTCCCTGTGTGTGTGTGTGTGTGTGTGTGTGTGTGTGTTCAGCACCCAGCAGGTGAAGATCCCTTCTCCATTCTGTCTGAGACAATGAAATACCGGGTGGGGATGGGGTGCTGCAGGTCCTGTCCTCTTCTGCACTGCTCAGAGCACAACTTGAATGCATATAGCTTCTCCTCTCTCTGATTTCCACGGGCAGACTGTGGACTCTTGCGAGGCTGATTGCAACGCTCCAAAGAGTGACTGCCACTTGTAAGTCGTCTACATTTTTAGTTTCCATCCGAGGCCCCTTCTTACACCCTGTTTTTGCCAGACCTCAGTGGGCCACGGGCCGCCCCAGGGCAGCGGAGCAGTGCCCGGCTGCTGCTTTGGTTCCTCCTCGCCCCCGGGGAGAGTTTCCCAGCAGGTTCTTGAGGCAGCAGAGTTTTCGTGCAGCATCCCTGCTCCGCTTTCTGCTTCCCCATCCGGCTGCGTCGGCTGCTGCGCACCCATCCTTGGAGGCAGCTCAGCGCTCTGCAAGCCCCTCCGTCCTCACCCTCGCTGCCAGCACTGGCAGCAATGACGGGGGATACCTGCAGCAGTTTTTTTGGGAGAGGGAACTCAGCAGTGAACCATCTCAGGATTAGATTTGGGCACTTCTTTCTCTGTTTTCTCATTTCACAGAGGCTGACAGGCTGTCAGTCCCCCCCCCCCCCCCCCCAGCAAAACCCTTACCCGCTCCTCTTCATGCTGCTCCCCTACACAGTGGGGAGTCGGGTGGGAAAAGGCGGATAAAAGCTTAACCTTCTTCCCCAGCTCCCTCTTTGCCCGGTGTATTCCTGGTTGTTAACGGCAGCCGAGCGCGGGTCGGGTCTGTCCCTGCCCGTTTCATGTGCACAGCAGCCCTCCCTCGGGAAGCCATCGGTTTTCTTATCTGTTGGAGTACGTAGGGAAGATTGAATCTCTGTGGGACATTTTTTGAGCTACTGGGAGAGGGGTTTTGGGGGGCGTGTACGGAGCCGGCCTTGGGCAGTGCAGAAGAGCTGTCTGAGAAACAAACCCGACTCATTCCCGCTCCTGTTCCGCAGGGTCTCCCCCTCCTCGCCGCGGGGCCGGACCCAGCCGGTGGGAGGGATTTCGGACTGTCAGCGAGGAAAGGAACAAGGGAGCATGTGAGGGAAAGGAGCTGGACCTGGGAAAGGCAGGAGGGAAGTTTTGTTACTCCCTGGAAGCGCAGGGAAGCTGCTCCCAGGGGGTGGTGTGTGCGGGAGTCAGTCGGCCCCGTCTGCGGAGGACGGTGCGGGGCTGTGGATGGGGTAGAGCAGCTCTCTGCCTGCTTTGGGAAGAGCCCCCCGGGAGGTGGACGTCTCGGGGTGCGGGGGAGCACCACTCCTTTTTCCCGTCCCACGCCGAGTGCTGGGTTTTATATTGCGGTGAGAAGTGGATGGGGACTCCAAACCGGCGAACCCCCCGTGGGGCTGCGTTGCTGGACGGAACCCAGGTCTTGTGAGCCACCGGGTCTGTGGGCTTTGTCAAGGAGCAAATGCCAGAAGGAAAAGTCACTTCGCTGCATTTCAGTAGGAGCAAACGAGCGTAAGAAGCCAGGTTTGGTTTGGGGAAAAACCCGGTGACAGTCTGCAGGATAATCATTTCCCACGCTCGGAAGAAACTTGCTGAACTGAGCCCAGATGGGAGGAAGCATCCAGGAGTGATAACTCTGCTCCCCCGTGCAAGAATTCCTGTGTGCTCCGAAAGCATCGCCCTCCGCCAACAAGAGAGACACCGGCGAGTTGGGAACGGGAGGCAGCCAGGAGCGTCCTCCGTCGAGGAAGAGGACCGTGCCGGAGGAGGCGGTGAGATTCCCTGGGCACCCGCTGGCAGCGCCCGGCGGGAGAGGAGCTGCGGCGATGGAGTTTGGCGCGCTGGCACTGCCGTTCATCCTGGCACTGCGAATATCTTCTCTTGCCTCTGGGAACAAACTTCAGCCCCATATGTAAGTAGCAAGAAAAGAGAACCGGAGTGTTTTTATAGGGCAGGGAACCGTACAGCAGAAGCTAAATACAGTATTTTAAAATCCAGGGTGAATGGAGGAGCAGAGAGAGTGAAGGGGAGGGAGGGCTGGTCTGCGTTTCTTCATCTGGTACCAGATGTACATAAAGGTGAATAGAAATGTGAAAATCCGGATAGACTTTGCTTGTAGGAACCTTGCTGGTTTTAACTCAAATGTTGCTATTGTGTGAGCACAAGAGGTGACTGTTGTGTAAATAGTTTGACCTTTCTTCACAGAACTACTGTTTTTATTGCACTTCATTTACCTCTTTCTTATTGTGTGTTTCTTTCCCCCTTTTGCTGTTACTCTCGCAGCGCGTAGTCCGTTCTTTTTAATTAGATTTTACAGTTACAGTTTGGTGTTAATTATTTGGCTTCTTTGGAAAACTTCCTTGACAATTTGGTCTCCTGCCAGAAGATGATCTCTCGATGCAGGGGGATTGCTCTAATTCTTTTTGTAAATGAACCCAGTGTTGCATGGTGTGCTAACTCCACGCTGCTCTCCCCCATGTCTTTAACTTGTCGGTTGAAAAGGGGTCCTTTTTAGCAGATAAAGGTTTTGCAAGAAGATGCCTTTTCTCCCTCTGTCAGAGGTTTTGTGCTCCTGCCTTGACAAGCACTTTTAGGACTTCTTGGATGAGACACGAGAGACGAGATGTGTGCCAAAGCGCCAGAGGAAACAAAACGCCAGCGCCTGGGAAGTGCCGTCCCTTCCCCTGGGGCATCGCTGACGCTGCCCAGTACACACACAGCCGCTGTTTGGGGCACACAAGAACCTTTCTTGGCTGCGATAAATAACACCGCAGCGGTGCTGCTGCCAGCCTCGTCCCTGTGGTTCCTCTCCGTCCGTTTTTCGGGCGCGCAGGGTGAGGCGGCTGCGGGGCGGTCCGGGGGCAGGGAGGTGCTGCCCTGCACCACCCGGGAGCTCCCTGTCCATGGGGACACCCAACGGGCTCCTCTGGCCGTCACCGTTAGCGCTGGGGAGTGCTGTGGCGGTGACGTGATGTGCACGGAGCTTTGCGAGCCAAACCGCTCGGTGGTGGCCACATGTGGGGGTGAGGAGAGGAGGTTTGAGAGCCAGGCTGGGGAAGGGGGGGGGGGGGGGGGGGAAGGAAACATGCCAGGAATCCCCGAGGCATCGCCAGGCTTGCTGTAACAGCGCCGTCACGGAGCCTCTTGCAGCACTCAGATGCCAGCTGCAATCTCTATGCTTCACCACCGCCACATTGTTTAGTTTAACTTCTTTTATAGAAAGTATTTTTGTGAAAGCTCTCAGTCCCTTTTGAAGAATCGGAGGGAACAGAAGCAGTCCCAAATAACGAACGGCTCATAACTTACTAAGTCAGGGACAAATGTTTCCCTCTTCATTCTTAGTTAAAACTACTGACTCACGTTTGGTGAGAGAGAGTCAGGATTCGAAAAGAAATAAAGTGCAAATGGTATTTTTCTTATTTTCTTTCTCACTGAATTATATATGCTCACTTTATTTACTGGAATAAGTCCTGCAGCCCTTAGCCCTGAACGAGTGAGAAAACATGTAAGACAGCACACTGAATTCTGATTTAAGGCACTATTAATCAAATGATGCATCATTTCTAGTGGCAGAATATTTTTTTTTTTCCCCAGACACTATCAGAAGACGCAGATACCATTGGTGTTTGTAGGGACAATAGTCAGGAAAATAATCCTGAAAGGAAGCGTGTGTATTCTTTGTTAACTGAGAGAGGACAGAATGGACAAACAGAAATTATTGTGCTACCATATCATAGAATTATAGACCCATAGAGTGGTTTGGGTTGGAAGGGACCTTAAAGACCACCCAGTCCCCCCCCTGCCCCGGGCAGGGCCACCCCCCCCAGCCCAGGGTGCTCCCAGCCCCGTCCAACCCGGCCTTGAGCACCTCCAGGGATGGGGCACCACAGCTTCTCGGGGCACCCTGCGCCAGGGGCTCACCGCTCGCACAGGAGAGAATTTCTTCCCAATATCTCATCTCAATCTCCCCTCTTCCAGTGTCGAACCGCTCCCCCTCGTCCCATCCCTCCCCTCCCTGACCCAGAGTCCCCCCCCAGCTCTCCTGGAGCCCCTTTAGGCACTGGAAGGGGCTCTGAGGTCTCCCCGGAGCCTTCTCTTCTCCAGGCTGACCCCCCCCACCTCTCCCAGCCTGTCCTCCCAGCAGAGGGGCTCCAGCATCTCCATGGCCCTCCTCATGTAGGCTGATGCCTCTTTTCTCATCCGTCCTCTGTTTTAAGGCTAAAATTTAGCCTTAATATGTCAGTGGAAAAGTAATTGCTGCATTTTTCAAGCGGCGTCCCAGGAGCTAGAGTGGGAAACCTCAGCAGCTTCCCAGTCTCGCTGGAACTGGCCATGTCGCAGTGCTGCAAACCCGTACGGCTTTGGGGTTCCATCGCTGTGTCAGCCCCACAGTGGGCAGCAGGTCTGGGGCTTCGAGGAGGGGGGTCGGGATGGAGTGGGCTTCCCGTGGGTGCCCCCCACTGGTACCGCGGGGTACGCGGTGTGTCCTCTCCCTGTGGGGCAATTTCCCATCTGTGAACACAGGTTTGCGATGTTCACCTTGTACTTCTCCAATGTTTAATCAGTCTACGAAGGCCTAACCACGTGCTTCTGAGGAACACAGGTGGGTGCCACCCTGTTCAACGCTCACAAGAGCATTAAACGCGGGATTTTGGGGGGGAGGTGGGTGGGCTGCGCTTGGCAGCGGCTTGTGGGGGATTTCTTTTCCCTGCGCCCATTTAATGAAACGAGGAGGCAAATACAGTCTATCGCTTAAGATATCGCTTCCCTGCCCGCGACTGGTGCCGGTCTCCGCCTGCAGACCCCCGCACACCTCTGTCTCTCTGTGCCAGGCCCAACGTCTGCGCGGAGCGGGAGCTGGCGATGGTGGGGCAGCGGCAGCCGTGCGCCCGGGCCTTCACCCGCACCGTCAAGGTCTGGAAGCAGGACTGCGGGGGACGGCAGTGGTGCACGGGCTACGAGCGGAGGTACGTGCTCTTCCTTGGGGCTTGGTTCGCTCCTTGCGTGGTGAGAACGGATTCCGTCTCACCAGCGGCCAGAGCTTGTTGCTCGCTTTGTGTCCGCCCATCGTGGCGGCTGCATGGCTGGCGGGGTCCGGGCAGAGGAGGGGAGGGCTGGGAACGGCCGCCGTGTGCCCAGCCTGCGGTGGTGTGGCACGGGAGGCAGCCTCGGTCCCCCCCGAGGGGTGGTGGTGAGCTGACAGCGTGGCTGCGGCTCTCCTCGGTGCCCGCGGCTCCCCGGGAGGAGGGCAGCGAGCGCACAGCTCGGGGCACGTGGCCTCCAGCCGGTCTGGCGCGAAGGCAGCATGGCCGTTCACGGTAGGGTCGATGTGAAGGGAGAGCTACGTGCAGGGGGAGATGTGGCTCCGAAGCCACTAATCAGCCATAAAGAGTAGAGCTGTTTATTAGGCATTTTTCTTGGCTAAAGCCGGGAGACTATGAGATTTGTAAACCCTACGTGCATCTCGCCGGAGGGGTTTCTGACCCTACCTGCCCTCTCTGTGGCACTGAGAGTTTTTCATCTGTTAAGGAATTCCCAAAGAGAAGATATATCACTTTTTGTTCTAAAGAAGCTTTGTGGCCGTGGTTAGCTGTTCCCAGTCTTCCGATGACATACTACATCTGTTTCCTGTGGTCATGCCGTGCTAATGAAGTGACGTAATCGCATCACAGGTATTATTCCTGTATCTTTAGATGTCTCGGCTTCAAAGCAGTAAAATTTTACAGCGCTGAAGGCAGTTGCTGAGTCCAAGTGAGGTTTATTGTGCTTGGTCTAAAAATAAATAAATAAATGTGGCCGTGGTGCAAGTGATGCTGCGTGAGGACAGGGGGTCAGCAGGCTTCGCTGCAGCGGCCTTGGCTTCCTTTCGCACCGCCAGCAGGACCGTGCTCAGGCCCACGTCACCGAATCACAGAATCGCCCAGGTTGGAAGGGACCTTTAAGATCACCGAGTCCAACCGTGAACCCAACACTGCCAATAGCACCACTGAACCATCTCCCTCAGCACCACATCTACACGTCTTTTAAATCCCTCCAGGGACGGCGACTCCACCGCTGCCCTGGGCAGCCCGTTCCAACATCTGACAACCTTTTTGGGAGAGAAATTTTCCCTAATATCCATCCTAAACCTCCCCTGGCCCAACTTGAGGCCATTGCCTCTTGTCAGAAGAGTGTGCAGCTCCCTGGCCTCAGGCTTGCACCTGCAAGAAAGGAGTTTGGGTGTACTCTGAGCGGAAAATTGATGCGGTCATTCAGCTCGTCGTATCCCTTGAGTCGCCGACTGGCCGTTACGGGGAGCTGGGAGGCCAAGCACGGAGGAGTTGTAGGGAGAGGGCTGTGAACATGCGCAACAGGGCAAATAATGCGCTTTTCTTACCTACACAGCAGCCAAACTACAATGTGCCCAATCTTCTTCTGTTCTCCACCTGCTTTTCTGGCCTCATTAGGCAGTTACAAGCCTTTACAAAATAATAATGGTAGTAGTAGTTTCAAAGAAGCATCTTGGACTAGAGACAGCTTTTAAGTCTTGACTTTAGGAATTCCTCCTAACCTGTAATTGCCAGTAATTATCTTGGTGATGATATCTGTGTAGTGGTAATAAAGGAGCAAACAGAGTCTGTCTTTTGACCATGTTTTAAAGAGAGGACTTTGAAATGAGAGGTGCCCCGTCTGCTGCTACTTCAAAGGCTGGGAACTCTTCGGACCCAGCTGTCCCTTTAGGACTTTAATGTATGTTTTTAACATTGTAAATCAAGGAAATGAAATGCAAAAACTTTCTGTCGTGCTTCATTATAAATATCGGAACAGCCTAGCGCTAAAACTCTGCTCCCGATGAAAATACAGAGGTGAAGCCTAGGGGTGCTGTGAGGGAACTCACCCAGGGAATTTTAAAAGCAAGTACAGCAAAAGGACTATCGGGAAAGCTTTTCTCAGGCAAGATTTTGTCCCGTATCCCCTCACTCTAAACTTCTTTTGGGAGTTCCCATTGCAGCACGCTTATTCCAATAGATGGGAGATCTCCTGCCAAGCTCCCTTGTGCTGAGCAATTGAGGGCAGCGGAGCGCGCAGTGGCGGCATTCCCAGGGATGCTGCGCAGCCCCCGGCTCACCCGCTGGAGTGGCTCCAGTTGGACCCCGCTCCGGCAGCGCGGGGCTCAGGACGCACATGAACAGCTTCGGGAGCTGACACGCACGGGGCTGGCCTGAATCCGGCCTCGGCGCCTTTGGCTTCATGGACACGACTGGGAAAATCCAGCATCTGCTCTCCTTGCCCCAGTGCAGCGCCCGGCGCTGCTGCCTGGCCCACCCGCCTGGCCGGGAGCAGCTCTCTGCGGGGTTCAGCATCGTTAGCTAATTTCCTAAAATTCCCGGGCACGCTTGGGCTGCTGCAGATACTGCGACAGTCCCATCGCTGTGCCTGAACTGTAAGTGCCATTCCAAACTCAGTAGCATTTGTTTTTATAAGACTTGTATCTGTGCTGAGAATACTGGATTATAGTGTTTCCTAAACATCCAAACAAACGTCGCGCTGCACCCGCGGGACCGGGCCCTGCCCGCTCCGAGAGCCGGCGGCTGCTCCTCGGCTGTGAACGGAGCATCCGCTGCGCTTCTCCTCATTCCTGGGAAAGTGACGTTTTCGCTACTGGTTATGTCGCTTTCCCGAATTAGGTGACAACAGAAGGCGGCTTTGCTCAGCCTCGGGAACGAAACTTGGAGGGATGATGGCGCTGTCCCGGAGGGGCTGGAAGTGGATTTTCCAGCAGCAGGACACAGCAGGAGTTTTAAGCCTGGGTTGCATTAGTTCTGGCTCATTCAACATTTTCTGTGCCAGGGACTCCTTAAAACACAAAAGAAAACAGAAACATTGAAGATAAAGTATCTCCTATGTGGTTCTTTCCAGTCTGCAGCATCCAGATATCCACAGGCAACTGGGGCTGTCAAAATATTTGCATCTCCTTGAGAACCCACTTGGGCTGACTTAAGGATCTGAAGCGCCCGATAGAACCCAGCGAGACCAGTGGAGATGGGGTTGCTCGGGGCGCTGCTGGGACGGGAGGGAAGCCGGGATCATCAGTCCTGAGCTGTCCCACATCGCTGTTTCTTGGAACACCTTTTCCTCCCCGTCTCTGAGCCGCGGTGGGCGGATGGAGGAGGCTGTGTGCTGCCGTGCAGGCTTTCCCCTTTTCAATGAAAAGGACGGTGTTTTCCAGAGTGGCCCGTGCGGTGACTGCAGGACCGCCGCGTCCTCTTGTGCCCTGCCGCCGCGGCTGAGCCCCGGGCTGGGCCGGGAGGTGGCCCTTGGTACCCAGAGGATGCGGGTGGATGTGAGCCTCATCGCTGGCTCTTCTGGTGCACGAGTGACTGCAAAGTGCTTTCTCAGCTGCTTCTGGAACATGGCTATTTCCTTCATAATTTGTTAACAGCTCATACAAAAAAAAAAAAAAAATGGGTATCTGCTTTCATTTTTCTCAGCTGTGCTTCCATATGCTGGTTGGCACAGCAGCGCAGCCCAAGGTTTCCTTCACGGGAATTAATGGCGCACCGTTATTTAGGGTTCTTTTGTAGAAACGTTCAGACAAAATCAAACAACTAGACTGAGTTAGGATAAATATTTTCAGTGGACATGTACAACACATCTGCTGTGCCAAATATTTGTTGTTGTTTGTCTGATTTGCTTTGGCGGAGCAGTTTCATGTCCTGCCAAAGGAGCTTTTTTTTAAAAAATCGGCTTCAAAAGTTTTATCTGTGTTTCAATTTTCACGTACACACAGCGTCAAATTTCCGGGGGAAAAAAAAAAGTGTCACTCTTATTTATTTATGCTTCAGATCAATCCCTGCTGTCCTAGCCCGGCTCCTCGCCCGGGAGGGACGAGCAGGGGGTGTTCAAGGGACCGTCAGCACCTGGAGCGCAGCACCCCCCGCCAGCCCTGCGCCGGCTCTGCCGAGCGGTGCCGCTGCGCCGCGGCGTCCCCGTCCTGTGCGGGGCTGGAGCCGGCGTCAGGCAGACGGGAGGGATGTGCTCCCACCTGTGCCATGGCCGGGCTGGTGCTGGTGGGGTGCAGAGGAAGGAGAACTGAGGAGGGGAAAGCCCTTTCCATCGGGAACCGGCTCTGCCAGCCTCAGCCCGCAGGAGCCTTGCGGTGTAAAACACGTCGGCATGGGGAGCTCTTCGAGTAGCTCGATTTTCCCATCGGGATTCTGATGAGTTTTTAGCTCACCCGCCCCTTGGAGACACCTGCTCACAGTCGCTAAAGCTGGACTGGGTCTTACCATTTCAATTTCCTTTGTTAACAAGCTGTGAAATAGTTTAGGAAAGGAGAAGAAAGCCAGGGGTGTTACGAGGACGTGGGCACTCCAGTCTCTCGTGTTCCCAATTAAAGTAAATTAGGAAGTATTTTCTTAGCATCAGCGATCATTGCTAGGCCAGGTGGAAAAAGATGTTTGAAAACCGAATTCCTCGTTTCATTTACATCCACAGTTTGAGTTACAGCTTCTGTTCTTCCCAGTTCCCCCATTCTGCAGGAATTAACGGTGTCTGGGGGGTACCTTGTTTTGTGTTTCAGGACCGCGTATTACACGGGCTACAGACAGGTGTACAAGGTGAAACACCAGACCACGTACAGGTGTTGCCCGGGCTGGTCCCAGCGCGGGGGGGATGCCGGCTGTCTCTACCGTAAGTATCGCGCTGTTCGGATGAGATTCCTCACTTGCTACTGTCAGTATTGGGTTTTCGGCTGAGGGTGCTCGTTTCGAGTCCTGTGCCTGCCGTAAATGCTATAAAAATGTCTTTAAAAAGAACTGGGTTTTTTTGTTGTTGTTGTTTGTTTCTTGGTTTTAATTGTTATTTCTGTTAGCTGTGTGTCAGAAGGATTTTTCTCTGGCTTCCCAGGAAGCGCTGTGTGTTGTTTTCCGTTTTTGGAGAATTTCCTCGCTGCAGCATGAAAGGGTTTTCAGAGTCACGTTCATTTACCCACTTGCCAAATGCTACTGAACGTTTAAAATCAAGCCCAAACCGGTGTTTCAAATGATGCCATTGGCAGAAGCTCTGGCAAGCTGTAATCCGAGCCCCGAGTGGACTCTTCATTATAAAAACCAGTAATTGCTGTGAGCGATTGACCCGGCCGGGTGATGGCTAATTTGCCGTCTAGTTGCTCTTACTCAGCATTCGTGAAAGCTGCTTCCTTGGAAGAGGGGCCTTCGGCTGACTGCGCGGGGGCGGAGGAGCCGGGCTGCGGCAGGCGGCGTGTGGGCCCTGGCTGCTCCTCGCTGCGGCCGAGCGCGGGATGCCGGCATCAACGCTCTTGTAAGGGGATGCGACTCCTCAACTTCTTCAGAAAGGGTGTGTGTGTGTGTGTGTGTGTGTCAGGTACGAGATCTGTTATTTTTAAGACTCGCTGAGGCTGAGACAGCCCTGGCAGAGATCTCTGCGGGGCTCCCCCTCGTCTCCTCCCTCCTTCAGCCAAAGGGTGAGCGTTATCCTCCCCCTCTGCTCGGCCCCGGGGAGGCCACATCTGGAGCGCTGTGGCCAGCTGTGGGCTCCCCGGGTCAAGAAGGACAGGGAACTGCTGGAGAGGGTCCAGCAAAGGGCTACAGAGATGATGAGGGCACTGGAGCATCTTTCTTACGAGGAGAGGCTGAGGGCCGTGGGGCTGTTCAGTCTGGAGAAGAGAAGACTGAGGGGGATCTTACCAATATAAATCCTTAAAGGGCGGGTGCCGGGGGATGGGAACAGGCTTTTCCAGTGGTGCCCAGTGACAGGACAAGAGGGAACGGGCACAAACGTGACCATGGGCAGTCCCATCCCAACCCGAGGAGGGACTTCTCTCCTGTGGGGGCGGCAGAGCACTGGCACAGCTGCCCAGAGAGGGGGGGAGTCTCCCCCTCTGGAGCCACTCCAAACCCGCCTGGAGGTGTCCTGTGCCACTGCTGGAGGTGCCCCTGCTCTGGCGGGGGGTGGCACTGGGGGAGCTCCAGAGGGCCCCTCCAACCCCCACCAGTCTGGGATGCTGTGATGCTGTGATTCTGTTCGGGCTCGGGACTGGTGGGATCCAGCGAGGGACATCTCAGCGTCAGCCTCAAGGGACAAGGCAAACTGCCAGCGTGGCTGAAGTGATGGCACTCGTAAGGTTTGAAGAGGAGACCCAGCACTTGAGACTTTTGGATTCCATGGCTGGCTTTCCTCCTCCTTTGTGTTTGTTCTAGTGTAATTCTCTGCAAAACAGGCATCAAAGTATCTACTTCCCAGCTGTGCGGGGAGGCTGCAATATGTATTTGGATTTACACGTGAGTCAGGCAGGGGATGTGCAAATATTAGTATCTAAGATGATTTTATGCTATTATTGCAGAAGGCAGAGGCAGCATTATCCTCGTGGGCCCCATATTCCGCCGCCCCCTCCAGGCTGCGCTGCTCGACAGGGAGGCAGATGCGGCGTAGCTCCCGGCTCCTTCCCCCAAACACTGTGGCCACATCCAGCTGGGGAAATATTTAACTTTAAACTTTGCTTTTGAGATGTTGAGAGCAAAGAAAAATCTGCTCTCTGATGAAACAGAGGTTTATCTGAACATATGTGGAGAAATAAATGTCACCATCGAGGCAGAATCGCACACGCTCCCCGTGATATATTATTAATTCTCTGCCTAGTTGCATAATGGAGCTCTGATCTTTTCTGAATTAGACATTGGAGGGGCACTCCTGCCCTGGCCATAGAAAAGCAGCTTTCGTTTTAAGTAATAAGGCAGGCGAACCAACAAAGCATTCGGGATCTGACCTGCCTTGCCATCAAGGGAATGAAAGCGAGCCGTGTCCAACGCCGTTGTAAAGGCGATTTGGATTGTAATTGACCTACAATGTTGACCTACAATATAGGAAAACGTCTCCCACAGCTAGTCACCTTTTGTTCTGTAAAGAGGCTGCATGTACCTTCCGTGCGCTTTGATGCTTAAAGCAAAGGTTTAAAAAAAGGAAAAAAAAAATTAAAAAAAAAAGGTGCGTCTAGCAACCAGTCTTTATTCTTCCTATTCAAAAGCCTGCAACACAGGAGAGCAGCCCCGCTGTGCCGGAGGAAACTCCGTGGGTGCCCACCGACCCACTGTCAGCCAGCAGATAATAACCTCAGATGAACTCAGAAAAGTGGGTTCTGTAATGATTTTCCCTGCCGAGGAAATGAGTAATTCCATCCAGGAAGGAAGCAGAGGAAAGGAAACAGAGCTGCTCAGGGCACGCTCTTAACCGCTCACCGGGACCAGCGCCCCGGGGGTGGGCGACGGTCCTCATCGCGCCGCTCGCGGCGGAGCCGCTCTGTGCTAAAGGAGAGAGGGGGGTGCAGCTCTTTCCGAGACAAAATACTCTGACTCTCCCTTTTCCTTTCAAACTTGCTGCTGGTTGGTGTGACGGGCAAGCCGTTGGTGTTTGTTTTCTTGTCATGCATACATCCGTAGTTCCTGTTGCTCTCTTTTAAATGAGTCTTGTTTACATGTTTTCTGTGTATTATTCCCCAGAGCAGGAAAGCTGGGAGATGTTTTGCAGCTGGAGTATAAGCTGAAGAACAGGTTACAAAGCCCTTGCTTGTCCCCGGCTTCCGACCATTAACCTCAGTATTTCTAAAGGGAGAATGAGGGTGACACGACCAGTTAAATGGCATTTTAGCAGGAAGGACGCGACTGCACGTCGAGGCCATCAATGCGCCCTGTGCCACCGCACCGCTTCACTGCAGATCCACTCCCGCCTCTGCTCTGGCAGCGTCCGCCAGCTCTCCGTGTTTGGATAACCCCGAGCACTCAAAGCGCCTTAAATAATATTCCTGCGATGCACAGCTTGTGTGGTTTTGTCTCTTTTTTAACAGCTCCTAGGGACAGCCAGCCCTGGAGCTCTCTGCGAAAGCAGCATGACCCCAACTCTAAAAACCCAGCAGAAATTGCTGCCCGGGTGGCGGTGGGGTTTTGAGGTGGGGTGAGCAGCTCGGATGAGGTGTGTGTGCTGCCCCAGGGAGGGTCATGGCTGGCTTAAAACCACCACTAGAAATTTTGGCATGGCAGGAGGGAGAATGTAAGAGCGTCACTGGCGTGACAGCGTGGACCTGGTGTTTGTGGCGGGGAGGGTTCGGTTTCCAGAGTCGCGGGTCGCCCCGCTCGTGCATGGCATAAGCTCACAAGGAAGCGTGTGTTGGATTTCCAAGTGCCTTTCTGGAGCTCGTGTTCTAACAGCTTTATTTATTTCAATATTTAAGTCTTTTTAGTACTTTTGTGATGCTGAGAGTATAAATGTTCCACCTTCTGTGTTATGCACTCACCGGGAGATGTGTGTGTTTGACGTGTGGGGCTTTGCTTCCATTCAGCCGCTCGGATCCGGGTGAATGCCATTAATTTGAAAATGGGGACTGTGCTGTAACCTTAAGTTTCTCGGACTGAAGAAAGGGGTATTCACACACCTCAAGTGCAATTTACACATCAGGAGATGGTCCCCGTGGGCCCTTTGCAGGGCAGGAACCTCAAGTTACATTGCTCTGAATCATTTTCTGAATCCCCTGAGAGCCGCAGAAGAGCGGCCAGCGGGTTCGGTGGCTGAAATGTGGCCACGGGACTCTTGCTCCCCATTTCCATCCCCTCTCCTCCCGGCCCCCCGCAGGCGGTGCTGGTCCGGCAGCAGCTGGATGAGCAGCTGGATGAGCATCCCGCAGGCTGGACCGGGGCCAACGGGGCAGCTCTGCCTGGCTCCCGCGGGACGGCCGGTGCCCTGAGCCGGGATTGTCCGCCGCGATCCGCAGGCTCTCCTGGGGAACCCTTCTGGTTTCTGTGTAACTAAACCCTCCGCCCCGAGGAGCTCCCAGCTTTTCGCTTGCAGAGGTGGGATGACTTTTCCTGCTGGTGGCCTGGGCCTTAGTACACGCGTGTTCCTCTGGAGCAGGAGAGGGTGTAGGAAGGACTGGCAGGGAAATGAGTCAGTAAATATTAGCGAAGAGCTGAGGCAGGCAGACACAGCCAGGGCATTATGCTTGTTAGAGGATTTTCTGGTTTGTGCATGGCAGTCGCGAGTCAGCCTGCATTCGCTGGCGCAGCTCTGCTGAAGGCAATGAAGCTAAGCCAAAGTATGTCAACAGGATTTGTGGCCCTTCCTATCTGTCTTCAGAGACCATTGATCGGGTTCCAGGAGTACAAAGGTGGGGAAGGCCATCGCTGTTGACAGCTTAATTAGAGCTCTTGGGCACTGTGTGGTGGAATCGCTCCAGTAAGGACGTTTTATCTTGCCTCCCCTTGGAGGCTGGCATCTCCCCACCGCAGCGCTCTCTGCTCCGAATGCTGGACTGTTCATCACTTTTCCTTAAAAATAATAAAAAAACCCACAAACCATGCGATGTTTTATTAGGGGAAATTTTCACCACTGTAGACTGGTGTGTAGCCGGCCAAGTCCTGCTGCTTTCTTCTTGTTTGAACATGACATACTGTCCAACACTTGACAGTGGTGTTCAGTAGCGTTATGAAACGGGAGGCCCCAGCACGCTGTGGGGACCAGTTCAGTCGGGTCGTTTGGGCTCTCGGAGCCTGCACTGGTGCCTGGAAGAAGAGAGCTTGCCCCGTTGCGGCCACTGTGCCGAGTGTACTCATTGTTTGCCGAGGCTGGTGGCTGTCCGTAGCAAAAAAAAACGGATGTGCTCCTTTTTCCAACACACCCTTTTTGTGTTTCTGAGCACTGACAGGTGAGAAAATGGCCCGTGCCGAGCTGCGAGGGCAGAACGCCCTGGCTCAGAGCGCGTGGGCTCTGCTGGGAGCAAGTAGCCTGGAAAGAGATGGAAAATTTCATAGAAACACCCTGTAAAACGGCGCTGAAGCCAAGCGGTCTGAAGACTAATGGCTCCACAGAGATCTCAGGAGTCTGAAAGAATATTTGATTTCTTTGTTCCTCTCCTTACTATGCCATTTGAAATCGTGACGGCTGTGCTTGTTCATAACACCCCTGGAGCTGTCGGGTCTCACCTTGTAAAGGCAGCGTGCCCGGCTCCCTTGCAGCGTCCCTGCTTTTTGTCCCATCTCTTGTGCTGGTTGCAGAAGTGTGAGGGCTTATTGCGGTTCCATTGCCCTCTGCCTTGGAGCATTCATCCGCTCAGTCCCATTTGGGAAGGAAAAAGGTCAGAAGTCAAGACACCCTCTGCATTTTTAGCATGGCACCAGGTTCTTTCCCTGCCTGATTACTGATAGGTTGACTTTCAGACTAAGCTTCTCAGTTTCAAGTGGCCTCTGAGATGCTACTTAAATTCCACACGGGCTCAATAACGCAGTTAAAGCCCTCCCTGATTAGGACAAGGGGCCTGCGTGCCTGGTAATCCCCGTGATCTCTACTTTCAGCTCGAGATGTTGAAAAGCCGAGTCCCACCAAGTCTAGAGCTCTTGGTCTGCACGGAGGAGCTGGAGTTCAGCCGCCGACATCATGTCTGTGTTCTCCGGCCAACCCCTGCCACGTTCAGAAATGACACGGTGAGGAGGAAAGGCACCAAGGAGAGCAGTAGGCATGGAAGAGGCTAAAGAGGAGACTGTTACTAGAAGATTTAGTATATGGTGACTTTCTCATGGTTGCAATGTTGCCTGTGAACCCATGCAGGAGGTGCCAGTGCCAGCTCTGCCCCGACCGCACACTCCTGCGGGAAACACGGGCTCTCTGGAAGAGCGGCGAGGCCAGGAGCGCTGGGACCGCGGCCGGGGAGGGAGCCCGGCTCTGCTGCCGGGGGGGGCATGGCAATACCCGAATGGATTTGTAACGAGCTAGCGCAGGGGCATGGAACAGCCCAGGCGAGCACAGCAGGGGCAAGAAGCAGTCTGGCCAGCTCTGGCCATGGTGCGGCTGCCTGGCCACACGGCTTCTGCTGCTCGGGCTCACACGGCTCGCGCTGCCCCGTTTGCTGGTCGGGTACCTCCATGGAGCTACTGGAGGAGCTCGGCTGGAGCTGCTGGTCTGAAGCTTCAGTCGCCATTCCTACATGTCTTTATCTTGAGTTTTCACCCAGCCCTCGTTAGGATCACGCTTTGCTCTGATTTTTAGCTCAGGCAGAGGTAGAGCCTGGCCCTAGGTAAAGAGGGAGGATTGCTGCTCATTTGGTGAGGAGGTGGGAGGAAGTGTCAGAGTCTGAGACCCGATGAGAACCCTTCCGAGCATCCCCAGGGGTCAAGTAGAAAGCAGTTGAATCTTAATCTCCTCGTTAAAAGCGAAACTTTTATTAGTCACAAATGGCCCATTAAAAGGCTCCAGAGTGAGTTACCCTGCACTGAACCGCGTTTCTGTCCTGCCAACTCTGCTTAGCTTTAGCGTACCACCCGGCGAGCGGGGCAGGAGCACTTGGCAGGGCCGGCTGCGGTCGCCGGGCTCGGCTGCCGTCCGGGATCCACAGGCACGGCTGAGCCCGGCTGCTCCGCAGCCCTGGAGCCCGGCGGTGCAGGCAGGCGCGCACAGCCACGCGGGAGCCGGCCGAGCCGCCGCCGGGGGAGCAGCGCCATTATTTGCGATGCAGGTTGGAAGGCACGGCAGGAAATGTGTTCGGTTAACAATTTAATTTCCCTATTAGGCTGACTTTCCTTTGTACATCACCTCTTGGCTCCTGGAGGCTCATTGTTTTGTCAGCTGAAAGGCTTTGACTGAACTTCTGAACCTTTCCCCTGGGATTGAGCCTGGGACTGGTTAAACTTCTAATGTGCGCTCCCCCGGGAGACCGTCTTTGTCCGCGCAGAGGATGGCCGTGGTGTACTTCAGTGAGCCCGTACGTTGTAAGAGAAGTGCTGTTCTCCATCACTCCTCCTTTTAAATCAGTCTCTGACTTCCCAGGAATCCTGCCTCACTGAATCCTCGCTGTTGTCCAGCCTTTCAAACAGCAGGCGATGACGCTTTCCGTAATTTATCCTTTCTTTCCTGTTCCCCAGAACAGTGTCGTTGTTACCCTTTTCCCAAATTTCCATTGCATTAAATTATGTCGCTCTGAATTAGGAGCTGGTTTGCAGAAGGCTTGGGAAGCGCAGGGGAGGGAGCCCCGCGGCCCCCTCGGCCCCACTGGGCTGGGAAGTAGGTTATTATGGTTTCCACTCTGTGTGTGCCAGCCTGAAGCACAGAGCAGGGAATTGTCCGGGTCATTCAGGAAATCTGGGGCACAGCCAAGAATAACACCCGTATCTTCTAATCCCTGATTTGTGTTGCTGCAATTGCTTCTAATATTTTCCATTGTTGTGCTTTGGGTCTTACGGAACGGAGGGCTGAGCGCTGCTGGCAAACCGGGCGCCGTGCCGCCAGGCTGAGCCTTACTGGGACCCTGTCTGAAGGCCCGTTTTTAGGTGATTAAGGTGAAGGATTTGGGGAAAACCAAACAGCCTCTTTATGCAATTTGGCCACTCAGTCAGTTCTGTCTAATAGAGGCCTGAAGGAGAGGGAGAAAGGAGAAGACAGCCCTCCTCGCAAGACTAGAGCTAGCAAAAACTTAAGGCTGCAGCCCCAGAAAATCTCGGCTCATACCTGGGGATGGGAAGTTGCAACGAAACGCTCGCTGCCAGGAGCTCCGTCTGCCTTGCCAGGCGGGAGCACGCACGGGGGAAATGTGTGCGGTCGCGGGCGTCACGCGGCGCGGCTCAGCCGAGCGCGATGCTGGTGATGAAAGAGTTTCCCGACTTCCCGTGTTCTGCACCAGCAGGCCAGCATGGGATTGATACGGGATCGCCAGGGTCCCCAAGGATACGTGGCTATGAAAAGTGACTAAGACATTAGATGAGAAGATAACTGGCCTTCTGAAACAACATTTCATCGCTGTTTCATTAGTTTGGGTAGAGTGTTTGGACCTCAATGCCACCTTTGTGTTACTAAATAATCTTTTTTTGGCGGGGGGATTTGAAAAATCATCAGGTCCTTAAAAGAGCCGACACTGGGGCTTAAGTATTTCAGCTCTAACGCATCTAAGGTGCAAAGTTTGGGGAGTTTGGATATCAGTGAGAATGAGACTTGCAAGGAGCTGAAGTTACGGCTGGGGCTGCTGAGCGGGAGCTGGGTGAGCCGCAAGGGAGCTCCCGCGTCCAGCGGCGCCCTGGCGGTGGTGGTGTAAAAGAAGTGGTAGAGCAAACATCCTTAAAGTAGGTGCAGAGCTTTGTCTTGTAAGAGTGTGTGTTGTGATAGCAAACGTGCAAATTTGTGGAATGTCATATTCACTTAAACCTTCCCAAAACGTTCTTAAACGCCGCAGCCTGGGCGGAAAGCGCTGTGTTAGACAGTATCAAGATTTAGCACAGAGGGGAAATTAGGAAGTCAATTGTGTTTCTGTAGGAAAAAGCAGAGCCAATACTTGATATATGGAGGATGCAACGGTAGGAGGAGAATAGTGGGAAACTTGGTAATGTGGTTATTAGGCTTCCGTGTAGAGTAGGTTGTAACCGATTGCATTACGATAAGAGTAGTGTAAATACCCAACAACATAGCACTGGGGGTTGGCCAACATCGGGGTTTGACCCAGTGATTTGGCTTTCACTGAGCCCCAAAACAAAGTGCCGACTGGTGTCTCTCCAGGCTGTGGTCGGGAGGCAGAGCGTTCCAGGCAGCTTCGCCTGAGTCGCCGAGGAGCTTTGTGCAGTTGGTGAAACCTGTCAGCCTCTGGAGTTTTGAGGACACGAATCTGCCCTGCACTGACTACATCCCCTTCGTTACTCAGCGGATCGGGGGGTGGAGGGGAGGGTGGGGAGAGAAAAGGGACCTGCCTTTACTCCTCTGATCCTAGGGGATGCCAGTCCCGCAGAACACGGCTCCCGTCTCTGCAGCCGCGAGCGGACCTGCAGTTGGGAGGGCAGGAGTTTTTCAGGCACGGCAAGCTTTGGGTTTCTTTTGTGCAGGTAGCACCTGCTCTTTCCCATCTCTGGTTTTGTGTGTATGTCTTAAAGTTCCAAATTATCTTCGAGAATGTGTTGGTAGCGCTGCAAATTTACCTTCTTGGGTGCACAAAACGTCCTGCCAATGTGCCCCAAAAATGCAAATACTTCCTTGCGCTGTTTCCATCTGCGATTCCTTTTTTTTTTTTTCTGAGTGCACAGTTGGTGTTTTGGAGTAGGCACAGAACATTTTGTGCCAAGTATTTGGAGCCGTGTTTGAAGCCTGCACGGGGTGCCTTTCCTCCCCTGTTACAATGGCGCAAAATGATATGTGTAATCACAGACCTGCTTTTTCTGTTACTAATTAGTTACAGCTTTAGCTGGAATGGGAAGGGAAACCGGGCGGCCCCCAACTTGCAAATCGGAGGGAAAAGTTACAGACAGCGTGCCTGTGGAAACCTTTGTCCGGTGGGCGCTGTTATAATTGTTTTCAGGTGGTCCCGTATCATGTGCGGATTTGTAATTCAATCACAGACTTTTTGTGGTCAGTCGGTAACTGCAAAGGTGCTGTTTCATCGCTGGCCCTGAGCAAGGTCCAGAGCCTTCTGGTCGGGGACGTCTCCACCAGCCCGTGCCCAGGACCCCACGCTGGCCTCCACGCCGGCCGGTGCCACCGGTGTCTCCTGAGGGCCTTGCTGGGCCCCCTCGAGTAGCTCACAGTCGGTTCCCCCTGGAGATGTTCTTAATTCTCCAGCTTTTTCCTTAAGGCGGTCAGGACATGCAGAACTGCCAGCCTTGCGGCTTTAGAGAAGAAAAAATGGCTTTCCTGGAGTTTTTACTTACTTATTCATTCATTCATTCATTTATTTATTCTGTCTGCACTCATGAGCCCAGGTGATGTTAACGCAGGAGACGCTGCTGCGTTGTTTTCCCACGTGATGTGAATTGAGCGTGAGGAGCTGCAGACACGTCAGGAGAGCGGCCAGGAGCGCGTGGGACGCCCAGTCCGTCCGAAACGTCTCGGACGTGAAATCCTTGAAAACTTTCTTTACGCTGGCCAGTGCAGCCTGCTGTTTAAAAGAAAGTGTGACTGCTGAAGGCTGAGGGAGAGGACGGTTCTGATATTATTCTGAAAGGCGCTTTTCTTGAGGATGAAGAATTGCTGTACACGTGTGTGTGGCACCGGCGGAGCCAGTGGCACCCACCTGGGGCAAATTCTGACTGTGGGTCCGGAGGGGGTCACTAACTGCTTGTGATCAACTTACGCCAACCAGCAGCTCCGCTACCCCACGCGTGCCTTGGTATTGCGATAACCCCGAGCTCTCCCGGCAGGAGAAAAACACTGCACTCAGTTTTCCCCCTGTTGTTTCCACTGAAGCCAAAGACAAACCTCATCTTTGCTCCAGCAGAGGAGGTTTGGCATCCTCCTGAGGATGCAGCATAGGTTTGCAGGTTGATGGTTCACATCTTCTGTCGGCAGGTCACTTCAGTGGGCGACCGCGCGGGGCAGCAGCCTGTTCCAGCCGCACACGAGCCACAGTCAATCGCGGCGTGAGCTGCTCTTGGCTCCGCCAGCGCTTGTCTGCTCGCCTGCGTCCTGTGCCCTTTCTAGTAAATCTGCGCTTCTGAGCCAACAGGTTTTGGATTGCCAGGTCTGTCTTTTGTAATTTCGGCTATTTGAAATAATTACGTTCTCTGGATCCATCAACCGGATCGACAGGACGCGTGGGGCCCTGAAACTGGTGACCGTGACCCGGTTGGCAGTTGCAGTGCATTCCTTCCCGGGCTGCTGTAGCACACGGGTCCCGTTGCTGCTCTTGGCCCACAGTCCAGCCCGGGCTGAGCAGGAGCTCGGGGCGGGCGGGAGCTGCCGGAGCAGGTACTACCGTGACACATCTCACACCGTGGAGACGGGTGATGGATGCTCTTATTGCTCCCTGTTACGTGGTTTGTCGCGCCTTTTGTGAAGTGTATTCCTACTCAATCCCATTTTTCTTGGATTTTGTTACAGCTTCTTCAGTGAAAGTGAAAAGGGCAGGGGGGGAAGGAGGAGATGGAGGAAAAAGAAAGGAAAGAGAAATTGGCTGGCAACACAGCTGTGTCCAGATCAGCGAATAGAGAGAAAATTTCATTGTCTGAATCTCTAAATGGACTTAAAACGGAAGATAGGCGCTCGTTCTGCATCCTTACACTTTGACAAAGCACAGCACACGTGACAGCATCACTTGCTGACAACACTTCTCCTTTCGAGATGAGCATTTTCTAATGGGAAATATAAAATATTGGCTGCGTTTCCTGAGTTATGAGAAATATATGTTTCACTGGAAAAACATATCCTTGTTTGTGGTTTTATTTAGATGATTTGAAAAGGTGGATTTCAGAAGCCTAATTGAGCATTCTCTGTCTCTGTGTACATTTTACACTCCACTTGGTGAGAACAGAGAAATGTGGCTGCTCAGGCTTACTTACAGTTTAGCTCCATTTCATCCTCTCGTCCATTCAGAAGGTGACGCCACGTTGGGTAGCCAGCTCCCCAGGAACGCTCAGCAGAGAGGTGGAAAGCAGCTTCTAGCGCTTTGCTCCTGAAAGATGCCTCTGATTTCAAAATAACTGAGTTATCTCTGTTGCCACAAGATCTGGGATGATCCTGCATGAGTCATTTTCTGACTATTTTACCCACTTGCCAGTTGGAAAAGCATTGTTTCAACAACAACCCTGCAGCTCTGCTGATGTTTTCCTGCGAATTTTCACTTAACTGCACTTCAAGAAAAGCCCTTAGGCGTTGCCTGAGGTATTTTACTTCCTAGCCTGAATTTTGAGTACTGTTTGAGTATCACATTGCCAACCAAAAAAGAGCAAACTTTCAAAAATGGCTCAACGGTGTTTTTATAGCTATTCAAATGTGCTACAGGGCTGTGGGAACCTCATCAGTCTATGGGTATTTATTAGTGCACAGACACTTCTGATCGTGATCTCAGGAATGATTCTCTCCCTCCTCCTTGCAGCTGTCTGCGGTTACGGGGTTTGTTTCAACGGTGGAAATTGCGTAGAGGGATCTTCGCAGCTCTGTCATTGCTCCTCTGGTTTCCAGGGACCTCGCTGTCAGTACGGTGAGCCGTCTTTTCCAATTCTTCCTTTAATTTTGAGTCGGAAGCAGAGAGGATAAAGAGCGAGGGATGCCCCAATATTTTTTTTATCCTAGCCATTGTTTGATGTGCAAAACTCCAATAATCTGCTCTCTACTTTTTTGGCCGCTGTTTCTAGTGTTTGGGGAACTTGGATGTTTGGAAAGGAAATGCTTATCATGACTTGCTGTGAAACATAGCTCCGTCCTGTACAATAGCCTTTATTCCTGGCTGCCATCAGCGGAGGGATTTGCTGGAATCGGAGAAGGAAGCTGATTAAAGTTGGGTCAAACAAAGAAACCCTGGGGTCGTGGCCTGCGGAGCGGAGCTCAGCCCGGGGAGCGTGGCAATGGGCTGCCACATCAGAAGGGAGAATAGTTAAGCTCTGACTAGCTGGATCAGTTATATCTTGGGCAAGGCTTTATTTTGGGGCTCCTAAGCTTTATTTAATTAACCTTCATGCAATATACAAATTTTCTCTTGAAGGTTATTGAGTTTCCTATGTTTGGTAAGTCAGAGATGTTCTGATTTGCCGATGTAAGAGTCTGTAGCAAACAGCTGCTAAAAGCTGGAATGGTTCTCCATGCGGCGTGTACGGGAAGAGAAACGGTGCCTTGGACTGTTGTAGAGAGGAACGGCTGTCCCTTTCCTCCCTCTCAGTCTGCAAGGTACAGGGCAGTAACAATTACTCAAATTACCTTTAGATTATACTGATTTATAACAGCAAATTAAATAAAAAGACTTTTTTTTTTTTTTTACCGTCCTTAAGTGTACATCTCTTCCTTCAGAGACACGTGCTTCCTTGCTCTTTCAGAAACAGAGGGAGGGGTGTGGAGGTTGGGACCTGCGCTGGGACAGTCCTTGGCAGGGGCTGTGCTTTTCCCACCACGAAGGGCTGGAGAGGAGCGTTTTCTGCAAAGCCTGAAACCTCCAACCCCGGAGTAACCAGGACAGAGGGCGGAAAGGTGACTGTGTGAGTTAATCAGTTCAGGGAAAGTGTGCATTAAGAGGGCAGATACGAGGTCTTGTCACTTCAGCGCGCGAGGAGGCACACCACCGCGGCTGCGCGGCGGAGCCGGGCTGCGGCTGCTGAGCCGGCCGGCTCTTGGGCGTTTTTCATGGTGCATCTGCTTTAAGGAACTCTAATTGTTGTTACAAGTGTCAATTTAGAAGTGCTTAAAAGGCCCTTAAGTCGCGTTTAGATAATACCTTTAAAGAAAAGTTTGTATCTGTCAGACACAAACTGTAGATTGGCCAAACCCTCCTTGATGCTGTTGACTTTCGGCTGTCTTCGTTCCTCGCTCGGTCTTTGATGCATATTGTTAACTGGAGCTGGAGCTGTGTTTATTGCAGTTGGAGGATTTCCTCGGACTCGTCTGGGACAGTGGTTTGTGTGCGATGGTTGAGTCCCTGCCCCGTGTGCCAGCGGTGGCACAAGTTCTCAGTTAGGCCATGAAGCAAGAAGAAGAAAAAAGAAGTGCCCAGAGCCCAGGCGTACAGCTCATGAGCCCGGCTGCTGCTCTCCTGCTGCAGCACATCCAAACCGGAGCTGTGTCCAGAAACGCAGGCAGCAATCGGCCCCTCGGGCAGGCCGGTGTGAGTCCTGTGGAGTCTGGGCATTGTCCAGCGCAGAGGTGGCATGGACCCCTCTGGCAGGAGGCACAAACCCCTCCCAGAGTCTGTCTGAGATGTGTCTGTCGGGCCAGTAGGTCTGCACCTCTGCCAGTGCCTCCTGGTGCCAGCAAGGTTTCATCCGCCCATGGCCAGGTGGGACATCTCTCAAGGGCTGGTTGTCCTTCTCTCCACAGCATTTGCAATGGTGTCATCCGGAGTTAACGCCATACGCTAGAGATAGAATCACAGGATGGTTTGGGTTGGAGGGGACCTTGAAGATCATCCACTCTCCCCCCCCACCCCGGGCAGGGCCACCCCCCCCAGCCCAGGTCGCTCCCAGCCCCGTCCAACCCGGCCTTGAGCACCTCCAGGGATGGGGCAGCCACAGCTCCTCAGGGCACCCTGCGCCGGGGGCTCACCGCCCGCACAGGAGAGAATTTCTTCCCAATATCTCATCTCAATCTCCCCTCTGTCAGTGTCAAACCGCTCCCCCTCGTCCCATGGCTCCCCTCCCTGACCCTGATCCGCTAGTCGCTCAAGGCTCTGCGGCTGGTTTAGTGCTACCAGTTATAATTCTACCTCTTAAGTAAGGTGAAGAGGATGCTGCTTAGTATGGATGCTGCTTCGTATAAAAACAATTTTCGGTTTGTTTTGCTTTTTTGCTTTATGTTTCTAAAACAGTCGTGCTGCAGACACAATAGTAACACGAGTCCAAATTATCTGTCCCCCCCAGTGACTCTCCTAACTGCGGTCAAAAGACGTGACTTAAAATACCACTTCCCCCTCAGCCTTTGACCCCCGCAGGGTTGGGGCATGGCTAATTCTCGGAGCACACACGATCCCGCACTGCGGCTCAGGTTTGTGTTCGTACATTAGAGGGGTTTTGAGGAAATAAACAGCCCTTAAATGGTCCCTGCATTTTTTTTGTCGTAGCTTCTCTCGTACAAATTTATAAAACAAACGTCGGGCGTCTTCCTGTACAGAACCTGAGAGGTAAAAAACACTTTCACATTTGGAAATATTTAGCAATTCCCGCAGTTATAATTGGTTGCAGCTTTGAAAATAAAGCACACATTTCTGAGACCCCCAAATATTTTTTAAAAGGGAAATGACCGGCTAGCTTTGGAGGGGAAGAAAATACATCTGTAGTTGCCCTGACCTTACCCCCGCTCGGGTGAGGGACCCGAAGTCAGTGCTTTGGGTCTTAAAAGGTTAGTCTGAGAAACTGTTAGTCGGAGAAATTGGAAAATTATAGTTCTTGGTTAAAAATGAGGTGTGGGTGAACCTCCAATAGTTGCAGTTTGGGCAATCTTGTAAAGTATGACAATGGTTGAGTCTTTTGGAAGTGATAAATTGAGTTTAAAAAGAAAAAAATCCAAGGTTTTTCTGCCAATTAACAAAGCAGGAGGTGGCTATGTCATGGTTGTCATTTGGATTTCTAAGGAATTTTGATTTTGTTTTAATTCTTTTAAACTCCAAGCGAGTTGGCTGTTGAACTGTTGTGTCAGGATATTGGGCCTCGACGGTGATGTTTCGATATATGTCTGTATTTGGAACCTAGAAACAAAGAACCAAACTGTAAAACTAGATTAAAAAAATAATAATGAAGAGCGTTTGAAACTCACTGAATTTCTGACCTTTATTTTGAACCTTTAAAATGCCTTTACTCAAAATATATATTTAGCGGCTGCTCAGAGAAGCTCCTTATCTGATCTGCTCATCTCTAATATGCCTGTCACACTTTAAATGATCGTCTGAAATCCGGAATACCTGCGCTCAGACCCTTACCTTCCGTGTTTTGGCAGAGCTTCGCTCACGGCAGCGGGGATGGGCTGCGGTGCAGCCAACGGGGGGTGGCCAAGGACAGACAAGTTATGGCTCTGCTGCCTGAAGCCAAAGGAAGGAACCAGCCCAAACTCTTTGTTTCGGAGCGAGCTAATTACAAGCGATGGGGAAGAATGTGAAATAGAGTGGATAAATCATTCTTCACGCTGCTTAACCTCAGTTTATAAAGTGTTAATTGTTCTATTGCCTTTTCAAACAGCGCAGCCCAGCTGACTCCGGAGCATTCCTTTGCATTTGCAACCTCAAATTATTTTCACTCCCGAGTGATTTACGTTTCGCCCTTGGGGCAAAAGTAACCCCCTGACACCCCCTTCTGCCGCGGCAACATGTTGCTGTTTCCAAGACCTGTTGTTTGTAAACATCGCAAAGGCACCCGTGTCCTGCTTCCTTCAGCAAACCCGCCCCGACGGGGCCTTCTGGTCGCTTGAAGGGCTGGAGGGAAGGAGATGGAGCTATGGAAGCGCAGTCCCAGGCAGGACGTGCTGGCTGGCTCAGGGCTTCCACTCCTTCCCCTGTCCGCTGGTAAAGCGGTGACAAACACAACGTGACCAATACCAGCTCTAGCCGCAGTGAATTTTTCGGACAGGGCACGCGGTGGACATGAGAGCCACCAGCACATTGGCAGGAAGAGCGGTTTGTGCCTTGGGGCACCGCTCCGTGTGCCTCGGCCGTTCCTGGAGGCACTGGTGTCCCCACACCCACTGATGTAGACTCTGCAAATGAAGGAGCATTTGATGAAGGAAATATATAGATATAATAGACTGAGGACAGTGTGCATTTTGCAAGACAAGTTACTTTGCGAGCATCTCCAGAAAGCTCTCCTAGCTTTCAAGTTTCATTTTAACCTTTGTTTCCTCCCTGCTTTTAAACAGATATGGTGCTCCTGAAAAACTCAAAAAGACCAATGAAAATGCTCTATTTGCCCTAGCTTGAGAATTGATTTTTTTGTTGTTTGTTTGTCTCTTGATGCATTTCATTATTCATAGTGTTTTCCAAAAACCACTGTCCTTGCCACAGAGAATGTGCTGATAGAGAGTACAGGAAGATCCCAGCCACAAACTCATCCTAACTTTTTATTGACGGCTTTAAATTATTTTTCTTAGTAAACACTTTTTTGGACAAATTTCTGTCAGAAACCTAATTGTCTGGATTCTCCTCTTTCACTGTTAAAAGTACTCTGGGTGGTTAACTTCTGTGCCGGTCAGTCGACCTTTGTGCTGGATTTTAATGATGGGGTGGGAGGCTGGAAGCTGCTTCAGGGAAGACAGCTTTGGGGAAAGACACATAATGCTTAATTGGTGAATCATTTTTCTCATCTGTCACCTATAAAAGAAGCTATCCTGGTATTTGGGATGATGATACCTTCTTGAGAAATAGTTCCCCAAAATGGAGCTGTTCAGCATCTGCCTGGGATGAATGTGGACGTGGTCCGGAGGGCTCCTGACGAGGCTGATGAAAGCGTGAAAATGAACCAGAGTGAACGAAGTTGCTCCCCGGTGATATTCTGCGGTGTCATTAGTCTTCCAGAAATATCTCTGTCTGATCTAAACAGTATCGCTTTTTCTTTTCTGGAAAGAAATACAGGCGTGTTCGTTTTAAAGGCAGGACGTTCTCAGTCCTGGCCAGACTCTTATCATACCTTTCAGCATGGGATATTTTTACTGGCCGGCCGAGAGCGGCAGCAGTCCTGTGTTTACCCTGGCTGGGAAACAGGCAGTACCCCATCAGCCGGGCTTCCAGGGGCGAGATGCTGTCCTTCCTGCTCTCCTGAGCTGTTGAAAGTGATAATATTTGGGCACTCTCATCTGCATTAAATCACCTCCCGTTGAAGGCAGACGTCTGCCTGGGGCTGCGTGAGCTCTTTGAGGAAGGTCTGCAGTACGTCGTCTTTACCCGTCTGGGTTTCAACGCCTTTTCTGCTGCCTCGTGCATCTCGGTGGCTTTCTGATCCCGCAAAGTGCTGTCAGTGTAGAGATTTACCTTCTTTTTTTCCCCCTGCAATGTGGCGTTGCCCACCTGCCCTGAGCGGGGCTTCGCTGGAGCAGTGAACCGGGGGAAGGGGTTGAGCTGAACAATATCACGGTGATGCAGAGGCTGCATCCCAACTGGGATGGGGAAGCGGCTGGGCTGTCCCCAACTCCTTCGTTATCTTCCACGTCTGCTAGATGAAAGGGTTGTAAATGGAGTGTTGGAGGTTTGGTTTCAGGCTGAGCCTCTCTGTAGGCGCTCCCTTCTTTGAGCTTGGACGTAAATGACCCCTCTATGCAGGGCTGGTTGCTGGGAGGGAGGGGGTGTCGGAGGACCTGGGCTCCGCTCCAAGCCTGCCCTGTCTTCCCAGGGATCCGCGCATCACCCGGCGCTTTGGGCTCTGGTCGCGGTGAACTCGGCGTACCCGAGTGCACACAGCGGAGCGGCTCCTCGCACGGCTCCGGCGGCGCCCGGGACCTCTGCGCGCCGGGGGTCCCGTGTTCACAGCGGGGCCGCCCAGCCACAGGATGGGGACCACGAAGGCTGTTGTTATTTGCATCCCATAGTGTCACTCAGCTCTCTGCCTTCAGCCTCTGCTTACGGGAAACTTCACGGCGGAGCGGGTCGTGTCAGCAGCACTCCGGCCTCGGGGGCTCTCGTGTGGGAACTTCGCCGTGCTGTAGGGACGGGACCCTTCCTAATTAGCCCGGCTGCGTTTTGAAGGATCGGCCAGACCAAATCTTCTTTAGCCTGGCACAAAGGAGAGGTCAACTGTAAGCAAGCAGGGCCCGTGATTAGTGTCTGCTTTTGCAAGGCCAGCTGAAATGGCTTTGTTGCCGCTTGAGGAGACCGTTATTGTCTCTCTCTTTTATAGCACTGCCCTCATTTACACAAGCATTTGACATGCCCTCAGTGCTGTTTGATTGACTAATGACCCTATTTCTCCACTAATCTCTTGGGGCTGTTCAGTTGGAAGCCTCTGCGGTGTGGAGGGCTGCGAGAGGGGTTTGCTGCAGCCCTCGGGCCGGAGGTGGTTCCCAAAGGGCAGCGCGGGACTGCGGAGCCCTCGGGGGCATCCGAGTCAAAACGGGAAAGATTTTGTCTTTGGAAGTCGACTCTTCGTGGACCCAAGGGCCGGATGCGTCTTTCTGAGGCGGAAAGCCCCTGGCAGCGAGTGTGCACGTGCGAGAGCACTTGCGTGGACTCGGGTGACTTCCCTGCTCCAAGGGGACCCCGGTGCCGATTTCAGACTGACAGTAGCAAGATATTGTGCTCGATGTTTCATGGGTTTACAGTTCACAAGGCCGATTTAGAATCCGTTTGTGGGATTAAATAGCAGCAATTGTTCTTCAGCTGTCAGTTTATTGGAGAGAATCCACTGTTAATAATACCAGGGCTAAATTAAGCAGAGCACTTCTCCAACAGCCAAGAAGTCTGAATACTTTTATTTATAAACAGCCTCCTCATTCAAAGGTTTAGCCTTCTGCTGGGGAGGGGAGAAGCGCCTGAGCCCAGAGGAGGTTTCTGCCAGCGCGCCGCATTGCCGAGCAGCTCTGCCTGCCGGGAGGCTCTCTCGGTTTGGCTCAGGAAGGCAGTGGAACAAGGGCAGCTTGTGCAGAGCTCTGCTTCGTCCCGCGCTATCTGCTTGTCCATCAGCCAAGCGTTAGGTATTTAATAGCTGGCAAACAGGTAGTGCTGAACTCTTTGAAAAAGTTAGTGAGAGGAAACAAGCCAAGGCTATGTAGTAGGGGCTTATTCAGTTAAAAAGAAAAAGAAAAAAAAAATCTTCAGTGAAGCGAGTTTTGAAGAAAAGGGAAAGTGTATGTGCCGGAGCTGGGGGAGCAGCGGGGCTTGTACCTGTGAAGCAAGTTTCCTCGCGCTGCCCTCTCCAGGGTGTTCCGGCGTCCTTCACCGAGACGCACAAGGCGGCGTTCATCGCGGGCTGCCTGGCACGGCCTCCAGTCCGCAAACCTGGACACAAATGCAGAGCAGTTACTCCATGAATAACTTCATAGTTCATATGATTTGAGTTTCTAAAGGTTAACTGGAGTACAGCAAACAGCCTTTTGGACATACGCTATCACGTTTAAAGTTGTCCAGCTTCATCGATGAGTGATGGAGCGCATGCATAGGCAAAAATATTACTGACAGTTGTTTAAAGGAATATGATAGTGGGTGAAAAAGAGCTGCTCGTTTAAGAGACTAAAATCTTTAAAAGCTTTAGTGACTTCAAAATATGGTTTTCTTTGTTCTTTTCAAGCTTTCCTTGGGTTGAACTCAAGAATTAAGGATTTCATTATCTTTTAAAAGAGGTGATTATATTGGGTGACAGAAAATGCATGGCTCAAGTCCTTTAGATGAGTTGCAGCCCTCTGCTTAGATTTTGGCAAATAAACGAGAGAGGAATCTTATCACTGACATTGCACCGTTTTGAAATTTTTGTATGGATCTTTACTGCTTCTCGCATTAAGATCTGTCAGGGGTAAGAAAAGCTTGGAATGAAACTGCTTATTGTGCCATCTGGAGAAGACCAAATCTACCCTTTGTTTTGAGGGATTGGTACCTCGGGCCAAGTCGTGCGAAGTACTTGATGCCATCTTCAAAGGGATGCATGTTTTCCCTTTAGTGAGGATTGAAACCCCTCAGCCCCTCCCGTGATCACCTCCTTAATTATGACAGCACCAGTGCCATGGCCCAGTGTCAGGCCCCGCTCTAATCTCACTGCGAGGGTTCCCGCGAACCTTCGCAGCCAGCTGGGGCCAATTAAAAAGGGGGAGGTTGTGTTTGCAAAACCTCAGCGACTCGCAAAGTTGAGGTGGGGGTCTAAAGAGCTTTACATTTTTGAGAGCTATGTAGTCCACCCTAAGTATTTTCTTCTCATAAACCATCTGTTGAAAGTCAGACTGTAAGCACGGAGGTGAGACAAAGGATATTTATATAGGAGAACAGATTATTTTCCAAGCAATGAAAAATACTCCAGTCTAAAAATGGACCACTGGGATCCCATCGTGTAATTGGTAATAAGAAGAATTTGATACGCGAATGCCAAGTAGACTGAATTAATGCTGAATCCTTGGACCGTTACTGGGGAGGACGAGGCCATGCCCAGGTCAGGTAGCCACGGGCCATCCCATGTGGACGATGCTCACCCAGCTGGCTGCTTTCCTGGAACGAGAGAGAACGATAATGAAACCGTAGCGCGGTCCGGTCTGTGCAGAAGAATCCTGAGATGTGCCGCTCCTCTCCGGCTGTGCCCCGCAGCATCGCTGCCCCCACCGTTGCCCGCTTTGCCTTACGGACGAGACGTGGCGCGGGGTGGCTGCATCCGCAGGACCAGAGACCTTCCCTTGTTTTCTGGGGATCTTGTGAAAACCAGTGGTGCGGGACCCACAGTGGCCGCAGGCACAAGGGAACAGGTTCCAGCCAAAATAGGTGGTTTAGGGAGGGAAATGAGGAGTGAAGGCCAAAGCAGAAAGCCAAGCATTGCTGCAAACCTGCCTGGAATATTTTAGAATTAATTTATGCTTAAATACACAGTACGGTCTGTAATAAATCGTCAGTGTGTTATGCTTTCAATTTCTGGGTCTGGAAAGGTTGGAGAAAACATTTTTTTATTCATTATGTGCTGCCTTCTCCAAGACATCTTTTTAAAAGCAGTGCTCTCTAGCAGGTGATAACATCTTTTAACCAGCCCCTGAAACTCCTTCTCTCCGCCTCAGCCACAAGTTTTCCTTTAATTTTTGCTTTGTTTGTTGTGTTTCGGTCTGTTTCCTCTCCTTTGCTGTATGGTCTCAGTGCTACACTATACTTTGTGTAAGAATTCATGAAACAAACATATGTGGAGATTCCAGTCATTACAAATACCTTTTTTTTTTTTTTTTTTTCTGGGAAGATTCTCAGAGGATTCCCGCTCCGGAGGTTTAATTAATGAGAGCTGTGTGAGAAAGGGAGGACACTTTCTGTATATCCTTGATCCAAGTTCAAGTGCTCGAGCATTCCTGTTGTGCAATGCAGTTTTTTCACTTGGGCTGAAGTTTGCTGTTCTGTGCAGCCTTAACCCAAACGCAGTTGTCTAATCGCGGAGGAGGAGAATCTCCCACTGACAACCCCCCCAAGCAAATCAAGGGTGGCACCAGCCAGCAAAGGAGTTTGTTACAGGTACTTTTTACTGCCAGGTATGTTACAAAATTCGAATGAAAAATGGTTATCTCTGGACATGGGAATCCTGCCCCTCCTGAGCCCGCGGCACCAGGTTCAAAGAACAAACTCGGGGCGTTTGCGCCTCTGCAGCTCCTTTATCCTCAGCTTTCCCGCGTGCCTAGCTTGTGTTCACTGATCACAGCTATGTTGTGGTTTTAAGTTAATACTGTAGTGCATAAATATATATATATGCATGTATACAGACAGTGGGATATAGTATACAAACAGTAAGATATAGAATCATAGAATGGTTTAGGCTGGAAAGGACCTTGAAGATCATCGTGTTCCAACCCCCCTGCCATAGGCAGGGACTCCTCCCACCAGCCCAGGTTGCCCACGGCCACGTCCAGCCTGGCCTTGACCAACTCCAGGGATGGGGCCTCAACAGCCTCTCTGGGCAACCTGTCCCAGTGCGTTACAACCTTCAAAGCGAAAAATTTCTTCCTAATGTTTAATCTAAACCCGCCCTCTTCCAGTTTAAAGCCATTACCCCGTGTCCTATCACTACGTGCCCCAGTAAAAAGTCCTTCCCCAGCTCTCCTGTAGGCCCCCTTTAGGTACATCATATATCATAGTACATACATTGTTTATGGTATACTAATACCACCTATAGCTAATATTTTAAAATTTGTATTGTATTTTAATGGTCCTGTCACTGGAAACATGGAAATGATTTGCAGTGGAGTGACTATTTACCTGACTGGGGGTCTTTACCTTCCTCGCCATACATAAGCACGCGGTCCCTTCAAGCACGGCCGGTGCCCCGCACTCTGTAGGAAGCCAAGTCAGAACCCCGCTCCTCTCTGCGGTGCTGCTGTCCCAGCCCACCAGACGCCGCACTCCCGCAGGGCTCTCGCTGGCAGTGGTGGCCATGGCACCATGTTCCCGTCCGTGGGGAAGTGGTTGGGGCACCAGCCGTGCCGCGCCGGGGCCGTGTCGGCATCTCCAGGCTGCGTGGCTGGTTGCCCCTTCCCGGCTGGTTACCCCTGTCCGGCAATGGGTCTGGAGCAGTGGGAACAGTGAGCGGCCAGCGTTGGCCAGCAGAAGCAGCTCGGGACTGGACGGAGGGTCCAGGCGACCATTGCCATCCTGGGCTGAGGCTCCCCAGCCCCAGCGCGGCTGGTTTCCTCCCAGACATGCTTAATTTTATGGGACTTCAGTTTCTCGCGGTTGGGCTTGCGCACACGGACACATGTGCTGGATATAGCTGTGCAGACGGTTTTTCTTTGCCTAATTCAATGTTCGTGGGGCCTCTGTAACCCTTTTACATTCCCACTGGCTACGGGGACACCTGTTAGACCCTCGGGCTCTATAAGCCAGCCAAAAAACTGTTTTTAAGGCCAACAGGTGTTTCTAGTTTGCCGTACGCGAATGCATATTAACTGTCTTTCTTCCCGCCTCCCCAAGCGAATAAACCCGCAGTTGAATCTGGAAATCCTCCACTCAACAGCAGAGCAGCGGGCGGCCCGGCGTGGGGCTGCCAAGGAGCCCGAAGGAGCCCCCTTCCCCACGGCGCGCCGTCTGGCACGCTCACGGGCCAGGCGCCGGGGCCGCTGGCCTTTAGCTGCTCTCTTAAGTAATGCGCTGGTGGTTTACTTTCCGTTTATTCTGGAACGTGAGCTGCGAGGCCTGGCGTGCTGACCCTGTCATCGCCTTGGCTTTTGTCTCGCACACGGCCGCGCAGGTCGCCGGGCAGGCTGGGCCGGCTCCCATCGCACACAGGTCGCCGCCGTCAGTAGTTTTGCAGTGGAAGCAGGTTTTGATGGTTTTCGCCCTACGAAGTGCATCTGCCGTTCTCGGGTGCCTTCGGTCCTTCGGCTTCTCAAGGAGGTCTTGTTGGTGGTCCAGACTTAAAACTTAGGTCAGTGATTTGAGGTGGGACTCTGCCGCCGACGGGCCATGATAGCAGGAATGAACGGTGACAAGAAAGAAGTAGAACAGCCCACGTCTGCAGATTAAAATAGGGATTTTTTTTTTCTTTTTCAGAGATTTAAGTAGCTTGCTTAAAGACTGGGTAGATCATTACCAGGGGTCCAAACCAGCTCTCGGCTCTTCCCGCAGGAGCTGGTTTGAATCATCGATAATGGAAGTCAGTTACACTGATTCACGGTCCTAATCTGATTGTCAGAGATCAAAGGGCCGGAATAATGCAGTCCTGGGTAACAAATGCGAGCCATCGGTAGGATGCTGGGTTCCTTTCGCCGGTTTAACGATATAGCGCTCAGCGGATAAAGGGGACGGGTGGATGTTAAGCTGTTAAAGAGAATCCAGGGGATATTGCGCCTTTCCTCAGCATAGCATTGTGTTTTTGTGAGGCGTATTGGGTTTCAGCACAGCAGATGCTGAGATAATGGGTGCCAGATGTATGTCATTAGAGGATACCTCTTTTAACCAGCTGCAAATTGTCCATCGCTTCCTCTACTGTACATTTTCATCACGAGAAGCTTGAATTCCCACAATTTACTGATAGCTCAGATGTTATCAGGCTTCTCTTTAACTGATAAGTAATGGGCTTGTGCAGCCCAAACCAGTCACATGTGGAAAAGTCAAATAATGGATTTCAGTTTGTGTTTGTTCATGAGCTCAGTTATGATTTGCCTTGATAAACTTGCCCGGAAAATTATTTTCCACATTTAACTTGTAAAATGAATCCCTAGAAAACTCCAAGGATTTAAGTGAAAGAATGCCAGAGATGTTTTTGTACTTATGTGAGAATAAGACATGGCTTTTCACTTTACGGTCTCCAGTGTAACAGGATACGCTCTTTAAAAATGCACATTTTTTAACTGAAGAAATGGTTAAAAAGAGAACATTAAGCCGTGTAGACAGTATGAATACAGAATGCATCATGGCGTATTTAGGGATAAACTCATTATGAAAATATTTTTACTTTACACAGGCTTTTAATCAGGAGTCTGAGGTTTATGTGAGATTTCATAAGTGTTGTTTGCTACATCTCCATAGTACACTCATTCAGTTTTGTGAATATAGCATTTTCTACGTCTTTTGAAGTCCATTCCTTCCTGCATGTATTTCCCAGGCAGAATACTTCAAAAAATTATTTTCTTGAAACAGTATGTAAGGTCACTTTTTTTTTTTCTTTTCCCCAAACCTAGAAAAAAGGTTCATTGGAAGGAAAACGATGCCGCCGACTTACTTTCCTGGGAACTTTCTGCTGCTGTTAACACCTTTCTCCTTTGCCGAGCTCCTGCCAGGGCTGTGTGCGGTTCAGGCGGGCGGCGAGAGCGCGGCGCTGCGCAGGCGGCGTGGGAGCCCTCGGCGTAGCTGGGTGTCACTCCCACGGCCCAGTCGCAGCAGAGAGGGGGAAAGGACTCCGGTCTCCTGAAAGGAAAGTGTTCGGAGGGGTTTGTACCACCGTTTTCCATTCTGCGGGACCGAAACTTTCCGTAGTTGGGAACGCAGCGCCTTCCTTGTGCAGCGTATTGGCATTGACCTTTTTTAATGTAACAGCAGAGAGTGGTGGTACTTGAATTGCGTAGGAGAAACAGATGTAGAAAATGGCTTTTGGGAAACAGCAGATCAGGTAATTTTTCTGGTTTAAAATGATTTAGGCGTTATCCCCCTCGACTGTGGTCTGGGAAACTGCCCTGAATTGCACAGCAGAATACTTAGTCCTGGCAAATAAACACATTATTTCCGCCTTCGTTTTTCCCGGTTGCTCAGGATCTCACCCCATTAATAGTGAAGATTTTGGAATGTCAAATATTTGGAGTATCCGGGTATCAGAGCTATACAATAGATCTCTGTGACAGGCGGCCGCTGAACTCCGTCTTCCTGCATAGAGGTGTTTGGTTTGCCTCTAATTCGGGCAGCCTGCACGGTGCTGTGACCGCCTCTGTCGAGCAAACGCCTTTGAACTTAAGCAACTGCTTCTTCCAGAAGGTGAATTTCAAGTTTAAAACATTACATTTGTGCTTTTTTTTTTTTTTTTTAACTTGTGAATTTAACAAGAAGCAAGTAGCACTGACCCTTTCATTAGAGACAAAAGGAAGTGTGTATGGCTTGGCAGTAAACTTGCTGAGGACAACATAAAACGTGCTCATTAAATGTTCTTTAAACAGTATTGCTTTTTGTTTTCGGAAGCAATGTGATGTTTCATCCCACCATTAATTGCCTAATACCAATTATGGCATAAACAAGCCATTTGCTATTGTAACTTTTTCCATTTATTTTTCAAGGTTCCTACTCTTGACACCTATTATGCATCTGGGAACATGAGCGGCTTTTGTAGTGAAAGATAAATAATGAGATCAGTAATCAATAGTTTTACATAGACCATCCTGTACTGGAAACGTTGCTGCAGCCCTTGAGAACCTCGCAAAATGCTTCCCCCCTTGGATGCTTTGTAGTATTGAGCTTAATTATATGGAGACAAAGAGACTAGGAGAAGATTATTTTTCCCAGGGACTTTCCAGTTCTGTAGACTGCCCGGCAGCGCCCATCGTGCGTCGGTAGCTGAGGGAGCAAGCCTCAAAAGAGAGGTACTCTTTGCGTTAGTGTTGCATACAATCAGCATTCTGCAAAGTGCCTGGAGACCATCATAGCTGCCCATTCCGGTTATAACCCTTCTACCTGAGGTCATAATCTTCTTTATGGTATTTCAGCACTTCTGACTCTGTTCCAGCCAAAAACTAGAGGTTTGCTGGAAGGAGCAGCTTCAGTCAATGCTTCAGAGCTTGCAAAGTTGCTTGGTTTTGGATTCCTTTTGTATAGCGTGTGGCTCCCGGAGCTTCTTATTCAGATAAGTAAGTTTAAACCAGACCGGGGAAAAACAGCTGAATGTCAAACCAAATGGTGCTGATGGGTGTTCCAGGTCGGCAGAGGAGCAGCGCTCTGCCACACTCCCAAAGCCCCCAACAGACTCACGTGCGTTAAGCGTCCCAGCTAGCAGGGCTCGTGAAGTAGGTACGTCTTTTGATGTTTTAGCCGGAGGAATCAGGAGGGCAGGCTGCGTGCCTTGGCCGTGGGGAGGCAACGCAGCGAGCCTGGGCTGTGTCTGGAGCCCAGCTCTCCCGCCTCCCGGTGCAGATGCATCTGGCGCTCAGACCGGTTCACCCATCTCCCGTCCCCGTCGGAGCCCTTCGCAGCCGAGCCAGTTGCAGCAGCACTGCTTTTGAACCTTCCCGCTAGATTTTGACACATTTTTCCTCGATTCTGTGCGGATCTTGTTGGCTTTGGAAGGGGGCGATGTAATGAGTGAGAACAAAGGTCTCCCCCTGGCCGCACCGGGCCGAGAGCAGGAGCCGTATCGGGGCTCCATTCGGCGGCAACGGGCTGAGTGCCGCGGTGGCCGCGCAGCTGAAGACCACCAGCTGCCCGGAGAGCGCAGAGCTTCGCCCTGACACCGCCTTCTCTGCAAGAAGCAATTAATAACAGAACAAATCTGCCGCTGACATTCACACCTTCGTACGCTCAGCCTTGGCAAACACATCCGTGAGCTCATGGAGCTGAGGTCACTTCAAAGATTTGGAAACTTTGAAGGAAGTCTCTTCAGCTTCTCTGTAAAAGGAATACGGGTTCTTTCCCAGGAGAGCCATCTTTCCGTCTCTCCGTGAAATGCAGTTGTGGCCATACAGTGGAAAAAATAATAATAATCAAACACCAGCCTGTTTGTGGAGCTCCCGAAGGGAAGCCTTGGAAGGGCTGCCAAGCGCGGTGTTATTCTTATATTGCCTCCATTATATAATGTGTCAAAAAAGAATTCTCTCCACTATGGAGAGATACTTATAGTCCGTAGGGTTTCACGGCAGAAGTTGAGTCTGAGGTTGCTCTCCCTGAGACTGGTCAGGCTGTTGCCTCTGACCCCAGTGGGAGCAGGTCTTGGGGCGTGAGGGTGACACCAGGGTAAGGGAACAGCCCGGCTGACGGCGTTCCCCGTCCCACCTCTGGCTCCTGAGGAGCCTCAGGAAGACAAAGCGGAAACTTGGCCAAACTGCGGATGGATTGGGCATGGCGGCAGAGAGCGAGGACCTCAGCAGGAACCAGTGCCAGGGGATAGGAAGGGGCAGAAAGAGGAGACTATCTCTGGTGACGTGGGCTGAAGTCTGGCTGAGGCTTGCAATGGGCAAGAAGCTAATAGGAAGGAAATAGGGGATCGTACGACATCCATAGGAATAAGCGTGCGTGTGCTGAGCTGAGTAAGAACATTTGGTGAAACCCTTTGTCTCACCCCTTAATGGGAGCTGCGTGGAAGATACCCGGCACAGCTCGTTACGTGTATGGAAGTGCTTTGGGCTCCGCGCAGCTGTTATCTCCTGCAGATGCTCCTTCCTCCAGAACATTTGCACATCCGAAAGGAGTAACTCACGCTGACCCAGCAGGTATGTGCACGCGTTCCAGTGGGGCAGGGGCGATCCCAACAAGCCCTTCACCTCTGCACTTCCATGCAGATGAAGAGGTCACAAGCATTATTTTGAGTCTCCATTAGGTCAGGGACACCCCTGGGAAGCCCCTGGTCACAGGTTCACTGCAAAGCTAATTTTCTTGTCTTGGGGGAGGCCATGCAGCTGGGAAAGGCGATGAGCAGAAATGCACTTTTGTCACATGTTGGCCTGAGATGAACCACTGAAATAGTTGAGCTTAATTTTCCTCTTCTTTAAAAAAAATAAATACCTTAAAGAGTGGACAAAATCCTTCGGAATGTTTCATGGCATAGCCCATCATGTCCAGGAGTCGAGTTAGAAAAGCCCTGCAAAGCTTGTGGTCAGCGTAGGGCCAAAGTTAAAGCCCTAACTGTGATATTGATTACATGTAATTTGGCCATCTCACATATTTATATTTTGGAGAAGTTTAACAGGAGCCAAGAATGATAACGCAGTCACTCTGTACAGGTTGACTATTGCTAAACAGCGGATTTAGGATTGCACACACCCCGTTGGTATGCGTGGGAACGATACCGCTGGGATAACAGGAACCTATGGTCTCCAGTCCCTCTCTCCTGGTACTCTCCAGACCTCTGCTTAAACCAGACAGCGCACATATATACGTGTGTATGCGTACGTGTATGTGCGAATCTTTATACGCGTGCTGCTGCGTTTCCGACATCAACATGTCTTAACAAGCAGGGCAGAAATGACTCACGCCGCCCCTCCTGTCGCAGCCGGTACAGCCCTGTGCTCTGCAGATTATGACATAAAGATTGCGATAAACAACAAATTAGAGAAGACCAGATACATCAAAAATGTTCGAAAAATTACACGTAACTGACCAGCAAAGTTAAGGTGATATCAGTTTGGACAGAAAATTACAGAAGAAATTATGGGTGAACAAAAAAGCCCATGAAAAGCAGTGAACATGGCACTGAGGAAGTTTTATCTGAGCACTGCAGGAAGCTACAGAGTCGTGAAAGATAATCTGCTCCCTGCAGACCATGGCAGATCGCATCGGGCATGTTCTCTTGAAAGGCGGTGCTCTTTTTTTTTTTTTTTTTTTTAGAAAAAAAAAAGAGATTTCCTGGAGGTGCTGTCTGTCATGGCTGTTTTATTATGTCTCTGTTATTGCAGATCAGGAGGAGACAGGCTGAGGTTGGCTGAGCATTTGATATGATATTGAGTTTATAGATGGTTAGGAGGCTAAGGATGAGAATCTGGCTAGGAATTCCTGAAAGACAGGATAACATATAATATATCCTTACAATTTCTCTTGTTTTACAAGTCTGGTTATACACTTGTGTTTCGCAGCTTGTCTTTCCCACCTTCAATACCCTTCTGCACCAGGAGCAACCCTGCCCTGCCCGAAGCAGGCGCACCGTCGCTGGTTTCTCTGCAGCAAGAATTGAGCAGTGGGGGAAGAGCCCCATCCCCGCGGTTCCCCAGCCCCATGATTCCCCATCCCCGCGGTTCCCCATCCCCATGATTCCCCATCCCCGCGGTTCCCCATCCCGGGGCCGAAGAACCCACCCCTCGGTTAGAGCCTCGGGGCCGCGCGTGCCCCAGGTCTGCAGCCTCTCCGTGCGCGCTCTCCAGGCAGCAGCGCGGTCGCTGGCTGGTCTGGTTATACCGTGGGAGAGAGGTGTTGTGTTTTTTTTAATATTTGGACGCCAAATTGAAGAGTGTGCCGAGTTGTAAAAAAGGGCGGGGGGGGAAAGAATGAAAAAAACAGCAAAGAAACAAAAAATCCCCACCAAGCATGGATTTTGTATGTAATTTCTGGTTTGCTGACAAACTTTTCAAGCAAGTTTAGTGGGGAAGCAGCAAAGCTGCAACAGTGACGTGACTGTGCAGCAGCCTGCTCTTGGCTCATCACTTTGGCAGATTTTCAGAGAAACAATTGGAAATATTTTCATTCAACCCAAATTCAGCCATGCAGAAGTGTCCGTAGGACCTGTGCTATTCTGCTATTGCGACGCTTAACTGCTTACGTTTCTGCACTAGATAAGGCATATTTTCTTACTTCCTTCAGATTATCAGATGCTTGATTACCAGGTTATTAGGTGCTTGTTATTGGGAGACGAGTGTGTAAATTTTATTTAATGGGTTGCCTTATAGTGGCTGTAAAGCAGAGTAGCTCAAATTCTCAGGACATCACAGCTTTTTTCCCAATACAGCTGTTTTAATGAAGGTATGCTACAGCAACTTGATTTTTAGAAAATAATTATACGGAGTTACATCTTTGAAGTGAGTGGACTCAGCTCGGCACTGCCGTGGCCCTTCCGAAGGGCTGTAGGGCTGTTAACGTCTCTTTCTGGCCAGAGGGAGGGGACAGAGCCTCTCTGCTCCGCTCCGCTCTGCTCCGGAGCTCCCTGAAGTGCTCTCCTCACCCTTTGACTGTGGAGAGAATTTTTCCCATTGGAGAGCTGCAGGATTATCCCTTTAGAATTAGTTAAAAACTATTTTATCCCAATTTAAACCACTTTTAATCTATATAAACTCTAGCAGTTATCTCTTAATTTTTTTTTTTTTTTGGTCAAATAAAAGGTGGCAACTTTGTTTAATTTTTTGTCTTACTAAAGGTCACTTCCCTACAAAAAAAAAAAAAAAAAGGAAAGAAATACGCTTTTTTAAAGCTTATAGATTTTTTGGGGGGAAAAACAGTTTCCCACAGAGCTCTCTGCGGGGCCAGCTCAGGCTTGCTTGTGATCATACATGCCGAGGAGGAAAAAGGCAGCTCTCGGGGTCTGAAATGCTCAGGAAATGGAAATTCTTCCTCTGCAATAACAAATCATGAGGCAGTTAAAAATTATTTTAATAAAAAGAGGAAAAAGATGACGATGGGAAAAGGCAATGATGCTGTTTCTCACTAGATAGCGGCAGACGGCAGTCCAAGCGGCACTGCGAGTTGGGCAGCCCAGGCGCTCCCCGCGCGGACGGCCGCTCTCCCAGGCCATATCGCAGAGGTGTCGAGTAGGACAGATGGTTTCTGAAACAAAGCATCAAAATCATTTTTCTACTGACCTATTTGGTGCAATAAGCATCAGTACAAACACTCGCTCAGCCACCCACTCTGTGTTTCTGAAGCCAGGACTGACACCGGATCTCTCTTGTAGCCAGGGAGAACGCACTGGCATGAGGTCCCGGGCAGCGAGACCGTTCTCTGGACCATCATGGAGCAGAAATGTCCAGCAATCATTTACCCAGTGTCCCGTCAGATGGTTTTCTGTATAGGCATCAGGTCAGTATCGCTGAGAGGTATTTGGGGCTGAGCCAGCTTGAGGATAATATGAGTTTTGCATCTCACAGATAAGAAATTCTGTTTTCCTGGGGATGATGGGTGACCAGCGAGGAGCGTGGAAGCCGTACAGCTGTCCTGCTCGGAGCACACAGCTGATCTCAGAAATGTACTCCCCTATCTCTATAATAAAGAATGTGTTTAAGTGAAGAGAGAGAGGAGAGAGCTGCCAGTAGGTAGCTGTTGGTGTGCAAGCGGCTGTGAGGTTAGTGAGTTGCTGAGATTTCCACCGGGGATGTCTCAGCTGAGCGATGGGAGCAGCGTCGCTGCAGCGGCCTTTGGAGGGTGTGCGAAAGGAAGAGTCCCAGCAGCAAGGGTTTTCCCCTGAATATTGGGAATGAGCCCAATCTGCTTGTTCTACCTAAGGTGAGGAAATGGGCTGCCGAAAGCAGAAGGAATGAGAAGGAAGACAGCAGCACAGACTGGGCTGCTTGTTCTTGAGGGTTTGCTTCTCACGTCCTCCCTCTCGGGCAGAGCTGCAGCATCCCGGCTGCGGGCAGAGCGCCGGCAGCATCTGGGTCCCCCTCGTGGCTCGTGGGAAAAATCTTGGCTGCACCAGAGCCTCAGACACCAAAATGAGGAAAGACGAACGTAAAGGACTGGAGAGAGCAAAGAGAGTCAAAACTACTTTTGGCTCCACAAAAAAGTCACAGTAAGAACGCGGAGGAGTCGCTCTCCTTGTGGCCAGCAGGACAGCAACTTTCCTGCTCTCGGAGGGGAAAGTGCCCTTTCGAGGTGCGGCCGAGCCGTGTGCTGCAGCTCGTTACCTGCAGCCTCGCGGGATGTTCCCACCCGTGCTCTCCCGGCCGGCCGCCTGACACACACGGTCCCTGCCTTTGAGACACATCCCAGCAAGGTCGTCCCTCCCCGAGTCCGGCTTCACCCCCTCTTTCCACGGCCTAAACTGGGATCATTATTTTCTAATTTGGAGAGGAGTCCCCTGTTTGCAGCCCGAATCCCGCAGTCACGCTTTCGGTGCACACCGGCACTGGGTTTGCTGACACAGCCCGGCCGGGACAGGCTGCGGGGGGAGATGCCCTCCCCACCCTCAGCTCCGGAACGAGGAGGTGATGCTCCTCAGGCTTTGCCGGTGTCCCGGGCTGCCCCGCTGCAACAAGCCCCTCGGCGCTGGGGGGCTGGCGGTGGTGTCCTGGGGACCCATCTGCTGACAACCATAGGTAATTGTTCGTTTATTATCCACTGGTGCAGCGCTACCGCAGCGCTTTCCAGGGCTGCCATCCTCAGCTGGGGAGAGCCGGCAGCGGAAGGGAGGAGAAACTCCTGCCAGCTTCTCTCACCTGCCACATTGGGTGGGTTTAATTAGCCAAGGGAAATTAAGCCATGTAAAAACTTAACCCGCTGGGATGGGGAAGAGGTTGGCACATCAGCAGCAAAGTCTGGAGCCCAGTCCTCTTTCCCAGGGAATTGCGAATATGCAAATAGCTGAGATGATTTGTGTGGGCTGGAGCTCCCTTACCTTTTACGGGTCATCAGAATAGCGTGCAAAGACATTCCTTTTTCTATCGAGGGTCGTGTTCTCTGCCCTGAGTCCCCAAACCGTGGCTGTCGTGCACGCTTCCAAGCTGGGCAATGACTGTCCCTTCATGCTGTGTTTTCTGGGGCTGCTGGAAAGGGGCAGCCGTTGTTCAAGGCAAAGCCAGATGCTTCGAACCCAGGGCCTCTTGGCATTTAAGCTTCCTTCAGGCCTTTTTACAAGATGTTGTAAAGTCTCTTGACAATAGGCTGTGAATATTAATGGTCTCTTAGACCAAAGGCAGATGGAAAAGTGTTTTTTTTTGTTATCAGCTTATGTGGATGGTTTCTCTCATGTGGGAGTGTGTAACCTCCACATATAAAATACCAGATGTGCTTGAATTCTGTTTTGCTTAAAATGACTCAGGGTTTCTCATAAAGAATAGGAACACCTACTGCTGTCAGTATTTTATTTCAAACCTTTTCTAGCAAAAGGTGTCAAAGTGAGTTTGTGAATGCCGGAGCGCAGTAGCCAGGTTGATGCGGAATAGGTACCACCAGGGCGTTCACCTCCGTCCTGGGGCTCTCAGCTCTTCAGGTTAAGGCAGGTTCACCTGTAATTCCAAATCCCAATGCAAAAAAAAAAAAAAAAATAAAAAATGCAGATCCTCCAAGAAATGCAGTTCAGGTTTTGATTTGGAGTGCTGCCAGTCTCGCTGCCGGCTGGCGGGAGAGGGCTGCTCCTCGCCCGGGGCTGGGCAGGGACGGTGGTGGGGACGCGGGCTCCCGGCAGACACCCTCTCAGGACGGAGCAGAGGGGAACTCAGGACCTCAAATGGTCCTGGGAGCGAGCGTCTGAGCCCAGCGCTAACGCCCCAGCAGTCCCAAAGGTAAGCCCTAAACCCAGCTGAGCCTTTGGTCTGTCCCGTCTGGGCACAAGAACAGCACATTGATGCATTTGCAGGGACACTTCTGAGCCACCACTGCAAGAAATGCCATCAGGGTGCCAAATGGAGGTACGCGGAGATGTAGGGTGCAATGCAGGAGGAAAGGCACGACGCAGAGAAGGGAGTTCGTCGCTGCTGGGAGGGATTTGGGCTCAGCTGAGGACGGAGAATAGGTTTGAAACAAATCTTGCGCAGGTGCAGGGCTGAAGTAGCAGTCGGAAATTCTTCCAAAGCAGATGAATGTAGGTTTATGAGGAACACGGTCGTTAGGTGGGTGTGACCGAACTGCTGTAAAAAGTCTAAGTATTCCCCTGCAAAGCTGCTTAAAAATATGGATGGATTTATTTTTTGAATTTAACTGAAATTATATGTTTATTTTCATATCACAGCCCTGACACTTCAAATGGCATGGGTTTCTTCGAGTGTTTGAAGGTCAGGCTGTATGTGGGAAGGATTATAGAAGACCGTGGTAATGTTACCCTAGGACCCTTCCCGTTGTTTTTGGCTAGCTCGGGCACTGCACAGGTAGCCCGACAATTGCTAAAGATAACGAGCAGGAATAGAGACTACTGCAGTGCTTTAAACCCCCTAATGGTCGCTGCCTGGAGGGAGCACAGGGCTGGAAGAGTGAGGTGACAGCTGAAGTCTAAATTGGACTGTCTGGGAGCGCTGTGCCTGTGTTTTTAGATGTTTCTGGTCGGGGCTGAGACGCACAAGCAGCGCTGCCCGGGGACTCCGGTTACGCTGTGCCGTGCTGTGCAGGTGGTGCTCCTTTCTCTGGTGGTTATTGGGGAAACAAACAGAAAACAAAACAGGGTTTTACCAGTTATATTGCGTATACATCTTTCCTCTAATCAACCTCTGATTCCTGCCTGCCTTTAGTTTAGTGGGGATGTGAATTATCTGAAGACTGGTGTTTTTGAATGGGCGCAGATTATCCGGGAAAACGCGTTATATGCATGAAAGTTCAATACAATATTCTCTTACCTGTTCCTAACTCTTTCTTAAAAAATAAAAAGCAAACGTATGTATTTTACAAACAGATTAACTGAAACCGAGTTTTAACAAAAATCTTGTAAGAGGTTTCATATTGAATCTCTTTGCATTTACGAGGCACTGGAGTAATGTACACATGGAGCTAAGGATAGGAAGAAGCCTGTCTCCCTAGGAGCTCCTTGACGGCCGCCGTGTGAGACGCTGGAAATCAAGTGTAGGTGGAGCCTGTGGGTGTGATTCGAGGCGACCCATACTTGGTTTCCAGCGTCCGCAGGGAACCCACGGAGAGGAGCGCGCGGAGCCCCGTACTCGCTCCGGCTGCCCCGCGAGTCCGCTGCTCTTACCGCGGTGGAAATGGGACCCCGCGGAACACCGGCCTTCCCCCCGCTGGGGTGCAAATCGACTCAGTGGTATTCCTGGACACTGACTCTTTTGTCGTTTTGAAAAATCATCCAACGCAGGTGGAAAGTTGCATTTCCCGGGTCATCTGAGCTATAGGAGTCATCTGGACGCAGAAACTGCATGCGAATAACCTGGAGGGTCTCGTGCAGTCCTGCCTCCGGTCACCCCTCCCCTCCGCCGCACAGCTCTTGAGCAGTCTCAGCAGGCTTACATCCACAACCCCAAACATTTATGGGTGGTTGTGCCCCTGCAGTCGCGCTTCCAAGCACTGGTAAGGCTGTTTGTGGTCATTTCATACCGTGCTGTTGAGCCACGCGCAACTTTGGGCTCTTTTCTTCCCCAGAATTGTATTATAAAAAAATGTGCAACGTTCACATCCAGGGGAGTATCACAGTGTCTCAGGTTGGGTCTGAGTTATGGATCTGGACAGGCCTGAGCCTTTAGGCAGAATGACAAACTGGATTCCCTCAAGCAGTATGAAGGGTCCGTGGGTTGTGTATGGTTTCAGTGGGAAACGATAACCCGGCCCTTTTTGGGCTCAAACCCAGTCCTGGTTTCCTTGAAAGACTTTCAGACCTTTCAGCGAACTTGAACTGACTTTTGAGTTTGTTAGGAAATATGAGTTCAAGAAAGCTCTGGGCAGGATTGATGGTGTAGCAAACAAAGCGGACGCAGGGCGGTGATTTCAGGAATACACGGGCCGTGGGCCCGGTTCGGGTCTCGGCCGCACCAGCTGAGGACAAGGGTGGTGGAGCAGCTCTGGGTTTCGGCTGGTCCTTCAGAGGGGAGCGGCAGCCAGCGCCTGCTCAGGGTGCCCAGCGTGGTTTGGGATGTCAGCTGTGAGTGCTGTACCACAACCTGTCCCTCGAACCCGCACCCCTTCCCGCAGCTACGCCCGTGGTGCCCTGGGGGACAGGAGAAGAGCAGAGCATTGTAACTTTGGGTGGCACGTGGCAGGCGTGCCTAAAATCTTCAGTGTAAGCCAAGCACGTGGAGTGAGGGAATGCACGCAGCCACCACACCTTTCTGAAATAGTAATGGTTTCAAAGATGTGTGGCAACCTCCAGGGAATAATACACGGTCTTTCCTCCCGAGCGCCTGCGAGGACCATTCCAGCAGAGCTGCTCCTGGCCAGCTCGCGGCGTTCAGCTTTGACGTAGGGCCCAACCTTTACCGCTCTGTGCTCCTGACACCCGGCTGGTGGGGACAGCCGATTCACGGCTGCCTGCAGAGGCAAAATAAGTCTCATACTTCTGTGCCAGGGTGGGGGGGGGGGGGCTTGGCTGCAATTTCGAGGTATCCTTTGTCCAAAGATCATATAACTCAGGATGGCCAAACGGCCCCAAATCGGTGATAGCAAAATAGTTAACCTCAGGCTCTCCTCCTTTTCGAAACAAGGGTGGGCTCTCAGCAGGTCAGAGCCACTTTTCTGCCGTGGTTGGCAATTAATGCCCTCGGAGTGCAATGGCAATTGATGCCCTGAGGTGTGGCAGCAGTGGCCGGGGGGAGAGGAGCGTGCTCTGGTGTAAGAGCGATTGGGGTTCAGGAAAAATGATGGGGCTGAGCCTCCCCGTCCCGTCCTGGGCAGCGGAGGGGTGTTGTGAGCTTTCACGCGTTGCCCGATGGCCGGGGGGGATGGCCGGGGCGCCCTCCTTTAGCACCTGCAAGCAGCGGTGGGAGACCAAACCCGAGTTCCCGCAGACGCCGGCGCGGAGCTGCTGCGGGACAGGAGTGAGCGGTCGGGACAGAGGCGCGTGAGGCAGAGAGCCGGCGGGGATGCCGGAGCGTGCCGTGGGTCGGGGGATGAGGAACGCTGGAAGGAAGTTTCATAATGCTTTGATAAATACAAGCTCTAAGAAACTGAAAGAAGTGTTTGCAGAGTCTAACCACAATGCTTATTTTCACAAAACGTGGGGGCAAGAATAACTCCTGCTCTTGCTGTATCCTTCTGGGGAAACTTATGGCTTACGGGGAAGCTGCTGAGATTGTGTCCGTTTAAAAGATTAAAGGGAACTTTATAGAAAAGCCACTGTTAAAAAATAATAATAATAAAAATCCTCTTCAAATATGCTAGACTTCAGCTGTGTCCAGCACACACCCAGCACAGCTCCGGAGCCCTTTAAGCTCGGTGATAAACTCCTCTCCGTGGTTTCCCCGGCAGAGCTTGCCAAACCTGGCAGCAACGCCTCGACAAGCCGGTGGCTGTTTTGTGGCTTTGTGCCGCGTAGGATGACATTGGGTCCGGGTGTGGGCCCGCGAAACGGCCAGGTTTTCAGCTGATGGCACTTTTGTGATTCCTGGCTGGTCGGTTGGGGTTCCCCCTCATTTGCCTCCAGAACATCAAGCGTGAGACCCAACGTGCAGAGCACACAGACAAACAGCTGCTCCGGTCCTTTCAAAACGCAGCTGCTGTGTTCTGCTGATGTTCATTCCAGGTAAACCTACTTCATATTGCCCAAATCGCCTTTGGAGTTCGGAGTCTTTCCCTTTCTCCTTATGGTTTCTGTCTAATCCTTCATAAGGTCATAATCTGGATTTATGGCCTCAGAAAGGTCTCCTCCGCAGTGACAGGTCCACGTCATAGGCACAGCTTTAAGGTGTTGCTGTGTGAGAAGCTGAGCAAGAGGCTTATTAAAGCATGAGACATTATGAGGATGAGCAGGATTAAGACAGACAAATTGTGGATCATAAACTCCTCCCTGAGTGCTCCCAGCGGGCGACTTCCATTGTGGAAGGACCTTCAAACGCATAAGCCTTTCTTAGTCCTCTTTCCTCGCCTAACTCGGCATGACAGCTGCTTCATTGCCTCCAGCTGCCCTTTTAGCTTCTAAAACATCAGGTTTTCAAATTCTTAAGCCTTCTCTAAGTTTTACAAAATCCCACAAGGCCACATTTCCTAATTCCCCCTCTGCTCTCCAGAACAAGGCAGTAGTTCTTTGAAGCACTGCATTGCCCAATCAACGTGTCCAACCACCGACACCGGTTGTGGGGATGGAAACCGTGTGGTAATGGTTATAGGAGCAATGGACAGAGCAGGAACAAGAATTTTCCCTGGTATTTGTGGGCATCACTCACAGCACGTAGAATCGCTGTTCTTATATATACATGTAAGCCAGGGCCCATCGTGTCCCCTGTGGTGTAGCTGCCAGCGCTGGCATCTGTCGTCAGAGCTCTTCACAACAGGCCGATATGTAGAAGTTTTGACAGATCTTTGGTGAAAATAGGAAAGCCTTTAACGGATGAACAGTTACTTTCCAGAACTGGTTTTAAAAACTCTTCTTCTTGTTACAGTTGTGACAGTTACATACCTTTCTTCAAACAGGCGCTGCACTTCGGCAGTTACAGTACATGAAAATCTAATTAAAATTTATGGAGCTATTGAATTCGTACTTGTAACGCCTGTGGTGTGACAATGCAGTGTCAGAGGGAAGGTGGGGGAACTGCTGTCACTCCTACTGCCCACCTGGCAGCCTTTCCCTCTTACACAAAGCGTTTGGGACAACCGTGGGTCTCCTGACGCTGGCAGGCTGCTGCATTGGGAGGATTAAGCACATATAAACCCTGGGGATTTCGTTAAGCTCTAGCAGGTCAGGATTTCTGAAAAGTAAAACAAAACTTGCATGGTCTGGTGTTTCGGAAGTAGCTAGGGAACTCCGAGCCCAGACAGGACTGAGGGAATTGAGTGGTGGGTCTCTGATCACATCAGCCCCGTTTTGCTCACTGTCCTCTAACTCTGTTCTGGCCTGGTAATGCACTGAATTCTTCATGGCTTCACACATTTGCGCTCTACCCGCGGACACCTTTTATTATTGTTATCGCAGGAGTGATCTTGTGCCTGTTTTGTACTGGATAAAGAGCATCAGTGCGCGGGACACCTTTGCGATGAGCTTTGCCACGGGCAGGGGAAGCGCTGCTGGCAGAGAGTGCTGGATGTCCTGGGCACCGCTGGGTTGTGGCTCTGCCTGTCCCTGTCCCCGTCCCCGTCCCCGTCCCCGTCCCCGTCCCTGCTGCCTGCTGCCATCCCACCCGCGGCGAGCGCTGTGTGTGCGAGGGCTGCTGTGCTGCATCGTGCCGCCCCCCCCAACCCAATGTCCGCCTTTCTTTGCCTCTAGAGTGGAATTTCACGTGGCGCTGGCCGGGAGCAATCCGCTGCGTGTACGCTCGCTAAGCGGAGCGAGATTGCGGCTGTGCGCTGTTTGAGGCGGTGCGTGTCTGACACGGCGGCTCCCCGGCCGGAGGGAGCGGGATGGAGCCGCTCGCCGCCCCTGTGCCCCTCACCCAGCGGGATGCCGCCCGAGCAGCACCGCTTTCGTGTGGCCGCGTGGGTGGTACCCAGGTTTGCCCACGTACCCGGGCGGTGCCCGGGCTACTTTGTGGTCCCCGGTTTGCGAACCACTAATTTAAAATGTAGCACAATGGCTCACCTCAATGCCTTTTTTTTTTTTTTTTCCTTTTCTTCTAATAATGCATGTATAGGTCCCGCAGGCTACCTCTGCAGCAGCCTGAAATAATCCCGACCCCGCTGCCTTTGGGGCGCTCTCCCGTGTGCCTGACCCACTCCTGCTCCCCACGGCTTGTCAGAGGGTGCGCTCTGCCTCTGCCCACGGGGCAGCAGAGCTGGAGTCGGGCTCCCAGCTAAGAGCAGATGGAAACGGGGCTCCCGACAGACCGCCAGCTCTGTCGGCTCTGGGTGAGCAAAAGACAACCGAGATTTATCTGCAGTAGCAGAAGGAAATGTACAGAGTACAGTATGGCTGAACCATGCGTTTTTGGCAAAGCTACAGCTCATTATTCTTCCATCCAGACCAAATGCCTTAAAACAGTATTTGTCTCCATTTTTCTACTTTCTTTTAAGAAGGAAATGCTTCTTTACAGAGCAAAAAATGTAGCTTCTTAAGCACAAATGCATTTTTAGAGTGCCTCGCTTAGTGCCAAACGTCAAAAATTTGCCAGCAACGGATAAATCTTGTTGAAACCTCCCCATTTATTTCACATGTCTAACTGAAACTTGGCATTTCCTAATCTGGGGGTGATTTTGATCTGTAACTGAAAATAAAATGGCCTAACACTGATGCGGCTCAAGGTCTCCTCCTCCCCGTCTCGCTGCCGCTCTCGGCTCCCTCTGCCCTTCTGCCAGCCGAAGGTGTTCCAGAGGCGGTGGCAGGGACCGGCGTTCTGGCGCTGGGGCTTGTGGGCTTGGGAGGTTCCAGGCTGTGTCGGGGCTGGCGTAGGCAGCTGATACGTTGTACGTTGGGAGCCTTGGCACCTTATGCAGTCCATTTTTTTTTGGACTAATTAAAGTAGCTGTGTGTATTTTGGTGAGGTGTGAAAATGCGTGAATGGAAAGCATCTCCAGTGCTTATTAATGGCTTCCAGATGGGCTTTTGGAGGACTGCTTCAGAGTTAGAGGGGAACTACAGGTTTCGGCTCGTTTGGGCCCCCAGTCGTTAAATCCCTTGAGCTGAACTGCCCGAGTGGAGGGAGCCTGTGTTCAGGTAACAAGGACAATAAGGTGGGTGGTGATTACCCCATTTTCACCTGGTGATTAGTCGTTCACTCTGTTTAAAAGGTAATTCGAGAAAGGTGTGTTGTGTTCCTTAAAGGTCTGACCCACACCCGGATGAGGGGAAGAGAAATCTCTGCTTTCGGTAGGGTAACGGGATTTATTCTGGACTTGAGTTACAAAAATTAGTAGAAAGTGTGTACGTGTGGGTATTTTAATTTTTCAAACTTTTAGTTTAGTTTTCTCTGGATTAATGCTATTCAGGTAACTTGTGTGGTGTTATTTGAAGGAGTTTTAGTGGAAAGGTGTAACAGTTCTACCACTCTGATTTAAAACAAGAAAGTAAAACTTCAAAACAAACAGATTTTAATTGTAGAAAACTTTTGTCTTCTCATTTTCATGAACAAGATGGCCATTACAGAGTGAGGCATTGTGTTGGGATAATGAATATATTCTTATCCATGTGAGTGCCGGTGTTCATCCAGGGCAGAAGTCTTTTGGGTAGTGACATCTTAAGTGTTTGAGCATGTAACGAGGGGGATTGTTTCCTACTGGCTGACATTCTTCTTATTAGCACTGAAAAATTAGTAATAGGAAAATAAGCTGTAATAAAAGCAGTCGGTTTTGCTCTCGTGCAGCGTCGCAGCTCGGCGCGGCGGCAGAGCCTCACCCGTGCTCCTCTCTTCCAAACGTGAGCGAGTGCGAGGAGGGGAACGGGGGCTGCGAGTCCCAGTGCTGCGACACCATCGGGAGCTTCTACCGCCAGCCCGAGCGAGGGCTCCCACGGGCTCTGCCCGGGGACGCCGGCGGCAGGGTGGTCCCAGCCACGCTGCCACAGGGGAGGCTTTGGGGTTGTCCCTCACACCACGTGCGTTTCACTTGTTCAGCCATCCCAAGAAAGCGCTCTCTCTGCTGCACACTTAGAGCTATAAATGGCAGTCATAGAAGGAAAGCCTGACCTGCAGGGAAGTGAAGGTTTCGGGGTGAGATCTTGGCCCCGCCGAAGTCGATGGTGTGTATCTTGTTTGCTTCAAAAGAGATGCGATTTCTCCTGCGGTGTCCGTATCATCACATTGATCCCTGGCTTCCACTTTAAACCTGCTTTCGGACCAAAGTAGAAGAGAAGCCGCAATTTTGTGTTTGTAAAATGAAAAGACTGGATGGGATTTGCGTTGGCGTCACGTCGCCCGGCCGTGTCAGCCCCTGCAGCTCACGTCTGAGCCATCGTGCACCGGGCAGATTCCCCGTCCCGTTCTCCCTGGGCGTTATCGTCTGTGCAAGTGCTGCGTGTTCGCGTCGGCCAGAGCTGAGAGTCAGAAAAATGCAAAAAGTTGTTTGCTTATCAGAGCCAAGAACAAGATATGGGGTTTTTTTGGAGTATATTGCCATTCCAGGATTGACTGACAGTACCGGAGAAAGACACCTTTCCTGGGCTCCCGCGGACCAGACGTCTGCAGCTCATGGGCTCTCAAGGGCACTGTTAAAATGCCCACTGCAGGGTACGCTCTTGATGGCTTAGGATGGTCATGTTTTGCGGTGGAGTTCTCACATATTTTCGGCACTGATGTGCTTAGCAGAGGTCCAAAAGCATTCAAAATAATTAACAAAGATGCTGACAAACTGGGAAAGAGTCATTTCTGTGGATATGGGTTTGGACATTAAAGAATTCTGCAGAAAAATGTCACTTTCTTGCCAATTTGGTGCATTTGTCTCGTTTTGTTGAAAATAGCTGAAAAGTATTTCCTGGCTCTGTACCACTGTAGAGATGTGTGAAATAAACAGCTCTGCCCTTATCTTAGCCAAGCTAAAATATTTTCAGTTTCCCCAGAATTCCCCTGATGAGGATTAGCTTCTCAGATGATAAAGAGCTTCAGGATTTTGGTGGAAACAAACAATCCTCTTTTTTTCCATTTTTTTTTAGGGGAGACGGTGTGAATCCCTTTGCATATATTCTTGGAATTATTTGTAATTCGTTGTGCCCACAGAGCCCGCACGTGTCCCCTCTCCCCCTCATCGCAATGGAGATGGGACCCCCCCGGTCCCTCTCCTTTGCCCGACTCCGTGTCGGGGGGCCGTGGGGCTCAGTAAGGGCCATCGGCCTCCCGGAGCTCCTCGTTCCTTCTGTGTGCGTTTGTTCTGTCTGCAGGTTTCATCGCACAGGAAAGATTAAGCCCTAAATTAACCGAGACTGGAATTTGCATTGGGCCACATCACTCGTGTACTCCCATTTTGTCAGGAGTAAATCTCCACACACCAGCACAGTGGTGTTAGTTAACCCCACTAGTTAGTTAGATAACTAACACAGCGGGTGTTAGTTATCCTCCCTGTAGTCTGCACTTCTCCATCACTTTACTGCCGATGGACACTGCTGTACTCACCGCTTTTTACACTCATTTTTACTTTTAAACTTATTAAAAGTGAAAGAGAAGAGACTCTTCCAATACCCTGAATGCTAATGCGCGTAGGAAGAGGAGTGGACGGGATCAGAGCCGTGTTTGTACAGACGGGGGAGTTTAGAAAAGACAAAAGGCACTGATTAATGTTTACGGTTTGCAAAATATTCAGCTTTTCTTGACCGAAGTCCTGATGGAACCTGAATAAAGCAGCCTGGGCTTCAAAACATGAGGTTAGACATTTGGAGCCCTTTGTTGGCTCCGTCTCGGACAGGAGGGTTTGGACCTCGCGTCTCTCCTGAGGGTGGCCCGAGAAGACGAGTCGCGGGGTCAGAGGGCGGCAGTTCACTGCCTTCACCCTGGTGACTTGATTCCTGGCTCTTGCCCGGCTCGGAGGGCTCAAGGCACTGAAGTATCTGCTAAACAAATAGCTGCGCACTAACATCAGCAGGATGCTCTGTGTGGAGAGGCAGAGAACTGCCAGAACCCGGTGTTTGCTTCCGAGGTAGGAAATTTTTTGAAGAAGATAATTTAATCTCGGCTACAGGAGGACTTCCCAACCCAACCTCTATCCAGAAACAGAGGGGGGGTTGTACCGCGGGGAGAGCTTGCCCCTTTCCCTGCCCAGAATTGGTTACGGTTATGTTGATTCACTCTCAGTAGGACTACGGGAGATGGGGGAGACCATTCCAGGACGAAGGGGCCAAAAAGGGAATTTCTTTCATGCCAGGGTGTTGATTGGTTGGCTGATGACCGGGATCTTAAAACAAGTGTAAAGGTTCCCCTGCAGTACTGCAAAGAAATATAAGAAGTTCTTTAACTATTTGGCTGTCCGGAGCTTGGCACGCTTGTCAGGTCAATGACAAGTAGAGATGGTCACTTGTGACACCTTCTGAGCTGCAGGACCCCCCGGTACCTCCCGCTGTCTGCCATTGCCCAGCACCAGCGATGCACGCCACAGGACGGGGCTGGGGTACATGTCCGTGTGTGCTCGTGCGTGTGCGTGCACGCTGCTGGCCCAGACCTAGCCGGGTACCTTACGGAGCGACGCCTGGCTCGGTCCTGTCCATGAAACAGGCAAACGGGCAGCAGTTTGGCTCTCTGCTCTGTTTTCACTTCTGAGCTAAAGGGATTATAGTGAGAAAGAAAATCCTCCCTTGGATTTATTGAGTCCTGGGCTGCTTTGCTAACGCTACCAGGAAAGGAGCCGAGTAGCCCTTGTGCCCATCTGGGATCTGTCTGACAAGCTCACTTAATACTGGCTCGGAGCCCCTGGATGGTACCGGCCCTCGGCTCTCTGTACGTGGTTCGAACTTGAGCTAGTGATCTAGACTTGCAAGGAAATATGTTTTCAAGGACAGTAATCATCGTACGCTTTACCGTTATCTATAGTATACAGCTGATTAGGTGCTTGTGCAGTGTCACTGTTTTATTGAATATAGGACCGTTATCCTCGTTATAGTTTTTCTGTATTTTAAATTTTATCTGTACTGGAAGAGCTGTCTGTAGAGTGGTTTGGGGACAATGTGTGTTGGGTTTTTTTACAGGGAACAAACAGGTTTTCTTTTTTACCACATTTTTTGAGGTACGGCAAATTCTGGGGGAGCTCAAGTTCTGTTTGAACAACAACATCTTCTCGAGGTTCCACTGCACAGTGTTACATGATAATGTCAGGGACTTGAAAGACGTGGAAGCCCCTTTCCTAGATCCATTGGCCACCATCAGTTCAGGTTTAAGTTACATCCCAGGAAAAGAGGTCATTTTTGCAGTGGTACTGAGCCATCCTTCACCTTCAAATCTCTTGTTTTGCTGTAGGAGGCTTTGCAGAAAGGCAGCGCTCTTGCACGCGCTTTTGGAAGAGTCGGTATGCGCTCGCGGTAGGCGTGATGGAGAGAGCTCAGCCAAGTATGCAGTGGATAGAGCTCTTAGAAAGCATCATAAACCAAACCTCTAAAATACGATTCTCACAAACTGTTGTTTATGTTATCCTTCTAAGCGCCACTTCAGATAGAGAAACATATCTGGACTTCTCATAGGACAAGGGCATTAGCTCCAAAATGAAATCAAAAATCACATTTTAGCTGGATTGTGTGTAATAAACCTAATTCAGCACACGGGGGGCTCCGTTCATTTAATTACCAACTAACATTTTCCTTATGCACATGTAGAGGGGTTCAACAATCTGTCTGGAACGCATTTCAGCATGCAGCCCGTGACTGGTATGTGTTAAATTTCCTGCGCTGTTTGTTTATCTGACTCTTCATCAGCCAACGTTAGAGCACGGCACAGCGACAGAGCGCCCGAGCTGCTGCTCCAGCGAGTCAAGATGTCAGGGCTAAACAGATTGGAATTTGAAGTTGCTCTCCATGCAGACGGGGAGATCCAGGTGGTGCCAAACCTCTCTCTGACCTCAGCAGAAAGACTGGGGAGACAAAAGTGGGGAAGGAACTCCCTAAACCCTAATCGGCTGTCGGAGGGGTCGCCTCTGTTTTGGGCTAGCTTCCGCCTGCAGGTGGGGAACCTTCCTCTTCCAGCCCCTGAAACCCCCCCAGCAGATTGCCGGGGGATTCGTGCCAGACAAGCCGTAGCTTGATGAAGGGTTTGGGGAACTAGCGTGTACCAGTGCCATGGGCCGTTACAGAACACCGTATTATGGGAATTTTCCCCTCTTTGAATCCCCTTTGAAATGGATCAAGGAGGGCAACTCCCGACTGGGAGAGGGAGGTCAAACTCTGCAGCTGGAAAAATGGAAAGCTCTTAGCTTTTCCAGTTTTCACTCATTCCCGTTTCTTCCTCTAAGCTACTCCTGTGGTATCTCATCTGGTTAAAACTGAGGAGTAAGATGAAAACCTTTCCCGCAGTAGCCTCAGGTAGCTGAGGGCGGAAAGCTCACCCAGAACAGACGGAACGGCCCCCGGGGGGGTGAGGCAGGTAGAAGATGCTGAAGCGGGAATGGTTGAGCGCACACCCACTGCTCGCCCCCCCGCTGGGCAGAGGTGCACGAGCCAGCAGCTGTGACCCTGCCCGCACCGCTCGTGCTGCTGGGCAGCCCTGTGCCACGCGAGGTGACGGCTCCCGCCGGGCTGAACCCCAGGGGCACCAGCCCCCTGCCGCAGCCCCGTCCTCTCCGCTCCCCTTCCGTGTTCCGCCTCTTGCAGTTTTCTGGACTGCTTTCGTATTCTCCATTTGGCCATTTCCTTTTAACTGTAGAATCCTCTTTAAAATTTCAGAAGAAACTTAGTTCCGGGTTTGGGTAATTTTTGGACGAAGATTCAAGCGCTCGTATTTACCTAAGCTGGGCGACCTGTGTCTGCGCAGGGATGAATTAACTCCAGGACCTGACGCGCCGTTGAACTGCAAAGTACCACATCGTCGGCTGTAATTTGTTTGGGTTCTTACGAGAATTTATTAATGCTAAGCCTGAATCTGAATTAAATTCCATGAGAGTTACGGGTTTGGTCCAGCTTGGTCCTGTTTAAAGAACCCCTCCGGACGTTACTGCTCTCCTAGCCAATTCCGCAGGAAGCAGTAACGATTTGCCGTTGACTGTAATGTGTTACCATACTCAAATCAACCCTTAGTACTTAATCAGCTGAAGTAAATTAGGTGACAAGGAAGCTCGAGCTGGCCCAAACCTGGCCAAGCATAACTTATTACATAAGCAGGATTCAGTTTATGTTCGAGCCCGATGTACTTTTGATGCATGTCTTACACCACAGAGCCGCTCGGAAAACTCTGGGCCTCTCATCATTAGTTGTTATTTTTTAGCAGCCTAAGAAAACGTGAGATTGAACAAGTTTGTCACTTAATTTGTTGAGCATCGGCGGCTGTGCTAGCGTTTGTTTGCACAGGGCGAGGAGCGAGCGCTCTGTGTCGGGAGCTGCCTGTGCCCGGGTAGGAGGAATTTCCAGGTCGCGGAGGCAGTGGAAAGGTCCCTTTGGTGGGTGCTTGTGGAGTCAGGGAGTCACTTGGAGAGCTGCGCTCGCTGTGATTCATCTGCATTCCAGGCAAGGATAATTTAATATAGACAATGTCTTAATAACATCACTGAACTGAGGAAGTTGGTCTGAACCATTTTTCATAGCTCTGTGGCAACATTCATTTTTGCATGTCAACACTACTGGAAACATTTACAGGAAAAGTGTCAACACTCGCCATTGTAATGGCGCAACTGTCGCGGCTCGGAGGCAGTATTCCCAAGGAGCTGATCCAGGCCAGCAGTGAAAATGGATAATGTCTGGCACTGCCTTATTTTTAAATGGGTGAAGTATTTGGTAGATCTAAAAGTGGCTTCCAGCAGGATGGCAGCACATGGCTGCCCGCAGAGGCGCGTTGCAGAGCGATGCAACGGGGCAGTCGGTTCGTCACGGGACTTGGGGAGCGCGGGGGTAATTTCTGGTGTCCCTCAGTAACACCCTCCAGCGTTTCCCCCCCTCCTGTCCCTCTCCTGCCCCGTGTCCTCTCTCCCCCAGTGCTGAGCATCTCCTCGGGGGCTCTGGCGGACCTGCCATGCAGTGAGAGGAAGGCACATGTTAAACAGCCGACGGGCTGTGGCACATCAGCAGTTTGCACTGATTTGCCTTCCGCAGCCCATTTCTAAAAATTTGCAGCATCTTTTAGAAAGGTTACATTTTTTTCCACAAAGTAACTGACAAATTTTTGGGTCGGGTATTTTTGTTAAACTCAAAATATTAATAAGAAGCATGGGGGCTGTTGCACCGGGTGGATATTAAGATGGGCTGAAGCGGTCCATGAAACGTTAGGAAGCTGCTCTCGCTTGGAACAATCTGCAAAGGCGACTCGTGACTAAAGTCCACCTTCCTTTGGAAACCGCTGCAGCAATAGCCTTAAATTGATATTTTCTTCCTGGATTCAGCTTCAATCGTGTGTTTCAAAATTTTTCATGGAATGCTATTCATTGCAGCCTAAACCACAAGTTTTAATTTGGAATTTTACTACAGCCAAATAATACTGCTAAAATGACTCAAAGTAGCAGGCCCTGCTCTCCCCCAGCTCAGCCCTGCAAGCACATTGTTTCAAAACATTCCAGAAAGTTAAATGAGGCTTTTGAGCTGGCCTCTGGAAAATCCAATAAGCTATTCTTACTTCTTGTTTAATGAAAAAGGTAAAATAAAATTCTAGGCTCCATCTTACAGGAAACGGTAATACTATGGTTTTTCTTTGGAGTAGTCACAGTGGCTGTTCCTCATTTGAACTTAAATTTGTTGATGAAAATTTCTTTTTTTCATTATTTTAAGACAAGCCCAGTGAAGGGTTTCTGTTTGTTGCAGTTTCATCAGTTGTGGGTTGTTTCAGGGAGGTGTGATGATAACAGGGCACTCGCCCAACATCACCCACCGCAGGGAGGGGGGCGGGAATTACTGGTTTGATGTAAATCAGAAGCCCCCCCCCCCCCCCCGGGGTAAGAGGCGGCTCCTGACGCGCTCCCGGGGGACAGCCGGGCCACCGGTGGCCGCTTTTCATCACTCATCCGACGGATTTGGGGCAAACACGCGGCTTTGTTTCATGGTGAAGGTTCTGCTCGAGTTTCTGTGCGGGCAGACGCCGCAGCGGGTCCTTCGCCTCTGAGGGGCCACATCCCCCCCCCGGCGGGTGCCCGGGGGCAGCTCAGCCTCCCGCTGCGCCGGCGTCTGTCTGTCCGTCCCGGCGGCGGACCGGGCGCTTTGCTCCCCGGTGCCCAACAGCTTCCAAAGCCTGGATGGATGGATGGATGGATGGATGGATGGATGGATGGATGGATGGATGGATGGATGGATGGAGAAAACCCGGGATGGGGAAAACCTCCCGCTCTCTTCCCTCCCCGGGGGCGGCGGTGGCCGAAGCCGAGCCCCGGTCCCGGGGGGCTTCTCCCGAGGGATGCGCCACGTCGGGGGGGGGGGGGGGGGGGCAGGAGCCCGGCCGGGGGGCAGGGGTGCCGTCGGGGGCCCCGGGATGCCGTCGAGGGGCAGTGGTGCCGCCGGGCTTGGCGGTACCTGCGGGGCGGGGGCGGTGCGGAGCGGAGCGGGACCGCCCCCCCGCCGGCAGAGCCGCCCCTCCGCGCCGCCCCGCGCATCGCCGCCGCGCTGCCCTTCGCTTCGGGGGTTGTGTGCCGTTGGGTTTGTTTTTTGTTCCCCCCCCCCATCCCCTCCCTCCCCTCCTCCCGGCTCCTGCAGCTCGGCGGCGGTTCGTCCCCGACGTGCCGCGGGACTCTGCGTTCGGGGGGGTTGTTTTGGTAATTTTTTTTTTTTTTTTATTTTATCCCCCCCCCCCCCCCTCCAGTCTGAATGCCCGTGAGCGTTCCAGCATGGGCCGGGAGCAGAGGCAGTTCTGGATGCTGCTGTGGTGCTTCGGCTTTTTGGGCGGCATCCCCGGTGCCGCCGGCAGTCACTACTACCACTACCTGTGGAGGAGCTGCCCCCCCTGCCCGGCGGGGCGGACGGGGCACGGCGGGCGCAGGCCGGGTAGGTGCGGGGCCGGGGGGGCGGCGGGGGGGGCGGGGGGGCAGCAGCCGAAGTCACAAGCTGGTGAGCCGCCTGTCCGTCTGCCCGTCATTCTGTCCTCGCCGGGCGTTATTGCGGGCACAGGTCCGCCTCTGGCAGATTTGCCGCTCGGAAAAGTCACTTGTGGCAGAGGGGAAAGGAACTCCGTTCTTTCCATCAGCCGCGGTGCGGCCGTGCGGTTCGGTTAAAGGCAGCTACTGTGCCATATGCCTTTAAAAAACAAATGTCTGCGTTTGGTTGGGGTATGTTGATTAGTCTTTTCCTCTGTTCCGAAGGATTTCACCCCGGTCCGGGGCAATCAATGAAATACAATATTGTTTTATCATGAAAAAAAATCTGCCTTTCTCTCTGAGAGACTATCTGAGTTTGGGTTGTGTGAGTATTGTACAGCGGAGTCGCGCGAAGGATAGAGCTCAGTGTTACCCGCCGTCATTTTAGGCATAAGGGGAACCCTCCGGCAGCAGTGAGCGGGGCCGGGACCTGGGGAGTGTGTGTGCTGCAGCCGGTAGGTGCAGTCAGAGGAGCCGCGTCCCACAGGTCACCCCTCTGCACTGAAGTGTTCACACTTCCCAGTGTCTGCTGGAAGCGAATTCCCAACCAAGGCGTCTCAAGCCTGTCGCTGTGTGGATAGTGCTTGTCCAGCCGGAGTTTCCCATCGAGCAGGTGGAGGGGCTGGAGTCGCTCTGTGCTCCCGTTGTGCACGGGCAGCGCCTCTGGCGATGGTACCCCGGTGCGTTCGCATCCCTTTGGACAGCCAGAAACGTTAACTGATGGTGTTCTAATAGTAGATGGAGATTCCAGCGTACCAGAAGGTAAACGATCAACTTATATGTTTCCATTTCCCAACCGGTAAGGAGCAAAATACGCAGGTTTTCCCTGTTGTTGATAGGTTTACTTTTCTTTTTCTTTTTCTTTTTTTTTAATGAAACTTGCACTTTCTGCTGCACTGTCAGGCACTACGAGGAGGCAAGAAATACCTTTTTGCTATTTTCCAATCGCTTTTGTTGAATGTTTATGTGCACTGGCTCATGTGTGATGGTGGATGGGGACGTCGAGCGAGGTGTAAGCACACACAGACCTGCTTCTTCCTCTTTGCGTGTTCAGCTGACGTAGCAGCAGATAAAGTTTGAGGTTGCCTGAAGATTTAGGAAATAATGGAGAATATGTGAAGTTCACTAAAGACTTTGGATGCTTTTGAGTAATGCAGACATCAGGGAATGCATTATCTCATCATGAGATAATCCTAATAAATAAATGCCCCAAGCAGCCGGTTATAAAAGTGATATCAGTATAATTGTGAGATGTGCCAGACCTTTGGAAATGGGGGTGAGTTGCTGTTTTGTTATTTATAGATCAGATGTTTGTCTCGAACTCGGATCACAGTTGCTGCCTCCATCCAACTCCATTAGCTCATATGACTTCTCCAAGACCAGCTCCTGAGATCCAGCTTTGTGGCTGCAGAATAAACCTCCAGCTTTCCCTTCCCTGCCGCGTAGTTCACCTCATCCTGATCCTGCTTATCTCGGCTCCGCAGGCAGGTAGCTCCGTGCCCGCTCGTGGGTCTGTCGTGTGAGATATCTTTCAGTCTGCGAGGCTGAGGTGTTTTCCTCCAGTTCAGGAACAATATCGTTTAAAGCTTCAACTGGCAAAGCAAAGTGCCTTCTCTCCGTCCGTCCCAGGCGCTCTGAACCCGGGGAAAACAGCAGCTGAAGAGTGTGTGGTCTCTGTGGCCCCTTTTCCAGGCGTCTGGTTGGTTTGGGCTTCAGAAAGAGGCGCATAGCTGGAGATTTGCAAGCCAAAGTCTGTCCCATAAACATGTCTTTCTTCCCAGAAGGTATGTCTAATATTCTTACATGGTTGATAAAGAAGTAGGTGCAGATGACAAACCAAACCAAACCCAGTCCAACTCACCGCAGCCTTCAGGCCCGCCCAACTGCGAACGACAAAAAAAAACAAAAACAAGAAAGAATATCCTTCTCTCTTTCCACCTCTGAGAACAAGTGAATTTTTGACATGTTGCGACACGAAATGCCTTTCTTCTGAGCAGTACCTGTGACGGAACCGGCAGATGGAGGGGCGAAGGCGGGCGCGGGCGAACACCTCAGTTTGCACAGAATGAGCCTTTTCTGTGCGCGGCGCTGACATGCACCAGCAGAGCACTGGGGTTTGGCCTCGAATCTCCCAGGAGCACACGGAGCTGCTGTCTTTTCCCTGCACTGCCACAGGCGCTGTCTGGACCATGCTCTGAGGGCGCTGGTAGAAGAAACAAGATAATTTTTCAAGGAACTAAATTTTTGGCTTTCAATGCAAGTCGGTCCTCAGGAGACCTGACCTGAGCCGAGGCGCTGGGGGGAGGTTCCCTGGAGAGATGTCCGCTGCTGTGCAGCCCCTCAGCCGCGCAGGTGGGTGGCGCAGGGCACGCCGGAGCCGTCGGAGGGCAGGAGCTGCATGGCAGGAAGGTGGCAGCACGCCGGCGGGTGGCAAGGCAGAGGAGACGATCACAGCCAGGTCGCTCATCCTAAACCCGGTATTGCTGTGGGTGTGGTTGATGGCTTTTCCTTGGCTGCTCGAGCTTCTCTTTGACAGGTAGCAGCAGCCGTTCCCTTGGCCGTGTGATTTTTACGGTACCGTGCACGGGTTTGCTTGCAGCGCGTTCCCATTCGGCAGTGCAGACGGCACACGCTTCTGCGCCGACGTGCTGCTCTCGTCAGGCGGCTGCAGCAGCGCAGGCACGGCCAGCCGCAGCGTAGGGCAGTCTTACCGCACGAACGGAGAATGAAGAGGTGTTTTGTGTGATAGCGGTGTACATTTCGCTGAGGCCTCGAGTGCCTTAAAATGCATTCTGTGTACAAACAGTGCTCTGCTGGTTCCTTGCGTGAGTGCAGAGCGGCTAACTGCAGTGCTGTGGATTATGGCCCTATGCAGCCAGCCTTTACGGGAGAGACCGGTGTGCTCTGCTGGGGACTTGCATTGAATCGACACAGGGAAGTAGACCTGGTACCTTGATACTCTCTCTGCGATCCTCTAAAGTATGGCAGAAAACAGCATAGAGCGTGGCTGGTCGCTTTTGTTTGGCTAGACGGTTCCCACTAGCCTGTGAGCCCCTTCAGCAGTGCCCTGCCTTTCCGCCGGTCCGTGCCGTGGCCGCTGCACGTCCGTGTTCACCTCTGTGCGGTTGCTTCCAGCGCGGGGCGCGGGGACCAAACCGACGTGCCTCCGCGCGGAGCCGTCCTCTATCGGAAATGCAATCCAGCGCGGAGCAGCGAGGTAGAACAAAGCTACGAAAGAGGGTTTGAGCGGGTGAGTGCAGCAGCACGTCGAGAGCAGGCTGCCTGCTTGTTGTTACGTGCACCTCTGCCCCGCTCTGAGTAATGCCCAATTATCCGCACCATCCAGAGACAGAAATGTGAGCGCAAACGAGAGCTGGGCGACTCCCAGCTGCTGCGCTCGGAGGCAAAAAGAGGTGAGCTGAGGACAAAGCAAGTGACTGAGGCAAAATAACTCCCCGATACATTTTCACTTCGTCAGATAATTGTAAAACCAGCGCATCCGTTCCTGAAGTGCCTTTGGAGACTGCTGCTGGTGCGGATGGCACGGGTAGCGCGGGAAAGCTACGGACATCTCCCATCTGTCTGGGAGAGGCTGCAGCGGAAGGAATGCCAGCCCAAATAGCTCTGAGGAGCTCTTTAAGAGCCTTCAAGTCTTTCCTAAACGCCTTTTTTAGAACAAGATGAAAACTGAGGGTGTGGAGGCAATTTGACCACCCAAAATAAACCTTTCTTCTTTCCTCTGAATCTGAGTCACTGGGATTAGAAGCCGAGAGCAGCCCGAGGCAGGTACCTCCTTCCTCACCCTGGTCCCGGAGGAGGGGAGGGCTTCCCAGTCAGCAGAGCGGGGGACAAGGCGTCATCCTCTCCTGTGTCTTCCTCGCGCTGTTGGACCTTGCCATGGCTGACTCCTGTCCGCGAGGGCAGCGCGGAGTACCCGGGCCTCCCATCTCTCCAGGTTATTCGTGTGAGGGGCTGCGCAACGCGTGCAAGAGATGAAGCAACGCGCAGGGGTTTTTCCTTCTGATGCAGCGCGGCACCGGTCTGCGCCCTGAGCGGCTGAGCCGTGGCTGTGGTGCGGGGCAGTAGCGGTCCCGCTGCGCTCCTCCACCCAGGAGCACTTGGCTTCGGCCATCCAGCGTGCCGCCCCGGTGGTTCATCTCCTTCCAGTCTCTTTACTCCTTAAAATTGCGGAATTAGCTTTAACAAACTGGTACCGGAAAGATAAAGTCGCTAAATCCCACACATGCTCATCTTGGTGGATTTTAATTAACCTCTTCCCTGCAGCCCTGCTCTGTAATCCAGGCTAATTGCCGCAGGGATTAAAGCCTGGCACTGCTCTTTGCCCAGATAGAGCGAACCTTAGCAGCGTATCTGCTGCCTGTGCTTCCAGCTGGGATCCATCTCCTCCTCCTCAGCCTTTCAGAGGAGATAAACTGCCTCTGTACCAAATATTTAGTAATTTGCAGAACTGCTGTTGCCACTTTCTTTCCTCTGAAATGGAGCTCTTGTTTGAGATAAATCAGTACTTCTTCTCGAAGGACCTGTGCGTGGTCAGGGAGTGCACTCAACCGGAGTCATCTCCTTGTGCTCTCCTCTTTTTTTTGGTCTTGTGTCCGTCTTCCCTACATTCGGTTACAGCATTGCCCCTGTTGGTCCACGTAGCGGGTCTCTGAGGTCTGAAGGATGGTTTCTGTTTGGGGAAGAGGCTGACGAGGGCATCAGCTGTTTCCTTGCGGATGGGGACATGAACTCTGGTTTCCTTATGCAGTAGAGTTTCTCTACCCAATAACCTGAGTCCCACTCCCAGGATTTCGCTGTATTTGTTTTTTGTGTCTGCCTCGGTGGGCTTCGGCCGGTACCCGCTGCCCTGTCCGTGCCGGCGCGGCTGAGTGCCGAGGCACGTGGGCTCGGCATGCTGCGTCCTGGCATGGCTCTGGGCGGCTCGGTGTCAGCTGCCGTCCTCGGAAGAGAAGCCTGTATGCTTCTAATTTTCTTTCTTTGGCATATTAATTTCATCCAGATTTTGTCAGCTCTCCAGTAGGAAAATAACCTCAGCGTGCCACAAACCGCATCTCGCAAAGCATCACGAAGATTTCTGGGGTCTTTGTACTGCCAAGACGTGCACCGAGGGCAACGTGACCCTTCGCAACGATGCTCTGGCCTGGCCCTGGGAGCAGCTCCTGCTGCGTGGTGGGCTGTATTCCCGGGTGGATCCCTCACTGGCGAGCCCTGTGCCTGGCTGGGCAGGAGGGAGCCGCTGTCACCGCTGCTGGGGGTGCCCACTGGACATGCCCCCATCGCTGTCCCTGGGGCCGATGCGTCGCCTTTCCTCCATCGCATGTCCCACTGGGAAATGCAGCTCTTGCTGCTTTCCTCTCTCCGTACTCCGGTGTCTGTTGTGGGGTGTGGGAGAGCAGTCCCGGGCTGCGGGACGGACGCTGGTGCCTGGGCAGGGCCGGCTGAGGGCGCCCGGGGTGTCCGATGGAGTGGGGACAGTTCCCGTTCCCCAGCACGAGCCGCTGCTGTCGCCCGGGCAGGGCAGAGCCATCCTCTCGGATCTGCAGCGGTCCTGACACACCATCACTGTGGTTCCTTCTTTTTAGCGGTGCGTTTCAGGTCAAACCAGGAAAAGCCCTGCTGTTCCGCCCAGCTGGGAGCGCGCTCGCGCTCCTCTCCCCCCCGCCGGGGTCCCGCGGCGGCTGCGGCAGTCGCAGCCCATGACGCTGCAGTCAGAGGACCGAAAGCTACTGGTCCCCACTGCAAAAAATACCAACTCTCCCTAGAGCGTCTGCCCAGGAGGCGCCTCTTCTCTCTGCGCCCTCATACCAGAGTTTGAATTTGTTTGGGCAAGTTGCACAGTTGCGTTATTCCCAAAGCCACAAACCTAAGGTTCCTCGGGGGCTGAGACTGCTGCCCTCCCGTCAGGGGCGCGAAGGATGGGGGGTTTGTTGTGGTCGCGCCATCGAGCAGTACGTGTCCAAAAGTCTCTCTGTTACCGCAGGAGGAGCTAAGCGAGGCTCCAGGAGGGAAAACGGGAGGCGGCGGGTTCGGCGGGGAGCACGGAGGGTGAAGGTGATGGGGGTTTCTGCAGCCGGGGCGCGAGGAAGGACTGGCCCGTTCCTGGGGCGAGGGGGGGGGGGGGGGAGCTGGCGGGGGGAGAGCCCTCGGTAATTACAGAGATTGAGAGGGTGAAAAATACAAAGGGGGCAGAAGAGACATTTAGAGAGGAGATGTATAATTACTGAGTATGAGTAATGGGGTGAAAGTAAGAAGTTTATTCAACACATCACTAACTTTTCTGGACAGTAAATTCTCTATGGTTTCAGATTAGAGTTGAAGGGAAGCAGTGGAATAGTCATGTAAATTCAGACCGAAGAACTTTATTACTCTATATAAAATATTCCCAAACCCCAGTTTTCCTGTTCTTGTGCAAATTCAAAATAGAAAATGATGTTCCCCATAAAAATGAAAGTTTAGTATTTCCTGCAGAATAGAAATTCCAGTGTTGCTTTTAGAAAAAAGAAGTGTGTTTTTTTTCACCAGCATTTTCCAATGGAAAAATTGGTCTGCCAGAAAATGACAGAGCAGCTTTACTCAAGGCAGGCTTTTGTAATTTCTGGGAATAATATAATTCATGATAACTCTTTATCTCTGTTCCTTTGTCAAATAGTCTTTTTTCTTTACTTTTGTTCTGCTTTCGTTGTCCTCCTTTCCTGTTCAGCGCTTCCTAGAGACACAATACCTCAGAGTCTCACTGAAATGCATTTGTACGTGCTTACGCTTTCGCGCGAACCAAGCAATTTATTGTGTGCTGTGCCCATGCTCACGGGCTCAGTGCGTCGCACAGATTTCACTGTGTTGAAGTCTGGAAGACCTTTGGCTGAATCGAGCCAGTTCTGTGTATTAATGGCTGATTCTGCCCATAGAGATGTTAAAAAAAAAATAAAAAATAGCAGAAATGCAAAGTATGAGAAGTGGCCCGGCTGTGCCCCGCTGTGCCCGGGCTCCTGCGAGCTCTCTGGGCCACGCGGCCGTTGTTCACCGCGCGGGCTGGCCGGGCACGGGGCTGGCCGGGCACGGGGCTGGCCGCGCTTCCGCCAGGCGGGTTAGGGAGGTCACCTTTCTTCTGGCCCCGGGCAGCTGCGGGAAGACCTGTGTCCTTCCCTCGTGCCGCAGGAGTGCCATCCTCCTCCCGGTGAGCGATAAAGCTCGGGCAGTCTCCTCTCGTAGGTGTCAGACCTCAACACCCCAGTCCAAGTGTTGCTGCGGAGGAGCTGGCTGCCCCGCCGCGCGAGTACTGAGCGCATCAGGGGCTCCGGGGCTCTGCAGCATCCAAACTGTGTCAAGCCTTCACAGATGAAAATGATTTCGTTTGAGCTAGGTTGCTCTGACAGGCATCTCAGATTCATGCCACAGCATTTTTTCCCCCCTGAAAAGCTGGTTTGAATTTGGGCTACTCTTTGGAGAGCATCACTTAAAGCTTATGGTTCACCTCAAAAATCTATTCATTTTCCTTTCTTTAATAACTAAGTCTCTTGGAGAAAACAGGAAGAAAATACCAGAGCCTTCTAAAATGCCCAGAGGCGGAACCGACAGTCCACTGAAGGAGCAAAGGTCTGGCATTGCAGAAATTATCGCTTTCCGTGGGGTTAATAGAGACTGTAGCTACGATGGGGAGCTCTGAAGAAGGAGCCTTGCACGGCCCTGCCAGCAGGACTTCGGAAGTCAGGACTGGGGCTTCACTGGCCGTCGCTGGGACAGAAAGGGCAGAGAGCCATTTGCATGTGCTCTGATCCGTAGGTTTTAACTTTTTTAGCAGTGAGAAGCCTTCTAATGAAAAGCATTCTGAGAAAACAAACATTTGTTATTATTAACGTGTAGCTCAGAAACACTGGTTCAAACGAGCATCACCTTTCCCACCTCGCTTCCCATTCCTCCCCTGGCCCAGCCCATTTGCTTGCTGCTAGCTGACTTTGCCGGCAATTAACCCCATTAATGTAAAGCGAATGTAATTAATGTAAAACTTTAGCACGGGCTTCAGTCCAGGTGGCGTTTCTCCTTTTCCTGGGGTTTTTGCCCCCGCAGCGCGAGCTGTAGCTGCAGGCGGGTCCGCGCGAGCCGGCAGAGCACGGGGCAGCAGGCGATGCTGCGGGCAGGGGCGCGGGTTGCGGGTGATGCTGTGGGCAGGGGAGCAGGCAGCGGGCGATGCTGCGGGCAGGGGTGCGGGCAGCGGGCGATGCTGCGGGCAGGGGCGTGGGCAGCGGGCAACGCTGCGGGCAGGGGCGCGGGCTGCGGGCGATGCTGCGGGCAGAAGCACGGGTTGCAGGCGATGCTGCGGGCAGGGGCGCGGGCAGCGGGCGATGCTGCGGGCAGGAGCACGGGGCAGTGGGCGATGCTGTGGGCAGGGGTGCGGGGCAATGGACGATGCTGCGGGCAGGAGCACAGGGCAGCAGGCGATGCTGCGGGCAGGGGCGCGGGGCAGCGGGCGATGCTGTGGGCAGGGGCACGGGGCAGTGGATGATGCTGTGGGCAGGAGCACGGGACAGTGGATGATGCTGCGGGCAGGGGTGCGGGGCAGCGGGCGATGCTGCGGGCAGGGGTGCGGGGCAATGGACGATGCTGCGGGCAGGAGCACAGGGCAGCGGGCGATGCTGCGGGCAGGAGCACGGGACAGCGGGCGATGCTGCGGGCAGGGGCGCAGGCTGCGGGCGATGCTGCGGGCAGGGGAGCAGGCAGCGGGTGATGCTGCGGGCAGGAGCATGGGACAGCGGATGATGCTGGGGGCAGGGGAGCAGGCAGCGGGCGATGCTGCGGGCAGGGGAGCAGGCAGGGGGCGATGCTGCGGGCAGGGGTGCGGGCTGCGGGCGCTGGGAAGGGTGAGGCTTGAGCAGGTTCGTGCGGCGCTGGCGTGCAGAGGCACAGGCAGAGGCAACGCCCTGCCGTGATTCATTGAGGAAATGTTTCTTTATCTCATTAGTAGCAGCCATTGATGAGGCGGCGCTGGTTCGTCGCTCAGCTTGGCTCTGTATCGTCCTGCTGCTGGCGTGACCCGCCGCGCTGCGCCAGCGGGAAATAGTTGTGGGTGCTGAAGTCGTCTTTACCAAGTGCAAAAAGCGCACAGAAACGCTGACAGACCCAAAGCTCCTGAAGTTTGCTCTCCGTGGAAAAAAGGAACTGCTGGTTGGCTTTTTTGCTGTTGGTGTGAATGGGGTTCCTCCACCCGACTAGAGATCTCTGATCCTTTCCAGGCTGAACGGTGGTGTACGTGTATACGTGTACACGCACAAATGGGGGGAGTTAAGGAACTGTGCAGCTATAGCCACAAATGTCTCTGTTATTTCTAATTATAGCCATATGAAGGAGTCTTATGTCTCAGAAACTTGAAATTGCCTTTGACAAGCTTCTGATACGCATCTTAGTTAGCACCATGTAGCTGGGCGCTCCAAACGTTTTCACATTTCTTCTCAGTTCTGGAAGTTATTCCCAGCGCTTAAAGGCAATTTAAGGTCTGTGAAAGAGGAATGGATCTCCCTTTCTGTAACACACTGCCGTCTACCTCCCTGGTTCTGAAGCTTCGATAATAAAATGAAACAGGATATTTTTTACCAATAACTCATGGGGTAGTTCCCATTTCGGCTCTTGAAAGATTGCTCAGCACTTGGCAGAGGATTTTTCTGGCTCTGAGACTGCCTTTTGTTGGAGGGCCTGTCGTTCTACCAGTAGAAATGGACATGCACAGCGGTGTTGGCCAAGTGGATTTCTTGCAGCAGGAGCAGCCGCCTCGGCTCTCCCGGGAGCTCTGGTCGCGGAGGCCGGAGGAGAGGGCTGGGGACCTGCGGGCAGAGTCTCGCCCTTTCTAGTCCGCCTTTTGTGCTTTGGGGTCAAGCTGGACTTCACCGTGTTCTTAAGTATCATACAACTATGAGCAAATCCTTCCTAATCATACAATTGGTCCGTCGGGACAACTTTCTCCAGGTATTACCGTGTTTTCTTCCACGTCCCCGGTGATGCCCAGCAGTTTGAGCATGGTGTATCACCAGGTACCCCCGATTTTGCTGCCTTTCAGCAGCAGGTCAGGGGAGTTCCAGGTGTAAACGGTGTGAAATGTGTGAAATGCTTTGCGAAAATACTGAGATGAGAGACATGACAGTAAAGCCCCTCGGCTTTGGCACGCGGCTGAGCTCGGGGACGCCAGCTCCTGTGCTGCAGGAGGAGGAGGTTGACCCAGCAGACGAGAACCTCTGCTGCGGTGGCACCGCGGCGCTGAACTTCGCTGCCTCGTGTTGTTCCCTCTCGCCCCGGCCTGCGATGTTTGGTGTTTGCTCTCACCGTTCATCTAAGTAGCAAATGGACCGGCCCGGCCTGTTTTCAACACATAAAGAGCGAGGAAGTGTAACATTTTAATAAATCCCTAACCTTTGAGCAGATGGGAGAAGCGACCGTTGCGAGGTGAACAAGATGAAGGATGGTTTATGCTGACTGACAAATAAGATGCTTTTTTTCCCCTCCCCGATTGCGTGCTTGTCCTTGAAATCTCTTGAATAGCTTGACTGATTAAACATAAGAAAGGGCAGTCCTGTTCCTTCTGCATTCATTCCTCCGGTCTGGAGGAGGTCAGCAGAGGATAGATAATCCTGCCCTCCGATGCCCTCATGCCCACTTCTCTGAACTTTTTTCCACTCTTCCCTTTTCTTTTGCAGATGTAGATGAGTGCCAGGTCCACAACGGGGGCTGCCAGCAGAGATGTGTGAACACCCTTGGATCTTATTACTGTGAGTGCAAGCCCGGCTTCCGCCTGCACACAGACGGCAGGACCTGCATTGGTAAGTCATAAGTTTTCAGTGTCTTGAGAATCTTTAATTCTTCACGGCCTTCTCCCTACCTGTAAACGTGTAGCGTTGTACAGAAAATGCTTACGTTGGCGTCCCCACTCACAGCCGTCCTCTGTGCGGGGAATTTGAGATGATGGCGATGGATTGCGTGTTCCTTTGTTTCTCAGGGTCTTGGTAGTCTTCCCTAACGTGTTTCTATTGCGGGGTTCACAACGTTTGATATTATTCAGTGTGGACACGTACCGTTTTGATTTCTTTGCAGTTCCTCAGTTCATTCTGGTTCAGGAGAAGTAACTTCCGATGCTTTGGTGCTTCCGCTTTTGATGCAGAGTGCATCAGATACAGCATTTTCAGAACAAATACATAAACTACATTATGAAAAGGTTCAAGTCAGTCGTTTTTACCTCAGCTAATTTCCCTAGTCCGCGTGGTAGGCACCAGGTATGACAAACAAGTGACAAGAAGCATGGCTGTGTGTGGAACTGTGGCCATAATAACGTCAAACCCCTCTTCCCTGGGATGGTGGTCATGCGTCCCCTTGGATGGTGCGTGTCCAGCCATTACATTTCAGATGCCAGGGCTGGCTTGCAGCTGGTTTCTGGGCCAGTTTCTTGAAATGTTGTTGTTTGCCGGCCCCAAGCTAGGGGCTCAGAGACACCTGGGTGGAGCTGGGAGTCTGCCGTCCAGCATCCGCTGCTGCTGCTGTTTGTGTTAACCCCCTTCTCCCTCACAGCTTTATTTGACACATTCTTCTGGGGTTTTTTTGAGGGATATTTTCATACAAGTGGAAAGAATTCCTGGGCAGTGGCATTACAAAGGCCATTTGCTGGTTTTTCTCAGAGTATAGTCGCGTTCCAAAGTTTGCTAAAAATGACTGTGTGAGCCGGTGTGTGTGCGCCAGCTGGGAACGGCAATGGGAGCAGAAAAAACCATCTAAGGAAGCGGTACCCACCGTGCCCAGAGCAGCACAGACTGCACATCCTTCCGCAACTGCCCCACTGTGTGACAATACTCTTAACAAGAGCAGCGGGACGTACGCTTGAGGTGTAAGTTCACTGAGCGCCCTGTATTCCGCTGGAAAAAAATCCAGAAGCAAAAGGATCACAAATCGAGAAAAGAAAGCCGGTCGTTCCCAGCCCACCGCTCTCGCACCAAGCACGTGAACTCGCAGTGCGTTGCCACTGTTTGCATGTGAGTGTGCATGCGGTCTGTCATCTAATAATTGGCTTTATAATCTGTAGTTCTCTTTTTTTGTGGTGTAGAGTGATTCTGCTGCCTCTGCCTCGTGGAATAAGGGCTGAGCCAGGCATCGGGAAGCTCTGGTGTTCTCAGCGGGGTCAGCCCCAGAAGGCGAAACGATTTCCAGAGGAAGCGTCGAAGGGACCGCTATAGGGAGGAATCTCTTGTTTAAAAGCAATTTCCATCCTTCGCTTTCGTTCTTCAGGCTTCCCTGCGCCCGTGGCTGTGACGTGCAGAGCCTTTCTCCGGGGCGCGGGCAGGCAGGGCTCCCCCGCTCCGCGCTGCGGGCGCTGAGCGCTGCAAACCTGCTTTGCGTTAAACTTCTGAGCAAGTATTTGCCATCGTGCGCACCGTGTCGGAATTCATCTGCCAAGACTCAGGGGTCTCTATTCGCGAAACCTGATCTGCGAGGGGAGTAACTGGGGCCGTCCCTGGAAGCTCTGGGGAGCGGGGCTGGCAGGATCTGCTGTCAGTTCAGCGGTGCCCGTGCCCTGCCATCCTCGGAGTACGCGGGGAAGTGGATGCAGACCAGGCAGGGCGAGTAAAAACTCTCCCGACATACTTGTCCAAAACTGTTTCTAAAATAACAACAGAGCAGACCTAAGAACCTGGCTTTCTCACTTCGGGACCGGTGGGTTTTGTTCTTTACACTTTTGTGGCAGAAGGGTGCACATATGTGTATATATGGCGCGCCTGCGTGACAGCGCTGTGCTAACCTATTGAGCCGGTTGTGCAGAGGGGTGGGATGAAACTTATTTTGCTCGTTAAAGCTCAGAACAGAGCACAGATTTGGAGGTTACTCCTCTGCTGGTGTCTATGGCTGCCCACAGGGTTTCTGTACCCATGGACATAGGGTTGCCTTGTGCCGCGAGTGCCCACGCGCCCGCCTGCCCCGCTCCCCGGCACACAGCTTTCTGCCCCTATGGATGCTGTGGGTGGTTCCCGGTGCCGCAGCCCAGCAGCTCTCCTCCCTGCGTCCGCTGGCTGCGCGGCAGCGGTCACGCACAGCAGCCCAGTGCGACGGGGCTGGAGTTCACACGGCTCTCGTTCCCGTAAACACAGGCTATTTGGAACGAGCCCACCCCAAGCCGAGCCCAGGCGAGGGACAGCGGGGAGGCCACCGAGGGGATGCTCTCGCCCCGGGTTTGGTCGTGGCAGCGGGATGTGCTCTCCCGTTTGCTGCCTTTGCCGACGCTCAGACGGCAAACCCACGAGCAGCGGCGTGCGGTCCGGCCGGGCGGCTTTCCATGTAATCCCGAGCCCTTGAGCGCGTGCTCGCTTTCTGCGGTGTCTCCCCAAGTACATGCAAGTGGTTCTTTCCTTTAGTGCTCGGTCTACGTAAATATTTACATTGCGAAGTCAGAGGCTTTGCTCTGACTTGATCTTGGAAATCACACGGTTTTTATTAAGCCGGCATTCCCGACGAGAGTCACCAGGCAGCGATGGCGGGGCACAGGCGGCCTCGCTCCGCACGCACGCCCGTCACGCTTCCGTCGTCGTCTTCCGGGAGCACCGCTGGGGACAAGGACAGGATGTCCCCTCGCTCAGTGCCCACTCTAACAGGCAGGGAGAGCAACACAAGAGAGCGCTGGGAAGCAGCGCGGGCGCCTGCCACAGCCACCGGCGCGTTGGGGACCGGTCGCAGGCTGTCCCCTGGAGCAGAGGGGCTCTGTCCCCCGGAGCGGAGGGGCTCTTTGTGTCCCCCGGAGCAGAGGGGCTCGCGGGTGCCTTGGAGGCTGTGAGGGCTGCGCAGAAAGGAGATGCGACAGCCTCTCTCTGTGGGTCCAATTAGATAGTTGAGCTTCTCCCCGGTAATGAGCTGCTTCATAGCTGTTGCGTTGGTACCTACGAAGAGATGGGTTGTGGTGTACGGCAAAGCCAGGGCTGTGGCATGAGGCTGCGCGGGCCAGGGGAGCCGCGTTTGCCTGGGCGAGTAACCTCCGTTGCGGGGCTGCGGAGCCGGTGCAGTGCCCACCAGCCGCCTGCTCGGGCCGCAGGTAGGAAGAGGTGGTGGGTTTTGCTCAGGAAGACCTGAGCCACATTTCTTCACTTCTGTGAAGTTTTAGGTGCTGACTTGACTGCAACCAAGATTCCCCCCCCCCCCCCCCCCCGTGTGGTTCTGAGGGATTAGGTACACTGATAAAAGCCGAGTTTTTTGTCAAGTTGGGGCTATCCTCTAATTTTGCTGGGCAGGTAACCTTCGGTGCTGCTCAAACAGAAACAAATTGCCGCTAAATAAAAGGAGTGGGATAGGAATAAGGAGAACCAGAGACAGAGAGAGTCTCCCATGCATTCCCCTCTGCTCCAGAGCTGCTCTGCCCTCAGAGGCAGCGAAGCCGCTGCTGGTGATGGGCTGTGGGGGGTTCTCGCAGCTCAGAGCTGCTCCAGCCCGCAGAGGGGCTGCAGGGAGCTGCGGGCAGCCCCCGCCAGCAGCAACGCAGGCCAGAAAACGTTTCGGAGACAGGAAAAGACTGTTGCCACGAAGTTTCTAGTTAAGGTCTGTAAAACCACGGATCTAATTCTTTAAATGTTTTCCGATTCCCAGAAACCGCACAAGGGCTTCAATTAATCGGCCACGCTGCCTGAAGCGGGGCGCTCCGGAGTCGCCCTGCGGGGGCTGGTGGCTCCTCACCCCGCAGCAGCTCAGCCCCCGGGGGGTGGCTCAGGGCGAGCGGTCCTTTCCCCCCCTCTGGCTGAACTGTTACTCCAAGCTTGGGATGGAAAGTCGAAGCCTATTTTATTCCTGAAGACGTCAAAGAATTGGAAAACTGATAAAATCTTTTGCCGCTTTCTTTCGATGGCTTTGCGCCCTTGGTAGTTCTTCGCACCTTTGGGCTTAGTATTGCAGGGGATAGAGGAAGGCCCAATGTAGGGAAAAAAATCAGCAGAATTTTTCAGAAGTTACTCAGGCACCTTTAAAAGCAATTCCTTATGAAGCGTATTGCGGTTCCAGATAAAGAGCTGTTTAGATTAGCACTTGTGTGGGATTGGAAGAAATATTTTGCCTTTAAAAGCATTTTTCTTTGAGGGTGTTGGTACCTTTTACAGCATAAGCAGAGCTTGGCTCTCTGCGCAGTCCAACAGGGTATTCTTAAATGTCATCTTGCACATTGCCTGGAGAACCAAGGGCAGTCAACGACAGCAGCCTCCTGGTGTCCCCTCGCACCTCGGGATCCCTTCCGTCACTACCGCTGTCTGCCCCATCAGCCGTCATGGGAGCGAGGGGCTCCAAAAGCCTCACGGTGATCCCTGTGGTGCAGGAGCGGAATAAAAGCGTCCGCCGTGGCCAAGCTCTGCTTGAGGCTGTGAGAAAGCCGGGGTGCCAGAGCCTGCGCTGGGCTGCATCCCAGAGACGCTCCGACGCAACCAGGGATGCCGAGGCAGCTCTCCGGACCTGGAGCCGCTCCGATCCCCGTGACTCGGGGCAGCACAGACAAGGGCTGAAAGCCACCTTCCTTGTGTCCTGCTCTGTGTCTCGCAGCAGCTCTCAGCCACTTCTGATGCTTTGGGTAATCTGCAGCTCAGTTGTGCAAGATTCTTTTGTTGCGGCTTTGTAGTTCGAATGTAGCGAGTCACCGAGGATTTCAATACAGAAGGGAGGGGGAAAAGAGCAAACATTTCTATTGAAAGTGAAACAGAACCAAAAGAGTCATTGGACGTCCTGAGATTACCTCTTCCTTTATCAGAACCACATGGGCAGGAGGCAGGAAGCTGACATCTTCGGGTCCTTCTCCACTGTTTCAGCGGAGGGATGAACTCCAGTCCAAGGCAAAGAATTTAATCTGAGCCAATTGCTTTTGTTGGCCTGCGGAGTAGAGAGATGGTCTGTATTAACACACAACATGTTTCTGGAAATTGTCTGAGGTTAGAATAAATCAGTTTGGGATTACATGAGGTATCCCTATTTATATTATGAGTACTTCAAACGAAGAAAACTCAAATATAAGCAGCGATTTATATAGCAAACAGAAGGACTGTGCCGTAAAGGTCTGTGTGGGCTTGAGCCACGTGCACAGAGGGTAATCGTCTGTGTGTACTCCTTAGAGGGTTTTAATCTGCATGCACTGCACAGGCAACTTGCACAGCTTAGAAAATCTGACCTTTTCTTTGCCCAGTGGGGCATTTCTCAGACGTGTCTTAGAATCGATGGGTTTGTGTGATGCTGTAAAAGGGAACGTCATGCTCAGTTCTAGTTACAGCTGCTTGCAGTTACTGGTAACGTATTGGCTCAGCGCTTCTGAGGGCAAGTTCCTTGGGTCTGAAGGAAAGGTGATACAGATGGGAAAGAGGAGAAGTTAGGCTGCTACCGCGTAGACCCACTTCCCACGTGCAACCAGTAGTAACAACGTCCTTGTCATCCCTTTTTATGCGTTTCCTGGGGCCTGAAGGGTGAGGTGGTGGGAGTTAGCATCTTTCAGCAGCACCGCACTCCCTTCAGACAGAGGGGATGGACGTAACATCCCTCTTGCAGACGATGGAATATCATCTGTGGAAAATCTGTCTGAGCTTTAATTACAAAAATCTGTGTGGTGTACAAGATGACACTGGATTTGGCAACGTTGTCACAGAAATGTTAAGCTAGGAAAAGCATCTGGGAATGGAAATATTTTTAGAGTGGTTCTGTAAACAGAAAAAAAAAAAAAAAAAGAGCAGTAATTAAAACAAGGCCAGCAGTGAGGTCTACTGGCTGTTACTCCACGAGAAGCCAGCTAAGGAGACCCAGAATTAGAAGGCCCTCGCTTTCATGGAAAGACACCCAAAACAATTGTAACGTTTCATTTGTTTTGTCTTATTATTCCCGATTCTTAAATTGAATTAGTTTGTATCTTAGCAGAACATCGGTGCACCGTGGGTGGCTCTGTGGGACACCGCAGGAGGCGATTGCTTTGCTCTTTTCACTGCGCGTGTGCCACGAGTGCCGCATAGCTTACGAGTGCCGTACAGCCCGTGATGCCGGCTACTTGTTCCCCGTACATAAGTGTCTTGGCAGAGAAGGACTTCTGGTTCCCATTACCCGTAGTGGTCTGGAACGTCCCCGCGATGGCTGAGACCACAGCGCAGCCCGGCCCCTTCGTCATCACGTGCAATCGCAGAATGGAGAGGCTCAGATGGGGTTATTAGTCTTGAAGAGTACGCTTGCGAGCAAATAAGCCATACTGAAAGAAACACAAGAGGGAAGAAAACGCTCTGCAAGACGCCTGCGCTCTCACCGCTTCACCTTTTACGTTCTTAGCGGTCCGCAAACGGCATCAGTTAAGATCTGCGTAAGTGGTTCTGGCACTTGGTTGCACTTAAGCCCTTGGCCAAGGAGGACGCGCTGGAAGAGGAACGCGCGTCCTTTTTGTTCGTGCCCGTACCCTACTCAAGCTGCCCGCGGTGGTTGGCCAAGTGTTGCCATGTGTGTCTGAAGTTTCCTCTGCCTTTCAAGGAACGGGTTTTGCCATTGCAAAACTCCATCCTTACACGGGTGTTGTGCCTTGGGGCAACCCAGAGAGACATGTTGATCTTCTTCTATGTAGAAATAATCCTTTTGGAAAGTCTGCTGTATCCAGCCTTACAGGATTTGTCTGCCTGAATTTGGTGTGATAAAAAAGAACCAGGACTTTAGTTTTTTCCTCTCTGAAAAGTTGTCTTTTAGAGGTATGCAAGGCGGGCGGTTATTTAGACTGCAAATTCATACAAATAACTGCATACTGGGAGGTTATTACAGACGTAAGATGTGTTGGCTTGTTATGTATCAGCCCAGTACTTTTCCCATATGAAGAAATGTTTTGGCAGGCATTAGCATTGTTTTACTTTAAAAAAACCCCCAAACACTCCAAGAAGAACAAGCACGTTATTTATGGGCATTTTTCAATATATGTTATTAAACACTTTAATATATCAGAATATTTTAAAATGACCACCCATCTCTGCTAAAGCTTGAGTACTGTAACTCTGACCCATAACTTTTCAGGAACGTTGGGTATTTCTGTTGTTTCCTTCCAAACGGATTAAAGGAAACAATGTCAGCACAACTAACATAAACTGATAGTTCTTGCTCCAGCCGTATGTTGTGTATGGCAATACTTCGACCCTATTAAGTCACTTTTATTCCCCCAAATGTTAAGTTAATTAGAGGCATACAACGGGAAGTTAGCAGTTAAAAGTTTGAAGTGAGAGAGCTCCTCAGCTCTGAGTCAAGGCATATTTTTTTCAGAAAAAAAAACAAAACCAAACCATACAGTTTTACAGTTTTGCCTTTTCTTTTCCTCCTGTGGCAAATATTTGTTTTTCACTAATATACAAGAGAGGCTTAATCAAATGACTTTCGGTACTTTGTCTGTAGAAAATACTCTTTTGAGCACCGGGACGAGGCGTTGGTACCCGGCGCCAGGCGAGCCGCCCGCAGCCCGCCCGCTCCTCTGCGCCCTGGGCACGGGTGTTTCACAGACCCGGCTGCCCTTGGCGCTCGGAGACCTCGTTAAAAGCAGAGACTTTTACTGGCATGTGCTTTCCAGGCTCGCCTGCTTAGCGAAACTCCGGAGGTTGTTGAGGGCACTGGGATTACCTGAAGTGTTAGTTTGTGGAGAGATGTTTTTCATTAGAGATATTTTTAGCTTTCTTAGAAGATTCCTTGGAGTCAGCACATTAGTTTATTCTGGAGTTTGAAAAATAGGTCAAAAACGTGTGAGACCACAACTCATCATACTGTTCTGCTTATGGAAACCAGGTCTGGGTTTCCATCCCAGACCGTGGCCGGGTTTTTTGCTGTGTCGCACACGCACAGCTCTGATGTGCAGCGTGTTATGCTTTTCATGCACATTCAGGTCTCCCAAGAAGAAGAACAGACTTTAAAGGCCGATATCCCAATTCCCGAAAGGGCCACCTCTTTTTGGAGCAGTCTGTGTTTGAGAAGCTCACTAATTAAGGAGTAGGTAGGCTAAATCAGGAGATACGCCACGGTCTAAGAGGAGACTTTCATCACTTTGGTGGCATGTAATTACGCCAAGATGGCTTATCTACCAGAGCTGTGAATTCCCCTCCGGAAAGTCCTTCCCTGCTTCGTTTTCTAGCTCAATTTTTTCCTGGCTACAACAAGGGCAGTGGTCCCAGATAGCTGCAGCCTAGTAAAAAATAAGCAGGGAAGCTCTGCCCGGGTGCTGGTTGCAAGGTGCACGCATCTCCAGTGAAACATCGCGCTTTTGTTGCTTATCCTGCAGAGAACTCCCGGGTTATAAGAGCAGAGAGGGGGGAGGAGAAGGCTATTTTAAGGCTGATTAATGATAGCAGGCTTGTAAAGAGAAGATAGTCCACATGTTTGGTCATAAGATCTGTTTTCTGCCGTAGCCTAGGCAAAACCTTCTGTTTTCCGACTGTTTGAAATCCTTTGGGCAGGAAAGCGCCTTGCGCAAGGCCACACAGAAACGCTGTGGCACGGCCAGGAACAGCAGTGGGGACTCTCGATTCCCAGTCCCGCCTGCACTCAGGATGAAATCACAGTTCCCGCCAGCACATCTCCGAGTGCTCCGGCTCTGCTGGTCGCAGCATCGGTTACTTGCGGTGTGGGCGAGCGCACGTGTCCTGACCTTCATGCAGACATCTCCTCGCCAAAGCACTGAGCCGGGGGTTGTGACACGCGACGGCAGTGCGGACATGCAGGATGCATCTCAAAACATTTTTCCTTAAGCGTTCCCAGGAGAACTGATGGTACCTGTTGGGCTTTGCCCTGTGTAATTGCTGTCTTCTGCATCGCGTAGAGCCAGAAACTTAGTTTTCCGTATCATTTTGTTAGAAGAAAACCTGAATACACCCGAGCGCAACTGAGCAGTAATTAAGCTGAACTAGCTGTGGCACTGCAGCGTCAGTGACCGTCTTTGAACAAAGTTACGGGAATTTCAGCCCCAGCGCAGTGCGAGAAGCCTGCCTGCTGACACGGGCACCCCTCGGGAGGGCTGATGCTCGCTGGGAACCGTGGCGGTTGTCAGCCCAGACCCCCACGTCCCGGTCTCCTCCCGGGAGAGCTGCTGGGAGCTGTTATTGTAGAAAGCGGTGATTTTACGCTGCTACCTGACACGGTTGAGCCCATCTTACCTTTCAAGACAGGGCCCCCCTGTCTCGAGGGGCTCTGCCCGAGGTCCCTCTGCGGGACCGTGGTGGGTGACCTCTCTCCTGCGCTGCGTACAGAACTGACTTTCGTAGCAACAGCTCACGTTTAGCACACTCCCAAAATTTGCCACGAACTTCTCGCTTTAGCAGAGGTTGAACATGCCCCAGCTTTCAATCCTCATCAGCAGTGCTCTGTGTAAGTACGTGGGATTTGCCCTGGTCCTGCACAAGCGACTCCTCCAGGTGCCGTTATTTTTGTGGTGAACGCGCTGTCCCTTTGCCTCGTAGCTGTGAACACGTGTGCCCTGAACAACGGCGGCTGCGAACACGACTGCGTGCAGGTGACGCTGGTGCAGCACCAGTGCCGGTGCCGGCACAATTACCAGCTGCGGGAGGATGGCAAACGCTGCGTCCGTGAGTCCCCTCGAGCATCCCGGGGAAGCTGGGGGGGCAGAGCTTCGCTTTGGCCTTTCGTCCAGGGGCAGCTGGGAGTTGGGGGGAATAGGCAGCATCCACTCGCATGCTCAGATGTCATATAGATCAGAGCGGGGAGTCCCTCTGCAGTAAAATCTCCGCGTGTCATATTGTCATGGACCTATTCTGCAGCTTTTTCTGAAAGGCGAGGAAGAGCTGGAGGAGCGTAGCCAACAAAAATGAAATGGTATGAAGGCACACACTCCTGGGAAAGCGGAGGAACAGCAGCGTGTCGCAGCGGGACGGGATCCTCTCCCTCTGCTTGCAGACAGCTTTCTGGCTGAGCTGCTCCCGGCTGCAGGAGGGAGAGAGGCTGCAGGGGATATAGAGCAGAAGTTTAATCTCCTCATTCATAGCGGTTGGCATTCAAGCAGTAGGAGGAGGGAAGTCTTTAGCTGTGAAGTTGCTACGGGAAAAGCAACGACTGGGGTATTAAAAATGCAGCAGTCGGGAGGGTTTGGTAGCATCTGTCCCAGTCTTGGAGCAGGTCAGAGATTGGCACACCCCTTGATAGGAGCACTTGAAGCAAATTTGCCTCCTGCTTGCTCTGGAATCTCTGTGGAGGGACGTGCCCACGCCAGGCCTCTGCTGGAAAGGGTTTACTCAGATCAGTGCCTGCCCTTTGCAGGGTCTCGCGCCGTGTAGATCCCCCTGCCTGGATGGAGCAGTAAATGGTAGCAGAGATTTTCTGTCTGGTGGAGAATGGTCTTTGCGGACTTCTTTGCCAGACGTAACTGCTCGATGCTCTGTTCTCCCATAAGCGTAACGCCAACAGGAGCTAGGATTAGTGTCAAATCAGCCTCTTCTGCTTTGACCCGCAGTGAGGAACCCCTGCACCGACAGGAACGGGGGCTGCATGCACCGGTGCCACAACCACCGCGGAACAGCCCGCTGCGAGTGCCACCCCGGCTACCGGCTGGCGCCCGACAACAGGGCCTGTGAAGGTAAGCTGCCTACAGCAAAGCTTCCACAGGGAAAAACAACCGCGTCGCATGGGGTGAAGTGGCTCTCAATCTATCAGCGTTTGTGAATTTAACGGCGTGGTGCACAAGCCTTCCAGCGGGGTGGCACGAAAGCGCTCAGTCGATGTCCGTCCAAGAGCCCTGCTCGAGTCATCTGGAACAGCACTCGAGTTTCCTGCAATCCCATTTCCTAGGAAGCCTTACAGTGATTCTGAACTCTCAGCTCTGTTTCTTTGCTGGGCTGGACCCCAGTGAAGAATTCAGGCTGCAAAAAAAGCAGTGGAAAACTTGAAGATTATAACAGTTGTCCCTTTGAAAGACCCGCTTTGCTTATTGATTGCTCATCTCTTGCAGACGTGAACGAGTGCCTGACTGGACTGGCCATGTGCGCACACCAGTGTCTCAACACTCGCGGCTCCTTTAAGTGTTCCTGTAACCCGGGCTATGAGCTGGGGGCAGACGGCAAGCAGTGCTACCGTGAGTACCGCATGCAGAGCCCACCCCAGGCGGGACTGCTTCCGCAGGCAAGCGTTTGCGCTCTGTCCTCTGGGCATCGGTGGGGCCAAGTTTCAGCAATCTTTTTTGAAGAGTTTCACAAACAGGTTTGGCGCTGTTTACTCTCCCACCAAGATAAAAAACTTTCTCTGATCTTTAAAGTTGCCATGAAGCTCCTTTTGCTGGTTTAGGCAGTTTATTTGGAGCCGTTTGGCTCCAAATAGGCCAAGTTCTGCTCTTGGGGACTTCACTGGATGAGTTCAGTCGGCTGCAGATGTGTAACTGAAGAAGGAATTGAGCTAGCGAAGTGATCACATCTGCTCCCATCAAGAAAAGAAGTAAACACTATTGTGCAAGAACGAGCCAGATGGTCCATACGTCCTTGTTCAGCTGATACACATCAGCAGGGACGGTCCAAAGCGGAGCGATCAGCATCCAGCACGAGCAGCCCCCTTACTGATGAAAGCCACCGTGGCAGTCCCAGTGCTGGCAGCTGGTGTTACTGGAAGCCGTGATGCTCCACCTGTGCAGTGCTGCCGCTCTCGCTGGGAGCCTGCCCAGGGTCTGAGGGTAAGGCTGCGCAGACCATAAATGGGTCTTGAGAGGCACCAAACAGAGCAATGTGAGGAACTAGGCTGACAACATGCTATTTAAGAGCCTAAGCACGGACACACCTTTCTTCCTATGAACGTGGGTTATCTCACACCGCATATTCTGAAAAAAAAAAAAAAAAGAATATCCCATAGCTCAGTTTCATGTGCAACTGCACATTTACCTTCGGCTGTTGGGGAGAAGATGCAGGAGAGCCAGCAGGGCTCACAGGGGTTGGACTGGGAAGCCAGGTCTACGCCTTCGCTACCTCCTCCCCTCGCAGCGTGACTGTGCAGCAGGGAAGATTACCCTTTGTGGCTTCAGCTGATTGGCCCATGGGTGAAAAAAAACGTAGTTTTATTGCTGCTCAAATCTTGCTTTTTCCAGGTAAGCCCCTGGTAAGAGATGCCAGCCCTGGAGGGTCACTTTTGACAGCAGGGACAGTGAAAGCACAAGCCCCACTCGTGTTCTGACATGGCTTCTCCAGTTGTTGTGACTCATTGCCATAACCACTGACAATAGCTCTGCTTTGGTGCCAGCTATAGAATTAAGTAGCCTTCTTGTATGAAAAGTGTTTCTCCCTGCCCCTTCTAGTGCGTTTCTTTTATGCAAAACCCCGGTTGTTCTTGCACGAATAAGAAAAGGAAAAAGACAGAGGGACTCTATTCATGTTGTGAAATCTGGAAGATATAGTCTTCCACCGTGGCACAGTTTTTGGTTTTGACACGCACAGATCCATTGGGAAGCATCAAGCTCCCCTTCTTTCAGCCTTCTCGGGTCTGAACATCCTAAAAACTCAAAAATGTTCTTGAAGGCAGAAATTGTTTTCCTGAGGTTCAGGACTGAGTCAAAGCTCCATGAGACAAGTTCCTTTTAGTTTAAGAAAGCTTAATTAACTAGACTTAAGTTTACATAAACTTTGCCAAGCTAAGAAATATATGGCTGCTATTGATGTCTGCGCCTACCATTTTTGACATGTCAGTAACTAACGTTTCTAGCTGTAGGCATCCGGATGTTTCCGTAGTAAGCTGTATTCTGCTGCTCCCATTCCCAGCTGGCATCAGAACGGCTCTGTACTTACGAAGACTGAGCCAACTTTTGGTTGGCAGCACATACTGCAGCCCGTCAGGAATGGGAGCAGTTTTGTCTGCAGTCTGGTTCATCTCGGAGATTGTCCAGAGTCTGCTCCGCAAGTCTGTCCCCAAGAGGCTACATGGGGTGTTGCCCGGGATCCATCGCTTTATTTTTATACATCGCTTCCCAGCCCAGCAGCCGCCCCTGTGCAAAACTGTTTCCATCCTTTGCCCGCTGCGGGTCGCTCCTCTCCTCAGCGGGGCTGTGCGCACAGAAACGCGCGTGCGAGGAGCCCGGCTGGAAGCGCAGCACCGAGGGAGGGCACGGGCCAGCCAGATGTGCGGGATCCTAACCGGTGTGCCTTTTCCAGGGATAGAAATGGAGATTGTCAACAGCTGTGAAGCCAACAACGGTGGCTGTTCCCATACATGCCACCACACCAGCTCTGGCCCAGTCTGCTCCTGTAACTTTGGCTATCGGCTGGAAGAGGACCAGAAGACGTGCACTGGTAAGGCGAGGGAAAAGGTACGTGTCTTGTTTTCACAAGCACATCTCAGGTAATGCTGGGGACCTCCGTGTGTCAGCTGCTGTGTGTACATGCGCTACAAACAGGTTAACAAGGCTAGAAACAGATGCAAATTAAAAGGAGATGAGATATTGCTCTACTTGAAGACATCCTCAAACCTCCACTCAAGACATATTCGGACAGCAAACGCTGACTTCAGAACTCGTTAGTTTTTCCCTGTTGGAACTGGTCTAAGGCGGCATTGGCAGATAGAGAGACTCACATCTCAGATACCAGTAAGCCTACGTCTAGAAGGGATGGTGCTCGAAATGTACCGTCTTGCCTGTTATCTCAAAGGAAGCAGCAGCATAATTTGAGTAAATGAGTGATGTGGATGAGTCACTGGCTGCCAGCCAAGCGTAGTTCAGCCCCATCTGGTTCTGTAAAGTATGTGTTACTGGAGAGGTAAGGCTGAAATGCACCTCGAGCTCTGGACGTGCTGTAAAGTTGAGGCATACGCTCTCTATTGCATTACTCCGAGCCCTTCCCAGCAAATAACCTGGTCGGAAACCCACCGTGGTGCTCCCCAGCCTGACATTTCCCGCACCGTGTCGGGCTGTGGTTTCCTCCTGCGCCCACGCCGGGGCCGGGGCCGGGGCCGGGGCCGGCACAGCACGGCCGGGTGGGGGTTTCCATCCCTCAGGCAGCCCAAAGCTGTGAGAAATCCCGGTGCCCTTCTTGCAGGGTAGTTGGAGGGTCTGTGCCTCAGACAGTGCATTGAGGCACTTATGCCTAAAGCCTTCTCTTTCTATAAAACCAGCAAAGAGGAGGTCGCCAGCAAAAAGAAACGGTGTTTAGTGATGCGAAACAGTACTTCACGTATTTCCATGCAGTGCAGAGTTGCAGTTCTCGTTACTCAGGAAATAATTCTTGAATTTGGTCCTTCTTTGTTCAGTACCACCTTCTTCCTGCCGTTTTCAAGGAGCGCGCCTCTCCAGGACGTCTGTTAGGAGCAGATCCCCCTTAGCAGGCTGCCGCCGGCACCCGCGGTTGCTTGTGCAAGGGGCAGCACAGAGGAGAGAACCCAAAACCCGCAGGACGTTTGCTTTCCTCTGCGGCTCTGTAGGAGCATCGCAACACGGGAGCAGAATAGCCAGGAGCTGAAGCCTACTCGGAAGGAACATCATTCCTGAGCATACCACAAAGCCCAGTGCCCTTTGTGTAGCCCAGCAGTGCTGTGTGTTTTCCTGCAAGAGACCTCCTTGGTCCAGACTCCTCTGGCGGTAGGGGATGCTTCACAAGCCCCACTGCTACATGGGCACCGGGATAATTCCACTTCATAGTGCACAAATGAAGTCCCATAAATAGAAAGGGCTTAAAATTTAAAGCTGCAGGAGCTCTGCTTTCTCCGGGTTACTTACGTCCGTCCTTCAGAGACTTCACCCTGAGACAGTCTGAAGGAACCACGCAGTTCTCACCCGTCGACATCAGTATTTGCACCAGGGCAAATCCGAAAGCAAGAGTCAGTGTTACAGTCGGAGTCAGCCCCTATTTGGAAGCACACAAAACCTTTAAGAACAATCTCGAACTGAAAATCACGGTTAACTTCCCACAGGTCTCCGGGATTCCTCCCCGGGCTGGGGAGCGCATTGCCAAGGATGATCTGTTAACATAAAGTCGCTTATTTCAGAGGAAAGCAAGAATACTAGCTCAGCATTTGGCAGTCAGAGCAGTAAAATCTGACCAGAACTAGTCACGGGGCAATTTTCACAAGTACTGTCACCGCAGCAGAGCTCGATGTGCATTAACATCCACTGCCCTTTGGTTTTTATTTAGATATCAACGAATGTGACAATGGTTCTCACTGCTGTCAGCAAGATTGTTACAACTATCCGGGGGGCTACGAGTGTGCCTGCTATGCTGGATACAGGCTCAGCACGGACGGCTGTGGGTGTGATGGTAAGCAGAAGCATCCAGCTGGACTCCTGCAGGTCAACCAGCAACGCTGCGGTCCTCAGCCTTGCGGCGCGGCAGGGCGCACACGCGGAACGCGTTCCTCTAATTCCGCTTTTCTGTGGTTTGTCAGCCTCCTCAGCTTGCTCACTGCTAAGGCAGCTCGGCTGTTCTCACCCGCACACCGGTGCAGCACAGCTGAGGAGTAGCAAAGGGGCTTTTGAACGCACTGGGTTAAAATGAGGGTGTCTCAGAGTGAGTCAGTCCAGGTCTGGCTCCATTCGTTCGTAGAAATCGTTTTATGTTCGACCCCGGAGGCCAACATTGCCCATCATTTTTCACCCAAGAGATAGAGGTAAATAAAAGCGTCTATGTAAAATACAGCCGAGACAGTGACTAACAGAAGCCCTTAATAAAAAGAACAAGAAATTGTCCTACCCGGTTGCAAATAACCAGGCATTTCTTACAGTTTCTCCCAGCTTATACCAATTTTCCTGTCAGCTCTCTGATGAGTCGCCTTCTTAGCCTAAAGGATTTGGGGCTTTTTTTCCTCCTGATGAGTTGTTCTCACTACCAAAGCTCTCCGATAACATTTCCCGGGTAAAGCCCAGGTTTACCCGCCTGTTTCTACACAGTTAGTGACAGACGTGAGCTGAAGCCTAGCACGTGGCATTTTGAAACCCAGGGCTCCCGGGATCGCTTGGGTGGCCTCACTCAATTTTTGGGGTCGGATGGCATCGCTAACTGCCAAAGAGGATGCCGTCAGCCTGCTCGCCAGTCGGTGGGCCCCTGCCCCGTGCAGAGAGCCTGCTCCCATTACTCTGGAGCATCCCGTGTTTTTTTTTAGATGTGGACGAGTGCTCGTCAAATGTCGGTGGATGCGAACACACGTGCCAGAACCAGCTCGGCTCTTTCCAGTGCGGCTGCGAGATCGGGTACAAGCTGGCTGAGGACCGAAGGAGCTGCGTCTGTAAGTGCGGCGTCTGGGCTGCCCCTGGCCCTGCTCCCCCGGCACAGCCGGGGCCAGCTCGCCCTGCAGCTCCCTAGCCCTTCACGCCACCTTTTCCACAGCACTTATTACTCTTAGCAGCGGAAACAACTCACACCACCGGCAGAAAGCGTTCCCCAACGGGGCCGGTGCTGTTTCAGCCTTTCCAAAGAAGCGTAAGGGATTTTGGCACAGCTACACTTACAACAGGCTGCAGTGACCACTCCACATTAACTGAAGAACCAGGGCCCTTTCCACAGTCTTTACAGTTTCCCCTTATAATGGATTTATTTTTTTAAGAGGCTTTGTCTTTATCCCCCCACCAAACACACCGTTTCCCAACTTCCTCCCTCACAGGGCAGCCAACACCCCCCTCGCTTCACCCGACGGCCCCCAGCAGCGTTGCCCAGGGCCCTGGAAAGGCTTTCTCAGCTCTGGACCCCAAAGAGCAGCGCTCGGTGCCTCCCTACCCTGTGCCTCCTCCAGCCGGTGGTTCCGTAGGCTCTGCAGCCCCCGCCCCGGGTCCCCAGCGTGCCTGCGCGCAGTGCGAGTGCCTGGCTCGAACCCTGCAACTGCCCTGCGAGGGAAGGAGACCCCGAGCTGTACCTCATAGATGCTCTTTCCAAAAGGAGGACCGAGCCGGAAAGCATTGCCTGATTTTGTTAGATTGTTTAATTTCCCAGAAAAGAATTAACTTTTAGCAGAAAACGCAAAGAAGCCGAGTGGCTCTGTCAGAAAAGCAGCAGGGCAGAGGCGATGCGGTGAGGGCGAGCGGAGCTACCCGAGAGGCCAGAGCTGTCTGTCGAGGTTCCGACCAAAGCTTCTCCCATAGACTGTGAGGTCACTCAGCTGCCCCGGGCCCATTCCAGGCAAAACAAACACGCAAACAAGTTGCGAAATTTTTAGAGGTGTCGATATAGAGAGACCAGTGGTGCAAACCACGCCAAACCAGATGCAGCAGCCCTGCACGGGCGTTTCTGTTTTCCCTTTCTTATTACAGAGGTTCTGCCCTATTATTCACCTCTTGGAGATCTTGTCTCTTTTCCCACTTTGACGTTGTCCTCTCCGTGACTGCTTCCCTAGCTATAGAGGACCCTGTGGAAGCTCTGGATGCTCAGCGCCCCGTTATCCGCCCAATCCCTCATGTTGCAATCCTGCGAGATGAACTTACGCAGCTCTTTAATGACGACTATGAAGAGGAGGAAGAGATGGAAGCAAGAGGAGAGCACACACTTTCAGAAAAATTTGGTAGGCATTTTGCAGCTCTGGTAAATGGCATACTTTGCTTGGAATTCTTCGGGATTCACACGCGTGCTGGGTTTATTTGTGTTTGGTGAGCAACAGGAGTTGTCGAGCACCTTTTCCATGTACACAGAACCTGTGTTACAGCACAGATGCGTTTAGCTTTGCCGCAGCCGGCACACGGGGGGTTTCTCTGCCCAAACTCTCCGAGATGCTGAGGCAGCCCTGGGGGAGGCTTTTCACCAGCGGCGCCTCTCCTCGCAGTCTGCCTGGAGCACACCTTCGGCCCCGACTGCAGCCTGACCTGCGAGGACTGCCAGAACGGAGCCACGTGCAATGCGGAGGAGACCGGCTGCGACTGTCCGGCAGGCTGGACCGGCGTCCTCTGCAACCAGAGTGAGTGATGCTGGTGTCCTCTGCAACCAGAGTGAGGACAGGGAACTGCTGGAGAGGGTCCAGCAAAGGGCTACGAAGATGATGAGGGCACTGGAGCATCTTTCTTAGAGGAGAGGCTGAGGGAATTGGGGTTGTTCAGTCTGGAGAAGAGAAGGCTGAGGGGGATCTTATCAACGCTTATCAGTGCTTAAAGGGCGGGTGCCGGGGGATGGGAACAGGCTTTTCCAGTGGTGCCCAGTGACAGGACAGGAGGGAACGGGCACAAACGTGACCATGGGCAGTTCCATCTCAGCCTGAGGAGGGACTTCTCTCCTGTGGGGGCGGCAGAGCAGTGGCACAGCTGCCCAGAGAGGGGGGGAGTCTCCCCCTCTGGAGCCACTCCAGACCCGCCTGGACATGTCCTGTGCCACTGCCGGAGGTGCCCCTGCTCTGGCGGGGGGTGGCACTGGGGGAGCTCCAACCCTGACCAGTTGGATTCTGTGATGCTGGTGGGATGAGCTCCTCCCGTCCCCACTCCGGGATGAGGGAGGTGGTGGCCACGTGCGGGGCTGTGGCAGCCGGCTGAGCATCGCCTCTCCCTCTCGCCCCAGCTTGCCCGGACGGCACCTTCGGGAGGAACTGCAGCCTGGCCTGCCGCTGCCAGAACGGCGGCACCTGCGACCCCATGACTGGCGCCTGCCGCTGCCCGCCCGGGGTGGCCGGCGAGCTCTGCCAAGACGGTAAGCCTGCGCGGCTCTCCATCGCCTGCCTCGTGCCGCGCTGGGGGCCATCCCCTTCCCTCTCGCCGCAGCCCTGGGCCGGGCGCGGGGACCCGGCGGGGTGCGGGATGTCTCACCTCGCTGCCAAAAGGCAGGATGGCCCCTCTGCGGGCCCTGACGTCAGGCACAGAGCGCTGGGGGCTCCCTTGCAGTTTCCTCCATTCCCCAAAACGTTTTCCTGTAAGGAAACGGCCGCAGCGAGGTGCGGGTGATGCTCCCCCGCCTGCGGAGATGGCTCCTTTCTGCTTCTCTCAACGTGTTAGTAAAGCATTTGCTGTAATTTGGTAAATGGCTATTGCAGCCATCTCTGGTGCCACTCTTTGATGTTCCCGTTGTGCTCCTCAGAAGCCTTAAAGTCTTTCCCACAGCACACCGTACACTGCTCCCTTTGCAGCCGGTCACCGAAAGCGTCTTTCAGCTCTTTTGTTGAGCCGCCCCAGCGGGAGTGGCTCTAACACATCCCCGCTCCGTCTGACTCGGTGGGTCACCTAGTCTTGTGTGGAAAAATGTCATTTTAATAAGGGAAAGATGGTAAAGGGGGTTCTTCACCCACAAAACGGTCCTCCAGGTAGTATGCCTTTCTTTGCACTGGAAGAGTTTTGCAGTCCCTCAGCAGTGGTGTGGGCAGCCGTCTATGTTTCACTGAACATTCAGTGGCGAACACAGAAAAGGATGTCAAAAATGAATATTCAGTGGTAAATTTACAGAACACTGGAGGTATTTTCTGCTGAAGAAAACCCAAGGCATTGCAAAGCTGTGACAACAGTAGTTACCCAAAGTACTGCAAAAGGAGGTGTCCCTTGCTGTTGGTAGGTATTTGTTCTCCCAAAGAGTTAAAATCTGGGGGACGTAATCTAAAAACACAGAAAGAGTGAGACAATAAGGGATTCAGACAAAATGACTTCAGACAAATGGTTAGGAGCATCTGGGAACTATTACTGAAGGAGGAGACCGAAGCAGAATGTAAATGAAGGCAAGAGATGCCCCGACCTTTTTTTTTCTGTAGGAAGGAGGTGATTGAGGGGTACAGAGAAAAAACAGGAAGGTGAGATTAAAATAAACGATGAAGAACTGATGCGTTGTCCCAGGGTGGCATTTCCTCTGCTTAAACTCTCTGCTGTTCCCATCGTACGGGAGCAGGCGTGCGCTGCCCGGACAGATGCTGGCCGCAGGTTTCTGCTGACGCAGCCTGTCTGCCATGTGCTTCTAATATTAAGATCTTTAGCGTAACAGAGAAAGAACAATAATTTTGCTCTCTTAATAGTGCCAATATCGCTGTTGTTTATCAATAGGAACAGCCCCATGGATTACTTTCTCTCGTATGAAAAACTTGACCTCTCAGCGCCCCGCAGGGGAGGTCCCTCGCCCGGCCAGCGGTACCGGTCCGAGCGAGGTGCCGGTGCGGAGCTGATGGGCGCCCCAGGGCTGGCGAGTGGCAGCACGAGAGATGCACTGGGCACGGACAGGAGTGCCAACCGCTGATGCTGATGCAGGGAAGCTGCTCGCTCTTATCGTTGCCATATTGTGTAGAGACACAAGCACGCTCCCTCTCAGAAACCCAGCCAGCCTCCTTTTCCACGCTCGCTCACCCTTTGCCTGGGTTCATTCCCGGTGGTGTACGGCTTTGAGTCTGGTGTGGTTTTCCTGCTGGAAATAAAGTGACAGGTTGAAATCGACTCGTCTTCCCAGAAACTCTCTCTCTCTCTGTTACTAGGGTGCCCGAAAGGATTTTTTGGGAAACAATGCAGGAAAAAGTGCAACTGTGCCAACCGGGGTCGTTGCCATCGGATTTACGGAGCCTGTCTGTGTGATCCTGGCTTATACGGACGGTACTGCCATCTAGGTACGCTCGTCCTCAGCTTTTTTATGAGATATATACTATTCTCAGATTATAGCTTTTCTAGGTCCCATCCCTGGCAGAGTTTCTGTCCCGTGCCCTGTGTCGTTTGGCCTCGCAGGTCCCTCACCATCTCTTTCCCTCCGCATCCAGTTTGCCCCAAGTGGGCGTTTGGCCCCGGCTGCTCCGAAGAGTGCCGCTGCGTGCAGCCGAACACGCAGGACTGCGACAAGAGGGACGGCTCCTGCCGCTGCAAACCCGGCTTCCGCGGCAAGCGCTGTGAGACGAGTGAGTGGCCGAGAAGCCTTCGCGGAGCCTCTCCCTTTCTCCTCCCGCGACCTCTTTCCCCCTAACTCGTTGTCGTGGAGAAAAGCTCAGCTTTCCCCCCTCCTAAGACTATCTCAGCTCTTCTTATTTAGATTAGGAAGAAAACTTGCTGTGGGCCTCGGGTTAGCGCGTGGAACCCCCGCAGCCGGGTGGCAGTGCCGGTAAAGGCGGCCGGTGGAGCTCGTGCAGCGCTGTGCCGGCCACCGGCTCCGGAGGTGCTGCTCGGTGCCGCTCGGTGCCCGGCGCGGTGAGCCGGCGCTGCCCGCTCTCCCAGGGTCCACTGAGTAACGCCAGATGTTCTTTCTTTTTTAATTATGGCTGTCAACAGACTGCGACCCCGGCTATTACGGGGATGGCTGCAAGAAGAAGTGTAGCTGCCCTCCGGGAGTGTCCTGTGACCATGTCACCGGCGAGTGCTGGAAGGAGTGTCCCCCAGGCTACCGTGGGGAGAACTGCGATCAAGGTAAGGCAGTGGCCCCGCGCGGCAGCTCAGCCTGCGCTCAGCTCGCGATTCCCCGCACATGCAAACTTTTTCTTCACAAAACGACATGAAAGGACTTCCAGAATTCCTCCTGTGCTCTCTCGGGCCCCCTCGCCCACTGCAGTTGATCTGATGAGAGAAGAGTTGAAATGGCTTTAGAGGACACGAGAGCTGCCGTTTGCAGGTCTTTGTAAAACGCTGCAGTCTCTCCAAAGCGGGGGGGGGGCAGGGTTTCTCACGCATAATGGGTCTTATTCAGAAAAGGAGAACAAGGTCTCGCTTTATCCTGCCACTTGGGCATCCTTGCTCTTGTAGATGAAGGTGATAGGTATCTAGTTATCTTTCCTCCCTCTTTGATGTCTTTTGTACTTCCAGGCAATCAGTGCCCAGCAGAACGGTATCATATTTTCCGCTCTATTCTCTATTCCATATTGAAACTCTATTTGATCTTCAAGTCGAAAAGAAAATTTTATATTTCATTTACATTAGGATTTAAACTTTTGCCTCTGTGTGAACCTCCTAGAGCAGTTTTCTGCTCTTCACGCAAAGGGCCAGGCGGCAGTACGGTAACCGCTGCCCCGCTCGGGGTGCGCAGTGCCACACAAGCTCTGAGGGCGCAGCTTTTCAAGATCCTTCGGAGATAGCTGGGGTGTCAGAGAGCTTGGCTTTCCTGAACAAAGGTGTTTTGAGTGAACCTAATGGCCGTGAGTCATTGGCACGAGGTGATGATTGCAAAACACGAACACAGTTCTTGGAAAATAATAACTTCTGCCAGCCTCAGAGCTGATCGAGGGCTGAAAAGCCAGGCTCCTCCTCCTGTGAGGTTGTCTCCTGAATCACGCTTCAACTGGTCGAAGCCAGCAGAAAATGCAAAAGTTGAACTCTTGAAGTCCACACTTGAAGACCCACTGCCTGAGGAGAAGGCACACTGCATCAGGAGGCTTGCGGTGGTCAGCGTCCGAATTCTCATTCAAGCAGCCCGGGAGTTTCTGTACTAACTGAAGTTTAACCAAGCACCCCATCTACACCCGACCCAGAAATTATAACTATTAACTTAATTAAGCCGCTAGCGCATGATTACCCTGCCTGACGCCACAGCTGGTAGAGCATCGCTGCTCTGTTGATCAGCACAAAAGCTGCAGATGGCCACAAAGAGTCCCAACGCCAGCAAGTGCTAACGGGGCTGAGGAGCGTCAGGAGGAGCGCCGCGGGCAGCTTTCGCAGGGCTGGTGCCCCTCGCAGGGGTCCCGGCAGCCCCGGAGCCCCCCCGCGCGGCGGGACGCTGCTGCCTCCAGAGCCCCGCGGCGCCTCGGCGGGCTGGGCGCTCTCGGTGGGGATATTTTTAAAAGAATAAGAAAGAAGTTTAAGCCTGTAGGGGGGAGTCACAGGAAATAACACAAATATTTGTATAGAAATAGTAGGCTCTTGGCTGTTGTTCGGATCTGGAAATTATTAAAGGGTGAAGACAAACATCTGCCATCAATTAGCAAAGAGGAGGAATAACAAAAACTCCACTGTGTCACTTGAAATCTACGCGCTGGTGTGCTTTTCCTCCGTGATTTGTGAACGCTGGTGTGTCTGCGTCTGCTGAAGCCGTACGAAACGTTGGCTTCAGTGAACACAAAGGTCTGCGAGCATGGAGCTCTTCTGGGAGACTCCAATAGGATTTAAGGATCTTTGGGTCTGAGGCCCTCAGTCTGCACGTAATTAGCTATTGCTGCGTTGTGTCATGGGGCACAAGGAGCGACCCGAGCTTTCTGGTGTCAGCAGTACCCCCCGGCATTCAGAGCAGAGGGAAGGAAAAGCGCTTACTCCTCCCGTGGCTGAGGATGCTCCTTCTTTATTGCTCTACGCCAAGGTACCTGCTGCAACCCTAGCTGCGGCTTCGGGGCCTGGCTTCCAGGTTCTGGAGGCACTCAGCCAGCGCAGTAAAAAGCCCTCAGAACATCTTCTAGAAGTCAAGGGATGGTACGGGTTTGGGGGCTGGGAACCCGGTGTTCTGCACCAGGGGAGCAGGGTGGCCCGGGCCGCTGCCCGTGGGACGAGCCCGTGGGTCCCAGAGGCAGAGCGAGAGCCCATCTTTGCCGCAGCGGTGCTGCCGTACGGTGGCTGCGGTGCTGCCGGGGCGCGGCGGGGAGGGAGCGGGTCCCGTTGCAGAATCGAGTTCACAGTTTGGAGACCGGTTTGGCCTCGGCTCTTGGGCATGCAGTCGGTCGCGCTTGTAGGAGGAGATACTTGTTGAAAGGACAGTCAACACCAGAGAAGCGATGCTCAAACAGTCACCTCGAGGCGGTGGTGGGACATGCTAGAGGATGCAGGTGCGGGTAACGGAGCGGTCGCATCCGAGCCCGTGAGCGCGGTCTTGCCCCGCAGCATGGAAGCCCTTCACCGCTGGGCTTTTCCTCGCACAGCCGGAGGCTCCTTTGGTGTGCGGGGTCGGATCGGTGATACACTCTTGGGAAGGGCACCTCAGGAGGGGGAGGTTTTCACCCCGCTGTTTTTCCCCGCAGAGTGTGCGGAGGGGACGTTCGGGGCGGGCTGCCGGCGGCCCTGCCGCTGCGGGGGAGCGCCCTGCGACCGGGGCTCGGGGCAGTGCCTCTGCCTGCCCGGCTGGACCGGACACGACTGTGGCCAAGGTGAGGAGGCGACAGCAGCAAACACGCCGAGGTAGGGATTTAGGCGTGGAGCTGTTATTTTTCTTTTGCTAAAATTAGTTTTAAAAAACGTCTCGTGCAATTAGAATCATCTTCATGGAAAATTAGAAAACATGCAGCTTTTGATGGTAAGTCTTAAACAATAGCCTGAGCTAGCTTAGCTCTGGTGTTGGAGCTGAGCGGAGTAGAAGTAAACATACACAATAAAAAAGATGAAGATATTTTCGGTTGTTGCAGTCCTTAACATATGAAAGGAGTCTTTCTTCACTGATGTGCACTTTTAATTGCTTTCACCATATTACTCTTTAACTGCTGCAAAACTAGACAACCCTAAATTAAAAACGTTTACATGATTATACAGTATTAGAGCAGCTGGAAGGTATTAGTCATATATAGATGTCCTGCTCCTAAATAGTTTGAGCAATGAAGCCACACATGCACAGTGCTCACCATACATTTTGAACTGACTTTTTCCAGGCCCTGGAGCAGTTTAACAAGAATTCCTGCCCCAGTTTTATCAGTTCTCAGCCTTTTGCTTCTCCTTTGCAACTGCAAGCAGATCTGGGAGCGCTGACTAACGTGCTGTCCGGTAGTGGGACAGCAGCTGCGAAGACCCTTTGCCAGCAACACCATTTCCTAGCAAGGAGCCCTTGGAGCTCCCACTAGTAGATGGAAATCCAAAATTGACATGAAAGTACTGGAGTGAGACCAGAAGAGCACTTACCAGGGCTCACGCTGTTTATCAAACAAACAAAGCAACGTTGTCCTTCTTAGTAGCCACGTATTGCCAAACAAAAGTCCATGCTTTGCACGGACATGAGCGAGAAAGGGGACCCGTTGCCGCGCACCAGAAAATAGAAAGTTCCCTCTTGCGCCTCGGCTGTGATCCCGATGCTTGTGTGTCCTCTCTCTCCGCCCGCGCTCCAGCCTGCCCGGAGGGTCGCTGGGGACTGGGCTGTCAGGAGATTTGTCCTGAGTGCGCCAACAACGCCAGCTGCCACCCCGCCACGGGAGCCTGCCTGTGCCCGCCCGGCTACACCGGCCGTCGCTGCCAGGACGGTGAGTGCTGTCGGCCGTCGGGTCCCTGAACGGCTCTCTCCAGCTGGGGTGAGGGGTATTTCGGTGGACCTGGAGTGCCTGCTCTAGCGAGCAGAGCATCCAGCTATGGACTGGGCACCGCCGCACGCATCAGAGCATCGTGCACGCCTCCGGTGCCTCACACTCTGGGGCACGGGTTGGGTTCTTCCCTTGATGTCCCGCTAGTCCTACCTTCACAGTGGTAACTTTCACATCGGCAGAAGGGGAGGTAAAGCCCGAAGGCCCTTGGCCCGCTCAGCCCGGAGCGGAGCTCAGCCAAGGCGCGTCGCTGCTCATGCTGGCTCTGCAGCAGCGCCCTGCGGCACCCCTTGGCTCTGCGGGGCAGGAAGCCGTACTGCGGTGTTAGGGCAGCCGTTTGCAGTTGGTACGTGTCTGCGTTGGCAGTGTGTCCGCCTGGCTGGTTCGGCCCAGACTGCCAGCTGAGCTGCAGCTGTGGGAACGACGGACATTGCCATCCCGTGACGGGGACGTGCAGCTGCCCGCCTGGCTGGACGGGGTACCACTGTCAGAGAGGTATTGTGCCCACTGCTTATTATCCACCGCGCCAAGAACACCCTGACCCGTGCAAAGCTGCGCTGGGATTTGCCTCGTTGTCATCTCTGTGCTGTGCCTCTGCCAGACAGATCTCTGTCTGAAATCCGTTGGGTTTCTCCACTCCGCCCTGCCAGCGCCGCCGGCTGCCTTTCTGTAGTGGGCTTGCTTGCAGGGTGAATTCACAGAATCTCCTAGATTGGCAAAGACCTGTAAGATCATCTAGGCCAACCATTAACCCAACACTGACCAGCCCACCACTAAACCATGTCCCTCAGCACTGTATCTACACGACCCTTAAATACCTCCAGGGATGGGGACTCCACCACTGCCCCGGGTAACGCGTTCCAATGCCTCATGGCCTTTTCAGTAAAGAAATTCTTCCTTTTCTCCAAGCTAAACAACCCCGGTTCCCTCATAAGATGTGCTCCAGACCCCTCACCAGTTTCACATCAAATACGTGCTAACGTAGCACCCGCTCTCACTGTCCCACTGGGTTTTCTGAGGACCTACAGCCGTGTTTGTCCTTCTGCCCAAGTGAGCAGTTGTAACCAATGGATATCACACCCCGCGGAGAAGGCAGCGCTGTGCCCGCGCTGGGCTCGCGGGAGAGGCCGGGCAAGTGGCCCCCACGCCACAGAGGGTCGGTTCCCCGCTGTGTTTCAGCCTGCGACGCCGGTCGCTGGGGCCCCGACTGTGCTCACGCCTGCAACTGCAGCAACAGCGACGGGAGCTGCAGCGCGGAGACGGGGCAGTGCGCCTGCGAAGCCGGCTACGCGGGCGGCCGCTGCGAAGAGAGTGAGTGCTGCCAGCGGGCTGCCCCGCGCGCCCCTGATGCCAAACCGTGCCCATTTGTTTTCCGGGGGGAAAGGCGTGGGGCAGGCAGCCAGCAGCGCGTCTTGGTTCAGTCGCAGGGCTTCGGTCCCCGGTGCCCTGTCTGTGATGCTGCCAGTCCACTCCTGTCATGCGGGTGGCTGGGTGACACGGGGACACTTCGGTAAGGGGTAGGGTAGAGCCCAGAAGTCGTTATAAAAAAGCAGCTGCCATATACTGTTATTTCCACCCAGAGCCTGAGCTCCTGCCTTAGCAGAGCTTCCCGGGGACGCCGGGACAGGACAGGCTCCTCAGTCTCCTTTGCTTCTGCTTGCCAGAGTGCCCGGCAGGATGGTTTGGGCTGAACTGTCGGCACCAATGTCAGTGTGACAACGGGGCTGCCTGCGACCATGTCAGCGGCGCCTGTACCTGCAGCCCGGGCTGGAGAGGAACCTTCTGTGAGCACGGTGAGTACCGGTGCCTGGGACCCAGTGCCGCAGCAGCTCCTGCCCACCGCGGGCTCCCCGCCGGCGGGGTCCGCACTCCTTTGCTGTCCTGTTACAGCAAAGAGAACCCCTCGGGATGGTGATGGGGAAAACCGCATCTCCGCAAGCTGCTAGGTCTCTGGTTTTAATGCTGAAGGGCAAAGGTCTAGGGGAAAAAAAAAAAAAAAAAAAAAAGACTAACAAAATGTATACAAGGAGTAAATGCAGAGCTGCCCCGGTCGCCCGTGTGTGCACGCAGGTTGCACACCGGGTCTCGGAGCGGCCTCTCCAAGGGGTCCCTGGGTGCAGGGTTCTGTTTCCCGCACCAACCTGCTCGGTGGACAGAAACCTCGTGCCGTCGCTCTTCTGGTGCACCCCAGCTTTGTCCTGTACCTTGAGTGACAATAACGGACAGGCATCCAATGTCCTGCGGCCCTGCCGGGGGAAAGGGGCTGGCTGTCACACCGGTGCAGCATCGTATCGGCAAAAAGGGCCACCAAGAGGCATCTCTTCTCTGCTGGGAGATTCCCAGCTCTCTGTACAGGCATTTTGTGGGGATTTATCTTTCATTTTCCGCAGCCTGTCCTGATGGCTTTTACGGACTGGAATGCAGGGAAGCCTGCGACTGCCTGAACGGTGCCCGCTGTGACCATGTCACGGGCCAGTGCCACTGCCCCCCCGGCTGGGCCGGCCCCCGCTGCGGCCAGGGTAGGTGTCACAGCAGCCTGGCACCCACCCTCTGCGCCTGGGGATGGGATGTGATGGGATGGGATGGGATGGGATGGGATGGGATGGGATGGGATGGGAGGGGACGGGATGGGATGGGACGGGATGGGATGGGATGGGATGGGATGAGATGGGGTGAGGCTGGAGCAGCCCTCCATGAGGCACTCCGGAGCCCTCGCCGGCTCTTGCACTGCTCAGTCGTAGAGCCCGGAGGTTTAGGTGTCTGTTCCTCACGTGTGATTTTCTCCGCATGGAAGTTAGTTCTGTGCAGCAGAGAAGGATTTGGTTTTGGAGAGGGGTGGGGGGGCTCTGGCTGAGCCCATTGTATGGGAATGTAATGAGGGCTTGGGCATCCAGCAAAGCAGTTTCCAAATAGATAAAATGACGTAACATTGACGATAACAGCAGTGTCCGTGTTTGGATGTCACCCACCTGTAGAATACAGCTGTTATTTCCCCATAGCACCATAAAAACCAACTTACACAGCCGTCCAAAGCAGCCACCAGAGTTGGTTCCTCTCCCAGCCAAGCGCGTTCGGGACGGTTGGTGGGACTCTGGCTGATGTAACCCATACCTGCTGCCTAACAGTTGTGCCTGCTTCTGCTCCCACGAAGCGTGCCAGGAGAACAGGTACGGCGAGAACTGCAGCCAGACATGCAACTGCTTCAATAACGCTACCTGCAACCACGTCAGCGGCCGATGTCTCTGTGCGGCCGGGTGGACGGGAGCCACGTGCCAGCAAGGTAACGCGCCTTACGGTCGCTTCCTAACCCAGACCGTCTGCCTCCTCTGCCAGCGTGCGCTAAACACGCCAGTTCTCAGGGTGGGTCGGAGTTTTCTATGGGGTAGCACCTACAAAAAGCTGAGACAGTTCGATAGCAAGACCATGCTGCAGCTAAGGTCATGGTTAGCTCTGCAGCGCCTCCTGATTCAGTCATAAAGAGAGAAGCCAAGAGGTTGCCTTGTCCAAGAGCACCAGGAATTGCACTGACTTGCAGTTTGGTAGCAGCAGAGAGTAGCAGCTGGATTGTCCGCTGCACAGACACCAACTCGGCGATGCCTTTAGGCGCAGCTCAGTGAACCTGTGCACATGACAACAATTATTCATGTGGTTAAATGGCATTTTCTCTCTGCCAAGCACTGGCGCTGTCTGGGTCGAGGAGAGGAGGATGTTCTGCAGCTCAGGACCGAAGGCGTTAGTTACCAACTGAGCGTCTCTCAGGCTGCTGAACTCCCCCAACCTTCTTTTCTTTTGTGTATTTTCCACCCCCGGAGCTAAGAAGGCTCTAAAGAGATCAGGCACCCAGAGCCCTGTGTCCTCACCACCTCTTACCTGAGCAGGTTAAAATACCAAATGTCTTCGTGTGGGCAGCTAAGCAGCCTCAGGGTGTTGTCGGCTCCTCTCTCTGCCTCTCATTGCGAGCAGTAACGGCTTCGCTTTATATCAGACCATCCACTTGTCACCCTGGCGGGCTGCCAGAGGCATGGCGTTTGCCTTTGGACCTGTGTTCTGACTGGGATGCCTGCTTTTCCCGCAGCGTGCCCGGTGGGTTTCTACGGGAGGAGCTGCCGCCAGCGCTGCCTCTGCCAAAACGGCGGTACGTGTGACCCCGTCACGGGGCTCTGTGCCTGCGCCGAGGGCTGGACGGGACTGGCCTGCGAGCTGGGTGAGTAACGGCTCTGGCACAAACTTGTCCCGTTTAGGACCCGTTTCCCTCCGAAGGCTGGGGGGGGGTCGGGGAGGTGGATGCCAGGGCGGCGTTTCACCGTGTGCCTCCTCCCAGAGTGCCCGCTGGGCCAGCACGGGGCCGGCTGTCGGCAGCGCTGCGAGTGCCAGCACGGGGGGCTCTGCGACCGCCGGACGGGCCACTGCCTCTGCCAGCCCGGCTGGACGGGCCCGAACTGCGAGAGCCGTAAGTGTGGCCCAGGGATGCGATCCACGGGTACCGCGTGCTGCAGCAGTGCCCCTGGGGGGGGGGCTGGGGGACTCGGGGGGGCGGGTTAAGCAAAGGCATAAAATTTGGATTTCGGCACTGCAGAGAGAGCCTGTGGGCACCGCGGTTCTGGCTGTGTGGTGCACACCGAGGCCCCGCAGCTGCCCACAGCGGAGCCCCTGGGAGAGGGCTGCGGTCCCCGAGGGCATCAGTACAATGCCGCAGGCTCTGCGCAGGGATGCGCGGCAGGGCAGCAGACCCCCACGCACCCCACTACCCGCACGGGGAACCCACACTGCCGAGGGAAGATCTTCCTCCGTCCCATTTGTTTTAAGTGTAACAAAAGGTCATCTCCTTTCCGTTCTTTCTCCTGCCCTTCCCCGCATTATACTGACCCGGAACGCCTGGCTTCCCTCCCGAGCCCCCGCAAATAATTACATCTGTCATTCGGCAGGCTCCTCTGTTCACCTTATCTTTAAGCGTAACACACACCCTGGCAATCCCTTTGCTATGAGGAAGTGTTGAAAAGGCTGTTGGCCGTGCTAAGAGCAGCAGCGGGGGCTTCATCAAGTATCAGTACGCCGAGAAGAGACCCACAAGCCGCTTCCCTTCCAGAGGTCGTGGCACCTCAGCCGGGCATACTCCTTATATCACGGTGCAAAAGGCACGTCGGTGCAGTGCCATTCCTTGGCAGCCGAGGTCTGGCACGGGGGAGCTGCGCGCTGCAGCTATTTCTGCCATGAGCCACAGCAGAGCGCTCTCAGGTTTCCCTCCCGGGAATGTCTCCCTGGCACGCGGGCCGGCCGGCGGCCGAGACTCGGCCACGGAGTGGCACCTGCAGCTCACGGCGCATCCTGCCGCGTCCTCAGGCACATCGTCCCCTCCCAGCATCGTGTCACACACTTCCAAACACCCACACCCAGAGCCCCCCCCGGCACCGAGGTCCCCAGCACGAGGCAGCGTGAAGCTGCCGGGGTGGAGATCACAAAGGACGGGCGTTTGGGGGATTTGGCTTCCAGGTGCCCCCGTGGTTTTGGCCATCGTACCCCGGGGACTTTCCTGCCTCACCCTGCCCGCAGTTGCCTGCACTGAGCTCACCCGCCGGTTCATTTTATAATTTCTTTCAACAGAAATTAATTAAAAAACACACCTGCAAATGCACAAATTATATGATTTCAAAAAAAAAAAAAAAGAGCGCTAGAATTGTCTCCTTGGCTTCCCACAGAGCTGTATTCAAACTGCGTGTGTGTGCAAATACCTGTGCACGGCGCAGCCACGCTCTCGCCGCGGCTGCATGTGCAAACTTGGCCCTTGCGTGGCCAAGCAGCCTGTCTGGACAGCTGTACAGGGACTTGCTGACTTTTTTTTTGCTTTCATTCATCATGAGGCAGAAGTGAGAAATAGGTTCGTGGATTTTGCGCCCGCAGCGCTGACTTCTGCCTAATTGCGGTACTGCACACACTTTGTCTTGCAGCTGCCTTAGAAACCGGGTGCTTCTATGACAACAGAAGAAGCAGCAAAACTAAACGATCGCTGCCGTGATTCAAATACTCGGTGCTGGCACCCGGCTCTCGTCAAACAGAATAGGAATAACTGTTCCAACAACCATATAACTCTCCAGGAATAACTCTTCCAACAACCTCTGGCGCAGTTAAAAAAGACTTCCCCGCTGAATTAGGTGACCGCCAGCGGTACACTTCACGCTCGCGTACCCTGGGCAGGTTTGGGCCGTGATGATGCTGAGCCACTCGCGCTCCGGCGCGCCGTGCAGCCATTCCCCACGCCGTGCGTGCCGTGGGACAGAGAGGGACTGCAGTCCCCGCACCGACAGGCTGGTGCTGCCCATCACTGCCAAACCACAGGCAAGAGGGGCCGTTAGCTCCAGCCACAGCACCGCGCTGGCTTGGCAGGACTGGAAGGGACATAACTGAAGTGAAGTGTGTGCCTGCAGAAACTGCAGTGGAAAAGACCCGTGTCGCTTTTTTTGTATAACTTGTCATCTCTCTCCTGTGTTCGCATCTCCGAAGCTTGTCCAGAGGGGGTGTTCGGGGCCCGCTGCGAAGAGCAGTGCGACTGTGGGGACAACGTGTCGTGCCATCACGTTACCGGCGCCTGCGATTGCCCCCGTGGCTGGCGGGGCCGGCGCTGCGAGAAAGGTGAGCCAGCACCCCTCCGGCGGCACGGCGCCCGGGCGCCGCTGGGTACATCCCTGGCGCCTTCCACGGTCCGGGAAGCAGAGAAACTTCGTTTTTAATAAGAATTGTGGCAAGACATTGAGAGGAGCTGACAGCCTGCCCTCAAACAGGCTTTTGGGTCGCTGCAAAAATTGCTGCCTGGCTGGCTCAGCACCCGCGCGGGAGCCGGGCGCCGAGGGCAGGAGCTGCCCCTCAGCCCCTGATGCCTCTCAGGCATTAACACTACCTTGAAAGCCGGTTGGGAGCCTCACATCTCTCCTTGCTTGCTTCCCTGCAGCCTGCCTGCCCGGTTCCTTCGGGAAGGACTGTGCCAGCCGCTGCGCCTGTCCCCTGGGAGTGCCTTGCGATCACGTCACCGGCCGCTGCGGCTGCCTGCCGGGCTTTACCGGCTCTGGATGTGAAAAATGTACGTAGAAGGGGGCGATCCTCTCACAGTTCTGCTGACAGGATCTGGGAACCTGATGGGTCAAGCAATCGCTACATAAAGTTTAAAAATAAAAAGGAAAAACAAGGAAAAAAACCCAAACCAACGGCAAGCCGTGCCAAGGAGCAGCTCTCATTTTGGCGGCCGGGTGTGCGCCCACGGAATGTTAGCGAAGCACAGCGAGCCAAGAGGGAAATCAGAGCTATGTGTTTATCCAGAGGATTAGCAATAAATCAGTATTAAAATGAGCTGCTGTGGGTGTGAGCAAGTCTGGAAGAGAGGGAGGCATGTGAGTGCATTCCTTACCCGGGGGACGGGGGTGCGCTTGCGATGTCCGCGTGTGTGGGGCGGGCAGGTTGCGGGGACGCGGGGGTCGGCAGGGGTAGCATTGCAATAGGCATCTGATGCCTTTCAGTACTCAGTTTTCTTTTCAATCCAAGTCTCTCCCGGAGTCAAGGAACCGTTTGCCCCTTTGCTTTTTGGGTGGCAAAGATCTTTTGCCCTCATAAAAGGCTTCCTAAATCCTGGCTTAAAATAGAAAGGGAAAAAAGGGTCTTGCACAGAGGGGTGGGATAGCTCCCGCTGAGCGAATCCGAGTCCCTTGGTGCCCTCTCTCCTGACAGCCTGCCTGCCAGGGACCTTCGGCGAGGGCTGTGGGCAGATCTGCCAGTGTGCCGGAGCCACCCAGGAGTGCCACCCGGTCACCGGGGCGTGCGTCTGTGCCCCCGGCTTCCACGGTCCCACCTGCCAGCTGGGTGAGTCCGCGCTCCGGCCCTCCTCTGCTCCACGGACCTTTGCAGGTTGCTGCCGGAGGCTGCGCTGCATCCTGAACGCACGGTGCCAGTGCCGGGAGCGCCGGCGGTGCCGGCGCAGAGCCATCGCTCCCCGGCACATGGGATGGTGCTGGGCTGACCGCGGGAGAAGCCTCAGCGCGGGGAGCAGCCAGCTGGCTGGAGCAGCTTCCAAGCACAGGTTGCCTTCCCTGGTTTCGTGCCGTGGTTGCCTTTGCTTGGCCAAGGTCTTGTTTCGTTCTGCTCTTGGTCATTGCCCCGCTCTTACAGCGGGGGAGCGGCGTCTGTCCAGGCACGGGTCTGCGTGCTCCCTAGCCCTGCGCGCAGAGCGGCTCTGACCTCTGCGGTGTCTCCCAATGGCTCATTTGCAAGCAGGAGCTCATGGAAACAAAACATCATTCTCGTCTGCACTCGGGCCATTGTGTTGACCATTTTTCTTTTGATTTGTGGGACGTTTATCAGCTCTGTCTTTAATAGAGAGGTTCTGAACAGTCCCAAGCAACATGGTGCTGTTTCTTCTTTGCCATGAGATTACTTTTAAGTGTTTCCTGGGGTTTTCTTTGGCTCCTGCTGAACCGGTGGCCCCTCGCAGCGACTGTGGCGCTCCTGCACTTCAGCGTGTGCCGCCGGGACGGAGCACCTGAGCACGGCTTGCAGGAGCTTGTGTTGGCTGCGATGGATGGGTCACATCCGACACGATCCGCTCGTGGAAGGGATGCGTGCGTGTGAGCTGCACGCACTTGGCACACTGCCGTAGCTGGCTGACCCGTGTGTGCCTTGGAGCCCATCGCCTGTGCCAGCCTGGCACAAACCCACCTCCAGCAGAGCTGTCGGCGTCTTCGCCGATGAAATGGCTGGCTGAGTCCACCTGGTGGGCTTTTCCAGAGAGTTTGGACCTTGGTCTCATCTTTTTAGACCCTGAGGCCATTGTTTCTTTTTCTTTCCCCGCAGAGTGCTCCCCTGGGTGGTACGGCCATAACTGCGAAAGGCCATGCAAGTGCAAGAACGGGGGTCTGTGTGACATTACCACAGGGATGTGCCACTGCCCGGCCGGCTACATCGGCGCTGACTGCGGTGTCGGTGAGTGCCCGGGTCGGCCGGGGGGGCCATGGGCTCGCAGGGGGTTCCTCAGCAAGAGGCGAATGGTGATAGGTGCAAATCCTGCACACCGCCGGGTGCTGAGCCTGCGGGAGATGAGATGCGTTATAGTGACGGACTCCTGCATTGACCCATCAGCAGAAAAAGAGCTCCTTGTCGCCCTTTGCAACCCGCGCTCCCAGCAGTGCCCTCCCCGCCTCAGCACGGCGCTGGCGCGCGTCGTGCCAGCCTTACTGCGGGAATGCAGCTGCAGCTGATCGCATTTGCTGTCTGCCTTAACCAGGGAAACATTCTCTTCCTCCGTTTCTTTTGTGCCAAAGTGGTTTCTCCACTAGGCAAGGCCTGACACATCAGTCCCCGCGTCATGCCGTCACTGTATTGCTGTCTCTCTGCTAAAAAAGCCCCTCTCCTCCAGCAGAAGGAGTCCTAAAAGCTCTCTCCCTGCTCTGCCGGCCGCGCTGCGCGCTGGCGACAGCGCTGCAGACCCCTCCTGCTCCCCAAAGTCCTTCCTCTCGAGCCTTCAAACGCAGCCAGCAGTGCTTTGGCGTGACCAAGGTCTTCCTCCCGCCAGGGTGCCCTGCCGGTCGCTACGGCAAGGACTGCGCACGGCTGTGCTCCTGCGGGGACGGCGCTACCTGTCACCCCGTCACCGGAGACTGCGTTTGCCCACCGGGAAGAGCTGGTCCCACCTGTGAGCGAGGTAAAGAGTAGCTGCAGGGTTGTGCATCAGGCTGTGTTTCAGGCAGCGGGCTGGAACAGGTCCTGAGCAGGAACGGAATTCCTGGCCCTGAGACCTTTGCCTGCGCTGGGGCGCTGCTGCCCGGACCGCGCCATGGGCTGCGTGCGCACTGCCGCTGCCTCTCGTCCCGCAGGCTGTGAGAAGCACCGGTACGGGGTGGGCTGCCAGCAGACCTGCTCCTGCCGCAACGGGGGGCTGTGTGATGCGGCCGACGGCTCCTGTTCGTGTGCGCTCGGGTGGACGGGGAAATCCTGCGAATTAGGTAAACCTGACTTGGCTGCATTGTCCTGCACCGGCCCGGTAACCGTGGAGCTCACTCAGTCTGTTTCATACTGGGTCCAGTTTCTGTTACCTCCGCTTGTGCCTGTCCTGCCTTATCACGTCAGAGCCCTCTGAAGGAGGAGCGGGGCCGGGGCTCTCCGGCCGCTGAGCAGCTCTGCCGCCGCTTCTTCCCTGCAGAATGCCCGCCGGGAAGGTACGGTGCCGACTGCCGGCTGCGCTGCGCCTGCCTGCACAATGCCACCTGCGACCCGGGGACGGGAGCCTGCCGCTGCCCCCCGGGCCACTACGGGCCCCTCTGCGAACACAGTGAGTCGTGGCAGCGGGAACACCTTCAGCTTTGCGAGGAGGGCGGGTGTTTCCTAAAGCTCGTGCAGAGAGCAGGCCCGTAGGACACGGGTGTCACTTGTGGCAGTTGCACACGTGGCTGTGTGCTCCGACGGGCGCTTCTTTTATCATAGAATCACAGAATGGTTTGGGTTGGAAAGGACCTTTAAAGGTCATCTAGTCCAATGCCCAACTTCATAGAGTCATCACCGAATGGTTTGGGTTGGAAGGGACCTTAAAGGCCACCCAGTGCCACCCCCTGCCCCGGGTAGGGCCACCCCCCCCCAGCCCAGGTTGCTCCCAGCCCCGTCCAACCCGGCCTTGAGCACCTCCAGGGATGGGGCAGCCACAGCTCCTCGGGCCAACCTGGGCCAGTGCTTTACCACACTCAGAGTGTTTTCCTACCGGTGTAGAAACCCCTCCCAGGCGGCAGCAGCAGTCACAAAGTAATTTCCATTCTCTGCATGCGAGCGCTGGGTACAGCGGTGCCGCCCCAAGGCAGCCGGGCATGCACGGCACCGCAGCGCGGCGGTGGGGCCGCGGAGCTGAGACGCTGCGCTCCTGCAGCTGCCTGCACTGGGGCACTTCTCCGCGAGCAAGGCTCGCTGCTTCTCTCTGGTGGGCTGACGGAGGCTTTGCTGCAGAGCCTGTCTGCGCCTGAGCCTGAGTTCCATCCCGCCGCACTTTACCGAGCTCTCCACCCGGCTCCATCGCAGGTTGTCCCCCGGGCTTCCATGGAGCCGGCTGCCGGGAGCGCTGCGACTGCGAGCACGGCGCAGGCTGTGACCCAGCCACCGGTCGCTGCCAGTGTCCCGCTGGGCTCCGCGGAGAGCGCTGTCAGACAGGTACGCCGTCCTCCTCCCGCATCCCCAGAAACAGGCAGGATCCCCCGGCGCAGGCTCATAGCGCTTTTGCCGTATCTCACCTCTCAAAACAGGCTGCGAGGAAGGAACGTTCGGCGAGGGATGCCAGCAGCTCTGCGACTGCCTGGGCGATGCGCCCTGCGAGCCGGCCACGGGGCGCTGCCTGTGCCCCCCGGGGAAAACCGGCCTCAAGTGCGGCTCAGGTGAGTTGAGCCACAGCTTGGGAAGGTGAGAAAGGGACCGTGCAAGAGGGGCATCCACAGTGGGCTAGAAGCCCATCCACAGTGGGCTAGAAGCCCAGTCCTAAGATGGATGCAAACCCCCTCTTGCTGGACCCAAATTCTCATGGAAGGGGGCTTGCTTTCTTGCGTGTGCCCTCAAAGAGTAAGAGGGTATCCGAACAGAGGCAGTCACCTCTCCAGCCTCTATTTGTAGTCAGATCTGAATGCAAATGTGCCCCCAGCCTCCCGTGCCCTCGGATTTAGCTCAGAGGGGTCAAAAGGCTGAGGCTCAACTGCAGAAGGAACACCTTGGGATGCTCCGCTGCCAGCGCTCGCGAGCAGGCGGGGGGGAGGGGAGGCAAGAAGCGTGCTCTGCCTTCTCTCGCGCTCAGCCGCCTCTGCCAGCCCTGCCCGCTGCCCAGCGGGGAACGGCGGGGCTTCGGCACCGCTGCCCAGCCCCAGGAGCAGCCCGAACCCCTCTCTGCCCCCTCTCCAGACTGCCGACCCACCACGTACGGCCCCGACTGCAGCCTGCCCTGCCAGTGTGCCCCCGGCAGCTCCTACTGTAACGCGCGGAACGGCCAGTGCCTCTGTCTGAGCGGACACATGGGACCCACGTGTCGGGAAGGTAACGTATAGGCGCAGTGAGTACCGCTGGAGGCCAAAGTGGGAGGACCCTGCTGCGGGGAGCGATGCTGTGGTACCCATGCTCGGGACGTCGCTCGTGCTCCGGTGGGCTGGTTTTGGTATAGGTATAAGCAAATAAACATAGTGTAGCACCGGCCTCTTCCCAAAGCCCTCATTGGGCATGGTTTGTTCGCCGGCACCCCAGCCGCGAGGGAAGACGCAGGCTGCATGCTGACTGCTGTGAAGATAATGCTGGTTAGTAGCCTAACCCCAAATGTGCCCGCGGTAAAGCCCGGACACCAAGCCCACTCTTTTCTGGGCACACTGGAACAAAATGATCCCGTGCACTGACCAGGGTGGAACCGCCCCCCCCCTCATTTCTGGCCAAACCATGATGGAACTGGTTGGCTCAGAGCGACTGCCCCGTGGGTGCTGCTGCGGGGACGGGTGGCAGGATGCTCTGACTTGCTTTGCAGGTGGTACACCTCGTCTGCCCTCGGCCGAGCACCCCTCCTTGCTCCCAGGTCAGTAAGAGACCCCGACAAAAGTGGACTATTATAACCTCAAGACAACAGAGCCCGGCTACGGGCACAGCGCGGGACCAGCGCTCCCAGCTCATGCCTGCCCCGGCAGGGAGGGAGCAGAGCGGGGCAGAGCAGCAGCGCCGGTGCATCAGCCCTGTAACATCTCCCCTGACCTGTCCCCGCTTCCCTTCCAGCTGTGCAGCCCCCGGCGCCCACAGGGTCACCCCCGCCCCAGGGGGGGCTCCGGCCGGTCGAGCACTAGGTCCGGCAGCTGCCGGCAGCGCTCCCTCGGCGTCGCCAAGCAGCCACCTCAAGAAGCCAACGACCTGTTTAACGAACTTGTTTACAAGCCACGCGAGCGGTTATCGTTGCCTGACAGACTAAGCTGCTGCTCTTGGGGTTGTCTGAGGGCGGCTGAAGCGCCGAGTGTAACCGGCTCACCACGGCGGCACGGGCTGTCCTCTGGGCACACGGCGAGGGCACGCGCGCCTGCACCGGCACAAGCCCTCGGCCACACAGCAGAAGGAACAGTTCAGAAGCGATCGCTTCTGGTCAGCAGACAGCAGACTTTGATAGCTCGTGGCCTTCGTCTTTTGGGTGCTGGGCTTCTGGGAGGGGGCTGAAATTATGGTCCGAAATAGGTATTTATGCAGCAGTATTTATGGGAAGCCGTACAACAGCGTGGTCAGACCTGATGGCTGAATGTGCCCGGCTCTCCTGAGATCATGCCTCCCGTAATGTACTGCCTCACCTGACTTTTATAATTTTTTTTTATTTGCGTTTTTCAATGTTCTTTTACTATAAATTATCATTTGCTGGGGGTGGGGGTAAGGCGGTGGGCTCTAGCGCTGACCTCAGCACCTCTGCAGAGCCAGTGCCCACAGCCTGACCCTCTCCCTGCCAGTGCCAGACCAGTGCCCCCGGAGTGCATTTCCAGTGACAGGCAGCGCCTGCCCCGCTGACAGTGCCGTCCGCTCCCGGCAGGCGTTGGAGCACGTCAGCCCACTTTGCTCCACTGAAAAGTATGCTGAAATTAAGTGTAATAATCAGAGACACCGTATGGATAGACACGAAGGTGGTGGTCCAGTAAAGCGCATCCCCAGTGAAGTGTTCCAGCCCAGCGCGGACCCTGCGCTGTTTTCCCACCCGGGGTGAGCCCAGGAGCCGGGGAGGGGATGGAGCCTGGTGCGGCAGCGAGTGCGGATGCCGGCAAAGCCTCGGCTGCCACCTGCAGCACCGGGGAACGCCATCACCCCGGCAAAGGGCCCCTCTGTTTGCACAAAGCTCTGGGGCAAAGAGAGGCCGAGAGCCGACAACGCCAGGAGAACCCAGGCTCTGCGAAGGAGACGGGACGGCCCCGTCCCGGCACATCTGCCTCTGCTGCTGCGGCAGCACAGCCCTGCCCAGGCGCTTGGCCTTTAAGTTATTCCCACGGGGGCCAACGGAAAATAATAAAAGAGTTGTTTCTTTTCCTGATGGAATTTATTTTAATCTGTATATAACTTGTAATTTTTTGCTAATTCTTTTCCTATTTTATTTCTTCCTTAACAGTATTTTTTGCATTAGATATCATTCTTGTGAAGAAATAATGTTAATATAAGTACGTAGTGAAGGACCAAAATTGTGTACTTGAGGTTGTACGTTGTATGATTGATGACCAGGGAGTAGGAAGAGTTTGTCCGTGTGCCAAATGACCCCGATCAATCCTGCTGCTCTTGCTGCCGCCTCGCCAGACAATCATACGTTTTCCTACACTTGCCTTGAAGCGAGCGCCGCATCAGCCGCAGGTTTCTATTTATTCCCTCGGCCGGGTGCAAAGCCGGCGCGGCCTCCAGCAGCGAGCGAGCAGCCCCTTCCCACGCGCCCCTCCGCCGCGCACGGCGAGCCGGGCGCCGCGGAGCGGGCAGAGGGCCGGCTAAGGACGTGGGAGCCCGGCGAGCCACGGCACCCTGCCGGCGAGCGATGGCGCCGTGCCTGAGGAGCAGCCCTCGGCACCGACGGCCCCGCTCCAGGAGGGCACGGGAGCGCGGCCCAGCCTTAAGCGCGGGGACGGGTCGGTCCCGACGCCTGAGCTGCGGCTCCGCGGCTCCCCGAGCGCTTGCTCGGAGTAAACCGTATGCCTGAGCACGGGAGCGCAGCACCTCTGTACCTATATTTTTTGATACCATGATTTATTTTCCCTGTTCATATTTCTTAATACAGTTTGTTTTCATGCCGCTAGTGTCTCTCTTTTTGGATCCCATCTCCTCTAATTTAGCACTGATGAGAAATTCTAATTCTTCCACCGTTAAGAGAGAAATAAACAGAAAGCCTCTCTCAACTTCTATTTATCTGTTCTCTCTCAGTCACTGACACGTGAAATGTGCTGCAGCTGACAGCAGACGTTTGGTCAGCTGTTCTGAAGGATTGTTCCCGAGATGTGCGTATGTCGAGAACGAGAGATGCTGCCATCAGACTGACGCTTTCATTTCAGAGCCGGTAATGGGGAAAGCTGGCTCCTTGGTGCCCATTCCGCCGAGCTGTCGTGCTCGGGGACAGCCGTTCACGAGTTGAACACAGGGACCCACCGGTGCTGCTGACGCTGCACGCAGTTCTTTTGGGCAAGGAGAACACCTGTTTCACCGGGATCCATGAATTTATTGTTAATCTAATCAATCAATGTAATCAAGACAGACACATTGCAACACTGCTGCCCCAGCGAATCCCAACCCAGGCAGTGCACGGAGCTGCTTCACCCCGAAATTGTCACTGCTGTTTCCCTGAGGTGCGACCGGCTGAGCATCGCAGAGCCACCGCCCCGACGGCCCTGCGGCGTTAAACATCTGGCTCGGGAAAAACCCAGATGTGAACTGCCCGGCTCTGACAAAAGAACTACCGGGCCTCGGCCCTCTTCATTCCTCCCGTTGGTGCCAATTCTGGGGGAGAAGGGCAGGAGAGGGGATGGCTCTGCCTCGGGACAGATGGGGTTTGGACCTCTGTGGCTACGGTGGACTGAGCCCCCACCTTCTGCCCAGTTACAGCCACCGTCCCCCCCAGAGAGGGCAAAGGCAGGTGGGAGCTGCAGCATTGCTCCTCTCTGTGCTCCTCTGGTGGGACTTGCAAATTGCTTCCCTCTGGCTGGAACATCCCCTTCCTGCCCCTAGAGCTGATGCCACGGGAACAACCCCGACGGCATCAGCCTCCAGCATCTCATGGCTTGGCGAGGGACTGAAAGTCAGTGGGCATCACCTCACCCTGCCAAGGTCACAGTGGTGTTCAAAAGAACCAAGAATAATTTGGGGGAGGGAGGAAGAGAAAGGGAAAAAAAAAAAAAAAGAAATAGGAGGGGAAAACTGGGTCAAGGAACAAGCCTGGCACATAGATTCAAGTTCCTAAAAATTCTCGATTCGGGTATGGCGGCCCCGTGCCCCGGCTCTTCCCACGCAAGGTGTGCGGCCGCTGCCCCCAGCACCGGCCCAGAGGTCAGCAGGGAACGAGAGGGCAGCAGGCGGCACGTTGCCGAGCCAAGAATGCAGCCGCGGCCTTTTCAGCTTGAGCCAACACCCCGGCGGCCTCCTGAAGCCTGTTCCAGGTCGTTAATATTAGCGTTGGCCAGAGCACTCGGCTGCCAGGTCTCACAGCCATTAGCTGCTGTCACGGCCACTACAAAGACCAGTCCTGAAGGATAAAAGCTGCCACCTGTGACTGCTCAAGACAAACAAAATTCAAGGAGAAAGGACCTCCCGCTCCCTTCTCGTTACGGGCTCAGTCCGCGGAGGTTCGAAGACCCCTGAAATAAGTCACGACAGAGGTGTCTTTCCCCGGCTGTAAGCCTACACGTCGGTCTCTATCCGCAGCCGCTCCATCCGGCGGACGTTGCACTCCACCGCTGTGCGGCTGGTGATCTGCCGGGCGCAGGACTGGGGGAACCAGCCCCTTTCGCCGTCCCTGAGCCTCTCGCCCCAGCACCAGCCTAGGAGAGGAGCAGAGCTGGTCACGCAAGGAGGGAGGGCCACTGCTCCCGGGGACGCGCGCGGGAGTCGAGGGCTGCGCCGCTGCCCTTCCCCCGGAGGTGACAGCCAGAGGCGCCCGGGGAGAGCCGCGCAGGGGAGGAGGTTTCTGATTTACTGCCTGTTCTGGGGCTTATTTCTCTCGCTGCTGGGGTCTCTGCTGCTGGCTGCCAGCCACAGCCTGCGCTCCTGGTGAGTAGCGCACACCAGCCGCCCACGGCAGCGCCACCTCCCTCAGCCCCCGGGGACCCACCGCCGTCTGCTGCGACACAGCTCCAGCCAGCGACATGGACCCCACCAGCAGCTAGGGCTTCCTGGAAGCTTCTGAAAATTGCTAAAATTCCAGTTCACTGGAGCTTCCCCCCCCACACTATCACTCCACCGAAGGTAAGCCTCCCCCAGGCCACAGGTCCCCACGGGCTGACACGTACCGTCCTCCCCACCCAGCACCAGGACCACGTCCGCCTGCTGCAGGGAAATCTCGTCCGCCTGTTTCGCCAGGTAGGTGCGGGTTATCTCCACTTGGCTCAGCTCTGCGGAGGACAGCAGTGAGGACCGAGTGAGACGGCACGGCCGGGAGCCCCAGCCCGGCACCCCTGCTCGGCAGTGCCCCCCCGGCCGCCCCCCACGCCGGGGCTCCACAGCAGGTCCCGCTCCCTTCCCCTCATCTCTCCCGCTGCCCCCTCCATGCGCATGGGGAGGGGGAGACAAATGTCTTCTTACTGACAGCCTGCGGCATTCCTGGAATTTCACCGTGCCTCCCAGGGAATGTATTGAAGGTTTATTGTGACCGATAACTTAATGGGAGGCAACTCCTAACGAGCGAGGCGTGGTACCCCGACTTCTCCTCTCCATCGACACGCGTCCTCAGCCCCTCCTCCAGCAGGCGCGGGTAAGTAACAGGGTAAAAACCTGTGCCTGCAACCGCTCAGGCTCCAGCGCGACCGCTAATCCCCGCACGGCCAGGGCTGACCTCCGGCATCCCCGTACCTCCTTTAGGAGTGGTGTCAGGCTTTTCCTTTTCTCGGTGCATCAGCGCAGCAATCCAGCGGGCCCGGTCACTCCTGGCAGAGGGAGAGAAAGCCTTAGAGACTGCCCCCCTGTTGCTGGCAGCAGCTGGGAAATCCCCGGCAGGATGAAGGCTTTCAAGAGAAGTCGGACCGGACAAGTATTTGATCAGAGCATTCAGCATAAGGATACTTCACAAGCAGTACGCATCACCCAGCCACGTCGCTTCATTTGCACAGGGGACGCATTATATGGGAATTATATGGGAAACCCAAAAGAGAGGAGGAAACAGCACGGGGAGAAGCCCACGCCGGTCCCCCTTTCTGGGAGGGAAAGGATGCTTCACAGACGCCTCAGGGGGATTTCCAGCACCCCAGTATATCCCACAAGCAAGAACGCGCACCCGTGAAATCCCACTGAGCCACTCACAGCGTCTCTGCCGACAGCACGATCTCCTCCCGCCGGCCCTCGCTGTCCTTCTCCATCACCACCCGGAGCAGGTGCCCGCCGCCCGCGCCACGAGCTGTGCCACCACTGCCCGTCTTGCCGGGCGGAGGGGAAGGTGGGTCCACGTTCTCGATTTTCTCCACCGTGACCTGGTCCAGCGTGGCGTAGTTCATGACGGTGTAGCTCTCCTCGCTGCGGCAAAGACAGGATCGGCACCTCAGCCACGTGCAGCCGCAGAGCGGATGCTGCCGGCGGGGACCGAGCTGCATCCCAGCAGAGCTCAGAGCCCAGAGGGTGGAGTTGAGTGGGCACCACCGAGGTGACCATCATGGTGAGGACACGAGCTGATGCCCAGGGGGTGGGACAGGGCTCTGCGGACTTGCTGGCCATCCGCAAAGAGAAGTGAGGCCAAGGGCTGTGGAGCCGGTCACCTCCCTTCTGGCTAACACGGGACACCTCAATTAAGGTCCACACGGGAATCTCGAGAATTGCTTAGGCTACGTGCTGCTTGGGAAACTGAGGTTTTAACCCCCCTCATTGTTATGTAGGGAAAGGAAAGGGTCCCCCCCGAGACGTACCTCTTCTTCTTGGTTATGATCAGGACGTCGTTGAATGAGAAGAGGTAGCAGAGCCTGCCGGCGCCGCGGCGGAAGATGCCCGCCTCTTCCGACAGCAGCAGGTACAGCTCCCCCCGCTTCAGCAGCCAGCGGGAAGCAGAAATCAGCGGGAAAGGCTGAAAGGGATCCAGGGAAAGACTGCCTTACTGCCTCTCCCACAAGCTGCAGGCAAAGTCAAGTTCAGAACCCGTATCTGAACTTGCAGCGGACCCTGGGGTCCATCGGGATGGACTCATCACACCACTCCTAAACATCTTTCCCGGGAGACTTTCCAGGAGGCAGGCGGGGAAGCGGAGCCCAGCGCCCTGCTCCAGCACCCCCGGAGACACAGCCCCCCGAACCACCGCGGTGGGGCACAACGTCAAGGCTTTACCAGCGCCCTTTAGAAAGCTGCCCGCATCCGACAGTCCTTACGGACAGACGGAGGCCCGTGTCTGTCCGGAACAAGACAGCCAGAGCAGAGATTGCTGCCCAGGTAAAACCTCTTGCCAGGGGCGAGTCCAGCTGCCACCACCCGTGTGCAGGAGATGAAAGCTCAGAGCGCGACAGAAGAGAAAACGAAGGGTTGTGAGGGGGCGCGGATTATCCAGGACTACTCTGCTGAACTCTCCACGCCGGCAGGGAGACTGCCCACAAACTTATATTAAAGTGAGAGCAGCAGGAAAAAATGGTCACCCCGGGCACGGGGTGGTGATGCTGCTCCCGGCGGCAGCGATGCTCCAGCAGGCCAAGGCTTCCCGGGAGGATTCCCAGGCCGGGTCGGGCACGCCTGGGAGGGGCACACCCCGCGAGATTTCCCCCCGCCTCTTCCACAAGACCTCACCTTCTTCTTTCCAAATTCCAGCTGTTTCTGCAGGGTGTACATCTGCTCTGTCCTCTCCATAGCGCGAGCTCTCTCGTTGCAGTTCTTAACCAGCTGGAAAGAGAGAAACCCCCCGAGGGAAGCGGAGAATGGCGGGAGGCTGAGCCCCCCCATCCTCCGCACCAAGGCTCAGGCGGCCACCCGCCTCCCCACACGGCAGAAACCGCCGCGTCCCCACACAGCTTTCAAGCCAGGCTGTGGGGAAAGGCAGCTGGAGGTTCTCCTGCCGCGAGAGATCTCCAGGGGACAGACGACACGTCTCCTCTGCCTGGAGAAGGACCAAAGCGAAACCGCACCGAAACCAAGCCTCACGGAGGAGCAACGCGAAGAGGAAGAATGAATCGTTGGAGGAGCGGAGGTTAAGACAGGAGGATGAAGAATCAGACGGGCGGAGGGGAGGACAGAAGCCTTCCACAGGCAGGTGAACCGACGCCACATTTCACACTGCCACGTGGCACTCTGCCCCCTCGTGCTGCCGCCGCTCCGCCAGCCGCCCCCCAGCCCGGGGAAGGGGGTCCAGCCCGGCCCGCGGGGGCGTTGTGCATTTTGTTCCCTCACCGGATGAGCGAGCGGGACAGACCACGAGCGGCAGGAGCACGTTGCCAAGAGCCAGGGGGGACAGAAGGAAGAGCCACCGCGGCCACTTTGGTGGCCATAATGTCCGTGGTGCATCGCCTTGTGTGACTGACCACCAGGTGGGAAAGCAGACGGAGAGGAGACACGGGAGCACGAACAGCTCATGACTGCCACTGCGCCTTCGCTCCTCTACACTTTGCTCTTTGCTTTGTTTGCTGCTCTTTGCCTACATCTCCAAAAACCACAGCAATCAAGTGTCACAGCTCGCTGCCACCTCGAGGGCGGTTCTGAGAAGGGACAGCACCAATGGAGAAGACGACACCGAAGGGAAGGACAAACGATGGGTCAAAGGGGAAAGAAGAAAAGATGACAAGAAAAAGGGAAAATCAAGATCAGGGGAAAAAGCTGTGCGGGGGAGAAGACGTGTACATCCAGCAGCTATTTGGAGCAGAGAGATCCCAAGTGAACCGACACGGGGAGGAAAAATGAGAGGCGAGTCGGGCAGGCTCGGGGCCGGGGTGACGCAACGGTGCGCTGGAAGGAGGGACGGTGGCAGCCGGGCCTCACCTTGCTGATGGCTTTCAGAGCTCTGGTGGCAGCTCCGTACTCTGCAGTGCATGCTTTTGTTTTTTGACAGACAGTCTAGAAGGTCAAGATAAGGCGCTTTAGTGATATTGCAAGACAGAGAACTGCGCATCAACCGCGTCCCTGGGGTTTCGGGACGTGACACGTGCTCGAGCCGTTCCCAACGGTCAGCCTGGCAGCGGGACAGGCACAAAGCAAGGTTTAACAGTGCTGGTAGCGGTGAACGTGGTTTCTGCTGGAGCTTTCACATCAGATACGTGCCTGACCATCACCCCAGGCACCGGGCATTCCCCCGGCCCTCTCCTGCGACCCATTCCAGACCGGGGGCAGTTACTAGAGATCCCATTTCCAGCAGCTTTGCTGTTTACAGCAGCTGGTCCTGAAGTCCCAGATTTCAATGAAGCTTGTGCAAAACCTGCTTTCCCTTCCTGGGCCACCTGCCCGTTAATCAAACAGGACGCTCGTGCCACCGCGCTCCGGGTACGCAGCACGGGGCACGGAAGAACCTCATGTCGCTCGGGTGGATGGTGCCGAGATGTCACCCATTATTCACAGTGCTTTAAGCTGCACGTCTGACACCCTCAAGCAGCAGATCGCTCTGGATCCAAATCCTGAATAGAGGCTCGGGCGCCGCAGCCTCGGCTCCCAGGAGGCTGGAAGCCCACGCAGAAGGCTGTCCCGGGCTCAGCAAACCAAAGAAGGGTATAACACTGTCGCCTCTTCAGAGGCGCCAAGCAATGCCACCGTGTGACTTACTTACATCTAACAGCAGGGGAAGCCGCGTTACCCTCTGCATAGGCAGAATGAGAAATGATATCATTGGCAGGCCTCCACATTCTGGTTTCCTTTCAATTTGTTTCAAGGTCTCTCTAAATAAGGGGTTTGTGGTTCTGGAACAGGACAAGAAAGCTCCATTAACTCTGTTCTTCCGTTATCAAGACTTTTCCAGCAGCTTTCCACGCACGAGACAGGCAGTGCCCAACGGCAGTCTGCTGAGCTCAGAGCACACAGCTGGGGCGGAAAAGGGACTGGGCCGTCAGCGGGTGGTGGAAAAGCACCGAGAGATGTTGAGTCCACCAAAAGGCGGGTAAAGCCGTAGAGGTACCAACAGTAGACACAAACTTGACCTGTACCACCAGTATGATCTGGAGGCAAACAGTTGCCATACGTGTCCCGAACACACCACATATGTGTTATTGACCGTGGCAAGACCCATCTGCCTTCAGCACGTGGTAGCATCACCCCCGCTTATCCCCGTCCTTCACCCTTCTTCGCGCACGACACAAATCACATCCTAATCACCCGACACAGCCACACGGAGGTGTAGAAGCTGAGCTCTGCTCAGAAAGGAGACAGCCTTCCTTAGGGAAAAGGAAACAACCGCAAGCCGGGGGAGCTCTGGGAAAGTCATGGTCCCGTCTTCCCTGTCCGTAGCCAGCTGGCATCCATCCCCGTGGCCCAAAGCCCCCTGGGAGGCCACCCCCTCGCAAGCCCAAGGCCCGAGTGCACAGCAGTACTCACAGCAGCTTCTGAAGTGTCCTCTGCTGGTAGGCTTCGTTGGAGCAGTAGCTGATGTAAGGATTGAAGTGGTTCAAGGCGTGTTCTTCCACTATGTCACTGATGTCGGGAATTAGGAGGTTTTCCTGGTGGCGCTTCTCTAAGTCTTCAAAGAAGCTAAGGAGAGAATTTCAAATAACTTCACTGCATGACTCATTAGGGCCAGACAAACCACACAATCTTCCCACTGCAACTTTTCCCCAGTTCTCCCAGGGGAGATGAGGCCCTGGACCTGCACAGCTCAGCTCCACGCAGCTGAGACACCCACGCGGCTCCCAGCAGCTCCGCGGCAGAGATGGGGGACGCAGCCCTCGAGCTTCCCCGGCCCCCAGACGCACACGCTTCCTCCGTTCCTGCACGAGACCCCTCCTCCGCTTTAGCTCTCCGGGAAAATTCGTTTCTGCCCCATCAGGGCCACTTCTGCCCAGCTGCGGGAAGCCACGAGCCCTCAACGCCCCCGCAGCAGCTCCCAGGCTGCCTGCGCGCTCCTCCTGCTGCCTTCCCCGGGGGACACGGCTTGCCGGCCGCCCCGAGCAGCGGCTCCCGAAGCGTTTGCTCCCCACCTCCCCAGGAGCAAAGGCCACGCTTCCGCTGGCTCTCTCAAGGCACAGTTTCAGTTTCGCGGCAGCGCCAGGACACCCGAGGAGGAGTTTCCAGGCAAACAGGAGTGTCCCAAGGCCGGGGAGAGGGGCTCAGACAGCTTTCGGTGCCCATTGGCAGCAACACCATTATAACCCATTAAAAAAAAAAAAGGATGTCAGGGCAATAGAACATCTTTCATGAGACATTCAGGTCCCGAGTATGTAACAGCAGGAAGCCGCTGCAGGGGAGCGTGCCGTGACACAAGGCACCAGGAAGGAGGGCAAGAGGTGGGATGACTCAGTACCTTCAACAAATCCCAGGGGTGGTTGTTTTCACATGGCAAATAAACGGAGCTCCAGAGTCCCTCCCCCAGGCCCGCCTGGCCCCAGCCCCACGCTGATGAACCCCACTTGCCTCGTGCTGACCGTCAGGATGTCGCTGATGTTGGAGAAGAGGTGGTGGTGCTCCGTCTGAGTCATGGTCTCCTTCAGCTCCTCCGACCTCATGAAGTTGCACACCAGGATGCTCAGGCTGTGCATGTAGGAGTACTCGGAAGTGATGATCTCAAACATTGCCTGAAAAGAGCAGGGCAGTGAAGATGGAACAGCACAAACTGACTAAACAAGGCGGTGAATTAAAACTTATTGACATTCGGTTGGCACAAAGCCACTGGAATGACTCTGCTCCAACAGTATGGCATTCCCCATATCATCTCATGCATTGCCCAGCCTACACCAGTAACTTCAGCACGTTTTAGTACACTCGGGCACTAATAAGCCACAGCACTAAGATGTTTTCCCTTCAGTGGCTATTTCCCACCAGCAGCTGAAGGAGTTGTCTGCTTCCCCGCCAAGACGTGCGGGTGAGCCCTCCCAGCGCTGCCCAGTCCCAGAGTGGCACCGTAAACCAGAGCCCTGCGCGAGAGGTCCCGGGCGCAGCCACGCGTGTCCCCACTGCGCTCGGCGTCCGCGCTGCATCGCAGGTTCCTCTCACCTCCTGCCGTTTGCGCTCCTCAGGGGAGATCCTCTGCAGGATGCCCGAGTCCAGCACCTGCAGGCGAGAGACCGGGATCAGCCACTGCCTTCACCCGACTGATGGTCCTTGCACGCCCTCTAGTGCGGTCCGGGGCTCTGCCAGACCCCCCCACAGCACCATCTCCCCCCGCAGCACCATCTCCCCCCGCAGCTCCGCAGCCCACGGCGGTTTGCTGATGCCACTCCGCAGGAGGAGACCACTCTCCCCCGGGGCAAAGCCCTGGTACCCAGCAGGAGCATCTGCATTGCCCCGTCCGCAGGTGAACCTCTCGCAAGCACAACCGCAGCAGCTCTGCCGGCATCCCAACGAGCCCGGACGGGAACCTGCGTGTCCCAGCCAGGGCTGGACAGCCCCAGAACATCCCATCGCAAAGACTAATGCTGCAGAATTACCCACCCACGGCTTGTCTGGCAGCTCAGAGAGCTTTTAAAATACATGCAGCTGTGGCTGCAACACATCACGAGCACGGGAGCAGCCCGTGGCGAGGGCGAGCGGGGCCTTTCGGACCCTCCGGGCTGGGCTGCTGCCCCTACCTCTGGGAGCTGGCTCCAGGTCACCTGCGCCGGGCGATAGCCCTGCACCACGATAGCGGCACCCGGCAGGGACGGCTCTTCTGGGATGGATTCCTCCAGCAAATCCTCGTCTGACTCATGGCTGACGGAGTTCAGACCTCTCTCACGGATTTCCTGATACAGCCGGGGCTCTGGGGAGGCCAAGGCACAGGGTCAGCGGAGCCGCTCCCAGCCGCGGCCCACGGCCTCCCTTCCCACCGCTGCCGCCTCACCCCGTCGGCCCAGAGCCCTGCCACGGGCACCGGCGCGCCAAGGCCAGCGCCTCCCCACCGAGGCCGGACTTTGCACAGCACCAATTAACCAGCAGCTCCCGCTCCCCGACAGCTTCCCGCAGCTCGCCCGTGTTTGCCCGGAGCAAGCAAAGCTGGGAGCGCTCCAGCTGCGAGCGCGGCAGCAGCCTCGGCTTCATCCCGCCCCGGGGAGCGGGAAAGCAGGGCTGCGATGTTCCTCGCGCAGGTGGGGAAACCGAGGCAAAAGCAGTTGCCCCAGGCCAGGGACAAGCAGCGGCAGCAGCGCACGTGGCGAAGGGACTTGCAGGGATTCGCTTCGCTGAGAAGCGCCCCGGTGCCCTGCAGGGCGGGGGGACGCCGCAGCCGGCGCTCGCGGGAAGACGGGAGCAGCACTCACTGTCCTTGAAGGAGCCGCCACGCTTCTGCACCCGCTTCCGCCCGAAGGTTCTCTGCAAGAAGAAGTGGAGAACGCGCTGCAGTTACTGTATTTCTGCGGCCCTGGGAAGCACTTCGCTCCTTCAGGACGGAGGAGAAGGCACCTGCGCGGCCAGGCAGCAAGTACCACCCTGTTCCTACAGCCTGATTATCGTCTGAGCTTTTGTTTGCCTTAGCAAAGTGACTCAGCTTTCGCCTTGCGGTATCGGGGTCACAATCTAAACCATTTTGTAGTTACGCCGCCGCCTTTCACATCTCTCTCTCTCACACCTGGACTTTGCCTGCACTGGAGTCTCCTTCTCCCCAGACCTGCTTCTCCCATGTTTGTGTACAACCAACCGCCGCCTCGGAGCCGCGCTCCCGGCCAACCCCACCCTGCAAACATGCCTGCAGCCGCCCGCCGACAAGCGGGAGCCCCAGAGCAGCCAGTTACGCTCCCGGCAAAAGCCATGTCGGCTATTCCCAGGCTCTCTGGGGACCTCCAGCATCTGCTGGGGACACGCAGGCTTCCCAAGGCACGAGTCAGGTCCCCAGGCTCAGCAAAGCCGTGCCAGCTCCACACCAGCCTCACGCAGCTCTGACCGACAGGAGTTGCAGGAAAAAGGCTCTGCAGACCCCTCGGCAGCAGCTCATCACCAGGAGAGCGGGGGCTCGAAGCCCACCCGAGAGCAATCGGGTGACTGCGGGTGCAAAACCCACCTTGTTCCTGCCGGGGCTGCGGTCAGGCCGGGCGCTGCCTTCCTCCGACACGGGTTTCAGCAAGGGGACGGCACTTGCCGGCTCCGGCTCCGCACCCGGGCTCTTCATGGCCGCGCGGTAGGACATGTTCCTCAGGTTGCGCTTGAGGGCCCCCCCACCATCATCCTCCACCTCCGCCTCCAGGGAGAGGATGGGGACGGACACCCGCTTCGCATCGGGGCTGAGGGGCTCCCGGCTCGGCCCGGCCACCCCGAAGCTCTGGTGCCGGGAGGGGTTGTTCTTGGTCTTGGTGGAGACAGCCAAGCTTTTGGGGATCAGCTGCTGGGTTCCCACCTTCAGCGCGGCCGGGCTGTCCGTGCTGAGGACGATGCGGCGCGGCTCAGCCGAGGTGGGAGAACCCAATGCCGAGAGCGAGGTGGCCTCAGGTGCCGTAGTGGAGCTGAGCTTCCTGCGCGGGGAGGTCGGGCTGGGGGGGTCCGGCCGCACTGGGTGGCATCGGTACTCCAGGAGAAAGGTCTGGTCATCCACAGAGGGGCTCCGAGACATGACGGCGGCACAGGGAAGCAGAAAGCTGCATCAGAAGGACAGACGGACAGATGGAATGCCTTCTCCCTGTAAGGCAGAGGACATTTAGGCTTAGCAGTGCCAGAGTACAGTTTCTCACGGGGAACCTCGGGGCCGCGCAGGACCCAGCCTCCTCTTTCCCGGGCTGCTGAACACAGGCAGAGCCCATACGGACGCACTGGGGATGCTCTCACCACCCACACACCTCTCTCGGGGTCCCGCATGTGCCGGGGCCGGGCTGGCGGCTCCTGCAGCCTACGTTTGGCTCCAGGCCGTGCAGGATGCGGCCAGGTGCCGGGGAGCAGCCAGGCCGCGCAGGAGGCACCAGGCAGGCCGACCCCTGAGCACGCAGCCGGCGCAGGCTTGGAGCACCACCGAGCCCCACTTCACTGCCTGTCCCCTCCGAATCCCCGCTGGGGACAGGGGGTGCCGCCAGCCTGACCCACCACAGCCAACCTTTACCTTCCTTGGCTGCCACGCTCCCCACACCACCTCCCCCAGGCTGATGCGCCGTGAAAACCCCGGCGGGCGCCTCACCGCAAGCCCTGTGCTCCCCAGAGCTCGTACCTGTCCCAGAGCGCTCCGAGGAGCGGCTCCGCACCGCCTGCAAAATCCCCTGCCCCGGTCCCTAAAGCTCCTCGTTGGGGGCTGAGCTCACTCATCTCCTCCTGTGCCACCCCACGTACTGCGCACCCACAGAACAAAGCTCTGACCGAGCACTTTGCGCCCACTGCCCACCCCATGACGTAATTTGAGGAAACACCGTGCTTTAATTCCGCTCAGCTGAGATCTCATTGTAGGCCATCGCCCCCTCCAAGCTGTTCCAGGGAGCAGGAAGGAGAAACCAAGACTGGAGCGTGGTTCCCTGCACCAGTGACGGGGAACCTGCAGCCGCACAAGACACCCACCGACAAAAGCCCGTTTCGTCAAGACGCTGCGTATGTCCCCGTCCTTGCGGGAGCGACCTGTGCCTCTCGGCCAGAGGGCTGCAAACGTCCTGCGGGTGAGAAAAGCGCTCTTAACCCCGTCCGGGCTGCGGACGAAGCCCAGCCCAAGCGCTCGCCCTAAAAACAAGGACCAGGCGCAGTCTGAGGGGCACTGGGCGCTGTGACACCCCCCGGGGGCGGCCGGAGGGCTGTGCGGGGGACCCGGACCCGCCTCTCCGCATCCCCACGGGGCTCCCACGGGGTGGGCGACTCCGGCGCTTCCCACCCGCGGCCGAGCGCCGGTGCGCGGGGAGGGGCCTCCGCTCCGCTCCGCGGGGGGACAGCCCTCCGCACCCCCCGCGCACTCCCACCCCCCTCCCGGGGAGACCGCGGCAGCGCGGGCGGCGACGGGAGGGACCCTCCGCCCGCTCCGCCGCCGCGGAAGAGCCGCTCCCCAGCGCCGAGATCCGCCTCCTGCGGAGGGCCCGTCCGGGGCGGCGGCGGAGGGGCCGGGCCCCGCTCGGGGGTCGCCGCCCGCCCCTCCGGAGGACGCCCGGCAGCCGCCCCCCCACTCCCCCGCAGACCCGGCCCCGCTCCCGCCGCCTCCCCGGCCCCCGCCCCCGGCGCCCGCACCTACCCGCGCCCCGGCAGCCCGCAGCGGCGGCGGAGGGGGCGGACCGCGGCGGGGGCGGGCGCGGGGCCGCCCCGGGGAGGGGCCGGGAGCGGTGCGGCCCCCCCGGGCGGCGGGAGGCGGGAGGCGGCGGGTGCGGGTGTCGGCGGCCGCGGGGGAGAGCTCCGCGCAGCGCCCGCGCCCGGTGTCCCCCTCTGCTTCACGGGAACGGACTAAAAGGAACTAAACTGGAAGGACTAAACGGTATCTTTTTGCTGCTTCTTGACGTTTCTTCCCGAAGGCGTTCGCCCGGTGCCCGGTGCCCGCGCCCGCTGGTAGACGCCGTCCCTGGAGGAAGTTAATAGAGGTGTAGATGTAGGGCTGAGGGACGGACGTGGTTTGGTGGAAACTTGGCAGTGCCGCGTTACCGGTTGGGCTCGGTGAGCTTAAAGGTGTCCTCCGACCCCATAACGATTCTATGAGTCTGCGCCCCATCCCTGGAAACATCCCAGGGCGGGTTGGATGGGGCTCTGAGCAGCCTGGGCTGCCTGAAGATGTCCCTGCCCGTGGTGGGGGGTTGGAACGAGATGGCCCGTAAAGGTGCCTTCCAGCCCAAACCATTCTACGATTCTACTTCTCTCCTGGCCCCTGGACTTTCTCAGGATCACCCATTCCCAAAAGGCTCCTCACTAAGGTCACTGAAGGTTACAGGATCGTTCTCCCATCATGGTAAGGACAAACTACAGCACCTCCGACTGTCCCCAGGGTCCGACCAGCAGCAGACACTCAGTTATCTCAAGCAGCCCGGGCACTGTTTCTCACTAGCGGCCCGTGTAAGGCTTAGCGTAGCAGCTTCCCTCGCCAGTGGCTCAGCGTAAGCCCAGGCTGTCCCTCCGGGCACACAAAACATGAGGTTTGGATGCTTTGGTACTCTCTGTCGGGAGCCGGAGCTACTGGGGGAAGGAGGATCCAAGGGTCAGGCTGTTGACAGCCGCCCAGTAACTCAGCTGCCCAGTTCGGCCAGGCTCAGCTGTGCTGTGTACTTACTGGGAACAGATTTTCCCTTGACCTTCTCTTTTGCCCTCCGCTCTGATTCCACCCCCCCGCCCCCTCCCCCCTAAAAATGGAGCCTTTTTCTCACTGGTTTATGGTGAATCTCAAGTGCTCTCCGGATGACAAAGTCCACTTGTCAGCAATATTCTTTTAAAAGACTGTTCTCTTCTCTCGGAGGCCTGCCTGACAATCGCTCTATTATCAGAGCTTTCTTATCCGATAGATTTTTGTCCTTTCCCTCCGGGGCTAATAAGGAGAAAGGTTGCCAGCCGTCACAGAGAGGCAGAGGGTTTCTACTCAAGAGTTCAACTGAGACTGAAGCCCTCAGATGGCAAACTCCGGGGAAGGGCTATTATGCTGTACGTAGGATACCATCATTTGACCACGATGAATGACTTTTTGAAGCGGAGACCATTCATCAGTTTTGTAATGCGTGTTGTTAGTTCAAAGACCCTGCTTTCGAGTCATTTTTGCTCCCAGGGCCCCCGCTGAAACATCCGACCGCTGTCACTAGATAGTTCGCTCACTCTCAGCTCGTAGTTGCGAAAGGAAATATTCTTTACGTCTTTCGATAGCTCACCAATTCCTTGTCCTAACCCGTTCCCCCACCCCAGAACGTTCTCACTCTTCCCCGTGCCAACTCGCCAGCGAGGACGACGCGTCCCTTCAGCGGGATGCAGGCATGGCTCAGTAGCACCACCTGCTCCTTCTGGCCCTCGCGTGCGCGTTGTTTAATTTTTTGAAGCTCTTTTGAGCATTACAAACCAAGCACATGAACTATCAGACAACAAAGTTACCGCAGAGGCAGTGACGGCTCGTTAGCGCTCTGCCATGTCATTCGGCACGGAAAGGTTCTGCCGGCTCCGGGTACCGCGCCGGCAGTCGTCCCACGCAGCCCTCGGATGAGAACGTGACCGCCTGCCCTGCCAGGGCTGCTTGCTCACCCCACACCGCCCTGGACATCAGCCCCTCGGCACAGAGAATCAGAGACGGCACCGGGCACTGGGGAGGGTGGGAGGCGCTCAGCGCCGCCAGCGGCTCCGCGGGGGGATGCACCGCGTGGCCGGCAGCAGCCGGGGCGGAGGATTCACCTTCCTGCTGTACCTGAACAGAGCCGCTTGGGAAGAGCGGGAATAAAAGTTGTTATTTTTGCAGACCGTAGAAATGCTGAAATCCAATTCTCCATCAGACTGGTTCTTCCTGTCAAACACCCCCAACCCGCTCCCGTGCGAGTTCCTATTTCTATGAAATCCCCCTCCAGTGCTTGGGCTCGCTCGGCCGTGCTCCGCCTTTGCAGCTCACCCTTCAGCGAAGTAAGAAAGTAACCCGTCCAAACACCCCATCGCCGGGCACAATGTCACGTCTCCATCGTTCTTGCAAGAAAAAAAAGCTCACAGGACCATTGCTTATAAAAGCACACAGGTTTATTGCATATCAATCTCATGTATAAATTCATTGTAGCATTGGAAAGATTACATTTGGTATACATTCCTATTCTACAGCATTAACCTCAAAATCAGCTTTTTCTATTCATTATTTTAAAGGAATTTCTCTACACAAGTACATTTGTCTTTTATCACAAGCATCAAAATGAAATCTGTAAAATCGCTTTTTTAATTATTTTCTACACTTCATATCTTTTATTTCATTATGCTCCCAACAAAGCGATTTCATATTAATTAATAACTGCCAACACTTTTTTTTTCTTCCTTGGCAGTTCGAGGCTTCTAGCCTCGGACGCAAAATCTAATCACATATACAATAAGTGCATCTACGGAATTTTTTTCTTTTTAATAAAAATTTCACAAACAGACACAATAATGACTGCTAAACACAAGTCATGCACAGTTTACTTATAAACATAACAGAAGCAATATACAATCAAGAATGATATGGAACAAGCACCATCCTCTTTCTCAATGTTTTTTAAACATTATATGAAAACCAGACATTTACAATTGATTTAAAAAAACACTATACAGTTCTAAAGAAAAAAAAAAACAACCAAACCTAAATCATATCTGTATTGTAACAATGGGAAAAGGAATGACATAGGATGCACAGATTTATGATTCTTGCAAGCACAATATATATATGTTTTAAATTACATCTTCTGCAGGCTGGAAATGACATCAGGGCAAAACATCTCTTGCTTTGAAGAGAGCAACGAGAATGTAAAATACATTGAGAATGACTTTCAGAATTACTTTGTTCACATGTGAATTGCACATTTGGAAATCAAAGCTGCCTTTTTTTTCTTTTTCATTCTTTTTCCAAAGTGGTAATAAGAATTAATGACAGAAGAAAGAGAAAAAATAACCTTGGAATCATTCAATAACATTTTAATCACAGTATCACTCAACACTACAGAGAAAAAGTTTCATGGCTTTGTGAAAGCACTACTGACCATCGCTCGGGAGCAGAGGGTTTTGCCCTTATGTTACCAGCACTGACGCGCGCGGACCGCGTCGCCCCCGGCCCGTCTCCCCACGGGCAGGAACGGGCAGGTCCCCGCACCGCGACGCTCTCCCCCTTCCCCCGCCACACACACACACACAAAATACAGCACGAAAAAATCGAATGTAAGTCAGTAGATTGAAATGGGCTGAGGGGAGGGGGGGCTCACAATCCAGTGCTTTGATGCTTAGAGTCAAACACGTTCACGTCATTGTGCAAGTGCTTTTCGAAACGCTTCGTATCAAGTGAAAAAGAAGCCGTTTGTCAAGAACGTCTATTGGAAGTCTAAGTGCTGATTAGGGAGAAGCGGAAAGCTTCCACTAGTCTGTTTTAAGCCAGACAGAAACCAAGCTTTGTGTTCCGTCCCGGAATGCAGTTGAGCCAACTGGGCTGATGTTCTGCTGATTTCGCCCCGTTTGGTTCGGCGTTGCTGCCGGCGCTGGGCTGCTCCCGCGCAGCCCTGCACATCCGCCCGCTCCTGCTGCACCTGGGCAGCGCAGGGCGCAGCCGGCACGGGGCAGGCGCCAACGGCACGCGGCACGCGCCAACGGCACGCGGCACGGGGCATGCGTCAACGGCACGCGGCCGGTGCGGCCGCCCGCCCCGCAGCAACACCCGCGGGCACCGCACAGCAAAGCAGGCGCCGCAGGGGAGAACCCCGGGGAGAACCCGTGCGGCACCTGCAGCTCCTGCGCCCGCCGCAGCCATTCCCACCCCTCCCGCTGCCGGGGGCCGCGCGGGCGAGGGAAAGGGGAAGCACAGACATCGGACCCATCTTCTCCTCCCTCCCTAGCTCGGGCGGAACGGTCTACCTGTGGTCAAAGCCGCATCCAGGAGAAGCGAGGACCCTTCTCGGTGCGGCTTCACTTGGGCAGCGCCGAACAGCCGGGCACGGCCAGGGGCTGTCAGGTTATCTGGTTATACCAAACACTCACGGGGCTCCTCCCGCTCTCTCCTCCTCGCTGCTGTGGCAATATGGCTATGAGATGTGAAAACACTTTCAATAAATAGATCCTACGCAAATACTCTTGGTTTACACCCCACCTCGAGCGGTGCCCTGGCTTTCCACCAAACAGCAATTCCAGACCTCGCTGTACCGCGCCGGGGTCACGGCCATCAGGGCCCGTCACCGCCAAGGGACCCAGACCCTCCCGCCGCCGGACACAAGCTGCGCCCCGATGGCAGAACCGGCCGCGGCACACGCACCTCTCGGGGAAACTGCCCTCGAAATAAGGGATCGCTTTTGTCTACAACAGCAAATCAAAACCTAAACATCTGCTCTGAGTTGCAACACGTTTCAAGTGCAATTGAATGACAGCTACGAGATAAATAGAGATTCGGTGAGGCTTTCTCTTTATTTATCTTAACTGCGGAGAAATTAAAACTTGTAATCAGTGCTAAATCAGAGGAGTTGGGAGATCATACAACAAACGGAGACGCTAGCTAGAGAAAACGGGAAGAAAACCCAATTAGGAAATACGTAAAGAAAAAAAAATATCATTTCATGATTTAAAAAACTCTATTTTTAATGTCCTTCATCCCTGGCTGGATTGTACCTGCCCGTCCCGGGGCGGCACCGCGCCGCAGAGCCGCGGGGAGCGGGGGCAGCCCTGCGAGGGAGGGAGCGACGGCGCAAGCGCAGGCAGAGTCAGGAGCTGCTCCCGGAGAAACACGGCGGGGGCAGGAGGGCCGAGACACTGAGGGGAAAACCACATACACCCCAAACCAACCCCCGCAGTGACGTGTGCGTTGCTCAGGACTCGACCCACGTTTTGGAGACCAGCTCACTGCTGCTCCGTCGGCTGCTCCGTCACCTCCTCCTGCGAGGGGCGGGATGCCGACCTCCTCCAAGATCGCTTCGTGGATGAGCACAGCACCGGCTCAGAGGGTGCCGACACTTGCTATCACCCACCGATCTCGTTCCAGCGAGGCAGGCAGTGCTGCGGCCCCTATCACAGAGATGCTCAGATGTACGGTTTACTCCGAGCAAGCGCTCGGGGAGCCGCGGAGCCGCAGCTCAGGCGTCAGGACCGACCCGTCCCCGTGCTTAAGGCTGGGCCATGCTCCCGTGCCCTCCTGGAGCGGGGCCGTCGGTGCCGAGGGCTGCTCCTCAGGCACGGCGCCATCGCTCGCCGGCAGGGTGCCGTGGCTCGCCGGGCTCCCGCGTCCTTAGCCGGCCCTCTGCCCGCTCCGCGGCGCCCGGCTCGCCGTGCGCGGCGGAGGGGCGCGTGGGAAGGGGCTGCTCGCTCGCTGCTGGAGGCCGCGCCGGCTTTGCACCCGGCCGAGGGAATAAATAGAAACCTGCGGCTGATGCGGCGCTCGCTTCAAGGCAAGTGTAGGAAAACGTATGATTGTCTGGCGAGGCGGCAGCAAGAGCAGCAGGATTGATCGGGGTCATTTGGCACACGGACAAACTCTTCCTACTCCCTGGTCATCAATCATACAACGTACAACCTCAAGTACACAATTTTGGTCCTTCACTACGTACTTATATTAACATTATTTCTTCACAAGAATGATATCTAATGCAAAAAATACTGTTAAGGAAGAAATAAAATAGGAAAAGAATTAGCAAAAAATTACAAGTTATATACAGATTAAAATAAATTCCATCAGGAAAAGAAACAACTCTTTTATTATTTTCCGTTGGCCCCCGTGGGAATAACTTAAAGGCCAAGCGCCTGGGCAGGGCTGTGCTGCCGCAGCAGCAGAGGCAGATGTGCCGGGACGGGGCCGTCCCGTCTCCTTCGCAGAGCCTGGGTTCTCCTGGCGTTGTCGGCTCTCGGCCTCTCTTTGCCCCAGAGCTTTGTGCAAATACATGAAGCAGTTCGGTCACACTGACTGTTGGTCTCAGAGCCGTGGGCACTTTCACAGGGTGTTGTGGAAAACCAAAAAGGAAGGGTGAATGTTCTTGGAAAACACACTGATGCTGCTAATTTACCTGTTGTTCCTTCTGTACCAAAGCTACCCTAGATGCTCTCCTCTGTGGACAGGCGGAGGCTCCCGGCTATCTAAAACCAGCCTCACGCGTGTTCTTGGGTACGAAGAGCGAATTACAAAGGTATTGTTCCTAACACAACCGCCGCTTTTTTCGCGTAGCTGTTGCCTTTGTTTTAGCAGGCGGGGATGAGCCTTCGCCACCGTGTCCCTTCACACCGCACTGGCACAGAAGCCTCCGCCTGTTCCTTTCCACACCAAGGCGGCAGAGGGGCTGCGCGTGTCAAGTATTTCCAGGCAGATATACTGACCGCCGTGTGCTGTTTCTCTGAAATCCGCCATTAATCCAGTTCTGCAAGCAGTTGTCACCCCGCACAATACTCACTAGAGGCACACCCAGCACTAAAATATGCTGAAATCACCGGGAAATGTTCCCCTCGACCTGCCCGGCTTTGGACGCAGCCTTTCCCCGGCCAGCCCCCCGGAGCACCGCCGGCCGCCCCGCACGTCGCGGGCGCCGAGCCGCCACGGGCACAACGCAGGGGCACGCGCCGGCACTCGTGGTGCGACGCCGGGGCACGCGCCGGTGCTCAGCGGGAGGAGTCGTCCAGTCCTCGGCACTTCTCATCTTTAGACGCTGCAATTAGAACATTCTCAGGACACACACTCTGAACGTTGTCTGTGTAGCCAACGTCATTCTTTGCAAGGTCTAACTGCTTTCCCGACTAGTCTGTAATTCAGCTTTACCGCAAAATCACTGCTCCAGCAGCAGATTGTAATCGCAGTGTCGAACAGCACAAACAGCATTTCTGGAGGCTGCTTTGTATCAGTGAAGAAGATGAGACTTTGAAGTGATTTAAAATCACTCATAAAATATCTGCGAGCAATTTTAGAGTCAGAGAGACAATTTGATTCTTAGCTATGTGCTTGAATAGAGAGGGGTGTACCCCCGAGGTTGCTGAAGCAAGGAAATTTTAATCTTTCTACTTAAATTACAGGCCAAACAGCAGTGTGCTACGCATACGCAACCATCCAGCATACCAAAACAACTGCACGAGTCAGAAATTTCTGCCACGATCCCCGGATGCTACCAACGCAGAGAGGACGTCGCTCTAAAAAAGCCCTGGGAGATAAATGAGAAGACGTGTCGGAGTTGCCCTCCGTACGGCCGGACTCGCCCACCACCCACACGTTCTCGCACGCAGCTGCACCCTTCGGCCACGGCCTCACCGCGGCACCTCTCAGCGGCGCAGTGGCGGGGCGCTGAGGGCAGCGCGCGCGGTGCCGCCGTCCCACTCACCGGCAGAGCCGCCGAGCACGGCTTTTTCTGAAACACCCCCCACGCTCCAAGGCCGAGCAGCGGCTTGGGCTCACAGGCACGAGCAGAGAAGGAAAGCGCGCCGGACCCTGCGGCGTAGGCACACACAGAAGGGCATTCAGGGCACAGCCCGTGACCGTGAACCACATATTTGGGTGATACATGGATAACCCCAACCTCAGCAATGCTCCAGGCTGAAGATTTCTCAACCGGGACGCTGCATGCGGTGAATCACGACTGCAGGCGACGTGGCCTCACGCTGGCGAAGCTTCACACTGTGCCAATACGTTTTGTTGGGAACAAAGGATAGGACGGTATTTCTGCGGGAGCACAGAATTTCAGATTCTTTCGGGGGTCAACTAAACGGGTTGAATTTACCCCTCCCTGGTATAACTCCAGCGACTATGTCAGAATTGCACCAGGGATAGGTCACACCTGGCTCTCCTTCCTGATTACTTGACTGTTCAGCTGAATTGAAAGGAAATGCTACGGAATGGTTTCAAGCTTTCGCGAACGCGCAGGCTTTACTGGCTCAGTGACACCGCTTTGTAACGTCAGAGGGGCCAATATTTGATTGCACTGTTGCAATTCGTGCCTTGCTCATGCTATTCCTACAGAGCGTGAAATCCCAGGGCTGCATCAGGGTTATCCAGTTTTGGAGAGGTTCATTCTGATAAATTAGAAACGAAAACTCTGGATAGGTAAAAATGCAGGACTTGTAGGTCGGATGCGACAGGTTTCCTTCTCAGCCGAAAGTCCAGACGACTCCCTGAGGCCCTCTCATCCATCTTCTGCTTGCTAGGAGTTTTGCTAGGATAATTGCAGCACCACCGCCTCCTCGCTTGGACTCTGGCCAGTGCCTTGTTGACCTCTCAGAGGTGGTTGATGGGGTTAAAGGTCCCCGACTCTGAAGCTGCTCCTGCCATGTCCAACCAAGCACCCAGAGAGTTCTGGGAGGACGCGTGGAGGGGAGCGTTCTCAGACAGGGACAGCATCATTGCATAAGCCTGGAGGAGGAGAGAGCAACGCAGAGGACAGGCGTGAGTGCACGCGCGGGACAGGCTGTAACAACCCTGGGGAGCGCAGCACCTCCCAGCCCTACAGGAAACGCGGGGCACCCACCAGCCTTCGGCCGGGGCTCGAACCGTGCCAGCAGGTCTACACGTACAGGGTAACACCCAGCGCTCCCACGGCTCAAACCTGCCACGGGGTCTCAGGCAGCTGTAGGGTTGGTCGGCAGAGGCCATCGTTCCCATTGGCTTTTTCAGGACCAAGTCCATCCCGCGCCAGCTCTGCGCTTGGTCACAAACCCACACGCTTGGTTCTAGGCTCCGCTCTTGGGGGAAAGCAGCCGCGTGCGGAATGCCAATTACTTCGTTTTGTTGTTAAAATAAGTACACCTCCAGACAAGCAAGTGGCCAAGGGAGGCCAGGGCTCGGCCGCATGCCGCAGAAACGGCGCAGCAATATCCACGCCAGCCGCGGGCAGCGGGCTGCCTGTCCCGACTCACTGCTTGGCACGAGCTCCCTGGGGCCCGTAGGTAATACGGAATATAGGCACGAAATGCTTACTGGCATTCCCGGTGTGTTCGTGTGCTCTTGCCAGGGTAGATTTATTGCTGCAGTGAAATGGTTAAAAGTGTCTGCTGAGAAAAATGCACCGAGACACCTGCTTTCTCCACAACAATCTGCCTGCTGCTGCGTAACCTAGATGCTCTCCCCCTTCCAAGACTGCTCGTCCCATACACCTTCGTGTCCTTCCACAGCCCACACAGGCGTGTGAAGACTTAGGTAGGCAGATGATAACCTCACACGCAGGAGGTGAAAGCCATTGTAATTGCCACCCATGACCTGAAACAGAGGAGGACGTGGTCCCCACTGTCCCTGGTCAGCATTAGCTGGTGCAATGCACGCTCCTGCTTGGCAATGGAATTGTGGCCGCGTGGCCCTCTGCTTCACACCGAGGTTGCACCACCCACCCACAATCCTTTGCAGGGCAGCAGACAAAGGCCACACGTTATCTGGGACGTGAGTACAACGCTCAGTGCAGCAGGACCCTTAGTAACGCAACGGTAATGGTGACAGTTATGCAAGTTCAGCCTCTGCTCTTAAAAGCGGAGAGTCAGATCTACTTGTCAGGTCAACACGTTCATGCATTGTAGGTGTGTGCTGGAAGAGGTACAGCTTTGTAGCGCTGCACACACGCACGCTTCTCAAACTGCTTAGAAGAAGGGCAGCCACAAAGGAGTGTTGTGCTGCGCACACTGATGTTGTTTTACAACTACATTTTGTGCACAAAAGATGGTTCGAGTCATTTAAGTTACTTATTGTGATTTAAGCGTAACCAGTCCTGCGTCTCATACCCTGGAACATCGGTTCAAAACCCCAAAGTACCCCACCCCATCCAAGCGTAGGCTGCACCTGCCAATGCAGCACAAATTTTAAAGGAGCGAGCCGGACCCACGCAGTTAGTACGTTTGGCATATTAGTAACAGGACAGATGTAAGAGTCAGGCAAGTGGCTTGTGTTTAAATTAGCTTCACCCCCCCAAAAAAGCTGCATCTTATCTTCAAGCAGACCTTCCCCAGCATCACTACTAGCACCTACTGTGAAGGAGGACAATAATTTCACAAGTTTTGGGTGATGATAAATAAAAATCACGTTCTGCTTGGCCGCTGCATTAAGCTACTGCTTTGCTGGACGTTTCAAACAGATTTCAAGTCAAATTCTGTTGCTTGAAGGTTAGAAAGGGCCTCCAAGACAAGAGCTGCACTCAGCCCCCGTGAAGGGTTGCGCATGCTCTCTCCAGTCCAGTCCGGTGAGGTAACTTCATTGAACAGTTTTTTCTGGGAATGCTTTTGTAGGGACCAAGATACGAACTTCATAAAACTAGACCGAGTATTTTGGTTTAATGAAAAAGCAGAAAGCACAAACGGACCTGCCCCACGCCCCCAGATTTTTCTCAAAACTCCAATAGGCGCTGTGATGTCATTTTGAGGTTTCTTGGTGGGTCTGAACTGGTCTGGCTCAGAAGGCAGATTTCCGTTTTATGGTTCGCTTTTAGAAATCGGGGTGATATAAACGAGGAAGCCCTCTAGACGTGCCCAACTGCAACTCCTGGAAATACTATTGTCTATTACACCTTCTACAACCAAAGCCAAGGATACTTTATTACTGTTCCTGCAGACCAAACCTCCAGTTTCTTAGTATATACCAACTGAAGACCCGTCCCAAAGTATAAATAAATAATAGTCATAAAAACATTTATACAGACAGAGAAAAACAGACAGATGCCTCTATCTTTGTATACCTAAGCATGTTCTGGCAGCACAGGCTAAATGATAAATTGCTCCGGTGACCTAAAACTGCTGCCCACTCCGTTCCTCCTCTCTTTTAGTACAGTTGCAACAGACACGGTTCGCATATGATTCAGGCATCAGAGGCAGAATTCCTGCTCACCGGAAGGGGAAAATAAACCTTAGCTAAAGGAGGCCAGCTGCTTGCTAATCCTATCGCAGGTGCTGGCGGCAAGCTAGATAAAATGTTCTGTCATATACCTACCTGGTTTTTAGCCTGCCTGTACAGAGTCTGTTTTATTGTCTCAGAGTCTAAGGTGGAATTAAACACATCTTTAACTTCAAATGCTTCCTCGGCTGCTTTGCGAAGATCCAGCCCCTTCCCAAAATTCGGCATCTGCTCCAAATCTAACAAGCCGGCTTCGTCCTCCTCAATACACCTGTACCAATGACCAGGGGAAGGGGTTGACCTGTTGTTAGCTCATCTCACCGTTCACATCTAGGCAAGGCGAGGGTCGCTACCCCAGTGCCTGCATGCACATCCCATGGGGTCTCACAAGCCACATGCATGAACTGACAGACAGACAAACACCAAAACGACACAAAATGCAAGGAGCAAAGAAAAAGTGGAGCGCGTGACGATGCGCAAGCAAGCATTAGTGCTATAGATATGTGTGATTCAGCGCGGCTACAATTCGCTTTGGTCTTCCCTATGGAGATGTCCAATTGCTGCCCACAAATGTTTGACACCGGATCAATGTCTGAAGACCACCGCTGCATTTTCTTTGAGTTGCAATGAAAATAGTGATGCACTGAGATCAGGTAAGATACTTGCATCATGGGACATTTGTTACGAATACCAATTGGGAAACTGAGGGGTGGGGGGAGGGGGAAGCTAAGCCTATACACTATGTGCAACAAACTTCAATTTTAGAAGTGTCTAGACATGGCTTGACCTTGGGAAAAAAAAGGCTTCACTTTCTCCCAGAGCTCTGAGAATTCCACTTGAAGTCAACACTTTGCTACAAGTAAAACGGGTAGAGCAGCAATAAACAGATTGCATACATATGCCTCTTCCTTTGCCCTGACCAGTGTTTCAGAGAACTGTGGTACCCTGAAAATGCTGTTTTGTGTGTTGGACTAACTGTTCTCCTGATATAAACTTCTCAAGTCTTGGATATACACCTTATCACAGGTTCTCCGTGCAGTCCACTTGTTTCGTGTCCCCCGCCATGGTGAAAATGGAATCTCTCAAGTGAATGCTTAAATCAAACTGGAGGTATGATATATGGCTTGGAAAATAAAACAATAGCACTCACAATCTACCACTGACACAGGGTCAGAAGTCTGAGCCCCATTTGACTTCTCAAAGGGAATGGCCCACCTCACCTTCGGGTGTGGTCAAAGCTCATGGTGAGAGATGTGGGCTCTTCATCTTCTTCATCCTCAAATGCTCCTCGGGGCTCCGCGGTGGGTGATACTGTTTCATCCTGTGACTTCCCTGTCAGGCTGTCATCATCTTCCTCTTCCAGTTCTTCATCTTCATCATCCACGTCTTCTGTTTTCTCATTTGCTAATCCATGACACTGGGAGTTGCCATCGATATCCTGGATTTCTGGCCTGAAATATTTGGTCACAGCAGGGAAGAAGAAAGAAAAGAAAAAAAGAAAAGATGCCAAATGCGTAAGTCATGCCTTTTCACTGTAATGCAAGACTTTGATAATTTTATACATATGTACAAATACAGAGACATATTTATATACATATACATATTATTTAAACTGCAAGGAAAAGGAAAACCGACATGTTTCAGACATTTACAAATCAGCCTCCGCAGCGTCTTAAGGGCTAATAAGCATGTCGAGTATATACCAACCCCAATGCTTTTCAAACTAGAATTTTGTCTAGTCTGGATTTAAATGATGGTTTTCCATCTCTTAAAATACAGCATCAGTGGGACAAGTGGCCTTCCTCCTTCTCTGTGGGACTGCATTCTAACAATCTCCCTTCGAGCAACCAGAAGGAGGATGCTTCCTCACGCTGTAATCTAACAGCCAGCCTAAATTCTCCCTCCTATTACTTTTGCTATTCGTGCCCATACGGACCTAGCGGACTCCACAAAACCAGCAGTTTTGCAGCACGTTAAGAGAACGAGAGTGGGGTCATCAGCCCTGTGGACTTGGAACCCAACAGGATGCCACCCACTGCCATAAAATAAGATTAACATCTTCACCAGAAATTTTACGTCGGCGTGTTCCACGCTTCTTACTGTTCTTTACGTGGTTCACATCATCACGTGGATTTGTCATGCTTACATTTTGGACTTAAACCTTAGTATTGGCATTAAATAGCTACTTGTGAAAACAGGAGAGCAGCAGGTGAAAATCACTCGGTCAAAATAAGGTTTGTGATAGGGACAGATTTGAAACAAACTAATAGACTGGAAAAGCAGGCGCCTCCGGTGTCCTTAACCAGTACTCCCTGACTGGTGACGGACCAGGCCACGTGCCTTCACAGCAGAAGGTAATAGTTCAACAATCACATTTTTATCTAGAGAAGAAACTGTGTTTTCTCACAACTGTTGCGCTGGAGCCAGTGGCAGCAGTCTGCCTGACTTCTTTTAGAACAACTTCTCTGGAAATTTGCTCCACCGGTGGCTCCCACTGGTCTCCAACCACTAGTGGCTCTCTGGTGTCAGCCCTCCTGACTTAAGTCACTTAAAGTCACTGAAAAGACCTAACATGGCTTAGAGCTTGAAGTTGAATGCATTTTCCTTCCAAACTGTTACATTTCTCTTTTTGAGTGTTTTACATCAAGTACTGCAGCACAGAGGCTGACTGGTCTTTCAACCACGTTAACAATAGATGTCACCAGACAATTTTATTTGCTTGTCTACCTTTTATCTGCTAAAGTTGATGCTTGATTCATCTCACTATTTGCAATAAAATTTCTGATTTCAGAGAAATACGAATCCTCTTTTTCATCTAAAAGTGCATGGTTGTCTGATTCCGAGTTTGGGGAAGAGGCACTGGTCCCAAGGTGGTTCGTAATGACTCCCGAGTGCTGGCTCACTGAGTGAGAAACAAGAAAAGAGAACAGGAGAAACCATCAGATATTGTCAAAGCTATTATTAAGAGGAAAAATAAAGGAGGAATGTTACGTAACAATCCTCTCACTAAATATTAATAATTTAACATGTAAGAGAAATCTCATGGACCAAAGCTGCCAAAGGAAGCTCATGTTTTCCAGGCTTGAGCCACAGAGAGATCTCCCCCGCAGTGCCGCCTCCAGCTCTGGAGCTCCCAACATCAGAAGGCCACAGAGCTGTTGGACCGGGGCCAGAGGGGGCCCCGGAGATGCTGGGAGGGCTGGAGCCCCTCTGCTGGGAGGACAGGCTGGGAGAGGTGGGGGGGTCAGCCTGGAGAAGAGAAGGCTCCGGGGAGACCTCAGAGCCCCTTCCAGTGCCTAAAGGGGCTCCAGGAGAGCTGGGGAGGGACTCTGGGTCAGGGAGGGGAGCCATGGGACGAGGGGGAATGGTTTTAAACCAAAAGAGGGGAGATAGAGATGAGATATTGGGAAGAAATTTTTCCCTGTGCGGGCGGTGAGCCCCCGGCGCAGGGTGCCCCGAGAAGCTGTGGCTGCCCCATCCCTGGAGGTGTTCAAGGCCGGGTTGGACGGGGCTGGGAGCAACCTGGCTGGGGGGAGGTGGGTTGGAACTGGATGATCTTTAAGGTCCCTTCCAATCCAAATCATCCTATGATACTATGATTCTATGATAACATAAGTGATATTTAGCATTTAAGGATGGTACGTACAATTTAAGAACCACTCTCCATTGCATAGCTGTTTGCCTATAATTTTGCCATCTCTTTTTCCTAGGCGGGGCAGTCAGTTGGCTTCAGCACAGGGATTTCTTCCTTCAGTTTTTATCTTAAGTCAAAGTAAATTTACCTTCTTGGACTTCACAAAATGCATTTCCGTTTGAGAACTCTCGGTAGAGCTTGACACGTCCACATCAGCGTTGTACCAGGAGCTCTCACAGTGCCAGGTTATGCTCCCTGGGCAGAGTTCCCAGGAAGTTAGTATGACGATCGCTCTTTTGTGGACGGGAAAAGGCCATGTATAAGTAATACCTGACAGGAGCGTGGCAGAGCTGAGGACTGTGCATCAGCGCATGTGTGTTACAATTATGCTCTGCGGACAAAGGCACCTCTGGCCGCATGAGGAACTGGCGTTTGGTTTTGGCTGACTGATGACACTCAGCCTTAAGAACACAGTGCTTTCCATAAAGGCTTCCCAGGGACCAGAGAGCCCAGCCCATGGTGTCTTCTGCCTCCAGCGCCCCGACAGAACCGCACAGCAACGCCCCTTCCTACCTGGAACGTTCTCGTGTTCGTGCTTCTTAAGATGTCGGTCCAAGTTGGTCTGCTGCCCAAAGCATCGGTTACACAGGTGGCATTTGAATGGCTTCTCCTTGTTATGGATGTTTCGAACGTGCCGCTGGAGGTTGGAGGAAATGCTGAATGACCTGTCACAGTATTTACACCTGAAAAATAGAAGCAAATGCCAAAGAGTGCAGCGTGAGGAAAAAAAAGAAAAAGAAAAATCTGACTATCAGAAAACCAGAAAATGTCGGTCTATAAATCTTTACTCAGCTGAGGACCTGGGAAGCACAAGGCATTAATCATTCCAGACAAATCTGATATTATTGTTATTCAAGGAGCACAAAGAAAGGATTAGGATTAATTAAGAAGTGAGCCGTCCAAACAAATAAGAATTTTACACAAAATAATTACTTTTCCACACATGAATGTAAAAATAAGAAAGGTGAATTTATTTCTTCCACCCTTCTCATTTTGTAGGGGAAGTAGGTGAAATATGGCCGTGGAGGGAGGAAAAAGAAGACAGAAGGAGAAGAAAGAAGGGAGATTAAACGTATAAAATAGTTATTAGCTAGCATATCCCTACATGACACAGTTATCTGGACACACAGAAAACTCCAGATTTATTTGTGAAATTCCTCGTGGTACTCAAGATATAGGCAGTACAGCATGCCTTTAAAGGCAATTATGGTTATTATTACAGTACAATAGCTCCCAAGAAATACACCGTAGTTTCCAAACAGGGTAAGATTTACTCCCGTGTAGCGAATATCTGGTTTATGATGAAAAAATGTGGAACGTAGGAGCCAGGCCAGAACGTTTAGAGAAACCGCTGAGCGAAGAAACGTTCCCTCTTTGAAACGAACCTCTGCAGGACCCACGGTAGGCGTGCTGGAGGCTCGCTCAAAGCTGCCACCCCCCTCTCTGGGTTCACATTCCCTCCAGATAAAAACGAGCCTTTGCTAAACCGTGGTGCTTTGTGAACTTGGGACCTCGACTCCCCTTCCAGCGCAGAACGAGAAGGCAGCCAGCGGACTGAAGAGGGCAGCTTTGAGCCACAGTGAAGAGTTTCAGCGCTAAAGCTATAGAAAATCTAATTCCTCTTTGAATCCGCCTGAATCCCTCATTAGATCTCCCTTTAAATACGTCATTTGTACCTCAACAAAGCTGCTTTCCTCATGGCTCTACTTCCAAAACCCACGAGAAGTAGAAGCCTTTCTCCGCTACAGACCTCTGCAAATCCTCTACACTTACAGGGCAAAATAAAAACTGCTCTTAAGCCCTCGTAATTCCAGAACAAAACCGCTTGCTTTAAGCAGAACTGCTCTGTGCTCCTCTAACTGAGGGCAAAATTTGTCAGTCACCGAGCTGAGCTACCATTCAATGTGCCATGAAGATGGTGGCGCATTCGTGCGCGTTTTAGGGAGGCCATTAGTTCACGGTGTGAAGAGGGCACACAGAGCCGATCCTGTGCCTCTGCCATTCAAGTAGGAAACTGGATTTGCCTCGACACTACGGACATAGTATTGTTTCCTACAAACACCGCGGGTTCAAATGCAGGAAGGAGGTTTAAGTGTAAAAATTCTATGCTGTGAAACACACACACAATTTCCAGATGTGCTACAGCTGTGATTTTTATTTGGTCTCTAAAAATAAATTGATATTATTTTTGGAAATAGCAGAGATGCATTTATGAAACACTCTCCTCACTGAATGTTTATGGATTCCATGTCCACCTCCGAATTTCCTACTGTTAAATCACCAAAAAGAATGAAGATAGTTCAAATAATGAACCTTTAATATTAACCTAGGAAGAACGCAAAATCTCTTTTTCAACCACAGTTTTCTCAAAACTTTCAAAAGTTTTTCTTTTTCTTATTTTTTTTTTTTCAAAAAAAAAACCCCAAATTGAACAACCAAAGAAAAACAAGACATTATTTGAAGATCAGCAAGAGCAAGCACAGCTTATATAGGGAGAGTTAAACACACGCAGACTTCCCGCTCTCATTCTCCTCCTATCTGCTAGCAACCAATGAGTCCGCTTGCGGCGGCTGCCAGGCTTCCGCGGCTTCTGCCGTTCAGCACTTCCGAAAACCGAAATGGCCAAACCAGCCCATACCCCGATATCCCGGTTATCCTACAGGACTTCCATAAGCAGTTTGGGCCAGTTTATTTGTACAGGTGTTGTACCCGCAGCCCCCTCCTGGTCTCTGCCGATGCCCGAGGCTCTCCCCCGGTCCCCACCAGCCCTGTGCCCTTCTGAACCAAACCCTCCTGCGGCGGTGTGTGCCCGGTGCCGGGCACAGCGGGGGCACGGGGGGCTCCTGGGCGCCGCCGTGCTTACGGCCGCCGCGGCTGCCCACGCCGGCTCTCGCCCGCGTTACTCACAGGTCCAGCGACTTCAAAGGGAGCGCCTGCATGCGTCAGGCAAGAAAGAGCCGGCCCTCCTGTATGTCGATTTATTTAGATGTTCAGGAAGTCTTTGAAAAGTTTCCTTTGACAGGTCCTTGCTCTAACTATGAGCTATGTGGATCCAGGTTAGGGTACGGAGAAAGGATAAAGGGCTTGTTAAAAAAATAGAAAACAGAGGGGCATTGGCAAGGAGCAATAGCTGACGTCTGAGAGCAGAGGGACGAGGGAGACGTACTGCATTATTTGTGGTCCCGGAGGGGTCAGTGCTTGGCTCTCTGCTGGTCTTAATCTAAATAAATGACCCAGATAGAGGAACCAGCTTAAATTCGGGGAAGAGGTGAACACAGAGGCAGGAGAAGAATAAAACTCAAAAGAAGCGGTATTTGCTTTGTAAACACACTGACAAAATGCTAATAAAGTTTCTTCCTTATCAGTTTAAAGTAACACACCAATGGGCTAAAAAAAAGTCAAGCGGGAGTGAGTGATAGCTAAGAAGGAGCCAAAGGTGGAGCTGAGGAGCTCTGAGGAGCGGCGGGCGACCCGCGGGGCCGGGGGGGACGCAGGTACCTGCTCCGATACCACTGGAAGGGGAAAACCGACAGCAAAACCCGGCAACGGATGGACGAGTAACTGAGTGAATCACTACCCAGCTACGAGAGTTCGGTAACACTTCAGCTGTGACAGAAAGGCCTCGGACAACACGTTTTGTAAAGTTTCGACAGCGGGACAGCACTTGCAAAATTTTGCACTTATTCGGTGATGCACGTGGGCTCTAAAGACAGAACCGCAGTAACAAAGCACAAAACACACGGACAGCTGCTCCTCCTCCGAGTAACTCCTTCATCTCGAACGCATTCATAGCAGGGATGAATTCAGGCTACATTTAAAAAAAAAAAAAAACCAAAGCGAAAGAGGAGGATTTTATTGAACTATGTGCAATCTTAAACGAGAAGGCAGACGTCAGCCTTAGCTGTTAGTTTCAGCTTAATGCAGATAACAGGACACGGGGCCTAAAAGGAAATTAAAGAAAATCAAATTCAAAACAGACGTCAGGAAGCACATCTTTATAGGAGGAATCACAACCTCCCAGGCAACGCTTCGGGACTGGGTGTAATTCAAGGATCGATTAGACGGCATCCTGGAGGGAACGGACATTTGAAAGCAGAAAATAAAGTCCTGCTGAACCAAACGGCTTTTAGCTGTTCTTAGCCCGGGTTTTACGTAGTTTACGCGGTTCTGCGATCCCAGAGAATGAAAGCAAAACCAAGAAGCAAACCCACAGCCACGACACACCCTTACGCTCACGCGCCCCAAGCGCTGCGACCTCCCCCCAGAGCTGCCTCTGCCGGGCTCGGCTTGGGATGCTCGGAATGACAACAAAGTCCTACTTTTTGTGACCCGAGTTTCCAGCTAAGTCTGGCAGGATTTCACAAGCCCAACTTATTTTGCATTTCTCTGAAAGTAACAGTGAGGTTTGACAGTCCTTTTTACCACTGGGTTTTGAAATACATACGACTGAATTTTGGATTTGCTGTGGAAAAGCAGAGTGAAAAGCAGCGTGTGGAATTCCACTCTGCAGCATTTGCCCTGCAGTCTTTTCAAATCAGTGGATTTTTAGGGAAGGGAAGTGCATTACGAGGTACTTCTTACTCTTCAAAACACACGCAGCACTTTCCCTTACAAAAAGAATGATTTTGCCTCCTTATTGCTCATGTGCTATCAATTCCTACTTTATACGTAATTAAGCAGACACCTCAGAAATTCAAGCGACTTGGCAAAAACACATCACTCATCACTGACGCTCAGGAATCAAGCCCAAAGCACCGTGTTTTCTGGCCTGCCTGTTTCTTGACCTACACTTGGACATTTGGTCAGTTTATGTTAGCTTTAAGGACATTTTAATTCATATTTGGATGAATATATAACTCTGACATAGTCAAAAGAAAAAACATTTAAATGATCAAAAAAAAAGTTACACGAAAGACATCAGTAAAACACTGAAAAGTCATCAACCTCCTTTTACCTGCGTAAAGTCAGCACTTAAAAAACAAGCTCTCAAAACAGTTATTGCCGCAAAAGTTGGAAATTTCAGTTCTCTGAGAGCACGAGAAAATCAATGACAATTAAGCTCTTCTGTAAACGTAGCACCAACTCTCAGGAGTGCTGTTATAATGCAACATTGTCCAGAAGTCAAACCTCTGTTACAAAAAAAACACGCAGGCCATTTTCTGGGAGAAGACCAGATCAAATAAATCTTTATTTTCCTAACCTTTGTTAAGTTGCAAGTCTCCTTTTTTGGAAGAAAACTGAACCAACAATCTCTGAATAATCGGGAGCGAGCATTTCAGTCAGACAGGGGTGTACAGTGAATACACAGTATTCATTCAAGGCATATCAAATAACGCAACTGAAAAAAATCAGAGCAGGGAATGGTTCCAAAATATATGTCTGCTTTGGAGAGTTTTTTTTTTATTTTTAATTTACCTAATGTCTACACTCAAAATTCTATATGGAAAAAAAAATTGACTCTGTATGTACCAGGGATTACAACGTGGGAGAGAGTAGCTTCTGAAGTTAAACTAAGCATAAAAATTTGATGTAGTTGACCACATGGCCTTTTGCTCCTCATAAATTTGTTTGTGTTCCTCTTTATATAATAACTATTACATCAGTTTTGTTGTGAGCTTATGACTGCGTACAGAAATACCATACTATTAGCTACCAAAAATGAAACCGTTAGAATTGTTACTATTGTTCCTTGATGTGCAAAACACTTACTCACATGATAGAAAACACAATGCTCGATTTTCAGTGAGCTCTCAACTCATCAGCCACTCAGTTTTGCTCATACATGTACCCATTCTAACGGGATATCTACCAAAGCACATTTGCTGCCGAAGGTTTTTGAAACTGACTGCAAAACAGGAGGAGAAAATATTGGGGGGAAGGGGAAATTCCCACTTGGTCTTCCACGAGAAACCTTCCTTCACAGACCTGTCCACACACAGCCCCTTACATATATTTTCTTGGGAGTTTTATTCAAATTTAAAACAGCCGAGCGCGACGCCCGGGCAGGAGACGGGCAGGTCGGCCATGTGCCCTCTCGCACGGACACAGTGCAAACCGCAGTACCGAAATCACATCACCTTGTCCGCAACTAGCCGAAAATAGTTCGGCCAACTGAACACGTGAAACAGCGTTTGAACTTCCCTCCTCTGATCACTCTTTTTAAACTTCGCAATTTAAGGCCGGACACTCCCTAACTCAGATTTTAAAGCAGATATACTGCCGGCCTTGCCTTTTCTTTTGCTTTTTGATCCACTGCTCCGGGCACCTCCGATACGCCTCAGGGGAAGAAAAAAAAAGCCTAGCTAGACCCAGCAGTTGACTTACTGGCAAGCCCTTCAAAACAGCCCCATTTTCAGAGACATTCAGCACCTTCGGCTGTCCTCGAGATGAATGGTTAACGTGAGTGTTCAACAACACTGCAAATCAGAGCGCTCCTTTGCCAGCATACATCTAAATACAAGTTAAGTGTCCATCTTCAAGCTGCCAAGCCTGATTATTTTTGGCTGGTACACATAACATACAATCCTATGAATCATTATATGTAATGCTACAGGACTGCGGTATTATGTTGGCACAGCTTTATAGAAAGGAGGAAAAATAACACAGTGGTGAATGAGGAGTGTGTTGGGAAAGGGGTTTTATCTGGGGGACAACATCACCTGTAGGGCTGTTCTCCAGTGTGTGTCCGCAGATGCCGTGTCAGGTTTGCTGAGCGAGGGAAGATCTTACCACAGTACCTGGACAGTGAAAGCCAAAGTAACCATCAGTGCATGACAGTCCTGCCACACCACGTCGTTTACAAACACCCTACCACCCGCTGCCACCGACACCGCTCCCCAAACGGAAAATCCCTTTATGCCCTAATAACTCTGGGCACCTACGTGCCGAGGGAGGAAGAGGTGGAGGTAACTAACAGAGCGACACCCAGCCAGGGTAGCGGGACTGACAGTGGCGAGGTGGTGGTGTAACCCGTTCCCATCAGGGACACGGACAGACGGTCCACTACGCCGCACCATTGAGAAGGGCAGGAAAAAGAAAATCCCAGTTCACACCCAAATGCCGCTGACTTCCTCGCTTCTCCTGGAGGCCTGGGAGGTACAGAGGAACTCAGCAAGGATGTAGCGGCCCATCCCCAATAGGTGTCCCCAGCTTCCACCTGAAGGCAGAACCTTCAACCTCCCCCAAGCCTAAGGTTGAACAGTTGTGTTCCATACCCTTGTGCTGCGTTTCTTCCATCTATGTTTCTAAAAGCTTTTTGAATGCACATAAGCTTGCGACACCCACAGCCTCCTACGGCAATGAGTTCCTCTGCTGAACCGTGTGTTGTGTCAAACCTCCCCCCGGTTTGACCCGGTCGCTCAGTAACTGCATTCGACACTACCTGGTTCCTGCACTGGGAGAGTGTTTAACCACTGTCTATTCACATTGTCCGTCGCCTGAGACTTTTCTAGATCTCCTTTATAGCCCTCTTTAGTTCCTTATCATACAGAATCCACTTGATTGTCCTTTGCGAAATTCACAGAATTTTCTTTTGGATAAATGCTGCAGCATTGTGTTACTGTTATCGGGACACACTGCTGCGAGTCTGACAGTCTGCTTAGACTGAGGAAATGCAGCAATAGGAAATGAAATAAGAGAAGGAACTGTGTTCCACAATAAATCTGATTCACAGTAAACTCAAAAGGAAGGGGGGTATAAATAAAATCATTAATTGGGAAATAAAACATTAAGGATGAAGGGCTATGTTCTGCGACTACGAAACCTGACGCTTAATGTTGTAGAAGGAACGTAAGTGTAGTCTTTCTTAATTTAAGAGACATTCAGCACCTTCAGATGTCCCTGAGATGAATGGTTAATGTGAGTGTTAATCAACAACGAAAATCTAAGTATTGACTTGCCAGTGTATATCTACATAGAAGTTTAGTCCCTGTTGTAGGTAGAAACCTCAAACTTCTAAATACTTTTGTGGCAAAGTTGAACATAAGAGATGCATCAAACAAACCGTGCACCCACTTACTGCACCCAAGAAAAATGCAGTGGGAGCCACCCCAAGAACCTCGAGTAGTTGCAGGTAGAACTGCGTAAGCAGATACGGGTTTTTATTCCCCAGTGATCTGCTCTGATACGAGCTTTTAGAGCCGCAACGGATACACAAATATTTCTGCGGATACAATTGAGTTTGAAAAAGCGGTTTACCGTATGGCATTTCTTAAATTGCATTATTTTGCATAGCTGAGATTGGACATAGCTGAGATCGCACTCCCATTGGAAACTGTGGCATTTGCTGCCACACACAAGAGACTTGGCTTGGAAAATTCTGTTTGCTTGAGAATCTCCAGATCCGCTCTCAAGGTTATTAAAAATTACAAAGAAAATAGAAGATGCTGATTTTCGACCAGACAAAACAAGCTATTTCAGAGGGAATTAGTCATCAGAACGCTCTGTTCTAATTCTGCTGCTTCTCGGTCTCCCTCCCACCCCCGCCGAGACACTGAAGATGTCCATGTGAAGCTGCTCTGTTGCCTGCTGGTGTCTGGTGCGGTGCCCCAGCGCGGGCGGCGTTGTCCCAGCGCGGGCGGCGTTGTCCCAGCGCGCCTCACCGAGGCGGGGGTACGGTGCCGCTCCGGCGTGGTGCCAGGCCCTTACCTGCAGGTGTAACGCTCCTTGCCCTTGCGCAGGATGGGGTCGGATAGCGTGGGCGGTGGCGATCGGAAGTTGAAGGGGTGGTGCGGAAGGGGCTGCAGGGAAGTGCCGGTGTCTGCTTTCATGGCGGCAAAGCTCTCCAGTTTCTCTGTCATTGTTTCTATGGCTGACATCTACAAGTACAAGGCAAGACCTCATGTCATAAAAATCCACGGGAAGAACAGTATCTGATGCGTAAAACATGCCTTTTAGCCCTGGGGTGTTGGCCAAAGCCCGTTGCTGCTGTTTGCTCTTACTCTCGGAAGAGAGCTGCGCAGCCTGAAACGGAGCCGCTGAGCCCAGCCAGGAAAGAGAGGAGCAGCGCCCCGGGCCCAGAGAGCGCAGCAAAGATACGACCGGCAGTGCCACGCAGTCAGCATCAGACCTTAGAAATTAGGCACGTTTTTACCTTCTGCAACGTACACGTGTTTACTTTCAGCATTTCAGATTCAAAATCATCTCAGAACACACTTGGCTTCCCTTTTACCAGGGCCGGCACGGCAGTCAGACGCCATGGTCAACCGCTGGATGTAGAACCCATCGCCCCAACCCTCCTCTCAAACTCAAGGCCGAGTCTGGGCAAGCGAGGAGGTTCGATTGCTCATACGGCATCTGCTCCCCCGCGCGGGCTCAGAGGGGCAGCCCCAGCGAGCCACGGGCAAGCAGGTAGGCAGGCGGCCCCAGGCTGGAGAGGAGAGGGAAGTTTTGGGCAGGAGGCAGAAGAATCCTTGCCAAAGCGGAGCGGGAGGCAGCAGACCGCTCATCGGGGGGCTGAGAAGGAGGAGGGGGGAAGAGGGAGCAGCTGGGGAAGAGGAGGAGTTAAGATCAGACTCAGGATGGAGTCTGTCCACGGAGAGTTTGCCCTGTGAAGAGGTCAACATTTTAATTACACGTAAGGAAGGTTCAGAAGCCAGTAAAGGTGATGGAAGGATGGGTGGGAGATGGCTGAGCTTCCTGGGGTGAAAGGGAATTCCAGCCAAAATACTCCGGGTGAGCTGCGGCCGGCTGAGTTACGGTTGGGAGGACCACAGCCTACACACCGAAAGGCTGTTCGGGTGGAAGTGGCGGGCACACGGGCCTGGAGGTGTGACGCCAAATAAAACGCTTCTGGGTGCCTTTATCCGCTTTAGTTTGTAGGAGTCAGCAACGGCCACGTTCTCACTTAAACACTGGGTTAAACGCCACACCAGAAAGAGGGAGAAAGGGAAAAACCTGGAGATACAGGAGAACGGGAAAGCAAAAACGGAAAGAAAAAAGTTGGCCTGTGTGCAAAAAAAAAAAAAGGATACACGTAAAAATCCCACCTAAAGAAAACCACTTTTACTTTCATTAGAGCAAAAGGGGAAATCCAAATCCAAGAGAGAAACGCAACTCAGAGGACTACGCTGACATCTCCAACGTTCAATTTTATGCACTCTTGAGAGCACTTTCGAGATACCAAGCAGAAAACAGGGATAAAACAAACAAGGCAGCAATAAAGCTGCCCCCTCGCCGCAGCTGACATCAGCGGGAAGGAGGGAGCGCCGGGGGGAGAGTCAGGCCGAGAGCCGGGGGGACAGCGAGCGAGCGGAAGGCAGTAGGAAGCCATATATCAAAACTGGATGCTCTATTGTACAGGAAGGGCTGACCTTTTGCACGTTTACACTTTATTAAACTGGGCTGGAGGGGGGGGTGAGAGGGGGGAGAAGAGAGCCAAGATATTGTTTAAAATGTATGACTATAAAAAAAGTTGTCTTAATCACCAAAGAATACATTGTGGAAGGCTGACAACCATTCATAAGCCGTAAAAAAGAGGAGTAGTAAAACCCATTTCTCGATAATAGATCCACGGCCCCTTAGTTGGAGGCTCCCAGCCCATGATAAATAGTAAGTAATACTTAGCGCCAGCCACTTGAAAAGGTTACTTGATCATTTACAGCAAAAGCTCTGCCCCAGCTGCCAGTCATGTAACAAAACCATCATGTTAAAATGCTATCCGGATCTTTCAGAGCTATGCCACTCAGCCCTTCGCTGGAGTACCTGGAGATATCTTTTGTTGTGCCCTGTTCTTTAGGCACTTAGTCAGAGATGTTTGCTGGCTTGATAGCCGTAGGCTTATTTTAAAATTCTAAACACCGGCCATAGCCTCTCCAGTGGTAAAGGCACTTTGCTATTTAGGGAACAACTGCCTGGTTATAATAAAAAAGAAGGGGAAAAGAAAAGAAACTTAACAGGTGAGAAAAGGTTTTCCATTAAGTTATCAAAAAGTTACACCATTTATTTATGTTGTCCAGATTTTCATTTAAAATAGACAATGTAAGAATAACTCCCATCAGAGCAGAGAAACCACTGTCGACGACTGGCTAAGAAATAAAGTCGCCTGAAATTCATTTCCAGAGAGAAATCGTCTTCTGAACGCTCAGTCTTTATCCCATCTTTTGGCTTAATCGCATCCCACCCAGGGCCCTCCATGAGAGCCGGGGAATTATTCACAGAAGAAAAGGCTGAGATCAGACTTGTGTTTAGAGGGAAAGACATGTAGAGTGCGCTTCGAACCGACCCAGTGTATGAACGTTGGTCCTAACGACAACGACAGAAGAAGGAGCCCCTGAAAATACGATTTCTTCAGAAATGATCCAGGTCAATACTGGATGGGGATCTGGTAGTAAAAACCTCATATATTCTTAAACAAATGACCTGTCTTTGTTCACCATATTTGAAGTACGCGATTGATTACATAGCATGGGAACTGCAACTCTCTACACCAAGTGATCTTTAGGCAGCAACCCGCTTTATTAAAAAGCAGTTATCAGGAAGTTTCGGGCTCGAGTGATTGTAAATTTTAGGCTATTCTGTGTGATAAGCTATTAGAGATAACCAGACCTTCCACATCTTTTCATTGCCATGGGAAGAGGACGTGGTCAGGATTTCAGGAACAATGTTAGTAACCTTCCACCCAATGCTCGCTGCTGCTCGGGGTCTGTAGGCTTCTCATCGTCTCGTTGGGTCGCTTTGCCACACTAGCTCCTCCCCGCTATCAGATCCTTTACAGGCAGATATCCCCACTATTCTAACTCACACAAACACAGGATGTTCCTGGCCAGCCTGTCACCATTATCCAGCCTGTACGGAGGAAAAATCGGGGGAAGTTATTAACCAAACTCTGAGGCTGATGCGAAACAATGAGGGAACTAAGTTTAGCTGTGAAAGCAACCAGGATCCAGCTTTCACAAACCTGCAAGTTATTTATCTAAGGTGGGAAACATTATCAGAGGAGAACAATGCATGTGAATGTAAAGGAGAGTACAATAATGAGCGCAGAGCTCAGCTCCCAGCATGCGGTCACCGCCGGAGAGCCGGGGGATAGCCGGCGAGCGCCACGCCGGCGGGACGTCGGGCAGCGCGGGGCAGAGCTCGCTGCGTTGTCATTACGGAGCCAGGGATCCTGAGGGCCCGGAGTGACATCGCTTCTTGGGGAGTTTTGCTATCGCTTACGAGATAAGGGGGTCTGTTAACCGGGGCTGATTCTCGAGAATAGTCCTGCTCCCACTGGACCTAGCTGTGCCCTTCAAACAGTCTGGGGCACAGGCCTGGTCCGGCCGCGCTGCGGGCTGGTGGATCGGCATTCCCGGTCCACTGTCAGATGGGAAAGCTGTCCCCCAGCGCTTCCCATCGCTCTGCAGTGGCTCAGACCTGACGGAGATGCAGAGGGAGCGAATACCCGTGAGCTGTCAGCAGAAGAGAGACCGGAGCAGCTGCGCAGGAAGGAGAGGATACCGGTTCTCCGTCAAGTGCCCCATCACCTCCTGGCGCAGGACTGAGCTCTGGCTCTCCGCTGCCCTGCCCTCGCACGCTTTCTAGAGGATGTAAGGGAACGTCAGGCAGATATAAAATGCTACTGCTGTGATGCACAGACCTCCTCTGCTTTGCACTACTGCAAATGACTGCACCCGGTGTTCCCAACAGAAAAATGATGCAGGCGTGCTGGCAGGTGAAAGGGGGGGTTGGCAGACCATACGAGTTGTCCAGACCTCACCCCTGTTCTTCTGTTAGTGCAAAAGGAGCAGCAAAGCATAACTGCCACCATCCTCAAACCGGGTATGAAATTAAAAGTATCTGAAAGTAACTGGTGGAAAATAGTGGAGTTCCCAGTAGGGCCCTTGGACGAGAGAGAGCCTGATCCGAGAGACCTGCCTGCACCGGCTCCACCTCGAACCCCTCGGCATTCCATCAACACCGCGGTATAATGTCACTGCTTTTACCTGGGGGTGAAAAAGCAGCGGGGAGGGTCGCAGGTACTTCTCCTTTAGGGCACCCACAGGATCTGTCACCTTCCGCTTCTCCACCCTGCTGGACAACAAGACAGAGGGTTACATACCTTACAGGGCTACAGGCGGCACAGAAATAGCCAAACCATTGGCAGAGGTGTTTAAATTCTGTACACGAGGCTATTCGCCTATTGACACAAATGTCTCTCTTCCCCTTCTCCTGGATACCACAAATTATGACCCACAAGTTACCCCGCAAAAAGCACTGGAAACGATATGAAAATGGATCCTCTCCTTTGGGCAATATGTTTTTAGCCATCACACCAATGACTAAGAAAACATTTTGATCTTTCTGTGTGAGAACTAATGCCTTTGCTATAGTGGTTTATAAGACTCTGCCGTTGTGAAATGTCAGGAAAAAACCCTGTATTTACAGTAAAAGCAATGTTTAAACGGGAGAAGCTTTAGAGTCCACAGCAGGCATCCACTGCATGGAAAAAATTTGTCTTTGAGAGTTTGTCTTTATCTTAAGAGTTAACACTGGGTCAGACTTCACAGCCCCAAGTGTGCTGCAATCGTTAGGTGTTTCATATTTATTTCCTCCCTTGCAGCTGAGACATAATTTGCATTGAGTTTCTTTGGCAAGCACATGTGGACAACAATTTAAAAAGTTAGGAGCTGGTAGGAGATTTCCGAAGTGACTTAGGAACCCGAGTTCTTCCGACGACGCTTTGGGCCAGTCAAATATTCCATGCTTGAGCACCTTACTATGCAGAAAGGATCCTGAAGTGAGGCTCCTATTTTTGAAAACATTGGCTTTGCTTTCACAAAATATTCTACTTGCAGGGTAAACCATGGTGTGGAATCACCGAAAAGAGAAACTGAAATGTCCTCTATGGGAAAAAAAATATTATGAGAGTAACTCCAATAAATGCAGCTGCATCTTTAAATTACTGCAATAGAGTCCATCTCGGCTAAACCAGCAGAAATCCAACAGAAACAGTAATTTCGACTACATTAGTCCAGCACAAACGAGAGCAAATTATTTTGCAGCATTTCAGCTGATCGGTGTGCGGATCAAATTCCCAAAGAGTTTAAAAGAAGAGTCACGCAGAGTGCTATTTAGCAAACTGTACTTAATCTGCATTTCATTTTTCTGAGGTGGAAGCAAAGAGAGGAGCCGGGTTTGAAGTGCAGTCAGAATGACTGTGCTTCGCAAGGCACCTGTTTTTACGGGCCCGAGTTTTCAGAAAAACAACAATCTGTAAAACAATACGTAAAAAGTTTCTCCCTGGCACAAGGTAAAAGGGCAAACCGCAGCTGGCAGCAGCGCGGGCAGCGACGCTTTGCCCCCGGTGCCGCGGCGGGCAGCGGCGATGCCGGGGATGCGGCGGGACCCCGCGGCAGGGCCCCGAGGGACAGCCCCTCCTGCGCAGACACCCGCAGCCTCAGCCAAGCGCCAGCGTTTCACACGGCTTTACCATCTCCCGGTGCCGGGAACGAGAACACAACCACCGTAGAAACTTCCTCGTCAGAGCTGAATTCCGCAGCGACCAGAGGATTAAGCTGATCTTTTCAGCCCAGCGCCTGAGAACGTTACCTTAAGGAGGCTGAGCTAAAAACTGCACTGATTTCAGGCTGTCTGGCTGCATTAAATTATATCACCAGGAGAAAATGTCAAGGATTTAAATGGCCTTTGGGAGAAAAATGAAGGAGCCAAACGATGTGAGAGAGTCTGATAAAGAGAAGTTTAGAAACAAAATATTTCCATATTTTTTAAGCTGGGACTTGGAAGCTCTGCTGTTTAGCTCATTACATCAGGAGTCTGATTCGCAAGCAACGCCACCGCTGACTTTCTATTTTAATGTATTACTAAAACTATATGCATCCCGTGGAATGCAACAAATGATGCCCCCATCCTTCACTTCCATCTGTCTTCTGGACCTTTACGGTTTTCCCGAGGCTGCTATTTTAATTGGCAACGGCTTTTTGAGCCCATGTTATTTTAACATTCCTAGTGAGAATGCCCAGAGGTGGCAGGATCCTACGCTAACTCGAAGCATTTGCCTTTCTGTCCCATTTATTTTTTTCCAGAAGTTCTTTCTACAAAAATAAATGCCGGACTATTTACATCATTACTTATTTTTCCAGGAGGAGATGACCATGGTGGGTCCCAGACAGAATACATTACGCGTCCCGGGCCGTGATGTAGCCGTTTCCATCACAGATGGTGAGCATGTAAGCAACACAGCGCCGACCCCGAGAGCGCTGGCAAAGCGAGAGACGCTTTCTTAAGAGCCAGCAACGAGGGCTCACTAATCCTCATCTCAGCTGACAGTTCTTTGGCCCGGCTAGACATTGACATCATTTTTTCCCACAGTTATCAGCCGTACAATAGCAGCGAGGCGGTGACATCGGTGCTGTTCTCCGGGCCGGCAGTGAAGGCCACAGCACCCGTTGCTGTTCGCAGCCCTTTGAAGGCTCCAGCGACCCGTCCCGGCGCTGACATAATCGCTCTGCGGTGACTACGAGTCTTCCCAGCGCTCGGAGAAGAGCCGCTTCTGCAGCGCGTCCGTTAGCTCGGCTCAGCGCGCGGCCCCGCGGCACGCGGTGCCCACCAGGCTCACGTAGCGCCAGAGCAAACCAGTCCCTTCCAGCAACTGGCTGTTCGGTGAGACACCGAATCCAGGAGCCCTCTGCGCCAAACCCACGGACCAAAATGGATGGTATGAAGCACCCCGCCCTAAGGGAGAATTAATTGCCATGTTCACGTCTAAATCAAATAGGTCGGGATACTGCTTTTCACTCGAGTTTGCTAAAAACAAGCAAACGGTATTTGCTACGTGACAAACACTCCTCATCCCCAGCGGGAGGGCAGCAAAGGCAGTGCCGCTGCCCGGGTGGGTAAGACTCAAACTTACTGGCACCCTCACCGTAAAGCTTAAAACAATTTTCCTTTAGAAACAGGTTTTATAAAAAGCTCTAAACCAACAAACAACTTGGGTCTTCCCTGTACATCTTCTGAATTCATTCCTTCTGGAATTTTCACTGGCATTGGATAACTTCACCCACTCCGCTTTAGACGTGCCTTCCCCGTTCAGCTTATTCGAGGCATGACGCCACGAATCGGGTCTTCCTCAAAAACCACCCGTTTCGAGAGAAGCTAGAAACCCCTTCCTGTCTTCCACGAAATGTTAAGTCTGCAAGAAACGTATCTGGGAGAGATCCGGATAATAACACGCTACTGTGTGTTATCACAGTACATGTTACTCCAGACTTAAAAAAGCTTCAAACGGCTGAGGCCACCCCAGCGGCTCCTATGAACTGAAAAACTCTAAGAAAAGGAATTAGAAAGAAAAAGGGGGGTGGGGAGGAAGAAAGGTGAAGTGGCTCACAAAAGGCCATCGAGTCAGGCAGTGGGAGAGCTGCATTTCCAGGCTCCCAGGGCTCCTGACTCATTCCCGAGCCATGGGAGCCCGGGCTCCGAGGCATCTGAACTCTGCATTCTTATCGAATCAAACCTCTGGAATTTCCCCAGCAGAAGTGCCATCTTAGTGTTGGCTCGTGGGAGAGTCCTTAAATAGGTCAAGTTTCTTCTTTATCAAAATAAGGATGTGTTCTTTATACATATTGATTACGAGTACTCCTTTCAATTATTCAGCCCTTTCGATTCAGAAAATTCAACGTGCTGTGACAAAGGAGAGAGAGGTACCATCAGCTGCAGCAGACTTTCACCGCTCTCTCTAAACTAACCTACGTCCCGCTCTGCCTCAAGCTGCGATGTCAGCTAGCAAATCAGCTCATTAAAGGAAACGTTTAAGGCAGGGTATGTTAATACCTGTATATGGGGTCCATGAAAAAGGGCGATGGCTTAGCGTAATGCAGGGACGGCTGCTGGGGCAGCTGAGACTGGGAAATCTTGGGTAAGACTTCACTTGCCATTAGCTTCCTCTCCCCATAAATGTGGTTTTTCCGTGGCTCTCTTCCTCCGTTCTGACTGGCTCGGATGCGGTTGCCAATGCTCAGATCCAGTGGCTGTTCTTCCCCTGAGGATGGGGCTGGCAGGACCTTAGGTGGCGGCAAGATTGGCTTAATCTCTTTTGGCTTGGTGGTGAGATCGAAGGGCGACTCTGAGCTGGTGCTGCCCACTTTGTGGAGGTCCCTGGGTGACTTTGGTTCTGCCTTGACCAGCAAGTTGTGATTGAGGGTCCGCTCCGTAAAGGGATAGAGTGAATGGGGGAAATTGGGGAGGAACTGAAAAGGGAACATGGAATGATACGGGAGCGAACCCATCTTTTTCTCCTGCATCCCCATAAAGCCGGGCCCAAAATACTTCTCTGCGATGGAGGCGATAGCTTTAATAGAGTCATTAGCTGCTCCCGTGGTAGGTAGCAGGTGCTCTTCGGGGGGAGGAAAGAAGGAATGCTGAGAATAGAAGAGAGGGATCTCACTCGTGTTGTTGGTGGAACTTGCAGACACAGAGCTGCTGACAAAATCTGGCTTGCTCTCCATTTGTTTGCTCTTATCCTTCGTTTTGTCCCTGTCACTCTCTGCATCGCTGTCCAGGTCAGAACCGGTGCCAGTAGTGGTGTCCAGATCTGTGCCTGTGGTTGTGTTGACATCCTCAAAGTCACTGCCGTCGGACATGTCGCTGTTCCTGGCTTTTAGCTTCTCCAGGTAGGAGTTTTCCAGGCCGCCTTCACACTTCTCCTCTCCTGACGCGGCCTGGTTGCTGTTGCTCACTGCGGAGATCAGAGGAAGCGCTGGGTTCCCCAGGGGGCTCGGCAGCTTTGCGTCTTGAGTGTGGTTGAGGGGACTTTTGAGCAGTTGCGTGGGCGGTAACAAGGGGGGCCTGGGGTAGAGAGACGGCGGGAAAATCCCTGGGAACCCCGGAGTGAGGGCGGGAAATGCCGGGGGGGCGGGTGAGAACGGAAGACCCCCCGGGTGCGGGCGGGATGGAAAATAATCATTAAACCCCAGGCTGGCATGATTGAGGGTGGGAGAGGGCTTGGATTTGTCCATCATGGAAGTGGGCGTTAGGGGTAGGCCGGGGGCAAAAATGCCCCCCGGGCTGTAATGGTTCTTGCCCTCGCAGAAGCGCCGGTGCTTGTTGAGAGAGGAGGTAGTGCTGAACATCTGGCCGCAGTCCTTGCATTTGATCTGGGTGCGACAGTCCGCGTGCATCCGCTTGTGACGGCAGAGGTTGGAGAACTGCGTGTAGGATTTGTGACAGACCTCACCTAAAGCATCAACAGAAACCAACAACAAAAGCGATATGAAATTAACAGGAAATGGCAGAGAATTCGTGAGGAGCTTCATCAGCGCCCCCCACCCCCGCCTTCCACCCGGCCCCGGAAACCCCCTTTCCCTAACGAGAGGAGAAAGGAGGCAAAAAGCAGGCAGTAGCTGCCCGCCGCGCCGGATCTCTCGAAACCCGGCTCCCCGCTTCTCCTGCTACGGCTGCCTTCCCTCCCTGCCCCTCCGCACACCGCTCAGCTGCTTGGCGCTCCTGCTCTCTCCTACGAGCCCGTCCGGTCTCGGGCACGCGGGAAGAGCCGTCGCCCTCTTTAAATGTTTCGAGGGGACTCAGCCTCCCCGGGCTGGGCTCCCGGCTGCAGCCAGAAAAGGAGGTGGCAGCGTGGGGAACCCTGGCCGAGGGGCAGCAGCCCGGGAGACCCGCAGGAGCAGCCGACCGAAAGCAGCGCTTCCTCTGAAGCCCATCCATCGCCCGGAGCCACGGCGGCTCAGCCCACCGCCTCTCCCTCTCGGTAAACCCTGTTCCGAGAGAACCTCTCAACAAACGACTCTCTACAGAAACCTGAGGAGACGCGCTGCTCCTGCTCAAACTTGTTTTTTCTTTAATTTTCCATAAGGACAATCGTGCCTTTTAATGATGATCTCCATTGACGTTAGCCAGCCTGCTTTCCCCGCAGCCCTGGCGCGGCAGGGAGCGCGGAAGGCTGACGGGAGAAGAGCTTTGCCTCACTGAATCACACCTACCCTTTCTTTAATGCCATCCATAGTCAGTAACCACTCCACAGGGATGTCCTAGAAATCCTTTGCCAGCCAGGCCTCAGCTCAGCTAGAAGCGGGGGGAGATCCTGCATTCGTTAAATTAGTAAGACACCCCAGCAATGCTAAGTTAACGCGACATCAGCGTTTGCCTTAACGACCTGCAAATACCAGGCTTTCAAAATGTGAATTTTTATGACCTCCTTCACCTACAGACTTTGCTGGTGCGGAGGGAACGGGGCAAAGTGAGGAAGAAATCCCACCCAAACTTTTCTATATATCAAAACACTGTAACTTTTTATTATCTGATGCCTCTTTCAACATAGGAATAAATTCTACTTCTTAGTGAATTAACACACTTCTTTCACTGGAGAACTGCTGTTATCACCTCCTTGTAAACATGGAAACTGAGACAAAGAGAGGGAGGGGATATTGTTTGGAGTTGGGCAGGCAAGGACCCAAACCCAAACTCTCCCGACACCCGGTCCTCCGCCTCAGCGAGGAAGTGGTCCTTCCCCCCCCTCCCTCCCTCCCAACTCCTACTGATAGGCACGCGCACGCCTGACTGGCCCTGTATTTCTTCTAAATCTTTAGGATTTACATCGGTGCTGGACTATCTAATGACTGTCAGGAGACTATTTCACAGGCAGCTCTGAAAACATAAGGGGAAGCCCCTTCTATTGAAATTCAAAGCACAGGTTATTAAAATTTAACAAATTTGACGTTTCAGTTCAAACGAGCACCCCAAAATTCAGTGGATTGTCTCTGAAGGATCTGCTGTGTCAAACTTCTAGTGCAACTGGAACCCAAATACGAACCGCCCTTCCTCAGACTATTTCAGCCTTTCTGCTCTGGGCTTAGACACAGCGCGGCGCTGAGAAGGGAGCACAGCCAGAAGGAGAACTACAAAGTCATCAGGAGAGTTTCAGTGTCTGAGCAACAGCTTTTTCAAAGGAGTATGCTAAACCCATCCCTAGTTTTTTGGCGATCACACCTTAAAAACTTGTGTCCGGTCTTCTGAATTACTCTGACTGTATACATGCAGTTTTATGGCTGTTGCATGTATTATTTTAACTACCTTAGACTTTCATAGAAAGGGTTTATTTAGTTTTTTTTTTTTCATTTTAAAATGTTTTCTTAAAAAATATCTAAACAGAGTTCTCAAAGGAAACACCGCTCAATTTATTTTCCATAAAGGCTACGAGACACAACAATCCCTGTTCCTATAGAAATTGAAGCAGAAGGCCATGTCAGCACCCACATGACTGGTCCAGCCTGCCCAGGCCGTCCCGTGCGCTGCTGTCGCGAGGGATGCGCCTGCCACCGGAGAGGCTCAGGGGACGCGCCGTGCCACCCCCGGTGCCCGCAGCCTGAAGTCAGGACAGCCAGTTCGCTGCTGCCTGCCTCGGGTCTGACGCTGCTTTAACTGCTCGACCTCGGTTCTAGACGGGGCGAGAACTTCTCCGGCGCTGCTCGTCCGTGCAGAGCCAGAACCGCCGGGGCGGTGGGAGTGACTGTGCGCGTCCGAACGAAGAGGCAGTGCAGACACCTCCAGGAGTAAAGACACCATGAGTAAGCTCCCTCTCAAACTACTAACAATACCCGAGGAAATGTCACATTTGGGTGGACTTCTTTAAAAATGTATGCTGTTCTTTCCAGAGCAAAATTACCCCTTTCTAATTTTAACCATCTCCCCTGCCACGTGCCAAGGGATGCAACGTTGTGGTTTAGAAGACACACACAAGTGTACAATAAATGGCTGATTTGCTTACGGAGGTCGTTTCACAACTGAGTGCACTTTCTGTCGGTTTTCACTGGTGCAACAGTGTGTCTGTGGTGTTTGCGTTATTTTCACCGTATGCATTCGCAATATTACAAAAGAGAACTTATATTGTTCCCATACGGCAAAACTTCATGAGAAGACTAAGGATAACAAAAGCAAAGTCTTCCAAAGGAATCGGGTTACTTTCTGCCATTTTCCACCCCAGGAAGAGTTGCGCGATATATGATGCTGCACATCGATATAAATGATGCTGCACAACATTCTCTAAAGGGAAGCGCTATAGGTACGAGAGCTCACATCATCATTCTAAAATAAGGAAAACTGGATATTTGTTGTTTGAGCCTCCCGTTATACAATGATTTAGTAACTCCGTGTGTAACGCCCTCTCTTGCTGTTTTGTGCTCTGCAGTTATAAAGTTACAGTTTTGTGTTGTTTTTTTTTTTTTAACGCCAGGTATAATATTGTAAAAAACCAACCCCCGGCACCCCCTTTCTTCCACTGACCAGGAAAGGAAACTTCCCAGCGAATGCCGCCTCGCGGCTCCCCCGGAGCTGCTAATGGGTTCCATACTCACGCCCGTGACTCCACCTGGCACGTCTGAACCAGGCAGAATCAGTCTCAAGTTGTTTTACGCACTGATTTAGACTGACAACTCCCTAATTCTTATGAGGTGAGAGTGAGGAGATTATGAGAAGAAATCATTCATCTCACTGCAGCAATACTATGAGATTCAAATTATCTCTTTCATGTGCCCGTCATCAAATGAAACATTGCATCAAAATGAGCAATAAGAGTATTTTTTCTTCCTCCACCGACACCCATCTGATTATCTCAGGACACATTAATGAAACGAGTCTCCCAGGATACTCTTGCATACTGTTCCCATTATACCAATAGGGAAAAAAAGGCAGCGGTGGGTTCAGTGGCTTCCCCACCGTAACATCAAAGCCCGCAATCAAACACAGACCCCGTTCTGTGCTTGAACTGCGCTTTCTGAAGAGCGTCAGGAAGTAGTCCCTGAAGTTTCTGTAGCTTTGTTGTGACACAACCCACTTTTCTGCACAGTTATCAAAATCCAATAGGTGCTGTGTCAATTAAAAAAATATACAACCCTGAGAATGACAAGAAACGAGACGAATGGCTCTCAAAGGGAATATGCCCTTTTGGAAATATTCCACTGAAGAGAGCACTAAGGACACGGTTAATCTGCTATTTATTTGGCTTCCAAGCATTATCTAGATGAAACACGCAGTAAAAAAAGAAGGAAAAAAGCTCTCTTTAAAAAACACCTTCTTCTCCTCTCTGTGACTATTCCAAATTCTTTACAATGGCTACGGGGTTTGAGGCACCCCTGAAAAACATTTCGATCAGGCCGTGTCAGCTATTTATTTATGTCACCATCCTGAACGTTCAAAAATTATTAAGGAAAAAAAGAAGAGAGAAAGAAAAGATATGAGAAAATGGCATCGCTAGGACTGCTGAGAGACTCAGCTTTTAACTTGTCAAGAAAGTCAAAAACTGCCACGAATGTTTACTGAAAAAACAGGGAGCATGCAAAAAAAAAAAAAAAAAAAAAAAATTGCTGCGGAATTTCATCTTGTGCTCTGACCTATAAAATTACAGCGGCTGCTCACAGAGGGACAGCTAGTACTGGGGGGCCCCCGCAGGATACGTGCAATTATAGCGAAAGCCAGAGCTCTGTGATGGCCGTGACAACTTACATATGAAAGGTTTGACAGTACTGTGAATGTGCTTGTGTTGTTTGAGGCCAGAGGAGGTGGCAAAGGTTTTGCCGCAGTCCGGGCAGGCATGGGCCCGCGCGCCCACGTGCTGGGAACGGATGTGCCGCTGGAGGTTGCTGGGGTCGGTAAACACCTGAAAGAGAAAACGCCTTGAGGGAGGGAAACAAAGCGGTAGGGAGAAGAGTGTATATGTGAAAACTTGACTATTTTTTCTGGTTTTTTTTTTTTTTTTTTTTTTTTTTTTTTTTTTTTGTCATCACCACTCCTGGCATCGGGAGGGCACGACATTCACCTCCCGCTGCCGACAGACAATGAAGCGAGCAGGGCTGAGCCGTGCCCTGCTGGGCGGCTGTCACGCTCTCCGCAGCGCACGGTGCTCGTGGCTTAACAGCCGCTCGCTTTGCCGGGTCTCCGTGCCCAGCGCCCACTGCCCCCGGCGGCCTCGGCGAGCTGAGATGCCCGGGGCCAGCGGAGCACACCGCTCTCCTCCCATCACCACGCTCCGCACCACGGTGGGGCCACCACACCGCGCCGGCATGGGTCACCCATCTTCAGCACCCCTTCCCCCAGGTCCCAGCGCCCTCTCCCAGCAAAGCCGCCCGCGGGCACCGCGTCCTGCACCGTACCTTAACACAGTTTTCACATTCAAACCGTTTCCCACTGTCGTGAGACATTTGGTGACGAATCAGGTTGGATTTCCAGTTGAAGGCCTTGGGACACTGGTCGCACTTGTACTCCCGCTCCTCGGTGTGGATCACCATGTGCTGCTCCAGGCTGGGAAAGAGAGACAGGCTGAGCCGGCACGGCAGGCGGCGGCGAACCCGGCCCAGCCCCGCGCGCCCACCTGCACCCGCGCCCACCGCCGAGGCACACGCCGGCACCGCACGCCCGCCCCGCGCCGGCGGGGTTTGGACCCGAGCGAGGAGAGTAAAGGCAGTGATGGAGACCGAGGCCGGGGGCCCGGGGGGTCTCCAGGACTCACCGCTGCCGCGGAGCGCGGCCGCAACAGCCTTTGTGAGGCGGCGGTGAGCAGCACACCCGCCACGAGAGGTGCAGCGACACGCAAACACCGCTTGGGTTTTTGGCATTTATTTCACAGGTGGAAGCTGCCGTATTCTGCCTCAAAATGCGTTTTATGATTTTGCTTATGAAGTACCCCAGTTCATTTACGGGGGGGGGGGGGGGGGGGGGAAGGAAGGTAAAACCAGACCTAACCCTGCAGGTTCCTGAAGGGAAAAATGAGCACTTTGTGACCAAGGCTTCTACGGCATCCCCGCAGGGAAAGACAAGATATTAGCTGTTGCTGCCGAGACTATCACGTTGCCGTTTTCATGGGCACAAAGCCCACAGCTTCCCAGAACACAGCGACTTAACATTGGAAAGAAACATGATAAGGTGCAAACACATTTCACTTCTAAATGTCAGACATCTTTTATTACTTAACTCGGCAATTTCAGCTTCTGCCAACTGGCAGCCTCTCCCCAACCGGGAGGACGATGGCAAACCAAAGTGGCCGCTGGAACTGGGCCACGGCAGGGACGGCTCTCCCGAGAAAGGCGCGGGGTGCTCTGCCTGCCCTCTGCCGAAGCGCCGTCCCCGTGCCGGGGCTCGCAGGAGCACCGAGCCGGCGGTGACAGCCGAGGGCAGGCGCTGCCGGTGGCACGGAGCCCCAGAAACCGTTCTGCTGGAGACCAAGTGCTGTGAAACGCCCCAAGCAGGTTGGAAACCCTGCGCCTCTCAGGAAGGGAAACCCCGAGAAACTAAGGGAGAAAATCCGAGTCCTTTGCTGCCTTCAGTGTAGTTTAACGGGAGTTACAAATACTCCTCCTTACTGTGGCTTCCGATAAAGGACAAACTTACGCGAAATCTGCTGCTACTGCCTGAAATCCCCTACAGATCGATATTAAACCATTCCTACGGAACTTTAAAGCGCAGCTGTATTTTTTATTGGAACGTTAAAAGCAAACACTACTGGAAAGTCCTGCCAGTCTTCACTAAATGCTACAGGACGACGTCGCAGCAGATAACCCCTGGGCACTGCCACAGAGCCCGAGGGGTATAGAAACCCAGGAATCGACTCAGCCCTGACAAACTGCTCTCTCTTCGGATGCCCACGGGGAGCCGCATCCCCAGTGGGACTGCGCGCCACCGCGCCCTGGCACCAGCAGGCACCTGAGGCTCAGCACCGGAGCAGCGACCTGACACTGGGGTCCTCCGAAATTCCCAGCGCAAAGGCTAACTGCACCGATAATTGACCTGCATTGAAATCTTGGCTTCCCCGAAGGCATTTGCTGGCACAGGAAGAAGGCAACCGTGTAGAAGGTGGCTCCATCACAAGTGGGCTCGGTGGGACCGCAGCCGCCCGGCAACAACACGTCCCACCCCACAGCCACCAGCCTGCTGCTCCCCCGAGGGACCTCCTCTTCCTTCAAGGCAGAGAGTTAATATTCATGGACGTGCCCCTTATAAACTGCCAATCCACTAATTTTGAAGAAGCAATATTCATTTTGCTAAAGAAATGGTGTTCTTAACGCTACAAAATTTTTTACACATACAAAGAAATATATACCTTTCATATACATATACAAAAATACGTTCCTGTTAACTGTGATTTATGAGTTTATTTAGAGCAAATATGGACAAACTAATATGCTGTTTAGAGGGAAGTACCTACTGGGATTAGCAAAACATTTATTCATTTAGTCAGCTGCTAAATGCTCAATTTCTGTTCCCCAGTGGCACTCTTGATTTGATCTGTATTAACTTGTGAAAAATTGTAAGACCGTCTAGGTACGCTGACTGGATACATTCTGTGTTTTAGCGGCTTTCTCAGTACATAAAATGCTGCAGATTGATGGGGGAGGGATAGATGTGGACATTCTCTCCCGGCTCCACTACATCCATCAGCATGTAGTACTCTGAATGGTGGTGGCGCTGACTCACTTTCCCATTGAAAAAAATGATTTCGTATTATTTACTCAAAAAAACCCCACCCCAAATCTTTGGAATCACTGGCCTAAACGGCAGCGCAGCCTCTGAGCCCCGGAGCCCCTGTCACAACTCCAAACATTTTCCAAGCGTCTGTGGATAGTGACTTGGAGTATCTCCATCTGAGCTCAGTCAGAAACACCTTGGAAAGGCCTCCAACTCAAAATCTGGAAATCCACGCCAGCACACGCACGGACTTTTGCCCTAAGCTTGAGACGTTTGTGTTGAGCACACTGATGACCAGTAAATGTTCTGCCCCATTTCCTGCTTAATTAAAAGGTCTGGAAAGTAACGGTTAGGAGCGATGATTTTGAAAAACTAAAACAGGAGACGTTCCTGAAAATAAACGAGGACGGGGCTTGTAAAATTGGTGTTCTGTCCTTGGCCCTTCCAAAGGTCTTTGAGCTGACTTTGAACAAGTCATTTGTTCGTCCCTTTTACCGACCCGCTCTCAGAAGCGGTGCCCGCACCGGGAGCCCTCTGTGCCGCTGCCAGAGGGCAGCCAGGGAATACAATGATGTTACCGAGAGGGGACAACATACACATTTCCAAAGGCTATTCCCTAAATTAACATAAAAACTACAGAGTGGAAGTCTCTAACACACAGCTAGTGAGATAAAAGAACTGGAATTTCTACTAAAAATCACGAATACTGAAAACATTTAAAGGAAGTTCTCCTTTTCTTGTCGGGTAAAAAAATTAAGAGAATTGCAGCCTCCGAGTATCTACTCAAAAGTAGCCAACGTAGGAAGACAAGGTGAGGAATAAAGACCTCAAACGTGCTAACACAACCACTGTACAGATATCACTGGCAGACAGTATCTATTACCAACTTCTACAAGGCCCCCAACGCAGCCAAGAGCCAAGCTCTTTTCAATGCAGATAAACCCCGGAATGGTCTTTACGTTTCACCTTTCTCTACATATGTCAAAAGAGATTTTTTTCTCCACTTACTCACCTAGATAAAAGATCTGAAAGTAACAATATAATTAAGTTCAAAAATGAGTAATGCTGGTGAACACCACCTTTTCAAATTTTTAATTGAAATGAAACAGCCCTTGTATTGGCTTTAAGCTCAACGGTTTTGCTCCACTTACACGCTATATGACAGAGGATTGCCAGTTCTCGTAATTTTATAACAAATCTTGCTGTGGGTGGTGGTTGTTCATCTAAGAAGTCAACTGAAAGGAGCATGTGAGAACTTCAGCCTCTGGTAAACAGATAAAACTCTGGTCCTTATGATATGGAGAAAGCCTTGAAAATACAGCCCAGGAGTTAAAGGCTCAGGATGCAAATAAGCACAATCCTAAAATGATTAAAGAAAACCTCTCAGCTTTTTAAAACTGCCTCCTAATATTGAACCATTTGAGTCTCACTTTGCACGTGAATCACAGATCTCTGCTTTAAAGCTGCCTTTGATTACCATCACGCTACGCTCGAATCTCTCAGTTAAAACTTACTGGGACAAAGAATTTTTGCTTTTTAAAAAAAGTTTCATTCTTGTTTAGAGTTGCCTTATAACAATAACTGAATAATTACTGCAAGGAAAAATAGGAGATGGAGAATATCCCATCTTCTTTTTTTTGTGCCTTTTCACATTTCTATTACAAAAATGCTCAGTGAACACAAGACTTTTTCGTGAACATTTTCTTTTTAAAGAAACTAAAAGCAAATATTTGATCGGAAGAGAATTTTTTGATTGCTTCTCCAAGATCAAATAGGAGCTCCTGACCATGTCAAAAGTTCTTAGTATAACAACGCCTCTTTATACCCTCTGATCTCAAATGACCAAGAATTACATATAAAAAGAGTCTTCATGCAAATATTGGCAGAACGTAATACCACCGCTTTCCCTCAGAACCCGATCACATGGGAGCAGCTGCTGCAAAGACACTAACCAGGTCCATCACCCTGTCACAGCCCTGAAAAAGTCACAGGGAAGTCAGAAAAGAGCCATTTCAACTTTATATTGCCAATAATCTGCGGGCGCTTCTACCAAGGGGGAACGAAAACCATCGCAGTCTTTGAAATCAAGGTGAAACAAACCGCTGTCCGATAGCTAATGACACTGAAGGATCCCAAAAACAACTTTCCTGAACCCTCTGGAGAAAGGGAAGGTGCGCTCCCGGAGCCGTCCTGAGCCGCCCAGCTCCCACCGAGGGCTCAGGCTGCCCATCATGGGACGGGAGCGTGCAGGAGGAACGGAGAGGGGCAGGCCAGAGGAGGGTCTGGCAATTTCCCGGTACCTGTATTTATTGGGGAACATCCTCTCACAGTCTTTGCACTCATAGACCTGTCCATCTCCAAGACCTTCTTGCTTGATCTCGTCATTCAGGGTCTCGTACAGGGAGCTGACGGCGTTGCAGGCGTACTTCTTGTGTCGCCGCAGGTCGAGCTTTGACTGAAAAAGTTCATCACAGTCCTCGCAGCGGAACGTGGGCTCTTCTACAACAGACAAAGAAGACGATATTGATTTGGGGATCGGGACGTTCAAATAAGTCTAATTATTTTACCCAACACCGGGCTTGTTAAGAAAATGCAATATTCTGTGAGGATCTCTCAGACAAATAAACAGAGAGGAAATTTGCAAGTGACAGGAGAGAGAAACCAAAGGTAGGCTGTGCCAGCAGACTGCTTTCACTTTAGGCATTAAGAAAAAAAAAAAATAAATCACACAACAAGGAGAGGTCTTTTTTCTTTGTGCGCCGGCCTCTGCCGAGACACGGAGACCTCCAGGAATCGGCAGATACACAAAGCGCTGGGGCTGCTTCTGGAGTATTGCGCTTGTTCGCAATGAGGGTTTTTCAAAATACGAACGAGCTTTTCCTCCGAAGGGGCTGCCAGGGAAAAAAGGAACAAACCGCACTCATAAAGACAGCCACTGGGGAAAGCAAATTGCCACAGCACGAACCTGGAGAAGCTCCTTCCTAAGAAAATGTCTTTCTAATGTTATCCTCTTAACTCGTCCTGCACAACTGCAGCAGCACTGTGCGCCGCCAAACCCGAGGAGTTCAAAACCAGAGTACCGCGGAAGAAAAGGGAGCCAAATTCTTTGTTGTTGTGCTGTTTTGTGGGGTTTGTGTTTTGTTTTTTTTTTTTAAAAAAAAAAAAAAAAAAAGATCTAATGCACATAATAAATTCTTGTAGTCAAGGTCAAACAAATTAAAAAGAGGGCAGCTATTATTAAGTTTACAAGGCAGCATCCTGACCACAGTGCCAAGCTAAACAATCAGCTCAGAGCTGTAAATTTTCCAGGAGAACGACCTCTGCGAGGGAGTCGGGATAGCTCCGGGTTTCTCCACCCAGCAGCCAGCTCGAAACAGAAGCTTTCCAGCCACCACTTAGTCACCGGTGCCGCGTTTCCCTGTCCTCCTCTACCCTTTCCTCTGCATCCGGGGCTCTGCTTCCTATTAGGTTTCATTCTCTGTTTCTGATAACTTTACTCTCAAAAGGAAAGCTTGCGGTAAAATGCATTAGCTGGGAGGGAAGAGTGGAAATATTCCTCCTAAGAGATGGAGCCAACAGGCAGTGCGGTGCCGGAGCTGATCCACCCCCGAGCGCTGCCGCTCGGCGGGAGAGGGGACGACGGGGTACGACGCGGCGGCACTCGCGTCTTCGGGGCCGCTTCTCTGCCTGGAGCCGTTCTCAAATTCTGCAGCCTTTCAGCAAACCCTTGGCTTAAAGCACCCCACGCACTTGTCCGCCCAAAGTTTCGCACAATGACAACCACTTAGGCTGGGCTTTAAGGCCTGGAATTGTGTTTTATATAAATCAGGGTTAATTTTGCTAAAAGTGGGACAGGAGTACAAGCAGAGGCAGTGTCACCCCCAGAGACCGCCGCTTCCCCGCCTGCACTCGGGCAATAATCTCCTTTCCCCGTTCCTCTCAATACAGCCTATTTAAACCCGGGCTGTGGTTTGCGAGCCGTGCCCCCGCGCGCCGGGGACGCTGCGACTTGCTCCTGCGGTGACTGAGGCGGAGAAGGTCCCATGAGCTGCCGCAGCAAGCTACGTAGGCAGATGAAACCCACAGTGGTCCACACCTACACGGAAAGTATCGACACGCCCACAAACTGGAAAAAGTCGAACACAGCTAAAAAAGAAAATATCACTACGACACAATCAGCGAAGCCTTGCTACTTCTCCGAGCCGCGCGCCTAGCGGCGCTGCACCCGGTTTACAGAAGGAACGAGTAAAATACAGAGATGCCAGAGGATTTCCTGACCTGCAGGAGAGGGAGATGTAAAAAAAAATGAAATCCAATGGGTGAACATTTTCCTTTTGCGGAGGAAAGGGGATTTTGACTAAAAAAGGAGACCTAAGGGAAGAAAATACCCATATCTCTCCCATTTTAACTAGTTTTGACAGATCGTATACTCTGAAATTGCTATCAGCAGCCTCACAGCGAGGCGGATCGGGCCCTGCTCTACTCCTTAGAGTAATTCTGTTTATTAGCACTTTGTAGAGCAGTACCAATATGTATCTCATGTGCTTTATGTCCTGGGGGAGGGAAACCTGGAAATCAGGATATAAAAAACTACCTAGCTGTATTGAGAGACCACGTATAACCTACCATTGAAATAATCCAAACTACTTTTTTATGAAAAAACAAAAAAAAGTTAAAAAAGAGAAAAAAAAAAAGAATTGCAGTAATATGTTATGTCCCTGTTACTGCATTTTACCGGCAACAACAGCACGAAGCGTACAATGCCACCCAGAAAAATGTACTATTTCATCTGCACACACTTATGGACCAAAAATGTTCTTAGTGTGAAAGCTGCGGGCGAGGGGGGCCAGGGCTGTGAGTAGGTGTGTTTAGGTACCTTTGCGCCCTCCACACATCCATAACTCGGGTGAGAGGCGCCAAACCTGACAGCATCAAGTGTCCCGAACGCACGCGCTGCACGGGCTGAGGCAATAATCTCGTCGTGCCATCTCTCCTCGTTATTAATGAATTCACGTTAGCTCTGAAACAAGTGCCTATCTGCTACACCGCTCAGTTTCCATAGTCCCAGACGTCAAGCTGTACTCAAAAAGGGTCGTGGGTGCTAATAAACATGACCTTACTTTTGTTCTGGTTTTGACTCCTAGAGACGTAGGTGGGATAGGAGTTCATCTGACTGACGCAGCCCACTGAACTGTGGAGTAACGGGATAAATCCCTCAGTAACTCCAGATAACGTGGAACTGCTCTGGCAAGCTCTTCGCCTACCTCAGCATTCATCCCGCAAATCAAACGTTTCCCCCGTTCGCTCTTCTGTAAATACAGTGACGGCTCAACGTGAGAAAGCTGTTTTGTGGAAGCGACTGAAAGCTCTCCGGACGGGGCACTCCCCGGTGCCTTCACCTCTTAACATCCTCCTACCAAACTCCCAGCGTCTCAAACTGGCAAATCCCCAGACCTGAGAACTGAGGATGGAGGATACAGATTTTTAATTTTATTTTGTTTTTTTGGAGTTCTGAGACAATGCATCAAAATACCTTCTGCAAATCCATACTAAATTCTCCCCACTTCAGTTTGAGATATTCATGATTAATTGTATCTTATTTCAACCAAACTATCCTCTAGGAACCAGAAATCCACTTTGAGTTTGGAAAACTAGCCATGGAGAGTAATTGATTATACACCTGGCTAAGGACGGACAACTTGCAAGCACCCCCTCCCAGAGCGCACAACCTCGTATAGCACTACCTGTTGTTATCAATGAGAATAACATCTTTTTGCCCTTTCTATGAGATTACAGAGTAGGCAGATGGACAGATTGACAGATGAAATACACGAACAGCCTCAGCAATAACAGTTAGAGATTTTGCTTCTAATTCTCCCTGTCCTTTGCCAGCAGAATCCCAGCTCTCGCACAACTCCCACGCGATACACCGCCCCCCTCAGCTGGCAGCGCTTCGGTCACTGAGCTGCCCCACCACACTGCCACTAAGAAGTGTAAGACACAAGGCAGCTCAGCTACGGCATGTGCATTTTTTGCTCTGGCATTTGCATACTTTCAGAGCTACACAAATTTTACAGATCTAGCCTTTGCACATCACTACGTTGAAAAAAACCCCTGTCTGTTTGGTACAGGCTCGTGCTTCAGTGACAACATTCCTCTTCTGTCATCAAACACAACAGCTTTCTCATAGCTGAAAAGATGGAGGATATGAAAATAAATGTATGCGCTTTGGAATATTTGGGTTTGGAAGAATAAATTTATATTGAAAAGAAGAACTGGAGAACTGACAAAAATACGATTAAAGTCTTGTCATGTTAGACACATCGCCACTGGCTGCAAATACTGTTTTGATGCTCAGACAGGTTGAGAGGAAGAACCCACTGGCCGGCAGAGCAGCTGACTGTAGCATATCAAAATCCAACACCCATTCCTCCAGCATTCCCGCTTCCGAACTTCAGTAGATTAGAGATCAGACTGCTCAATAAACTGCGCTGCAGGGACAGGAACTGACCGGTGGGCTACGGGCCAGAGCATCGCCCCGCAGGAGGAACCCCAAGGAACACAGCAGGCGCAGGGCTGGACTGAGTCCTGGGGTCTATTCTGTGTCTTTGCGTCAGACGCTCAGTTTGTAGACTTCAGGTTCATTAAAGTTATTTTTTTCCTTCTTTAAGCACCAAAAATAAAAACACTGCCCTTCAAAACAAGTTCTCATTAAAGTTTTCTTCTTTCTTCAAGCACCGCAAATGAAAATACTGCCCTTCAAACACGGTTACTACTTCAGCGTCTTACAGGGAGAAGGGGATAAAAAGAAAAGAAAAATCCAGTTACAAAAAAATTGCTGCCTGTTCTCTATGTCTTGTTTGTCAAATCTATGGTTATATGTGTCTATCTTAAGTTCCATCAGTAACACTCAGGACAAAGCAGGAATGTAACAGAAAAATAAATCAGTGCCTAATAGCTTTCAGAGAAACCAAGGGGAACACAATTATGTGGCATCTACATGCTAATCTACCAGACTTGAATCTCAAAGGAGTTCAAGTGCCCTACTCAAAATTCCTGCAGTGATAAGGGGTCTGCTGTGTTTGGCTGGGGTTTGGATAAAAGATTTTTATGATAATTATCTTTGTGTGGAACAATTTTGCATTTTCTTTCTTGTTAATTCAGAATGGGAGTGGGGGTGCGAGGCAGCAGGAAGATAGCATTACCGAAAGTAAAAAGTATTAGGAAGTCAAATATTTAATGTTGGCCTATTATAATTTGAAAGCAATTATGTGGCAAAAGCACTAGACGTTACCAGGAAGACACAGATAAACGTTACATAATGACAAAGGTGGAAAGCAAGGAGCACTTTTTGCTTGTTCCAATAAAAGCCTATTTGAAACCCAAATGCAAAAGAGCGGTGAGTTTTCTTTCTGATTTCTCCCTGACATCAAAAAAGGTATGTGTTACTCCATCATTGTGAATACAGAAATTGTTCACCTCTGTGCGTTGGTTTCAAGAAAATTATTAACTTTTTTGGGGGGAGAACACTGAAAAAATAATCCCAAACCTGACATCTCAGTGAGACAGCAGCTACGGCACCGCCTGTTCATTCACTTCACCCATGACCTTCACCACAAGAGCTTTCAGCAGCACTGAATTCCTCAAACTACCTGTTTTTTCAGAAATATTTCAAACTAATTCTGCATATTGTACGCACTCTTGTAAGAGTTTCACTGCAAATTTGAATCTGAAAATTATATTCATATACAGGTAAAAGAAAATAAATGTATTGTGGGATGTCCAGGTGAGACAACTCAGATTTCAGCGATTAATTAGGTAGAGCAGTATTTCCAAATAATAGTTTAAAAACACTGGTAGGTGAGAATGTATTTATAGAAATTAGTCATCAAATAATGTGAAACCTGCAACAGGCTCCACGCTCAATGAATGAACAGAAAAAGTAATACGCCCTGACAATCTCTTCACTTGAGAAAATTCATGTACCTTTTAAGTTGTTCTTTAACTTCCACTGCCACCAAACGTTAAGGAAACTAGGAGGCCTGGAAAACGGAGCAGAACTTTGCAAGTCCAGCTTTTCATTTCATTTCAGGATCACACGAGGTGAGGCTTCCGCAATACTCTGTTACGACAGCGTTTTGTACTCCTCTCAGGGAAAGATCTGGACTTGCAAACAATCTTTTAAATATAGGATTTTTTGATTACTGTAGCTATGTCCGTGCTGCTGCCCTGGTTTTATAGTATTTTTGGGAATGGTGTAGCACATCTTCCCTAGTTTTCCTGAGAGATCACCTTCACTGCACAGCGTTGGCACTGACGGGCTGTGGGGCAGGGGAAGGGGTGGGATGCCAAACGTTCGCCCCAGTCTCAGAGGAATGCTGAGAAAAGCACTCTAACAATGAAAAAAATGAATCCTGGTGACACTCTCAGATTGCCAAAGTATTTCAGGCCATGTGTCCTGCTCACCCGCTCTCCTGTGGCGGAGGAGAGCCGGCAGCAGCTCCCAGGGAGGGCCGCAGGACCCGGCCACCAGCACCAACCCGTCCCCAGGGCAGGACGCCTCCCCACCACCCTGCAACGGTCTCCTCCACGGACCCGCTCAGTCTGTGCTGCCTTCCCAAACCCTCAGCCAGACTTGCAGTTTTACCGTAGGAATTCTGGCTGTTCTTACTCTTTGTGAAACGAGAATTGAACCCAAAGCGTTACCAGTCTAACAGAAGGACAAGCAGAAAGCTCCATCCTTCTTCTTATGAAAAAGGTAAGTACTTTACAGCCATCTCTGCCTGCCGTGAAAAAGGAAGGAGGGCTCAAAGTCTTCCCTTTCCTGTCCCTTTCCCCAGCCCTCCCCACACGTCCTCTTGATTCTCCCACAGCACCATTCCGGTGTAGGAAGAGAATCCCAAAATCTCAGCGCATTGCTCCTTGCCCTGGCTCACTAGAAAACTCCCGCTGAACCTGGGAAGCATCACGGTCTGTTAGACAGTCTGTGTGATGACTGAACGTCAGTAATTAACAGCGGGTTACTTAGAGGAAAGTGGTTATGCCAATACATGAAGAAGTTAATAACGCTTCATCTTTTGGGTTGCTCCACACACGATAGGCAGTTGAGGAAACTTCTCCCTCCGCCAGCCCGACTGAGCTGTGCACCGCGTCCTGCAACACCAACGCGCTGCAAGGAGGAGAGACACTGCAGTCACAAAAATGTGACCTTTCTTTTAAACATGACCATTCTTTTGGCCTTCACTGCATCATTTCAGGGTTTCAGAGGTGTCTGTGTTCTAGCAATAATAATTCTAGCGATGACTCTTCCATCCTCTGCCTGGATCCCCCTTTTCCATGTAATCTGAAGTTTTGCAAGCCCTGGAATGGTTTGGCCCATTTTTATTACACCCAAAGAAACACGACGACCCTGGGGATTAAAAAGTCACCTCCAATCATATTCAAAACAATGACGTTCCTCAAAGAGAAGAAGCAAATTAATCTGTTGCATGCCTTGAGGTTAATAACAACTTGCTTGCTATCATTGACTGAGACAGCTCCTCTCACCAGAGAAAGAGTGAAAATAAGCATAAAATATTAACAGTTACAGAAGGGGCAGTACTGGATCAGGGCTTTGTCCCAGTTCAGCGCTAACTGAGGTTCCCAACAGTCCTAGGTTTGCTGGCGAGAGGTGCAGAAAGGTCCTATCTAGCAAAAGGAGACCTTACCTTCCATGCTGGGCGCCATGTTCCCAAGTGAATAACCACCTTCCTTCAAATACACCAAGAGCTCTTCTCCTGGCTCAATTTCTTTAATAACTTTATAATAGATCTGGGAATCAGAAACAAAAATTGAGAGACATGTTAAATATGCAAAGACTTGCATTTTACATTTTAACCAATAACTCAAATTACTGCAGCTAATAGGGGAGGCTGTCACTTGATTTGTGTGATAATTGCTACCGAGAGCTCTTTTTTTCTGCCTTTATTTCACTCTATGTGTGTCAGCGTTTCACGTGGCTTGGACAATAAAGCCGTATTTACGGTAACAGCCTCTCTCGTTCAAATTACACAAAATCTTCCCATCGTTTTCCCTACCTCTTACAAGCTTCGTGTATTTGTTATAGCGAAGGGAAGATTAAACTGATGGAATTAACACATCCAAGTCTCCGCTTCTCTAAGCCAAAACTGGCCTGATGATTAGAGAGCTGAATTAGCATATCTTCACAGAATTATTCTGTAGATTACTCTCACCAAGAGCCTGAGGACCCGACCCCTACAGCCAAGACCTGAACCAGCCCAGGTGAGCAGTTTGCCCCGTTCCGAGTTCCCGTCCGAGCGCAGACCGCGGCGAGGCAGCGAGCACAGTGCGGGTCACTCGCCGTGCCCCGGCCACCCAGAAACAGAACCCCCCTTCAGGCAGGGGCAGAGACCGCCTACCAGCTCCGCGCCCCATTCACGTGGGGTGTAGAACACGGTTCAAGGGTACCTAGGCCTTACAGAGGTTTCCTGAACCAATATGAGTTCTCGCACCCCAAGGATGCATTCCTTAGAAAATATTCCAATGAGAAAAAAAAAAAACCTTTATCCACAGTGCAGCAAAGTGTCACGTTGCAAGGCACCGGCATGTTAGCCTATGTTTTCATACAGACCACACGCTCTTCTTTACTGTTCTACCCCCAAACCAAACAGAAACCACAGCAGTACATCCAGTGACCCCTGGGATACGTGCGACCAGACCCCAGTAGCCTCATTCCTTCTGGTAAAATGGCAGAGTTCTTGGGGAGGAAGACTGTGCCAACAGCGGCTTAGACACATCAGCAGGCGGAGAGCTTGCCGGTTCCCTCTAATGACTGACAATGAAACCTGTCTTCATATTCGCCCGCTGCTCGTGGGCACCGCGCAACGCGGTGGCCGGGGCAGCTCTGGGCGTGGGGAGAGAGCTCAACTTCAACTGGGAGCGTTTCAACAACACCTCCGCAAGAAAAGCTGCAAAAAACAGCAGCAGAAGGAACTCAACATCGGGATGGGAGTTTGCACGACCAACAAAGAGGAGGATCAGAACCACATGAAATCCAAGAGACCCAGAGTTTTCCATATGCTTTCCAAATTTTTAGAGTACGGTGGACCCTGCCCTCTTCTAACAATAACACAGTGAGAATTCACCAGGTAACAGTTATTAACTGCAAAGTTTTATTAGCACTGCCTTTAATAGCAATGCGTGACGTTGCATGAAATTCTTTTTCAGGATATCAACTACAATTTACCCAGAACGATTCCCTAAATTAGCTGCCACGCAGTCTCTGCCAATCTACCGTTTCTGGGGAACGAAGACACAAAACTCCTGAACGCCTGTGTGGGCTGCGTTAATAGCGTCACTACGATGCGTTTTTCCTCCTTCCTCCCTTCGCCCGGCCGCGGCCGGCGCTGCAGGTGCCCGGGCCGCCCCGACTCGCTCGCTCCATCCCGAGAGCCAATGCCGCCAACGTTTGCTGGCGATGCCGCATCGCTCCCCGGAGTACCCCGCTCGGTTCAGTGGGTACGGCAGAATCCGGTCACTGCTCAGAACTTTTCCTCCGGACGGAGTTCAGGAAACTCCCAACAGACTGGCAACCCGTGCAACAACCAAACATAAACCCATCCATTACCACTCTCCCAGACACTGCACTGCTTCAGTATAGGCGCCCAGACGGCTACGAACAGCGATATTTATCCCGCAGAGGTACCGCTGTGGCACAATGCGCTCCCGACGCCTCTCCCGGGCTGAGCCCCGCTTTGCCGCAGGCGGAGGCCCCGCCAGTGCCCGCCGCACGCACCGGGGCTCCCGCCTCTCCCCGCTCCCGACCCAGCAAAACCTTGGTGGCGGGAGCAGCGGGTCCGGGAGCGGGTCCGGGAGCGGGTCCGGGAGCGGGTCCGGGAGCGGGTCCGGGAGCCCGTCGGGCCCGGGGAGCGCGGCCCCTCCCGCCCCAGCAGGGGGCAGACTCCGCCCGCCCACGGCCCCACTCCCGCCGCCGTCCGCGGGGTCCCGGCGCGGCCCGGCCCGGCCCGACGGCAGCGGGTCCGCCTGGGTCCGGCCCGGGCTGTGCGGAGCGGGCCGGGCCGGGCCGGGCCGGGCGGCAGCCCCGGGGAAGGAGGGGGACGCCTGACCTGTTCGCTCTCCGGCGGCAGCGGCCATCCCCCGCGGGCCGCCCCGCTCCTCCGCCGCCTCCGGCCGGGCCGCGCCGGGCTCCACACCCCCCGCAGGGCCGGATCCAAGGGCCGCCCGGGCCGGGCCCCACACCCCCCGCAGGGCCGGATCCAAGGGCCGCCCGGGCCGGGCCCCACACCCCCCGCAGGGCCGGATCCAAGGGCCGCCCGGGCCGGGCCGGGGGCGCCGCGGCAGCCGCAGCGATGGCCGGGCGGGGGGACAGCGGTCGCCCCGGCCCCCGGGCACGGCGCCCCCGGGCAGCGCGGGGCGGCCTTTAGACAGAGCCCTGGGGTGGAACCGGCTCAGCACCACCTCTCCGATCTCCGCAGTTGCCTCCCTTCATCCTCGCCTAAGCACGCTCTAGACCTCCCCGCAATTATCATCCGCAAATTAATTGAAATGTTAATATCTGGTGTACAAACAGACTAATACTGCTCGACGGAAAAGGCCGTGACAGCCCCTATCGAGGGTTTCAAACCGGCAGCAGTGACACAGTCACAAAACCAAACGTTTAAGTAGAGAAATGAAATCTAGCTGCTTGTGGTTTACAAGATGTCCCAAACAGCACCGAAACCCCTGTGCTTGCCGGAATCCTTAGCATAATTTTCATCACCATTTTTCCACCGGTTCGTAACCAGTTCTTCACTGGAGATCCATCCATCCTCGTCCCGCGTGCCGTCCGGCCCATCAGAAGAAGTGAACCTGTGCAGCTGAGGGGACCCAAGTGTGTCACTGCGCAGCGCTTTGGGATCCTCCACTGAAAAACCCTGGCCTGACCCCACGATACACGCTCCTGTACAGGAGTGAGGAGGTGAACGTATTTCTGAAAGATTGCACTTAATGTGGATTGGATAGTTACATTTCTATGGATTCCACTGCAAACTACAAGTGGTACAAAATTCTCCTTTTCCTCGTTTTTTATTTCATTTCCACCTCGACTCTCTCTCCTGCCCGCTTGTTCAACAAGAAAAGCTTTTCCCAGGACCAAACCACACTGAGTTTGATGGCAAACCTGCCTGAAAAACAAAAGAAAGAGTAGGAAAAAGCCCAGAGCTTCAGGCTTGACTCAGTAAACCAGAACTCATAACGTGCCATCACTTGCAGCTAGCTTAGAGAAACGAGAAAAGAACTCAAAATAGTTATTAAGGGACATTTCTCTTTCAGCCAGTAATCCAAAACCAAATGAGCACTAAAATACAAACCACATCTAAAAGGTATGCCTGGTTCACAGATACATTTGCAAATTTTACACTGGAAAAAAATCCTTCAGAGTTCCAATCCTAATGGCAAACATTGCCACTCCATCGTCATCTCCAGCAGCCTCACCCCTCCTCTGTGCTCCCACAACAAAGTCGCTTCTTGTATCTAAAGCACGTCTGGTACCCTCTGTCAAGAAATATAGTACAAGCTTCATTAATGATTAGGGAAAAGTTGGATTCTGCTGGAGTCACATTAATTTCATCAAACATTTCATTATAATAATTAACTTCACCTTGCAATCATGCTACCGATGGTCTGAATTAATTAAAACTACTGCTGTGTTTCCTTTCCTTTTTTATTTGTTGTGCACCGAAAAAGATCAGATTTACTAATCCATCAGAACAGTTACATTCATAAATCATTTATGTTCATCTTTTATATAAAAAGTCCACACATTATCATTTCTTATTTCTCACAACAAAAGGGGCACCTCTCCTAATTACCAGCCGGTTTTATTTAACGCAAAATAGTTAACAATATAACTAGGGTTTGGGTAATGCTCTCACGGATGACTAAAAATACTGTGTTTCTTGATTTTTATCAAAATTATTCTAGGCACGGGGCACTGAAGAAAGAAGAAAAAAAGGAAAGTTAAAAAAAAAAAACAAACCCAGAGGAACCTTTTCCCAGTCTGGGCTGGATACCCGGATCAGCTCTGTAACAGCTTCTGAGGGTGCGAACGGGGGAGCGGAGCGCTGGCGCGAACGTCCTGCGACACATAACCACGCAATTGGGTACAATTACGGAAAGTATCGATAACGCAGCACCGCAACACACCGTCACGCTCGGAGGCTGATCTCACCGAGAGCGCAGCAGCGAGTACTCAAAGCTGCACATCCTTCCTCTGAGAAAAAGAGTTCCCGAGACGGACACGGCTCAGGAACAATGTGGTAATTGTGTGTCTCCGGTACCGAGGCAATAGATGGGGATGAAACGCACCAAGTGAGAAAAGTACGTCCGAGTATTACCTCATTATTTAGGTCTCTTTCATAAGAAACAGCACCGTTTACCTGCCGTACGAGCTATGCCTACTATCTATCTCAGCTCCACTGCGGCACCACGTTTGTACTTCAGGAAAAAAGGAGCATTAGAGAGCGGAGGAAAGAGCTGCAGCGTTACCTACGCTCAGACCCACAGCCGCTCCCGGCAGCAGCGCGCAGCAGCGGTGACGGACAAAGACAATTCAAAATGAGCTAAAAAGCAGTTGCTTTACATTCCTGCCTTGCAAATAGTTAACTGTGCCAGAAATCCAATGAAATAAGGCAAATACTTCTACCTACTGTTGGGCTGAGCCAGCTCCCGGAGCCGCCCGTGCGCCGGGCCGGCGGGGAGCAGCCAACACGGAGAAGTTTGGCCCCGCGTATTTCTGGCCAGAACGGGGCTGCGCGTTTTGCTTTTGTTCAGATGTTTTCCTCCTTTGGAGTACCCTTCCCTTTGTTTCAGCTCAGCCACAGTGCCTTTTATTTCCTCTTTTTAAGACGTACCTAGGAATCCTGAACGGAGTCACAGAATATGTATGTAAAATACATATGAAATATCACACACACACACACACACACACACACACACACACACACAAGATTGGCTTATTATACAGAGGCACAATTTTTTCCATCACTAGCTTCTGTTAGACCTTCTTTTTCCAATATATGTAACACCAACAAAAGCAGCAGTTATCATCCTGAAATCAAGCTCATGGCTATTATATTTATTACATACACTTTGTTTAATATCACAGTCTCCTGAAAAAGAACGGCGAAGCTGCTGAGGTATTTGCCCCACAAAGGCAGCAGCAGCAGCATGAAAAAATAAAACAGAAGCCACGTATCATTTTCCAGATGCATTTAGCAAATCATATCATTTTTCTACCATTCTTTTCCAGACCTTCTTTAGAAACACAATTATCTCAGTCAATCAAGGATCTTCTATGCTATTGACATAAAGATATAACAAATATAAAGAAAACCGGCTAACATTACTTTACATGTGAAAATTGGTTTCACAGTTGAAAAATAGTTAATGAAATGACTCAAGTAATCTCTTTCTAAATAGCAGCATTTTAATCTGTAAATAGGAGAAAAAAAAAAAAAAAAATCAGAGGTCCAGATTCTGCTGTCAGTTACTTCACTAAAAAGCCAAGGAAATTCTCTGTACGTTCTGGGAACGTTCCCAAGTTACAGGAGTGTAAAGAAGAGGAGAATGTGGTCCGGGGAGGGAGGAGTTGCAAAGGACCATCTCCCCATGTAAACATGTTTATTTTTTTCCTGCAAAGCAAATGGTTTTGATTAAAAGCTTGTCCTGGCTCTTATCATCACAATGCCGCTTAGTTATTTTGTGGGTAATCTTTTACTGCAAAAGCTTTTCTTTTCTTTCTGTACTTACAAACAGAACCCAACCCTCCGCACGCCTCCCGAGCGGGAACGAGAAAGCCTTTCTCCTGGTTTTTGAGTCCCTGTTACAGAAAACAATGTACCCTGCTAGCAACGTGAAATTAAGGAAAGTTAAAACCAGCAGCGCTGGGGGACAGCTCTAGGTAGAAATCGGCAATGCTTAGTCACTCTGAAAATTTATACCGCGTTTCCGGCTTTAGGAGTCACTCTCGTACGGCGCTGAGCTCTCCCCGTGCTGCGCCCGCTCCTCTCCCCCCCGCGGGATGCTCCCAGCACCAGCGCCCCGCAGCATCGCCCCTTGAACCAACGGCGCAAGGGGCTTCGGGCACAAGGAAGAAAGTTTGAAGTCGACACAAATTTAGTTTTCTAAATATATCCCACAGGGAAAACGAGGGGATTCATTTTTAAAGCGTACGACGGCGCTGGCCACAAACGCACACTCCCGTGGGGCGCTCAGCTCGATGCCCTGCACCTCAGCGAAGCAAAGACACAACAAAGCTGCTCACACTCAGGAAGACGATCTGTCCCACCCCCAACCCCGCACACCCTTTTTATTAATATGGAACTCCCACTGCCATCAGCCAACTGAAAGGTAACGAAGCGTAAAACATGTTGTCCCCCCCAGCCCGGTGTGAGTGCGGTACCTCTGAACGCGCGTGCCGCTCCCGCGTCGGCATTTAGCAGCCCAGTGTTTCTTAGCACCAGGATGCAGAACTTGATTTTGCAATCCAGTAATTCTATTTTGAGCGCCTAAGAGTTCAAACACAGGGGTTTGTACCCAAACGGCACCTTGGCTGCTTGTGAGTCATGAATCCGCTGAGTTTGGTGGAAGCAGGTATGGGCTCGCAGACAGACCGCTTACGGACTGTTTGACATTTTGCCTTTCTATTTATACTTGCATCTTACTCTCTTAGTTTTCATGACACCCAAATACGCTCACGACCATCCTTATCCTCTAAAGCTTCACAATCCAAAAAGAGTCACTATCGGTCTCAATAAAAAAAGTAACCGCCAACTAACACCAGAACCTTTCCAGCGGAGAAAGCGGTGAGAGTTGGTTTTGTGTAGCAGCACTGTGAGAGAAAACTTGGAAGGAATAGGAAATTCCAGAGCAAACACGGTTAACTCGTCTCCTTTATAAATAATAACACAGAAATCCACAAAGATTTTCATGTGCTGCTGATTGCCATCAAACGAGCCCATGGGCTGTGCTAATTGATAGGGAACAGTACATCCTCACCCGACTTTACTCCTGCCCCCCAATGCATCCAGTGCCTCCAGTTATCAATCACCATCACCTGCTGCTTTTTACACTGGGTTTTTTCATTGCCGCCAGCTGGCCTGACCTCAGGCTCTTCAATCCCTTGGGAAAGAAGGTGGAGGGGGAAAAAACATTTTGCTTTGCTCTTTCATTATATTCTGCACCTTTTTATTTCCCTCCTCCTGAAGAAGCATTTGCTTGCTACCCACCCCCTTTTACGTGACTTTTAGTAAAAGTATTTATTAAGATGTTTTAAAAGAGTGGTCATTAGAGAGAAAAAACAAAGAAAAGGAGGTGAGTGTGTATGATAAACAGCTGCTCTTTCCAGTCCGATTGCTGCGTGCACTAAAAATATGCACCACCAAAAACCTCCAGATGAGGGACAAGGACAGAAGGCCACGCGGTGGACTGGGCTCGGAATAAAACGTGATACAGCCTTCAGGCTTCTGGCAAATTTTGTATATATATACGTAGTCCTTAATCGAAGCATTTATAAGAACCTGGGAAAAGACAGCCCTGTACAAGTTAACACTTTAAAAGGAAGAAATGTGTATTTATGTAAAAAAACCTGTATGAGCTCAGTTTCTTTCCCCAGTCTAAGACTTTTCTTAAGAAACTCATATTTTTTCTCTTTAATATTTGTGCTTTTCTACTGCTGCTGGTAAAAATTCTTGGTAACAGCCTCCCCACCCTTTGGCAAGGATGAACGCGAAGCAAAAAGTCACCTGCAGAGACGTTGAGCAAAACTGTACTGTTAAGCAGTGAACGTATTGAGCCGGCGAAAGCCACAGTGACATGCAAAGCGATGGGAAGCATTGCACTGCACTGTCGGTGGGAAGTAATAGACAGCGCATGCATTGGTCCTGTTGAACCTTCTGGGAGTCCAAAAAGGCATCCCTCAGCCCAGATAAGCTGTAGGACGCCCCGAAGGGGAGCTGGGTCAGCCGCGCACTCCTGCGAACCAGCAGTTTCTGCGCGGAATGAAGGATGGTAAAAGACCCGAGGAACAGGAGAGGGGAAAGGTTCCGGTCCCTACGATGTTCATCCTGTCGTTCTGTGAAACTGAGACGCAGGAGCAGCCCCGTGCGCATCACCCTCCGCACCGAGCAGCTCGCGGTGCGAGACAAAGAGCTGACGATAACTGTTGGCTCTCGGCTATAGGGCTCCGTGTTGGAGGAGCACTTGTGAGCAGTGGTGAGTGGGCACCGAAGCAATCAGCAGCTCATTTTAACTAAGCAGGCTGAAATTTAGAGCTTTGTGCCTCAATCTCTTCCAGATTGCTTAAATCATGACCATTTGTGATATTTTCTGTATTTTGTTTCCGCAGCACCCAAAGTTAAGTTATTTAAAAGCATTTTAAACCAGGAACGAAGTCCGCGAAGCGGGCTGACATTGTGGCGCCCCCGGAGCTACTCTCATTTGACAGGAGCTGCCTCACGCCGGGTTGACTCTAGCTCCCCTGTCAGCTACAGGTTTTTAAATGGTTTTGTTAGAAGTGTATTTTTCCATCCTCAGATCATTTTTTGGGTGCGTCTAAATATGCCTCCTGTTTGCTAACTGGTAATACCATCAAGACTGCATTTCTCATTTAAGTTAGGTCTGAAACAGTAACTTGTATTTGAATTGTACTCAATTGGAGGTCTGTGACACTCTCAGCTTGGGTTGCTCATCTTGAATTTATTTTTGGGTTTAAGCTTCAAAGAACTTTACAACCACCAGCGAACATTATCGAAATCCCATTAATCCCATGTAATACCCCTCGCCCGCACCCCCACCTACAGACTGCTCTGCAGCGTTGCTGTGATGTGCCTATTGGGTGTTTACTCTTCTCCTCCTCAGCGGTCTCCCAAACCATCTCCCACTCTCACTCCCTTCTTAAATACAGACAAATCTGAGTTTACAGCGTGGAATTGCGCTCCCAACCCACTGCCGGCAACTGGTAACACAAACCTTCTACAGTGATGGTGACGAAATCCCAACACTGGTTGGTCTCACTGAGTTTTTTAACATGACCTATGTTCCACACCAGGTGTTAACGTTTCACACCATCTTCCCCACCACAAAAGGAGCCAGGGACTGGAAGACCACGTGAGTCCAGGGGGCTCAGACCATTTTAGGGACACGGCCGCAGAGCTGCTGGATGGATGAGTCCCTCGGTCACTTCCACTCAGTGCTGCCACTAAACACGGTCCTCCCGCCAACCCACCCCAGCAGCTGTTGAAGTGGTGAGGTGAGCACGGCAACCTAGTAATCGCCGAAGTCGTTACCTGGTCGTTAACGTGGCACACGGCTAGATTCTGTTCATCGCAGGAACAGGCCACGCGGATGTACTTCAGCCAGTTCCCAGCTCCACTCTGGCTCGCATCGATACAGAATTTCTCATTTCCCAGGTCGTCAGCAATCTGTAGAGCAGGAGAAGGAGAAATACGTGGGTCATCTGATATCAACCGACAGCTACAGACTGAAGAAAGAAAGGAGATTTGCAAGGCAGGATTCCAAACGAGAAACAGGAAGGAGAAAGCTGGATGGTACACGTAATTAATAAAGAGACATATGACGAGACTCAAATCAGCTCTTGGGCATAATCTGAAGTTCCTGGTTAGCAGAACTTCCACGGACGTCAGAGCTGTGCATGAGCAACAGGCTCGCGATGACAATTGTTATGGAGACAAACACACAGCTCTAGTAGCCACACCAGCCTGAGTAATCAAAGCAGATAACTCCTCTGAACGGTATTAATTTTAATGGCATCGCCCTTAAACTGCTCCATCTTCACATTATCTATTTTATCCTTTCATACAGGAACATTTTTCACTACAAATAGAAAATGTCATTCATTTTTTGAGTAAATTTTTAGAACAGGTCACTTTCCACAGTGCTGCGAAATTATGTATTTTAAAATGCTGTAACAAATGCTGCCTTTCTTTTTATAACTACAACACTAGAAATTCACTGGCATTAGGGGACCTGTGCGGTTGAAGGTGAGATATAATTTGGCTTGTGTGCAAAACAGGAATCCTTCCAAATAAAACCCCTCAAATACTTAAAAGTGTGGGGGAAAAGGGGGTTAATTAAAGGGTTGTGGTCTAAAGAAAACCACTGTTTTACCAGGAAGAGACTTAGCGCTTTCTCTTTCTTAAGACAGCAAAGTAAGTTTGATGATGTAGAAACGGAAAAGTTGCTCAGCGTTCCATACCAACGTTTGCGATGATCCATTTCACCACTCACTCAAAAAAGTACATTTTAAAAATCACACAGGACATGGCCAAAGTGAGGAAAAGCCATCAGAGCCCAGAGTACGGCCAGCCTGTATTCTGCTCACAAGTGGGCCTCCTTATTTCGCAGACTCTTTTTTCCTTCGACTTAGAGTTCCCTCTACCCCTACTAGACCCTGTGTCACTGCAAATTACTTCAGTCATCAAAAGCTCTTAACATGCTTTTACCAGCAATTAATTCTCTCAAAATCTCGTGGGATACGATAATACTTTCCCATCTATTTCAAGACACAGAAAAAAAGAAAAGGTGGGAACAAAGGAAAGGAAAAATTCAAAGCCAGCCAGGACAGCAACAAGTCCAGTACAAGGTCAGGCTGAGAAGTCTCGGGGCGACGTGCTCGGCTGAGCCTCTCGCTCCCCGGCTCCCAACGCCCGCGGAGCGCCGGGACCGCGCCACCATCGGCCCGGCGACGCGCCAGCGCCAGCCTCGGCAGCTCGCAGCACCCCCAGGAAAGCCCCCACCAGGAAAGCCCCCACCGTCCAGCAGACACACCGCGGCCTCTCGCTCCCAGCACTGACCCTTTTTTGTCGAGCTACGGGTATTAAAATGGACCAAAGGAAAACCATGGCATTCGTATTTGGCTTCCTCCTTCCTAAGCAAAGTATGGCGTCAGTGAAGTACTGCATTTTCTCCCAGAATACATGTTTGTTTGGGACAGAACTGGGGAGAGAACCAACCCTCCCCGTGTTCACTCTCATTAATGCCCTGCTTGGGGACAGCCCAGCAGCCGCCCACCGATGAGACTTCAGGAGGGACAGGTAAATGGACGGGCTCTGTCTCCAGAAACGGGAAAGCGCAGAGGGCCAGAGAGCTGCATTACAACAACACACGAAAGTATTTTCAACAAATACTACACAGAGCAGCACCATGTAGCCAAACTGTCCTTCAGTTTTATACCACACTCGTGAGCACTGCTGATGAACTCACTTTAGAGCTCAAGAAATACGACAAAGAGATGGACACTGAACACCTGGACTATTCTTGCATGTTCTCATGTTTTGAGGTTACCGCTGGTGTCCAGCACCCGGAGCAGAGCCCGTCTGACTCCGGTGGAGGAGACTCCCAGGTCTCAGGTTGGGCGCTCAGACAAAGATCATGAGGAATGTGCCATTAGCGGCCACTTCAGGCGAGTTTGGCATCAGTGACTTCCTCGGAACACAGTCCCAGACGCAGTGATGGAGCTTAGTTTGAGATTCACCTGTCCTGGCCCCGAAACATCATCCTCCCTCTCGGAGAAAGCCCTGCCTCGTTCATGCCGCGCATTCCGGCTTCCCGAGGAAATAAAACGGGAGTTGCGCAGGCAACGTCCTTTGCCACACTGCCCCCGTTGATTTCTCTCTACTCAGGGGCGGTGAACGGGCGCGAGCTCTCCTCTCCACCGTGCGACGCACGAGTCAGAGACTGCACTGCAAGACGTTTTCCGCGGGCTATCCTGCTACCATCGGATTAGCCAATTCTGGTTTACATGACCTAATTCGCAGCCAGTTGTCTCACTTTCCCCTTGTCTGGTTGGGTTTTAAAGCGAGCTCTACCAGCAGCGGTGCCCCCCCGTGCCTTCGCACGCCGTGCCTGTGCCGCCCCGTGCACCACGGCGCAGCCGCAGCCCCGCAAGCGCAGCGGCAGCACGTCCCCATCCCCTCGGCAGCTCTCGGCCTCGGTGCCCTCCGGTCTCACAACCTTTGCGGTGGAGGAGAGGGTAAATGACGTACATTCGGGCACTCAAGAGGACTCCAGGGCAGTAAACACAAATCTTTTGCCCATTTCCACGAGCTTCACCCCACCGAGTTAACCCCACGCTCTCCAGCGCTGCCTCTGACCCCCCCCCCCGCATTTTGCCAGGCAGCCTTAACTTTCAGGACTCAGATTTTCTTTCTCCAAATCCCGGGTTCCTTGCCCAGCAACCCTAGCATCTTGCCCTGTCTTGCCCCAGTACATCTTCCCGAGCTTGCAAACCTCTCCTCTTAGGTCCTCAGTGCCCGTCCCCTCGCCAGGACGAGCCTCGGTCCCCGCTCCTCCGCTGCAGCCTCTCTCTTCCCCCCTTCCCACCTCCGCTGTACCGGGCACCGGCTCTCCTCGCTCGCAAAGCCCCGGCCCGCTCCCCGCTCCCCGCTCAGCCCCCCCAGCCTCTCCCACTCAATCCCATCGCTTCCCATCACTCACCGGTTAAACAACCCCACCGCAGCCCTCCCCTGGCTTCTCCCTTCCTCTCCCCGTTGCCTCCTCTGCCATAACCGGGGCCTCTCCTGACTTCTTCTCCCACACTAAACGCAGCTCCCTCGTCTAAGGGGAGAAGGAAAGGGAATGGAGGAATTTCCTTAGGCAAATGAGTCTCAGACCGTATAAATGTGTTACTGAACGTAGCCAGGAGCTGAGCCCGGGGCGCGAGCTAGCCGATGCGCAGCCAGGAGCACCGGGGTTTCCAGCACCGGGTCGAACGGCGGAGCTGCTGCGCCCCGCGCCGGCTGCAGGTCCTCAGCGGCCACCAAGCGCTGGAGCCCCGCGGCTGCGGAGGCGAGAGCTCCTGTGGTGAGGAACACCTGCAGACCTGGGTCCAACCAGCAGCGCTGTTCCCACAGAGAACGTGTAAAGCTCTACGCTTGCAACAAACCCTCCACGTGCCAGAACGCGCCAGGACTGCGTCTGGTGCCAAAGCAAAGGACCACCTGAAAACCCAGTGAGGAACCACCAACTTCTGTCACACGTTAAATAAGCATATGAATCAAACTGAGGACATATCACATGCAAAGGGAGTTTGGGAGTGTGTCTGATGGCTTTTTTCTGACTGTAGGTACTCCCCCTCAAAACTGGTTGCATCTATTCAGGGGCCTGAAGTTTTTGAAAGAACCACCTGGAGGTGCTGAACTTACTCTTCGGGACTGGGAGGGGAAGCGAGACGCCACCAAAGCCCCCGCTCCCCCCAAACTGGGCTCTTTCTCAATAACTGGTACTTTCTGGATGCCCTCGTTTACCTCCCCTGGAGCTATACCCGTAATCGCGAATGTCTGATATACGGTGGTAACGTCACAGAGAGCCAATTTAAGGTAGATTGGACTTTGTAAGAAAAAACAACAAAAAAGCGTGCTTAATGTGGATGGAAAAACTCGACTGAGTTTACTCAAGGTGAAATAACAATAACCTGTTTTATCTCAGGAACCTCTAGGAACACGGAGGCTGACTAAAGCTGCTGACTGCTGTTGAGACTAAAGTACTTGTTTTGGCCTTACTGTCCCCAAATTAGCCAATGAAGTGGAATGGCCAAGGCAGCACCCCCAGGGGCAGGAGGGGGGACACAGCTAGGCAGAAAGCCATCACAGCTCCCACAGAAAGTGTTTGGAAAACAAAACTGAGATGAATCGTCAATGTTCAGCTGTTGATTCAAAGCCACTGAACGGTTTGGGTATAGAGCATATAGTTTTTAATGGTTTGAATAAGCAGCGGCCCACTGACCTCCCAGTACCGTTAATCCATAAAGCAGCAGTCAGCGAAACCAAGTCACCCTGGGAATAGAGTATGGCAAACTCCCGCCTATTTTATTTCGTAGCTCTATCTTTCAGATCCTCTCTTTCATGTCCTAGAATCGTTTGGTTGAAGACACTCAGATAGCCCTGGGAAACCCTGGACTTGAGCTCAAACTCGCCAACTGTTTTGCAGGGCCCCTGCACAGGGCTCGACAGCTTCAGCGAGGTCCTGTCTCAGCTAGAAATCACCTGAAACTCTGTGGTTTTGTCTGAGTGGAGCTTTAAAACCCAAAGAGGGGGTGTGAAATCTCACAGATCGAAATGAGAAAAAAAGAGGTCGTATGAAACCCTGAGAACTTAAGCCCCTGTTTTTCACACACACTCACTCTACTCCATAAATAGAACGAGGCACCACGAACTAAGGCCCAGCAGCATCACTGCATCATGTTTTGCATATTACTATCCCTTATAGAACGGTTTGCTGCTGCTGTTATCCATAAGCAACCTTTGAAATCGGAACAGCTGGAAAACAAAATAAATGTTACGGAGGTAGAAGAGAGCGGACAGAGTATTACCGGCGATACCGTTGTTAAACAGCAGTAAGTTATCACCTGCCAGCTGAAGCACAGCGAAGTAATTATGTGAGTCCTCCTATCCCATTACACATATTAGTCAAAGGCACTATTTTTAACCAGGGAATTTCCTAGGATTTTTGCTAACGCATTTCTCCTTTGCAATTGCAATGGGCTGGACGTGTGCGGGCGGTGCCCCGACGAGGGGCTGCAGGTCAAGCTGAAACAGCAGAATTGCATTTGAGCAGACGGACAGACCCTAATGGTAATTGTGGACAGTAACCGCGGCGGCGCGGTGTGCAGTGGAATATCTGCACGTGGAGCTGCCCGATTCCGGGAACAACTGCAAAACGCATGAGCACCTCCAACGCACCCCGAAAGGAGCACCCCCACTCCATCGTCCCGTCCCGGACCGGGGAAGCACCACTATCCCGCAGCACGTAAAGGCAGGAAATACTCAGCCCATAGTTTAGCGGCTGAAGAGGGAGTGAAGGCACGCGGTATCAATTCCCAGCCTCTGCCAGCGTCTTCCTGCAGCGACGTCCCTTCCCTCGCCTTCCCACGGCACCTGCCGCCCCGGGGCACGGCGCCGCGCTCCCACTGCCGCCCGTAGCGCAGACAGAGAAGGAGGAACTCGTTCAGAACTCTACATTTGAGGTGTGCCACCTTCTATGCACACCAGAGAGGCCCCACTCTGACTTTCACTTCTTCCATGTGCTGCAGTTTCGCTCACTCACGAAGTCTGAGGAAGAAACGTGCATCAGGCATGAGGGAAAAGCAATCCCAATGGGCTGTACCGATGTGGAACGGGTTATTGGCAAAGCTGTTTAGAATGGCTGGTCTACAATTTGACTTGGTGTAAACCCTCGTAAGTCTAGATTTATCTGGCTTCCTAATTTTCAAGGAACATTATCTGCCTGATTAATAATAGCATTTTTTTTTCTGTGTGCCCACGGTCCAGGAGCAAACAAAGGTAAGTATAGATTAAGCTGCTAGTTACTTAGTCCCTGGCAGTCGGGTATTCATTAGACACTTGCAAACTACTGTCAGTGCAAAAATAAAAGCAAGACACTATCTACAGGAACACAGGCTAGTCTCAGAAATCCTGCCTTTAAATGACAATTGCTCCATAAAAGTATCAGCATTTGCAAACACATAGTATATGCCTTTCCCCTACGGCCGCAGTGAGAACTACGGGTGCTATCTCCAAGACTGGCAAATATCTTAACCGTTCATTTACTAGGATGCTTCAATATTTGTCTAAGGAATTGTCAAACTGTCTGGAAAGGAAGATTTTTCCCAGACTCGGTGAGATACAGTACGTGTAACCCACTGATCACACCGAGCGCTGCAGGACCAGCTCAGTGCAGGGGCATTCTTGAGCGCGTCCAGCTTTTTGTGGCTGACACCTCTAACTAAAGATCAAGCACACACACTCACGCTCTTTTCTGATGCTATATCACAATTTTAAAAAGACTGAGAATCCCAATAGTAATCACAAATTACTATCCGCAGTATATGTTTTCTCCTCTGTCAAATGTACACACAGAATAGTATTCTCAGTCCCTCTTCCCCCACCTTTAAAAACTCCAGAAAAACAAACTGAAGCCTTTTACCACACCTTCTTCCAGTTTAGACCAGAAGGAAATGCGAAATTTCCTCTGCCAAAATTCTTCAAACCATTTACAAGTCATTGTCAGCAACAAAAAGAAGATTTTGTGTTCGGCGGCTTGCTTTTGGGATGCACAGAGATCGTTCACTTCTATATGTTTTTCAGAAGCGGCATGAGCAGCACTGAGAGCACTGATGCTCTGAAGAAGACCAAATGGAGAGAGAGAAGGGAGGCAAATCGGATTCTCTCTGGGTAAAGACAAGACAGCAATGGAAGCACAGAGGCACTCATCCCGCAGCGGACTGCTGGAAGGCTCAATTCACCGCAGCCACCTCACCTGGGATGTACTGGTTAGAACAGTCATAAGTAGCTCTATTAAAACAAGTGGTTATTCACAGTTAAGGCCAGAACTAAGTTAATCACTACCGAGGACTAATCAGGAGCTTTACTCGTAAGATCGCTCATCCATAGGTATCTCCGTTTTCCTGCACAGGTGAAGGCGGACAGCAGAGATTTAGCGCCAACAGCAAAAAAAAAAAAAAAAGAAAAAAGATGCAACAGGAAAAAAAACAACAACAAAACAAAAAACAAACCAGAAAATCATGTGTAATTAGCAGGAATCTGACTTGGTGTATTTGAAATTTAATCGTTGTACTTCTGCTTGCTCTTTGCAGTCAGGCTAGCTCCGAAATCAGTGAGGTAGTAGAGAGGTCTCTCTGATGGATAGTTTGGCTTAGGCATTAAAAGAAGAGGAAAAGGAGAGGGGAAAAAAGGGGGGGAGATAAAGGAGGGGAGGAAAAGAGAAAAGAAATTTATAATTAGTAACTGGTAACATTTTTGCAAGCCTAAAACCATTATGTGCCAATATTCCAGCCCGTTTCAGGGCAACGCGCTTTACCTTATTGATTATCCAAGATCTGAACTACAGCACCACTGCCCCACAGCGCTGTGTCCAGAGCAAGAACACACCTCGCCTGCCTTGCCTTCTCCCCCAGTTAATCTACAGGCGGCCTGGGACAGACGTGTGCACTGCCACATCTGTTGGAGAAGTGAGCTTTCATCTGGATTGCAGCCCGGGGGCATTCTCGTAAAGTTAATTATTGTGGGAGCACTTCCTTTGCCTCATCTCCCTCTGATCAGTCTTCCATTTCATCCCGCCCACCCAATCGTGGATTTCTCACTGCTGGTTTTTTTTCATTGACCATGCCAAAAACTCAGTTCATCTCTTTTCCCTCTGCTGCAGATGGCGCGCTCAGCATATACTTTTATTTATTAACCCACGGCACCTCCCCATCCCTTTTGCCTTCAAGTCCAACAGTTCATCCCAGTGCTCCCAGCTCTGCTCCCCTTCCTTGCCGGGACCGGTGCCACGGGTTTGCCTTGCTGAGATGTTCACGATCTTTTCCTCCCAGAACGCTGTCTCTTCCCCCCTCTTCTCCTCTTCAGCCCGCCTGGTTAAACCAAACGCACCTTCATGTTCACTTGGATCGCGGGGGTTTAACCTGGCCCGCTGCAGAGACGCGAATTTTGGAGCCGAGGCAGGGTGCCGGCTGTGGTTGTGGTTCAGGCTCATCTCTCGCCAGCCAAAAGGAAACTGTTGTCATGTTCCAGGACTCACTTTGCAGCTTCATCTGCTGTCTGCTGAACAGCGTTCAGGACTCGAATCCAAAGGGCTCATTGATCTTGCAAAGGCTCTGTTTCATAATTTATTAACATCAGAAATGCTGAGTTATGAAGCAAAAGTTATGGAAAAATTCTCTTGAACGTTTACAATTTTTTTTGCACATCATTTGAGGTTTCCTGCTTCTCTAATTTGTGGGCTCTCTGTTGGGTTGTTTCTTTCACGTTTTAATGGGCAGCGTCCAACATTTGGCCTCCGCAGAGGTGTGCTGTAGGACTGGAATGCCTGGGGATCTGTCGTCAGTTAGCTTAATGGATTCCCAGTGTGCACGAAGAAACGAAGCAACCATGAGTTTGCCATCAGTGACCCAGCGTCCTGTTGCTATAACATCCCTCCCCAGAAGCCGAAAGTGTAATAAACCTTCTCATCCCATAGTTGCAGGATCTGCCTTTGACAGTTTGGCTGATGTACGCATTTTATTTGGCAGGAGTTAGAGGGAGATTTTTCCCCTTTTTTTTTCCTTTTTGCTTTAATGACCCACAAGCTGATTTAGAGCAATAAACTGTTGCCATGAAGTTTTGTTGTGTTTCTTTTAAATAAAGGGGAGGGAGGGACTGCTACAATTTATGACTTTCAGAAGTAACTGAAACAGAAAGTCCATTCTTGCCACAAAATGAAGAGAAAAAGACTTCATCCAGAGAAACACCTCTGTCAATGTGTAGACATGAAGCCTAGATGAACTCATAAATTCAGCGCTCTGCCTGCAATTAAGCAGGCTTCCTGGTGATTTGACAAAGAGTTAATGAGAAACGTGTCAGACAAAAACAGGTCACAGCACTGAAACCCGATGGGAAGAGCAGCTGAGCCGAACCCAACTTGTTTGCTGCCCTCCGCTTCGGGCCGCAGGAGAAGCTCGAAGTATGTTCCGCGAGATCTGCTTTTCTTTGTGTGAATTTCTTGTGCAAACGTGAGGTCCTCCAGCACAGCCTGGAGCCAGCTCCCCATCACCACAAATGCCGGGCGATAAGGAGAGAAAACGCTATTCCCCGGAAGCCTCTTCCCGTGCTTTAACGTACGCGTGTGCAGTAGACCTCTCGCCACCCCCTGAGCGAGCGGCTCGTGCCCTCGTCCTCAAAACACTCCCACGGGACGCGTGTCCGCATGTGGTCCGGGGGGCTCCGGGTGCAAGTTGTAAGTGCTATTAAACGATTGCAGGATCAGAGAACGGAATTCATCCGCGACTGAGTGTCCGGCTCCGTGCACTGGCTGCGTGGCCGTCCTCAGCAGTGTCCTCAGCATCCCCATCCGCTCCCGTCTGCAAAGTAGACTTTCAGTCTTTCAGCAAAAAGCCCAGTGCATCCAAACACTGGGAAAGCTCAGAGGGGAGGAAAAGAAACCTTTACAGACCTCCTCCTGTCAAACAAGCATGTTGCTGTCTCACCAGTACTGAGATAGAGCCGAGAGAACCACGGGCATGAGGCGACCCAGTGGGATGGCACCGGGGCCAGCGGGATCTGCGATGCCGGGCAGAGAAAGGAACAACCGCGGCTGAGCCCGGTGCCACTGCCGAGCCCGGTGCCGCGGCCGGCTTGTGGGAGGCAGCTGTGCCGCTGCGGCCAAGGGGAGAGAGACCGATTCAGGTTTTTAAAAGAACGAATGTTTTTGAACTTTCACTCCCACTCAAGCCACACGTCGGGAGTGGAAATTTTCCACTGGTGTATGCGTTTCTGAGCCTGCAGTTGTGCTACCGTATTATCTGGTTTCATGAAGGATCTGAAGGAAAAATATCAGCGAGCTGTAGGGAAGGCTGTTACTGAGACATACTTCTGTCACGAAAAAATAACCTTCTCATTCTGTTTTCCACCACATCTAAAGAACACGAGAAATCACATGAAACAAGGCTGGTTTTTACCAAAACGCCCCGTTCAGTTCCAAAGCAGAGGACCTGGAGAGCTCGCACAAGCTTTGTAAGCGAGGCTGAACTTCTTGAGCATATTTGAATCCAACTGAGCCTTTTGAAGGTCCGCCCATGATTAACTGCTATTCTCTTACGTACCGGCACAAAACAGCCAGCGAGTGTTTCCTGCGTGTCAGTTAGCTTTGCACCAGGATAAAAAGTCTGCAAAATCGCAGTGTCATGGGTGCGTCTTTCAAGCACCGCAGATCCATCCCAGCTGACAGTACAGCAGACCTGACCATAAATACAAAGCCCCGCAGGAGAGACCGACAGCAGCAATAATTATATAGCACACCATTTACAGAGCTCGTTAAATGCGATCTCCATGAAAGCATCTCCGGCTCTGCAAAGCAGCTCGATGCAACAGGCACCACAGCGTTTCAGGCGCCGTATTGATTACACGGCAGAGCAAATTCTGTGCAAAGGGGTAAAGAGGAGAAACCAAGAACTCTTGAGAAAAATCAACACCGGCTCTGCCTTCCCTCTCCTGTACATCGCACGTCTTATATTCGTGCTTTGGAGGAGTAGTTTTGCTACCCAGAAGACAACCCCGAATAAGGCAGGATGTGAAAGACGGCGCTACCAACGCCAACTCCCGCTGATGCACGAAACCAATCCCACCCCCTTGTGCTTCTCTCCCACCTCCGTTCTCTTGGAGGGCGCTCAGCTAAGCTCGCACAGCAACATCGAACCACCATGCAGAAAAACTTAGAGTAAAAATGTCAAAACAGAAGACGACTTTCAAGATGATGGCAGGCATTTATCTCAACGAAAGCTCATTTTTCACTGGTAACGTAATTCATACCACGCTGATTTAAATTAAACAGTAAACCGTAAAAAATTATGCTTGAATCAAATCACAGGGTTGCCTCAGATATTGTACACACAAGTCAAGAAAGGGATTTCCAGTCCTTTGTAACATACGCACACAAGAACTTTGAAGTCTTCCTCCCCCCCCCAAAAGATTTCAAGACATCACACTTCTGTGTTCTGCTTTCTTTTGCCTCATTTTAAAAAATAGTAATTAGTGACGTTGGAAAAGCTAAAATAGATGAAAAATAAATAGGAACTTGAGAGAGGTATTCATCCGATAAACAAAAGACAGAGCCTACTCGCAGGCAGATGAGGATGTAGAGCTTCAGGACATTTCATTCCACTTTAGTGAGGAAGAGGGAGGGGGGGCAGAAGCACAAAGTACAGCAGCGCTGAACTTCCAGTGCTCTTCCAAGGGATGAAACCAGAGGCGATTCAGTAGCATCTCACAGTGGAGATACAAAATGCTGTAGGGTATGATCAGCCCGGTACTATTTCAAAAGGAAGACGTGGTGCTAAAATGGCTCTCTCTAATGAAAGAGTGCCAATTAGCCAAGGGGAGGGAAGGCAAAAGGGAGCAAACACAGGCGCAGAGGCCGAACAGAACCTCATTGTAATAAGACGGGGACAATTTCTGCGGGTAATTTCTCCAAGAGTTCTCCCACCACTTGAGACACAGCTCCCCACAGCGCTCTCCTCAGCCTTTTCCCCGCAGTGCTCCCGCTAAATGAGCTCTGCTGTTTTTCCAAAGGGGACAATGCCCATAACCCAGCTGAAGGCACTGCAGAGCTGGACACCTAAGACTTCTTCCTAAATTTCCCCAAACAGTACACCGGTCCGTTGCACAGGACACAGCCGCCAGCCGCCCCCAGCCCTGCTGCAGTGCGGAGGCTGATGGCTCCAGAGCGCTCCCTGAGCAAAACATCTGCCTCGCCGTCACTTGGAACAGGTTCGTGGGACTTCAAGCCTCAGCCCCGCTGCTCTACAAGCTGGTGACACGCGCCTCGATGGTGCTCAGCCTCGGGGAATTTTGCCACTTTTAGCAGCCACGCCTGCCTTTCGGAAATGGTAGATGTTGTCCTACAAACACCCGATTCCTGGTGCAAAAGTGCCAAAGAAATAGGAGGTGCCCAAGGAATTCCGACCGCTCTCTTTCTGATCGCTTGTCCTTATCGCCTGCCCAGCACTTGCGGTCCCTCGGCGGGCTGAGCCACGCGGCTCGGTGGAGATGCCACTTCCACACAGGTCTTTTTGTTCGACGTGTTCACATACGCGCTGCTGAGGATCACAAATGAACGATCCTCTGCAGAAGTTACGAGGAACCATTTCTGACCGAGCTAAGGCCAACAGGACAGCATCCTCAGGTACGGGGCAACGTCCGCAGTACAAAACAGTTACTTCCTGCAAATCCTGCAGATGAGGGTCCGAAATCACAGGGAGGTCTTAAAATTCATGAGATGACAAAAAATGCTGATGGATTCTTTTTGCTTTCTTTTTGGTTTCCGGGTCTGTTGTCTGTAATTGATTGACCTTGGCGTTCCTCTGTGCCCGGCAATTCAGAAACCCGAGGTCCTGTACTAATCGCTTGTTTCCAGGAGCCGAGACTTTACCCTGAATACGAGAAGTGGCAAGATATGCATCATCCGTCATGACGAAACCAAAGAAATTGGCTCCTTCCCCTTATTCATACTCAAAAGGTGCTGCTGCTGTAACGAAAACACAGCCGACCTTAAAAATAATTTCTGATCAGCTTCTTTAGGTGTGTTTGGGGTGTTTTGCTAGATCAGTACGGAGGTTACTGCTGCTTGGTTTAAATCATTTCTTATTACTACGACTTTATTTTAATAACGTTTTGGGAATGGAGTTGTGGAACACCACTAACATGTAGACCTCTTCAGAGTGATTTATTGAAAGCACTGAGTGCCAAACCCATTTGCCGCATTTTACACTCTGGCCAAAAAAGTAGCAGAGACTTCAAATGCCCATTCATACCGCTAATATCAATTACAAAATACCCACCGCTTTACAGCATTAGCAAAGGCCACTGGAGGATCCAGCACCAGAAGACCCACATGAAATAACGCTGCCTCAGGGCCTCCCACGAGCCTGTTCCCCGGGAAGAATTCGGACCGTCGCCCGGCAGTCCCAGCACCCCCTCTCCCTTCCCCCGCAAGCCCCTCGCTCTCAGACTATGCTTCATCATTAACAATATAGGAAACAAATTATAACATCGATTATCCAGGTACCCCACGGAAAGGTGAACGAATTCAGAGAGCTGACGTTCTTGAAATAGCACGTCTTTTCCATTGAATTAATAGATTTGGGGACGTACGGCCCAAGTTCCAGGCAGAGGAAGATGCTGATGTGCAGATAATTAAGCCCATGTCCTGTGGTGTATTTGATGGATACAACTTCTGTGTTTCGCTCCCTGAAGCTGAGAAGAGAATTACTCCCAAAGCTCAGCATCTGGAGTTGTCCCATCACCCGGTTTTGGTGGGGGGGGGCCCGTTTTGAACACCTCAGCATACCACAAACCAAATTTCTGTCAGGGAATTAAAAATCAAAAGTACAGGGAATCAGAATGACTGGCAGGGCAGGCTATAAGCAATGCAACGAGACCGAGCTGCTGTGTGGCTTGAGAGGTAGGAAAGGACGTGAGGTTTCATTCCGTGTGTGACTGGTGCCAGTTCCATCCACACAACGACAAACACCGTCTTGGCCCCACTTGGACCTTCACCCCGAGCTCCCGGCTCACGTGCAGAAGCATCAGCGCAGGGGCACCCTGCCTTAGGTCCTGCTTAAACGCGGCTCAGGTTGGTCACGACGGACACGTACGACCACGCGACAGCCGGGCACGGCCGTGGGAAGAAGGGCACCACCGTCAAAAGAGCTGCCAAAGGTGCGGTTCAGAGTCGCAGCGCAGGCAAGAGGCGACAAGCCCCCAGACAGACCGCTGTCACGCTCTTCTAGCACAAAATTTACCGGCAACAATATGCCTAATACAGAGGATTATTATCCCTCCTTACTTTTCACGTCAGCATATATAAAGGCAATCAAGCAGTCTCGGAATATGCATCTGGAAGTGTACACTTTTCTACGTATTAGCTTTAAACGCCTTGTAGTTACGGGGCAAAAGGGTGCGTAGTACCGGAGCTTACGCCATGACCTTACACTTTCAGAACAGAGATTTAAAAAAGGCAAAAAAAAAAAAAAAAAAAAAAAAGAGGCAAAAAAAAGCCACCCAAAAAGCCGTCCCGGAGCAGAGCGCGGCAGCGCTGTCCCCGTGCGACGCGGCCGCCAGCACAGCTGCAGCACCGTCCCCTTCGCACAGGAAACCCCCCAAAGGTGCCACAATCCACCGTTCCCGTAACCTTTTGTACCAGAAATGAGTAAGGCGGCTGCTCTGCAGACTATTCTTGTGCCCTTTAGAAGGTGTGAAATAGATGAGTTGGTGAAGCGGAGTGGCACCGGGACAGAGAACGAGAGAGGAGGTTTCCCTCCCGAGCGACGCAGCTGATGGCAAACAGGAACAGCCGCCCTCTGCGGGCCGAGCGCTGAAAACAAAGCAGCCGCCGCGCACCGGGGCCAAGAGAGGTTTTCTCTTGACGTAGTAACAACGTACCGCTCACCTCTGGTAAAGCTGCAATGTGTGATTTCTTTATAGTTGATATTTACCGAAATTACCAAGAGAAGGTGCGAACCTGAGGCGATGAAGCCTGTGCACCCGTTCCACGGCCGCACCGGTGGCTCCCGCCCTGCTGAGCGACACCCTGCGTAAAAGCTGCCTATTGATTTATTTAAAAAAATATATATACGAACAAGATCGCGGGAGACCTTCCCAGCACAAAGGCAGGAGGGATCCTCTCCGCGCGGTCCGGTCCCTGCCTTGCTGCCCGGGGACGCGCGGCGGCGCGGGCAGGACAGGTCCCGGGGCAGTGACGGGAGCGCGCGGCCGGCCGCAGCCACGCTGCCCGGGGGCACGAACCGGCGGGGGCTCGGAGGGGCTCAGACAGGCAGGCAAGGAGAAGCAATAATGAGTTGCTCACCTCGCCTTGGGCCGCTGGAGGGACAAGGAGGACGGCCGCCCGGTTTGGGAGAGCGGGGTGAGGGAGGCGGTGCCGCGGGCAGAGCCCCCTCTCTGCTTCGGGCGGGCAGCAGCGAAGCGTTCGGGGTTGTCCCACCTCTTTGCCTCGAAGCACAGGGATATTGGCTGAAAAGTGGGAGCACGGTGAGGACAGCTGATCCTCGGTGTGCTTCCAGCTTCGAGAGAATCTGCTCCTGGGCTAGTTTGCCTCCCGAGGGAGACGAAGGTTGTTCGTATGCTCTACGTCTTGAAAGAGAACTTCTTCAATTTGCAATTCTTATGTACGGTTCATCTTCAATCCGCGCACCTCTAAAACGAGAACTAGGGACACCAGGGTGGACATCTTTGCCTCAAGTGGTTTGTTCCTGCACCAGAAAAAACTTTTTTGGAGTCGCTTCTAATCTGAAGATGAAAAAGTGTTTTTACAGAAGGGGAACCGCCCCAACAGCCACCCGCAAGTCAGCAGCATTCTCCCTCCACAGACACACACAAACAAAGTGAGCAAAGTCATTTTCCTTCAGATTTCCACAGTGAATATTGTAATTTTGCCCTCTAACAACTGTAAAGGAATTCTGGGGTGCTCATTGTTCACCAAAATCTCAGAACCAGTAATATTCCTGCCAGGTGAACAATCTGACAGCCAGAAGAGGTTCATAAACCTCTCCAGATACGCTCCAAGTAGGTGAAAGGCGTCGGGGTCAACACCGGGCGACCCCCAAACTCCCTGCCAGCTCCCTGGCGGCAGCGTACGCTCCACGCCACGGCCTGAAGGACGAGCGCCCGACTAACACGGGTGAGCGAGGCGGCAGGCTGGGCTGGAGCCACCCGCGCGCTCCAGCACCGCCGACACGGGTGAGACACGGTGACAGCCCCCAGCTGATCGCGTTTCTGTTTCCGAAGCGCTCCGAGTGTTGCTGTAGAACCGTTACACCGGGATATTCTGCATCATCTGGTCCATCCCCCCGCCACAAGAGGATTAGTGCCGCGGTCGCTCCCCAGCCCTTTTTCCAGCAGCCTTTTCAATGGCTCCAGCCCGGGACCGCTCGGGGGGGGGGGGACAGGAACCACAGCCCCGTCCCACTGCCCCGTTTTATCCCATCACTGCTGCTCGTTACTTCTCGCACCCGTCTCAGGGAGCCCTGGTACAAGGCAACGTCTTGTTACGCTGTTTGCCAGGAGGAGAAGTGAGGTGCCGGGTTCGTGGCTCCCGGAGCCTCTTCTCCACGGACCGTGTACTCCCATGCCCCAGCCTAGAACAGTTACCCGCCTTTTCCGGCATTTGCAGCCTCCAAAAAAAATTTGACCATTACCCTTTCTCACTCAAATATGTGGAAATCTCTTTTTTTTTGTTGTTAAAGCAAGCTCTAGAATCCTTCAAGCCAATACTTGTTCCTCTTTTCAAAATTATGACCAATGAAGGAGGGATGCAATGATTTCCTTCCCAAGCTTGGCGATCTGACCTCTCCGCAGCTGAAACCAAACAAGTATCTTGTCTGACATCACAAACTGAACTCCCAGTTACAAGGAAGTACAAGGGTGAATTGCACAGTCCCAAGTGCCGCCTGGATGAACTTTACCCCAAGCCAATTCACCTACTTATGAAACGATATATTCCGGGGAATTGATTCTAATGATAAATCTGCCCTTTGAATACGCTGAGAAACAACATTTCAAAATCTCCAAATCTTATACCATCTCTGGGTCAAAAGACAGTTCAGCAGAACGATGTTGTTAAGGTAACTGCTGGGATGGAAAGCACAGCAAAGCGTCAAACGAAAGGTAGGCAGATGCCTCTGCTCAGGTTATTTTACTTCGGCAGTTCCAACACATCTGGTTCTCTGACAGCGGGTCTCAAAACAATACCTAATCTGACATACCGTGTATCGCGCAATGCCTCAGCAAGTCGGGTTTGAGTTAAAGCGATTCTGATAACCTCCACGGTTATCTTCTGCGGACACCTGCCTCAAGCCTTAGAGACACCGCCAAACAACTAAAGCCAACGTTTTGCATTGTGATCCCCCTTCTCGTCCAACAGGAGAAGACTTCTGCTCTTTTCAAGATGAGCTGCTCTGAAGCCAAGTGGAAGGGGAAAAAAAAAAAAAAAGAATCGTATCTGCCTTTTAGAGCAATTTTCTCAACTATCAGAAAGCCACACTGCGGTCCGGAACACGGAGCTGAGGACGCCAAATATTTGCTTTCCAAAACAGCCCCAGCCTGAGCTGTGAAAACAAAGACAGCGCATTGGGATTGCGAGGTCAGGAAATGGGAACCCACATCCTACCGGGGCCGCTCTTCTCCTGTGTGTTAAACGGGGGAGACGTTTGTTTGCTCCTTGGACAGAGTTTGTTTCTTATTGGGATTTTGGTATCACAACTACTGTTGCAGCACGTCAGCACCTACTGCACCACGCGCTCCCCCCCCCCCCCAACCGCAAAAACACCCCACGTGTGTCAGCCGAACACGAGACAGGACACACAGCACAACGCCCGGAAAAAGAGGCTCGAGGATTATTTTTTAATAGATGAGCGGCACAGAAAACAATATTATTTTCTCAAGTCGACTCTCGGTCACACTAAACGTGCGGACGGTTGTGGCTCCAAACCGAACGCTTTTCTACCACTGAAATACTCTTGGAAAAAAATACAAAGACTTCAGGTATTTAGAAGGTTCACCTGATAATAATCTGAAAGTCTTCTTCATTAACAGAGACCCCTTTTTCATGACAGCTTTCTTCTTAGCTTATTTGAAAGTTAAAAATCATAGATATAGAACACGGGACTCGACAAATTCCTTTCAACCATAATGAAAAGTATTAATTTCATGCTAAGTAGGAAGCACCATATCACATTTTCAGCAGTGCTTAGGCATGCAAAATAAGCGAAACATGGTGAAAACACCGCTATTGTCTCCTTCCCGTTGCAAACACCCACCCAGTACGCTGCAGCGACTGTCCAAGCCCTGAAATGCTGCTGAAACAGTTTATTGAGCCCTAATCCCACAGCCTTTAAAAAAATCTAATAGCATAGGATTTCCATGGTAGAACCGATTCCTGCCTGTATCTGGCAGCCCCACGAGTTCTCTAAGGATGAACATAAATTCAATTATACCAAATTAAATCTGAACATACATAAGCTACATAACATTTTAATCGGGGCGACTCTTAACTTTTTTTGGAAGAACTATACAATAGTAAAGTCTACAAAGATGATAGGACACATATGCTTTCTCCCTCGAGCTGCCTGCTTTTATTAATTACTCTGGCAGAGATATATTTATATTGATGTTGTCAGTGTGTGAACAAAACCTCATGGACAAAAATGGTTTAATTAAAGCAGAAAAACGTGGTTTATGGGTGGTTAGCAAATCTGTTCTTTAAACTCAGTAAAACTTTCATAAGCGATTAGATAAAAATAAATCTTAGGAAAACATTTGCACCAAATATGTCTTTTACATTTTACGCTGAAGCATATCATAAAGACAGACCGAAGCAGGCGCGTGGACTCAGTAAGCTGTCGGCTGCACCTCCGCCGGTGGTTTCATGGGGCTTCAGCTGTCTGCCTCGCGTTGCGTCTGCCCCGACTCACAGATCTTCCTCGTCCCTCCCAACCCGCTGCCTCCCCGCATCCCGCTCTCTCTTGTGACATCGTTATCTTCAGAAGATAAGCCGGGAGAGGACAAAGCCCCTGCCTGTCCCACCCTGCCCGGGATGGCCAGTATGCACCAGTACGCGCTTACTGGTGGACTGGGGGCAGAGTTAACTGGCAGCAGAGGCTCTGCCAGCGGGGGCGCCCTCTCTGTTCCCAGGAGAAAAAAGGAAGAGTCTGTCTGTAAATAACCATATAAATGTTTGTACACCGCTTTCGGGGATGGAAAGGATGTTTGGGAAACCAAGCTACGCTGACGCTCAGGTGGGCACAACGCCCCCCGCCCCGTGCGCCCCACGCCTCGCGCCGGGGTTCGGCAGCGCACACGGCAGATCGCGCTGAGCTGCAGCGTCTCCCTCTGGGGCACCGTCCGTCCGTCCGTCCGTCCGTCCGTCCCCCGTGAAATCAGGTCGCCAGAGACTGCAGAAGCCGCGGAAGCCCCGGGCACAGCGCTGGCTTTGTGAGGGACGCTGCTCCCCGGAGAGACCTCGCTTCACGCCAAGGCCAGGCCGTAGCTGTAGATCTCCCACTCTAATAAATACAAACAAATATCCGACCTCAAGTAAAAGATCCTTCGTTTGACACTCCTAATCATTTTTTACATTTCACGTTCAGTTTGTGCTGGACTGGCTCCAGTCACCCTATGGTAATGTAACAGCCTTTTTCTTCACGTGAACAAAAGTCCTTTTCTAGTCCTGAGGGCCGGCAAGTTTATCCAAATATTCTCGGTTTCCCGCTAGCCCCTTTTGGAAGGGCTGCCTCAATACAAGCGCACTTTGTGCCTCCAGCCCCGGCCCCAGCGCTGTGCGGGGCGGCTCGCCGGGGCTCGGGCCGCGCTGGGGACGAAGCCCTGGCTGGAAGGAGCCGAGCACGTGCCCAGCGGAGGCGTCTGCCCTCCCCGTCCCCGTCCCCGTCCCCCCCCCCGACAAAGAGCTGCTCACATCCGATAGCACCGCAGAAGGAAAATACACACGCAGAGCAGCTCCTCCGCCCCCTCCCGCCATCTCCCCAGGAAAAATGTTTGGAAATGCTAAATAGTCTTTTCCATGTTTCTACATCGGTTCTTATTTTGGCTAAGCTTGTCCAGTCTGTTAGCAGCTGCCAAACGCATGAAGTAATGAGAAAGCATAGGGAGAGAAAGCTGACTTCATTCCAGCAGCGCTGGAGCTGACGCACCCAGTATGTTCTGTGGCTGTCAGCACGTCGCTGAAGTGGACCTCATTAGCAAATTTGACTTTAACGACCAGAGGAGAGGCACTCCTCGGTGCCACCTTCCTCCCGCTGCGAGCCAGCTCTGACCTGCCCATCCTGCGCCCGGCGCACGCGGCCAGAAGAAGCAGCTGTAAAGTCCCGACCCGAGCGCGGTGTCGCCGCAGCCCCCAGACGCGACCTGTGGCTGGTGACACCGGTCACATCAGCCCCGGAGCCCGGCCGGGACGCGAAGGAGGAGGGAAAAGGCAGAATGCAAAGGGCTCACCTCAACACGCGGCGTCTGCTCGGCAGCTGGGGGACGCGGCTCCGGGCACCGGTGGCCCTGTGCACAAAATGCCGCGCGGGGTCAGGTCTGTCCCAGCCCGCCCTCCCCCAAATAAACCGCTCTCCTGTTGGGTAGAATTGAAAGCCCCCTGTGGAATAACGACACGTTGGGGTGTACAAAGGGACGGCAGCCCTCGGGAGGGACGCAGCAGACTGTCACCCGACGCAGTGTTGGTGCGGCCACCGACGGGGCAGCGCTCTCCAAGACGGGGACAGCAAAACTGGAGACGGCGCAGGGGGCTGAGCCGAGGTCCAGAACCCCCGTGGTGAGGAGAGCTGGGGAGAACTGGGGCTGCTCAGCCTTGAGCAGTCTGAGCGATGGGACGTAATGACAATCTTCAGCTCAGACACAGGACGCTGCAGTCAAGAGAGCGATGCACAAAGGGACAATCACCTAAAGAGACCGTGGAGCCTCCGCCTGTAAAGAACAGGTCAGACACATGTCTGCCCCAAATGCCCCGGAGACCCCGTGCTGGTCGGGAGCGGGACGAGGGGGCTCCTGCAGCCTCTGTAGGATTAAACACGTTGTGGTGAAACAAAACGATCGGGCCCTGCTTTGAATAAACGTGAAGTGATCAAACCAGAGCTCTCGCAGAAACCAGCACCGTTGTCCACGGGGGAAAACCTGACGCAATTAAACCTGTTGCGCATCTGTTGGTCCTTGAGGGCCCAGAGCTGAACAGAAGAGGACACCGGGAGAGAGGTGTCAGCCCGGACCTACAGCCCAGAGCCAGACAGGAGAGAGAAGGTGGGAGCCAGCCTCCCCCACGCTGGACCTCCGCTCCGGAGGCTGCCGCACCCCGCGCCCCTCCGCACCCCGGGGCCACCCCGGTGGCTGGACCCCACGTCCTGCCCCGGGGCCACCCCAGCGGCGAGGGCAAGCGTGCAGAGAAGCTGGCAGAAAAGCGCAGTACTGCCCGTGAGGATGACTCGCGGCGGCCGTCGAGGCCGTGCCATCAGCGGCGAGCGGGTGAGTGAGGCGCAGCGGTGACCTGCTCGTCCCCGGCAATAGCTGCGTCCTACTCCCCGGCGCGTACTCAGCACGTGCTGCTGTCCGGGGGGGGAAAGCGCCCCGAGGAAGTTCTTTCTCTGACTGAATCGGGACCACCACACGTCCAACCCCTTCGAAGAAGGACACTGCCCTCCTCAGTGGTACAAACACTTGCACGGCGAAGGGCCATTTTATTTATAAAAGTCTTATCCACACGATGAAACCAAAATTTCGGCAGATGAAGGTCCATAAATCCCTTTCCCTCATTACCAGGGCGGCTCGCTAACGCAAACGAACGCAGCTGATCCCGGGAACACGTGCTGCCTCTCTGACAAGGGGTCTGTAATAACACGCACGAGAACGCAGCCGAGACCAGCGCCGTAATTTCCATGGGGCCGAGTGCCACAGGTGCACTAATATAGGCATTAGTGAATGATTAGGCCTCGTAAAATATATGAATGCTGTTTCTTTAAGAAGCCATAAAATTTTATTGAGGAAAAAATCCATGTGTAAGGCTCTTGGTTCGTTTCATGCGGTCATTCAGAATTTCACTCATTTCTGACAGGACTATGATAATTAAAACTGCGGCCTGGGTCTGGTTTCTATAAAGTCCATCTGGCCTTCCGCGATGGAGAGTTTTGGAAGTATGTAATTGCCTGGGCAGCAAATAACTATTTTGCCATCCGCAGTAGTTTAATTTTGTCCCTGCAGCAGGGGAGCGAAGTCAGAGGGGCAAAAGATCATTAAGGTCTGCGGTGGGAGAGGGGCTCCCAGCGCCGCCGGCTGGCCCGCATTTGTTGAAATGCTTGACACCAACAGGCCCCATTAATGCACGGGTTAGATACAATCTGTGGAAAAGGGTCTATTATAAAGGGATTATTTGGAAGTGTTCTGTAGTTGGGGGTGGGTGTGATTGAAGGACTTAAAACTGTTACATTAACCCTTAGGGCACTCCGGGCAGTAACGAACCTGGCATTAAAGAGCTGGTGTTTGTCACGATTTCTTCACTTCCCTCTTTCTCTGCCACGAGGTCAAAGAGATTAAAAACATCCATAGTGCACTCCTCTGCGGTACAAAGATGGAGCTTGTTTTCTGCCCGCTTTATGGCGGCAGCCACCTCCCTCCCGCCCCAAACAGAGCCATTAGCCAAGAAAACAAATCGCAGAAGACAGGCAACAGCAATTACTTTATATATATATATATATATATATAAGTGTTTACTTATATACCAAAAGCAAGCCAACATAGATGGAGTGGTGGCAGAAGAAGCTCTGGGGCTCTGCTTAAACATCCAAAATACGGCTGTTTGTGCCTTGCCTGCCTAAAAACCAAGCGGGAAACGTCGGACACCTTTGCTGGGAGCCCGCAGCGTTCCGCCGTGGTCTGGAGAGCTACGCCGCGCTCTGTCCTTCCTCTCTGGTCGGTGGCAGGAAAGACACGGATGAACAAAACTACTTAGAAACTTGACTGACTTTAAAATACGTCACAGAGGTCCCTTTAAATACAGATTGTTTCCTTTACATTTTAAACAGCATTTTGCGTTCTTTCTTCGTCGTGTCAGTGAGATGCGCGTGTCTCCCACGGGAGACAAAAAATCCCATCGGGCATTATGGGGCTGAAGCTGAGGAAGTGATCAAAATCTGCCTCACCAGAGGTAGGTAAGTTCACCACCACCCAGAATTGCTCACGCGTTTATATTTTGGTTAAACGCGCACGCGTGCATTAACCAGTCTCGCTCTCCCCGCAGCGCTCGGTCTCCTGTCGGTGCCCGGTACGCAGCGGCGCAGTTTGAGACGAAGGGTACCCGTACGCTATTTCTAATGTGCGATGCTATTTCTGTCATCAAACCACAGCGCACTGAGCATCGTGTGAGCAACCCGGCTGCTCTGCGTTTTGAACCCCACTGCTCTCACGTCAAACTTCTGGAAGGCTCTTATCTCTACGCATCGCTCCGCGCACGCTGCCGAGCTCAGCTCTGGGCTATTTACCCAGTCATTTCTTTAACACCGCGCTCTTCTGCTTCGTTCTGCTTGTATTGAATAGCAAGTCCAACAAAAAAAAGCGTTTCTGTTTGGCCGGAGGAGGAGGTGCTGCTATGCCAGGCATTTACCAGGATGGGGAGATTCGGGATCAGCTGAATTCGGACGTTCTGAGTGCTCAGGAACTTCATTTGTAGGATAAGAGGCAGAAAGCGTCACAAAAAAAATAATGAAAAGCTCAAACGCAGCAATGCGTGAGAAAATCAAGTATGTCTCAAGGTGGAAAACACGCTGCCGCTGCGACAGGTTGGGTGAAACCCTGGAACACTCGCCTGTCCCCTCCAGATCCCCGCGTTCCGCCTCGCAGCAGCAAGAGCTGAAGGAGGAAAGGACCAGAGAGGACAGCAGCTCCGGACACTGGGCAGACCCAGTTTATGAGGAGCCGCAGTGTCGTCCTCCTCCTTCGGCCGCGACTTGTCAACATGAGAAATTATTTACACAAGCGCGTATCACAGCGATCTCAACGACCGTGACCATCAGCTATTTCAAGAGCAATTTTCCCTAGAATAAGTGACGTGCGTTTTGCTGTCTTTCCGAGGCTTCATTCATTCAATACAATTTTATATGATCCTCCAAACAGTCACTGGCTTCACAGTGTGTTTACAATACTACCGAGAACACGGTGAAACCCCCAGCGGTTGTAAGAGTGTCCTATTTCCTTCAAAATTGTCCCATACTTTGATACAGGAATGTTAGTTACCGGCTTTACTCCTCTGGGCAGCTCTGGAAACGCCGAGAGAACACGTGTGCGTATTAACTGTTCCCCAGACCCCACTTGAAAGAACAACAGCAGATATCACGCTGGAAAACACACTGTAGAGAGAATTATTGAAACCGCAACTCTTCCAATACAGTAGAACGTCTGTTTTCTTTGGCATGCCCGTCTTTGCTCACCACAACACTCTGACCACGTAAACTACAGTCAGAAATGACCAACGTGTACAAACGGCTCTGCAGGGAAGAGCGAGGAGGTTGATTAAAAAACACAAATTAGGAAACATACGAGAAATTTTTAGTTTTCAAAGTCAAATGATCTGGAAGGTCAAGGAGGGCTTTTTTAAGAACACGAGTCTCTTAGGATGAACCGAGCGAGGCACCTACGACTATATGTATTTGACGATCCCCTACGCAGCAGCGGTGCGTATGTCGTCTGCCCCACGTAACGCACAAAGCACAGCGCTCTGCGCACACCCGGTGCTTCCAGGAGGTTCACAATGCGAACACCACTTTCACTAAGGCTACTCCTACACTAATGCATCCCAGATGACGCCAAGTAAAGATTTTTTTAATAGCACTCTGAAATACACACTGCGTACTTAATTGATAATGCTCTTAATTAGATTCGCTCTTACCTTTTGTGAGACGATATTAAAAACAAGCGGCTGTAACTTTAACCTGCAGAACAACCCGACCCGAACGAACCCACCTTTAAAGTTCGCCAGCCTCCTCTTCGCGCAGCTATTCAGAGCGTGAGCAGAATTATTTACCCACAGCAAAACAAAACCACACTTCTGCCGTAACAGTTTGCAGACGACTCCCCTGAAGATTTGATTTTATAAATAAAATATTTTATCTTTTTTTTTTTACTTTATATGCCCCAGAAATCATAACTGGCAACAGTGCTATTTTTTTCTTGGAACTCACATTAAAAAAATATTCTGTTCTCCTAAAGATATTGTAGACGCATTAAACCCGCGTCTTTTCTAAATCAAGAAGGGTGAAATTTTGCCAGGCAAAGTAAGCGCGAGATTGCCAAAAACCCTGAAAAGGTCTCTCAGAAGAAGAAAAGAAAAAAAAAAAAAAAAAAGGCAACAGAATAAAAGAAGCTGTGAAAGTTTATGAGGATAAACACTGATGACAGGTGGAGTAGAAGCTGAAATTTGAACTCCAAAGTAACTGCAAATAAAGATTTGTTACAGATGGTTTTAATACGACCTAACACCGGGATGCCAGCTACAGTATCACTTCTTCCTGCAGGCTGGACAAAACCAATACTACAGTTATGGAAACACGCCACGCTAGGACAGACACCGACGGGACAAATGGCCTTTAATACACATCAGTCGCCCTCCTAAGAGAGCACGACGGGATCAATAAAATGTTGATAAAGGGACCCGGAGCTGGAAGCAGCAACAACGTGTATTTTAAACAGGTAAAATCGCGTAAGGCCTTCATAAACTGGCCCGGGGATGAACGCGCCTCGCGCCACAGCGCGCCTGTACGTGTGAGTGCACGTGGCGGGCGCGCGATGGAAACGTGCCGTCTTGGCACGCGTTTAATTTGAGCCGTCGGTCTTTTGATCTTGCAGAATAGTAATTCTCTATTTTCTAAAGACCGCATTTGGCAAATGGGCTTTTCTCCCCCCCTTCACCTTTGCTAAAAGAAAGCGTAAGCCGACAATATTAGCAGTAGTGCTTATAATTGTTTCACAACGACTTTTCAAAAGGGAGCATTTTGCCATTTTTCAGCTATTAACAATTTTCTATTTTATTCAGGGCACAGAGAGTCCATTTCCTTTAAAACGGTTTGAATTGCCCGACATCCTCGCCGCTCTCCAGGCATGAATCATCGCGCGCACTGCAGAGAGTTTGTAGAGGAAAGAAATAAGATAAAAAACGTGTATAATTCCCTTTTGTAAGGTCAAATTATCTCCAGTAACTACTCGTACAATTATGTAGGGCGAGGTTTGCTCCCCGTGAACCTGCTGCTCTCGAGCCGCCGGGGACGGGCACGAAGGCAGGAGGGGGCCCCGAGGGCTGGGGGCACCGGGGAGCTGCCAGAGCATCCCTGCCCGGCTGGGCGGCGCGCGGCCACCGGAGACGGGGCACCAACAGCCCGGATGCAACGGAAAACGGTTAATCTGGACCGTGGAGGGGGAGAGCACGGTGCTGACCGCAACCCAGCCGCTGCGGTGCGGTGCGGACGGTGCGGCGCAGCCCCGGGGCGATGCCCGGCGCGGGCACGGGCAGAGCCTCGCCAAGCGCCCTGCGGAGCATCCCCACAGAATGCCACCCTGATCCCGGCGCGGAGCCACACGAACCCTCCCGAAGCGTTGGAAAGGGATAAAAGCAAAGCACGGCGCTCCCGTTGGAGGGCAGAAATGTATTCCCGAGCCCGAGAGGCGCGCGGCGCCGTACGCGGGCGTTTATTGCGACGCAGCTGGGTCAGCGGGAGGGCTCCGCTGGGGTGGTGCCGCCCCCCCGAGGGCGCTGGGGAGGGCAGAGCAGCACCATCAAACAGCAGTGGGCGAAAACAACGTACAGATGGGAAAAAGGTGGCGGGGAGAGGCGCCCGAGAGCCAACGGCCACAGTGGTGGTGCACACGGGGGCTACAAAACCCCGTGACGCCGGGATCAGTAACACACTCACTGACTGCGAGCGCGGGGTGGAAATTAACCTTCATTCTTAATTCCTCCTCGCTTAATCCAACTGCGGCCACTGGAACTTATTTGACAACACTGGTCCCTTCTCCACAGTTTTTTCTCTGCCAATTTTCAGCAAAAAAGCAGCCGAGAGCAAGCCAGGGAAGAATGCGCAGCTATGCTGACATGCGACATTTCTGGTTCCCAATGCTGTCGGGCCTGTGAACTTGGGCACATAATCTTTCCCGACCTGCTCCAAAATTTCCGTGCACATTCCTACACGTACCTACACTTGAGGTGCCGGCTAAGCACGGTCCACACAGCTGCGCTCTGCCGAGTTCACTTGGAGTTCCCACTGCGCTGTACCCTGTTGTACTGAAGCTCCCACACGTGGGGAACCGAAAGACGACTGTCATTACGGGTAGTTATATTTCAGTTGGATCAACGGTCACTTCAGTCCCACAGTCCTACGCTGGTGGAGCTGAGCTGAAAGCTGGAACCCGTCATCGGCGAGCAGGGACCGCTCCTCCTGCCCGAGCATCTCCTGAGCCCCGAGAGCTCGACCGCCGTCGCCGTGACAGCACAAACGGCTCCTTCCCTCCGCCGGGGTACCGCTCGGAGACGACGGAGGAAGGGAAAGAAGACTCTTCTCTTATTTCCACCATAAATTCCTCATTCTGGCAGCTGGACCCTTTCAGATAAGTAAACAATCCGGATCTTCTTAGGGAGAGTTGTGAAGTTCTTGTTTCTGAGCACTGACCTCCACCCCAATTTCTGGAATCTCCACTTAATTTCAAAAGCAAAATCCAGCTGAAACGTGCCTGGTTGCTACATCTTTGTCTAGACCTCAAGCATATAACACAGTTGGCAGGTTTAAGCACTCTTGCCGAGATCAATGACGACTAACCTACTGCACCACAATTCTCGGAGGATTTGGGTTTTTTTTCACAGCATGGTAAATATGAAACGCAAGTGAGGGTCGGACATGCTGCACTGTTACTGTTCTTTCCAGTATCAGCTGGCTTATTTATTTGTCGTTGTTGCTTCAATTGGCTTTTAGAGTAACAAACGTAAAAGCTATTAGAGAAAGAAAAACTTAGCAAGATTTTCAGAAGTGCCAAATACCCTGACATTTTAAGCCATATTTATCAAAGACACAACCGAATGGAAAAAAAGAACATTAAATCGGTAGTATTCAGAACTAAAAGTACAACCCACTAACGATCACGTTACCATATGAGCCACTCGAACCAATTGATACAGCTAAGGACAGACATGTAAGGAAGCTAACTTTCTCAGTTGGTACACAGCAATATATACAGATGTTTTGTTTTATTTTTTTGGTTTTATACACGACGCCGATAGGCAAGAGAAAGATTAGTGAAGACCTAGACATACTGCCTGAAAAGCAAGTACAAATACTACACTGAGGAGCGGGAACCTTCTGTGCGGTGCCGAGGGGCTGAGGCAGGACGGGGTACTCTTAACCCTATCCCCCCCTCTCAGCTGGCGCAAAGGATTCCCCATCAGCATGCTGCGGGCTAGTCATTCATGTAGGTGGGCTTGGAGAAAGTCTGTGTGGAGGGGAGAGAAACTACTGGCAAGAGTAGCTGCCTACTGAGGCCAGCCCCTGTGGGTGACGCTCGCAGGCTCGTCCTCAGCAGTCTTCTCTCGCTAATGCTGTCACTCAAAACACACACGGAGCAGTGGCCTTACTGGAATGAACAGTAGTTCCTCTCAACCACCAGTACAATTTCCTGCGTTTACTTAAGAACATTGTCGTTGGTAGTTGGAGAGCTGTCCCTATAAATTCCCACGGCCGCGCCAGGCACATCTGAGCGCTTCAGCGCGGAACGGCGAACCCATCCTGCCCGTGGAGCACCTGCCGAGGGGGCTCTGCCGCGGGAACCTTCTAACGGACTGGCAGGAAAGCACATTGGGGTTGGTGGTATGCCATAGCTCATAACACCAAATGGAGTCATCAATAAACCCAACATCGGTAAGAATAAAATTTTACCGCTCACCTTATGTAACTTTTATTTTACACTCGATTAACTTTTATTACCAACTCCAAAGAATAAAGGCATTCTTACTGCAGAGAATTAGAAACAGCCTTTTGGAAAAAAAAAAAAAAAGAAAAAGAAAAAAGACGCGTTCTAATATTAGGGACTGCATTCCCTGCCTGCTCAGAAATATCAAGAACAAATATAGTTTAAAACATACACGTCTAATCCACAGCTAACAGAGAAACAGCCTTACCTTTCTTGAGACTTGTCAAGTAACCCCATGCTTTACTAACACGCTGTGCTCTGCGCTTCGCAGGATCAAATTCAAGTGATATACTGAAGCAAGAACCCCCCGAGCTCTGTATACACAATAACTCAGTATGACGGCAACTAATTTAGCAATCACTGTTTTCTAACCGCAGCAAAGGAAGACCCAACCGTACAAAGCGTTTATTAACATCACCGAGGTAGAGGCGTCTGAACCACATACAGGAGCAAACTATTTCCCAGGAATTTGTGTGAGTAAATGAACGAGGAAGCCACGCCTTTCTGTACTTCCCTTCGCTCATTACGCTTATTTTCGGAAACTTGCGTGAACGTCAATCACAAACGGCCCGCGCTGAACACGCTATTGTTTGTTACAGGGACAGTGCCCTCGGCCATGGCGCCCGAGAAGTCAGGGGACTGTCTAATGTCTGTTTTTAATATGGGCCGAGTCCTTTTTCCCCCTCCTGTTCAGTATAATTTTATACTGGGTGGACATATTTAGGGCCTGAATGGTTTGACAGTAATGATTAATACGCCGCATTAGGAGATTCCAGTGAAAGTATTCAGGAGCACGCTGTGCAGTTTGGTTCTCATCAGACGGTCAGGTCCACGGGCCTATTAAAAACAGCAGGAGAGCTGCAGACTTAATCACCGAGGCTGGGCCCACGGCGGGAGGACGAGCGAGACACAAAAACAGGAGAGAATGAACAGAGCGACAGAGCAGAGGTACACGAGAGCCCAGTTTAACTCACGCTCAAACCAGCGATGAAACCGGGCGAGTTTTACTTTAAAATCGCGTCCAAAGGTGATTCAAACAGAAAATCTCTTTTCAAACCGAAGCAGGTGAGGTGAGAAGGCCGTACGAGACAGTAACAAAGAGCTGAGGGTGTGAATTACTTACGAGCTAATGGCAAAAATTTTAGAAAGATGAAATAAGACCAAACGCAGAACCGGTAACGCTGGTGCTCGATCGGGCAGCAGGCCCTGGAAAAATGTGTCAAAACAGTTTTAGGAGAGAAATCAGAGACAATAAGCCCCCCAGCGAAAGGCACGGTAAGTCATGACTGTTGTTCGGTGCCTTGCTATTAGTTCATAGAGTCGGTGTCACCTCCGGATGGCCGGCAACCTCATTACAAAACACAGGCGCAACTGAGGTCCCCAGAACTCAGCAGGAACGTTGAGAGCTTCAAGCGTAGCGAGGCTGAATCCCGCGCAGCCTCCTGACCCCCGGCACAGCAGGACAGCATCTTTCTTATATGTACAATCGATGACTCACGGTAAAGAACTGTAGACGATCTCCCAGGCGAGGCTGGTATCATAATCCGTGTAATTAAATGTTCAGCATCCTCCATCTGAACTAATCTGGGGGGGCACACAGGGATGCGGAGCTTGGAAGACCCGAGCGCAGGGACACATTTCTGGCTGAAGAGCTCAGGACATCGCGCTTAGCAAAAAGAGTGGGCTTTTTTTGCCGTTTCTCCCTTAGAATAAGAGCAGAGAGGAAACCACCGAGGCACGGGGGTGAGGACAACAGCTCGCGCGTAGGAAGGACGGTGCCCCACGCCGCGGGCGAGGAGGAGAAGCTGCCACAGCAGCCGCCCAGTTCAGCTCGAGGGAATGGAGCCAGGAGCCAGTTCTGTTCAAACGCAGCGCTCCGGGAGGTGAGGGAGCACCAAAGGCTGCTCAAGAACATTTCACATCATGCCTATCTGACTCCTGCTGGTCCACTTGCTAATTTTTTATTCCTCTCACCCCTTTCTCTGGTGTTCAGAGGTTTCAACGATCCGCCAAACAGTACCCTCGCCACCATTCCCCAGTTCTGCCTACGGTTCCGCGCAGGGCTGGGGATTACAGAAGAACTTGCTCTTCGCCACAGGGCAAAAACCAATCCAACCACATGGAGATGGTAAATCCATCTTACTGGAGCCTGGAACTTCAGCAAGGCTGGCTAGGTGTTCCCTTATCCAGAAAACAGTCTTGGAGAGCATTAAGTAACAGAGAAACATAATGTTTCCGACAAAATAAAGCCATCGCCACCGATGAAAATCCCAGGACGTTCCACACAGCCTAATCCCGACAGCAGCCCCGGCACTCACCCCCACCCCTCGGAACGGGGAGAAGCACTGCAGCAAAAGGTGCCCGTGCAGGGCGGACGCGGCATTTCAGACCCTGGCATCCGCCCCGCCGTCCAGGAGCCCGTCGCCCCTCGCCGTGGCGGCTCCGTGTCCTCCTGACGGAGAGGAGTCGGAGGGATGAGAGGGGCCGTGGCTGGAGGATCGGCAGGAGCCAGCTCCGAGCCCCGGCGCCCGATTCACACCCGGCTTCATAACCACAAGAGCGCCGTGGGAGAGCCAGCTCGTGTACGGTGAAGAAAAGCTATAAAATACCTACGTGCTAAAAAGAAAGGTTGGATGCTGTCACTCCTTGAGACCAAGTATACAAGGGAAATAGATTAATGGATTGTGACACCTTTTATGGGACCAGTTGGGCCATTAAAACATTACCCGTTCCTCACCTGGTCTGCTCTACAGCACAAAGCGTGCTAGCAAGGAGGACGCAATGCCAGCAACGTGCTGCTGGGTACCCAACAGAGCAGGGATCCCGCCTCCTTTGAAGAAAATGGCTAAAATCCGCAAACATGGGCAGGTGAAGGTCTGTTCCTAAAACTATTAAGACCCTGCAATAAATTGGGTTGTTTTCAGCGGCGGTGAGCACTCAGCAGCTCCGCCGAAGGCAATGGCCGTTCTGTACTTAGCACTTTCGAGAATGAAGCCTTTTAAAAATACGGCTTTTCCCGTGTTGTGTAGACTCAGGACAACGCGGTAACTGGCCAGGATGTGAGCTGGTGAGCTACCCTTACAGCCAGGAAAGCTTTACGCTCTCCTAAATCTGCAGAGCCAAAATATCCCTATTGGGAGGAGCAGCTGCAGCAGCCCGAGACGAACGGCCCAGCGCAGGGGAGCACCCTCTGCCCCCCCCCCGGCCCCCCCATTTCCTCTGGTTTGACCCACAGTACCAGCGAGACACTATGACTGCTCTTGTATCTCCCATTTTATGATTTTGGCAGTGAACTTTCAGATTACGCCTATCTATTTTCTTCCACGTGTACAAAATTTAAGTAGAAGTAATAAACAAGATCAAAGACTTCATCTTTTCTAGGAATTCCTGCCAGCAGGATGAGCGTGGCTATACAGTAATACAGCACGTTCATCAACCGGTAAATACTCTACTTCGGAACGCCGGCGGCTACCAACACGGGAGAAGAGCTTGATGGGATTGCTAGCTTTTGTTTATTAAAAAAGGGGGGACTTCATCTACTTTTACAGCGTTTGGTGGAAGTTGAGTTCTTAAACCGAGCTTCCTTCCTCCCGACGGAGAGGGCGCACTGCTCCCGCGTTCCGAGCCCGCCGTCCCGCAGCCGCCCGCGGGCAGACTGCTGGGGCCCCCCGGGAAGACTGCACCGCTGCTGAGGTTAAAATTGTTATGTGGGTAACCGAGGACTTTATTCGGTGGGGCTGTCACCTCTCAACAGTGCTGAATTTATATTAAAAACCAAATCATCATTAAAGCCCCAACAACGCACAAACGGCCTATAACAAAGCCCCTGAGGTGTTCAAAGTCTGCAAATCCCCCTTTTTTTGAACGTCTGAATAACAACAAACCCAAAACAATAATTAATTCTTCTCCAATGCACAGACCCAGTTCGGTAACAAGCGCTAAAAATACATCTGAACCTTAGAAACAAAAGAGGAGGCACGGAGCACTTTGAAAGTTTGCTCCAATGATTAAATAAATTAGACCTGAGCTGCTAAGAAGAGAAGGACAGAAAGTTCACTACCAGCACGACACGACGTTGCCAGGTCTTGACTTGTTTACGAAGAGGAAAAAGGGGGAAAACCAGCCCATTTTAACAGATTTCCAAATCCCGGGCATTTTTTATTATTAAGTGACAATATGATTTTCAAATCTACGAGATCACATGTGATTTTTGAATAAAGCGAGCGCAATGCCCTCGCACGCGGCTCTGACAGCTGCCAGGCAACAACCGTCACCGCAGAGGGAAAAGGGACCAGCCAAGTCTCCTCCGTGCCGAGGAGAGACAAACCGCTCAAATCACGATGGAGCTCTCAGGTCGACGTGTCCTAAAATGCTGCTTTTCTGCCTCCCTCCCGCCGCACGCCGGGGCGCCCCCCAGGCCGGAGAGGACGCTGTCGGTACCCGGGGCTGATGCTCCCGCGCATCCCTCCCGCCCCGGAGCGCCTCTCCTGCGCGCTGCCATCGGCCCCCGCGCCGCCTCCGCGGGAACGGCAGGAGACTCCCTCCGCTCCTTACTAAAAATACCGTTACTGAAATCCAGGGCTTTTCTTTTTTTGTGAGACACGAGGAATGTTCCCTTCACATATTTAGAATCCTCAAGGAAAAAGATCGTTGTCTGAGGACAGTAACTCTTTGATACGTGCTCAGTGGCAGAAAGGATTTCGTTAAGCCATAGTATATTTGAACCGAACTTACCACCCTCCACAACCCGCACACAACCCGCGCTGAAGCCCCGCTTTTCAACCAGATTCAGAACTATTAATCCAATGTAACAATTCTTTTCTTAGACACAAAAGGGACACAGGGCTCTCTACCACAGCACTCTACTGAGCCTGTGCAGAAATTCCGTGTATCCCACTGCTCTCCCGGAGCTCGGACTGGCGCTGGGCGCCGCAGAAAGAATGAGTGTTACCCTTTCGGAGGCACCGACTTTTTTTTTTTTTTTTTGATTGGGTGCTTGGATGTGATGGACAGCAAGAGAATACGGGGACAGGACTTCTAAACACCCCACTGATATCTTCACATTATTTGGATTTGCAGGTTATCAGTGGGGCAGCAACTTCAGCTATGACCTCATTAACTAATGTGGCCACATCAGCACCTCTCCACAGCCTTTATCACTCATCATGTGTCATAAAGCAGCCCGTTGACACCCCATAGTGAATACCGGTTGTATCTTATCTCCTGCGGGGATAGGACCCTCGCTGGGAGACAGAGAGCATGTCTAGGAATGCAGCGAGGAGACAAGTTCACCAGCAGCGGCTGACAGGGGATGATTTCTCAAACAAACACTGAGTGGGAAATTAATGGGCTTTGGTTTGCCACTGACAATACTGAGCAGAAATACATTAACTTCTGACTGCTATAATTTAAGAATTATTACTGTAATTTCAGAGCAAAGCTACTGGGACACTTCCATCACTCCGCGTGCAGAATACAGCTGCTTTGCTCTCCCAACATCGCCGGTACACGAGCAAGGTCCAGTATCCTTCTTTTACAAAAATACAGCCTTATTCCTGGTGGCTGGGCAGTGGAATTCTCTTCCTGTATCTGAAAACGGCAACAGCATTTTCTCCTAATTTCTTCACTTAAAAATCCTTCTTTTGCATCTCACAAACTGGACACCGGCAGAAAAAGCAGCACACCCAAAATACAGCAGCTCCCAGCCCGCTGGAGTGGAGATTAATACGATGCCAGAACATCTTACCTCGTTTTACCCAATATTACTCTTCTAAAGATGGTTTTTGAAAGGCGTATTTTGCCAGGAAAAAGGCACATTTGCACGGCAGAAGCTGTGCACTCCCCTTGATGTACAGGGAGCGCTCCGCGGGGACGGGCAGCGAACGCGGGGACGGGCAGCGAACGCGGGGACGGGCTGGTTTCCAGTCACGGCATACGTATTTCCAGAGAACCCTCTGCCCACTTCGCCGCTGTTGCTAAAAGCAAACACAGTGGGCGTGCGTATTTTAAAGCAACCCAAACGGGCCTGTTAAATGGTATTTCAAATAAAAAACCCAACAAACCCAGACGGCGTGGAAAAATTCCTCGGACTTAAATCGAAGTCAACATAACCTAGCACACCCCGCGAGCGTGTTGGTCGCTGCGGGCTACAGCAGGAGCGCTTCGCAGCCCAAAACAGGCGACGGCCACAGCAAAGATCGCGCATCCTGTCAAACCTAGAGAGGAACAATACCCCGCGGTCTTCGCTATCCGGGCTTGCAGCTGGCGACCCGCTCTATTTAGAGCAATGAATAGGAAAGCTGATCCGCTGCTCGGGGCGCTGGGCCGGGATGACACGCAGCCGGGGCACGTGCCCTGCTGTGCCCCCGACGCGCTCTGCGGCTTCGGGAAAGTTCTCCGATTTGTTTTTTCGTAATGCTTTGTCTATAAAAGTGCGTTAATATTCTTTCCTCTGGCTTGATTTAGAAGCAGTCATTCTGGAATAATTACAGGAGGTGGATAAAACCTGAAATTCCCATTCTACAGATTGAAAACTGAAAACGCAGTTCCAGTGCGTAAGAATTGCGCAATCTCTTATCACGCGCAGCACAACTACAGTCACCGCAAGCCCCGCACCACATTAACACTTCGCACCAGACAAACGCCAGATTTTGCTAAACGAATTCACCCCTTAGAATTAAAAGCAAACAAACAAACAAGCGAAAGCCCGGAGAGCTGGTCCCCTACTGCAAAACGTCCTTCTAACGTTGCCCCTTTTCTGTCCAGCGCTGGGGATGAGCTACACAGCTCGTCAAAACCTCCGGCTGCATCGGGCAGCCGAAACCCGCCTCGGGAGCACGTTCTGTCTGGGCACTGCGGGTAAAATACAGTTTATCTTAAACGATCGGGGGTGCTCTTCTTACCACCTTAAGATCCGTGCAGTATTAAAATGTAGTTTGCATACCGACTCGCATGTTCTCTTTTTTCTAATTGTCCTTTATTCTCTGCTTTCTTAAAAGAGCATCTTGTTCCCAGTCACATTTTTTCTTTTGTAAATGATCTAACGGCACAATGAGGAAAGATCAGCCCGTGGGATGTCACCGCTGGGAAATTCACGTTCCCAACAGCTAAAGTATGAGAAATCACTCCACCTTCCACGTTATTTTCTTGCATCCAAAAACTGTTACCGAGTCTGGAGACTACGAGATCCCTTACAATCAACACTGGGATAAAGACTCTTCTCTATGCCTTTTCCAGACTTAAAACCAGATCTTTTATTAAACCACATTAACCTAAACATCCTCCCTTTATTTCTCCCCTGCTGGGTAACACCATGTCAGAACATGAGCTGCCAGAAAAACTCAGCGTCCTGCTGAAAGCTGGAACAGAGGCTGACTAAACGCACGCAGCAGAAAACATAAACACATCGGGCTGACATATTTCGCGTGGATTAAACTGACCAGGAACATCATAATGGCTTTTCTCAAATGATATAAACAAAAGCAAAACCTGATAAACACTTTCCGTATCCGACACGCCAGGAAAAGTCATTCTTGGAAAAGAAAGTAAAAATCACGCTGCTGGAAGAAGGTTCCACTCCAGCACGAACAGCCGAGTGGGTCACAAAGGCCGTATTGTTCCGGCGCCGCAGACGGGCACTGCACCTCGGTGCGCTCTGGAGGCAGCATCGGCTGACGGATGGACCGCGGCCGCCGCGACCAGTCCCCCGCCGGCCCCGGGCGCTTCGCTCGGCCCTGCCCTGGGCGGCTGTTGGGGTTTTTGAAAGCGGGCACTAATCACCCTCCCTCTCCTTCGGAGGGTTCGTCATTAATTGCTCATGTTCCGGAGCGCTCTGGAACCTGGACGTGCCCATAGCGGAGCACGTGGAGGTCTCGGCGCTCTCCCGCGTGGCCCTGGGCTGTTACACGCTTGTCCCGCTGCGCCCGACGGCTTTGGGAACGCATCTGCTGTCAGACCAAGCTGCAACAGAGCCCGCCTGGGCCAGCGGCTCTTCCGAGGAGAAATCACTATGAAACGCAACACTTCTTTGGCCACATCTCCGTTAGGAAAACCCGACCCCCAAACGACACTTCACTTGGTAACAAACACAATTTCGTGGTCCAATTCCTCCTTCTCCAAACTTTTCTTTTCTTCCCAGAAGGAAAAACGAAAAGACCAAAAAAGAATATCCGATCATTACTTTTGTGCGGCCACAGCATTATGGAAGTATTACCTCAACGCGAAAGTATTTTTTCTTTTTCTCGTCACCTCCATTACCACTGGAGGTATGTGGGCTTTCTGGCACTACACCACCACTTGGGGAATTTTTTTATATGTCATATTTTTCAAATTATGTCAAATGTCTCCAGGGCCTAATATAGCCTTTATTAGAAGTCAAAATACATACATAATTACCTGACAGCCACGCACGGTCGTATGAGTCAGAGCAACAGGACAGCTCAGCCATTTCTGGAGGGGCTGTACCGCCAGGCCGTGCCCTCATCCGGAATTCGCTCCGCGGAGACGCTGCGCAGTGTCACCAGAGCCGCGGGCCCGCGAGAGCTCACGGCATCGGCCGTCAGCCCGGAGCGCGGCAGGTTTGCAGGCGGGAGCGCGGTGCCACAAGGTCTGCGCCGTGCGCAGGCGGTGCCATAAGCTCGCGCAGACGAGGTACGGGTTTGTCCCTACGGTCTCTGCCTTTTCTCTACAATTATCTTGAATTCAACTACGCATTCCAATTTGCGTTCATGGTAGGAGTTCTTCTCATTAGCTGATGATGTTCCTTTGTCCCTTAAATGTTAAGGGTCATTTCGTCTTTCTAAAGACCATCCGAAAGAATACGTCCCCTGTGAATGATGACGTTCAGTTAATAATTTAGCACCGTGCCGCCTGCAGAATTTTCTGAATCAAAATATGATCAATGGGAAAACAGTTGGTTTATTGAGTTTTCTGTCCGTTTTATTTCCTGAAGACATAGAAGAGCGCGCAAAGGATGCCTGCTGCGCCCAGCACACCGCTGAAAAGTTAGACTGGATCGATGCAAGTTTGCCAAAAATAATTATTCTCTCAGGGAATGTTGAAGACAATCTCCGATACAACGGCCTCTTAAAGCTGAAGCCCGGGAAGGGCGAAAACTTTTGCCTGCATCGGTATTTTCTTAGCAACTTAAAAGACTTGGCAGGTCAGTCTCTCTGCTTCACCACCCCACTTTTCATTTGTACGGGGTCTCTATGAAGAGGGTATGGCTGGGAGGCAGAGTATGACGGCGATGAGTTCGCAAGCGTAGTGCTGGTGGAGGCAGATGGCCCCGAGCCTCTCCTCCTCTCTCTCAAATAAATTCAAAGTACTTCGCCTGCTGTACCTGCTTGCAAGCACCGAACTCGGCAACAAGAACGTGCCCCCTTCGCACCGAGGACCTTTCGCTACCGAGCGAGGAACGCAGGTCTCATCGACAGCGCAGAGCAGGAGAAGGTCTTCCGACACACACCAGGGTGGAAATGAGCCTTCAGCAGCGCAGCAAGCGCGGGGACCGCGCCGCGCCGCCGCAGGGCTGCGCTGCTCCTCTGCGCACAGAGACCATAACCAACCGCGGCAACGCAGACACCCCACCTGAGGGTCAGGCGCCTCTCCCCCTTTACTTCCCTAACCACTAAAACACGACAAAATTCCGATCTCACCGCGATGTTTCTGAGCGCTGTACCCGCCTCGCCGCTGAGCCGCGCGGGGGCACCGACGGGAGTAAGAACCACCCCAAAGCGCCGCCAGTAGCGGCAACCAGAAGCAGCGCGGGAAATTGATCCGAAAACGTGAATCGGATTGTTTTCTCTCAAATATTCAGAGCTGTGGTCCGAGCGCTCAGAAAGCGCCTAGTGTTTGCCTAAGATGGGATCTCTACTTTCTCCTTTCCTTTTAAGTTCCCCATAACCTCGCAGGTGTGGGCTGATTCATTTTTCCTCTTTTTCTTTTTTTTTTGGGTCAAGATTGATTACATGCTAAGCAGGGTTTCTTTAGCGAGCGCTCACATCTCTAATTATTAGCACTGCCAACTTCTCCGACACAATGCTCAGTGTCAGATAAACGAAATCTGTCCCTGTCTGTTCTGTAACTGATATCAGCTCCATAGTGACAGTCCCTGACCTAAGGACCCCACGCTTTGTTCGGTGCTACATCTTTACTCTGTTGAGAATGGAGGCCAGGCACAGCAAAAAATCACCAATATTCATTAAATCACAGATACTGTTATCACTTTACTGAATAATGGGCTCTTTGAAGCCACACTGAGTAGCCTCAGCAGCGCTTTTCTTCCGACAACATTCAAAATACTAGATTTCCAACACTTTCTTTCATCTTACCCGCAACCTATTTGAATTAGTGGTTATTACATTATGACAGTCAGAAACCTGTTAAAAAGCTGTCTCTGCACAGCACTATACTCTGCAGACATATATTTAGATTCTTTTTCCAATGGAAAAAATAGTTACCCTAATTATTAAATCTGTAAATATCAGCAGTCTGCTGCAAAATGGATATTCTGGCAAGGTGACACGCTCCGGCAATGTGGATATTGTGGCAATGTCCGGCACAACAGGCTCAAAGTAACCGAATTTGGAGTATACAAGTGCATATAATGGGAATAACAGTACTACCTAGGACCAGTGTCACTTGGTTGTTTAGGGATACCTCAGCATACCATAAACATTTAACCCTGACGTGTGCTCAAACTCTGCTAGAGAGGACAAAGCAGGGTATCCGCGGGGTTAGTGGCTCCCGCGGCGCCGCAGGGCAGGACAGAACCCGGAACAGAATCTGGGAATCCTGGTTTATTCCTCAGTGACTTTTTTAAGCAGTATATCAGAATCAGACGAGCAGCTGCAAGAGCCGTTTGTGGCACACGTAAGCTACTACGGCTAAGGAAGAACACCTTCACAAGGGAATTTTTTAAAGCGTGATGCACGAATACCGCCTTTTTCAATTTTTCAGTGCTGTCCAAATCTAGAGAGTATACTCAGAATGTAGACGTTTTCTTCTCAAACTTCACAGCCAAGTCTCGCTGTCGCAGCGGCAGGAGCGATCTGGCCGCCTTTCCCCTGATGACTGCAATGGGAAATTCTGTAATTACTCGGAAGAGGACTGGCCAATGCCAGCCAACTCCATCTACGTCTTACAGGCAGCGACAGAGAGGTGGAGACAGAAAACGACTGCAAATGGGAAAATAATAACAATAACGCCTCCAACAATAAAGCAACGTAGCTCCCTTTCCCACCTCCACTCTAAAAGCAAAACCAGCGAAAAACATTTTCAGTACTGCAGAATTTCTAAGGGGTAACCGACTCACGAGCGAGTCCAGCCCGAGTTTGCCGTTTCTTAGCCACATCCCAAGCACGGGAATTACCTGACTTGGAAGAAACGGGAATCATTTCTCCTCTGCAGTCATTCGAGCACTGCGAGTGCCACGAGCCCTAACACCCCCTGCACCAACAGCTACTCACACCTGCGGTCCCACCGCTTTCTGCTACGGCGGTAACACACCTAAAACCGACCGCTCTGCGCAAGCGCAGACCTCCCCGAGCTCTCTAAGAACGTCTAAAAGCAGAAGCTGCTGCTGTAGTTGAGAGTCGATTCTTAAATAATCGCAATAAAACCACAACTCTAATCAATAGGGAAATATCTGTTACAACCATTTCAGTGCTTCTCCTGGTAATTATGTCATTAGCTTTATTGGTTTGGTAAATCTCTGAACCATCAGTCCTCCGGATTTGCGTATGGACCAGTGGCAGGGGCAGAGCTGTGAGACGTCCGCCACCCGGGGGCAGGGCCCGCTGGGCAGGATGCTGTACTGCGCTCGGGTGCAACCCGGAGGGACTGGAGTCTAATAAATGGGGTTATATTGCAAAAGATACGGAGTGAGATTAGTGCCTAAGTTAAAGGCTGCTGAGGCTGACGTTTAAGAATGTTAACATTTCTCTCAGTCTTTAAAACTGACCTGCATTTCCCTTTCCCAAGAAGCACCTCCTGTAAATAAGCGGTGAAACAGCCTCACACGACACATTCAGCAACGTGCACCGCTTTCCGCTGGAATTTCCTCTTAGATTAACTTCTCCACAGATCCCTAAAGTCAAAACTTAAAGGTTAACAGCCGCGGGTGTGCGGAGCTGCTTGGCTCCTGCGAAACCGCATTTAGCTGCTTTTGCTGTTGAATAATTTTTAAGCAATTTGCTCACGAATAGAGGTGCGACTGAGAAAGCGCCTTTCTCATAGACCAGTTCCCTCTAAGTCTAAAGGATCATTTCACATATTCAAAGGACTTGGCACAAACATAAGAATAATTTAAGGTAAGAAAGTTAATACATCTTTAGACATGTTCTCCGCGGCTGAGGGGACCAGGCAGGGCCAAAACCTGTCCTTGAGAGGCCACTGAGCCGTTCCAGTCCCGGCGTCCCCACGGCACAGCAGCGCAGGCGATGGCCTCGGTGCCCAGGGGATGCTGTGCTCCGGACCACCCCTCAGACGCCCCGGTCTGTGGGCTGCCATGCCCATACTGCCACTGAGGCAAAGAGAGTTCCAACAAAAAGATTGCAGAATTTTACGGCAAGCTGATGCCACTCGAAGGGGAAACCCCTTTTCGAATGGCGCAACGCTATTCTAAGTGTTTTCTCTATTTCCAAAGGGCCCCGCGGATGGAAAAAGTGCCGGCAGCAAGCGTTACTGCCTTGGCATTAGGAGAGTTCAGCAAAAATATTTCCTACCCTCTCCGGTTACATCGACGGGCGACACGAGCGCTCGGCCCCGGTGTGCTCAGCAGCAGGGAACGCGTCCTCCCGCCGCGAGTCCCGCGGTGGCCGCGGACCGTTTCGTGAGAGAAGCTGCACAACAAACCCCGTTTTGCTCATCGCCGGCACCGCCAGGCAGGCCGGCATTAAAACGCCCGTCAAACGAAACCTCGCGGCTTACGGAGTCTCACGCAGACGTGGGGCAGCAGCATCCTTCAGAGACACGCGGCTTGGGACAGCCATACAAAATATGAAAACCTGTGTCCAGTGGCACGCAGCAGTGGCTGTTTTGTTCACAGGCTGCAGTATTTTATGTGGAACGGGTACGAAATGAACGGGTTTGCAGTGAGCAAGTGAAGTTCTGTGTGAACGCGCTGAATCCATTTACAACAGAAACCTGGAAGGGACAGACCATGCCAAAAGCTGCCGGATAAAAATGTTTTTAGAAACGTTTTCCATTCAAATAGGTTTGTATTTGAACTTTTTTAATTGCTGGGAGGTCTGCAAAGCTGGCAGCCGCTTAGTGTTACAGCTCCGATCGATCGCTGTGACTTGTACGGTCGGGCACAGTACAGGGGAAACACAACACTGGCAGACACCTTCGAAACTCTGGTCCCTGCGCTCCTCTTGCAAACTTGAGTTCCTTTTTTATAAAATACATACAATCGCCCTTCACGGGTGATGAGATAATGTATTTTATGTTAATTACTAGTAAGCGGGTTTGTTTTTCAGCCTTAACCGCCTCCATTACTGGCGGAGTAACAGGGATGTGGCGGTGCCCTCCCGCAGCTCAGGTCCCGCGTCCTTTGCCTACTAATAACATCTGACTGGTGCAGTTTGGTTATTTGCTCTGTCTCTGGAAATCACTGCAGCTGAACGATAAATCAGTGTAATAGGCACTTTTTGACGTCCAGAACGTTGTCCTTCCTCCCTAAACTCTTTTTCACAACTTCTTTTCATGACAGTTATTAAAGGCACGTTGATTACTTGTATAATTGACTAGTACTGCTGGTAACAACACAGCAGACTAATTGAAATGTATGAGAAACAATTACGGGTAATTGGAATCAATTAATTGATGATTTTCTGGGGAACTGCTGCTTGATGCAGGCAAATTCTAATTACATTTACAGAGTCTAGGAAAAGACTGAAATCACATTATAGATTTTGAAGTAACACACAGTTATTTGCATTAGACCAGCGCAGGTTTGGAGGCAGAGGAGGGGAGGGAGAGCTGCCCCTGCACCCTTCCTCCTCGCCCACCAAGCAGTGGCAGCGGACCAGAGCCCACGGGGTGGGCTCTCCGCGGGGACCCGTCCCAGCCTGGGGGGCACCCGAGCGGGCAGGCGGTGGCCCCTCCGGGGCCCGGGGCTTCTGCTCAGCCCTGCTGCCTTCCCCGCGGCAGGACGGGTTTGGTACTTAGAGTGACATACACGGCTCTGCCCGACCTCCAGAGCTTCTTATTCCGCAGGGATAATTACGGACTGATTTCTGACAAGTCCCTCTCAAACTTCTGCCTGTAGTACCAGAAGTTGCGTCTTCCTTCAGACTCTCAATGTTACCAGAAAGGGGAGAAAAGGGCCTGAGGCGGAGAGAAGGAGTTCACGGTGCTATCACACCAGCGGGCGGCTGTTCCCGCCGCGGGGACCGCGGCGCGGGCTCCTCCGGCAGCACGGCACAGGGCTGGTGCAGCAGGGCAAGCGGCCGGGGACGGGGAGGGCGCGGGGGCGAGGGGAGCAGGGGTCAGCGCTGTTCCTGCCGACGAACGCGAAGTGATATTATTGCTTTGATTGTAAATACGCGAAACAAACTCCGGCAGGCCAGTGGCTGCCTCTCCCCTTCGCCTCCGAGCCGAGCCGCCCTGTCAGTGTTAAGTTTAGTGTCTGTTCCTTATCAGATGAGAGCGGGCTGGAGTTTCACCATCCTGACTCCTGCCGTTCTCCCGCATTCATCCCCGCTTCCTGCTCGCTGAAAGTCAAGCTCCCGCTCACAAAAGAGGGGCCTTATCTCCTTACCTCTTGACCCTGAATCATGGCTGCAAACACAGGATTTTCTTTCTGCCGGGCAGCTAACAGGTGACAAAGTCCTTTGGCTCTGTCTCTTTAAAGAATAAAAGAAACACCGTCTTCCGATACGTTTTTGCTGTGTCAAATACGGCAAATCTCAATCTGCAAAATCCCTTTAAAACAATCTACCCGTTATAAACAGATCTTAGGAGGACGTTTGCACTAAAATCAGAATCACTTCAAACTGCGAGTGTTCTCAGCAATAAAAATGGTTGCTTGAAAGCACTGAAGTGAATTCACTGAAGTGAATTCACTGAAGTGAATTTTCCCTTTCGCTGAAGCCCCAAATTCAAAGTGACCGTCAAACGACTGGCTGCTTCGCTGAAGACGCAACTACATAACAGCCCTTATCGTAACTTACTTTCATACTTCGCCTGACTTTGAGAGGGGTTTATCGAGTCTCACAGCCCCACCACTTGAGCTGAGAACATTCGGTGGGGAAAGGACGTGAGACAATTAAGGTAACTACAACACGAGTGCCCGGGAAAATTTGAAGTGGCAGAAATAGGTGTGTTATGTTAATGATTTGGGAGAAAGAACATGTGAGACAACATTTAAACTTCTACCCTTCAAAATTAACTATTAGCCTTTAGAAGCCTAAGGATTTGGGGCGTTTTGGTTTTTTTTTTTTTACAAACCCATATTTAAAGAACGCGTTACCCCCATGTGCTCACGCTCTGCCCTCCATCCCTGCTTAGCGGAAGAGGGGAGATTGAGATGAGATAGTCAGAAGAAATTCTCTCCTGTGGGGGCGGTGAGCCCCTGGCGCAGGGTGCCCCGAGGAGCTGTGGCTGCCCCATCCCTGGAGGTGCTCAAGGCCGGGTTGGACGGGGCTGGGAGCACCCTGGGCTGGGGGGGGGGTGGCCCTGCCCGGGGCGGGGGGTGGCACTGGATGATCTTCAAGGTCCCTTCCAACCTGAACCATTCTATGATGATTCTCTGAAGTTGGGCGTTGGACTAGATGACCTTTAAAGGTCCCTTCCAACCCAAACTATTCTCGGGTTCTATGATTTTAAGTTCCCGCTCCTGCCTTACCCGGAGTCACCTGGATAACGGGAGGAAACAGCTCCTCAAGGCAGCCATCCCACGGGCTGGGTGATCTTACAGGATGGTGCCGTCCTTCCTCAGATGAGTGACCTGGTGGAAGAGGACAGTACCTACGCACCCGAGGAAAGCCGTGCAGGATCCCACAACTATTTATTAAAAAGAATTCAGTGCTACCTCTGTAAACTTGTCTCAGGCGTCCAGTGTCAGATAAAAGTGACATGAAAGCATTTCTCTTTGCCGCATTCAGAGCTCCCCGTGCCCCACGGCGGGACAGCGAGAGCTGACAGTGTACAGTAGTCACCAAATTGTTCAGCAAACTATGTCATGTACAAGATAGCACAAAGAGCCTGCATTCAACAAAGTGTCTCTGGTCCTTTGAACTCGTGATGAGCTTTGTGTGTTTTCTCCTCTTTATTTTTGTAACTGCTCCAGACCCCGAGGCAGGTGGTGCAAAAAGATCAAGACAAGGGTGCAAGGAGCAACAGACACTTGGGCTGAGGGGCAAGAGCGATGAACAGAGATTTGCTGCTGCAACTGACACAAGTATGATCCCATGGCACAAGGGCTTCAGATAGGTCCTTTCGGAGGCACGGCAGAAGAAAGGAACTTCTTTGCCTGCACAGTTATTTCCTTTACTTTGATATGAAGACAGAAAATCATAAATGCTACCTCAAAAGCATCTCCCCTTCCTGACGATCCTGTAGCGATACGCATAAGAAAAGAGAAATTACTTGCTTAAAATCACAGAATAAAAGAGAGTGCGGGGAGCATAACGCTGAAGTCCTGACTGCCAGCTAGAGGTCATCTCTTCAGCTGGAAATTGAATTTCCGTTCATGAAGCATCGCTCGTTACACTGACAAAACCTTCTTGCACTGCCCGCAAAACCCAGACTCCTTTCGAAGGCTCATCCAAGTGCACGTACAGGAGTTGAGAGTGGACATCCCTTTTACATTAAACATTTGGGAAGAATCAGAGCCTTTGAAGGAAGAGCTCGGAAGAATGCTTCCGGTGAGATTAATATGGCACTCATTTTTCAAAATGCTGCTGTAATTAAAGCATCCCAGTTTGGCTTATGAACGTTCAACTGCATCGACAGGTGATTAGCAGAAGCTTTCAGCTTCACTTTCATCCCCTCTTAATTGGTTTATCACCTTTCCAGGCAGCCTGAACAAACAGCTACTGTGCTCAATCTGGAATGAGTTATTCAAAAGGCCTTTCTCCCAACCAGCAGAAAGAAAAATGTCCTAATTTCAAGACGTTTTTACTAGAGGATGTAAAAGCTTCATTAAGGGAAGATATTCTTCCTTGCTGCTCCTTCTCTACCTCTAAACACAGTCCAACTGCGGCATCCCAGATGGCGATGCAATGGATTTCCCATTACCAGCAGGAAAGTCAGCGAGCTGATATATTCCGTACCAGAAACATGATCAGCCTGAAGGTCAAATAACTTATTGTCAGCATAACCAGAATTGCTGTAATAGGCCCATCTAACTTTGTTGGCCCTAATTGTATATGGCCTTCATGAAAAATGATTCCCAGTGCACACACGGGTGTGTGGGTGAGGGCCCAATGAAACGGGTGCAGCGGCTGATCCCCTCATCCCAGATGCAAATGCACACGGATTTAAGAAAATGCTTGGATTGCGCCTAGTGCGAATTTAGGAAACGCTGGCCTAAAGCTAGCGATCACGAGGTACTGCTTGTGCAGAAGCCATAACAAGTTTTGCTTTCTGTGTTTCGGGTTGGTCTTCCTTTCAGAGCGCCGGGATATTTCGGACGCCCGAGCTGAATCACGGAAGGCTGTGGTCACCAGTGGGGCCGCGTGCCCCACGTCTAACAGACACGGAGGAGATGCCCCTCCGCAGCGCCTCAGGAACACAGAACTTCGGTGCAGAGTGGGGCAACAGGAACACACCAGGACCATGATACCTCTGAAAGGGCGCCCTTCCCTCCCTCTCCCTCCGCCTACCAAACAGCTATACTCGTTTCCGAAGAGCGCTGCGAGGGCTGACCCACCGACTTTTAGAGCACAGCGGGTCCCTGAGACTTTTCATGTCACGATCAGAAAAATTTGATTTAAATTTAAAAAGTCCAAATACCAGCTTCATACTCCGTACAAGCTCATTCCAACGCAGCGCCGCCTGTTACAATAAGCTCAATTCGTACGCGATCAGCTTTTCTGCCTTAACCACATCAGAGTGGCGTACGAGCACACGTGGAGCACGCGCGGGCTCTGACGGTCCGTACACCCACTGCGGGGCACTGCCTTCCTTCAACTTCCAGTTTTTCAACTTTGACAAATTTTCCGAAGGATAGTATTTTCCATTTTTCCCCCCCGGAACCCGCAGAAACAGCAGCGCGAGGCAATTTAACTCCGCATTCAATCTTCTACGATAACAGGTTATCTACATAGCAGCCTGCAGGTCGGGCCTCCCATAATGAGAGATGCCTGGCAGTTGACTGAAAGCTGATTCCTGTCAGAAGCTATTTTCTCTCCGAGACAGAGGAGACATTGTGCCCCTTGGTGCTCGAGTGTGGCCTTGGCTACTGCCAAAAGACCACCTTTTTTTTTTTCTTCGCTGAGACAAAACAGAATCCCCCCGCTGTCAGCTCTATCTGGAGCTGCTGAAAGGAGATGTATAAGCCCAGTAATGCCGCTGAGGAGATAACTGTCAAACAGCATGAAAAACGCTGCCTATCTACCGAGCGGAGGAACTGAAGCACCATGGAGGCTACAACTCAATGCTCAACAGTTCTTGGCATCTGTGAGGTCTCTTTCTTAGTTGCTTTTTAATACCCTGGTGAAAGAAAATACTGTATGCACCAGTGGGATTCAGAACCTGCTTCTGCTCACCAAACGCTGCGGGAGCCGGTCAACGGGGCGGCTCCTGGCGGTGTGGAAACCGGCATTGTCCGTCCTGAAAGCGGGGGGAGAACCCGCAGATTCTGCAGCGCATGGCGTGACTGGGAACTACGTGTTCAACCTGGTTTCCAGCGCTGGGCTCATCGGGACAGAAAAACAGACCCAAAGAGAACTCCAGATGTGTACCAAAGTCACAAGAGCGACACTCCGCGCTGCTCAGAAGTTGCGTTTGTTACCAAAGGCTTTTCCCACTGTAGTTACACCCAAGACCATACGCAAAGCAGTTTGCACTGACTTCAGAATAGAAACTGTAAGTGAAGCACACACAAGAATCACAGAAGTATTTTTAAAAAGATCAAATACGGTATGGATGAACATAAGAAAAGAGTACACTACCGTTTGTATTGATACACCAGAAACAGGTAAACTAATGTCTCCCTCCCTGGCGTAAGGGGAAAACCACAGCTGTACGGAACCAACCCCCACCTTACTCTGCCCGACAGCACCTTCTGGGGCAGCGGTTTATTAGCGCGGGCTCCAAAAGTACCTTCAACCGCCGTCAGGAGGTAAGTACTCTTACACGGTCCACGTCTCTCTGGTTCAGAGATCGCAGCTGGTCAATCAAATGTTTATTCAATACCGCATCTAACAAAACCTCTGCATTTCAACAACTTCAGAAGACGTAGAACAATACACTGCCCAAACAAGGGTGTTGGCAACAGCGGGCAACAGAAAACAAGCAAAAAAAAAAGAAGTTAAACTCCCTTTCACAGCACTGAAAGTATGGAGGTAATTAAGTTACAGAAAATATACGGCGAATGCTCCTCATTTTTTATATATTATTTGAGAATGAAGAGAACGCAAATTCCATCAACACGGGAGAAGGACTGTAACATCCAGTCCCTATAACTACTGAATATAAGAGTCAGGTGGATTAGTGCAGATTCGATTATGTTACCCTCCTACAAATCTCTATGCAAAATCAATGCCATTAGGGTAATGCAAAGTCAAGTTCCAAATTATTAGTTGGCAGAGAATTTTTGCTCTCCAGAGCCTTTTTTGCTCCAAAAAGCCCTTTTTGCTCCCAAAAGCTTTTGGCAGGCTTTCTTGAGCAGCTCAGGACAGGGAGCTCACCAGTGTTACAAGCGCTTCTCCTCCTCATGAAAGACAGTCTTCTTTTCAGAGTGGGGGAATTGCGCAGACTCAAATTACTGCTGGAAGTTTACCCTCACTTTTTATTCTCCACTGGGAATGTTTTGCCCTTAGCTTCTCGTGAAGCTCTACTACACGCTCATGAAGCATCCCACTATATGAGCACCACTGTCCTAGAGGGACTGTCCCCCAGTTTGGGCGGTACTGCCTTTTGTGTCACCTCTTGTTGACACCACACCACTGAACGAATGAGAAAGGTACGTCTATGCCAAACTACGCCTCCACCGCGCCGCGCGCCCCAAAGTTCCTCAAGTAACTTGTCTTCCACGTGCGCATTTTGTAATAATACATGAAGAGAGAATTTTTCCCCCCTTTTTGTTTCATTGCAAGGCAGAGGCAGCACACTACATAAGCAGAAAACTCTGAAGCCTCAAATGCCTTTCACTGAGCTTCGGGTCCCTAACGAAGGGACGCCGAGACTCCCGCGGAGGCGCCATCAGCCACGGCCGCACCAGCTTTTGCCTGGAGAAATGAGGAGGTTTCCAGCATTAAGGAAACTTCAGGTGGTATTTTGTCCGTTATATTTTTAGGCATACAAATGAGATTTTTACTCTGAGAAAAAGCGTGCTACACACCCTCACATAAATACTGAATACCTGTTCCACCTCCCTGACACAATCTTGATGGAGACCGGAGGGAAATTACACGGAGCGCGCTTGTCTACCAAGCTACGTTTCTTTGCTCATACGCATCCTCCCACTTTCCACCTGGTTTGGCACATTTTCTGTTACTGGGGGCCCAGTGTTGTGGTCTCCAGTGGCAGGGGCTTCCACAATCCGTACATGTTTACCACTGCAAAAATAGATATTTATATGTACGTGCGTATGTATATGTGTGTGTGTGTACACACATTGCTCAGAGACAGGGCTCTGGGCAGCCTGATGTGGTTGAAGAAGTCCCCACTCATTGCAGGGGGTTGGACTAGATGACCTTTAAAGGTCCCTTCCAACCCAAACTATTCTATGATAAATATTACCTTAAACTTACATCTACATGAGCATGTATGTCTTAATGTCTACGGGCATCCTTCTTCATTAACAGAGTTTCATCAGGCGAAAAGTTTTGGGGAGGAAAGCGTCCACCAGATGTTTTAACCCAGCCATTGAGTCATTCGGAAAGTTCTAAAGAGAAAGTGCAAATTGAAATCGGAGTGTAGTGGGGACACAGCACACGATAAACTGCTGCTGAAACCATCCCGATGTAGACCTCAATCCACAAAGTGATTAATCAGATACCTTCTTTTTGTTTTCATAAATGATAAGTAAATCCACTTAGTTTATATGAATTGTGCCTGCAGGGATTCCCTCTTCCTCACCCCTGTGCTAACTCTGGGATGGCGGCGAGCCAGAAACGAGCAAATACTAGCATTTTTGAATTATGTCAACTTGTATGTTTATTTCTTTTCTCAGGGAAAAAAAAAAAATCAGTCTAGAAGGAATTGCTGGTTTCATTATTTAGTTCTGCGTTTCCTGCACTTAACCACAATATCATTATCAAAGCATCCCTTGATAAGTCAAATACAAACTCCCCCATCTATAAGTTTAGCCAGCAACAGCACGGCCAAGCGTGGCAACCGTTACTCTCCCCTTTATTGGATGAAAAGAGTAATCTTCACTCACAGTGTATCTCTAAAAGTATCTTAAAATACAGATTTTTGTATGTTGACATACCTAATAGCAGAGAAGCCACTTTAGAGCTTATTGGCCACCATAAAGAGAGCAGAGCGCTAGGGCTTCGGTGTTCAGGCTGGTGGACAGCCTGGGTCAGGCGAAGAAATGCCTCTTTGACATCATCACCTGAGGCATCACATTGTTCCGGACGGTGGCAAAAGGCTGCGAACAGACTGAGAAAAGCCCTTTATGTTTCCTCAAGGCTCCTGGAGAGTTCCGAACCGGAGCTTTTACCGCCACGGATTAAGGAACAAGGAGGGCCCGCGCAGCTTTAGTAACTGCAGTCCTTTCTCCAGAAACTCCACGTCCCCATGAGACAGTTATAAAGCTTATCATCGGGACATGGCTTCTAACATCAAGACAGATAAAATGCCAGCTCTTCTTGGTTAGCATCTCGCCCCTTGGTGAGAGGAGCAAACTGCCGCTCATCTGGGGCACCGCAGCATTAAAATATACATCGTTGCATTTAAGTCCCTTTTTCACCCTCCAGAACACTGATAACCACCCAAAAGATTAACCCAGCTGCGGAAAGAGCTGCAGCCCATTGTATCCCATTAGCACTGAGAAAATAATAAAGCACAAATCCCCGTTGAATTAAAAAATCTCTTCAGATGTGAGATCGAAGGCAAAAGTAATGAGCGCTGTAGCGAGCTCAACAATTGAGCATTTTTCTTAAAATGCAAACCCTTCGAGCAAAGAGGCCATAAATCGTACAATAATCAGAAGAATCCACTTTTTAGCAGAGGCGGCTCTGCCAGCCTGGGCGTCTTTGATCAGAAATATTACTGAAGAGAGGAGAAACCCGAACGTGTGAATTAACGACCCCGTGAGCTCCGCGGCCGAGGCAGGAAGCCTGCTATTTAGCTAAAGCCCCGCGATATGTATGGGGAGAGTGTTATCTAAACCACTAGGACGACTATAAAATATCTTAACAGCTTCTGCCGCTTAGCTGGAAGCGGGGCTCCCCGAGTATCTAATACGAAACAAGTGGTCCAGCCTGTGAAAGGCAGCTCTATATTCAGAGGCCACAGCGGCTGGAAGCTATGGGGTCGTCTCAGAAGCTCTCAATTGTTTTTAAATTCTGTTTTTACAAGGAGCGTGAGATTTATAGGCTCTTGAGGGGAAGAAAATGATGTAACTTGAGTAAATCAACAGGCCATTTATTCCTGGCCCTGTTTCCTCTCTGTCACTGAGCTCTGGAACTCGCCCCCACGCACTCCCCCTTCCAACAGCCCAAGTGCGGCCACGGGGTAGGGACAGTTAAAGGCACAGCTCCTCTTTCCCTGCGCTCCCGGGCCGGAGGCGGGGGTCGGCCCTCGCCCCGCGGCTCCGCACGGGCACCCAGGGCGGGAGCGCAGCCCATGGCCCCCCCGAAATGGGGACATCGCGCCCACTTCTTGCGCTGGCCGGCTTGACGGGGGGTTCGGCCGCGCGGGTGGGCTCCGTCCCGGGGACAGAGGCACACACGGCTGCAACCGCGACCGGGGCAAACCCCAACGCTTGGCGCTGTCTGACGGGAACGTGTCCCAAAGCGCAGCGCTGCGCGCAGCAACGAGCTCCGGAACGGGGGGACGGGGAGGGGGGTCTGGAGAGGGGAGGTGGATTTTTCCCTCTCTCACATTCTGGCTCTCTAACGATAATGGATTAGTTCATTATAAACAATTTCCAAACTGCTCCTAAACCTTCAGCTTAATTTAATTGCTGTTCAGTGACCACCGGCTCATGAAGTGACGTCTACTGAACAGCAGCACAACTTCGCAAGCAGGGCAAAGGGGGATGGCTTTCCTTCCAAAGCACCTCAATGTGGATAAAACTGCTTTTTCTCTACAGAGGCAGTGAACGACCTTCAACCACAGGGAGCAGCTCCGCACAGGCACCGAGTGCCGCCGCGTTCGCTCGGCAGAAGGCGGCAGCGGCGCGGGAGGGACAGTGCGGTCGATGTGCCGCGTCTCCCCTGCGCCCGGCGGCGGACGTGCCCCCTTCCTTCCGGGACACGCTCCCCTCCGAAGAGCGAGGGCACAACTCACAGAGGTGATTCCCATCCAAGATCCTGCTGCCGTTTCCTTAGGGCGCTTCTCAGCTGGAAACGGGACTTTGCGGGTGCTGGAAAGCGAGAAGCGTGGGCACGCGGCAGGCACCCACGGCGAGCAGTTCCCCCAGGAGTGCCAGCCGCTGCTCAGCTAGAGGCTGCTGAGCTCGGTTCCTGGGGGCACGGGGGGTCTACGCACGCCCACTGTAACAACGACCCCGCGGGAGGGCTTAATATAGAAGCATGTGCTTGATAATGACTTATTTCACAGAACAAAATCCGACCGGCTGAAAAGGCCGCTCTAAAAGCAGGTATGCCTACAGGCTCCAAATTAGAAGAACATTTTAACCTTTGCACTCTTCAAATTTCAAGCCTTGTTACCATCCCCTAATCTGCTCCCTTAACCTCGACCAGAGGAGGAAATTTTTTCTTTATGAACGCCACTTGATGGATATACACTGTACACAGAAGACCTTTACTCCCCCACCTCTCCTTTTTCAATGCGCTGCCTATTCGACGGAGCACAAAACTTTTGTTTCCCGCTGACACACAGCTGCCTTCGCGTCGCGGCTGCAGCAAGAAGGGCAATCTTACCTCCCAGGTCAGCCAGCCAGGTTGACCCCTCACCTTTGACAGTGATCTTTATCTAGACTCCATCTTAATTATTTATCTCAGGAAGGTCAGAAAGAAAATGCCTCTCTCAGGACCCCTACTGCTTCAGCCCGGGTAACTTGTTAAAATGGAAGTTCTTTGAGGACGGTAATTGAACCAAGCCAGCTACGGAACCGATGCATCACTTCGGTAACAATTAGGAAACGCTGACGTTCAGAAAATTGCTTTCAGCTCGCAATTGTCATTCTCAAACCTAGCAACTGAGCAACTTTGCTCATAGAACTGCAAGACTCAGAAGGGCCAGTAGATCTTTGCTAATAAGAACGTAAAAGATTTTACATCGTTTTGGAATCCGTGAACATATTGTTGGCAAAAAGTTTAAAAGTTTAGCCAAGACAAAAACCTCAGATGCAATGACATTTAAAAACTCTTGGAAAATGCAGGTAACATTTATATAAAGAATTCTTCAGAAACTTCAGTGGTATTAAAGCTGAAAGAGCTCTAAGTGAAGTTTTAATAAAGTTATTAAAAATGTAATACTTTGTCTTCCTTGCAATAGTATTTCACAGCATAATTTAAGAAAAGCCACACACACAATAAAGGGAAGAAAAAGGGGGAAAAAAGGCTTGTAGTAAAAAAACTGGGGTATAATTTTCTTCAATCAACTCCAGCTCATGACTGCAATTACCCCAAATCTTTCCGAACCTTGCTGTGATACACCAGGGACAGGTCTTGGAGCCTCTGTGGGTGGCAACCTTTCATCTGCCTCTCAAACTGTTCTTTATTGTAAGGTTTCAAATTAGTGCTAGCAGCAATGAGCAAATTTGATAATTCGATCTCAAATTAGTTAATGTAATGTGCCAGGAACCACTAACTAAGGCACTGCAAAGATGAAAATGTATCTTTCCAGACTCAGGATGCAAGGTTAACCAGCCTGACATTTCATATTTGAAAAGTTGCTTTTTATCTTAATTAAAATTAAATTTTGCTTCAAATGTGCCCCCTTTCTTTCCCCACAGTGTATTTTTCTCCTTCTGCGCGGAAAAAACATACTATATATACATGAGGCACACATTCTTTTGTGATACTACATAAATTGTGTCTGACCCAGATAGCTGTGAATTGGGTGGAAATCATTAGGATCATATGTACTGATTGAGCCTTTGTAGATAGTGAAGTGAACTGGGGATATGTTTCCATGGCAGCTTTCAAAGAAATGAGCCGGTGCTTCACATTTCAGATCCTTATCTCCAGTTTACCCAAACTCATTTGTTCTGGAAATCAAGATGAAATATTTAACAAAAAAACCAGACATCGAGTTTTCCAGTGATTCTGGGTTTTGACAGGTTGGGACCGTGCGGGCGTGTCATTCCACCTTGGTGGCTTTGCTTCTCTTTAAGGATGACGCCAGAGAGACCACGTTTGCTCTTCACGTACTTTTGTTTGTCTTGGAAGAACAACTTCTCTTCCACCTCTACGCTCGCTGTTTCTTCTCAGGGCAACTAAATGAGGTACAAAGCTCACCCCCGTCCTTGTGCATTTGCCCCCTCCTGCAACGCCCCTCTCGTGCCCCAGCAGGACACCTTCCAGCCTGTCAGCCCACGCGGCAGATGCGGCAGATGCAGCAGCAGGTCAGTTTGCTGTATGATCCGCTGACCAGGAGCACCCATCCCGCAGGACCATGGAGTCCAGGTGTCCACCCAACCTCATCTTGAGATGTGCCATCTATTGGGGTGTGGGCTCAAAGGGTTTTTCTTGGGGAAAAGGGCGGTGTGAACGCCAGTCTCCACCATCCCCGTCCCTCAAGGTGCCCGTTCTAAGGTGCAGGGGGTAACAGGTCACCAACTTCTCCTCCTCTCTCTGTACACTGCCTGTATCCCCTTCTCCTCCAGACACAGGCAGGCGTTTCCATTCTGCCATGGAAAAGCTGTTATCCTCTCTTCAGTCAAATAAAACCATCATTAATTAGATAGACAGAGATATTAAACAAGGGAGTCGGAGAGCGCCCCAAGTGGGGGTGTCTTAATGTCACTGGGAAGGAGAAGTATAGAGGGAGATTCATGTTCAAGATCCTTCTCTGCATCCATCTGTGGATTTCTGACATTTTAAAATTCATCTTTCTTTCAGTTAAAAATATCCATTAAAATTGACCAAACCTGTGATTAGTTTCAGCCTCCAGAAACAGAACTTCCTGGTGAATAAACCTGTTTTAACATTGAAAAAAAGTCATCACAGTCCGGAGTAGCAGCAGGTCCGCCCGGACCCGATGAGCACAAACCCTACAACAAAATGTGCAAAACTTTCCAAGAACACATCGCAGACGCTCTCAGTGAGGCGACCACGTGAAGCTTCAGTTCCTCCCCAGGCACCATTCTACGCGAAGAGCCCAGGGCACCATCTACCCCCGATTTGCATTCACTGCCCGGTTTACTCTCACACATTTACCCTAATAGTACGAATTACGTTTGAATCTAGATAAATCTCGAGACAACACAGAGGAGCTGAGGATCCAGCCAGGAAAACCGACTCCCCGTACAAAATCTACTTCATTTGTTGTTTGGTTTGTTCCCTTTTCGGTTTTGGCTAGGATGGAAAGATACTTGCTGGAGGGGAAAAAAAATGAATGGACATAGAACTCATAAGACAGCAGTTCTGGAAGAGAGGTGGGACGAACCACCGGCCCGGCCCAGCCTGCCCTGTCCCAGGGGAACGCCTGCGTGCGCTGACGGGGCCTGCAGCCTCCCAGTGCCGGGCAGTTTGTTTTAAACTACGAGAAACTGTGAAGCAAATTCGGGAAGTTAAAAGGGAACGAAGGACTGGAAAGAGTCTGAAAAACGTCACTGTTGTGCCGGACCCCGCACCTCCGCCGGAGCTGAAAGGCCTCCAGCCCCGTGACAGATGATTCTCCCCTGAAATGTTTTAAAACGGAACAGAAGACGTTCTTTATCTGTGTGGTCTGAGCTCATTTACTCCAGGAGAAATCTCCAGCTCCTGCCCGACTGAAAGCCGGGTCTTGTTCTCCCATCTGATGGATGAATGGAATTTAGAAGTTTGATACTGTCCCCTGAGATGTCATTTAAGTCCACAGATACGTTCGGCAAGCAGGTAGAGTTATAATGTCATTCCACAGGCTCATCTCTCCGGCCCCCCGCCCCCTCCCTCTCGCATACGAGCCTGTCTTCACTTTTTCTTGCTGTTACAAATCACAGCACCTCTAAAGGCATTATCACATTTTCTTTCTTTGGAGGTGTCTGTCTGGGTTTGTATATTTTGCTGTGAAACGATAAAACAGAAAAGCAAGCTCACACACACAGCTGCCTAATCACCTGTCTACTGAAACCGGCTTCGAAAAACTGATTTCTTTGTTGTTTTTAAGCTATATAAACAAAGAAGGGAAAGTAAGAGTTACTGCCACTTCTCATTGCGGAGTTGTGCTGCTGTAAGCTACAGCGCGTCAGCGCTCCCCACTACTAAAGGTGGGAAAAACACAATTCAGTCAACGCTTAAGATTGGCAGAAACAGCATTCCTGTATGACAAACCTACCCATCCTGGAAATTCAAACAGAAATCCCAAGCTCTAGCCTAGTCTTTTGCAAAGTATTTATGGCAGTTTGATTTATTTCGCCTGTTCCACTGCTGCTGCAGATTCAAAACTTTGAAAGCAAAAGAATGCAGCAAAGCAGCAGCAGAACAGAAGCAAGTCCCTTTTTTGGGAGCAAATGACTCATTTGCTGTATTGACACCCACATAGATTCTTCTCCGGAGCAGACTGCGCTCTGGGGTAACTGCTGCTGAACTTGACATAAAAGAAATTCTTCCCAGTATAGCAACATATAGAAGATGAGGGGCTATCGCATCTGATTACCCACCAAAGACGTGCGCTCACTCGGTCCATCCCCGCCTGCGCGCTTCCCTCTCTCTCTGAGGTTACCTTCGCTTTAGCACAAAAAGGGCTCCGAGGTGGTTGGAGCTGCTACTGTTGTAATCCATCCATGATGAATAGTAGAAAAGCCTGAAATAAAACCCAAGCTTCCTGTCCCATGTGTCTGCCAGACTGCTGGTAAAAGGTCAGGGGCATCCTCACTCCAGACTGGTAATTGCAAAAAATGAAGGAGGTGAACCCTAACCAGCAGATCAAAGGGGGAGAGGAAAGGAGAGGATTTTACAGGGAACAGACCGACTACAGGGGCAAAACATTAGGGGGAAAAACCATCTTGGAACAGAAAAAGCTGGTATAATTAGCATTGCCTCTGTGAATCAGTAAGATACCAAGTAAAACTTAAGCAGATAACTAAATATAATGATCACCGGCCAACGGTTTATTCCTATTACAGTAGAATATGCTGATGTTTCATTCAAGCAAATTTCCCCTGCAAGCTGTAACAGCTTGTTAGGTACAAGTGCTGGAAAACTTGCTGTTCATTTACTGGGAAAGAACGAAAGTGCAGCAAGATCAGAATCTTCACAATCCTCAGAACATTTAGCGCACACCAGATTTGAGAGACCCAACAATTTGCTCGGACGCCCCGGGCAGCCGCCGCAGCCCCGACCCAAAACCAGCCCCGTCTCAACCCACCCCATCAGCCGCCTCGCGCTCTGCCCAGGCTGAGCCGGGCCGGGCAAGGGACGACATATCCACTTTCATCCGCAGATGCATAAACCAAAATTTGAACTGCCCAGAAGAGACCACGCTGAACACAGCCCACTCCTTCCAGTCCTCCCCCGACCCCAGCTCCCGCGGCGCCGTCCCTCCAGCCACGCGCACCCCCAGCATCCCCGTGCGGCGCGGCCAGAGGACGCTGGCCCGGCCACCTTCACTCCAAACTCTCTTCTACTGCGTTCCCTTTTAAAAGCTCAGAAATTTCTTCGAAGCAGAAAAATTACGGCTTTCTCCCCCTCAAAGCAGGCACGGGGTGGCTGTAAATGCAGGCGCTGTGAAGACAGTGGGAAGCGCCCGCCGGCTCAGGCTGCGCGTTAAAAGGAACTCCCTCGCTTTCAGGTCTGTGTACCTAATAAACTAATCCATTAATGAGATTTCCTATTTAAATGAACAAGTTTATGCAACTAGACAATATTTTGCAACCCAAATGGATAATAAATCACGCCTATGGAAGTGCTAACGGTGCTCGCGTTTATTCCTATTAATACTTCCTGGTTTTGAAAGCTGGGCCAATTCCAGAGATAATGTATTACAAACTTTCCCGCTGAAGGATTTGGGTTCCTCTAGGCTTGATTCCAGTTATAACTGGCAGCTAATACTTTCACACATTCACAAATCCCTAACTCCTCCTCAAGAGCAGAAGGGAGCGGAGAGGTTTTGGCCGGGCGCAGCGGGTTCCGGCGTGTTACAGAAGGGAATGGGACGTGATGCAGTCCTCTGTACCCGTCGGGCTCTAACAGCGAGAGCCCTTCAGAACTCTGTGTTCGTTACGTTACACGCCCAGACGTACAGCTGTACACATCTGCACACCTATGTAATGTTCTGCAAAAAAAACCCTAAAATTAATGTACAGAAATGTGTCATTACAAATTGTCTTTCAGTCCTACAGAAGTGCCACTATATGACTTTAGGTAATACACTTCTGTAAAAACTAACCAAGCCGTTCGCAAAAGTAACACCTGTACAGCGTTCAAGAAATGTTTGCAGCAGACACCCGTCTGAATTTGAAATGGGCATAGGGTGGAATTTCTTTTTTCCTGAGCCCAAACTACCTGGTTCCAGGCAAGGCCACTTAGAGACCCCCCCAAACGCTGGGTAGGAAGAGCTCAACTCTGCCATGGCGTGAAGTTAGTGGCAATTTTACGGTCTTGTACCAGAACCCAGATCCCACAGGAAGGACCCAGCAGAATGCCAGATACCAGGAAGACATGGCGGAACGCTCCAAGAGCTCGCTGTGTGTTCACAGCCAACTCCTGAAGTTCATCCCGCGGTACCCGTTGCCACCTGCCAGAAGTGATGCTCACACGCGGGTTTGTGACGGGCGTAACGTGGGAATTAGCTGATGTCTACGCAGTCCCTTGAAAATGGAAAGAGCCAAATATGCCAATAGGTTCAGAACAGAAAAGAATTTGTTGATTCCTATACTGCTAGTCAATTAAATACCACAGAATACCTTAAATCTCAGCCCAAAAGAAAGCTTCGCAGATGGCATCCTAATCATCGCATGCGCACTACCAAGTCTATTCAGCAGAAACTCAAAACTCCAAGCATCGGTCAGCGATGATCAGATGCACCAAGTAAACTCTAACACAGCAAATTTACGGAATAACAAGCCCGCGGGGCGCAGGGAAGGATATTGTTTCATAATGACTCACGAGAAATTTCTTGACTAAACTATTTCAGTTTCCCACATGTACTCCTTACTTTCCAAAATGTGTGTTGGTATACATCGTGCAGTGTAAAATACTTCTCCGCTGTATCTGACAACACCTATATCCAAGACCCTCAAGCACCTTTCAGAAGTTATTTCTGGAAATGTTGAATCTCATAACAGCAATAAAAGGAAAATATCGTTGTAGCCAAAATAAATGTCTGTTTGGAACATGTTTAAAAAGCACTGGAATATTTGTGTAAGTTTGAAACATTATCCTGCACAGAAGAACAGCCTGACTGGTGAGAGATAGCACGGAGCAGGATAAATGTAGAAAGACCTCATAGCTGATTTGTCTATTTAAAGGAAATGCTCAGTAAGATAAAAGTCTGAACTCTGACGCTTTTGCAGTCAAATCAGAATCCCCTTCTATCCTTTACCAAATCAGTTACAAAGCACGAAATGTAAACCAACAGCTAAAAACAGCCCCAGCACCGCCTATTTTGATCAGGTTGCTAAAGCCCGAGCTGATGGTGCTCACAAGGTCGCGTAGCTGAAGGCACACAAAAGCCTTCGTCCGTCGTCCAAGAAACACGGGCACAAGAGATGTGAGAGCCCAACGAGGATGAGCAAAAATATTCAAAATTCAAGAAAAAGTCTGTGAGAAAACTGGTCTTAAACTTGTTTTTTTTTAAGGAAAAAAAATAAATCTTTGTCACAGTCGTAGTCACTTTACATCTGCCTCATGAGATCAGAACCCAGTGGTTTGGCCCATGAATGGGCCAACGAGATCCAGTCCAGAAAAACTCCGATCTTTCATCCTAAATCTGACAGTCCGACTCTGCACTATAAAGTAAATATTTCTTAGGTTAAGTCTCCCCTTCGGTGCACAGTCGGGTACACAAGCGAAGCTCAGGCAGGAAGGAACGGGGCAGATAGCGGGAGAACAACGTTTGCTTAACAAAGTGAAATACGGTCCCTCCGTAAGCGGCATCATTCCAGTTATTGTGTCTGAACCAGGAGGTTCTGGACCAGTGGCACCGCAAACTCCCTCCCTCTTGCTTTTGCTTTGAGACTCAGACCCGGCAAACCTTTTTACTTTATTTTTTCCCTTTTCAGAAAGAAAACCAGATGATAAAACAGATCAACTCTAGCAATACAACGTATGGGTTCAGGGCTTTTTTCCTTAATAGAAACAACAATAATGCTTCTCTCAGGCTAGGAACGGTATCTAGGAACAGTGGAATGATTGTTGTAGGACTGAATCTGGTTTTCATTAGAGGGAAGTGATGGGTCCAATTTCTGCTGGGGACTGTTTGCTTGCATCTCTTGTTTGTGTTCTGCCTTGGCAGTTAACCCTTGAATCGAGGCGCAGCGGAGCCGGCCGTGCGGGTCCTGCCCGCCCCTGGCCCCGCGCGCGGCACGACCGGCTGACTCCGGCCCGGAAGGGCTCCGCAGAAGGGCAGAGAGTTACCCCAGGTAATGCTTGTAGCCAGGCTTCGCGGATAGGCAAGCTTTTGCCTTTGGTCTCCAGTTGGAAGGAATTTAGAAATTGATGATGGGCTGGAAAGACTGTGTATATATATATACATAGATATGCTCACAGCTATAAACTGGGTGAAGCTGCACGCGTACAGATTAAGACCAGGTTGACTTCTGCACGACCACACATCCCTCCAGGTGAATCTGGCGCTTGGGAAAGTTGCCCCGGAGGGACTCCCGGAGCCGGAGCGGAGCCAGCCCACCCGGGGACACCTCCAGAGGCTTTGCTCCCTGCCAGAGGGGACAGAAGGGATGTCCTGCCCCGCGTGCCTCCGGGTCCCCGGAAACGTGACAGAATAATGAACTGATTATTAGGGAGACACCAGCTCAGAGCCAGCAGTGAAAACGTCTGAATGGCTCACTTCTATTTTAATGCACTAATTTAAGTTATATTTACTCATTTCATACTAGCATATTAGTATATTACCATATACTCGTTTCACCAGTAAACCGTCACTCTGTATTCAGTCCAAGTTTCACATTCTCCAGATATGATAAAATCCCAGAGTTACACAATGGTAATGAATCACTGGATTAATTTCACTTCTTTTTTTTATTCACAACTTTCTGTGAATTAACTGTCAAACTTTGTAATGTAATCACTACTCAGAGTTACTGGCTTTGTGCATGACTGTGAATATTTCTTGACTTACAGATGCTTTGCAGGCGGTTCATCTCAAATGTAGTTCTTACTCCTTATATTGACAAAACCTCCCGTATCTGACCAGCTATGAATTAGTGTCTCCATTAAATTTTCACAAGACAACAATGCAAGTATTGAAATTTTCTCTATTTATGAGTAAATTCATCAGTATCAATACCATCATTTCCATTATTTATTAATTAAAATGGGATAAATGAACGGGTATAAACGCAGTCAGCAAAAGATGTTTAAAAGCATAATTCCATTTTTTTAAGGTATTTACTATCATAGAATATGATCATCATACTATGATATGAATCATAGAATATGATATCATACTATATATATATATATCACTGAAGATAATTTGGCCCAATATTTGCAAATCTTTATATTACTAAACTCAATTTCCACGTACTTATTCTCCAGTCGGAACTGGGAGAGCTGGCACGATCCACGGCTAAAGGCTGCTCACGCTGCCACCTCTGCGATGGACACGGTGCCCCCTGCGAGGGACGGGCCAGCGGCCGCCCTGTGCCTTGTGCCCAGTGCCACAACCACAATCCAAACAACACACAAAGCTCTTGGGTCTCCAAGGCAGAGAGATTTTTTCGGGCACGCTCAGGGTCGCTCTGCAAGATGCGGACCTAAGTATTCCACCGCTGGTTTTAACGCGTTTTAAAAGCACCTCAGTCCGGGGACCGCACAGCACCGTCTGCAGAATTCCCACGGAACGGGCCAGAGAGGTGTAGGACGCATCAGGCCCCGACGGGAGGTATACAATCTCATTAAAAAATGGTAATTGGGTACTCGCACACTTTCAACCCAAGGATTTTTCAAAATGCATCCATTTTGCAGTAACCAGCCCGAATGAATGCGGTTCTATGCGGCAACATTTTTGTATGCTTTTCAGATTTCAGGGCAACGTAAGCAAATCAGATCACCTGCAGCTGGTTACAAAGCCCTAAAACTTTCCTCGTGGTAGTTTTATAAATAATATCCCACCTTTATACAGCACTGTTCACACCACAGCCTCCCAAACAGACCAGTGCAAAGTTTGTGTTTTGAAACATGAACCTCCCGGTTTCATTTCCTCTCCAGACCCCGAAACCAGTGCAAATCGCCTGAGAAGTTTGCGAGCTCCAGCGGGGCGCTCGGGAGAGCCGCGGTGCTGATCTCGGAGTTAATTCTTAGGGCTTATCGTCTGTCTCATTGCTGCCCCGGAGCAGTGCCGTTGTTCTGGGTGCTCTTCCCAGACGCACGCACGCCCGGGCTCTGCCAAGAGGAATTTATCGCCAAAGCCCCGTATTCTGCAGTAAATTCACTGCACACCCACACGGCATCCCACTGCAACGCTGGAGCATTTTCAAGGTGAGAAAAAATGTGGGTGAGATACATGGAGCAAATACGGAACGAGGGTGAGATTATCAGCGACAGAGGGATCTGATACAACAGACTTTATGTACGTTATATGAGAGACCCAAAAGAAAACTGCAGTCAGTGTCTGCCCTTAAATATCAGAATTAGACACAACATGTACATAATGGCCAAGCTTTATTTATTAGGTTTGATTCACCTCCAGATTACATGGGGTGGAAGAGCTAAGCAGAACCCACCAGGATAAAACGTTCGCTTGAAATGAGATTTCCTGTCCTCTCCCCGTCCCGCACCATCTCCCGTACCAACCCCAACACTCTGCCCCGGGGAGGCAGCATCCACGAAACCACTCACAGACTACATTTGAGATACAAAATTATCGTCTCACCCAGTTCAACCACCACCTCCACTGATCTGTAACCCGCTCTGAATGGACCTGTCCTGCTGCGTTGTCCTCAGCTCTATTCCCGTCTGGGAAAGACAGAGGACAACCCCCTCCCCCGAGCCCCTGACCCCTCCAATGTCACCACCAGCACATCCTCAGAGCACAAATCTTAATAAATAAATAAGGGGGAAAATTGCTCTGTCGAAAGGCTTCTCGGTTAGATAATCCCAAAGATATTGTTAGTCAGCCACTGGACTAATACATGCAGAACACAGAGAAAAGTAAAAGGAACTGTCACCACCTATTGCTAAAATTGCTTTCTCCCCTCCCGTTTCAGCCAGACCGCGTTTCACTGCTGCTTCGGAAGAAGTTCTCTTGGAAGGAAAATCCTGCTCTGCCCTTCATTGGAGGGAAACCTTTTAGACCCCCCCTCCCCTTTATAGCGAACATGTACGTTCTTGCAGCCGTAGGCCAAAAAAGGAGCACCGCGACTGTAACGGCGAAAGAGGCTTTGGTCCCTGGGCTTGCCCCGAGCCCCGTCCCCGGCTAACGTGCCCCACGACCGCAGCACGCCGCGCCGCGCCGTATTTACGGCTGCAGTATAAGGCCGCATTTCGCCCGCTTCGCCCTATGCCAACGCGTTTCAGACCCTTCAAAGCAATGCACTGTGCGCCCTTTTTCTGTTCAGATAATTCCTCAAATTACTTCAAAGATCTTTCGCCGCACTCCATACATTTATTAAAAACGAGGCGTCTTAAGCCAAAACATTAATTGCATCTTCTGGAAAGGAAAAAAACCAACTGCATTTAGTAATGTATTCATTAAGCGACTGATTGACGCAGCCAGAAACAGGGTTTTAAATTCAAACTGTAGAGGAGGACAGAGCGCTGGGAGTTTCCAGCATTCAGCTTCAGTAATCTCACCTCTCTGTGGTTTATCTCTGCGAGTCGGATAATTTATCCTCCTCGTGGCAAGACAAAAAGGGAACTTGGCAGAGGGGGCAAGACAAAAGTAGACATTTTGTAGCTGCTAAGTGCTAACGTTTCTGAAGATAATTTTTGCAAAAGGTTTCTAAACAGCCCCTGTCAGCCAAGTCGTATTTTGTTATTTCAAAGTGACTGTGGGAGTCTAATCCAGTTCAAACCCTTTGTAAATTTTAATGGAAATGTTCATACACAAAGGACAAAAAAATGCTTAGCTGCTGTTAGATATTCAGGAAATCTAAATCTAATTTGCACTCCTAATCAGCGCTACAATCTCTGCAGTGCCTGTTGTTCCTCTGCTTTCTTATTGCAATTTCAACTGCAGTATCTATTTTATATCCAAATACAGTACTATATACAGCCATAGGTACAATTCTGTATACAGATCAAATTACAGCTTTAATTAACCCCGGGGGGGGAAAAAGGGGGGATTTTCTTAAAAAAACAAAGCAAGGGTATGTTGCTCTAACTTCTAAGCGTGTGGAAGCATGGAGTAAAAAGAAAAGATTATATCCATCAAAGATTTAAGTGGCCTTCTTTTTTTAACACTTAGGGAAGATGATAAACGTCCCTGAAGTAGGTGTGCAAAGTGCCTTTTCCAGTCGAAAAGGAGGAACGAGAGCGACTGACTCTGCCCAGCAGAGAAAAGGACGGGGACGCGTGACCCGAGCCACCTACACGGAGAGGACGTCCCGCTGCTCCGACACCACTGGGCCATCAACGGAAAGTCCTGATTCCGAACAGCGGCTAATGCAGACCAGCAGAAATCCTAGGAAAGAAACGTGGATGCTGGATGCTTACACGGATTCAAACGCTTAAAGGCATGAATTAAACACAGTTCTGTCGGTGAGGGACAGCGAGAGCGGCCGTAGCCATTGTGCGGAAGGACCGCAGCCGACCGCGGGAGGAAACCGAAGAGTCTCGACCTTCAGTACTTTGCTCTAACTGCCTAATTTGAGTCTTCAGAAATTTTGGGCCTCACTAATTATGGATAATCCTACAAAAAATGAAGTTCATCAGGAACAAACAGAGGACCTCCTTCACGGCCCAGCCTGGAAGGTTACGCAGACTGCGAGGTGCATTAGAAGACCATGTAATAAGGCATTCCTTTCCTGCCGAACGCTTTAATGCGTCACTAGCTTTAGGTTACCGCGGTTATTCCTAAAGTTTGCTACATTTTTCCAGCAACAGAGCACACTGAAACAATAGCTGCAATATTATTAAAACTGCAAGTTATTAAACTAGTGCCACAGTAGGAAAGCAATCTAACGGCCCGAATGTGGTCAGGCAAATTCAAGCAGCTGTTCGGAGACCCCAAAGGTAGAACTGAACCTGGACACCATCTCCGCTCCATCCATCAAGCCCTCTAATATTTCCTCCCTTCTTCCTTTTGTCACAGGGCTCAAAGCCCCGAGAACAGTGCTCTTTTATGCACCCTTAGAAATTCCTACTTCCATTGAGCAGTTGTAGCACGCTCTATAGATTTCCACTGACTTGAGCTGGAGATGATACAAAGTAAGATTAACCTTTGTATGAAAATGTTGGCTTACACTTTGGAACGAAAATAGGTTTTAAAGCAGAATTCATTTTTTCATTATGAACAGGATAAATGTAAATGCATCGATTCTACCACCTTAAAAGCACTCGGAAAGGGAGAAATTAATTCATATCGTTTCCCCCTGGAATTTATTTTAACAAATTCCTCATAAAACAACGCAAGTTGTTTAAGCATCCTAAGCTGGTTCCAATCTTGGACACCCTCCCACGGAGACTTACAAAGCACAATTAGGAAAGAGCTTGCCGAGTACTTTGGAGCTGAGTTCGACACCGCTCCCCGTTCTGCAAAGACATACGCACACGGACACGCTTAAAATGAAGCCCTCTTTGCAATAGCGAGACTGAAGTGTTATGGTGTGAAAATGAATGCATATTTTAAATAAATATTTATATGAAAGACTATACACGAAATAGACTTATTTAGCACGGTCCTCGCAGCAGACAGAAACATCTCAGGGCTTTGTCCTGCTGCATTAAGAGCCGCATTTCTTAGGGGTATTTGAAAAATGTAACGCGTAGGAGGGAGTTTAAGGTTAAATTATTGTATGGGAAATGCTGTAAGAAAGACATGAAAACTTGCTTGTACGTTGGTTCCAGCGAGCGCCACGGTCGTGCTCCAGAGCCGGGACAACTCCTCTGGACCCCACAGTGGCCACCGCACGCACGCGGGGACGACCTGCGCCGGGGACACCCGGAGCTTTGCCACCTCGGGATTTACTCAGTCACCGTTGGCGCCTCTCGTACCGTCCTCTGCCCACCGAGCTCTAGAGGAAAAAGAAAGCCTAAAAACCAAACATAGTCCAGACTAAACATAAGGAAGAGGAGGAAAGTCCGAGCGCGTTTCTCTAGGAAACGGGACGATTGTATTTGCTGGGAGGAAAGGCCACACAGTTCCTCCTATTTTAGGGAGACCTTCCCCCTGTGAAAATAAATATCCAAACACTCCAGAAAATAAGTGTGGAGTATATTATTGTGTTTTGCTCTAATGCATGTATGTATGTAATCTGTCTGGAAATATTAAAGACTTTATTATCTGCACACCTTGTACGGGGATCCCGCAGGAATATGGCAAATAGAAAACCTGCGCAACAGCAACTCTGAGCGCGGTGACAGTCCCTTGCAGCAGCAGGAGCAGTTGCGGGGAACGCCTGTTTGCACAGCAGGGCAGAGGAAGGCTCCTTGAGCTGAGAACCAGGATTTTGCCTTGGAAAAAGTCTCAGGACGGCTCTGCTCCCTGCGCCATAAGCTGCACTGTCCAACGGCCCGTGCCGAAAGCCGCCAGCCGTCGTTTCAGACAGCCGACGGGATGGCAACGCCAGGAGTCGGTCCCAGATGAGAGAGAAGGATTCATCCCAAGGCGGCGTTGCCCCCTGCGCGGTGGGGCTGGGCAGGGCACGCAGCCAGACCCCCCAGCACTGCCCGCCAGCCCCGCGACACCCGGCGCCTCGCTGGGCAACCCAGCAGCCCCAGTAGAAACGGTGTAAATCAGGATGATTTATTTCACCCTTGGTTTAACTATTCTCCAATTTTTTCCCGTTGCGAAAGATGCCCTTTCCAGATGAGTAGTTTTGCTTTAAAGACGCCCAATATCTTTGTTTCTCCCTCTCCCCTTTCTTGATGCAGAGTTGCTCGCTCCACAGCCACGCTTGTTATTTGCTTGCAAATACCCAGAAAGTGTCAAGAGTAAGTGGGGAACTAAATTTACCGTCAGGTGAAGCTACCAGATGATAGAACCCCTGATGGAAACGGAGGAGGACCGTATTTTTTGTCTTACAAAACTAGAGAGGACAAAATACTAAAACCCAATCACCGGGGACCGGAAGGAAACAGAGCAGAGGAGATAAGTCACCCCTTTCCACCTCCCGACACAGTGATACTGACCGAACAGTCCTTAAAGACAATACACCCAAGCAAAGTCGAAGTAGCACCGATACCTCTACATGTCTGGAAGCGGTCTCTGCTGCTGGAGTGGCCAGCGAGGACACGGCCAGGATGGAAAGCGCATCTGCGCACGGTTTCACAAGTACTTGAGCGTATTACGGATAAGCGACACGCATGTTTGAGCAGAGCAAATAGCTGAGGAGTACATGTTTGGGGAGTCGTCTTCATGGTGGGAATAGACTTTATTTTTCAAGTAACCACAAGTTAGAAACGACAGCTGAAGATGGGATTGCTTTTGGTTGGGTTTAAGTTTGGGTTAACAGTTAAGATTTCACAGTAAAAAAAAAGGCCCATGAGAAATAATCACAACTCTTAAGGGAAAGGAAACCGGTGAGAAAGATGGATGGAGAATCTAAAGCAATTGGTACTCTGTGTTGCCAAGTTCCATGTGCACAGAATTGCTCAAAAACCTATTCAACAAACTCGCTGGAAACAAGTCCGTAATATCACTTGAGACAAACAGTTCCCCAAAGCAAAGACTGTTCATGAATTTACCTAAACTGCATTCCCATATAACCACCGGCTCACGGCCTACATACCTTAATCTCTTTATTTATGAAGTAATAATGGAATTATATTTAAAGCACAGAATCAAAGTTCAGCGCCTTTGATGAGTTTGCGCTCTAACTCGCCCCCGGCAATGCTACGCCTCTTATTAATGCCACTCCTCATCCATCGGTGGTGGAACGGCGATGCAGCGTCAGCGCGCTCCCGGCCCGACGCTATTCGCAAGCCCCGTGCCCACGGCGAGCACGGACGGTGTCATTGCAACACCACGTGTAGGTGCGGCGCTGAGATGCAAATGTTTATGCTGATTATCATATCTAAGATCCCTGAGAGTTCTCAGCTGTCACTCTTGTAATACAGATGACAAATTATTTGACTTATTTGCAGAGCATCTCAGGGCGCGCCCAGGTGCCGGGCAGGAGCCACCCCAGCGGAGCTCCGGCAGCGGCACTCACTGCCCGAACCCCAGTGCTGAGACAGGGAGAAATAAACCCACCTTGCCTGGGCACCCGATTTGAAACCTCCTCCTGAGCCCCACACAGACGCAGAGGACTGCACAAACAAACCCTCGTGGGACCACCACAACGAAACCCACTCTCATACCCAGAAACGCTTCACTGACGCAAACACTTTGGAGTTTTTACTACTCAGCACCATCGTGCCATGAGATCCCGAATCCCTTTCCGCAGGCGCTTCGCTTCTGCTGCAGGAGGGACCTCCTCTGTGGAGGAAAGCGGGCTGCGGGGAAACGGGCACGCAGCGCGGCAGAGCGCCGGGGCAAGCCGTCCCCGGCGCCACACCACACTACAGCGACTCAAACCCACACCGGCTACTCGCCACCACCCAGCAAAAGCACCGGGCTACGAACCCCGTTGTTTGGCAAAACAATCTCAGGACAAGTGCGAGGGGAATACTCATTCATCTCTCCATCCCCCCGTTATCAGGAGAAAACATCATATAAAGTAACTCTTGTTCGTGTCCTTTATCCTCAAATTTATAACCGGCTCAGACAGTGCAGTCAAGGGTGAAGGTTATTTGTGTCATACTTGCCAAGAAAGTGCCCCTTTCAACACTTAAGGCACACAGTCAAACCACAGATAAAGAAGCAGACAAAAAAGATCCTGTCTTTTTCAAGTATTATTTATCTCCTCTATGTTCTTTGTCTCCCTTATGGTGGAGATACCCACTAGAGTGAGATTCACAGACTTAAATCCTTGAACCCAAGTGGTGTAATTTAATTTTCTTCCATTTGAAACTAACCTCAGCTGGGAATAGCAGGGGTCAAACTTGCGACACCCCTCTGAAGCACTAAGGCGTTCTTCTTCCTCAGGGATCGGTCTCAGGTTGATACTCAAAAAAGTGTTTGATAGAACAAAGTGCAAAGCTCAATGCAAAATTCTCTACGGGAAGCTCAGCTGGGCCAAACGTTACTGGTTTTCTGCTAGTTAGGTAAAGTTTGTCAGTAAGTGAAGACGTGTTATGGTAACTCCCAGTGTATTAAACACAGCCCCCACCGCCCAAAGCCAGCACCAGCCCGGCACAGACACAGGCACCGGAACGGTTCCGGCCGGCCGCTGTGGCTACCAGCGCCCCCTCAGTGAGTCCTGCTCCAGCCCCCTCTGGACGGAAGGACGGACAGAAGGCCCCGAGGCGCTCCCGGAGGAGCAGAAGGAGCGCGTCCTCAGGTTTAGGTCTCACCTCCTTCGCTCTGCGTCAGATTCTCGGGCACAACAACGGCGTCGCTTAAATTTAGGTGGAGATGAGACCGTTCTTCCCTCAGGCCGCAGCCGTTGACAGAGCGATTCCCGCTGTGGGGAGGGGCGGGGGGGACGGCAGGGACGCCGGCGGTGCCGGTTCGGCAGAGGCGGCCCTCTGCCCCCCGCTCGGCTCGGGGGCCGGGCCCTCTCCTAATAACGCTGGTAAGACAGTTAATAAGAGCCCCGATGAATGATTAGTATGGATTTCTGCACTGCTAATTTCCGTAACTATCACTCTTTGAAAGACAGCTCCAGGGATTTTGGGTCCGGGGTGCCTCTGTCTCTCCAAACACAGAGCTGCATTATATGACACAGCTCAAATTGGCGTATCCCCTTTCACTGATCTAATGTGCGCTGCACTTTAAAATGATACAATATTTTGAAACATGCAACTACTTTACTGATACTGTCAGTGCCTAAAAGCCTCGGTGCAGCTCCAACAATGGCTCGTATCTTATTCTTTTGAAAGTAATACAAAGCCTTGGCATGCGCTCGATACTTTTTTTATCCGTCGCTTTGAGACTTGGGATGGAGATCCGCTTCCACGGGGAGCGCGGGGCGGCGCGGCCGCGTTCCATCCTCGCGCCGCTGGAAACACCCAACGGCTCCTACCCGCTCCGTGCCAACGGCGGCCGTGGCCAGCTGGTTCTGAAAGGGGCACCCAAGAGCGCCGGCGGGTTTGGGGCGGTTCCACGCACTGGCCCCGACGCGGAGGAGAGCGTCGGGAGCTCTGCGAAGGACATTGGTCTCCGCCACGCAGAGGGATGTGGGACGACAAACTCCACACGAGACGGGGAACAGAGCCTGCGCTGATGCAAAGCGAGCGAGAGAAGACCCGTGCTCTTTCACACCCGTGCCAACCCCCCGATCCCTCCTCGGTAAAAAGGTTATATTTAGGCCAAAGCAGACATTGTGCCACAATTCAGTTTTGCGAACACCTCGTTGGAACCGGTTTCTCATTCAGTAAAACAAAAAAACATTTGAATGCCTTTTTCTCCATATGTACAGACACCCTCGCACAGCTTTGGTTTTAGAAGAAGCAGAGCTGAATCGGTCCCATAAGTTTTCCTTTTTGCAGAAGATCTTTCCCACATTAGCGACCTCTTTGAAGCAGCATTTGCCGTAGCAGCCGTCAACTCCAGAATTATCATTAGGAATTGAACCTGGGATTCTGGAGGCAAAGGAAAAAAAGAAACAAAACAAACAACAAACCCCAAAGCCAACGAATACGTTAATTCCTCAAAACCGCTACTGCTGGCTTTAACCAACCCTCCCGAGCCCTAGTAAGAATTCAAGATTGAAGTGCAAAGCCAAACTTGAAGGGGTATTTATGCATATAGATCAGACTACATGCAAACTGCTTATGTATTATATTAATCAAAGTGTATTTGTTATTGCCATTTTCCTACTCAGCCTCAGGAGTACTCTGTATTGGAACACAGCAGTGAAAATACCTGAAAGCTTGAGACAATGTCCAAGTTCCTGTCAGAATGGAATGTAATTAGTGCAAATTAAGCAGCATCCTGAAAAGGAGGAGGTCAGAGAGAACTGGCAGGGTCGAACTGGGTCGTTACCAAGCATTTTTATAGCGCGGCGAGCAGGAGGGACTCCGAGTCACCCACTGCCGCTCCAGCCCGAACTCTGGCTCTGCGTCCCAGACCCACCTGCCCACCCCGAGCGGGACCGGGACCCATCAGCTCCGCCAGCAGCAGCCGAAGAGCCGCCCGCCGCAACTGCACAAAATCAGTGCAGTCGTTCTTTCCTTCTCCTATTAGATTTTACTTTTTAAAATTGGAGGAAACAAAGTGGACTCATCAAAGCCCGGTGGCCGGTTACATTTTCGTGCCTGGTTTTGTGATATTACATGGCTCGGGAGGAAAAGACTCAAAGCCTATTTATCCACAATTGGGTATGTTCAAGTAAGGTACCGCACATCTACTCTTAAACGTCCGCCGTTTGCCCTGTCTGCAGGCTTGAAAAAGATGCCCTTCTCAGGCCACCTCAGTCTTGTGGGTAGCCTGTGATCTGTCTTGAAAGATTTCCAAAACTTTATTTCGCAATGACACCAGAATACTAGACTAGAATTAACGATTTCACAGGCACATATGCATCCGCATGCACACGTGCTTCGAGGGAGATGCGTATATCAGTGCTGACGACGGGGGATGAACCTTTCAGGTCGGTATCAGCTCATGGCCGTCCCCCTCTTCTGGGTGAGAAACGCGGTCTCTGCCCCGCTGTGTTTGTACACCAGGGATTCTTCCCAACACACTGTGCCGCCGTGCACTCCGGTTGGTAGGCATCCTGAACAACGCTGCTTTCCAATAATTCAGTCTTAACGAGCTAACCGCAAAGTGGGAGGTGGTGTAAGATTATCCTCCTGAGCATTTACTACCATTTTTAAGGCATTTGCTCTAACGAAACTATTCCAAACTTCTGTTCGTGCAGCAAAACTCAGAGTTTCCTCTGTTCAGGGACCACGAAGCTTCTCACCTGCAGAGGGGTCCGTCCCAAGCCTGAGAGCCTGCGGAGGAGGCTGTGACGGACCTTCCACAGAACACATGTCCCCGGAGAGTACCTGCACCGCGCGGAGATGTTGAAAAGGTCCGCAGCGCGTTAGGCATCCGGCTCCCACCAAAGGGCAATGCGACACGGAGCACATCACTCTCCTGAGCCAATGGGACACTTCTGACAAAACTGCCTCGCCGCGGCAGCCGCAGTGCCCAAACTGGTAGCTAGGTGTGTTTTGAACGCAGTGAAGTAATTTTGACGCGCACTGCGGAAAAGGGACTTCGTGGCGGATAATCTCCCCGGCCGCGTTCTGTATAAGAAGCACGGCCACCAGTCTCTTCTCACAGACCCGAGCCAGCTTCTGCAAATTATTTCTTTCTGTCATACTGGAATTTTACATATCAGAAAAAGCTGCAGGGCGTGGGGGATGAAGGTGAGGAAGATAACTCCGGGTAGGTCACACACCGGTTTAGGGGAGCTTTTCATGCATTTCCGCTCAGTAGCCACGCAGACCGAGATCTCAATGGTATAGACTTTTTCTTGTGTCTGACACAACACTGAAAAACCCCTCCAGCATGACAACAAAAAATAAATATCAAAAGAACATTTGAAGAGCTCAATAAATTGATCATATTCTGCTGAACCTTCACCCTTGTAACGATAGTACCATTTAAATGCTAATGTCATTTTTAAAAAAGTCAATTACAGGAGTTTTAAAGTAATGGAGTCAGCAGTCTCGATGTAAATCTGTTATATTAATCTGCTCTGTACACTGTATCCATGGGCACTGATGCATTCACCCCCTTTTCCCTGGAGGTAATGTTCCCTCGCAGTGGTACCAGTAATTGAATCAAGTTGATACAGACACCAAAAATATTGTAAGTCTTGTAGGTAATGAAAAGCATATGTTGATAAAGCCAGTCGCTGTATTTTTGGGTAGAAGAGCACTGACATTTGGGAAGTTCAAAATTAGAATTAACCCTCTAATGATTAAGTGACCTGAAATCGTCTTCCCAACTCTGCTAATTTCACTGAGAAAGACTGCTTGAAATCTGCCAGGACACAGCTGAGATCCTTTACCTCCCATTTTCCCTGCTTACCGCCAGTTAAATTCGCTTCCACAAAGCAGGATCTTTTCAAAATTTTTTTCAAACCGGATCCGACAAAAGGTAGAAGGATCAGAAAATAAACACTGCTAGAGTTCAAATTAATTTCTGCACCTTTTCTTCAGGTCTAACCGGAGCTGGAAAGTCCCACCAGAAGATATGTCAGGACTGTGCTCCTCAGGAGCGGCAGAACAGACGCAGCAGCAACCCCCGGGGGCAGCCCCTAAACCAGCAGATTTTGGGTGCGGTTGCAAACTGAACACGCTCAGATGAAGCCGCATCTGCAACCGCAGGTTTATCACCTCTCACACCAACTGTTACAGGTGTATTAAAATAAAACCAGACGAAGAATGTCTCATCAACTAATGGAAAGCAAGCTGCGAATGCACGAAGAGGAGCATGTACTGCTGGTGGTGTACTCGCACGGAACTCGATGCACTCTCTCGCTCTGGAAGCTGTTACCTGTCTGTAGAGCATGGCATACACAAACGGCGCTTCCCATGACCAAATAAACCCAAACCACAGCAAACTCATATGGAACATTTGAAGAGGGACTTTTAGATGGGAACGGACTTGGATAAAGCCCAACGTTTTGCAGTTCCTCAGTCCGCGGTGGCCCAAAATGAACCATCCAAGAGGCTCTTTTGCAGACAGCGTACAGTAACGAAGGGGGTTTATACCCAGGGTCTCCCGGGCTCGCCGCCCGTCCCTTCACTCCTCTCGGTGAGCAGCGACCATGCACACACCCCTCTGAACTGTCTCAGGGCTCCTGACGTTCCCGAGCCACAAATCACTGTTTTAGCAATGCATATGGGTAATTTATATTAGCCATTAACAACTTTTAAATTAGTTGCATCCATGTGAAGACTAAAGCGTTAACAGTAACCCTCAGTAGAAGATTTCCACTGGGATCTGCCGTCTTCTGCTTCATACGGGGCCCGATTCACCCGTGGCTGCCGCCCCGTTGAACCAGCCTGGTGTGCAAATGGACCGGTGACTCCTCCAGTTTGGCGGACTAGGGCCAGACGAGCAAAGAAGGGCAGGTGCTGGACGGTGCTGAGCCTTCTGCCCAGAAGCTGGCAGCGGGCTTCAAATGCATCCACGGGCGTGCAGCTTTCCCTGCTCCCACAGCTCGCAAAGGCTGAAACGTCCCTCACGTTAAACAAGATTAATTCTGGTTCATGAAAACGGGAGATCATGAACATTAGGAGAGAGGCCGAACTCCCGCAGTGATGCCTTGGAAGTAGTATAAATACCTCCCGTCCCTGTGCGTTCGCCTACGTATGTGCGTGCGTGAGTAAAGAAGTACCACCATTTCCGAGAGAAGATAAAGCCTTCTGAGTACTTCCAGACAGTACGAGTTATACAAAATAAAGACGGAACAAACATATTTTTGTAGGTAGCAATGCTCAGGGAATTGCATTCACCATTACTCTGAAACACAGAGAGTACTTCCGCCCAAAGAATGTTGTCACTGAATACATTCAACTTGTCAGACAAACATGCGGCTGGTTTCGCTGTTACGCAGGCGCTGATTAACGGCTCATCAAGATTTTCCCGCTTCTGCCCTTTGTGAATTAATTTTCAAGTGTAGGTCTAATAAAATTTTAGCAAATGTCTCGCACACGTGCCATAGAAATATTTCCAGTGCCATTATAAATCTGAACAGTTTGGAACAGGGTACTCGCAGTTATTTCGTTAGCTTAGGGCCTTATTCTGCCACGGTTCAGGGGTTAAAGGCATCCGCGCAGTACTAAAACACGGTTCAGGCAGCGCCAAGTTAACCACAAATTCAGAACATGTCTAACAACATTTCAACATTCGCAAAACCTGGAACTTTTCCCAAAATACCGCAGGCTCTAATATCTCGAGAAATCAATCTAGAATTTCAGAAAAGTTTTGTTACTACCAAAGCCACTTGATATCTGTATTACAGCCCTTCCCCTCCGCCGTCCCGGCGCGCGCAGGGCAGAGGGAGCAGGGGGCTGCCATCACATCACCGCGCCATCTCCGCTCCCGGGAGACACCCCCAAAGACGAGGAGGAATATATATAATCGTACAACAAAGCAAAAAATTCCACGGTAGCGAGGCTGCCAAGTTCTTCGCGTTGGTATGCAAAAAGTGATATTTTTTTCAACAGTGTTTGGAATAATTTGATAAACTGGCTTACAAGACAACATTTAGCTACTTCCAGAGAAATCTTCCAGTTAAATCTTTTGCTGTTTTGGCAAAATTGAAAATCACCATTCTGGCACAAAACTGAAGTATTTTAGTACTAAAAGCACCACGGGGCTTCGGGGGGGGTTCGTTTGCCTGTTTGTTTCAGCGTTTGTTTTTTAAACGAGGATAAATGAACTTCGGGGCTGTATCTCCTTCCTACCAGCCCGTCCCACCCAGCTCTGCTCCCGCTGCCCTCCAGCCCCCGCGTCCAGGAACAGTTTATTTTATTGGAATAATAATATCCAGAAAAGTGCTGTCATTTTTGATGTAGTGTTCACAGATCCAATATTAGGAACAGAACCACACTCCTTAAGGATTGATAGAGACATAAACTACTACATGGCTCCTTTGAAACCAAACCCTCCTGGAAGTCGACACTTTGAAACAAAAGAGTGTATTTGCTGAAGCAAATTCTTCTCCCGCTTAGACCCACGTAAAAGAGAAAAACTCTCCCAACGAAAGAAGTGCCTGCATCGTCAAGACCTGAATTGAGCCGCATCATCCTTTAATAACAGTATCTTTGACCAGACCGGCAAAAGTAAGTGTAAAAAAAAAAAAAAACCAAAAAGGACCTGTCCTTTGGGAAACTTAACTTTGAAATGAAGTTGGAGTGAGCACTGCGGTGGGACGCGAAGGTGCTGTTTGCCACGGGGCACCGCCCGCCCCCCGTTATGGCTTTGCTCCAGGCCGAAGGTGGGCAGGTAAAGGGGACGGTGTCGCCTCCGGGCTCCCCCCGCGCCCCCCCCCCGCCCCGCCGCTGCCTCAGTTTCCCCGCGCGGGGAGCACAGACCCCCCCTCCCCCCCCCCCGCCCCGGAGGGACCCACACGGGGACAAATCCCGACGCCGCCGAACGCGGGGGGGTCTCTGCGGGGGGAGTGCCCCCCGGACCGGGCGGCACAAAACCACCTTTTTTATTTTTTTTTTTTCGGTGCAGTTTTCCGCCATCTGCCGCCGCCGCCCGCCGAGAGGGGGCGCCCCAGCACAGCCCGTGCGGCGGGGCCGGGGGGGGGGGGGGGGGGGAACCCCCCTCCGCCGCCCCCCCTTCCCCCCTCCCCCCCCCCCCCCCTCCGCTCCGCAGCGAAATTCCGAATTCCGTTTGTGTTTTAACTCAGATGTGTTTTAACTCAGACTCCAGCGAGCGCGGCGGAGCTCAGCCCCGCACCGCTCCGCACCGCTCCGCACCGCTCCGCCGCCTCTCCCTCCCGCGGGGGCCGCAGCCCCGGGGGGTGCCGGGGGGGTGGCAGCGTTCCCCGGGGGTTTGCCCCCACCCCGGGAGGGTCCCAGCGGTGGGGAGGGCCGGGGCTCAGCCCCACGGCCCCGCCACTCGCCCCCCGCTTTCAAACAGGGCTTAAAAACAATAATGATAAATAACACATCTCGTATAAGGAGGGCGGCCCGGACCGAACACAAAGGTTTTTAAAACGGTGTAAAGAGAGGATGAAAGCGGAACGGTTTCGGAAGCAGAAACGGAGAGGAGCGGCCCGGCGGGATCAGAAACGCTGCCGAGTCCTGCGGCTAATTCGCCGCTTCCCCGCGACGCGCACAGACTATACCCAAAACCGGTGAACCCGCTGCGGGAAGAGTGGAAAGCACTGCCTGGGACCAGAGGCACCCAAAATAACTGGAAGGAAAGACTTTGTGTTTGTTTATATATCCCCCCCCCCCCCCTTCCTTTTAAATTTGCTTGTAAAGTAAAAACAAACGCAGACTGTGCCCTCTCGCAACCTGTCGCCTCTTCTGCCTCCGCTCCGCTCCAGCGCAGAACGGTTTCTGACCCTTTCGTGTTTTGCCCGGCACAGCCACCGCCAGCGTTCACCACCGCAAACCGCTCTTAAATCGGGGTTTGAGAAATTATGGAGCTGGACCAGAGAAAAGGGGTAACCGCTTAAAGCTTTATGACTCAAAGAAAGAAAAACCAAACTCAGAAAAGGAGCCACCCGAATTTGCGCCGCAGCCCCCGCCCAAATCACCTTGTTAACATTTAAAAAAGGAGTTTTTAAACCCCCTCCGGGGGTTTGATTTGATTTTGATATGATTTTGATTTGATTTTTTTGATATGAAACCAAGGCCACAAAAATACCCCTAAAACACCCGCGCAGAGCAGGGCAGAGAAAAGGTGCGCAGCGCGGCTGACGTACCTGCGCCACCAAAATCCCCGACGCAGCCACAGCCGTTCCTCTCCCCTGCCCGGCGCGTGCCGCTTACCGATGGGCAGCTTTCTTACGCTGCCACCAAACGGCAAGTATTTTGCTGTAAATTCGTATTTCTAGTGGTTTTTCAATGGCTCCCCATGCAAACATAGCCAGAGAAACATGGTGGGACACCCCAGTCCCGTGGCGTTTGCGTCAGCGTCCCACCGGGCGCGATGGCCCTTGTGAAAACGCTTCTCCCGAGACAGACGCAGGGTCCGTCCAGACACGCCGGATCAGCTAAGCGCCCCGGAACCCCAATCCCACTGAAAGCCATCAGAAAATTCCTGGGGCTACGATTTTGCGCCTGAATTTTTGGATCCAAGGGCAGCCAGCCCTTTAGCCCTTCGTGTCGCTGACGCAGGTGCAGCCACGGGGTACGGGTGGTTATTTCGAAACGGAGTTCTTCGTCAGCCTGCTTCTAGTTGGGCCAATTGCTCTGAGCTGCCCTGCAAACGTGAGGATTTTTTAACTCCTCTCGTCAAGAGAGAGAGAGTTCTCTTCCAATTGAAACTCCGACAAATTTGCTCGTAGGAGCACATTTTACAGTTAGAAAATTTAAAAAACAAATGGTTCAGACATTTTTATAGGCATAAAAATGAAAGCCAAGTTGCTTAGTGGTTTCAGATGCTTTTCATTTGCAAATCAGAAAGGGCTTCATTTATAAATTGAAATCGTACTGGCTGCTAATCCTGAAGGCAGACTAAGGCCTTTGGCTCTCCTCGAATAAGTAGAAAAAACTGCATTTTAAAGACAAATTATTTCATTTGGAAAAATGAGTGCTGTGGTTGGACAGTACATTTATTTTTTCACAAGACTCACATAAAGTCTTTTAGATTGCCGTTCCCCAGCTGTAACTGCATCGCGCGGCAGGGACAGGGCCACTTGGCTGCGAAGGCACGGCGCCCGGTGCCGTGCCACCTCCATGCCAAAGCAGGCGGCCTGCGGCGCGCTCCCACGTCTTTACCGTAACCTCCTTCACCAACGCCTAACTCGGGAGCACCTACCTCAGGGGACGGTTACGGCTTTTGTGCTGCAATAGAACTGCGGGCGCCCCGCGGGGGCTCCTCACGGGCGCTGCTGAGGAAGCTCCCGGTCCTCCCTCACCTCCTAAAGACAACGTGGAGTTTCTCCCTGCTTTGGAGCCGGGCACTGATGAAGCGCGCAAGTTGCTCCAGTAGCCACAGCGAGTCCGTGCGAGGGCGAGAAGGGGCCCCAAAGCCCTTCGACTACGGGCTCCCTTTCTCTTGTGCCCCAACTACCCCAACTCAAGCAGCTCTCCCCTCTCCGAAGCCCCGGTAATAACTTTTTTATTAGGTAAAATGATTATTCTTGTCATAGCGTAAGGCGCTGCGGTACCGTGCTTAAGGTCGGATGCTAGCGCTCTCAACTGGTAGTCTGCGCTGTCATTTAATACAAGAACTTTGCAAACGGTGCGTGTTTTGATACAGTAAGAACTGTGTTTCTGGACAAGAAAAACGGTAAATGGTTTTAAAAGGTGAGTTCAGAAAGCAGGGATAAATTAAATGGGACTGAATTGTCTTTCTGCACCTACACGAAGGCTCCGTTTCTTCCTTACCTAATTTCCCCCGTCCGGGCGCGCTCCCTGCCAGATAAGTCCGCTGCCTGCTGAGCTCGGGTCACTCATTCTCATCCTGCAGAGAGGATGAAAACCAGCAGACGCAACGCAAGCTCTGCTCCCAGCTATCCACACAACTGTAAATGCTTATACAATAAGCGGTGTAACCACTTAACAGACACCGAACATCTTGTTTCTGTCTTCAGCGCTTCACGCTTGCCTCACAAAAAATAACTGTATTTCCAGCGAGAAGCTCCTGCAGCATTCCGCTGTACACTGTCACAGCGCCTCGGAAACTCGGCCGAGGATTGGCACCTTGGAGTAAATGCCAAGAAGAGTCAAGCGACAAAGAAAATAGCTCCTATTTCAAGGCATTAGTAAGTCAAGAGTAAAGGAAGGCATCAAAGTTAGACACGGCAAAGGAAGGAGGAAGAGAGCGAGGCGGGAAGAGACGAACCAGCCGGTCCGGGCGGTTGGGGGTTTGCTGCTCCACTCCTCAGCTCATCACCTACAGCTTCAGGGCGGGCGATCGCGCCCGGGACGCTCCCGGGGATCGAGGCAAACTCACCGGCTTAAGAGTTGATCAGAAAAAAAGCCAATGGGTGCAAGGATGAACGCGGCGCAAAACTAACAGCAGTTTGAAACGATGGGCAAAACTTAAACCTGCTTCTAGTGAACAGTTTGGCAGAGGGATGCACAGGACATGCACAAATATGTGCTCCTGTTACTGGTGGGTGTCCCAACAAAAGACAGAAGGCATTCGTCCCAGTACTAATTCCGTTATTTTAGATCCCTGAATCAATTACTAGCTCTCTTTCTGGGCTATGGCTTCTAGTACCCACTCTCACCCTCCTCTGCCTTCTGTTTAAATTTTTCTCTCCCTCTGATGAAAAGGAAAATCACTGTTCCTGGTGGACTGTCCCCCCCGGGCATCCCTGGCGGAGCGCACGGGGTGTTATCAGGCTGAGGCAGCGCTCTCCGCTGTCTCCTGGAATTGTTTTTGCTCAAGTCAGATTTATTTTTTTTGGGGTGGGGGGGGTGGGGGGGTGTTTTGTAATTTGTAGCAAAATAAGAATGATTTCTTCTAACAGAAACCATTCTGTTGTTACACGGAGTTCTTATTTAGCTGCATTTAAAAAGCTGCGGCAAAGCCGTTCGCTTGCCGATGCACAGGCGGAGGCGGCCGGCAGAGCTAACCACGCGGCTTTTTTTTCTTAACACCTTCCATATGCCACATATCAACCCTTAACTTCCTATAAATGATAAGTTACACTCATTGGGATTATTCGCAGTTGTTTGGGGAGTTCCTACGTGATAGGCTTCTCCCTCAGGCTCTCCCCTCCTCCCCCAAACTGGCTGCGGCTCCGGGGACCGGCCCTGGGAGTGGGACCAGGGGGGGGTTTGCTGTTCGCTGCGGACGGTGCCTTTGCACACCGTAGAGCGCAGCCGTGGAGCGGGTGCGTCCCACGTGCTCACCACAAAGCTTACCACACGCGGGTATTCTGTCGGGTTGTCTGCCGGCTCCGTACAGACCAGGCTGCGTGGGCGGAAGCGGCAGCTACGGCAGGAGGCTGGGAGCATCCCGCGCGCCAGCTGGAAGCACTGCCGAGACCGACTTGGGTTTTTAATACCCAAAAAAAAAAAAAAAAAAAAATTGTCCTGAAGTTTCATTTCCCTCTTTGCAAAAGAGTCTCTCTCCTCCCTACTCCAGTCCCTCCCAGGAAGAGAGGAGATTTCAGCCGCGCTCCTTAGGCGTGGGGCGCCCCGTCACCGCTCGCTCCCAGCACACCGCTGCTGCGTTTCTTTGCTTTTCTCCTCCTCTGTGCTGGGAGAAAATCCCCGTCTGGGCCTCCCTTCGTTTGGACAACGCACCCCACGAATGCCACCGTGGAAGCCGGCGTCCTGCCGGGGAGGATGGCGCGGGGCCGGCTGCGTGCAGAGAGCACAGAGCGCCTCAATGTTCCCCTCTCGCTGCGCGGGCGGGCGCTGCGCTCGCTCGCAGGCACAGCTCCTCGCCCGCCGCCGGCGGCCGACCGACCGCAGCCGTGGGCTGAACACTATCGCCCCTTATTCTCCAACGCGTCCATGACCTCCTGTCATCTGAATGTCTTGTTCTTTTCCAACGCTTTGATCTGACCACATTTACCCAAAAAAACAACTGCTTCTCGGGGGCCCCGACCTCAGACTGCGTCAGTATCACAAAACGACGTTTTATTTGCTTCCATATCCTAATATCCTAGAAAGGGACGGGAGATCAGCAGCTGTCTGCACCGTTCAGGGAGGAGAGCTCTTACACCTCAGTAAGATCACCCCCGACCCGGCTCAGCCGCCCACCGCCCACACGGAAAACTTCCCTCTTATCCTTCATCCTCTAATAAAGGAGCCCAGCACAAAATTCCCGGGGTGGCTTATTCGTTTGTAAACCACTTGCGAGCCTGGCCCATGAGTAGCCTCGCTCAGCCAAAACTGGCTTTTCAGGAAAAAAAAAGTTGCGTTTCGGTAAGTTTTTAAAAATGGGCCCAGATGAAATTTAGAATATTGATCCGTTGAGAAGGCACAGACATAAACAAGGACTTGTACCGCGTCCCCTTCTGCCGTAGGGGCTAAGGCAGCGACAGGGAGATCTAGCACCCCGCTATAGATTTCGCTGTACGCGGCCGAACCTGAAAAGCGAGCAGAAGCAGACCGGGATTTAAAAGCAGCTTGTCTGAGAAACTCTCCAGCCCGGAGCCATCTCCGAGGACGTTTCAGAAATTCCAGTGAAGCACGGGACCAAAGGAGAACTCTTAATTCAACAGAGCAAAACCTGACCTATTTTTTAATTCCCCAAAACCTGAGTATTTTTTAAATCCTCAAAAGTGCATTAACATGGCCTTGATAGTTTCTTGACGGGTTTGCTGTTACACTGTTTTCTTGTAACTATACATACGTTTTCTACAGACACAGAAGTGCCAAGAAAACCCAAAAAAGCAGTGATGAGGTATTTCTTGTTCACTTCTTACTGCGAATGACGAGTAATCTAACAAGTTTGGGGTGCCCGCAACCTCTTTGGTGTTTCAAAACAACCTGCGAGTCCTCGGCACGTCCCAGGAGCAGGGTCTGGGGTTAAACGCTGACGGTACACCGTTTACATCCTGATTTTTGAAGACATTTCAGCCGTAGCTGCATTGGGAGCACCGCCTTGTGAGAAGCCTCCGCCGTCCGTTCCTTTTAACAAGATAGCCGGATGCCTTCTGTGCTAAAATACAAAATCTATCCGTTCATTACTACCGGGGCAATGCTTTATTCGGGGGCTCTTTGCAATAACTGCAGGGCCTTTCCACTCGCCGTCGAGTGTCCGAAGCCACAGAACAAACCATGAATCTCGCAGGATTCTTGTCGTGGCTTTTAAACCTTACATTGCGGGCTGTTTATGGCGCAGTTGCATTTGCTTCAGAGATTTGTTTTAATGCTGTTGGTGTTATTTAGAGAGATATTAAATTCAAACAGCTTTATGGTTGCTAATAAACATCTATTACCGTTACAGACATTCGGGTATAAAAGCCTCATACAGGTGCTTTCTCTGAACTATGCAGATTTGATTGATTAGGCCACAGCAGTTTATTTTACACTTCAGTGGTCACTAAATCTATCGTTAAGATTAAAAATTGCAGTTTGTGCAGTCTGGGAATAACTTCACACTCGAGCTGTAAAATAAAAGTCACTTTACCAAAATTCTGGGGGAAAAAAAACCACAACGCACAGAGCAGGTTAAAAGAAGAAAAGTTTTGTTAACACCTGATTCAGTTCAGTTCAGAAGACGGATTTCTTCCTCTAATGTGCATCACACGCACTGTCAAGCCAAAGATGGCCAGAAAAGCAAGATACATGGAAAGATTTTCCTAAAGCACTTGGAAACCTTAGGTACCGGAGGGTTCTGGGACACAAACATCGCTAAAGCAAGCATGGCATACACCGCGGCGAACACTCAGGGTCTGAACCAGCAGAGAACTTAAGTATGGGTTAACCTCTAAGCCCGTAAGCAGTTCCACTGGAGTCAAATTAAGCATGTGATTAAATACCGTTCTAGATCAAGAAAGAGCTTAGAAAATAGACATTTTAGCGCAAAGTCAGCTTCCCACTGTTTTTATTCCTGCAATGCAGACATCCTCTTGCAAGATACAAGAATTTCTCGTTAATTAGAAAGATCGTTTGGTCTGTGTATTGCAGAGTCAGGCAACACATGAGGACTCTGCAATATTTTAATATGCAAAAAGAACCCCATTACTCAAGATTGCAGCAAGGCCTGCTGCAAGGAAATGAAATCACGCGTGCTAAACAGACTGTACTCGGTACATATTAGAAAAACTTTTTTCCAAAGATTTATACCGAGGGTGCCACTTTGATATATTTCATTTCTAGCTTCGTTTCCATTTAACAAGGAACAAACCGGAACCGGGCAGGACTCGTGGGACTCGGCCACTGAACTCCTACAGTTGCACCACAGGGGAAGGGCTTCTACCCGTCCTTTTTCCTCTGCGCACAGACGTAACTGCAGGACGCGCTACTGCGTCACAGTCCCCAGGCTCATGTGGGTGCCGTGGCACCTGGGGGACATCCCCGACGTAAACTCCAGCTCAGGGACGGCGCAGACAAACAGGAGGGGATTCAGACTCAGCAGGATGGTGCAGGAGCAGCCAGTAAAGGGAACCGGGGATTTCTCCGGCCGCGTTTCATTCTGAAGTTGTAACTGAAGGGATCCTTCAACTCCTGCATCAAATTTAATCAAGGCCTAATTAAAATATGGGCAATACAGGCCTGCAGCTCAGGACCCACGTTTTGAAGTCACGGAATTGAATTCTTGTCCTTTTCCCCACTCCCTTTCTAAGCCGGCTGCTGCGAGCAGGATGGGTGATTTCCCTGATGCTTCGCCATTCCTGGAAGAACCGCCCAGCGCGTGGATGGGTGAAAAGACACTTTGACACTGACTAAAAAGCGAACGGGAAAAAGCCATAATCATTTCAACCGCTGCCGTTGTTTCTTTAAGCCTCTGCCTGCAGTTCCTGCGGAGCTGGTTACTGCGTCTTCGCAGCACCTGCAGTGACAGTGCCGAGAGTTTCGGCGACCCTCCGGAGCCAGGCGGGTGCGGGTGCAAGATGCGGGAGCGCAAGCTCTGCCCGTGCCGTGGGAAGCCGGGCGGCTGCGCAGCGGGGGGCAACCGCGGAGGGAGGGGGTACGCGACCGCGCTACGGCACGTTGGAGGCCCCGCGCCACCCTCTCCCACCCCTGGATTTTAAGTAAATAAAAAATGTAAGTGACGAATAGCGCATAACAGTTTTAAGGCAGTGTGCGTCTTTTGTTTGCTTTTTTTTTTCCTTTTTCTACACACACACACACAAACACAGTCTACAAAATCCTGAGGCACACAAGGCTTTACGCTGAGTTTGTTACAGTCCCCGTTCTGGAGCGCGCAGAGAGCCCCATCACGCCGCGGCGCAGGGGCGGCATCCCATCCCTCCTGGGGCGGCAGCTCTGCCCTTGCGCTGGGAGTCCTGACCCGCTCCCGCATGCAGCGGGACCGGTCAGCCGAGGGGACAGCACACGCTGACACGCACCTCAAGGAGCGGCTTTTAGAAAAGGAAGTCGGTTGCCTTTAAGCGTGACATTTGCACTAACAACTTTGATTCAAATACAGCGTCATTTATTCCTGTCTCCTGCGTTAGCCGCTGCACGGTGCCCACTGGCTCCGCTCCTTCCCCCCGCGGCGCGCGGGAGCCCCGCTCGCCCAGCAGCGCTCCGACAGTGACCGCCAGGGAGAAGGTTGATAAATGGCCAGTTTATAATGCTGTCATGCCAATTTTGTCCTATGGGAAATGCGCGTCTCTCTCAAAACAGCTTATTACCAACCTGTGGCTGAGGCAATGATCAATCAAACTGATCAGATATGGCAAACATGGTAACCGATATAAAGAAGATTTCTTACTACACAGTTTGAGGTTAACATGACAAATGACAGAGCGAGAAAGAATAACTTACAGGGGAAAAAAACAGCCCATTAAACACTGAACTTAAAAGTAGCTTTGGAAAGCGGAGTTAACAACAATTCCTTTTAACGTGCACTCATATTCCCTGGTCATTAAGGCAACCCTGAACGCACTCCCTTGCAAACTCTTCGTCTGATCCGGAAGGAATGCTTTGCTAAACATACAATCTGATTGTACGGAGAAATTTAAACCACCTGTGCACGTCTTCAGCCCTCGTATGTGGTGGTCCACACTGCAGGTAATGCATCGGTTCACGACTCGCTTTCTGTCGCTCATGGCAGCCCGCGTATCAGGCGAGACTGCGCTTCAGCTGTCTGAAACGTGAAGAGCGGCCAACGTACAGCTTTACATCAGAGTTCTGTATAAAACACTGAATAAAATGGCAAAATCTGTATTAAGATAGGCGCTCGGGTGCCAGGAAAGACGGGAAACTGTTCAGTCCTGGGGGACCGAGCTGTGTCACGCACTGAGGTTTGGAGCCTTAACACGTGTAGAGCCAGCACAGTACTCTACGCAAAACTTCAAATTTGCCTTTTCTTAAATTTTCAGGGGGGAGCAGCATGACAGGGCTTCGGACCGGAACCCAGGAAAGAAGGCAGCGGTTCACTCCCCGCTCAGCCGCTCACGCCCCGCACGTCAGCTCCTCCGCCGGCCAAATGGAGACGAAGGACCCCATTTTTCACAGTGGATTCTGTCCCTTCCACTGGTACCGGGACTGAGGGCATCCTACACCGCACGTTATCCCACCGCTCAGAGGCAACCTCTGTGTCGCCTTAGGTAGACCGTCGCCCTCAAATTTTCTCATGTACTTCCCTTGTAAGGGGTTTGGACTGCCACCGATGAAGAACACACAGATGTCACCCATGAAGAACACACAGATGTCACCTATGAAGAACACACAGATGTCACCCATGAAGAACACACAGATGTCACCCATGAAGAACACACAGACTGCCTAACGTGATAAGGCCTCCATCCTGAGTGGGCGTTTTGCTGCAGCCTAAATAATAAAGGTCAATATGCAAATGGCTCGTCTAAATTAGCTGCTCTGGCGCTGCTGACGGCAACAGGAAGATTTCAGATGAAAAGCCTAGAACTGAGCGATAGCACGTCTCGTCAAAATCCCCAAATCTTTTGAGATAGTCGCTTGTCAGTCAGAGCAGAGCTATCCGAGAACTTCATCTTTTTGCCTTCAAAGCCATGGGGAAAGAGTGGTGAAATTCCCTACCTCGTGCACAACCGAAGGGTAACGCAGTGGCTTTTCAAAAACACGCACAGAAAAACATACTTTGTAAAAGCCAAGTAACCAGGGCCGGGTTTCGCCCCGCTGCCGTCGCAGGCCTTCTCGGGACGGGCAGGGCATTAAATGCCCTTTTAGCTTCACTGGTCACACAGTTCTGAGATGCGGCAGAACCGGGCGTAGAATTTGACCCGTTATCTTTTTGGGTGCGGAAGAGAGAGCATCCCTGGCGGTATCAGCACAGGGATCCGGAGCTCTGACTCGTGGAGAGCTGCTACAGTGGCTGTCGGGCCTCTGGCGAACAACTCGTATTATTCACTTGACTGAGCCTGTGAAAACGAAGCCTTATTTGCTCGCAAAATTAATGAGAGAAGAGTCTTCAATGAGACAGTAATTTATGGCTTCCGCAGCAGTTAGTGTGTACAGTGGAATTCATCTGACTGTATTCGTCACAGTAAAGGCAAATATTACAGGAAAAAAGGTGTGGATTTCTTTTCAGAAACATTTTCTGTTATTTCAAAATCAGGTTCTTAGCTGGGCATTTCATTTTATGAAACCCTTCCAAATACGATGAAGGTTAAAATAAATGGGCCTTTGTCCCCCTCACCGTACCACTGCATTTAATGACAGTGAAATAAAATTCTGCTCTGTGGCAACACGCCAGAGATCAGATGATACAAACAACTCACAACACATTTTCAGTTTTGTGTTAGCTGAAAACGGAGAGATATTCAAACACGTTGAGAAACGTATACACTGAGCATTATCTATCGTTACTTCACAGGAAAGTGAGAGCTGCGAAAACAAATCCTTTTCCTTGAAACTGGGATCTCTAATCTGGCCACAAACACCAACTCTTTGCCTTTCAAACACAGAAAACCGCAAACAGAAAAGCCAGAAATGCATCAGACAATAAAAATACGTATAATGGCTACCAAACTCAGTTCTTCTCCCCCCCCCCTTTTTTTTTTAACAGATAGGTTTTAGACTCTATAATAATCATGCAGCTAAGATACAAGGTCTCTTGTTGGCAATAACCTACATGACATGACTTAGAAGGCAGGTGTTACTGTAATTAGCTATTGTTTGACTATCAAAAGTCAGAGCTGATTAAAGCCACTAAGTACAAGTGCACTATTTTATTTCAAAGAATATTATGAACTGCATGCTGGGACTCTTTCACTGCGGACCTACCTTCCGGAGTCTGCTAAGAGCCCATGCCAGCAGTAATCAAAACTAAAATCTGCATAAACCTTCAGGGTTTTAATTCAAGCAGAGCCCTTTCATTAGAAATATGTTACTTTATGAAATCTGGTCGCCAGCAAGGGGAGAAAAATGTGACTTCTTAAGAAAAGTGAATGGCATCTCTTTAGTGATTAACCCAAGATTAATGGAGGCTCCTACTGCTAGGCCTAAGTCCATTTTATTGCTAATTCATTTAGGTACTATTTCAGATGTACTTGATGAAAGTCACCTGCTAAGAAGTCATGTTTTGGCAAGCAAGGATAGCCATTATGGTCAAATCCCAAATAGATTTTTTATTAAAGAAGCTTTGAAAAGTGTCTCGTATTAGTCTTTCAGAGACATACTATTTAATGTACTCAATTAGTTAAAAATTTGGGGCCCAAGTCACTAATCAAACATTCATAAAGCTTTTGATTTTTTTGTCTACATGCATCTTTAATGTTCCAGGTAGGATGAACGCTGTACTGAGCGGGGACATTTATGCACAGACAAAAGAAGCAATACTAAGACTTACCAAGAAGTGGGTGGGATTTGGGCTAAGTGCCCGGTTGGATACGCGCGATGTTGGCTCGGGAGAGCATCTCTTTGTTCCCCATGATACTGTGAGGAGTGGGGACTTATGCAAATCGCGTGTTCTTAAACTGTACGTAATCATCGGGCTGTGGCTGGCGTATGCATTTGCAACGTGAGGTTTGTTCTCCTGACACAAACCACTTTAGTTTTAGACTTCTCTGCAGTTTGTTCCTTTTATAAACTAGAGTTTAGGAGATTTAATGATTAGAGAGCAGAGGAAACAGCTTTGTCACGGACACCGCGTACACGAGATACTCCACGCAGACAAAGCACCTCCCTATCCCATCCAGAGTTCGGACCTTGCCTGCAGGCTGGCTGCAGTTCGGGCGAGCTTTAGCCTGATTCGTGGACAATTCTATGTGCTGTCATCACATATTTGTTATGTTTTTATGCTCCTCCCGAGAGATTGCCCTACAGGTGACTGTGAAACGCACGGTGCTCCATCAGACAGACCTCCGCGCTGACGGCGTGCGCTCTGCTTCCCTACGCTGCGTAGACGCGAACGTCCCGACAGCCGGTCCCGAAACACGCGCCCCGCAGAGACAACAAGCCTGCGCTGGAGTTAGTTCTGATGATCCCAGACAGCTTGTTCTTTACGTGTAATTGTGCCCTTCTTTTGAAAAAAATGGACCTAAGTCCAAAGGGGGAAACAATAATCACAGGTGAGAAGGACGCACGCTCCTCCTGCTCAGCTCCTCGCTAGCCAGGCACGCTCAGGGACGGGGTGTCTCCTAAAAACTACAGTTACTGGATTATTGGTATCCATTACTGATGACCACCACATATCTAAGCTGTTCCCACCATTTTGGGTGCAAGTTACTTGCTCATGTATAAGATGAAGGGCTGAGAACTCCCACTCGACAGCCTGCATGGCCGCCCTTCGGAATTGCGAAGATTGAGAGCATTTTAGAGACAGAAAGCGGCAAATCAGTGCGGCAGTGTCTGGTTTGGGCATTTCGGCGTGTTTGGGCTGAGCCAGTTCCACGCGGCGGGTGATGACTTCCATTGTAATCGGCTGCAGGACCCAACAGCACATGGCCCAAACTCTTACAAATCCCACTTTGCTTTTTTTTCCAAAATAATTTTGCAAACCCCTGAGCTTTGGCTGCAACCCCTGTGCACAGGCAAACGCTGCACTGCTTTCCTCGAGCCACCCGGAGCCGCAAAAGGAAAGCAGATGGTTTATTCCTCGTCCGTCTTTCCGAGGGGTCGGCTTTGACTGCCGATGACTGAGGTATCCCAGAAATCACACGGGATGGCAGCTAAGGATCAACACGTGCTCTGTTCGTTACGCTCACGGCTTCTCTCGGGGGATGCAAATTAGCGGGTCGCTGGCACAGCCAAATTCCCTCCGCACTGCGCTCAGACAGACCCCGCGGAGGGCCCTGCGCTGGGGGGCTCTGCCAGAGAGAAGGGTCAATCAGATCCACTACCTGTAGCGATAAAGGGGGACCATGTTGAGTTTGGGACATGTGGAAAAGGTGGTTTCATGTTACTTTCAGCAGCGATGATTTAGCAGAACCCAGTACCGGACTACTTTTACCTCGGGCACAGAAGTTATCTCAAATTTCCCTTCAGTACGAGGCTCTAATTTTAAGGAAGGTCTCCCAAGATCCCCTTCCGAGCAGACTGCTTCTTCACAATACTCTTATTGGGTTCATTAGCAATATGCTGACTTTTATACAATCATAGAATCATAGGATCGCTGAGGCTGGAAGGGACCTTTAAGATCATCACGTCCAACCACTAACCCACCCTGACAAAACCACTTCTAAACCGCGTCCCCAAGTACCACATCCACCCTTTCTTTAAACACCTCCAGGGATGGCGAATCCACCCCCTCCCTGGGCAGCCTCTTCCAATGTTTGATAACCCTTTCAGTGAAAAAGTGTTTCCTAATATCCAGTCTAAACCTCTCCTGTCATAACTTGAACCCATTTCCTCTCGTCCTATCACTTGTCGCCGGGGAGAAGAGGTCAGCCCCCACCTCTCTACCCCCTCCTTTCAGGTAGTTGTGGAGAGTGATAAGGTCTCCCCTGGGCCTTCTCCAGGCTGAACACCCCCAGGTCCCTCAGTCGTTCCTCATCAGACTTGTCCTCCAGACCCCTCACCAGCTTTGGAGCCCTTCTCTGGAGACGCTCCAACGGTTATCCTCGCCATCTCCCACACTTCCCTAAGTGCTTACTACAGCCAAGAAAGTCATCATCTGCTTCTTTTCAGCGACCAGCCCTAGGATATTTGGGTGTACCAAAACCCTGTGAAATTGCCCCGCTCTGGCCGGGAGCGGAGTCCCTCCTCCCCCCGTGGCGCGGGGACGGCACCGGGGCGTTGGGTGGCAGATCTCCCTGCCCGTACACAAAGGGTACACACCTCTACAGCTGCACCTGAAAAAACAGAGAAGGATCTTTTTTTTTAAGTCTGCTCTATTTTCTTCAGAAATTCATTGGAAGTTTCAATTTAAATAGATGTTGCAGCATGGAGACGAAGGGAGAGAAAAATACACGTGTCTGTGAAGTTACAAAGTTGAAGATCTCTTAAAGCACAGAAAGTTTGAGGTGACGTAAGATTTCCTTATTGTCTCCTGGAAATACAGGACACTTCTAAAAGCAACTTTCATTTATGTATTTTAACGACTGATACAGATTCCAAAATATTTACTGGAATTGTTAGAATGGGTAAGAGCAACAAAACCAGAGAGGAGCACCTGCTGCCCCAACACAGCTTTGCTCAGGTACGTCCCGTGCCATCCCCCAGCCTTCGTCAGCCCCTTACGCGCCGCGGCCCTCATGCCCAGGGAAGGAGAGAAGGAACATTTCCAACGCTCCACTGGAACTATTCAGAATTATTAGAAATGGCAACACCTCGGTGGCAGAATTCCTCTCCGTGAAGAAAGTACAAAAATCAGCCCGGACTTTTAAAATGCTTCACTGGAGGGAAAGTACGCCTAAAAGAGCCGCCTACACGTGATAACAAAGTTAACCTAATCTGTTCCCTCTTGTGTGCTGGGGCACTCATACATGCAAATCTTGTCTCGTTCAACTGTGTTTGTTCACCTCCATGGTCCTTCCGTGATTCAAATCTGTGTCTTACTATCCTATAATACCCTCGTCTAACAGTTCTTTTTAAATGCATGTGTTAATTATCTTGCCACTGCTGTAATTTCTCCCTGTAGTCCATTAATTAAGAGGTCACAATCTAAGAGCATGTTTACCCAATAAGCTTTCTTTTTTAATTATCCTAATTGCTTGGATACTGACAAAGACTCTATCCCTCCCCTTTCTCTGAGTGGATTAGAAAACGACATTTCAAAGCCCCACACAATGATGGGTTTGTAAAACACACACACATATATATATGGTTTTATAACTCCACCATGTTCAAACATCAAAGGGCAACAAGACACAAGATATTGTATTTGTATAGCTATATAAAATAAAATGAAGATACAAATTGCTCTTCATTGATCTGTCTATTATTAGAGAATGTTATATTGGTCAGGAAAAACATAAGCAAAACTTTTACACCTCCAGTACCAGGAACAAGAACGGCTAGGTGTACGCAACTTGTTCCATTCTGGAGACCATCAGAGTCTCTCACAGAAGTGCATCTCTCCCTGCACCAACACGGATGCCTTTGGATGAAAGCAAGCCGGGGGAAAAAAAAAAAAAAGAAAGAAAGAAAAATCAGGCAATAAGCTTTTACTGCAGCAAAGATCAATTATTATCCCCCCGCCTCCAAAACATTCCCTTCCCATAGGTCTCATCTGGGCAAAGTGGTCCAAATATTTTTTTACAGACTTAGCAAAATTCAACAGACAAAATCTCCACCACTTAAAAATTTTAAAGCCCTCCTTTTGTCAAGCTTTTGAAAGGGAAAAGTCGCTATTTGAATTCCAGATAGGATTTTAACACAACAATTAGTAGAGGTTATGTCCAGAAAAATTACTACTTTGTCAGAAGCGAAACAACTTTTGATATGTCAACTAAAGCAAATTTTTTTGTTTTAATAAAGCAAATGTCTCATTCAGACTAGTCATCTCAGGAACTATATAACAGAAGTATAATTACTTAGAAATTGCTTAGGTAAGCGTGATTGATGCATGGTAAATAGATGTTTCCAGCACTTATTGTTTCTTCCTGATGGATTAGGAAGAGTTGTTTAACAGTTCATTTGACCAGTCTCTCCTGGTGTTTCTTGAGTCTGGCTGTGCCAGTCAGCACCAGCAGTTCCTGGTTGTTTAAGTCTCTTTAATAAAGATTAAGATGTCAGAGGTCCTGCATTGCACAAAATCCCAATTTTATTAACTTCTCATTATCAGCTGAAATATGAAGTGCATTTCTTTTCATCTAAAGCAAGGCACTTTCTCAAGGGAAAGCACAGATACATAACATACATTTATGACGATGAAGGGTGGGTTTGTTCCAGCCTTGACTGATGCTGGTGAACAGTTTCCCACATGATGGGTACCACGTACATTGATATCTCTCCCCGGAAAGCCTTCAAGTATTTCACGACTGTGGACCCTCACAACGTGTTAGCAAGCCGGCAGTGGCGAACCGTGTGGTTGAATACTTACACTACGGCACTTAAGTCAATAGTGTTTTCATTAAAGAGCAGCAGCACGTAACGTACTGGGCAGAAAAACTGAACCTCAAAAGTCACTCAACCAGGACAAGTAAAACATTGGCACTGGTTACGTTCAGCCACCGTTCCCCTCTTCGCACCCTGCAGACCTGGGAAGACGACAGAGCAATAGCACAAAGACTACGCGACGCTCATTAAAACAGATCACAGAAGCATTCAAAGTCCACTCTCTGACCAGAAATGCAGATAAGTTCTAACCCCGTCTATGTGAACTTAGGCAGCAAGTGATAAAGTTAAATTGCTGAAGGCAGCAGCGCTGTACAGCACCCGAACACCGTCGCTTTTGAACGGCTTCTTTTTAATCGCATATGTATTATAATCAGACTCTCTCACACCAGAGAGCTCCAGGGCAATGACACATGAGCAGACACTTAAGTGGGTCCTTTCCCTGTGCGATCCTCAGAGCCGTACTTTAAAGGGATTTTTAAAAGCTGACGAATTTATGTATTTTGCATATTTTAAAGAAAGCCTTTGACGTACTTCTTGTTTTCAACGCCGCCTATGGCAGGAAGGAAAGAGCTGGCACTGTGTGCACTTTCCCAGAACAGGATGACTCTTGCTGGAAATTACTCCGCAGAAAGAGTTAAGAGGTAAAAACGGTTCTTGTGGAATAACGCACGTCCCGCACTAAGGGATCACAACTATACACCGCTTTACAGTGCAGCTCTTGTGAGGGTTAAGCTCTATTACTTCTGGTCTCTGACACTGCTAATGGCACTCTCAAACTAATTGCATTTCTATACCTACACATACGTCTAGGCAACAAATAAGCCCTTTAATCAAACAGCTTCATCTACTTCTAATTAATTCCATTTCTATGCCTTTTTAAGAGTACAGGAACATACAAAGATACAGACGATGGAGTACATTCTGTTGCCAGTTGACAATTCTGCGGCGCTCAAGCCCCCCTCGCGATTCAGAGCGGCTCTGTGCGGCACTGTCTTACATCTTTAGTATTTCTGCTGCTTGAGACTGAGCGGATTCGTGCCAAAGACCGAAAGTAACAAGCGGCGGCTGTGTGGAATTAGTTACAATTACCTCAGTGGACTGCTTTTGCACTTGCTTATAGATTTAGATCACTTTTTGTTTCCGTCAGAAGCTGTATTCATCTTGTCTTGCGAGCGCGCGGGGCAGCGCGGTAAGAGCACCCACGGCATCAGCTGAGCAAACACAGGCTGGCTGTTTGCGTACCCAGACCGAAGGTAAAGCCCACAACCCCAGGGCCACCAACTTTGAAGGAAATGCCGATTCCTCTTCTACATTTACTTCTTTGATAAAACAGGTCAATGTATCAGAAGAAAAAAAATCACCCCGTCGGGATTTAGGAAGGAGAAATACATATGCCATAAGCTGTCTCTTTCAAAGGTATGTATGTACAAAAGGCACGATAAGTGGGTGCTGAATAGTTAGGAGTGGCAATTATCAGTTACACATATCATTATAGTCTCTCAACCTTTCAATAGCGCAGAGTTCCTAATACCATGTTTACTAGATCAGGTAAAAGGGGACTCTTAATACTGTGCAAATATGACTTACCAAAGGACTTTGCTTTCTCACCTATTCTTGGGCTTTTCAAATCAACATTATTAATTGGTCGGCTTATCGGTAAGTGCTGTCTGGCAGTTAAAGGATGTTTCCACCCATTGCAACGATACATAGAAACTAAGCAATGTCAGCCACAAGGACAAATAACTTCCATGTTGAAACAGAAAAGTATTTTGACACCTTAAATCTTCTTTATAAAAGCATAATGCGTTTCAGCATTCATTTGCTATCCTTCATTGCATCTGTTATTCCATATCCTGTCATCCCTGTTTTTCCTTACTGTACGAATTCAGAACTCTGGCTTACAGTTACAAATAGTAGGGCTTTTTTTTTTTTTTTTTCCTTCTTTACTTCTTTCTTTTCTCTTTCCTCTGGTTTTCTGTTGTTCAGGTGTGTATAAATACACGTTTTAGAATCTGGATCAACCAGTTTCCTTACTCGGAAACTCAACGCCATAGGAGTTTAGGAGGTAACTTTCAGCCCTTCAGATCAACTTTCTGTTAACCTGCCGGCTCTTCTGCACACCAAATCCACTTGAAAATGGGAGAGAAATCTTTGGCTGATAAGGAATACTGAAAAGAAAGGCCACAAAAATTACCAGGTACCATTAAAGAAGCGGAAGACGTCTAAAATAAGAAGAAAAGCACTCACTGCCCCCATCTCACGTTCTTCAGTGTGCTTCAGCCCGCACGTGCAGCCTCCGCGAGAGCGAAAGGGCAGCCTCCGTCCCCCTGCCTCCTTCGCTCCACGGCTTGCTTTCACACTGATTAACAAGATAAACTTATAAGCACCATAAAAACCCGCAAGGCTAGAAAGGATCTCGGGAAGTCATCTAGGCTACCCCTTATTCTAATGCAGGATTGTGTCGATCTAGTCCAGCCTGGCAGGTATTTGTCTAAACCTCTTAAGAGCCTTCGGCGGCAGATATTTTATCTCCTCCCTAGAGAGTCTACTCAGGTACTAAACTATTCTAGTATTTCATTTTTCTTAACATCTAACCCAAATCTTCCTTGCCACAAGGCTGGCTTCTTCTCATTCTTATTCTCACGGATGTGCGATACAGATGATCGCCCTTTAGGTTAATGCAGAATATGAGGTTTAGCTTCAGCTGTTTATTTTACAGAATGACATCTGCTTATCTTAAAGACATTTTCCAGTAGAAGCATGATCTGACCGAATTTATTTATTTAAAGTCTTTCTGTTTCTTATAAAGAGGGTTTCCCTCTGCCACCATATTGGCTTTGTAGTTGTGACTGATGAATTAAGAGGCTCAGCAGGTTTTTTTCCTTTTTTTAAAGAAGGAAACAGTTACTCATTTAGGTAGATATATAAAGAAAAATGAAACAAGTATTTGATGTGCTGTGTTAGCATGAGAAGCGGGAGCACTGTGTAAGCACGGCAAATGCAGGTGAGCTGCTTGAAGTTACTGAAAACGAACCGGGGGAAGAAGGGCGACTGGCAGAGGAAAATCCCGGCTGTGTACGTACAGAGAGAGAGGTATGGTTATTCACAAAAGGGAAAGAGAGTTACCGAACACGTGGCTGTTATAATTGAGCGTTTGACATATTTAAGCATGGCAGAAGAAGCGTAGGGAAAGCACAAGGCTAACAGACCAAGCAGAGATACCGGATGACACAGTGAATGAGATCAGCAGAATTTTCTTCCTACCCAAAGAGAGTCCAGCACATTTTCTGATTGACGCTAAATATTAATTTAACCACATATCTGAAAAATATAATCTCCCTCTTCAAAGCCTAAAAATGATAAGGTTTTTCCTCTGGCATAATATTATGACAGTAAAAGCAATCGTTTCCAGTCTTTCAAACAGAGGTGCGCAGGGCTGCATCCCTCGGAAGGCGGTTTGAGGCGGGGGCCAAATCTACCCGTGTTGCCGTCACGCATTTTTTGGTTATCCGTCCCCTTCTGGAATAAATCACTGGCATGAGTTTGCTATTCATAATATTTACCTTCCACTTACTATCTAGTCCTCTTCTAAAATCTGCTCATTATGCCAACCACATCTACGTTTCTGGGTCTGCTTTGTTATGGAGCGATCCATTTAGATATACCAAAAGAAAACGGTCCTTGCTCTTTAATTCTACTAAACCTCTGCATGAAGGAAAACACACTCAAAGCCTTGTCCAGCTCTAAAGCGTTTCTGAACTTTCAGAGAAAAAGAAAAAATCCATTAGCGCCTTTTCTCATTATTTATGTACATAAGCTTCTAACACTTTAAGACTTTGGCTGGCATTACAGACACAACAGAGAAAATACAACAGGGAAACCTATTTCTTGGGTATTCCAGCCCAGTTAGTGTGAGGAATTAGAAGAAATTAATTTTAAAAAAAACGTCACGTGCAAGGTTTTCATCAATGTTTTTCAGACCAAAGCGGTTCTGATGAATTTCAGAGATGAATCCAAACTTCTGAGCGAGTTTCCAAACCAAACAAGACGGCAAACTCTGACATTCATCAGTGACTTGTTTGCCAACCTTCCTATCGCACAGCAAAAAGGGCCATTTGAAATCGTCTCAGAATAAGCTGCTTTCACCATCGCGGTCATTTTACCAGCCTCCGTCTGTGTAACGCTTTTAAGTCGCAAGAAGACAAACATTCATACAGCAAATGGCTAAAGCCTTGGTCGAGGTTCAGAAATAACATGGATATGTATCAGGATTAAATAATAAACCTTCTTTTTCTGACTTCATTACTCCGAGAAAATCTTGTTACCTGCTTAATAATAATTAAAATGCCTACTTAACGTTACAACTTCTTTTCTTGGACTCAAGTAGCTTTAAAAAGCAAAATGCACCATACAGCTGTGTGAACAGCAGTCTGGGCACGGAGAAGGGAAGTGCTTTGCCCAAAGTCATCCCAGGCTCAGCGTGAGGGTGGGGTTTTGCCGGATGGCGCTACCGTAGACATTAGACATCTACCAACATAGCGACGCCTTGGAAAAGGGAGCATGACCTTAAAGCCCTCCATTTCCGTACACCAGAGCTGCCCAGTTTTTACCCGGGGCGGTACAGATAGCCCGCGGTTTGCTCAGCGGGAGGTGGAACGCTGTCCGCACTGAGCCTCTCAAAGCAGAGAACAACTAAGCACGTGGGGAACATCAGAACTGGAATAGAAGATGGGAGACCATTCAAATCAGAAGTTTTTATTGGCAAAAGGACTCGCAAATATAAACTGCCAGGAATAAATTTACGTTGGAACTTAGAAGACACGTTCCGGTCATCAGAAAACAAAAAGCCTGAAAGAAATGATCTTATTTAAAGGGGGGGCACAATCTACTTATGAGAGTTTGCACATCCTCACTGCATGCAATGGTAGGGAATTGGACAAAATAACCCACCAGGATTGCTCTGTTCCTCCGATTCCTCTGTTCCTAACGGGAAATAAGGTGAAAAAGAAACAGCCACCCACATGCAGCATATGAGCTAACAGAAAAGGAATTATGTCAGAATAATGGCCATTATAACTCGAGACAGACTGAAGGAGAGCTGAGCGTCTCAGAAGGTCGACAGTGTTTTTCTTAGTGCACAGATTTACATGGCAACCTGGGCCTCATCACGGCTGAACTCTTTCCACAAGTTTTCCAGGATTCACCTTTTTTAAGATTCCTGTGGCAAAGGAAATTATTAATCTCCATTTCAAGGCAGCGGTAGCTGAGTAAGAGACTGTGTGAATTTGCCAATGTAACTCAGCAGGTAGCCCCAACCTGGGCATAACTGCAGAAAGAGAAAAAAAGTTAACCAGACACTAAGGGAAGTGAACGAACAATGAAAGTCAATACTTTTCTGGTTTTATCTATAAAATATCTAATTGCAGGGGAAAATATAAAAACCCCAAATTCCTCTTGGTTAATTTTTCCATTTAATTCTTGAGGAAAGAATTACACCACTTTGGCACTATCATAAAATCTACCTGGACGCAACAGCATTTATGTAAACCTCCAGAGTTTCCACCAGACGGCACGTAAGGAAGAACGAGTCTTCTCCTGGGTGACGCAAGCTGAAGCTTAAGACTGAAATTCCAGAGGAAATTAAGAGAAACAATTCCTTTAGGACTTGTGATTTATTCTTCTGAAACAGAAGGAACTACTGCACCAACCAGGGTCTAAAGTGTTCTGACAGCAGATACGCGTAACTATCTCTACAGTAATTATTAACGATCTGGAAAAACGCTCAGTAGCAAGCTGGACTCGCTCTCCTCTGAGGGCAGCATTCGTTTCAACAAACCCTGAATAATCAGCTAACTCACGCCGGTTAGGAGATAGGACGCCTCGATATGACAGATTTCTTAATTTCGACTACTTATCGGACACATTAAGCCTAAATAGAAGCAGGAGGAAAACTTACTCCAAAGTTTATAAACTAGTTTGTTATCTATCCCACAGCTTTCTATACTTCTTTTCTATACCTCTGTATGATATTGGGGAGGGGGGAAGACAAAAAATCAATGACTTGGGTAGCCAAGTAAGGATTTAAGCACTTTATTTAGGTTCCTCTACTACTACTATGTATTATTTTCTGTGCAACGTTTCTGTGTGCGTTAACAGCTGGTCAAATAGGACATGTAGAACTGCAATTTCAAAGAGAAGTAACCAAACTTCAAACCCTGCGGCTGCCCAACTGGACAGAAACTGTCACCAAAAACCCCTCTGCAGCGCTGACAGAGAAGGTTCGTTCTTCTCGGCTCAGGAATTTAATCAGAGGATCTTCAGAACTTAACGTCAAGCTCAAGCTGGAAATTCAGTGAAAATTACTCAAGTCATAACTGAAGATGGAAGGATAATGTTCGCATTTCACGCTTTTTCCCCCCATTTTCTTATCTTTAGGGTTATGTGTCTGTCAGAAAGAAGTTACTGCCAATTCAATAAAGGTAAAAGCAAAGGCAACGAGATAGAGAATTATAAACGGCAGAGCACTGAGCATAGGCAAAAGGGCGGTGTGTGGGGCCGGGAAGCTCTGCAAGCGCCGGCGGGCGGGCGAAGCCCTGAGGGACCCGGTGATGGCCCGGGGGTCCCCAGCGGAGCGGCCGTCCGCAGCCGCACGCTGCTCAGCCTCCGCGCAGGCTCCCGCCTCGGGCGCTCCTTTCTTGCTGGTCACAAACTCCGCAACGAGCTGCTTAAGCGCAGAAAGCGCCGATCAGCTGGCGGGGAGAGGTAAAATAAAATACTTATCTGACTTCCAGGTTGGAATGAAAGAAATAACTCATAGGTCACCTTGAACAACTCTGAGGTAATCCTAAATAGCATTCGGCTTTTTCAGACTTTGCACCTCCTTTCACTACTGCTCTGAGATATACCCACGCGCGCGCGAAAGAATACTCAGATCCGCCAATTTTAGCAGGACGGCCGCCGCAGGGCCCTGGAATCTTACACCGAACCTGCCGAACAGCAGCGGGTCGGGCCGGCGGAGGCCCCCCCCGCTGCGGGCAGCGCTGCCTGGGCTGCCAGCTCAGCTCCCAGCCCGGGCAGAGCCCCTCAGCACCCCGGCGTGGGCTACGCCTGCCTGAATCGGCAGGTCGCAAAACCAACGATGCCAAGGCAGAATCTCGGACACGTCGCAATTCCCTCACCTGCTGCTGCTGCTGCTGCTTTACCTCCTCCTTGGGAAGGACAAAATCTGCCCCGCAAGCTCTTGCGCCTCGGAGTCAGCACGCGGCGGGTTCGGGACGCGCACCTTGGCCAGTCCCCATCAGTTCAAATACTGCATAAACACTCACTGCTCTTGTAGGTACAAATTAAAGCTAAGAATGTACCGATTGTACATTTCCCAACCCAAAATGACTGTGTTGAAAAGTTACAATTTGATTAAATCAAAGTATTCTCAGAAATGAAAATTTGTCAGAAGTTAAAGGAAATAATCTGAAAGTATAATTCAATTATGTTTAAGTGAAGTACTTTGGGCCCAACTCAAACGAAATAAAGTTTTGAAAACTCACGATGTTGTGAAAAGAAACATCCATATCGAATAAAAAATTTGAGGACAATCGTTAAGACGTGGAGCCAAAATTTTCTCATTGCCCTCAAAGAAGTCTGGTCTTATATTGCAGGTTTTAGCACACAGCACTCACTCATGCAACTACTGTATCTACTACAAAGCACAAAGGGAACGAACTGAATTTGCTTCTGAAGTGCTGCTATCGCATGCTGACATTGCCATGGGTAAAGACAGAACGTACTACTGAACATCACTGAGTAGTTGACTTCTAGGAATTATTTTTCTCCCCAAACTACCCTATGAAAAATAAATTTGGGGTTTTATTCAAACACATATTTTATAATCTCATAAAAACCTCATCTAATCTAAAACCCCATCTAACCGGCATCATCAAAATATACTGCACTCCTGGCACGTGCGTGGGACAACAGGCATATCTTTACTGCTCTGTAAACCCTTGATATATTTCTAGAGCAAAATATGGAAAAAAAGAAAAAGAACAGAAGCATTTTCTGGTTTTGCGATGATATATATATTTAATTATAGGTCACTGGCATCCAGTTCCCCGCTTTTTGGCTTTTCTTTTTTTTTTTCTTTTTAAAGCAGCACCATAGGTGCTAGGAGCCAACTTCAAGTCGCCCTCTCTGCTACTCCCCCCTTTTCTTTCCCCCCCAATTACTGTCCAGGTTTTTCTTTTTAGCTAGCGAGCTCTAATAGGCCTCCTACCTGATATATATTCTCTTTAACAGCTGCACAACGTGATTAACCGAATACTGCGCACACCTCAGGATCACAGATTATATTAATAGAACCATCTGGCCTCTATAATGTATGTAATGTATACAATAAATCCCGAGTCCAAATTTCACTCCAGAACAGAAACCTGTCCCACTCGGTGCAATCCGTTCTTACAGCACTGATGTATATTCCCGGGACTGCGTAAATAACCGGTGGCAACACGCACGCGGGCGCGCTCGCAGCCCCCTCCTTGGCTGCAGCATCCCCTACAGTCTCCTCGCGCTCCCGCTCCCTCCCACGGCTGGTTCCGAATCCCGAGCGAACTCCGGGAATGTCCCACGGCTGGTTCCGAATCCCGGGACCGCCTCCCGGCACGCTCGCCCGCCGCAGCCAAGGAGGGGGGGGGGGGGGGGTTACCTTCGAAGCTAACATACAGTTTTGAAATCCCAGAGGCTATCATTCCAAAATTTGTGATGTTTTGTCTACTCTGGTGATTTAAGGTTTGTCAGAAAATGTCAGAAAGGCCACGAGGCCAAGGGCTTCCTGATGACTGAGGATTTTCTTTCACATGACCTTCCTGCGGTTGATTTTGGGCTCCAGACAGTGCTGCCTTCAGCTCTGACAGGGGCCGGCTGGCAGCAGATTCATGGGGATCTCTGGGGCATTCTGGCATTTTTAAACTGAGTAGAGGCTGTAATACCTCCTAATCATCCAGAATACTATTTCACTAGTAATCGTCTCACAGGCGGTACGTAAATGCCAGTCTTTCGGTTTGCAGTTCGTTTCGTTAGCAGAAAAAAAGAGTGTGTGCTCAAAGGTATGCACACAATTAAAAACATACCTTGATTCAAATGAATAAACACGTATGTAGAGTATTTTTAATTTCCCACGTGTGTTTTTTCAACAAGGAATCATTTAAATTAATTATATATACACAGAGAGAAGCGGAATTGTGACCAAAGTGTTAAAACCGTTAATGCGTGCTTGGGATCGGTTTCACCAACACCAGTCGCAGAGCGCTCACTCACCGGGACACGGGGGCTTCACACTCTTCAGGAAGCCCTGAGCTATAAAAAAGTGTATAAATCTTAAATTTGCATACATCTTTTCCAATTACTCAGCCAGAATGCCCTACCGAGTCTCCTCTACCCACATTGTTCTACATAGGGCTACGAAGACGATGAGGGCACTGGAGCGTCTTTCTCATGGGGAGAGGCTGAGGGAATTGGGGCTGTTCAGTCTGGAGAAGAGAAGGCTGAGGGGGATCTTATCAACGCTTATCAATGCTTAAAGGGCGGGTGCCGGGGGATGGGAACAGGCTTTTCCAGTGGTGCCCAGTGACAGGACAGGAGGGAACGGGCACAAACATGACCATGGGCAGTTCCATCCCAACCCGAGGAGGGACTTCTGTGGGGGCGGCAGAGCACTGGCACAGCTGCCCAGAGAGGGGGGGAGTCTCCCCTTCTGGAGCCATTCCAAACCCGCCTGGAGGTGTCCTGTGCCACTGCTGGAGGTGCCCCTGCTCTGGCGGGGGGTGGCACTGGGGGGCTCCAGAGGGCCCCTCCAACCCCGACCAGTCGGGGGTTCTGGGATTCTGCGGCACTGCCGGGCATCGCCAGCCGAGCAGCCGGTGCCAGAAAATGCCGTTCTCCGGGCGAGTTACCCAACGGCACAGCTCGACCGAGACAGGGAGATGCCGTGAGGATGAAAGACCATTGACCGTGCTGTTCTGTGAATACTCAGCAACGGAACGCAAGATATTTGGAAGCACTTACCAAAAAAAAAAAGGAATCAAACTAATTCCTTGAGCATCCAGCTAATGAATTACCATTTCTGCTCTAACGAGATGAGGTTGCGCTGATGCTGAAATATGACCCTGACACTTATTATAAATTACTAGTGGAGTGGTTTTGGCCTTTTTCCCCCTCAAGCAGACCACTGGTCGGGCACAGGGCTTAAACAAGGCAGCAATCTGGACATGACTACTTCTGACACTTCCCATTCGGAGACGCAGCAGATCACCGACGCAGAGCCGCGCCAGGGGGTTGGGTTGGGTCATCAAGGGAAGCGCCTCCTGCCTCCTCGCTTCCAAAAAAGGGTAGCGGGTTTTGTTAATAAGTTGAGGCCACCATAAAGTCTGCGTGTTTACGTTGAGATGCATTATAAGAAGACAAGGTGACCTCTCATAACTGCCTATGCCTGAAGTTAAACGGACACTTTTATCTTAAGAGATACTGTTCAACAGAGATGCGTGTCATTGGGAGCAGTGTGTATAAATAGCTCAGCAGTACATTTCGGACACTCTCAGCTACAGCAATTCACTTATTCACGGAAGTAAGACAGCAGCTTATAAATTAGTGCTAAAAGAACAAATCAGCGTCACTGCTCTGAGGTTTGCGCTGGTGGCTGTGGCGATTTAGGTATGAACTCGCCTAGAGCGGACGGGAGGAAAAGAACCAACTTAATTTACAAGAAGGTCTTATTTAAAATTGTATGAGGAGTTCACACCGTATCCATACTGTGCATTAAACTTGCCAACAGAGAACACGGGAAACTGCCCCTAACCGCCCCAACCACCTGTCCCACTGGCACCACTGGCAATGGAGACCTGTGCCGGGGCACGCTGTTTACATCTTGCTGCGATGCACGTGGCTATAGTTGACTCGAATGTAGTAGAGATACGGCGAGAGCAAACTTAACCACTGCTAGTCGTCTTAACTTGGTCTGATTTATAGGTTCAAAACCCCCGGAGGCCTTTTATGGAATCATTTGTCATACACACACTCTATACAACCAAGCCCAAACATCTGTATCACTGAAATTAAATGTGCAACGTTATTCCTGCAAAAAACTTAACCACCACTTTCTTCGCCGACTTTTCTGCGCCAGCCTTACACCTTTTTTTTTACTTTACATGCTGCATTTCTGCAAAATCAAGGATGCAAACTTCTTAGAAGTACTTAGTTTCCATGGAAACCTAAGCTGACCGCAACATTATTGTTCTCAAGAGGGAACTGACTTTACTATATGTTCATTCACTGAATTAATGGACTCCTGGTTCTTTTATTAGCAGCTCTCTAACAATGGAAAGAGAGAAATGTTATAAAAAAGACTCTCAGACAACTGTCCACTCTTTTGTCCGGGGCTTATTGGAATGACGCAAAGTCTATTCAAGAAAAGATTATAAAAATCAACTCAAAGCTGCCTCTGTTTGTGGCAGCTAAACATACCTTTATTTCATAAAGATACAACCTATAAAGCAAGCAAATTAAAGCTCGCTCTTAAATAGTAACTGTAAGGCGGTGATCATGTGGAAACCGGACTTTCACTGTGATAACTGGGTGTTGTTACACAATCTCTCAGGGTTTTGTGAAGCACCATTAACCTCCAGGTTTGGTCGCCGTGCAGCGCTGTCTGCCAGCTCTCGATAGCCTGGTACGTTTTATAAGGACACGCTCTCCTTTTTTAAGCTCACGTTAAGCACAGAAAAGCAAGTGGTGTTTTAAAGATAATTCAGTCTGGTTAATAGCGTGAATTCTCAGTAAGTATGACGAGTGTTTTAAAACCACTAAAATTGGGGGTTTCTTCCCTATACAGAACTGAAAGATGAAGAAGTATCACTGAAATACGCATTTGTCAATCTTCACTGACAATTCTAGAACACCTTTCATTAGCTATAGATAATAAAACCTTTCATAAGGTATAGTAAATGCAGAAATGCAAATGTACTTTGTGCGAAGTGCTGCAAAGCCAGGAACTTTAAACAGCTCCAGTTAAAATCTGCGAGTCAATCTCCCCCTGCGTGTATAACATTATGACAGACTGTGCTCAGGCCGGAGGCGCTACGGCCCGGCTCGTAATTGCTGCACAAAAGACAGTTAACAGTTCCCTTGCTCTTCTCTAACTACCTTCCTGACTGCTTATTGAAGTCTGATTTCTTACTCCTCTGGGTCATCATTCATCAGCCCTACAGGTCCCGCCGGGAGAGACCGGCCAGACCTCGCCATATCCCTCGTTGCCAGAGGCCATTTCTGACGGCCCATGATATAGAAAATGTCTTCACAGCAATCCAGTGGGACAAACTATGGTTATAATACCCAAATAATCATTTTGCAAATTATCATAATTATCAATCAATCATCTTGTGCGAACAATGTGTTTCTGAAGTATCAGATGGTTCCTGTGACCTGTAGCGTTTTGTATATAATAATAAACCTGCAGAGATTTATGGCCCTATCCCGCTTTCTATCTGCAGTAACAAAACATTAGTTGGCTTTTACTTTTGTTTCAGGAATAAAAGCTCCCCATCTACCCAGGTTCCTTGTTTACTGCTTGATGCTTTCTAAGATTTCGAATCTCACCCAATTTTCTAAAGTAACCTTATTTTAAAAAAAAATCTGCGTGATGGGAGAGTAGAGAATAAATGACCGTGCTGAATAAATGAGTTTATCGTGTCACCAGCATTATGTTACCAGTTCCCGGTATCTTGCTACGTAAGTACAAAGTCAGCCAAAGCAGGGGAAAAAATTGGTTTTGTCTTCAGTTTTTGTTGTTGTGTTTTGTACAATTCCAGATTGAATCCAGCTCTTTTGAAGCTGATAGCATCTCCCGCTCCCTGTGTAGCACATTCTTGTTAATGGATAAATTCGAGCTCTCCAGAAAGTCAAAGAATAAATTTAAAGCCTTTTGCCAAATGCCTATCCTATTGGATTTTGATAAGACGGCTATTGAGCTTTAATAATGTCTTCTATCCTTTTTCAGCTGGCCCTTAACATGTCTCTTTATTTGTCCCTAAAGCCTCTTCAGCGATGCCTTTTTATTACAAGTCTCTCAGCTTGCTCTCGAGGGAGACAGGGTCGACAAGAGTGATAGATAGATAACTCTATAGATTATCTCCCACAGATGTTTTCTCTCCAGTAGCCCCTCAGGCTATTCCCTCTAAGTAAACAGAAACTAAATAGAGAGTCTACTGAAGAGAGAAGTCCCTGAGGTCTCCTGTCACCGCGGTCAGACAAGCAGCCCATCCGAGGAGGTCGGCATGGGGCTCTATACACAGAGCCTCCTTCAACCCCGGCCTCAAACCGCCATCCAAAGTGACTTTTAGAGGAGGGATAAATACACCTAGCGTCGCTCCTTGGAAAAAAGGTGTCTCGTCATGGACACTGGCCTTGTTTCCTGCCGGAGGAAGTCTGAATCTTTCATCTCCCTCTCAAAGTTAAACCAAAATGACAGCGAAGATAATGATAACAAGCTGATTTTTTGCAATGATGTACTAAATGCAGTGGAGAAGCTTAGGAAATTCAGAGCAATAGAACACGTGAGCTGCTCTCTAGGCAAAATAAACAGACTGCAGGAAGATGGCTTGGACAAAAAAGACGTTTGGGAATATGGGACAATCTGCCCACAGGTATAACTTACATATTTGTGCGCATCTCTGAATGTATGCATTCAGTTCACTAAAAAAGGGAATCTCCTGGTTTAGCATTACTTTCACAATCGATTATTTAAAATTAAACAAACGGGACGAGGAGCTGGTGTATATTTGTGCAAGTTAAACCAAGTATCAGCAAGCAAAGCAGATAAAAGAAAGACTTGGTAGGAGCACACCACGTCTCAGTCTGTGGCACCGCACATTACCAGACACAGAAAAATGATCCTGGATATAGAGCCTTTAACCATATTGCTAGAAATCTTAATTCTTGTGAGACAACCGCTAACAAACAAATCAGCTTCCTGGTGTTAGTGGTGCCAGCAGAAATAACAGTACTACAAACTGAAAAATACTGGACATAGTGGGAAAATACTTCTTATTTTGCTCCAAGCCAAAAAAGGGCTTGCTTTATGATACAATATAATAGTGTCTGCTACGCTACGTCTTCAGACTTTTCACTGCCTTTTCCTCTGTGAAAAGTTACATCATCAAGCATTTTTTTTCTGGCAGCTTAACAGCAGAAATAATATTGGGGTCAGTATTTAGAGCAGAGACTGCTCCCTGTGCATCTTTCTATACCCCTCACCGCTATCACGCTCCCCTTCCCCGCTCTGTTGGTTTTTTTTTTACCGTTTTACAGATTTTCTCAGTATTCTAGAGATTTTTTTTCTCCTTCTAGTCCTTGTTACTGCCCAATTCTGAACCTGTGACACAGCAGTCACTCAAATGAGCCACTGAAAATTACGGTCCCTCTGTTTGGCTCCGACTCCCTTTTCTCCTAGTTTAAATTCGCCCACCCACTACAGTTACATTTGTCTTCAGTCACCTTCTCACCACCACCTTATCTCTGAAGAAATAGGAATAAATTGAAGTCAAATCTCAACTATTGTGTCTTCAGGGATATGACAACTGAATGATTTAGAGAGGTTGGAAAAGGAAATCTTCTCCCCAGAGGGTTTTGTACCACTGGAGCAAAATGCTAGAGTACTACTTACAAACAATTTTAAGATACTACAAAAAATTGTACAGAATGATTTTTCATTCTTTATTTTTCATTTTTTTCTGACTGAGAAGCTGTCTAGCAGTAGTCTTTTCACAAGCCATAAAGTTTAGACTTGAACTCTTTACCTTACTGCTTTGACCTTTTTTACCCCAGCTGTAAAACCCTACTGCCCATCCTTCAATAAATTTATCACCTCATAAACTCCCACTAGTGCTTCTCTACAATGCATTTAAAAGACAGAAGTGGAAGGCCAGTCCTTCCCCCTTGTCAAATATCATAATTGTCCAGTTTTATACCTGCTGTACAGGAAAATATTTCAGGACTCGGTGTTTTTCAAAGACCTGTGGGTTTTGCAACATTCTCCTTTGAAACAGAAGTAATGAAGTTTAAATACAAACCCGCGTATTGACATATAAAGCTGCCAGTCTAACGCTGCCTTCTACCCCGGCTTCATACAAAGCCCGCTCGCTCCGGGGTCATGCAGATTCTGCGAGGAAGGGATGTAGGATTTTATTGTGATATTGTAATTAAAGACTGAGAAAGAAAGAGCTGAGCGGTCCTGAGCCATGGAGAATTTACTCCATCCTTGGGATAAGCGCGTCGTGATAATAAGAACCTGCCACCTTGTCACCACGTCTGTTCAGACAAAAGGATCCCACAGAGGCAGAGACAAACACCAAATGAGTTATGGAGATGAACAAGGTAAAAAGTTCAGCAGTATTGCGATAGGTCCTTTGCAAGGTCATTGGATGGTCAAAGGACGCCTCATGTTGGCAGCCCGGCTGTCTAAAATAAAAGCTTATTTTTCTCGACATGCGAAGACTAGAATGGTCTATACCGGACATGTGTCTAAATATCTTTTCCCAAACTAACTTTGGAGCCTGACAAGTATTATATTTCACTTTGTTTGGCAGAGTGAAGCAAGTGTTTCCTTTTAGCTTTCAGAGTTAAGGAGCAGCATTGCAGCTCGCCTGAGCAGATGAATAAAAACGGCAGTCGTTGCAAGTTCCAATTTAAAATATGTTCCACTTTCAAAAACTCATATTTTATGAACGGGACTGTGAATATCCATTATAAGGCAATTGCATATGAAAAGAATTACAGCTAGCTCATTATTTCGACGGGGACGCACGACCTCGAGACATCTAGAGAGGCTATAATCAAATATGGCTTGTAACACTTCACTTTAGTAAAGCCGTTAACCAAAAGATAGCCACGGAAAGAATGTCGTTTTAGTGCTGCTGAGAATAACCCCAACCAAAATAGTAGACTGGCTACTGAAATATGTAGTGCCGAGGCTGCCTCACAGCTACTATGAAGAAATTTATACAGCTGGGCTGTATTTGGAACCCATCTTCCTCTGGTCAGTATTATAGTTTAAGCAACACAATGTGATGAAAAGCGCCGGTAATACATCATATGAGTCAAATTTTATCCTTTCGTGTATCTCTTCCTTTTCCCTTGGACTTCACATAAGCCGCATTTACATGGTGAAGCGACCTCTAAAAATTTAGCACTTTTAACAAAGGACCAACATTTGCTTTTACTGGAAAAGAGGTAAATGAGGTTTTTCGATTTGGATTGGTAGCTGTTCATATTGTAGCTGAATCAAGGAACACTTTAAACTATTATTTTCTTTTTCATAAGTACCGGAATCACAAAAAGACAGAAAAATATGCCAATACAACCACAATACTTAGTCCATAAAAGCAACAGCAAATATTGGAAAACTTTCACAATACACACCTTTGTTCAAAAGTAAGTAGAGAAAAAAGCGTCTAGGTGTATTTCAAAGCCAGAGAGAAAACACCTTGCGTAAGATTGATCCATAGCCTACCTTTTTTATATTGCCCTCTTGGGAGGTCACCTCGGGATCAGTCAGTATTTGCTATGAAAAAACAAAACAGAAAGAAAATTAATTTGAATTGCAACTAAGAATGTTATAAAATAATACTTATTATTATTATTACTATTACTACTACTACTGTTATTATTATTATTATTGTTGTTGTTGTTATTGTTATTGTTATTATTGTTATTATTATATTTAAAGGCCAAAACTCTCAACTGCAACAGAGCAACACAGACATTTTGGAAGTTGGATGGAAGGCTTATACCAGAGCTACTATTATATTCTCCCACACATGTTGAGGTTTTCTGTAGCATCTATAAATAATTCCTTTAGATCTGGCTGACGAGAACACGTGTTTCTTTCCCAAATGGGAGGTGATGTACAGTACGGGCACTAAGGATGGAGACCTGTGGGGTCTCCAAAAGCGAGTGCCTCCAAAGCGGGTGACCCAAGCCAGCCACCAGCGCCCTGGCCAGCTCAGAGGACCGGTGACAGGGGCAGGCCTGGTGACAACCGTGCTCCCAGCGTCCCCGTGTGACGCCGGAGGCATCTTCCACCTCACAAAGATGAATGCTCGTGCCTCCTGTGGCCGGGTGCTCAGCCAAGAACTTCACAGCACACCAGTAGCTGTACCCCAACGGCAGGGACCGCCCGTGGGGCCGGGGATGCTTTGGCACCTCCGCGCTTCCCACAGCCGCCCAGGAAGCTCTTTCATTCCTCCTCCAACAGAGGTGCGGTGACACAAGTCATTAAGACGCTGCTGCGCTCTACCTCAGATCAGCCGTAGGTCAGCAGGCAGGCGGGGAGGGCAAGGACCTAACCGGGGTATCAGGCGGGACAGCCCCATCAGGATGAACATACTCTACGAGGACTTGACCGGGCAGCCGGACTCCGAGTACCCGAGTAGGCTCCCTGACCAGGGTGGGGATCTCAGAGGTCTAAGGTTAAACTTAGACTCCAGGTAGGCAAGACTTCCAGGCCCAGGAGATGTATGTCGGCTACCAAAGAAGAGTGGAAAAAAGCTCCAAGGAGCAGAGATGAAAATGCAGGGAAACCCAGGATAAAATGAGAACAGGCCAAGTCTTCTCCTGGTGGAAGCTGACTTCATTCTGACAAAATCAAGGAGGCGCTGCTGCGTTTCAGCAGCTGGGGATTTGGCACAAGGCTCTTGGGCCCCTTTGACCATGCCCAGGTGAGATCGACCAATTTACAAATTTCAGAAATGCTGGCAAATATCTGCAAGCTCAGCTGTAATAACACCGCGTCGTGTTTTGAATGGTAAGAATCCTACACCATGCTGTATTTTACAACAGCCCTAATAGATACTGAAATTGTGGTTTAGAAAGTAGCTGAAAGAAACAGGACCAAGAGGTGAATACCAGAGCAATAAACATCTGCCTGTTCCTGCGCGTGTGCGCGCACCTACACGCGCTGAAATCTCACCCCGAATTACTGGAAGTTAAGCATCGCGCGCAGTTAGAAGCACGTGTCACCAAGTTGCTGACTGTTCTCAAGCGCAGAGCACTCACAGCTCCCGATACTTTCACTGGGAACCACCGACCCTCAAAAGCCTTTTGAGAATTAGGCCATGAAACTTTCAGAGCTGTAATATAAATATTCCTATGCTAAATGACCTAAAAGGCTTCACAAATACTGCTGCTTCCAAATGAAGACACTTAACTATAATTATTATATGCAAAAAAATCTTTAAATACAATTGGTTAAGTATGTGCATTCAGAGTGCATAATCCACCCGTTCAACATGACCATAAACGTAGAGGGGAAAAAAAATTAAAATGAAGTGCAAATTGGGCTGTGGTATAGTCCTGTATAAACAGGCTTAAGAGTCAGGAATTCCTGAGTCTGAATCTGAATGCCAACACAAGCTTCCTTTTGTTGGTTTGGATAGATCTGCGCTCAAGGGGCAAGTTCTGTTTCTCAGACCGTATTTACTTTTTTTCCCCTTCAATTCATAGCAGATCCCAAATTTTAAAATTCTTAGAAAACAGAATTTCTGTAGAAACTATTTCACACATATTCACAAAGGGTACTGCTACAGAAAAGCACCAGTGGCTGTTTATCTAACCCTCCATTCAGAATATTCCAAAATGGCCGAGTATTTACAAGGTGAAATATTGTGTCAGTTTCCTCTGAGACAGAACTTCTGGGAAACAAACCCCGGTTTCATGAAGAGTTGTGATGGAACCATCTCCACACACAAAATATCAGAACATTTACATGTGGGAAAGCGTATGTTAGCAGTAATGGGAGATCAGAAACTGGCTTGGGACGATATTTTCCATCCCTCCTTTACACTGGACTTTTAAAAAGAAAGACGATGATGTCCAAAATGCAACAGTCGGGACTAAGTTCTGCCAGAGACCTTCTGCATCAGCTTGGACACGGCCCATAGCCTGAATTTCCTATTTGCCCATGTCAGTAGAAGACACTGAAGTTTGGCATTGAAATGGTTTGGCATTTGGCGAGGTGTGGGGTGTCCTGCGTACATGTAGGGACGGGGGACAGAACCCAGAACCTCCTGCTGCCAAACCAGCGCCTGGGCTCCGACGGAGCCCGCAGAAACCTTCCCAGGCCGCGGGAGGGTCCCAGCTCGGAATGAAAACTGCCCCAGAACACCTTTCTAGAGGGATGGAAACTCAGCAGCCAGACGAGGTACACCTACGCCGGCGTTCTGTAAGCTCAGAGGGGCAAAGATCTGTCCTGCCCATCACCCTCTGCAACCAAAGGAGGACCTGATGACAGCAGTACTGTGATGCAAATAGTACCTCCTAATTAAATGAGAAAGGGAGAAAGAGGGAAAGTAAGTACCAGATGCGATGTTTATTAATAAGAATAACAAAAGATACTTTGAAAATCTACTCATTGGGTAATTTTAGCTCAGGCTGGACTTCATCTTACGCGAATGCCATAAGACTAAATATAGCGCTTGACGTGTACAGTGGGCTGCGCTTTTGCAGTTAACACAGATGTTCTTAAATGTACTCAAAATTTACACCATATGCCTCTTCTATCAACTGATATGTTGATTTTAGCCAAAAGAAAGACAACATGTCAGCGGCGCAGCCATGTCAGAAAAACTTGTGCTTTAGGAATCTGGTCGGAGGTGTATCTCCTCCGACTGTTGATGAATTTCGCTGCATTTCATTTCCTGGATTCAGCGAACTGGTGGCAACAGAATCCCGACTTAGTTACATTAGTTAGGGATGTGCTATAATTTTTGCAAAGCCTCCTGAATGTATACTAAACATGTCAAGTAACACCATGTGATTCTTTTTGAAAAACAGTTTACAAGCTGGCATTCTCCAGCTGCAGTTAACCCTAATTTGATTACATTACTGAGACAGATCACAATGAGCTTATGTAAATAGTAACGTTATCCATTCATTCCGTGAGCTTGGATAAACTGTCATTTAAAAAAACAAAAAAAAAAAAACCCCAAAACTTAAATAGCATGGCTTGATGTGTTCAGCAAAGTCGAAAGGCAAAGAAGATGACAGACTAGAACCTGACCCTGCTGTATTGCTGTGAATCCGGATTTTTAAGAAGTATTTCCACATCTGCTCTGAGTTGGAAAGAGAAGAGGACGCCCAATAATTCTGCAGAAGTCCGTATGCAGATAGCACTTTTTCCAATAGCTCGTTCTTCGTTATCATCTGATTCTTTAGTAAGACCTCAATACAGCGCCGCTGCAGTCAGTGAGACGGACAGCTCAGCAAGCGTTTCAGTGTTTGAATGGGTGCTCAGGTGTCTGCCCGCGACGCCCGCACTTCCCAAGCTGTCCCGCTCTACGCCCGCTCTGTAGAGCCCCCTGCACCCCGCTCAGCCCCGCTCAGCCCCGCTCAGCACGGTGCGGACATCACTTCCAACTCTGGAACCCGCTGTGCTGCCTGCGCTGCCCTAACCCTGCCTCTTCTTCAGGGAACACCATGCAGCCCCGTCATAAAAAAAGCTACCTTGAAAACACTTATTTTGCCTGAAATTAGCTGAGGGACTCCGATTCCTACCTGCGCACAAGTTCACATTAATACTTCAGATGAAACCACAGGCTCTGTCCCTACTGTGCCTAATTTGCTGCTGTTAAGAGGTAAGGTACCCTGCTTGACTAAGACGCGATGAGGGCGCTCTCTGCATGACCACCCGGCGCGCACGCGGACAATGGGACGTGCAGAGCAAACATCTTCTTCCAGGCAGCTCGTTATGGGCTTTAAAAAATGCCTCAGCTGTGCTACTGAGAGACGTTCATACCAGCACAGCATCACACCAACCTCACGCTGCGCATCCTCATCGGTGTCTGCCACCGCCAGGGAATGGTCTCTAAGTAGGTAAAACCATTTGACCAGCTGCGACATGCACCAGTTGCAACACAACTGCGTAACTCCAGGGAGGACCTCTCCTGCCCGACACACAGAGAGTGAAATAAATCTGAAACAGAAACGTTCGCATACGTAAGTGCTTTTCTGGAGGGAGGCCAGGAGCACGAAGCACCTTGTGGGACAGAGCCCTCCAGCACAGTGCGGAGACTCCTCTCAGGTGCCGGTAGACATACCCACCTCCAGATGCCCCGTGCTGTGCTGCAGCACCTCCGTCTCTGCAGGAGAACTGACGCTCCCCTTGAAGCGGTTCCAGCGGAGGTTAGAGGTGGGATATGGGGGGTTTGGTATGAAAAAATGACTCTTCTCTCCAACTGCTGCTGGTACGTGTTGGCTCACTTGGGTTAACGTGTACAGAGATTCTTTAGAACGTTGCGCCCGTCTCTGTCTGGCTTTAGCAAGTATCACAGTAACGCTGTCACTCCCTGGTGCCCAAAACACCAACCAAACAAAAAAAAGCACATGAAGTATTTTTCATCGTTACTATTTACCCGAGACGTGCAAAGCCATTACTCATTCTGTTGCCAAATGCTGTTGCAGCGGCAGTACAGAGCCACCACCTCTGCCCTGAGCAGCTCTGCAGACTGCAAACAGCAAACGCGCAAGCAGGAAAAGGTTTGTTTATTTATTAACAATTTGCCAATTTTGAAGTGAAACCAAAAAGCTGATTTGTGCAAAGTGTAACACCTGTCACAACAGCGGTTGCTCTTCTTGTTCTTCCATGAAGTTTGGGATTATATATAAAAGTCTTCTATAGTATGTAGCCGGGTTACCAAAGACTCGCTGCTCCTTCCCAGCGATTCCTTCTATCGCATATTTTAGATACATCAGTAACCAAATGCAAACATTATCCTGCATAGCACAGAATTTCAAAACGGTACACAGAACCAATATAAGTTCCATTGAACTAATTTGCAAAAAATCATTACATTAATATAAAAAAATCGAACCGTACATTTTGTAAACTCTGACCAATCTGCGGAAGAAAAATATCTACCTGAAAAGCCTATAAATTGAGGTCCAAAGACTGAGTTGCCTGAAGTTATATGGTAAATCAGTGGCAAAATTCTCAACCTTCCACTCTCGCTAACAGACTATAGAGTCTCCCGATTGAATAATCTGGAATAATTAATAATCTGACCTACTGTCACCAAAGATATCAAGTCCTGAAATACAAACGGAACTATCAGTTCCCCCCTCCGCATGAATGTGCTTCATGAGCTACAATAGCTCGTGCAAAAAGCATTAAGGGTCTTAACCCACTTCATGATGTCATTTGAGCACTGGCAGGGAACGAGCTGTCTTAATATTCATTTTAATCCAGACGCTTTCTGTGTACATATTTTCACCTGTAGTTTGCATATCTGTTTGACCTTCCAGCACAAAGAGACACTCTTCATCTGAGCTTCCTGAAGTTCCTCAAATACTGATGATTGATGCCCATTTTTGATACTTGCACCTTTTGTCTTTATAACATCACTCAGCTAAGAAGCCCTGCCCAGGAACGCCTTTAAAACACGATCATCCCAAGACGCCCCAAAGTGGAGCTACAGAAAAGGTCAAAAACTATATATGCTGACGTAGACCGAATGAGTTGATCAAAAAGCACTGCAAAGCTCTTTGTGCATACGGGATTAACTCTGTCCTTAACAGACCTCGAAGGAGCGTGGGTTCAGGAGGACAGAAGAACCATATGAGCATGCTATGAAAGAAAATACATATAACATATACGTAAACCTATTCCAGGTTTACATTGTGTTTCTTTCCTGACATTTAGTTTTCCCCCGGGAAGCTGCCCCATCACTGCACAAACCGCCAAAGAATCAGCCTATTCAAAGCCTTCACCCTCCTCTGCAGTCCGGAGCGAGGAGGATGAGCAAGAGGAGCTTGTGCGAGCTGCGAATAGCGTGGCATGGGCTCACCCTGGTGATGGCTGTAAGCGCGGTGTTAAACTTCGCATTCAGGAGCTGGATCAGTCCTTTCAAACCCACCAGCTAACAACCCTACAATGGCAAAGGCACAGAGATGATGTCCTTTCCTAGTAAAGCCAGAAGAAGAAGGAACCTACAGAAAACCATTTCAACACTTCAGATTTTTTTCTATTAGCCATGTTTTTAAAATAGAGGGACTTTATAGCAATTCCCGGCCAACAATTTACCAAAATTTTACATTTTCTGTAAAAAGTAAAATTGTGAAGCCCTATTAACTTGAGGAAATTTTCAATATACTGTCTTGGGAATTTGAAACGAATGTGCCTGGAATTAAGAGGAAAGGGAGGAAAGCTCTTGTCTGAGAGGAAGAATTTCCTTTCCTGGCTGGTGAGTGAAGGAGGATGAACAGCACTACTCTGACTGGCAAGAAACAAGCCAAGGGCTGAAAAGAGCATAAAGAATAAACCAACCATTCACTGCTAAGGGCAACCCCAGCACAATTGGGAACACTGTAGAGCAGCCAAACTGTGGTTTGTGGACCAGTAACAGTCTGCAAAGCCGTGGTATGCACTCCACAGACCACTTTATAACCATTTATTTTTCAGTTGAAAGTCTGAACAAAAAGGTGGTACAGTGCTGCATGAAAAATGTTCAAAACGAGGAGGGATCCGTGGCCCACAATTTCTGGTAATCTGCCGCAGGGAACACCTCTGCACTTGCCCACGCCTGATGTCCTGCATGGCTTTACCGAGGAATTTTTCCCCACAAAATGTGGGGGTGAATCATCACAGGTTATTCCAAAGGGTGTTCAAAAGAAAGCACCATCCTAAGTCATCATTTAGTAAGAAATAGCACCTTCTTACCAGGCAAAACAAACTTCTGCGCACCCAGAAAGGTGCAGGAAAACATCAGGGGTAGTTAATGGTAAGAAGAATGAATGTCAAACATGAGGAATACGTTTAAGAACAAAGACTGCAAGAAAGAAAATAAACACGCAGTTTACATACATGGTATCGCAACTTCTGTATCACTTTTTAAAGACATAACTCCTCCGTGACATTGCGATCGAGTTCAACTGCAAACACCAGGAAGTTAAACAGAATCTAATGGAGAGCATTTGTAATAACTTCAATAAGCTGAGGACTTGAGACTTTCAGCCAAGACAAATACGAGAGGGTACTGATTAGTAAATGTCACCGTTTCTCTTGCCAAGCACTCAGTGACTGGTGATAGGAGAGTATTAAATATAATCTCACAGTCTTTAGGGGCTCTTTGATTTTATATTGCATTCTTATCAGGTTCTTAAAGTCCAGTGTTAATGAGCATGAGAAACGCACTTGATAGTTTGGCAGTTTTGCTAAAAGAGAACTCATTTCATTCATTGCATGTGTTCCTTGGATCCAAGGTGGAGATGCACTTCCCTTTCACATGGCGCCACATCCAACCTCCCTCTGGTCTTCTCCTCCATTTCAGCAATCCAGCATCACCTTTAGCAACCATCTATGTACTATCACTGTTCAAAATAGGTTTTACCGTCCACAGAAAATGAGACCTTTAAGGACCCTGGAGCGGAGAGGAAACATCTGCATAGTAAGCGCACACCCACCGCATCCCCCTCTTGCAACACAGAGTGATTCTTGAAAGAAGAGTAAGTCCCACTGAATATGATTCTTGAAAGAAGAGTAAGTCCCAATGAATAGCGTATGCCTGTAAGGCTTTTGCCTATTATTTTGCTCACTTCTTGAAACACCTTCCAGAAAAGAAATCTGTACCAGTCCGCACAAGGAAAAAAAGAGGTTTAAATTAATTATGATTTTCTTTTTAAAATACCCTTACAAATATTACCTTGAACTTCCTTTTTCCTGAAGGGAAATTCCATTATAAAACTGAATTCTGAAAAGATGAAAGGGACACTTCTCTCTACGTGCAGCGCTGCACAGTGTACAGTCACAGCATTAAAACAGAAGATGTAAGTATTGAATTGTATCTGTATTTACTCAGTTTGTTCATCTTCAAACCTGGGAACATGCCTAGACTTTTATGCTAAATAAAATATGAGCTCTTCTGACACAACGTGCTTCTGAACCACAAACCAGTTTCATCTTCAAGGAAGCAGTAGTGGAATGGAAGCTTCGGGTCATCACCTATAAATTCTGCCTGCCGCAGAACTGCATAAAACAATCACTTAATGTATCCAGAGCTATTTATTATCTGAGCAAAAAATCATCTTGAAGAGTGAAGTGTAATGTTTTGGTTAACAGATAAAGCTCTGCTGTTTGCAGCAATGTAAATGGATTGGACGGTTAGCGCTAGTCATATACGATCCATCTATCTTTCGTTCTCGACCCTTTTTAGTTATAAAAATGACCTTGATATTGACAGAATAATATAAATGAACTTCCTCTGTACTTCATATATTGATAACCTGTTTGTTAAGATGATCAGTAATAATCATAAGTAAATAAAGAGAGATCATACGTCTTCTTGTAATGGCAATGCTGACATGCGCCTGATCTGACGTATGGGGACCTCTGGGCTTGGGCTGAAGAGCTCATACTTCAGAGTGAATTGCAGCCTTTCTGTCCGGGACACACGCTGACCCATAAATCCATACGAGGCAATGCACTCCAATCTTAGTATCTAATCGTACCAGCTATGACTAGGATATCTTAGAAAATACCTTCAAAGGGAAGAAGAGTATTGAAATGGATTCAACAAATGCACCATCTAGTCCCTAGAATAACTCATTATTCAAACACCAGTCATTTATGCCTCCTTTTGGGTGAGGCTCATATACAGCTAATGGACTGGTTGGCAAGACTGTCAGAAACTCCCTGCCCTTCTCCCTTCAGTGGCAGAGGTTAAATACCTTCAAACCTACATGGCAACATCAACACTATTTCTTTTCTCTTACAAAATCCCCTTCATTGTAGACAAAGTCTTACCAGTGATGCTGAAACTCACTGGCACCAATATTGTAGGAAACAGGAAAATCTCAGCGCTTCAGTCTCTCCAGGCGGACAGTTGCCAAAGAGAAGGACTGGGATTAGATGTGCCAAGGTAAAAGGTTTTCTTCTCCAGGTCTCAAGACGCAGAGCAGGGCCAGCTGGCCTTGGCTTCTCCCATCACCCGTGCTGAACGATGCGGCCTCTACCCTTATTTAAATGCAATAACTATACAGTTAAGAAGCTGAGAAAGAACAGAGAAAAATGACCTCATTTAATTCTCTTCCTCACAGCCTAAAGAGACACCGATAAGAACTATGAATTGTTTTACCACATTTAACGAGTATATGACAAATAAATCTCTCCGTAGGCGTGCTCGCCTGTCTTGGTTCAAAAGGCAAGCCTTTTCTTTGCCCAAGTAACACACAACTTTGCTGAGCTCACTGAAAGCGTTCTAGTTCCCCACATGCAAGCATGTCAAATCACAAGCACAAACATAAAAGCCAACTTGCAATTCCCTGCATACAGAATTTGCCAAAAATCCAGCTCAATAAACTGCAGCTACATCTAGAGCTTATCCTCAGTTCCATCAAAATAACGGCCTTCAATGTAACCACAGTAGCGCACCAAAGCTAAATAGCTGAGCTGTGACACGTAGATTTTTGATCATTAATCACACTTGAAGGAAAATAAAGCCAATATGCAATGTTCCCACCAATTTCAAAAGTCTAAAGTGGGAAATGCGCTGTCTCGTTTAGCAGCTTAGTTTTGCTGCTCACACTGTGAAAGGAAGGAATGAGAACAGCAGCTTTCCTAATGGCCGGTACCGTCCAGGGGGAGCGGAGGCTGTCTGGGAATGTCTCCCCGCCTGGCGCTCAGACAGAAAGGATGGGATACGTCAATTTGATACCCATCAGCAGCATAACCTAACTGTCACTTTAACATGACGAGGTCATAGTCAGTCAGTGTGACACAGTAAGAAAAATGGCCCATTAAAGCCTGAGAAGAACTGGAAGAGAAACATAAGGCCGATGACGAGATGTTCAAGTCCTGCTTATTTCGGTGGAAGACGCAGATACTCAGTGCAGCTTTGTAGGGACCGTCTCACTGGGACAGCTTCTGAAAGGGACATAGGAAGATGCTGACTAGCGTAGCCACCAGCGGTGCCTGCCACAGAGAGCGTGAAGGAAGTCGACATCCCAACTCTCATTTAATTTAGCAAAATAAGTCTTTGATAAACTGAAGACACGAAGAGCTTTGCGTGGGCTCTAAACAGGAGGGGAATTTTCTGTACAAGTGTGTTTCTTTCATGGTACCATCTGTGTTAGCCACGAGGAACAGTTTCTGCTCCTGTATATGCCGCTTTAGCCACTTGTCCTCAAGACGCACGGCCGCTCAAACACGGGGTAAGAACTCAGGTTCTGAGTCGGTACGTTAACCTGGGGAGGAATTCCCCGCAGTAACGCTCTGTGCAAGGAACGAGAACAACAGAGGGACAGAAAAGGGCACTTTGTCTTCCTTTATTCGGAAGTAATATTAAGCAAATTATACTCTCTATAAAGAAAAGTTAACACGGAATCATTCTGTGGACTAACTTCAGGCATCGGCACAATCGGTTTCTTATTTAAAATGCACACAGTGTCGTTTTATCTGAATTGATAGGGGGTGCCAGGTGAGTTCCCTTTTAAGAGCTGTAGAAACAATCTCAGACAGAACTGGATAATATTATGCTTGGAATGATAATATTGTGTTTGGAAAAGGTCAATATTTTATTTAATCAGCCAGACAGAGAGTGGGTGGCAATTTCAATGCATTTTCTTGAGACAGGAATTCAGGGAGTCCAAACGGAAATAAGTTTCTGCTTTTTTCTTGGGCTGCTGATGTCTTCCACAGGTAGGAATTTGTGTTTCGAGCGTCCGAGGCCACGATACAGTAGGGCCGTACAGGGTATAGCTCCAGCACTTCTTTGGAGGGAATGCCATCCTGAGTGTGTATAGCTTCACTTTGCAGCTGCTTTGTAAACCAGCTACGTGTCAGGAATTGACAAAACGGAGAATTACAACTGCAAGCTAAAAAAATTAAGCCTAAGGCAATCTTTAATCTTTAGAGCATCTGTGTAAACAATAAATATGAATCACTTCTCAAAATAAATCTATGCCAGCATGTCATAGGCTACGCTGCATATGAGGAGCTTGGCAGGAAGGGCGCAGTTTGCACTTCCTCAAGTACACAAACCAGTTACGGAGACACAACACTTCATGGCTACAAGACTGTTAGTTGGTTTGGTCCCGTTTGCAAAACTTCCTAAAACAAAGGTAGTAAAAACAATTCAAGAGTGAGACAGAGAACTTTTATCTGTGTAGATATTTGGCATTTGTCCCAAGTAAGCTTCTAGAAAGGATGGAACCTTAGGAGTAAATCCCTCAAAAGCCTCTCAAAGGCTTTTTAAGTAATTCCTGGGAGAGAAGACTAAAACCTCCTGGTTAGAAGTGGAAGGATGCGCTGAGCCTCTCAAGAACTTCAAAGATGAAGGAATGTGAAGATTTTAGCTCGTTATGATCTCCTGTGCTACAGACGCCACAAGCACCTCTTCCACCAAGTCCCAGGCAGCGCACTCTGGCCAGACAAGCTTCTGCTCTCCCTACACAAGCTGGGAGACATCCGTCTCAGAAGCTCAAATCTGCTGCTTGCTTCTTCCAGTGCAGCATCAGAGAAAGACTAACCACCGCTGAAAACCTCCCTCAGCTGATGCCAGACATAGCGCAATGCCCCTCTGTACCACACGCTGTACTGGAGACACGTTCTGGTCCTGCACAAGCCATCTTGGGATGTGTCCCCACACCGAATCCCATAGGAAAAGCGCTGAGGACCTTTTTCTTTCCCTTCCCTTTGTTTCAGATAGAGTACCAGGTACAGCGTGGCACCCATCTTTGCCTTTTCCAGTGAATCACAGTGAAGAAAGGAGGCCTGAAGTCTGGAACTGGAACGGACTGCCGGCACAAGTGCCACAATGAGGAGGGATTCAGTGCGGAACTGTACAGAATGCTCTGTGCTCTGCTCTCACAGCAAATGGCAATCAGGTATCTTTAGTGTCTGTGTGTCCCATCATATATTTTTCTTTTCTTTTCTCCAAACTGAACAGTTCCACACTTAGTCTTTTCCAGAGGGTCTTTCCACAGCATAACTCATTCTTCTGCTCCGTCCTTGAACCTCCTTCTGCTGAAGTGTAATTTGGGGAACCACTCAGACGGTTTTCTGGGGCCATGGCATCCTCCCATACGTTTATATAACAACCCTCTTTTCAATGTGACTTGAAAGAATGTGTTCTTTACACATTCTCACATTATATCTGCTTCTCCAGACAGCTGCCGAACTCACAGCAGAGAGTTTTGGGCATTGAGGTGGGGTGTGTTTTGCTTTAAAAGTGCATACAATAATAAAGTGATAGGATATGGGATATGTGAAAACTGAGGTGGACAGGAATACAACACAACACAGCTTCAAAGCCTCACAAACCACAAAAAAGGCACTGTATGTTCTGCTTTCTACAGTGCTTTGACGCACTCCCGATAATAAAAAAAGTTCCTTCTGAACGTGAGTCTACAATTCTTTAACTTTCTTTGCTGCATGCTTTTTACCAGCTTTTCCAGCTGAGCGCAACATCCCCTGAACAGGGAGATCGCAGCGCGAATGAGAGAGAGAATCAAGCGTGATGACTGATTACCGGTAACACCACCAGTTACAACAGCTCCATCGCACGACAAAGCCTACTATTCACTGAGCCTCTGGAAAACGTACAGCGTCTTAAAACGTCACCTCTCCTTTAAGCACCCAACTGTCCCTTCCTGCATGAATTCTGGATTCGGGGTGATGCAGAAAGTTAAGCTCTGTCTCCGCAACTACCCCAGGAGGTCCTGCGGCACTGCTGTAGCGGTACACAGGTCACCCGGCGCACAGCCGGGACCCATCTGTCCGGTACAGGCGTACCTGTGCTGCACCAAACGAGGTTTGCTCATTCCTCAACACCACCAGAAGCGCCCACCCTCTCCTCCAGGAGCACTCTGCCTCCAAGACAGAAATGGGCTCTTATTCCCCGAGACAGAGGCAAGCCCTTATCTAGACAGAGCATCGATTAAAAGAGCCAATGAATAAGTAGAGAAATGAGCTTATAAATACAGCGAGCACTTCATTTCTTGAGGTCGGAGAACTTGACCATTATCTGTCTGCTCACGTTTTCTTGATTAGACATCTTCTCAGCAGAAAGACCTCACAGCCAACCACTTCAAAAAGACACCTGCCAAAACGCTTCCCCCCACTTTGACCGCAAGCTTCAAGCCATGGTCGTAGCTGTCAGAGTGTTTGCTCAGAAAACGCTGAAATCGCCGCAGAAGACTGTCCTGCGGTAAGGCAAAATGGCTATTAGATTTTTCAAAAATTCCGCATGTTCTCCTTAGTAGCTCCGGTTGTTTGCTATCAGAATTAAAATGGATTCTACATTTGGAGCTTCTTTCAGAACAGTACCAGAAAAAAGAAGGACTTTTTTTTCATTAAAATTTTTGAAAAGCACACACAGCCCTCGTTGTTATTAAACGCTCCAAGTAGAGTTCTGAAGAAAATCTTGGGAGATCCAGCTCGGAGTATTGATTACAGGGAGTTTTTTAATCTTGTGCCAAAAGGAACATTGAGGTTAAAAGATGGCTCCATACACGATCTTGCCAAATAACATTTCTGTTTATATCTTAAAAACTACCACCGATAGATTATAGACAAAGAAATGTCCATAATGTATCCAGATGCTGGAAACAAAATGTATTTAAGCCACCGAAGAGGGTTTAATGAAGTAAAGCATTTTTTTAACTGCCAGCCCAAAGTAAATAATCACTGATTTGAGTACAGTTAAGAGATCCTGTCTTACTCACCAAATAATCTGAACGTGCCATCAAGGAAACTGTTGCTTTGTGGGAATAACATAACAGCGGTTTAACATTCTCATAAACTTGGGTCTTGTCTTCCCCAACACCCTAAACCTCTCGGGACTGAGAAAGCGTAAGGCAAGCACTGCAAAAGCAACACAACTCCCTCGCGCTCGTCAGTCTGTCCGGCTGGGTCAGCGGGGTCAGTTGGTCCTGTTTTGACTTAGGGAAGGGAAGGATGAACTCATTAGCGCAAGGCTGCGGTGATTTCCCCCATTTGCCCACGGCACCTGTTCGGACCACACTGGGACCGGACCAAACCCCGGCCAGAGGGGCGGCCCCGGCTGCTCTTCCTCCCAGCACAAACGGATGAACAACTGTAAAACGAGTATTGCGGCTTTTACACAGGAAACCAGGATCATCCTCAATTGAACGTCCATGCGTTTCTTGTTGAAGGATATTTTCCTGCTTTGAATATTTGGCATCGTACTGTAGATCGTGCCAACGTCCAGGCAGTTTCATAAGGGGCTTTGAGGCTTGGGTTGAGTTTGTGGTGTCTTCAGTTTCTCAAAAGACACCTCCTCATCACATCCTTCCATTCCAGGCTTCCTAAATATCACCACTGTATTTAAGATGTGCATTTTTGTAATGCAGAAGTAATCTGCAATCTTTGTTTGTTTGTTTGAAACAATAAAAAAATTATTTCTGGTATTACGACAAGCAATGGAATAAAGCAGAGAAGCATTAAAAAAAACCCATACTCCATTATGTAATTACCTATTTTGCTACAGCCAAGGCTGTCAATTTAACTGTAAATTTATAAATCACAATTGTATATCCTTTTTCCCTAATTCAGGCATTCAGCCTTTTGGTTAGAAGAACATTAAAATTATATTCAAAGCAATTTTCTGGCTGACATTTAGCTGGGACAGGAGCTCAACTTCATTAATCCCTCACCTTCAAAAGCCTATTTTTGTACTCTCACTTGTGCCAGGAGTGCAACGACAGTGGCATTATCTGCCAGTCTATATAGTTTTTAAATTGTGTTTTGGTTTAAATAATAAAAAGTGAAAAGAGAACTTTTCAACAGCGTATCCAGGCTGCACTGGTTGATGAAAGTACTAAGAGTTTCATTCACTCTTCTGAAAGTAAAAGCTATTTAAGCAAGAGTCCTCAAAAACAAAAAAAAAGGGTAAAATATCTGCTTCGACTGATGCATAATAAGCACATGATTCAAACTAATAGAGACGATTTAGGTTTTTTGGAATAACTTACTCCACGACTCAAAAGTTTTAAAAGTTTGGGGTTTTCACATTCTTGAAAGCCTTCCAGGACGTGTCAGGAACAGCTGTCCGCAACGCAGCCCTGGCAGTCCGGGGGCTTTCCCAACAAGCACAACAGATACAGCTACTCCGTTATTTTACGCAGACAGTACATTGGATGGCGTTCTGCCGGCATTCTACATGGAAACAACTCTTCAGGTGCAAAGGAACATTCCTCCTTTACTGGAAAATAAGCACGAGAGAACGTTTCGATCCCTCTTTTGCTCTCAGAGCCTTCTGTCTATACAACCAGTGCAACTTTTATACTATTTTCCACCTTTGAGGATGCACAATGGAACGACCACGTGAGCTCAAACAACAACATACAGCCAAAGAAGGAACAATCCAGCCTTACTTTTTTGGTTTTCTCTGGTGCGTATATGAAAGAAGTTGATATTCTGTAGAAGGAGATTTGGCCCTGTCAAATTGCTGTCCTAAGTCACTTAAAAAGACTGCACAAAGCAGCATTTGCAACATTATCTCATGCGCCATAATACTGGCATTCAAGTTATATGCATTTGAGTTATATGCCTTTATTTCTCACAGATTTCGTGCTATCTGATTCAATTATGAATTTGACCGCTTTTTTTGCAGAATATAAAATCCTTTTCCTTGCACCATATAATTGTGTTCCATGGCAGATCTGGTATTCATCATTGCCCTGCTGTCCCCTAGCCTAAAAGATAAAACATCCACAGGGTAATAAATGTCAAACTATGATTATTGATGCTTTCAATTAAATTGATTATCTATTTGAGGTGCATAGCACGGTGATTTATTGCTGTCTCTTTACGTTGCACTTGGCACAATGGCTTCCCTGAAAGGTGAGCATTTTGATTGTTTCAATAGATTTTCTATTAAATCTGATTTTTCAAAAGTGGCTCACAACCAGCCCAGTACTTGGTTAACTGAAATGGCACCTGATCGAGTCTGAAATACGCTACCTGTTTTCTGTTATCTCCTGAAGCATGGAGGTTAGGAAGCAATATCTGAAAATAGGAAAGGAAAACTTTTGTTTAAGTGTTAATGGAAGGACAGAATCCATCCTTGATTTACGTCCCTCATTCAAAAACTTTTATTTACAGACTATATCAGACAAAAAGCCGGGGTAATCTCGAGCTCTGTTGAGTACTACCCACCTCAACAGAGAGATGAGATGACCTTCGACTCGTCACTGGCATTGTGTTTTTATTAGTTTCAGATAACAGGAGCTATAAAATTCAAAGACATTTGCTCACCAATGATAATCAGCAGCTGCTTCACAAACAACGCTTTTGTTAGCTGCGTCATGGTTAAGGTGACACAAGTTGACCTTTATCTGATGATTTACTTGAAGAAATGCCTTATGTGGCCGGACAACCCAGTACCAGCTTCTACTGCTGCTGTTTCTCCAAATCACAGCACAGTTTGTTTCAGTCTGTGTCAAAAAGCAAATCTGGCTCAAAACGACATACAGTCTCAGCAAGCTACGCATGCTTTGTGAAAAGCAAGAAAACAGCATGAGAAAAAGCATAATTCTCTTAACGTGCTGTTCTTGCTGTCTACGAAGAAAAATCTGTAAAACGTATCTTCAAGCAGGTAGACTTAGAGAACCTCAGTAATAAGCCCCACCATTTTCACAGGGAAAAAATTCAGTGCTGATAAGCCACTGACTTTACATTTCAGACAGGGACAAATCCTTCTCCGTTGTTCCCCACATCTGATATTTCCGAGCAATGGGGAAGCAGCGTGTCAGATAACCTGGTGGCTGAACTTCCTGGTGCGACACTCTGCCTCACCAAGTTTCCCACCGTTTATTACCAGGAGCCTTCAGGACAGAAGACTGAAGCCCAACGGAGCTAGCGGATACAGAAAGTACGAAGACGAGTCTGCCTAAAAGACCTTGCGAAATAAGTACACACAACAGATAAATGGTGCGAACAGAAAAAGAGAAGGATTACTATCCCAATTTTACAGACAAGACTGAGACAAGAAATTAGGTGACCTGTCCAAATCACACAGTCTCTGGCATTTGGAAATTGAGTTTCAAGCTCCTTAGACCTAATCTTAACAATAAGGCTGTCATTCCTCCGCAGATGCAAACACCTTTGACCCCGGTAAGCTCAGAATTATACACACATCAATTCAGACTTTGAAGCCTGGCTTATCTCTCAGTAGTGTAACTGTCCCCTCCGCTGTAACTAACAGAGCTGTCTGAGTAAAAAACAAACAATCAAGGAAGAAAAAAAGAAAAACAAATCCCTACAGCTCAGGTCAGAACTAACTCTTTTAAATTTGCTATGTGCTATGTCCATCCTGGCAAAGCCCAAAGCGCGTGTATGGGAATCTATTAAGCACTAACTGAAATGTGACCAGCTTCAGAGAGGAACCACAGCAAGCACCTAACAAGCCAAAGTAACCTCGCAGAAGTAAGGGCAAATATTAAAGGAGCATTTCCATTAGATGGTGTTGGCTGCACTTGAGAATGCAGGATGTAATGATCCAGGCGTAAATCTGGTCTTCAACCGAGGGTGAACACCAGTTAAGAGTTTCTGACGTACCCCTGTTTGAAAAGTCAGCTCTCTAATAGCTCGGGGTCGTCACAACGCCGCGCTGGGGCACTGACTCAGAAGAGTAAGTGACACCATCCCTGCAGCCCCCTGGCTTTTATTAAAGCTCCCCCCTCAGAGTATCAGACCCACCCCTGGTTGACCTGGAAGAGGAGTACTCCACACTGGTATGGCAGCAGCAGCTGCACTGGTTGCTAAAGATGAGGCTTCAGAGAAGTCACTCGGAGATTCCCGCTGCTGGAACACGTTTTCCGGCACAGGACATGTGGGTCCCCACAGCTCCCAGCCATACATCAGCGGTGGCCAACGCTAGTTTATTGAACTGTGAAGCTCACTGAGAAAAAAAAGAGTATGAGAAAAACCACAAGCAACAGGGAATTAGGGCGAATTCTTCTTAAAACTACAGACCGAGGCCAGTTTGCTTAGCTGCTTCTGAACATCAAGGCTATTTCCACAAAAAGATAAATATACGTAGTGTAAAGTTGATGCGGCCAGCCACTACCCCTGCAGCAGAGGTTTAAGAATGTGACATCTGGTTTCCAAAGGATCTGTGTGGCCACGCACAGTTGTAATTATAGCAACAATTTGCAGACAACATGAATGTACTTTTTTGGCTTGAAGGACGACACTAAAGGCCTGGAAGGAAAAAAAAATAATAATAAAGATGACCAAAAGAAAAAGGCAGGAACCCCCGCATGATGGAAGGGACCGACTTCCCTCCTTAGCACACATCACAAGCTCCCAGACGCGTGGAAACAAACTCAAAGTAACCCTCTGTGGTGAGGGCTACCGCTCTGCTCTGTGTACGCGGACTGATTGGCAGAATGCGCCCGTTGTGATGGGCGCAGCGGCTCGGAGGTGAAGGTGTTTGCATATGTAAAGTCCCTGGACTGCTTCCAGTCCCACAGAACTGAGAAAAAAGCGCGTGCGGGAGGAACACGGTGTTCAGGCTAATTCTGCCGCCGTGCCTGGCTTCTGGCATGGGGTGTATGGCCCTGTCTGCGCACACAGTGAAAAAGCACACCCCGTATCACTCTTGGCTCGTGCTTCCAGCACTCGCTTTTCACCGGCTGACAAAGAAACGAAAAATGGCTGAGTGTCTTAAGGGGACCCAGCGTCTTTTATTTCATTTGACTTGAGAAATAACCAAATTCCCTCACCCTGAAAAATTTGTGAACCATGAGTACCGCTCCCTTCAGCACTGACTGTCCACAAATGCTCTCCTCGCTGAAGCAATGCACACCCACGGTCGCGGCGAGGCAGCCCAGCGGCCTGAGGAACGCAGCCCACCGCCCAGCCCACCACTGTTCACTCTGCAGACTTTGGATAGCAGCATAATGATAAAAAAAAAAACAAACCAACAACAACAAACAAACGAAACTTAACTTTCTGGGCATTTATTGCTGATTCTCACAAAAGTTTCTTCTTAAAATTATTTTTCAAATTGCCTGGGGCAAAGCTCTGCCCCAGAAAAGGCAAAGAACAGGAACACTCAAACAGAGGCAATCGCAGTTACGTACTCACTCCAGGACAGACTGTGGCTCCCAGACCCCTCCACCCAGCCCCAGCCAAAACCTCCTAAGTCCTCCCAGAAGTTTGAATCACTCTCTCCTTTCTTTTCCTTCCTGCACTAGATGCTCGAATGTGCCTCTTCAAAGGAAACTCACTCTTGGATTCGCTGGTGGGCTTGGTCTCACGCAAAAAGTGCTGGAGCCCCCTGTTCTGGCGGTGAGCATCGCGACAGGCCTGGCTTGAAAAGGAAACACGTATTTGGCCTTCCATCCTGTAACATTCAAACCTGGAACCCCAAATAAACTGCTTTTTCTCTCTCCCTTTCTTCTTATCAACTAAGCGGTACTGTTTTCACATCAGATCGTAAATAACTGCCTGCTGAGATTCACACGAATGAAGAAGCTGTAAGTGACTCTTTGGAAGAGCATCTTCAGTCTTGACAAAAAGAAACCATCGCATTTCTGCTTTGGACTTATCTAAAGGCAAGGTCTGTCTTTTTTTTTTTTTTTTTTAATAGGGGCACATTGAAAATGTTACTGTCTTATCATGGCAGCTGTACCCGGCTATCGGCAAGAGCTGTGAGGGCTCCCCGGGCTGTGCCACGGAGGAACCGGGTAGGCATCTGCTCTGTTTAACGCACAGGAAGCACAGGGCAGGTTTTCAGAAGTATGCGGAGGATGTAATGGAGCCTCTAATGTGTTTAGGTTTCTCCAGCGGAATCTAGTTTTATCAGAAAACAAAGGTCCTGAAGGGATTATCAGTAGAAAGAAACCCAGAACCTGTCTAGTTGGGAAAGGGGCTGCGGAGATTGTTATGTGGAGGCGCAATAGCTTCCTTCCAGGCAAAACTGAAGGCTACTTCTGTAAATTAGTCTCCTCCGCCAAATTAACTGGAATTCTGTGCCCACATGCAAGATTTTTAGCGCAAATAAATTGGCGCTTGCCTCACACTGATGCCTCGTAGAAAGGAAAGAGAAATTACGATGTCTCTGCAGCACGCTGAAGTTGCTCTACAAGAGGCACCACTATCTTGGCAAAATAAAACGTCACTTTCAAGCAGCTTATTAAGAAGCGTGCAAAGTTCATCCCTGTTATACGTCCCGGTGCTGCAACGCACTGCCCATCACAATGAATCAAATAAATGACTGCAGCTTACCAGCTCCTCACACCTTCAATATCCCTGTTCCATCTTCAGCTAATTAGTCCCCACAATACCCTGAGTTAGAGCAAAAGGTGGGGTGGGAGCAGCAAGGGGGAAATAGGAACCAAAAGTATAAGAAGCTTTTTCACAGGCGGGTAAGATTGCCATTTAGAAAGTAGCAGTTATTTGTGAACTCGATCCTTGTCTCTTTTTTTGTTACGTGATTAATAAAGCAACTATAATAATTATTTAAATTCAAATACCAGCCTGTATAACATAAAAATGAGCCATGTCAATCTGTTAAGTCTCAGCTCTGCTCGGTGCAGCTGTGTAACAGGAAAGTATCAAGGTGAAGTCATAAAAATCAAAGCTGGTGCCTTCCGAATCTCTCAAAGGTCAGCGTGGGCGATTCAGATCACTGAAGAGTTCCATAAAATCCAGATTTACATCCTGGTTAAGGTATTACAATACACTGTTTGGATTGGGTTCAAGGGCTCTTGATGAGACCACGAAATAAATGCAACACAGGTATTTTAAACAGAGAACCTCAACAGTGCTGAAAAACACAGACAGAGTTTTTTATTTGCCTTCCATATCCCTGCAGACCTGCGCCGCGCTCTCCCCACTCCTCTCTCGCTCGCCCCTTTGTCACGGCGTTGGCATCCCCCAGCAGTTCTCAAGGGTTACGCTCTTCGCGCGGTAAGACAGATCGTCCGATCTGTTCCTCTTACACAAGCAAGACGCAGGAATACTACTAGTATCTTTAAAAAACAGCCACTCCTGCTGCCGGGTGACACTTTGTTTTGTTAAGGATGTGGAGGGGCCGTTCATCAGCAGCCGGAGCCTTTATCTCCAGCACATTAGCCTCAGTCCATCTAATATCTGGGCTGTAACAAAGGGGTGCCTGGTTTTACCGTCTGGTTCCCAAAGCGGTTAGAGATGGACCGGCGATATTTCACCGCGCGGCAGCAGCCCGGGGTCGCTGTCTTCGGGCAGAGGATGAGACCGTACACAGCGCTGCCGCCGAACACGGCCCTCCTCCCGCTCCTCTCCCGTGCCCCCCTCCTGCCGTACCCTACCGTCCCCTCACCTCCCCCACCAGCCCCAACTAAAAAAGGGAAAGAATGAGAAAGTGAGTACTCTGTAGCTGGCACTGCAGACAATGTATGTCTTGTGTGAGTAATTTAGCACTATGGCCAGTCAATCTGGTTTCTGGGCCCAATGCCCTGACCCTCTTTAGAGCTGCTCTCTCTCTCCGGCACAGTGTGAAACATTTCCTTTCACAGCACTGACACTTTGCAGATTGAGACGTCAGGCCTGTCCAACTGCAGCAAATTAGCAATTTTTCTTTTACTAATTGGAAATAAAAATGTTTGCTAAGGGAATAATTTGTAGGAATGCAGTGTTAGGTTTCCGGCTTTTTATAAGGATGCTTTAAACTTTATACATGCGCACTTTTCTTCTGTTTTGATGCCTTCCACTGTAAATTTTAATAGGTTGCTCGACTGTTAACTTTACAGTCTCAGCCTTCCAAAGGATTAAATGAAGTTTTTAATTTATCTTCCTCTCCAAGGCAGCAGGGTCTTCTTAAAGCAGTGCCCAGCACGGCTTGTCCGCTTCTCGGTAAGCAAAGAAAAGGAACACCGCTTCCAAGGGTTAAAAACATACATGGCTGCGTGGCATCTGGATGAACCTTGGGCAGGCGATTTGTTTGCGAAACCCTCAGTTCACAGCTCCCAAAGTTCCCTATGAGCATGGTGGAGAGAGATGGGGAGCAGATTCAGGAATGCTTTTCAGCGTTAACCTGCCACAAATGGGCAATTCCACAATTCTGAAGCCACGTATTAGCGCAGAAGTTGCGCTCCAAACAGACACAAAGCAAAACAACCGGCTCACCTCTCTCTGCTGCTAAGAAAGAGGGGCGAGGACGCGCTCCTCTTCCATTTTTTCAGCTCATTTGCACTCATGCAGCTTTGCCTACCCAATGGGGAAATATTAATGCTCTGGGCAGGCTTTGGTGGTGGCAGTGGATTTTTAAATTCCTTTCACATGCAAGAGTGGACGGGGGACAGATTGATCTATTCGATCCTAAAAATCAAGCTGCAGTTAAGGAATGGCATGCAAACGGCAGTCAATAAAGACTTCTTTCTTCAAATAAAAAAAAAGTTCTTCAAGAAAGCGGAATCAGGAAAGAGCCACCTACAATCTAGAAAAACCTGCTAAAAAAACCCTAGAAATGGAAACAAAACGCCCTTTTGCTGAAATACAGTATTTTAGTTTAACGTGCCTCTGTAATTCTTAAGGCATGTAATGCCTTCCTGCAAACTGCACTCCGGCAGTAGTACATTAGCTCCTATAACAATGCCAGCACATAAAGAGTTACTGTTCTTTCCCCCCGCACCCCCCCATAAAGCATTTGACAGCCATGCCTAATAATTCTTTCTGGTGTGGTTTTTCTTTTTCTTGATGTCTTTATGTGAATATGAAGCCAGAGTGAAAGGCTTTGGGTGACCCCCGTGAGAGAGAAAAAGTATGAACTACAGAGAAAAAGAGTGAGATATAGACTCCCTGCCGAGACATAGGCATCTTCTCTGGCAGCTCACAACTTGGCTTCAGAGGGCCTTTGTAAAGGAAAAAGGACTCTTCTTCACTCAGGCTGTGACAATAGGTGTTTTGTCAGAGAGGGACAGGATAAAAAGCAGGGGGTGGGAGGCGAGATCATCATCGGCAAGGGGCTAGCCTTTGGGGCCTGCAGATGTTGGAAGGAGGATGATTTATTGCTCCAGTGTCCTCAGTGGCATTTGGCTACCTTCCCAGAGCCCGGCATTGGTGGCTGGCTGGGAGGAGGGAGCGCCGCACAAGGCATCTCCATCCCTTCTACGGGCAAAGCGCGCCGGGGGCTGCGGGGGGAGCCAGCCGCTGCGAGCGGCCGCAGAGGGCGGCCAGGACGGACCCGCGCCTGCGGGACCGGGACTTGCCCCGAAACAGCCGCGGAGGGAACGGATTAGAGAGTAGTTATTTCTAAACCACTCTAACGCGAGGAATTGACGAACACATTTTGAATGCCCCGGTCTGGAAGGGCCTAGCAGAACCAAGAGGTGCAACGGGTACCTATAAATTACAGGCACGGACAGCCAAGCAACAGCACAGCTCTGTGCTTAGAATAACCAGACCCAATTAAGGCATCGCCAAACAAACCTTAAAACTGAGCAGCTTAGGGGTGTTTTTGTGGGTGCCAACGCACAGGAGCTTACCCGTATAACCTAGGCTATTCGCTCACGGCCATCTCTTTGCCCATTCTTTAACGTAGCAGCGAGTGGAGCCGAGGTGCAAAGCTTTCTGCCCCGGGACGAGTGGGCTCTGCATCTGGCTGACGGATCCCAAAGACAACCTGCTTGGGCGTGTGAACGGGAGGGAGGGATCTGATGGATCTCATGCCTGTTTCTTGCTCAGAAACTACAGAAAGGCTTGGAAGCAGCGAAGGAGGATTGATGCAAATCAGCTGAGAAAAAGAATTGCTGGTTTGGATGTCTCTCCACACCCCCAAAAAATCTCAGAACTGTTTGAAGCTTGCCCACTGCTCCATACATCCAGTATATTGAAAAGTATCCCAGATCACCGAGCCAGGAAGTTCTGGATAATTTCCAAGAAAAAGGAATCACAGCCTAGCAAGAAATACACACCAAGACAGTATATTGCCAAGAGTTTGATTTAGGACTTTTGCTCCAGCTCCTTTCCTCTTTTAATATACAGTTTTCCACCACACTTTCTATATAAATACTGTATCCTACAGCTGACAGCCTCTCTTAGTAGATTTATCCGTTAGCGGATTTACTAAAAATGTTTTCTGTTGAAACAAGGGCACATGCTTCACCTCAGCAAAAGACAAACCCAGAGACAGTACTAAAATACAAAACCAGTAAATCCCAGACAAGATAGACGCAAAGAAAAACTTTTAGAGTCATTTTGTACAGAAATTGTTAGGTAGAAAAACTAAAAAAGTTAGAGGACAATGCAAAAGTGGAAAGTGACTGAAAAAGGCATGAAAGAAAATCTACAAAATTCCCGAGATGAGTGCCCCAATAATAACGCTTAACGAAACCCCACCACTGAAGAGTGCTATTAGTTTCAATTGCCAAGACCCAATAGCACCTATTACGAGGGAAATCTCAAAATGCTTTACTAAGTCCCAGACACACTTTTCTGCGTGTACTCAAAACTGTTATATCCATTTACAGAAGGAAGTGAAGCACTCAGAGTATAAGTGACATGTCCAAGGTCACACACAGAGTCAACGGCAGAGTCAACAGAAGAGTAACTAGATCTTTGCTTAAAATCCCTTGGCTTTGACTGCGAGACAATGGCTCCCCCTCCCACGTAATCAACCAGTTATGGAAAGGCATAAATGCATATTTGCAGGACTAAATATGTTCACTTGAGAATAAAAATGTTTAGATGATTATCTATAAATTATATGACATTATCCAGACCTCTCTGGTTTGGAAGTTGGATGGAAATTTGATGAATTACAAGCAAGACACAAATGTCGTAAGAGAAGCTTTGCTTTGAGTATTTCTCTTGGTCTCTGCAAAAAAGTAAGAATTACAGAGATATACGAAAAGAACACAGATCTGAGTTTTCGAAAACCTCCCAAGTTATTATTGTTATTCCTGATATTAGATTGTTTATCACTATTGGCATTTAATATTCTACTACTCATCTTGCCACAAACTGAGGTTTTCTAAAGTAAGTCAGTGACCGCAAAGTCTGAGCAAAAACATCTATCTAAAAGGCAAAAGAAACAGTCATCTGGACTTTCACGGACGGCCAGGTTTCAAACGCCTGACATTTTCTGATGAAATTGTTATTGCTACCCTATGAATAAGTCCTACATACGCTGCACAACTTGGGAGTCGTAATTAAAATAACTGAGTTGCTTTTTTCTTCATTTCTGTTCTTTGAGACTGTGTTCGGATGTGCTCATATACATACAGATTCTCCTTATTTGAGTGCACCGAATCCTGTGCACTGCATGGTGTCGAGCTCTCCGGCTCCTGAGGAACGTCATGGTACTGGAAGTAGAATATATGTCAAACTACGCTGTAAAGGAACACGCTGTTAAAAGCTGGCTTTGTCTATTTTTTCTTTTTTTTTTTAATAGGCAGTGTTTGGACTACAGACATGGATAATACTGCATCTTTAATGCTTTGCAACAAATTGCCACATCAGCAGTAAATACCTCCACTTAATTTTTCATTTGGATACGATGAAACATTTTTTCCCATGGAAGGAAAAGTCTGGTCTTTGTGAGCGTGGCACTGCCAGCCCAAGTTACAGTAAAGGTTAATCACAAACAAGAGACAAGTAAAGTAGACAAAGAGCATCATACACTTCACTTTTCAATGGATGTTTTCATAAATGTATGAATAATTTAAATTATCATTGCCGAGTATTTATTCGAGTGTTTCAGGGGAAAAAAATGCCTCCTCTTTTTTTTCCCCTCCTTGATTCTTTTCATTTCTGTCTCATCTCTTTTATGTGCTGCATCGGCTGTTTTCTTGCCATCTGAATCAGTTTTTGGGAACAATGGGATGTATGAGGGCTGAGGGGGCAGTTGAAGAATACAGCCCTTGTTGTACACTCTGTGACTTGACATTGATTAATGAGGGTGCGGACATGGGCAGAATTTGATAGAGAGGGAAGGGGAAATTGGAGGACCTGAGGGCACCAGAAGGAGGAGGGCAAGGAGATGACAGAGAGAAGGCGAGAGCGATGCCAGTGACTCTGCGCAGTACGTGGAAACAGCGAGCGGCGGAAGTCACACCACTCGGGGCCATCCACCGTGAGAGACCCGACGGAGCTGGAGAGACTTCTTGTACCATGAGAAAGACCTAACGTGACAGTGGGGCACTTCAGAGACGATCACACCTCTCTCCAGGTTTATCCTGCACGTCAAGACTCGTTGTGTCAACATAACCCTTTCCTTCGCGTGAACATTTGCTCCCAAAAATATCGGCAGAAAAAGCTTTGCCGCTGCCTCTATTCTTTCACACATACCTCAGTCTCCACCCTGTTGGTTTACTTTGAAAACCTAAATACACTGAGGTTTGTAACCTTTTCTGCAGGAGTCTAAAACATGTACAACTGTGCTTAAAAAGAAAATTCAAATCAAGGTTTTCTGGATTTTGGGGGACGGTTAGGTTGGTACCACTTTGGAGAGAGAAGAGTTTTCCAAATCCTATTAATCCAGCAGGATGTCTTTTATTTTCTCATGCAAATAAATCACAAGTACTGATGCTGGTCCGAAAAGAGCCACGTTCATATACTGAAAAGCCAGAGATGGTTTTGGTTCACTGAAAGTTTGGGGGATGTGGCATGGCGCTTTTTTAAATTTTTTTTAAGAAACCCGCCTTCCCCCTCCAGAGGCGCAGGCCTGCAAAGCGCCTAATCAGTTGGTCAAGTTGTAGGAGAACAACAACACGTTTCTTGAGTCTTGCTGGGTGGTACAGGGTTAATGAAGCCTGAAGCACACGCTCACCAGGCTTTCTTTAGTTGTATTAAACTGGGAAAAAATTAGGTGTATAATAGAAAAATTCAAAAAGAAGCACAATGAAAAAGGACTGCAATGCCTTAAGAGCGTGTAAAAAATTCTTTGCATACAGAAATCTTCAGATTTCTTTTGATAATGTAGCAGACAAAAGCACTTAAATATGATTAAACAGAATTTGAAATTTGTTGCTTCAGACTTGGTATCATTTTTATCTGTTTTTTCACTGACGTGCCTGTATGCTTGTTCTTATCATACACGTTCTGCAATACTAACAAAAAGCTTAAGTCGAAGTAACAAAAGTCTCACATTTAAGATATATCGCATTTGATAGTTGTGTAAGTTATGCGTAACATTTCTACAAAGAGCAAGATACGAAAAGACCGGTCTGACCATGTGGAAACATTCTCATTTAGTCTCAAAATACAAGAATGCAAAATAACTATTTTCCTTAAGCGTGACAAATGAGCGCGCTAGTTGGAGACCAAAGTTTACACCTCTATTTAGCGCTTCAGCCTGGGGGGGCGGTTCCCCACAGGAGGCACAGTACCGCCTGGAGGAAGGGGCCGGGTCTCACCTTCGTGGAATTGTAGATGAATTGAAAATAATATCCTAAGTAAAATGAAGGAATTCCTTACGGTGTCAAATAACCCAATACAAAACTATAAGGCAGGAAATACGAAATGCCGTCGGCCCTGGGGCTACAGATAGAGGGCAAAGACACGTAAGCCCCGAGGCGGCACTCCAGTTGGCCCACAGTCGTATCTCCCTACAAAAGAACTGCTGCTCAGAATCACTGTCCCCAAAGAGGTTGGCCAAGGAGCCTGAGGCAGAAGGGTCGACAGACCCAACTCTTCCCCACTCCGCTCCAGGACGGACTGCGGGTCTTTCCCCCGGGTGCCGGTGCGCTGCGCTGCGCCCCACTGATCTGGGAACTGCCCGTGGCAGACTTGGGACGATGAGGAGAAACTGTGTGAGAGCACCAACACAGGGGAAGATCCAAGCAGACAGCTGTCACGCGTCTCTTTCTAGTACGTGGCAGATAGATTGTTCGCTTATTCTGCCGTTTCAAGGTGCAACTGAACAGCGTTCGCTGGAACTAGTAACTGATGCCGGCCGCGTTGGATCCCGCCCTCTGCGAAGAAAGATGAAGCTGTTGGCTGAGACCGAACCGAAATGGTCACCAAAGTGCTCCAAAGCTTCACACTGGTCCATGTGCTGCTCAGTCCGCTTCCTCGGAAGGGCTTCCGCAAACAAGGTGATATCTCAAGAGCACTGTAGCCACCACGTGAGAACCTGCTGCTTTAGGAGTGAAATACGGCACGTTTTGTGCAGCAGGAAAGACAGACAGGACCTACAGTACATCTTGGAATTATTACTATTAAACACCACTAGCAATACCCTACTAGCCAGAAATCGTTACAGAAACTGCTCTTGATGAAACCTGGAAACTAAGCCGCAGCAGGTTCAGTAATTTCAGAGAGAGAGAGAGAGAGAATCCACCCCAAAACAGCAACAGCCCAGTTCTCAGACTCAAATTCAAATTGTTTTGCCTTTCTCCACCACTCCAGATAAATTCGATATCTGCCAGACTACTGACTGTTCATGTGCTAATCTGACTCAGACTCTCATTCATGGCTGTTCTCTTTTGCATAAAACATTAAATGTTCATTTAAGGGGACAGTTGTCCCTACACCCTGCGCGAGAGCTCTCCCCACCAGCCTGCTGGCCACGCTCACGCGTCCCACTTTCCCGTCGCCTGGGGGAGAGCGAAAGCGCCTGGTTTTTGCTGGCGTGTATATAGAGGGAACGCAGAAAAGTTTCACAGATGAGTACAGAATCTCCTCCCTGCCTCTCACCTGCCGTGACCACCACCAGCCAGCCACCGGCTTTAACGCCTCACCCAAAGAGCACCAGGAAAGTCCTCCACGTGGCTATCGGTTGCCTCCTGGCTGCTAGGCGCGCGCAACCTGTTTGAGCGCCAGTGATTTCTGTGCGCAACGACAAAACCAGCCTCCTGTCCCCGAACATCTGGCCGAGCGCAATGTCTTAGACTTTTTCACTGCGGCGGCGGCGTCTTCCAGCGTTTCCCTTTCTCCCTCTCCCTCTGCATCCAGACAAGCAGCCCAGTGATCACCTGCAATGGCAGCCACAGAGGGTGACCTGAGCCCTAGAGCTACTGCTGGAACAAATGAGAGAGCTTAACTAGAGCAAGACTGGCATAAAAAGGAAAGAGAAAAAAAGAGAGGAACAAAGATTCCGTCCAATTTGCTCTTTTCGGCATTGTAAAAACTGGCCTGTTTCCCAGTATATCACTCTGCCATTGAATAAGGTCAATTGCAGAGCAGTTCTTCAGTCATCCTGATGGGTTTTCATGAGAAAGTGAATGGAGTGCAAATTAGCCAAAGTCGTCACAAGCTTTTTTACTGTCACTCTAAGCCTGACAGTCCAAAGGAAAATGAGGATTAATAAATCTAACGAACTTTCTCTATTATCCAAGCCAGGTTAGGAAACTATTTATTGTCTCTCTTTTTCTATGTTTCATCCATTTTGCCTACTGTGGTGAAGCATTTCAAGAAGAAAGAAACAACAGACGCATGCACACACACGCTTGCACGCACACACAGAGCTTAACCTCTCCAAATCTGCTAGACAGAGCCATAGACGTACCAGAAAATAAAGGCACAGGCATCATGCGAGCAAATCAAGATTTTAAAATAATTCTACCTTGTACATACCGTATAGTTTTAGATGAATCCTTACAGCTGCTGATTTCCATTAACTAATTTGTGTTCAATGTGCTAAACATACATATTTTATGGGAGAAAGAATAATGACTGCTAGCAAGTCTTAAAACTTGCCTTTTTTGTTAAGAGCAAAAAATTGGTTTTAAGTTAAGGGGAAAATTTTTTTAACAATTATATTCACATGTGTGAAGTAGATTTTAGCGTATTTTCAAAGTACTATTTTTTTAATAGCATAAGGCGTTTCAGCAGCTAGTAGTCTAGAATGAAAATCTTTACTAATTTATTAAAATCATTTGTATTCAGGTAGCTTTTAGAAAACTAGCTTAACTAAGAGAGAATTGCCTGAAACATTCTCAGAGCCCAGGAGGTCACGCCGAGCCTATTGCAGAAGTGACGCAAAAGACCTCCGTGAACCATTCAGCACTTTTTGTTTGGGAGGTTTAAGTATGTGTGTATGTCTATACATATATATGTATGTATGTACGTCAGTCCAGCAAATGCAAATCTGTCCAACCTCACAGTTGGACAAAATGTTCTCCCGTGTAATTTGTAATACATTGCGATCAGTACAGTAGTTTTCATTCAAGAGTCTCAAAGTCCTTAAAAGCTTCCATGAATCAGGCCTCATGCTGTCTGAAAATAGATGTATATGTTGCCAGAATGCAAGTTTTAAGCACCAATTAAGACATTTTTGCAGTAAAACAGGTGGGGAAAAGGAGACAAAGAGATTAGTCACTTGCTAATGTCCTTGAAGATAAACGCCTGGGAGGAGACCAGCACGAATTTCAGGCCAACTGGCTCCTACGGTAATCTTAACAAAAAGTGATCAAACTTCTGATTTCTGAGGATTAGAAATACACTAATGGTGGAAGCGAACAAAATACACTGTAAACAAAAGTTTGGCACCAGGACCCCAATAAAAACAACCCTAGTATTATGAATAAGGACAAAGATGATAAGAGAACATTGAACGAATCATGTACAAAGCCAACAACTTTTTTTAGACTAAAATGCTGAACATCAACACTAGCTACGATCTAAAATGATGCAATCTTTCATCTTCCTTCTGATAACTATGAAAACTCTCGCTTCTTGCCTTTGTGCTCGTACTGACAATGAGGGTACTCATTAATAGGAAGGAAACGGGTCAAAAGAAAAAGCAAGGTTTCATTCTGGAAGCTACTACAAAAATTGCTTTCATTTATTCAGTATTTCTTTGAGATAATCAAATTGTATAAAAAAAAAATCATTAAATACATAGTTGGCCATATTCATGGCTGCAGTGGGTAACAAACCAGTTTAAAGTCAAGTCAAAGTGTTTGTTTCAACACTTTGTTTTCATCTTTTATGTGGAGACACTTATCAGAATAAATTCCCCCCGAGGAAGCTCATGCTACAACCTGACTAACCAAAGGAAAATTGTTTAGCATTCAAAGCAATCTGGGGTTTGTTGAGATTTCCCTTCTCCTACTTTTACAGTCACTTGTCATTGCATTTAATAAGAGAGAAAACTTTCCTGACCATCTAAATTATGCCATTCAAGATATTAAGGAAAACACACATACCCCAAAGTAAAGGTAAAATTATGCTGCAATCATCAAATCAGCCTTCTCTTCTTTATCCCATCTGTATATTCTCCTGTAAATGCTCAAGTATTGCCTCAAAAGCTACACAAGCAGCACAGTCCTACCTGCTTACCACTTAAATTGCTGGTATTTTAATCTCATCAAAGAATCTGAGTTTTTCTTCCTGCTGTTTTGACTTTGCTGTCTCTTAGTCTTGTCACATTCACTAGTTTTGAATAAGTGCAGAACTTGCATTTACAGAATTTGCAATCTGCAAGATTGTTTAAGTGATTTATCAAATACTTTGATTGAACACTTATTGCTGTTCCAGTTCTGAATCTCATTTAAATTGACTGGGGTTGACATGAGCCTTTCGAGAGAACACAGAAAGGAGTCCGGGCTGTGTCAGGTACAGCAGAGGGGAAAAAAGTTCCACCTCCAGCCACAGCACTTCTGGAATTGCACACTGATAAAATCAGCCAAGTAATATACTCCTTATCAAGCACTCTACGTCTGATAAAACCCGAATACCAACAGTTAGACAGGTTTAGCTTATGTATGATCCAGCGCAATGCCTCTGCCGGTAGGTTCACAATGCGCAGAGTGTGTAGCGTCACCCACGTTTCTAAAAGAGAAACTTCTTATTGTCTGTCTGTGGAGCTATAGGGTCCGTGACTGTGGTGTGCTCTGCACAGCCACGGAGACCACATCACTGCAACAGAGGTTACCATCGCTTTGCTCTCACAGCCAACATACAGATCACAGTAACGCCGACCTCTATGGAGCTCTGAAATATCTGCAAAGGTGAAAAATGGTCAATTTTTGTCATCAAATGGATGATTTACTTCTGGGGGATAATAACCAAATTGAAGGCAAATAAGTGTGAAGGTCTACATAGGAATCTAACTGGGAGGGACGCAGCAAAACTCTTCCCATCAAACTAGAAAGCAACGGCAACGCACCACAGACAAATATTGGAAGATACCTTTTTTAACGTGAAAAAGAAAACACATCTGTATGCACAAACTTCCTTTGCATTTACCTCTCTGATCCTGCACTAAGTGTGCGCCCTGCATAACCTTTTAGCGTGTCGTTTGTATTTACCCCCACTCCAAAGATAACATTCACTGGATGAATTAACCAAAGCCATCAGAGGTGACTCAAGTGATCGTGTACCTGATTATCACCCGCTTTAGGTGCACAGCTCTGACAAGGAGAAGATTCTCCTATCAGGCTGCCCTGAGAAACCCTCAGCTTTGAAATGTTTTTATCCACTTCATGTAAAATAGTCAACGTTTGTTATCTCCAAGGATGCTGCAAATCCATTCCCCCCTTCAGGATTTTGGTGGAGAAAAGGGGCGCTGAAATGGGTACACTGGGTGTGAGGGGCTGTGACGGGGGTACCGGCGCTGGCAGCCAACGCTGAGTCTGGCTGCTCCCGCTCATCGCGGACTTGCCTGGTTGTGGTGAGGCCACAAACGAGCCTCTACAGATTTCTATCAAGAAATGTCATGGAGGCTTTTAGACTCGGCATTCCCTAATAAACGCTTATTGCCTTTGTTCCTAGTTTTGCTTAAGTTCATGAGATTTTACAGAGCTTTACCAAATCACCTACCGGTTCCCCTTGCATGCTCAATGCCTGATGCTCGATTGAGGTACCAGTTGAAATTCACTACCAGTACGTTAAATTCATGCAAGAGAGGGGCTTCCCTGTTATTTCATCATTTAAGGCAGAACAAATACAGTCTCCAGGAACATTTGCTGTCTGCCACATCACTTTCAATGGTATAACCATTTAGAAACAAAACTTGGAAATTACTAAAAGTACACCGATGCCCAAATAAACCTCCTCAAAAATAACAAGTAAAGATGGGCCAAAGCCAGAGTGGATTTCAAGCACCCAGAGTTCCGAGGTGATCAGATACAGAGTTTCCATCCTTTATAACAAGCAAGCAAAGATACGAATAAACGAAGAGAAATTGTTTCAGTTCATAAGAGATTAAAACGACATGCTTTTGCAGCATGACGGTCGCGAGTCTTTCTTACTAACTCTGTTGTCTTTCAGGCTCATGGCATTTTCAATGCTTCCTCCAAACTCATGTGGGATAATGCACTTCCAAAAAGTAGGCTCTAGGTATGCACATTCTTAAAATCAACCACTCAACACGCAACCAAATAAAAGTGAGCTTTCCTACCCATTTTCCCCAAGAAAGGAAGCTCAGAGCCCTTTTATGCATTGTGAATGGCCCACCTAATTTAGACTGAATTATACCCTAACCTTCATTTCCCCTTTACTTCTTTGCTCCATTCAGCAGTTTCTGACTTCAGCTAATTCACTAACAATCCCAGCTGGTCCTTCCCAGCTCCCAGTTCTTTAGCACATTGTCCAAGGAAACTATGTGCTCCCATCTACACTGGTATTCCACTCTCCAATTAACCTACTGCTGAGAGGCTTTACCCCTTTCCACCATCCATTCCTCTGCACATACATTTTTTTAACCTTTTACTTCTTGAATTAAAGTTTGTAAGATCTCTTCCAGGTGAGAAGGTGTTAAATTTATTTGCTAAATGTGGTGCTGGTTACTCAGGAAGACATAACACGCACAATCAGGTGATGGCTATGAAAAAATAATCTGGTTGATCTCGAATGCATTTCAAAGCCAAGTATTAAGGCACAGTTGTTTAAGATACAAGTAAACAAATAACAAAAGAATTTCAACACTTGCTGTATGACAGGCATATGCTTGTTCTTATTACTGAAACCGTGCAGAGGAACTAAGGTCAGCCAGAGGTATGGCTGGTATTTGATCTACAGAGCCCTGCAGTAGCGCTGCTTGAGACACGTAGATGGATTTTCTACTCTCATTATTTAGAAACAATCAATCACCTTTTTATCATACAGTTATAACTTTGATGACATTAAAATGAATGCCCGTACCCACGCAACGTGTTCTTTACTGTGAAAGTGTTACCACGTCTGCAGTGATAACAGTCTTAAACACGTCCGTATTTCAGATCTATTTTACCGATTACTTTAAGTATACTGTTTTGTCTAATCAGACATAGATGATCCTAGTCATTGCGTGCCCGATCACCACTCATCTACTTGCACAACCACAACAAACCAGGCTAGAAACAGTTCTGCTATCGTGGGATAAAAGCCAAGACTTCAAGATCTCGCAGTCCCCTACCCAATGACTGTGTAATTATACACAGAAAATTCCCACAGCAAATGTTAATAACCCTCACTGGGTTCAGGCTAGAGACTTGTCCCTCCTCTGTCATGGTGAATGTCTGCACATAGCCTGTGCGGACCAAAAAAGTGTCCTCCTGTTTACTTAAACTGTTGCACTTATTCCAAAAACCTCTTCTCTAGTGTAGATCAAGACCACATTTTTAAAGACCTAAACTTCAACGTATGCTTCCGGAGAGGCATTTAACATTTCATTTTCTGACACAATGCCAAGTGTCTTCTTTCTAGGTAAATGGCACAGATCTCATTGTTGACAAGATCCTAGATAAAACAAAGATAGTGAAAAAGTAATTGATGGCTATTAAACACCTACCTCCCCCAATCCCTTCTTTCTTGTACATTTGCTTAGAAGCAAGTGAGCATAATAGCAGCACAGTGCTCAGAAAGTGGTTTTCAGAATCAGGCAGTGAGAAAGTCAATATGGAGCAGTGTGTCCATTTGTTTTGATTTATCTCACTAACTTCAATTGACAGTTAATTCATCAGAGTAGGAAAACGCCAGTCTAGTGAAAACACAACTCATGAAGGAGAGAGAACGGAGTGGAAAACGTAGAGTGTGGATAATACAGGTAATAAATTAAAGGATACAGTATCAGTATTTTATCATTCTCATTCTGAATTTGCTCTATTCCTACTCTTGCCAATTACAGTTTATAGTAAACAGTAAATTTACACATGCATTTACTGATACATATCACACACACACAAGCCCTTTACAAAATAAAGCAACTCGAAAAACAGGAAAAGACAGCAAAAGAAGTCACTTTGGCTCAAATTTCTAAATCTGAAATTTACAGCAGATCACTACAACATCTTGTCATAAACTGCCGGCAAGACGAGAATTTACAGTGTGAACGTTGGCTTGGATTTAAAATCCACAAAAACATAAGAGTTGCAAACGAGATTTTCGATAGCAATCCACTGGCACAAGTGCAGCCCAGCCAGCGAGCAAGGATGAAGACTTACGTCTTCACAAGGTAGCAAGAAACGCCCTGGGCAGAGAAGGGTCCGCCCAGCCCAGAAGCCTTAGCGGGGCACTGTTTGGTGCCTTCCCCGTTTTAGTCCCTTGACCCCACAACTCCTCCCTTTATGTCATTTGTTATCACCCAGAAACACGTAATTTCTCCATGGGTTTTTGGTTGGGTTGGGTTTTTTTGCCCTTAATGCCCCCCTGCTCCCAAAGGATAGCTTCAAGGTCATTCCTGACATTACACCACCACCAGTGATGAGAATGAAAGGTGGCCACAGTGGTTGGGGAGCACCGTGAGCCTGGCCAAGTGCCACTGCGTGTGCCTCGTAGACTCCAGTATGCAGAGCCATTGTATAAGAAATATCAGAGAGAACATCCCTGCCTACTCCTGCTGATATATCCACTTAGGGACTGGACTCACACCATCCCAGTCCTCTCTGAACCTTCTGATCTACCTGTCTCCACAGGTAGCATGTTCTGGAATTCACTTTTCACTACATAAATTAGTACTTGCTTGTATTTAATTTGAACACTTTTTCTACTAGTTTCACCAAATGCTTATTTCTTAAATACCAATTCCAAATTCCCTTTATCCACTGCTTTCAGAATTTTGGAAACTTCAAGAGTATCTACCTTCTCCTCTCCAAACTCAGCAAATCCAGATTTTCTAGTTCCTCCTCCTAGAACGGTCCTGCTCAGTCCTCTTGGAAATTCTAGTTGCCTTCCCCTATTCTTTCTCCAATTCTGCTCTACCTCTCAAGGTTGCCTTTGAGTAACCCGGTCTAGTGGAAGGTGTCCCTGTCCGTAGCAAGCAGGTTGGACTAGATGATCTTTGAAGGTCCCTTCCAACCCAAACCATTCTATGGTTCTATGATTCTCCTCTCACCAGAGCTGCAAGATAGAGGCACACCAAGGTCTATATGGCAGCATGACGATGTCCTCTGTCTTCTTCTCAACATCCCTCCTGGTGAGCCCAGTGTACTGTTGACTTTTTTTGGCTGCCACTGCACGTGGAGCCAATGAATTCAGTGATCTACCAGCAGACACTGCAAGCTCTCTTCCCTGTGTTCTGTCTGCCAGTTTGAAGTTCAGCATTGCACAGACACAGCTTAGATTATTCTTCCCCGGATACACTAAATTACGTGACCTTACATTTATCTAAATGGAAGCTAACCTGCAATCGGTTTTGCCCATTCACTAAGTTTTGCAGGGTTACTGACATTTCGGTCAGCACCATCCTTGATGCTTAACTTATGTCTCAACCCAATTTCTGCTCCAAAGAACACAGACAACTCAACAAGAATATGAACTTCCTGGATGCCTTTTTTTTTTTTTTTAAATCAAGCTCGTATGCTTATTAAAACCTAAGCACAGCTGCAGTGGTCTATAAGAAATTAAGCTTCTTTCTGTCCATTTCCCAGGAAACTGGACAAGAGCCAAAAATAATCTGTCCTGTTTAAACTAAGTATCTGCATTTTGCCTCAACAACTCTCCAGAAAGGCAGCCTTTTTATCTCCCTTCCACACTGCTGAAATTCATTGTGGAGATGATATAAGTACTTATGAATAGCAAAAGATACTCAGCTTCTGAGAGTGGACATGTCTGTAAATCAGTACTTAGAACAATAGCTCAGTCAGTATTTAAGAGCCGAGATGCACACACCTTTTGTTTGAAAGCAAGTAAATATACAACAAGGTGCAAGCTTCGTAACAGTGTAGTACTTTTGCACTATTCATCTCTCTCAATAAGAGGTTAAACACAACCACTGCCGAGTGCAAAACAGATTGCATCAACTCTAAGTGTCCTACGACTTCATATCCCTAGCTACAAGACTGCAAAGGCACAAATATGTGTTAGCAACACAGAAGATATAAAGAAGTCACATCCTGAACTTTCACCCAAATATCCAAATTAAATCAGAAGTCTTCCAAAGGTTTAGACAGGTCTAGATGTTCCTGTTATAATCACAAGCCACTGCATTTCGAGGGCTTTTATTGCTCGGAAAGGAAAATATCAATTATTGCAGTAGGGTTTATTGGTATGTACGGTCACAGGAAGATAGGAAAGTCTCCTAGCCAAAACGCCAGGCTTGTCCAGTGAATAGGCTAAACTCCTCATAACCTTAACGTAATTTCAAAACATTTGTCTTTTATCGGCATCCAGTTCCTAAACGTCTTGTGGCTGACGTTCGCCATCGCTTGACACTGCAATAGGAATTTCACAAGCAGGTTCTCCAGTCTGGTTTTGCCCTGTTGCTCACTCGGCTGCTTCCACACTCCCCCACACCTGCGATTCCATCCTCGCCTCTTCCTTCTCTTTCACCAAAAGTTGAAACATTCCAAAACATTCAAATATACCACAAGTTCTAATAATCTACCAAAGGTGTAAAATCTGCTGGCGTTAAATTTTTGCACGCCGACATTTCTGCTACGTGGCTGGACGCAGCAGTCCCAGCCCACGCGCGCATCAGCGTCACCGCACGCATGTCAGAAGGACGCGGCGTGAGGCGGGCTCCCAGCCCGCATTCGCGCTTCGGCTGCCTTCCTCGGCTCACGGCACACACGCAACAACACAGCACTAGTAACCACCACCAGTATCAAAGGCTAAGTCACTGGAGCTGTATTTAATTCTTCCATCGCAAAAGCTTTCAAGTCAACTCAATTAAAGTAATCCACCGCAATGATTCAAGTTTTACAGACAAGGATTTCCCCCCCCTCAAGTGAGCAGCTTGTGATTTAACAGTAACGTTTCAAAGTTGTTAACCAACCCTTTCTTACATTACATAAAAGATGAAGAAAGCAAAAAGGTATAGGCACTAAAAAGATAGCTGATGTCTTACGGTATTAGGGGTGGAATTATCCAACCCCACTAGAGCTAAGAGCAGCTGCCTGCGTTGTACAGGCGGACACTCACCCACGCTACACTTGACAACTCTCCCCTCCTTCAAAAGACAAATATTTATTCCCCTCCTCGCTGCAAGTCCTTTGGACTACGGCTGTTGTCAGCTAAAAGTGGATCTTTTATTTCATATCAGGCTCTTTGACACTTGTCAAGTTCACTGTAAAAAAATTTCAGCTCTTGCACCATTAAAATCACGCTCCAAATAAATTTTTTTGCTGCACAAAAATACTTTTAGCACATACGTTTGCAATCCAGTTTTTAAAATACGCTTCGAACCAATAAATTGGATTTAAATTTGCAAGAACCCCTCGTCAAGAGTTCCGAAATCACTGTAGCCCGTCGCCCCGCGAGGCGCTTTGCTGCCCAGCCCGTAGCCCTCCCTGCGGCTCCGGGGCAGCCCGGCCGACCAACGCAGGGCCCAGCCGGCGGGAACTCGCTCACTGCTCAGACCTACCACTTTCTGACTTCAAGACAGGAGGTTTATCCAGCTCCCCACATCACTCTTCTTTTCCAAACATTTGGCTCTGGCGATTCCCCCCCCCCGCCCCTTCCCTTTCCCTTACTCCAAGTTTAAGGCAGTTCACCACTTACGGTCATTTACAGCTTACATCTCAGTAAATCCAGAAGGTGTCTGATGAAAAAGAGGGACTAGCCAAGCATCTTAATCCCCCTGTTCATTCATGCTCTCTGTAATGTTCTTTCAGGCCTCTGCTGAGAGACTAGGCTGAAATGAAGGCTGATAAATTAGTCTGGAGGGAAACAAGGCAGATTCTGCTTGTAAAAGGTCATTCCAACTTTGTTCTGGGTGAGGGTTTATCTTGACTGCAGCTGCGACAGACAATGGCCGGGGCCTAAACGGCAGAAATCCTAGCTCTGCTCATGAAATTACTGTGCTGATAAGGTAGAATGGACTTCAGTGAGATCTAAATGGGAAAAGGGAGGTGGGGGACAAGGGTGAAATGTAGGTATTTTTGAACATGATTGAACAGGGATGACACAATAAGATGTACAATTAAAGCAATGACTTGCCCGGGCATTATCCGAAAGTGAAGAAACATACTGCTCGCTAATCAGATCAAAAGGGAGAAAATACCCGTTTCTGTGTGCTGAACGAACTGCCCCAGTACAAACACAGGCACAACTGGTCTGAATGCTGCACTTCCTGTACTTTCTGCTGCGCTTTCTAAAGGTTATGAAATACATGAAACACAAAGGCGATTCCTAAAGACCAGGGCCTCTGAACTGCTGCATCCTTTACCAGTCATTACACCGCTTCCAGGACACGCCGGAGATTTACTTCACCAGCGACACGCGCCAAGAGCAGCCCAAATGAGCCCCACTGCAGAGCGTGCAGGAGCAGGACATCTGGGTGAGAACACTCTTCAGTGAAAAGCACTTTTATTTTTTTAAGCACGTTTTGTGCATTTCTGGGGCAAAGAGAGTAAGCGATGGCAAGTTCTGACGAACCGCTCTCTAGGCTGTGCTTCCTGATGTGTACACAGACTGACTTTCCCTGTGCGAGAGACGCCTCTCCTTTATTTACACACCCCACTTGAATGTGCATGTCTCTGATCAATGCAAACACATTAAACGGTCACAGTATACTGTTACCAGTCTGGGACCCGATTACGCTAACCAGCTTCCACTTGGGCCTCTGCCTCAGATGATCTTGTTATCTGTTTGCTTTCAGAGAGCACAGAGAGAACCGGGAAACGAAGAGAGATGCCCCATGAGTCAAGGTGGCTGTTTTGCAAGGACGCTTCGCCAAGCAGCTGGCCTTAGTCACAACTTGAGAAACAAGGCGCACGATTAGTAATGACATTTCCAAAGACACCCCTATGCACGGAAATGCTCCTTCCACTCCCACCAGTCCGCCCGCCACCTTGTCTGACCACTGGACCTCCTCCTGCAGACGTGCTTCTTCCATTAACGCTCCTAAATGTGACTCAAACTGAGCTTCACACCTTCCTTGGATAAACAGCCCGTGTTTTTCAAAGTTGTAAACTTTCAGTACAAGGACTGTCTCATTTTGTACGGGTCCCAGTACTTTGCTGTGATGAAATACACAAAAAGAGGAAAGGATGAATAATTAAATTATAAGTTAACAACTGAGAACAAAGATCCACCTATGTCCCACCACTTCAGAAAGAGCGATAGACTCAACTTTTCATTTTCACCTCTATGTACAACAACATAACTCCCTTGCATTTCCAGAGCCAAATAAAAAGCAATCAAAGTGCCAAAATGTGTGAAGTGCTAAATCCCACAAAGTAAGAGTTGCTACATTTAGCAGTTCTCCAAATCTGCGGTGCTGCTCCATATTTGCTATGGGAAGAGGAGGACGCTGCCAAATTATGCAGAGAATGCGATTTCCCCTTTTTCTAAAAGTAATTAACATAATATTTTACTCTGGAAAATTCACCGTTGTTACTTCTTGTATCATACAGATTGAGGTAAAGAAATTTAATTTAGAACCTTCGGACTTCATGACTAACCAGGAATTCAAATGAGGTTCACTGAAAGGTTTGCTAATGTCACAACCCTTTGGAGTCTAAACACAGCACTAAGTATTTAAGCCTTGAGCTGAGTAATGACTTTCCCTGATGTGTTGGCACAAGGTTACTGGGATTCGGGGGCGAGGGATAAGCTACACAGAACAAGGACCCCGGAAAACAACTGGTGAACGTCAAAAACATGGAACCGGTGAGGGTCCCTCACCCAGCAAGGGACAGTGGAAGCGAGGTGCGGGCAGCCTGCCTGTAGGCAGGAAAGGTGCAGCAGCCCAGAGCTCGGCAGACAGTTCCCAAGTTCCCTGGAGGATTTGGGTATGTTCCCGTGTCGCTAGCTTGCAGGGGACTCCTCCAAGCCGTGCTGTCACACGTACGTTACCGACTAGCATGCAGCACAAGGACCGTCTTCTCAAGCAGCAAACCCACGCCTGGTTACCATGCAGATGCAGCCTAAGAACTGCAAAGCAAGGTATTCTGCATTGCTTCCACCTTCTGAAACTGCAACTGAAAGACTCCACAGAGTGATGCCTCCTTTAAAGTCCCATGTATATTTATGGTTTAACTCTAACTTATTGATCGTTTCCTTTACAAAAGCCTACTGTGTTCCAGCGCTCCATCAGCCAGGCTTTTCTGGGAACGGACAAAATAAAGGTTGCGTTTCTATGTAGGTTAACATTCCAGAGGAAGAAGTAGTGCCCTGTATTCTGCAAGGCTTTTGACAATGAAAAGAGCTATTTTTCAAACCTGTGGTCACCACTGAGCTTTTCGTGGGATTTTCTTTTCCTCCTTTTTTTTCTTTTTCTCTTTTTTTTTTTTCAAGTGTGGATGATAAAATACCGATTCAGAAGCTGGTATTCATGGATGTCTCTCGAAGACGAAAAGAAAATATTTATTTCCTTTTTCTGCTTGTGAATCAGAATGTTCTATTTAAAGAAAGTGCCCTCTGCCGGATTGCTCATGAGTTATTACCCCTTATGGAAATAAAGGAGAAATATCAGGAGGTATTCTTAGTCATTCCCTTCCCCTGTCTCTTCTTTTTTTTTCTTAATTCCTTATATACCCATGTTTTAGAGAAGTGCCTAAGATAGCGCAAGATATCTTGGCATTCTTGGGCCTAAAAAAGACTTACTCTTTTAACCCCGACATTGAAGCATTTGGTGAAACATAAAAAAATGGTACAAACGTCAGTCATTTCGCTTGGATGTCATAAGGTGCATTTTTCACTTTTATCCAGGGTTGAAATTAATAAATTACACTCCCTCCCCCCTAGATTGGGTTGTAGAGAATGGGATTTTGCCTTCGATGCAACAAGCGGTTCCCCTGCACCCACCCTGCTTTTTCTTTGTTGCTTCTTTTGCTGACTCAAAAGCCAGCAGCAGGTGCCTAGGGCATGTGTTTCATACCAGGCATAGGAAACAGTCCAGCAGCTGGCAGGACCTGGAAGCCGAGTCTTCCCCTTCCTCACGATGGTCTCCTAATGCCAGAACGAAGGCCATATACTGTGGAGAAAATTACAGTGCTGATGTACTCACCACAGTTGTTCTCTGGAAAGAGGACATTATCTAGCAGGGACAAAGTTAAGCGACTCTAAATATTCTAAATACTGTGTGAATTTGGGCCGATAAAGTTCAGTAAATTCTGAACTGTGAGATTAATTTTTTTCACTCAAGTGCACAAGTTTATCTGCAGTTTTATAATGCAGGTGTGTATGCATTCTAACTCGGGATGGCGGTTAGCAACTACCAGTGGCTCCGGGCACACCTGGGAAGTCCCCGAGTGCTCTTCTGTTCTGTTTACCTTATGAACCCATAGATTCTTTCTTTTTCAGAATCATTCCAGCCAAAAAACCTTTGAGAAATTGTGCAGTAACCTTGCATGGGAAATGTCTTCTGCGTAGGTAACACGCTCCACCTAGGGAAAGGCCGTGCACACATTCTTCAGCAATTTCCAAGCCCCCTCATTCCCTGCAAGAGCATTAGATGTGGTTTTGAAAACAGCATTTCATAAGTTCTTTTTCCCTGAGCGATAGAGGCTGTTATAGTAACATTATTCTCAAGCCAAAGGGAAAGGCAGAGGCCAGAGAAAATGAATGAATCAGAAGACACACGAAGAAAAACTACAAGGAAATGTCATCACATCCTTTCAGCCTAAAAGCTGAAAGAACGTTAGCAGGAGATGCGCGCAAACAGGCTTGGGGATTTCTTTGCTCATTTAAAGGACTCATACTCCTTTTAGCATCTTTTGTTAAGAAACAGCACAGACAAGAATATGCTTCTTTAACAAACTGTATCAGCTTTTAAAGTGAAATGAGGGAATCTGGGCTGCATGTTCTTTTAACTGGGAAACATGACAAAACCATCACAGTTAAAAGAATGTTTAGAGTCCCCTTCCCATTTTAATATTGTTAAGACTCAAGGAAATACAATATACTTCTCCTCTCAGCAACTGGGTGAAGTAAATTTTCCTTAGCACTTACGAGTATTTCTAAAAAACAAACAAACAAAATAAACAAAAAGACCCCCACCCCAAAATGTAAATATTCTGTTTTGTGGGAAGAGGGAGGTTGAACTGCTATGAATCACTGACACTATAAAGCGTGCTCAAAAACCAGCAGTTTTCCACGGGCACAGATGTGAGGCCAAGAATGCCTGCTGCATCCTTAGCTGCCGGCTCTTATTTTTGCCACAGTTATTTGTCTTTCATGGGATAGCTTCTGTCTTCACCCTAAAGTATTAAATGAAAGCACTTATTTTGCAGATGCAAAGAAGAACCCTGCCTCTGACATTTTAGTGTAAGAGAAGTCTCTCGTGTTTCAGCAAATAATTGCTCTTAAAATATAAATTAAAACAAAAGAATTAATAATTATGTTTTACAAAAGAATTAGTAACTATATTTATTAATGATATTTACCCTGTGAAGTAAACTGAGCTAAAAGCATATCTGATTGCTTCCAAATTCCCTAGAATTCAGTTGCTAAATTTCCCTCCCAGATGTGATTCCCATTCTGCTCACAATTAGCAAAATAAACAGTGCTATGGCAAATATCATTACTTACTCAACAAAGTGATCAAAATCATTACGCGATTTTTTTTTTTTTTCGGTCCCAGAGGCAATAAAGTGAAAACATGCTGTGATTTATTTGGGGTACTCTGAATGGTATGTTCTGTGTCAGCAGGCAAGGAAGTAATAGGATCAGGAGAGCAGAGCAGAAATGCAATCGCGTCACACTAAATAATCACAAGGCTTTTAGTTTGGGTGGTGTCTTTTAAGGAAAAAAGGTAAACAAGATCAGCACCGTAGTGTCAGGGAATGAGGCACAGAGGGAAAGCACACGGCACATCATCCTATACAAGCAATTACTGAATCATCGCTATGAGGGGGTGGGGGCCGGACGACCGACACATCTCATTTATTTTTATGAAATGAGCATGAATCACTCACTGCCATCCCATGTTAAAATAGCCCTTGACTAATAGGTGTGGCTTAATTTAAAGAATATTTTAAAAAGCATATTCCACAAAGCCAACGTTGGAGGAAAAACATATAAAGAAACAAAATAGTAAAGCCTTGCTGCAGTTAAAGGAGGACATGCATTCACCCAGTCCCAACCCAGCCCCTCCCGTCTGGCTAAAAGGAAAAACTCATATAACAAAAAAAAAATCGCATATCTTTTTTCCAGGATATGGCAAGTAAGACATGGCATTCTGTGTCCCCTATGACACTTTAGGCTATTAGGGGAAATAATGAGGAAAGCCAAAAGTTTGAGCAAATGGCATTCTTCTTTTACCTCCTGGAGCTAGATGTGTTACAGCAGAGCCGGGTCTGGATCAAACAGTTTAGATGAAAAAAGAGCTGGCCCCAACCTCCAAACGGGAGCCCGTGTTTCTTGAGGACTTTGAAGAAACACAGTTAACTGTTTTGTTTCATTTTAATTTTCACAAATCTGGTCTTATTGAAGTTTGAAAAAGAAAGCCCTTTCTGCCATATTAATGCCCTGGATAGAAGAGAGAGAGCCATTTTCAAATCAAAGCCCTTAATAGCTCTTTTTTCAGTCCCCCCCAAATGGAATTTTTTTAATTACAGAAATCAGAAAAAAACAGATCTTAATTGTGAAGTACCAATCGAAGCATTTTAAAATTTGTATTGTATTTTAGTATGCTGAATTAGCATGGTTGAGCTTCAACTAAAAAAATCCACAGAACAGCAACAAAAGCACGCCGTCCTACACACCTACACATGAAGAGTCCCGCACTGTTTCACCCTTTACGCCATCTGCACCAGACTGGGGCCCATTACAGACGGGCACAAGTCCAAACATATCAAGAAATTTGCATACAGACCGCGTTCAGAAGCCTTTTTAAGCACAAAGATGCGCCCTATACAACAACATAAGCAACAGTTTCTCGCCAAACTGAGATGCTGCTAATGAAGGCCCACTTCAAAACGTGATGTAAAGCATTCTCAGATATTACCGCTCCCAGCCACACTCTTAGTCAAAGCCTGACAACTAATTTCCTGTGATGAAGGGCAAGAACTTTTTGTGCAAAAGGCAGAAACGCTATTAAAGTTATATTTAAAAAAAAAAAAAAAAAAAGACCAGATTTCTAGGATTTGGGGGGATAAGGGGTGGGGCGTCCACAGAAGTGGCTTTATTATCAAGTATAAACTATATGAAATGAACAGAGAAATATGAAGAGAGAAGAAGGTTGGGTGTGAAGAACAGATCTCTTTCCCAAAGTAAAAATACTAGGAAAACTAATAGAATAGGCAATTCAAGTATTATAGTAATATCTCAATTAGCCAGGAATAAGGAGTTATGTGTAAGAAGTCTTACAGCAGCATTCAACTTTCAAGTCACTGCAACGCAAAACTACAAGTTACAGGGAAGTCAAAAAATAATGTCAAACTGCATAAGGAACCCTTGTCACGGTACGCTACAAACCCCAGATTCGTTAGATTCATCACTATTGTAAGAAAGAACATACAGGGGCAAAAGTTTGGTCAACAAGTTATGGGGCGACAAACAAATCCCGTTTTCTTTTTTCTCTTGCTGCCAATTGTCTGCCTACTTGATTTTATTAACAGAGGCTGGAAACGTATTCCAAGTTACAATTTCCTAGCACAACTGACATCATGCAAAGCTGCTTAGAACACCTCTTTAAGGTTTTTCCAATCCTACACTCAAAGGAAGCGGTTCAGAAACCACACGCAGGCAGAGATAGTATTTATTACATGAATTCCTGTTTAGCACATGAAGGTATTTGTGTATGTTGTTCCCAAGCGAAATGATGAACGTATGGAGTGCCTTAAACCAAATTTCTGAACTTTCTTTAAACATACTGGGGAGTGGAAAACTTCAAGAGGTATCTGCAAGTGGAAGCAAGGTCAAAGGAGATAGCATCAGGGTGGGTCTAAGACAGTGTTTGAGGACATCTGATGGAGGACAAATAGTCCTTCCTTTCAGATATGAAACAAACCTGCCAAATCAGAGAACAAAAGAGCACCGCTGAAATGTGAGAAGTACCACAGAGAAAGAAAGTTTGTTCAATTACAGTAAAAAAATAAATAGTATCACAAAGTCAACGTAGACTGCAGTTAATAGATAGGGCGTATATCAGGCCCGGCATTCAGTGCAGAATGGATACAGGGAACGCGGCTTAAAAACATGACTGTAAACAAGAACTTTTATCAGAAATATAAAACACAAGGGCAAAGTTTTGCCAAGGTCATAGAAAAAAAGATTTACATTACTCAAATGACTAATGAAATTTGGTCTGACTTGTAGCAGCCAAGGAGATAGCACTTTGTTCCAAAAAAAAATCATTGTCTTAAAAAAAAAACCCAAAACATAACTAAACAAACCAAACGCCACCTATAAAATACTAGGTTCAAAAAAAGATAATTCACCTTTCTGCAGGAGCCATTTCCACACTGCAGCCTACAAATAATCAATATTGCATATTCCTAGAGGAAAACGGTGCTTTGCTTCAGAGGGACCTTAATGTGACCATTACATTAGGAACCCTCAAGCTGCCTCATACCTACAGCCTGCCCGAAGCAGACAACAATTTCCATTATACTAATGGGGATTTTTTTTTTTCTTCAAAACCCCCCATGTTTTGAAGCTAATACAGTAATACTAATCAAATATTCTGTAATGATATTCACCAGAAAAGCAGCTAACACAAAGGTGAACTTCTGAGGAATGACACTGCGGGGGGAGGGGGGGGGGGATCAAATCTCTCAACTGTATTTCCCTTCTTTCCCTGCATTAGGAGGGAGAGAAAAGGAAACTCTCAACTCATTCAACCAAACTCTGATTTTTGCTCTTTAGACATCTCCTACTGCAGAACAACAAAACGTGATTGAGTTTGGGGTTTATAGCCAGTGTTTCTTGCTTTTTCCTGCACTTTTGACACATTAAAAAAGTAAATAAAAACATCTGGACATACAGAATCTAACTGTTCGCTGATTTATTTATCAGACTTCACAATCCAGAGTGTAAATATAATCAGACACAATTTGAAATGTTAATGCTTAAGTTTGGCCTTTTTGACCTCGTTTTCTAAGAAAACGGGGCTTCTCTGATTGCACTGGTGGTTGCCCACTTGGTACGTCTGACCGTTTTCCCCTTAGTTGCTTCCCACCTCTGTACTCCAATAGTTTTTAAACCACAGCTTCACATCAGTCTGTGGCCAATGGGGAAAAGGGCCCAAGGAACTGCTTCACCCAGGGGAAAAGGGAGGTGAAATTCAGCTTGCCCATATTTTGAGGGACAGGGCTAGCCCATCAAACAGCACGCGAGTCCTAGCCAGCCAAACCTCTCTGGACCACCTGCCCCAGACGCAGCCGCCTCCTGTGGACAGGAGACCGCAGCTCCGATGGACGCGCAGCAGGCGTGTTGTGGTGGTGGGGTGGACATTAGGGCTACAGTAGAGAAGCAATTATATATCATATACTGGACACTGGATGCACTGGGATGGGACTGTGGGCCCAGAGCATAAATCCTACACTACGTTTCACTGTTCACAGAATCTACTATAATTTATGATAATTCTTAGGGGTATGCATATTTCCAAAGCAAGAATATAGGAGCAGAAGAAACTAAGATGATTTCTGGGACAATCCCAGAAAAGCAGGGAGAAAGATGAGAGTTCTACGACAGCGGTGTTTTTCCTATTGAAGGTTGGGTTTTGTTTAGCTCTTAGGGAAAAATGACTTTCACATTTCTTTATCTTTGCTGCAGAACAAGAACTCAAGAACATCCAGGGTGTTAATGGGTACATGCTATTTTTCTATGACCAGTTAATAACGCCTGCACAGCTAACATGGACTGGAAGTCAAAGGTAACACACCCAACTACAAAACATGATGCGACTAATCATATTTCTTCCATTGTGACAAGTTCTGAACACAATTTGAAAATGACAAGCGCTTTAAGAAGTGACCCAACATCATTTAAAACCAACCTTCTAAAGCGGTGCTAGAGCAGTATTTGTAGCCCAAGAAGCCATCCCAAAAAGGATTTCTGCTGCTTTTTACATACTGCATGTAATCAGGGATGCAAAAAACCGCAGGGAAATACGGCATTAGCAAAGTCCCTCCTCCTGTCCCCAGGCCAGCCAGGACTCAGTCTAGCTTTACGAACAGTTTGCACAGAAGACAAATGAATGTGATTACCACATTCGACACGCTTACCTCCCATCCAAAGTTTGTTTCCTTTAATGTGCTCCTTTGTACTGTCATATAGGGTCCAAATCTTTCCCCAACTTCAATCTTCTTTTTGGCCCAAATCCCTAGCCCTGCCCCTGGAATCGAAGATTCTCTGAGTTCAAAATCTGGTGGGATTGGAATGTCATCAGGAATGTAGACAGGAGCTTCATAAGGTGAGCCCTCCTTGGGAGTGAAGTCCTCGCTGGTGGGAAAGGGTGACGGAGGTCCGACAGGAATGGGGGACATAATACTGTCCTCTGTTTCCTCCTCTGCGCTTTCGCCAGCAAGGAGATCAGGGTCGGTCTCGTACATATTATTTACAATCTCGCTGTCACCTAAAAGGGGAAACAGCAGAACAAAACACACTGAAATACTCACGTGAACATTAGTTAATCTCTTCTTGGGACAAAGTTTCATAAAGCCTAGTTCGCATGCTTTAAGGATAGAAGTAGTGGCAGAAAAAAAGATAACCCTCGCCTAACGAACTCAGGTAGAACTGAGGTAAGAATATTCGTGCTGGCTGCAAAATATTCAGTGCTATTGAAGGATGAGACGGAAGCTAATTGCAGGCCTGTCACGCTGTACTGGTTCGGGGTTACGGTAGCGGTTGACTTTCAATAGCAGAAAGAGGGAAGAAAACACAGAAGAGGTGTTCGAGGTTCCTATAACCATTTATTGCTTTAACTGGCTCAGTATATTTGTAGAGGAAATAAAAGAGAAAGGTAAAATCTGACTTAAGTTTGGCAAGAACCGTTTGCCCAATATTTGGGTTTCTTGGGTCCAACGCGTCACACAAGAGAAGCAGTGGCTGATGTGACCTTCCAGCCGCATCTCAGCAACGCGCCCGTTCAGGTGTAACAAAAGCATCGCTAGTTTGTAATACTGCTTTAAGACTAGTGTGTCCTCCATGCTTAAACAGGGAGCATTTTAAGCTACGCTTTCAACCACAGAACAGATATTGTTCCCCTGAACTCCACAGGACGGGGATCTGGTCTGCAATAGTGCTACAACGGTCAAAGGGAAAGCCAGGGAAAAGCTGTACGCTTCCTTCTATTCCACGCAACAGCTCAACAGCTAGACAGAAACAGATTAACCCAAGTAGTATTATAACGTTATTCTTTGAAAAGAAACCCAAGCACTTAAAAACATGGGCCTAAAATGCTTATTTAATTTCACACTATTCAGGATGTAAGAATTTCGGAGGCGAGTCACTATTTCTTTTTTCCTCTTTTTAAATAATGATTTGTGTGGTCTTTCTACAAAAGCATCAGCAGAACTGCAGCTGTTTTTCCTGTGCCTCAAGTTCTTCAGTTGTGTAAGGTAATAGGGAAAAAAAAAACCAAAACACATAAGAAGATTTGAAAGGAATGTATATAGAATAAAGGCAAAATGTTAAGTAGGAGGAGTTAACATTAGGAGCCAGAATTACTGCGTCCAGTTAGGAACACCATCTCAAATTTTTCATGCTTAGCATCTTCAGTATAATTACAGAACTGTTCAGCTCAGTGCCTACAAAAGACTGGGAATCAAACCAGCCTGGAGGATAGGAAGGGAGAGTGAGTGAGTGAGTGAGTGAGAGTGTGAGTGTGTGTGTGTGTTTGAGGAAAACAAACACCACCACCACTCCCCCCAAAGTAAATACCCTTAATCCTGCAAGGATTTTTAAGCTTCATTTTCCAGCAACAAATTACTACACTTCAGAGAATAACAAGTCAATTCCATTATTAAAACTGTAACAACATGCATCTATTTTCTGGTTCAATATTGGCTTGTACAAGCTAAAAATATTCTTCAAACATCCCTCCCTCTTCTATCACTTGCCAAAACCAAATAATTTGAGAGATGTTTACCAGAATGCAGTGAAAGAAAAGTAAATAAGAAAAAAGTCTGAGCATAGGAGTGGACGAAGAAGTTTTCAGAAAAATACTTTTAACTGGAAAATGATAGTTTCCTGAACCCAAAACGCTTCATTCAGACACGCATTTCAGTAATTTCATGGCAGAGTTCTGCTTGCTGGGTGCAGTTCTGCTAAGAAACCGCCCCATTTCCTCCAAATTCATTTATGGATCAACCAAAGAGGCCAATCTTGCATGGCAGCCTTGCCGTAAGGACTCTTAGGGCTTCCTCCAGCTATTCCCTGCTGTCCAGATGGGGTTCCACAAGTCCCCCAGACCTGTAGTTCTAACAGAGACTCAGCCACGTTTCCCCGTCAGGAGCCCGGATAACACAGCTGCAGCTCCACTTTGGCTCTCCCCTCCCTGTCGCAGGGCCAGTACCTGCGGGGGATCATCGCTCAGCGGATGTCAGATGGGGGAACCCAAGAATACATTTCATTTTTCTATTTTCAGAACCAAACACTCCAACCATTTCTAAATTATTGTCCCTATTCCTCCTTTGCTTTCTTGACCATACAAAATTTTGAAATTTAAATCTTTTGATTACAAAATTAATATGATTTAATTACTTTTTGGGTTTTTTTATGAAATTCCCCAAAGACAGAAGTTATCCCTTGACCTTGTGTGAATTCCCACAGTCAAACCACACTCTGATGTACTTGTGTTTGGAATACGCTTATTCTTACGAAATATAGTTATTACTGTATGAAAGCTCCTATTCAGTCTGACTGACCAGCCCTGCTTAGAAGGGAGCTCCTTCTTCAAAGGACTCACAAAGAGATAGGAAGGGAAATGGCTTACAGAGTCTTCCAGGCGAGATACACAGCCATAGAGAGACTAAACAGGTTGCTAAGGGAGTTGGAAAATGAAGCCTGGGTCTCAGCCGATCACCTTCATAAGGAAAGGATCCTCCTCCTCACTCCAAGGGCAGAACAGAGAGACTTCAGTCCGCGAGACTGCTGTTACAGTTCCTGTCTGAACAAAGCACCTTCACCAAACTTCTGACCTCACAAACATCTGTATTAATGGAGCTCCTACACAGAAATGCAGCGATGTATCACAAACAAACTAACAGATTTGCAAATAGGTATGTCACTGACAGATTTTAAGGGCAGAAAAGAGGATTTGTGCTAATTCCATATGACCTCCTGCATTACATAGACCACAGGACTCCTCTAAATTATTTCCATCTTCAAGATCAAAAGGTGGTATATAGCTTATCTTTTAGGCTGAAAAAAAAAATCCTACTTTAAGATTTTCCAGCAATGGCCAGCAAGCCTTGGTACACTTCTCCACTGTGACACTGCACTACTACACTTTTGCCCAGCAGCGACTCCTGGTAAGCCAGAAGGGCTTGTACACCACCACAGGCACACAAAGCACAGTTCGGCAGCAAGTGCTAATGGGGGAATTATAAGCCCCTTTGTCTCCTCTCTCCCTGGCAAGCACTCTGCCTTCTTTTTACCTTCTGCATTCAACATCCCTCCCTTTTCAATTTTTGAGGATGTCACCTCTTAACCTCTTGAATGAGCTACATAGGATAGAATATCTTTCACTGAAATGTGTGTTTTCAGCCCTTTAAAGACTCCTAACTGAACCATCTGTGGTCTTTCAACAACTTTTTTGAACTATCTATATTAGAACTGGCTAGAGGATTCCAGGATCATCCAAGTGAGTGAGTGCTAAATCACAGGAGAAATTTTCCAAAGGAACTCCACTGAGGACAACAGACTTAATCTTTGGGATGCATTTACCTCTTCAGATTGTTAGTGCTAAACGGAGCCTTTTACAGATTTTACGATCTTTATCATATGAAGTATAATCCTTTAACATCATACGCTGTACTCAAGTGAATAGTTATTCAGGCATCATAAACAATTTAAACATAGAGTTATCAGAGTTGTGCTCATATTTCCTATACCTGAACAATGATATACATATACATCCTATTAGCTCCAACTTCGCAGTGCACAAAGCCCATTAATGAAATTTCACTCTAATGAAAAAAGAGCATTTTCACTCTAATGGTTTGAGGTTAAGAAGAAAGTAAGTTTCAGAAATCTTCTCTGAAAGCTACTAGGAATAAAAAAGTAATTACTATGTAACTTCAAAGCTTTTGCTACATTAATTGGAGTGCTCAATAGCATATTAGAATACTCTATTTGAATTAAATGTGATGAACTGATACTCACATGCCTCATACCAAACTGAAGCAGAATTTATGTTACTTCAGGGGGTTTATCTGGCAAGAAAACTGTAGTTGTAATAGAATACTGGGTAAAATGTTAAAGTAACATTCCAAAATACCAGTCGGTAAGAAAATGAAGATTCATTGTCTAAAGCAAAAATAGTTCACATGAAATTGCATTTACTGAAATTTAGTTGCAGCTACACCATAATACATCCATAGTTATTAATTACAAATTAATCTTCATTAACAAAAATACAAGTATTCCCATTAGCTAGTGCATCAGCTTTGTAGCACACAACTTCAGCCATTAATTGAAACTCAGCGTGGATTATTATTTCCTCCCAATTCTGTAGTCCACAGAGCAAAAGGTGTTTATTAGCACCCAATTTTTTCAACACTAAACAGGAGATACCCTATCTGTTGAAAGGGAAGGCATCTCCAGGAATTGCGAACAGTGCTTACTTATGCTCCAAAATATTATTCTAACAGGGATGTCTCAGAGCAGAACCTCTAAAAGAGGTGCACTGAAATGCAGAATCAAATTTAATAGAGGGAACGATGCAGAAGAAGTGGCAAGCAACCAAGACGGATGAATAAACTGACTTGGAAGACAGCAAGGGTTGAGCAGGTTACCAGCACTGACCAAAAAATCAGCTGAGCTTCCCAGTTACGATTGTGGAAATTCTATCTGATAAGAATATAACAGGTATAGAGATGGTCTAATGTATTAATTTGATGTTAAATAATTTTCACCAATCAGAAAATTACACATAGACTGAACAGCTGCTCCTGATCAAAAAAATAAGTGATACCCAAAGTAACTCTCAAGCGCTGCCACCAGACTAGTGACCATCTGAAAGCATCTTTCAGTGGGCCCAGGCATTTCATAACATGAACTCTTACTGCAAACAGTTGACTGAGCTATGGTGGGTAAAGAAATGATTCGGCGTAAATAAGCTGAGAACCAGGCCTTATATATGCAGAATACAGTTATATACCAAAGTGTATGGTATTCAAGGGCAATTCTCTGGGTGTGGCCTGTCTCACCCTCTGGAGGCATAGAGGCATCCCTGCTGACCAGGTCCTACAAGAACACACCTATGATGATGCCAAACATCAGTATGGACGTGAAATAAGCTTGAGAAGGAAGTTACACATCCAGTTCTGAACATACTAAAGCAAAAAAAAAAAAAAAAAAAAAGAGGGGGAAAAAAAAGGCAAGTCCCAGGGAGCGTGAAATATATAAGAGATAGGAAGTTTAAGAGTGAAAACTGTAGACTCGGAGGGTAACAACGTTTGGGGATTTTTCCAAGACGAGCGAATTGCTAAGCTACAACATTCACACGTAACGAAAGTGGAGCTTTTTTTCATCCAAAAAGGAAAAAAGGGGGGGAGGGTAACAGATGAAGGGGAAAAGAAAAACACATTTGTCATACAATACAAGTAGTTGAAGTATTTTGGGAACAGATTTGCCATCTCTCAATTAAACATGAGGCAGCATGACTGTGCTTTCATTGCACAGTAGTTTCCACTATGATAACAAGTCCAACAACCGCCTCATTGTGGACCATGCAGAAATGAGAGGGACTCCCACAGTGCATATTAATGACTGACCTCTGATGTAATCGGGGGGGAAACAGCACCCAACAAAAATTACAGTTTTCACTGCAGCATGGAAGACAGTTCTGGCTGCCAAATAGAAACCATCAGGGAAGAATAGCTGAAAAAGCAAAGCTCGACTTAAGGTATACATACTACATCTCTTCTATATCCTCAGAATACACCTTCTGTGTGAAAGACACATCTCATCCTCTTTTTTTTTTTTTTTTTTTTTATGCCTAATAAAGATTTTCCTGAGTTCATGCCTAAGAAACCTGGTGGCAGACTTCACTGAAGAAGAGGATTTTGATTCCTCTGCCAACATTTTTTTGCTCCAGCTTTTGAGAAATACAGAGAACTCCCTGCTACAGCTTACAAATGTTTCCTCTGCTAAAAAGTGCAACCCTCCTTACTCAAACATGTCGCCAGAAACAAGCTTTCATAAGTATGATATACTCCATAATCCTGAAAATACTTGTGGTCGCTGTAAATGTTTTCTCTCCTAGTATTAGCAAGTCAAATTATTTTCTACTCTATGATTAGCCTCTTTTGCACTTAAGAAACAGGAATTCCAACTGAGTTGAAAAGCAAAACTAGGTTTATTGGAGCACGACCTGCAAAAATTTTCAAATGAGACAAGTAAAGCATAAAGACACCTCGCTACTGAACACTGCTCGTTTAATTTCTTCTATGGGACAATCAGGCCAGTTCTGATTAAATTTTAATTTACTCTGAAGTTGAACCCACATCTGACCTCATATTTCAAGAGAAATCATGGAACACAGGTAATCTTTTGCTTCTGCCTTTTCAGTTGCTAAAATCGGTTGTCAGGGACCGGCACCAGACATGAAACGACAATGAAACAGGACGTTTTCAGGTCACAATAGTTCTGCTACAAGAGATACCATACGGCATCTGTGTGAGCAGCATCACCAAACAGGTATATGTACGCACGTCGGGTTTGTCACCGCAGTCAAATATTTAGATCTATAGCTTCTACGTGGTATTTCTTCACAGCCAGAGCTGTCGGGGAAAACCAGAGCTCTTCCTGTACCTGAGCTCCTTTAGCGCAGCGCCGCTGGGACAGACGGGGCCGCGGGCCTGTCCCTGCCCGGCAGCGGCGTTTGGAGGGCACAGCTCCGGCTCTGCCCTTCCTCCCACCTCAACCTGCCCTGTCCGGGGCAGTCCCCGGAAAAGAGCCCGGCTCCGAAGTAAGCGGTAAGTCCTGCTGTGAAAGGGCTTCCGCAGAGATCAGGCAGATTTCCCTAAACCATACAGATGCGCCAGCAGATCTGCTCCACAGGTCATGTCTATTCCAGGGATTTTAGGCAAATTCAGCAGCTGGGGTTTAATTTTGATTAGAGCTGAAGCATCTGCAACAAGTGCATTTACTTCCACTACTTCTTCAGTATTGATTAAACGTCATTAATTTCTGGTTATTGCATTTCTGGTACGCCTATAAACACTGCACTGCAGAACGTTCTAGATTGCTGTCAGTGCATATTGTACCGTTTATCAACCTCAGTGCTCCTCTCAGCATGTACAGAGGCGACACAACTGGTTAAAAAAAAAAAAAAAAAAAGCAGAGATCATCTTGTTGTTTAGGAACAATCTTCAGCTCTACCGAGTTTCCTCCCAAATCAGCTGGCTGCTACTGCAGAGCTGGATGGGGATGTGGCCATTCACTGATGACAACCATGCTGTCCTACATCTGCCCCTCTTCTAACAGCAAGTATTTCAATGCCCTGGAATGTCTGGCTATGTGAAAAGCAGTACAGAAATACAACTTGACCTTATTGTTATTGTCATGAAACTAAAATTAGTCCTTCAAAGCTCACCAGCAAAATTACTTAATAAAAAGACCCATTGAAAGGTTGTTTCCACAGATAATCAGATATGGGCATAGGCTTAAAATCTGTGTGACACCAATGAGGTTCTTGCAACAATGAGAGTGATGCTTTAGTATCGGTAGAGACCTCATGAATAATCTATTTAGCAGCTGTAATGAAAGAAAAAGAAAGTCCGATGTTAAAGGAAATGGTGGTAAAAGAAACAATGCGTTTGATTTTGGGTGGGGGTTTTTGTAGGTTTTGTATTTGTTTTTTAATGTGTTTATTAATATTATCATTATTATAGAATATGAAATCCTGCTAAGGAAATACCTACTTATCTGAAATGACTAAGCATCTTCTACATCCACACGCATTGCAAAGAACATCTCCAGCTCCTTCGCTAGGGCCCCTTTCAGAGCACACCAAGAATGAATTATATCGGGCAACCCATGTCGGATCAGTAAGCACAGTCTGCCTTGAATTTCACTGACCTTGAAACAAACATAAAACTGGGCCTGATCCTACATTCCTTCTGTCCTCAGAACTCCCATCGAGAGCAATGGGAATATCAAGAGCAAAGAGAACACCGGGCTGAGCCCGTAACACTTTTGTCATACTCCGTGGCACTGCTGTTGGCTGACACCGGGTGACTTTCCACACTCAAATGTGGCAGACAGCTCCAGAACGGGATGTTCGCAGAAAACAGCTCATTTTTACTTGTGCATAAAATAACAGGCTGAAGTCCACAATGCTGCCAGGGCAGAGGATGCTCTTGTCAAATTAGTCTGTATTAATGCAACATACGTGTAAAAATCAGGTATTTTCATTCTCTAAGCAAGGAGAAGAATTCCAGGCACCCAACTGAACTCATACTTTGCCTCAGAAGCTAACCTGGAATCTCAGGCCCAAGGAAAGAATTTGATCAAAAGAGTAGAAAATACAAATATGCAAACAGAATTGTGACTTTGTAGCCAAGACTGAAACTACACAGAGACTGACAGACTCTTTTTCCTTAGGGATTAATTGGTCGTTGAAAGGTTTTTTTACTTAATTATTCAAACTTTGCAACTTCTTCCAAGCTGTAAGCTTAGAAATGCATACAGGTATTAAAACCGTAGTATCGTCTAGAACTGTTTGTTATTGGGCTATTATAATATAAAAGATATCATTAGAAAAAATACCGCCTAGGGCAGGACTTCCCCGGGATTCGTTTCCATTTTTCTGACTCTGGAGGAACAGCAGTGGGTGTCCTCAAACAGCTTTTCCAACCCAAAGAGAGATGTTCCCACCACCTTTACAACTCCACGGAACCTATCGAGGTTCTTGCACTGTATGGATTTTCCTTTAGAAACGTTCTCCGGGGAAGAAACAATCAAACAAAAAAAATCCAGATATAGTGCCATGTTAGAAAGAAGGCATGGAATATTTCACACCTCCAGAAAACAAGACCACCTATGTTTTTTAACTTAGGGTGACAGGATTCTGTCTCTATTTGCTGTACATCCAGTATGTTTCATTCGCAAAAATAAAGTCATTTTTATGACCAATCTGTAGGCCAGCAGAGCTGGAACAAATCATCAACATTACAGCCTAAATCAGCCAAGAGTGCAAATACTTACATTAAGCAAGTATGTGCTTAACTACTGCCAACAACTGACAGGGTTCATTACCTCTGAATATTGTGCTGCCCATCTATAATTTACCTCAGGTAAATTATACCGAGTACCGATCCTATACCCTGCCTTGCTCCATCCGGAATTCTGCATGAACCTCACTCCCCGCTCTCCCTTCATGCTGAACAGAGCGGAAAGCTGACAGCCAGGCACACACCAGAACTTAGAAGACACATCTATAAATCACAAAGGCCACTGGAAAGCACCAAGCAGCACCCACCCAAACAGCGACTCCAGAACAGTGAATGATCTTAGTGATCAGATTGCCACCTGATGGCCACAGCTGAAATACAATAGAAAATCAGAAACCTAGTCCCTGCTTGGACTGAGTCTGTCCGGCCTGGGTTACAAAGCCCCATTTCCACAAATTTCAAGCACTTTGCAGCACCAGGAACCGGCGTCACCTCTCGCGCGAGCTCACGTTCTTTAGGATGCAGGTCTTCTGCAGCATGCTTTGCGAACGGCAGCATCAAAATAAAAAAGTCAAGGTGTCCAACACCATCCTCAATAAGACTGCATTATTCAGTTCATCTAGGAATGGTTTCCCAGTCACTCTACTGGTGAGGGTAACCAGCTGTTGGCACGACAGTTCACCTACAACGGCAGGTTTCCCTCAACACACAGGGAGTCTTCAGACTGAAGGAAAGAATGGCTGCTATTAGTAACACTTCAAAGAGTTTCCATACGTTAGCCCAAGACCTAAAATTCAGTGCAAGACCATCTCTGGAAGCTCATCTGAAATATTTGCATCTCCTTCTGCCAGAAAGGATGCAAATTAGCACCAAAACTGTGGTGACAAGAATTATTCTTGTTTCATTAAGAATGGGACCAAAGCATTAAATGTTTCATGGCCATACAAAAATGGCTTTTCCTCCATCCACAGACAATAGTCATTTAATTTTAATGGCTGTAAAGAGAAGACAATAAAGAATAAGTTACTTAAGATTCTTGAGCCTGCCGCACAATTTCTTCCTCCCGTTCATCGCAAGAACTTTTCTCCTCCATCTAAGCTGTACTGGTAAGTGTCTACAGCATTTGCCAGTGGGTGCTGGTCAGAAAGCAACACATCCAGCAACCAAACCAGAACCTGCCGCAGAGCGACCTCCCGCACACAGGTAGGGGCCAGAGCTCTGCACGGGTCTCAGACCACGGAGCAATGCTCCAAAAGGTTTTCCGTACAACTAACTAAGCAGAAAAAGTAAATTCTGCTTTAAATGAACATTTAGAAATGTCTTTTTTTCTCTTTCATTGACTCATGGAAACCCTTCATTGTCACAAGTTTTACGGTTGAAAAAAGACTTGGGTGATAAACGTACAGGGAGGGAAGTGGTCACAAATGGGAAGTGGTTTTGCCAACACGCCACTGTGCCAAAGGAGTGCCACACGATCTGTTTCAACTTTTGAGACATTATAATACAATCCTGTATTTAATTTTTTAGTGTAATGGGCAATTCTGCTATAACTTGCTGTTACTTTGCGTATTTTTTCTTCCATAGATGCTGAAATGCTCCATATCTAGAAATACCCAGCTTGAAATAATGTTTTTCTCGCTTTCGGTTATCTCTGATTTCCCCCCACCGCAAATCCTGGGCCTCGAGTAACAGATGACACTAATACATAAAGCACATTAGATATATTTCTCAGTGAAGTAAGACTGTTTCGTCTTTAGAACTATCCATGGGTTTTCACAGGCTCTCTCACTTTATCACGTCAAAGCACCCAAAACGCTCTGATTAAAAGGAACTAGGGACAATCAAACTGGTTCTAGGTGAAGATCTGGTACTTCATGTTCCCTGCTGACGATGCAGCAGTCGCACAGTTGCGATAGGTAAGTCACAGGTTACCGGCTTTGCTCCAACTGACAAACCCACCAGCTAAATTCCACTGAATAGGTGCACATAAAATTCAGATTCAGATTCTGTTTACCTCAAATCATTTGAACATCCAGTCAGATTTGAGCTGCTACCGTTAACAAACCCTTCTTACCCAGCTCTAGTGGCCATCCAAAAGCCAGCTCTCTTACCTTATTGGTCTGTATTTGCCCTTAAAACACTGTAATTACACTTTCCTTACACACTATGAAGCACAGTATTTCAGGAAAGCTCAGGAAGCAGGGAGATGCTGATTTTGTATCCTGGAAATCAGTGGTCAGGTAACACAGCCCCGACAGACCCAGCTGTTCAAAAATCGGATTGCCAAGCTCCCTGTAACTCGGTAACATCACTTTTGGGTAATTAACACCCGTTCTGACAAACCCATGCAAATTATGCCGTCCCAAAACACTCACATTTGCAGGACTGCTCAAGGAAATTTTTATTTATACGTGTCGTTGAAATTAAGTCCAAAGGAGATGCAGGTTTTAATACAGCTCCTGTGTAAAATTTCAGAAAAGAGCAAGCTACACGCACTTCTCACCACGGGAAACTTTTGGTTACCGCTGTATTTGAGTGTCCTAGTCTGTCATTCCAGTTACTCCGTCTTTGCAATTGGTGGTTAAGGACATAATACATGAAACCTCCCTGAACCTCTGTCTCCTGCAGAATTGCTGCAGAATATATTAAAAACCAATTTAGTCCTGGAGAATACCAAGAACTGCAGAGTTATTCAGAGATGGAGACAGTGAGGGATGATGCAGGAGGAGGAGACGGGACAAACGCAAAGGAAAAGGACTATGATAAAAACTAAACATTTGCAAACATAACACCTTTTCCGTGTTTAGTTTGTATATCCATTTTTCAAGTTTCACATTTATGGTCTGGTTTGTCTTGACTGTAATTACACCTCAAAGCAGATTCAAGTCCTTTTACTGAAAAGAAATGGAAAACAATTACATCAGAAGTGAGCTGTAAGAACAGATAACGCCCGAGTACAGGGCAGAAGAGTTAATCGAAGGTATTTTTCGACAAACATTCTAAAAAACCAGTTCCTTCAGAACTTGGCTGTAAGAAGAATGTGTACTAAGGATTTAAAGTGTCTTTAGTTTTAAGTAAAAAATTAAGTGTTTTCTTTTATTTTATTAAGGGATTTCTGCTAGCAGAAACAAAGAATAAAGCTTGAAACAGTATTTCAATGTGTTCCTTAATACACATTTTCCTCTAGTAAAACCAGCAGGGAAAGTGTCCAAATTACTCGCCACTAAATGCCAGTATTATATTTCCAGTAAAAGTCTAGTTCAACCAGGCACCAAAAATATTTCCACGTAAGGTCCTTTTAGAATCAAACTCTTAAGAGAATGTTATTGTCCATAACTATGCTTTCACCTGATGTCTCTGTGTTCAGTATTTTGTTTTATATTTGAATTCAAGATGACGTTTCTACAAATTGTGCTCTGTTAAAAAATTAATTCAATGCGTATTTGGATGCAGTAGATAACGTAAGTTCTTTTAAGCAAAAAAAGCTCTACTATTGTATTATTAAAGCCACTGGAAAAAATATTAGCCTTTGGGATTTCTGTCTCTAAACTATTTACAACATAATAGCTCCAATGAAGCGTCACAAGAAATGTACAGTGTATTACAAATACAGTCATAACAAACATTTGTGAAGAATCTATAGAAATAATACAACAGAAAGAAAATCTGCAAAGGAATAGATGAAAGCCTAAAGAAAACGCTCCACTTCCTAAAGAAAAATCGTAATTGCTTTTCAGTGGTTTGCTTATTTTTGCTAGAAAATACCTCCCCCTTTAAAAATCTATAAAACTATAGAAATGCTCCATTTCTACAGAAATTTCTTTGCTGGAAATGCAGTAAAGTGGAACTTTAAAAATGACTGCAAGATAAATTCTCCACTAAGAGAAATGTTACCTATTTAGAATAAATAAATAAATGCAGTTAGAGTAGCTCTCCAAAAACTAACAAACGATGCTGGATATTTCTCTCAGTCCTGGATGTCAAACCATAGAACAAGAATAAAGCATTTGTAAGTCTCCAAAAGGAGACCTTGCAATTGGAATTCACATCTTTGCCAAGTGAAAGCTTTTCGGCTGTTGTCACCGTCTCATTGTCATTCTACTCACTGTGGGTTCCCCAGGGTCCAGAACAGGAGTCCTGGCATTATTAACATAGCAGATTAATAGCAGTGGGAAAAGACATTTTCACAAACATGCTAAATATTAATATTAATCGATAACAATTTATACTTCCTAACGTGAGCCAGACAAACATACCCCAGGCACAGAGGAGAGGAGGGAGGGCAGAGCAAGGAAAGGGACAGCGTCGACAGACTATACAGAATAAAAGGGAATCCGTGAATCAATGCAGGACAGAGGACTGAGCCGTGAGGTGGGTGTCAAAAGCAGAGCTCTATTTTCAGAGGCACAGAGGCACACATTTTAATGCCACAATATAAGTTGGATTTTCCATCCCTGGCCAAAAAAATCCAGTGAAGCTCACCGATTTTATATCGCGTAATAAACAGCGGAGCTCTGCAAAAACAGTGAGAAACTGCTTCATACTATCACCATCCTGAGTAGCACTGTACTCTGCAAACTGTATTTTCCTCAACACTCATAACACTATATAGTTGGGGTTTTTTAATTCAGATATGCACAAATTTTCCAGATTTCTAGACTTGTATTTCAAGCCTGCCTTGTACTCAGGCTATTTTCTACCATCTACCCTTCTATTTTAAACCCCCCAAAAATCTATAAAACTTGTTGCATTTTTTTCTAATGGATTAGCCCAGTCAAGTTTTTAAAATTCAGTGTTTGAAAGCGTTTACCATTATCTCACATACTTTTTAATTACAAACAGCAGAAGTAGAATGCACAGTCCTATTCCTAAAGAGGTTCCCAGATTATCCACCGCACGTCTGCGTTGGTGAAACCAAATCAAACCATTCCAGCTCAAGACCTCTTAGCAGAACATAAATCCCACTCAGTCACTGAGCTGAGTCCTCCTAGAGCCGTGTACGACCAATAGAATTTTTATTCAGAAAATCTATGGATACATTTTTGCAGCAGCCTCAAACTTCAGTTTAACCGAAGAATCATGTTTTTTCCAGACCTGAGATTAAAGCGAAGCTCTGTGCAAAAAAATTCTCTTGGTACAGAAGAGGCTGTTCCTCCCCAAACAGGATACACCAAGAGCTGTCAACCATTAGGCTGAAGCTTTTATTTCTGGAGATTTTATACAACCGCGTTGAGTGACACACTGAAAGAACACGTGCCGTCTCTGCGCACAGATGACAGCAAACCTTATGATGACCAGAACGGAGGGCAGACGAGGATATGGCACTGCACCACCACTGTGCCGATCTCCTCTGGGCAGGTTGTGCCGCGACGAACGCCGAGAGCCTCTGACCCGGGCTGCCCCACGTCGTCGCGCGGGCAGGGCGCGAGGCTGCGGGCAGGACCTGGGGCGCTGCTCCCTGGCGTGCCGCCTGCCTGCCTGGGCTTAGCAGCAGATCCGCCGCTGACTCCAGATGCGTACACGTCAACCAGCTCGTTCTGGGGGGGGGTGAGGCATGGGCTTGCTTTACCTGTTATGGGAAAGTTCCCCGGCTTTGGCTGCTGCTCCTGAGTTTCTACTCACAACCCTCAACTTTTCTTCATTAGAAGGTGTGCTTTGGCCACAACCAAAGCCCTGACCCTGTCCCAGGCCTGTGATTAAGAACAGACAGGGCTCCGTAGAGAGGGATCCCTGGTGAGACTGTGAAGAGTTCCCTCCTACAGAGGCGCTGAGCACAGAGACACGTTTCTCAGATTGGACGGGGGCTGGGAGCAGGGGCTACTGGAAATGGCATTCCCGCTTTCTATGGATTCACTGCCGAAGCACGTGGAATGCCGTGGGGTTTTATACAGCCAGCCCCTGACTTGCTTTGAGTTTTATTTCAGTGCTCCCACACATCCTTAACTTGCCTCTAGAGCCCACCAAGCCCAACGGTGGCCTTGAAACCACAATGAGAGTCACAAGTAATTGTGTTCTCTCTGTGTCCTGGGCATGTAGAAAGCATTGCGATCATATTGTCGGCCCTTTCTTCATAACTATTAAAAGTGGGAATTACCAACTGACTTTCCTTAGCAGTAATTGCCCATAAATTGATGCTGCAGCTTTATGGAGGGAAAAACATTGCAACAATCAAGCACTACGATGGCAACTGAGCCTCAGATTTGCATGAGCTTTGCGGCCAAGATGCACCTTTAACTAAATCCATTCAGTCAACTGCCAGCTCACGTTTAACCCATCGGATTTTGAACATGGAAATAAGGAAAATTCAGCACAGACTGACTTAGAGGTCTCCTAAATATTTCCCACCAGGAGGCTGAGGAGTCAAGTTACTGATATTATGGGAACAAAATGGAACTCCTTTCCTGGGCCGAGCACCTCTCCAGCTACCAGTGTTCTGACGGATTACAGAAATGTTTAACTACTGTGAAAAAATGGAATTTTAATGGGGTAAGCAATGACAGTAAGAAACACAACTGTTTTTTTTAAATCCCATTCTCTGCAGAGATCTCTCTATTTCTCCTCAAAATGTTTCATATCCCAGTTTCAATAAACGTTTGCATTGTGACCACCTCTGCAGAGACTACTGTTTGGGGCATTTTTTTCCTGATCACTCAAGTGCTCTTTAAAGACAGGCTTTCCTCTCCACAAGAAAAACAAAAGTACCTGACAAAGAACTAAGCACATGTTTAATCCTACCACTTCTTTCCACTGGAGTCTATTTACAAGTCACTTCTGACTGAGAAAGCGCTCCCAGACTTTTCCAGCAAAATACAGGATAGGAACGATGGCAAGTTCAACAAATGATGGTGGGACATAACACTACATATAATCCTTCCCTACCACTTTGTTGTGAACAAACGCTGTTAAGCAGGTAGGTTTCCCGAGCGTTTTGCAGACGGGTGACAGGACTCGCCCAAGGAGCTGTGAATAAATGTCAAGCAACGGCGGGTACATTTGTAGGAATCTCACGATCTCCAATGGAAATTCACCCAATGCCAGGGAACTCGGAGTAGTTTTACACCCACTCAATTCACAATCACACCACGGTATTCTTATGGCTTAGCTCGCCAGATCCATTAACATAATTTTTAAGCTGATTTCATTTGATTCTGTTTTAAGTCAGAATCTGGGAAGAAGTGGAAGCGTGAGGAAGACGCGGCGTTTGCAGGGCACATGCCCACGTCCAGACAGAGGTACGCTGTCCTGCTTCCCTCTGCTCTTTTCCAAAGCAATCTTGGGTGTTGCACCCACCACCTGGCCCTATTTAAAGCCACTACATTATTCTAAAAAGGATTATTTATACTAAAAACGCTCCCGGGACTACTGTATTTGTATTTCAGGGCTGCTGCATCCCCTATTTCCTCACTGCTTTAATATAGCCTGAGGCAGAGCGGGTGAAATGACTTGCGATGCCACTGTAATTTTTATCAAGGCTTGTTCCTGGTAAAAAGCCTCTTTGTTTCAAAGAAATGTGATTTGGCCTTTTTCCTCCTCTGCTCTATTCCTTGGTTAATATACCACTTCCACTTGCCCTGGGGCTAAGAAAGGTATTCCATGGAATTGGTCAAATCTCACTGTTTTTCTTCTAAATCACAACTGGCTTTTTTTCCTCGACCCTTGCTAAGCACTATCTAAGCTGACAGTCTGAACTTGAGATTTTATTTGTGCCTTAACTCTTCAACTCCTGGATTTTAACAGTCACATGGCCACGTTAAAGAGATGCGTGTCAGGACTGGTCAATCTGCTGTGGCAAAGGAGACTGCGGAGATTAAGAGCAAGACGGGAAGGAGAAGCTCTGGCTAATGTTATTTACTATTCGAAGCAAAGTCAGCCATCTCTGAAAGAGGTATATTCAGCCATGTATTCATTTACTATAAATTTGAAAATTAATCTCTTCTGCCCAGCTGACAACTTTCAATCTCATTCATGGAGTTTAAAAACCACTTTTCAAGGATCATTGCAGAACAATATATTACAATATAATAGAAACAGAAAAAACACATAATGAAGCATACAAGAATTTAGATGTGGCTTTGCAGAAGCTCCAATTCCACACAGAAAATAATTCTCTCAGAGATATGTATTTCAACAGCCTGATGTAAGTTAAAAACAGCGTGGATGTTTAAAAAAAAAATAATCATTGTTCTCTTCAAATAAAAAGTCTAGGCTAACAAAAATACACAAAGGAAAAAAAGAAAGAAAGGGAAAAGAAAAAGAACGGTACAGATAGATAGCTAATGGGCTCAAACACACTGGATAAGCAGACTTTGGCTGCCAGAGACCCATGATCCTATCTAAAGAGAATAGGGCTCCCTCAAGTAAAAGGCATGATTAAAATTACAATTAAAACAAAAAACCACAAGACAACAGAGAAAAGAAACCTGAGTCTTGACAGCTTCACCATTCTTTTACTAGCCTGGTTCTTTTAAGGAGATCCACCATAACAGCATTCGCTGTAGGAAAGCTTAAACCTTTTCCCAAGTGACAGTACACTTCCAGCCACCTCTTCTGGAAATAAGACACAAACCAAATCCTGCCCTGGGCCCCCATCAGGGACCTTCCTGGACCACTCAGGAGTCCAACAGAAGCAACAAACTCCAGCATTATGGGATACTGAGTTATAGCAGTGCAGGATAACTAAAGCAATGAGCCTTCATACCAGGCAAGGCAGTCAACTGAAACAGAGTTTGGAAATGGGATCCAAAGCTTAACTCATGTGGCTTAAATGTTCATCCGTAGATGAACCAGTGAAATTTTGCTGTGCAGCTGGGGCTTCTCCCTTCTGCATCAGTATCTACAGAACAAGGAACCGATATGGAAGTGCTTGGAGAAATATTATTCTTTCAAAATTCCTCATGGCAATCCCATAAAAAAATTATACAGCTTTGAAATTTTATTTCATTGGAAGAAAGGTATGAGTTCAGACTTTTTTTTAAATAACACGCTCCAAAATATTTCACTTCAACATTGCCAAATAACTTCAAGTTCAAGATATTTCAGCATAACTTTATGGAACAACCAACATTTTAGCCTTGTTAAAAAAAAATCCCTTTCTTGTTGGAAGTTAAATAATACTGATAAACTCCCACACAGCGATTAAGATTTATTCAGCAAATATTGTCCAGCCCCATCAGAAAAATTTTACAATTGAGCACACGTGGTTCTTGACCTAATTTCCTAGCACCAGATATCTGTGTATAAGCTCACAGATATGTTATTAAAAATATGAATGATTCTACAGTGTCCTAGACAAGGTCAAAACAACATGTATTTTAATACAGTATTGTTTCATGTAAGTACGTACCAATGGACTTTCACATAAGTTACTAAGATTAAATTTATACTTTTCAAAGTCTTTTCAAAAGACGGGCTCTTTGTTTCTTTAAGTACCACAAAGAATTTGTTTTTAAACACAGTAACGCTTAACCCAGATTTGGGATTGCTTCATCAAGTTTTAATTTATTCTGTCTCTCTCACTGACAAATAGGGCAGATTTCCCTATGAAATATAGCCAAACCCAGTGCTGAAGTACACCAATAAAATATACTTTGAAAGCAGAAGCTGCAGCAAAACATTGTTTGCTGTTCTCCTGCATTTATACAATCCCCACGGTCTCTAATACAATGCATAAATTATAAACTAGGTGTTCCGATATTTTTTTAGACATCTCTAAACTGGTCATGTTTGGAATCAAATTCCTCATTTATCAGCACTCAGAAGCACTGCACGTAGTTGAGAGTGTAAGGGAAGAACACTTCACCTCAAAGAAAAACATTAAACCTGGACAATACATCATTATCCAATACACTACTGCATTTTCACCGAGGAAATGGGACTTAAGATCCTAATGGGATCTTTAACAGTCAAAACCAATCAAGACTTTGCTTAGTGTTTAGTCTGAAAGACAGCATCTCCATCCTGAATTACATGACAATTAATAATCCCTGATGCAGGAAGTTTTCGCTGCTGTTCACTGATTTAAATACTTTTCTAAACTTTGCTACCCTATAAATTGTATCCACATAAAGTAGATTAAAATCACCACAAGGACATTCCGCTTTCTTGTGGTATTTCTTTTGAGATCGTTTTCCTAGATGCAACAAACACGTTTACATTAAAATTAAATTCAGACAGGAAAAGAAGTTCATTAAGGGAAACACAACCCAAAAGCATACAAAGCCTTCACGTCTCCCAGGATACCATCTACACCTTGCCGTAAGCAGCAGTGCCTTTTGAAGTAGCATAAATATTTCTCCTTGTGTTCACCGAGATGGTCTCTGTCAGAGCATCTTTGCAGAGAGTAGAAGAAATGTAGCAGGCAAGGTCCCTTCCTGCAGCACACACACACAGAGCTGCAGGACTGCTGCTGTGCCCCGTCTGCAAAGCCCACCCGGTCACTCGGCATTCACTCCAGCCCAACACTCCGGTCTCTCGTTTGTTTCTTTCTTTTTTTAAAGCTTCCCCATGTTTTCCTTCTCTAATCCCTCCGTTTTTCTGCTCCCTGGATAGCCAAATATATAACTTGGAAGATGTTAAAGATCTCTCACGGGTCAAGTGGTATTTTTCTTCATATCCATGACTTTAGAATGGGGAAATTGAAGATGATTTCCCGTCCCTGTTTGATTAAACAAACAAGGCCTTAGAGCGGGGTCATTTGACATTTGTTTTCTACTTAATACCAGGATTTTCAATCGGTCCTTCATCGATCAGCCTGGCAAGAGCATAAAAACTGTGGCTAAGGCAAGCAAAAAGGAGTTGACCAAAGCTCCCTGATCATTTCCGTAAGAGTGCATCCACCTACAGCGGTTCGGAAAACCACCACCACAAGGACTCAGGCAGTGTTCCCACCAGTCTCTTGGGAATCTGAGGCACTGGTGGGCTGCACCTTGCACATTGAGAGTCAGAGGCTTTATAGATTGCATCTATAAGGCAATTACCTCACTAATAGGCGCCAACATTTCTCATCAGCACAGACAGAATCAAAAGTCCTCATGAACCAAGCCAAACTCTTTTGTAATTACCTACGAGACGTAGCTCACTGGTTAGCAGGTAATCAAGTACCAGTTCCTGCTGCAGTCCCCAAAAATTCTGCTGACTTCTTCAAGGCGGCTGCCTTTGCCGCGTCATTCTTGCTCCCTCACCCCATCCCCCAGCCTAGCCTCGAAAGCCACCAGGGACAAGCAGCACCTCTCCCGGAGGCCCACGCCATGCCTAGGCTTGGCAGCAAGTGCCAACGGCGATCTGAATACCACTAGCGTAACGGGAGGCTTGACCGGGAAGGGACCGACAGAAAGGCAGACGCCAACCAGCAGTGCTCGGCAAGCACGGAGGGGGGGCTTTGCCAAAGTGCTGTGCCCAAGAGCGGCCAGGGCACTCTGGATACCTCCTCGAAGGAATGGAGGGAGGGATCCGCTACGTACCAGTATTAAACGTTCATCCCCACTATACCAGTTCAAACCTCTTTTGTTGTCTCTCTCTTCTCCCTCCTGATGCAAACACAGACGCAAACTTTCAAAAAGCCTCTGTGCATCGGAACAAACCTCTCTGAAACACAAACAAAATCCCCAACAACACTTGCCACATCCTATCACAACCGTAATAAAGATGTTTATAGTTTTAACCATCAAATAAAGTGCTTAATTCCACCGAGCTTGTCCCCTCCACTCAGTCACTCCACAGCTTCATTTAGCAGGCCAGTGGTAAAAAAAATTCATTAATTTTTATTAACAGGGAGAGCCATTTGTTCCCTGTGACAATATTTGACTTGTCGAAATGATTTTCACCTCTGCCATGAGGTGCGCGCTCCCCACATACATCACCCGATTACTCCAGGAGCGGCCAGAGTTGCAGTCATTAGCCAGTGAATTAACGACAATCCACAGCGCTATTAATCACGCTGACAAAAGCGTTAGCTTGCTGCTGACCCGAGCATGGCTCTGGGACACGAGCAGAGGAAAGGAGAGCACAGCCACAGGGCTAGGAAAGAAAGGATTTTTTTTTTTTTAAGCTGCTGAGGCAGGGAAAAAGGGATAGAGAAAGAGAAATTAGTGAGAGCGGAGCAGAAGCAAGCTAGAAATGAAAACTGAGGAAGGCATAAAGGTGTAAGAGAAGGAGGAAAGGAGAAGCATCAAGTCACCTACTGTAACTCAAAAGTACTTCCATTAAGCACCACGTATAAATTTCTTTTTAATTGTCTAGGTGGTTCAGGGAGCCTATTCCACTTTCACGGGGGTATAGCAAGCCTCCAAACGAGCTGTGGGGACTTGCAGCAGCCTAGTTTCAAGTGTCCGTCTCAAGCTGCCCTCCCTTCCCCACCAGTTGTCACTTCTCACGCAGTCTGCAGTTTCGTGTACGAACAGAAACCAGAGCAGCGGTGGTATATAAGGTAACGGTTTGGATGAGAATACCCATCACCAGTTCTGCCATCCCTCCTGTACCTTCCCTGGGCAGACGGCAGGAATGGTAACCTCTTCAATCAGCAGCACTTTTCAAGGGCCAATTTTGGAAATCCTTGGAAACACAGTTGGTTTGATCGAAACTGATTCCCAAAGGCCTCTCTCCTTCAAGATTTCAAGTAACCGCATTTCACAGGGAATTGAACAAATCCTCCTATCCTACTTCCAAAACAACAGTCTCTGAATGCTGTTGGCTTCCAGATCGTACAGCAATAGCCACCCGTGCCTGGAAACACTCTGACAGAAACTGTCAGTGTAACACAAGACCCTTTCTGGCAGCTATATAGGCCCAATTTTTTTCCTTTAATGTGGCTCCTGATTCCAACTTTCTGAACACTGCACAAAATAGTCAGAGTACACACCAAAACGAACCGCTACAATTCTCTGAAAACTTAAATTTCTCACATGGCACAGTCTTTGTCCTCTTTATGACAGGGTTGCAGTAATCAAAAACAATACATGTATTTGACTGCAATTTTATAAATTGAAAAACAGTGTCAGCAGAAACAGCCAAAAGGGAAATCTGAAGAAATGCAGTTCCCATACAAACGCATGAGGAAGGAGACTTACACATCCTCTGCGGTAGTGGAAGAACAGGGAAAAGAATGAATCTTTGCAATAGTTTTGAATGTTCCTGCTGTATTGTACAAGCAGTGGCAAAGAAACTGCATTCTTTCAGTCTTACCCTGTGCCATCAGTTCGTAACTCCCACTAAAGCAGTTTCAACAGTAAGACCATTGAAAGTTATGAAGATAATAAAACCATGGTGAGAATTCCAAAAATCTCTTTCGAAAGTTTTTACTGCTTTTTTCCATTCATAACCTAATAAGGGATTTAACAGAGAATTTTCAGAAGTGCTCAGTGTATTCTCCCCCCCCCCCCCCCCGAATTATGAAAGCACACACAGCAAAATACTGTAACTAGGACTGCCGTAATGCTGACTGCGAGGACTATGCTATGAAGCAGTTGTTGGGGGCTCGCAGCGTATTACCACCTCTAACAGACATTATGCCTCCATTGCAACCCACCACCTACTAATCAATTCTCTGCACTCTCAATTCCCTCAGTCACAGTTATCTTTCTCTAAGACCCTTTTTTAAAAGCAGTAGAACTGCTACTAAACAGGTTGGTGGTGTTTCACTCTTACCTTATAGAATAATTTTAGAACCTGTTTCTTGTTACTCACTTTCACCAGTTGAATTCTCCTTTTGCAGCGAGGAATGTCGTAAGGAAAGCCGGGTTCGGAAATCCATGATTTCCTGTCAGTTAATTCATTTCAGCAAAACAGAAGGCAAGGTGATATTCCTGTTTAATGTTGCAACTCAGATACAGTAATAACCGGGGGCTATAAGGGGTTCCATCTGCTGCCATTTTGTCTGCACTACGACAGCACCAAGTACCCACCTTGTGCCAATTTATACTCTTCCACCCCGAAGCCATTTTGTCCCGTTTACAACTTCTACGAATTTAAACATCAAAGCAGGAACAAGAACCGGTCTAGGCGCAAACCACTAACCCTGGTTCTACAGCAGTGTTCATCCATTTGGATTAGCAAAGGCTCCTATGGCCTTACGCACGATACAATCAACTACCTTTCTTTTTTTAAGAATTCAGTTTTGATGCAAAAATAGCGTTAACGCTAACAAGCAGCATTCTACTTAAAATTTGTGCTGCATGAAACACCTGTGTGGAGCCATCTGTTTCAGGACTACCTCAGCAGCATCATCCACCCCAGCCAGGTTTTAAAGAGGACTGCAAAATCAGGGCTGCAGGGCAGCCTCCAGCATCCGCCTCGCTCAGGCAGGAGCCCTTCCTCCCTCCCCGTCCGGTTCCTTGACTCGCGCGGAGCACAACTGCTCGAGCACACGACAGAAAGAGACGGGGAAAGAAACACTCAGCCTTACTACCCTCTCTGCCGCAGATGTACCCCAGGAGTCCCTCCAGCTTCCTCCGTAACGCTACATTCGGCATCCCGACCTCCTTGCGCACAGGCAGATCACTGGTCTGAGCAAGGAAATAAAGTTAACTGCCCCATTTAACATCTGGTGGTTGCCTCTCCGTTCCACCGCCTTTTCAGCCCATTGGCACCCAGGCTAGTTAACGCTCTCTCCTATTGATTATGAAGATTTTCATTGAGACCCGAAGGTAAATCCAGAAGGATTTACTGTAAAACTTGATACAGCTCGTTTAGTCCTGGAGAGATGCCTACACATAGATCTACACGACGCAACAACTCTTCCTCCTGTATTACTCCTGCTAGAAATACTTTTCTTGGGCTGTGCACCATGGCAAAACGATTCGCATTCCAGGCTGCCCAGTAACACCACCAAAATGCAAGGTTCTCTCTTCCCCACAGCTTGGACTTCGCCAGGCCACAGCACACAACAGTCAACTGCAGTTGAACAAGCAATTTTTCTGCCTTTGAAGCTATTATTAAGAAAAATATTTAAGATAAAAATATTTTTACCTTTTGCTTCTGACTGGTCAGCAATAGTCCCACATTGTTTGAAATATTAACTGTTACCAAAGGGAACTTAAAGCTTTCTCTTTAAGAGGAAAAATTCTTATGCTCTCAACTGGGCGTCTAAATGGCTGTTAGTTTTCACTGTTTATTTTTCAGGAAAAAATGCAGATGCACTGAAAACATACCAATCAAAATTAGCATTTTATTTTTATTTAGAAATAAATACAGCCACTGTCTTCTAGTATGGCCTATTAATAACATCATCCACCCAGAACAACAAAACAAAACCTCTTCCTGCATGCTCAAGAAAGCTCTATACCCTGTAAAGAATACTTTTTAAAAATAAATAAATTTAAATTTCTGTATCTTTTTGGCATTTAAACTTAGGTTGTGCAGCACCCAACTTCTTCAAACTCCACCTAGACTGGTGCTAAGCCTTTTCTTTTACTTTCCTTTCATGGCCATTCCCATTCTACCCCCATCAATAAGTCACTTTGAATCTCATCTGAAAATCTGTTTCCTTACCTGTCTTTGTGTTCAGTGCCTTTCTTCCTATGTTACCTATTGTTCAATTCTGCAGTCAATTTAGAATACTACATGCATGGAAGTTATTACAGAAAGTTGTCTTTTTGAAATAACATTTTAAAAAATTATTTTCATTAAATCAGTGATAGGTTCTTTAGCTCCGCTTTGATTTTTAAGAGATTTATCTTTGAGAAAATAGATGTCTGGCTTTGAAAGAGAGAAAGACCATCTTTTACTTGCCTGGGGCAAGGTGTAGATTCCCTAGCTTTACTGCTCTTGTTATATCCAGCAGGAAGATAGAAAGCAAAGTTACTGAAAAAAAAAAAAGCAAACAAACAAAAAAACCCACAACCTCAGAAAAACCTCCTAACCTCTTTTGGCTGAGCAAAAGCTAGGTGTGATGCATGACTAGCAGCCAGTACAGCTCTGAGCCACGGAACAATGAAACGAGCTTCTCTGTGTTTATTTTTGTCAGCTCTTAGACATTCCTGAGAGCTCTTCCAATTGAGCTCAGCTCACTATTTTAATTGCAGCACCTCTGTGTTTCTTACATCTGTGCTCTGGACCCTACTGACCTAAAAAAGTGAGGAGTAAAAATTAGGCTGTTCTTGTACAGTAAATGATAAAAGCTGCGGAAGCGTGCTGCTGCTGCTGCTGCCCCACAAGGTAAGTTAGGAAACCTTTTCCAACCAATTCCTGAATATGATCCTTGCTATCCCAGATCACGATTTTTTAGTTCATTCTCAAAGCAAAAATTCCTTTAAAGAGCGTAATGCATATTAAATGACACCAGTTTTTTCAAGGTTTTTAATTCACTGAAAAAAAAAAAATTTAGATCAACTCAATTCACAACTGAACTTGTTTTTCTAAATCTGGGACATCTTAGTCTTTTCATGCTTTCTCTTTTCCGTTTTTAAATTTAGGTCATTTTAGGTCAGAGCTAAATTTTTTAGCTTTTCTGAATAAAACATTATAAAAAATATTAAAGTCTTTGTTTGGACATTTTCATTATTTTCCATTTTTCTGATCGAAGGTGCTTTCCAAATTCTAATACTTTTTTTCTTCTTTTATAAATCAATTAGCTGTTTAAAAAAAACCCAACACTATTTAAATCTGGACAGATACCCTACACAGAGATAGCAATTTATCACTCACGTCACCTTTTCTGGAAGTCTAAGATTCATCAAGGCATTTACATAAACATGGGAAAAACAGATAAATGACTCTGAACTTGATCATCTCCACAGTTGTCCACACTAGCATCCCTGTCAAGCTTGCCCTGCTTTTGTAAACACAGGTTCAGAGATCCAGAGATCACAAAAAGGAAAATCTGGCACTTAATGTTTTTTCCGTACCACTTTATGGCTGCTTTATATCTTCTTCTGAAATGCATGGTGAATGAAAACATTAAATGTTTCACAGACTTTTTAACTTAGGGTCTTCATCCCCACATATTTTTCATATTACTCATATTCCCCTGCTTGAGTTAAACTCAAACAGGCCTGGAACAACTTCATTAACATAAAACCACATGATAATAGGAAACAGAGCCTTTTAATGGTTTATTTTCTTATTATCTTGTGATATATTTCATCTTCTCCCCCTTTTCAGAGTGCTACTACATTCTGTTTTCACTCTGCTTGCTGGTTCTAGCCGAGCCCCGGCTGGGCAGCAGGCAGCAACCCCACATGGAACAGCACATCCCATTAAGTCCGGGCACTTTTAAGCTCACAGGTTAAAGGACAGTGTCCTACCTTGGCACATAGGTTAGGCCCAAACTTTTCACGCCCTGAAACATCTTCCACTGGCACCCAGCAGTTGCGGCGTCGCTGCCCTACGCTCGCGCGGCACGGCCAGGAGCGGTGTGTGCTGGGGGAGCCCGGAGGGGCCGGAGCCCTCCCGGCTGATGGGACCCCCTCGCGCCAGCCCAGCCTGGCCAGTCCCTCCCGCTGCTTTTGGTCCCCGCCGCTCCCGCTCACGAGTTTGGATGCTACGAACACTGGAGAAGCCGATATGGGTTCGATCAAACGACCCAGTTTGGTACCGGGGCAATCATAAAGGCTCCAGTAATAGGTATAAAATGGCCTGCGTTTAGCTGTAACCTAACGTATAAACTTACTATGCCATATTCTGACCTTACCCAAATGACCCCTGTATCATTTTTTTCATCCATGAAAAAAAAAAAAAAAAAGAGTCTTTACCCTCTAAATTTTGTAATAATTCATAGGCTTAGATGGGCAGGGAATATGACAAGGGAAGCTCTTTTGCAATAACACATTTTCTTTTGTCCCAAGACCACAATTTCAAAATTCAGGAGTTGCAACATTTTTTATGAAGGTTAAAGGAATCTGAACTTCATGAAAAATTGCATCTGTTTCAGGACGGCTCTTCTAACTTATTTCAGTCATTCTTACTTTTAATAATGATTATTCTAAAGTAGAAATCCCACAAAGAATTTTTTATTTGCTTTTGTTTACTTGCCTTTTTAAACATGTCTTAAAAAAGCTTTTACAACAGCTTAAATGCTAAAAAATTGCTACAACTTCCTTACTATTTTGTACGCGATAATGTAAACCCTAATTAATCAAAAAACACAAGGTAAGTGTATTATGTCTGACTATAAAGTACATTAACTGAGTATTCATTGACTATATTTAATCTGTTGCTCGAGAGGCTCAGTGGCAGCCTTAGACTCGTCTTTAAAAAGGAATGGCAATTTCTGGGATTCACATTCTATCATAGCTCAAAGTAGGTTCTCTGAATAAATGGGAGATGGAAATCAGTGAGATATATTAGCACCAGTATATATTTTTCATTTCCCTCTGTCTCTGCTTCCAAAAGAATATTGGTGATGAATTTGCAAATGGTTCTGGATTATGACAGAGTTTTTTACCCTTCATTATTTATCCCCCCACTGAACACCTCTATTAGAGATTACAGTGACAAATGCATGAATAAAAGGCAAAGACAATATTTTAGCACTGCGGTGTAAATCTCCTTTTACGCATTATTAATTTAAAGAAATCCATTATACCATACAGCTCTGAGGGGAAGACAAGGTTACATCAGAACTGTTATCGGCAGCTGGGGGTCAGCCAGAGACAGAGCCCCGCTGCCATCGCCCCGCGATGCTCAGTCTCCCGGGCGCCTCCCTGGGAGATCGGCATTTCTTTCATATTCTTCTCCTCTTAAGTTCTTTTTTGGCTTTTATTTAACACAGGCAAGAGGTGGCTGACAGCCTGGGTGAGCTCTGCCTATCTCAGACCGGACCCGGCACGGGCAGAAAGGAGACCCGTGTGCCTCAGACATGGACTATTCCCCCAGTCCCACAGAGGGGCACGGAAGGAACTGCGTATCAAGGGCGAGAGAAGAATCAACGCTCCTCCTTTGCCAACTCGGCACGTTCAGCCATCTGCGGCAACTGCAAAGAGAAGCATGTGTGGCGATGGGAGAGGAAGGTGGGAGAAATTAGCACTGGCTGAGGAAGGGTTCTTCTGTTGTGCACCCTTAATTCACCGCGACCTGGACTAGGGCCCAAACCTGCCCTGTGCGGGCCACCCACAAACTATTAAGGTAGCAAAAATGGCGATCCTACTCTATCTAGGCCCCCTTTTTGTAAAGCCTTCCATACATGCAAAAATTATTGCTTCTCCCCTCCTTCCCTTTTTCTTTTCCCAAAGACCGGGCTTAAACCCCGGGCAATATCCTATCACACAGAACTAAGCAAGGCTTTGCACAGAATCGCCCTCTCCACCCCTCCAACAGAGTAAGAAGGGGAGGAAATGCTGCTCCTATCAAGAGGAAGGAAATAGGAAAACAGATGGAAAGTACTCAGAATTGGAACAAGTGCGTTTTAAACAATACAACAGGTCCCTTTTACTCCAAAATAACAGAACACTTCTGTGGAAATCTATATACAATCATGCCATCGACAACAAAGATAACAGGGAAATAATTCTGTGAACCTGAACTGAGAGTACTTTTTGTGCGAGACGCTAATCACCAGGCACGATCTCCATATAGCTCCCATCATGCAAACCCAAGCCTTTGATTTCACTTGATTTATTTTTTTAAAAATCTTGCAACAAAAGGCTAAGGACTAAAATACCCATAGCTTACACCTACCAGTGCCTTAAAAAATACCCACCCATTTGCAAGAATTTATCACCAGTTTGTTTCTTATGCTGCAATTGACTGAATTATTTGCAGTTCATCAACTCAACAAATCTAGTCCCGTTCTGTGCTTTTTCACTGAGTGTCTTCTAAGAGATTATATTTTGCTCAGATTAAGCTTAATCCTACAAACGCTTACTGATGAAACACAGGACCGCAAAGATTTCACTGGGATTCTCTCTCCGTGTGCTTAAAGGAAGGCATGAGCCCCTCAACACATACCAAGGATGAGTAGTGCCAGAACAAACACACACACAACTGGAATGGCTAAAAGTTAGAGTTTTCTGTTCTATTTTCTGCATCACCGTGGGTTTAGGCACTTGAGACCCTGTGTTTGAAAATGAAGGGTTTAAACATACAGCCATTTACGCATTACAACAGTATAGACTAAGAACCTACTCCTGCTCCCATTGACAAAAAAGTTAATCTCCCAGTTTTAAAGGGATTAGCAACCAACTCACAAACTGAAAGGTTCTCGCACTTTAGGCCTTTGTCCTTCAGAAGAGGAACACTTTATCACAGTATTTGTACGGCATGTTGTCACCTGAGCCCCGTTTCTATTTCTCTACCTGGTGTTTCTTACAACATGCCAGGGTGTTCCGCTGAGGTTCTACATCATAAATTCAGGCTTTCTAACGCCAATAATAAAAGGGCCTAAAGAAGGGCCAACAGAGTTGGTGAAAAGCAGACCCCAGAACAGTGGAAATTTTGTTCTGAAAGGTCAGATAAGGTTTGCATGGTAATTTGTGAAATCCTTTGATTTTATGCACAGGACATACTGAATATACCCCATCTGAGTATACAATAGTTCTGCTTCTGCTCCCGATGACACAGCTCGGAGTCAAAAGAATCCACATAAACACAAAGGAGGAGGAAAAAGATCAAATACTAAGCTTCTCAAAAGCTAAATTCTGACTTCATCTGCTTGTTCGCTCAGTGGTGTTGGTAACTTTTCCCAGTTACCAACTTTTAAAATAAATTTGGAGGCAATATTAAATTTGGAATTTTTTTAGCTCGTACATTATGAAGTATAAAAAATGCCATCCCTTCATAGCTGAAAGGACATTGGGAAACAAATGCTTAAGAAACATACTGTTTCCAGCTTTCAAGACTGATTTCAGACGTCCCAGCATTTGCTACCCCATCAGAAACATCAAAAAGGAAATGTCTATGTAGAACGCAGGTACTTCCAGCTTTCTGAAAAATTGGGTTTAACATGTTTAATATTGGAAACTTAAGCTCACTAGTTCTCTTTCAAAATGTAGACTATGGTTCATTGATTCTCTCCTTCTGAACTGAGGATCTCAGTCAAGGGGGTTGAAAATAAGATACTTAATAGTAATTTTAAACCCCCAATTTGTTTGCCCTCCCCCATACTCCCTATACCTTCACAATAAATCCTTTGAAAACTGGAAATGCTTTAGTGAAAAGACTGATGGGAAACGTTAAAAAATATCATGCAAGCAACATCAAGTTATCTCTGTTATTTTAGGCAAAACATATTTCCTGCTTTTTTCCCTTCAGATTTACTTAAGGTCTGCTGTAGAGCTCAGGCTTCAGACTATTCTGTCAATCAACGGTGAGAGAGGTCACTCACGTTGGGGTTTTACTGGTGTACAAACCTCCCTCTGTAGAAGTGCCTTCACCTGTACAAAGCCCCGGTGTCGGCACAGTAACCACAGCAAGCAGCTCCAGCGCGAGTTACAGCTCTCACTGCTGCAGCAGGTCTGTGTGGGAAGAGCCGAACCCAGTTCAGCCACACGCACAAAACCAGCTGCAAATTCCACCGCTGCTGACAAGGCCACAGCGCTCCAAAGAGGGTCTGACCAGGTCTGCGGCTCCCGTGCACGCAGGGGGAGGAAGGGCCCTTCCTGCGGAAGTAACTTGTGTGATTTTCTTTCTTCTGGGACAGGGGATACCTTGTACGAAGACTTTTCCTCTATAGGGACTTCAACTTCTAAAACGTTAACTTTTTATAAAATACAACACCTGAAAGCCCACAGTGTCACTCTCTCTGAAAAACCGCCATGGGAACTATGGCAATATACTAAAATGTACGTAAAAGTCACCGAAATTCTTCCATAACCCCGCACTGAGGTTGATGAAAGGGGTCATTATTGCACCTCAATGATCCTGTCCTAATAAAAAAAGAAATTAGCCTGTTTAATAACAGTGCATAATGAAGACTGTAGAATAAAGCAGTGGATAATTTGTCAGTGATTAGAAGGTCAATGGGTCAATTTATGAACAACTGAGTTGCTTTACCTGAGAGTAGCCACTTAGGTAAGATGAGAAAGCCCCTCCTTTGTCTCAGTTATCTCACCACCGGTACATTATCAAAATAAAGCTGTAACTTATCAGTCATGAGGGAGACACAGCCAGGTAACTACAGTGTCTATCAACAGAACTTGGAATTCTCACGGTTTGTTTGAAATGCTTTGTAAAAAAAAGACTGATTTTGCCAAATGCAAATACCCTCCCCCCTTTTTTTGAGAAGGCAAATTGCACTTTCATCACAAACTTATTATGGGATTACATCACTTCTGCAGAAATATTTTTTTATCGTAGTCATCTCAAATGGGAGAGTCTGCAGAAATAACAAAGCCTTTGCTCGATTTGGTTTGTAATTCCTGCACCATTTACCTCCGATCCCATCCTGGATAATTCAAGATCTATTAAACACAGTGTCATGCTGGTCTCATTGCTGAATAATCCACTGGAAAAAAAACCTCCTTGAGAAACCTATAAAGGTGAATTATTACCTACCAACCCTTAAATTCTAAATTCTGTATTTTTCCACAGACAGTTGCTGATATCACTTACAGGTAAAAGAGAAGAGGAAGCCATGTTCCTCACACTGTGCTGCTTTTTGGTGACATTGTCAGCGTGGCCGGGGAGGAAAATTCAGAACCATGAACTGCACCTCATGAGATTTTCCAAGTAACCTGCACATATTTGCACATACCTTTTAGGGACAAGGTTTTGTCCTCAAATACCTGCACCTACCCCCAGTTCAAATTATAGTTTGTGTGTGAAGTAACGACATTTTATCCAGGCTACAACTAAGACTAAGACCATCTTGTGCTAGATGCCATAGAGACAAAAACTACGCAAGATCTGCGTCCAAAAAACTTTACACCTGAACAAACAGAAAAACACAGGATTTTTATCCCAGTGGTACAGATTAGAAACTAAACCTTAGAGATATGAAGTGATCTGGCCAAGGTGACACGGCGAGGGCTAGGGAACTATCTTTGCTTTTACTAAATCCTATTTTAAAGCCTTTGCTGCAAAATCATCTTTCCTTTTCACTGTTGGGGCTCACACTGGGCTACATAAATAGATGAACCCTACTGGCGGGGATCTCTGTGGTAGGCACGCAGGTCGTCTTTAATATGAGCAGAAAGCAGTCCTTGTCCCGATTCACACAATGCTCCGCAACAGAAGAGGAACAATCCTGCAAAGTGCTGAGCCCATTTCCTGGAAACATCCCATCCAGTCGGTCAGTTCAACAAAAGTTCCCCTTCTCTAAGCAATGAGCTTTAAAGTTCCTTAAAGATTCCTGGTATCATCTTGGCAAAGGTTTTCACTAATAATGTGTTTAAATATATGGCATAGTGTGACCTGATATTCCTGTGTTCCTTTTGAAAATTTAATTCACAAGTATACGACAAAGAACATCTCTGATCTTTGAAAAGGCTGAAAGTTCACTTCAAACCTATATAAATGCAAATAATTTGTGTTTTAATGTAAAATAATATTAATAATAAAAAATTTAGATTATTCCATTTATTTCTAACAAAGATTAAAGAAGGCTAAAAATATCAGCAACAATTTTCAGTGCCCATATGCACGCACACACACAGAGAATCAGGTAAAGCATCTCTGTTTCATAAGATCAGGTTCCATTCAGAGTCAAGGGATAGAAAAGCTCACTGAATTTGAATTGATAATAACATTGTGACTTGAGCTCCAAGGAATTCCTCCCCCTGCGAGCACTTTTTTTTTTTTCTTAAAATAATTAAATTGGATGAGGCAAGATACCTGATCAGTTAACTTTTCCATTCCTCCATTTCCAATGAAATAAAATCTAGCAACAACTTTTTGCAAAAGATTGTGTTCTATGCCAGTGGGTCAGTGGCCAATTTAACCATAACAAATAATAGTCTAGTCTTTCAAAGTTTCAATTATATTTTTTTTTAAAGGGAAGAAAAGAATCTGAGTGCTAGAAGACAGTTTGGATTTCCTCTGCATTTTTACACTGCCAAGTCACTAGCACATTTTCTCTCTGGCTGGCTAACACATCTCCCCGGTGAACACGTGCAAACTGCAGCTTCAGACAATCCCATTGCAGCAAAGTCACTGACATTAACTACAGGCGCATTTGCTCTGAAATGATGTCATTTCTTAACAGCACAAAATTCAGGTAACATCCAGATCCAGTGCAACTTTCCTGGCTTTGCTGTTCGCATTCTACAACGTAAATGGCTCTGGTTGCAGAGGAGTTAAAATATTTCAGTTCTGAGTTAAGGAACAGTAAAAGTTCTAGTCCAGAGACACTTTTTTTTCCTCCTTTCCAATGGTGATTGGCTTCCTTTGCACCTCTTTTGTTTTGAGAATTTTGGAGTATGCAGACTTGTGTAATGCAGAGATTGCTTCCAATTTAATTTAGTTGTTTTGTCTTTTATCATAATGGAAAGGAGCACAGGATCCTTCTCAGGCTTTTTGCCATGTAAAAGGATGCAGACTTTACTCTTGTGGTTCCTCAGAACGATGGGGGAGGGAGAGCAGGGGGAGAAGGATTAAATAAGATGCTAACTGAGGGTAATACAGCAACTTCTGAACAGCTAGCAAGACCCAAAAAATCTACTCTTGGACCCTATGAATTAATATTTGCCTAAGTATTACGCCTACTCTGCTAGATGTCATCACACAATAATCTAACCCCCCCTAAATAATCTAAATTTCATGGAGACGAGCATGCAAACGAGTGACTCTAAGAGTAGGTCCTCTGCTTTTGGATCTGAAATCCACTGTGGATTCAAATGAGTAGAGATTATATTCATTGCAACCTTAGCTCCTAACGATGCCAGCAGATCGTGTTTTCTCTGAATGTGTTTGATTTTTTAAGTATCTGCTAAATGGTCGGAGTAATCACACTCAGTTCACTGGTTTCTCAAATACTTCACTTCAGCTTTTTGCTGATAAGGTTTCTTCCTGCCAGTCAATGGCAAAAGTGCTATGACAAATACAACACTGTGTGAGTGGACCTTCAGAAATCACCTGCACGAACCGGGGGGTGGTCACTGCGGACACCAGTGCAAAATAGTGCCCCAGCCGGACAGCCAGCCTTTTGAAACAAGGGAATAACAAATAATGACTGTTGTCTTTTCACAGTATAAATATTTGAACTAATAATCATTCAGGAGAAATATGTGAAGCTTTCAGTATTCACAAACATTTTTGCAAATTCCTGGCATTCAGCCAAGCACTTAACAGAATATTATCCTATGAAGCACAACTCAAACCACAGGTGCAAAAAAGACAACCATTTCAGTTTTTCATTTCAGGTACACTCCAAAATGAACACTCCTAACAATTTTGTGGACAGAACTGTTTTCAGGATGGACAGAGGTCACAAATTTATGTGAAATAGTACGTTAGACAATATGGCACCTGATTTAGGAGGCAAAGGTACTTCTGTCTGTGAGAAGAGACTTGGACTTTCTCAAACTCACAGAAGACAACTAGCGATCCTCCTATTTAGCCAGATGAAAAGTTCCAAGAAACATCACGCTGAAGGGATGGAAGGATGAAGCAAATGCTGAGGAGTAGAAGACGTATGACTACTTGTGACTAGTAAGCCTGCTTCTACTCTGAATCACACTAGACAAATTCATGATTTCTGGCACCAACTGCAAGGGATCAGGAACCCAACAACAAGCTTTTATGCTGCTGAACTAAATGTGTGTCAGGATCAAATCACCTAACCCCATTCTTCATACGTGAATAAAAATCTCTTAGTCGATATTACTGGAGTGATTTCCACTGTAGTGCTTTGTCTTGCCTTTAATTTTCTACACTTTACAGTAAACTAACTGATATTTCTCTTGGCAAAGATGAAGAGGTACAGGACTCTAAGACCCACAACATCCTCCCTAACTCGTGGAAGGAATACAACTGAATTGTTAATAGCACCTGTTAGTAGCAACGATGTTCAGAGAAGACTAGGCGGGCGACTCATCATCTGGGCAGTCTGGAGTGTTCCCGCAATGAGGACAGGATACTGGGGACGTTACATTCAATTGCAATCCCGGCACCATTTCCTCCTTCACTGGGCATAGTGGATGTAAAAGAAATTAGCATTCACTGTATTAAAAAGAACCTTACAGGTGGAAACCTGAGCTCTGCCCTCTTATTTGATCCCTGGAGACACATCCTAATTAGAAAAGCGCACACACACTCACCCCTCCCCAAGGTCTAAGAAATAGCCAAAGATGTTCCAAGTAAAAATTGAGATGTATTTGCAAAGCTAGACACGCACACCACTTGTTGCATGGAAAGCAATATCCTCTTGATTGGCATTTTGAAAAAGGCCATGTTTCAAGAGAGAATATGTAAATATTTTTTAAGAGAGTAACAAAGCAGATCTTAATTTTAAAACACTTTACATTGTCACAAAACCCTCATTTGTTGACTAACCTGACAACAGACTTTCGAGACAGAAATATCAAGTTAACATGATGCAAATCTATTTTTAGCCATGGCTGACTATTTAAAGACAGCTCAAAATATTAATTCAAGATAAAACAGTACTTTCAATCTTACAACCCACAATTTACACACAAGAATAAGAAAATAAAGCCACGAGAATAATTTTGCACACTTAGCAACTGGCTTTAAGCTTTACTAATAGCTTATTAATAGCTCTGCTGAGCCCCAAATATTAGCAGCACACAGAAGCTGAAATTTGCCACTGTCACCCTTTATGCAGAAGAATATGAAAGATGAACTATTACGATACAGCATATTTGGACAGGGCCAACAGATGGGATTGGATTTTTTGGAGCTTGAAAGTTCTGACTACACCTTCGAGAAGAACTGTTAGATATCACACCAGTACTGCCCCTGTGGAGGTGAAACAATGCAAAATCTCCATTTTAATCAAGAAACAAACCTTGAAAAGCAGCAAAGGAAATCATGTGGTGTTTATACAAAGTTTCTGTTAACACTGGCAAGGGACAAACACCTATGGACCTACACTTCAGTCTCTAAACGTCTATCACAGAAATTGGAGGCAGAGATCTTGATACATATTTAGTAATGGAATCAGTATGAGGAATCACACCTTTCAAAAAACTTCATTGCTGTCACACTGTCAGGCACTGAAGAGGCAACATGTGATGAGATGACAACAGTACAGGGCTTTAAATACTTTAATATTTGCATAAACCCAGGTCAGACATAGCTCTCCGTGCATCAATCTGCATGCCTGCATAATGGAAGCACCTGGGTGATATGCCCTTTATGGATTAAATAGGTTATCAGTGCATTATAATCATTATTTTAACAATATGCCAAATACCTAAGTATTTGAGAATATACATAACACAGAATCAGCACATTCAGAAACTTTTCAAAAGCTATTTCCCAACACGTTGTATAAACCATGTAATCTGATAATCCCTGTTAAACAGAGAGAGCAGATGACATGAAATCATACCATACGATTACGTTGAATTGTAACAGGCTACACACATGGCATGAGATACTCGTTTGTCGATGTATCGGATAAATGCAAATAGCTCCTCCTCGATCCTTTGGCTAATTTGTTAGCCACAGTGTTCAGTGATTTTCTGGAAGCAGACGCAGAGCGCCAAGTTTCTGATTACACTGTTAAACTCTTCTCTAAACATGATTCAGCAAGACAAAACATGCACACCTGGAAGTGCAAGAGTGCTTCTGCTAGAGGGGTGGAGAGGTGAGAGGAAGAAACCCACACACAACACAACACAAACAAAGCCAAACCCTTCTTAGGTATTTGTCCACCTGCTTGGACTGCACAGGACTGAAGCAAAGCAAACAAAATCTCCATGCTATCAGCAGATAGCACAGTTCATGGTTAACTTCAAGTAGCACAGAACACACCTCTTCAGAAATAGCAGCAGCTCAAACAACTTCAGAAAGAAAGAAAACCCCCACACCCACAACCTTAGGAAGGGTGGATGTCCCTGGCTTCCAAAAATAAAAAAACCCACAATGTCAATGAGATCATTGCTGCCGCACTTAAAAGTCAACACAACAACAGGGAGAACCTGAAATATTTTCTAACCCCTACAAAGCAGAATTCTTCAGGTGGCCCATTGTCACTACATTAAGCCCAGAAGCCTCAAAAGATGTCTTTCTACTAGGAATCTCCAAGGCAGTTATCATCTCTGATAAATGCTTGCAGCGTATCTCGCACAACATTTATGGCTGGGCTCTTCAAAGAGGACTGAACCACAAACACCAGCAGGTACAACAGCAACTGCACTGCATCAGAGAAGTAGAAGGGCACAGTGCTGTTACCCCCACTGTCGTTGTCTTTCACATGAGAAATGAGCATTAAGCGATGAAAATGCTCTCTGAATTAAGATGAAACCCCCATTTTGAAAGGTAACTTTCCCTCATAATCTCTCTCCCTTTTCTCTGTCTCTAAAACACCTATTACCATTAGACGGAGGATACAGACTGGCTGAACCACGGGGCTGATCTGTAACATCAGTTCCCCAGCATCAACACCAATTTGCCGGGTGGATAAACTGAGGACATCGTTACTGCTCCTACAGGGAGTCAGAACACAAGCAACCATAAAACATTACATCACTTGAATAAGTGCCTTAACGTGGAACCCAGTGTGCAAAGCCAGACAAACAATCACAACTCAGTAAAAATTACAAAAGAAAACAAAACCACGAGCCCAGACCTCAGTGTCTTGCATCAACCACATTAAGTTTACTAAACGCATTTCTAGTAACAACATCCCTGAACCTGTGAATTGAACATTGCAAATGAGAAAGCTCTGGATAAAATGCCAGAGCAACAAGGAAACCAGAGGAACAAACCTTCAAGAAACAGTCTTCCGGCAGTTTAGCTGCTAATTTGTACAGCTTCAGAAGACTGAAGGTAATGGGCTGTTCACTTGAAATTATTCCTCTGCTTCTGATAGGTATCTCCAGAAGTGCATTTGGCAGCAGGGATAACCACAGTAAAGGCAGTATTTACAAACACAACATTCATTAGAGCACGTTAATGACAGTGATATACAAGTATTAATAATTTCTCCATTGGATATTAATATTGTGGGTTTGACCCTTTGCTGTGGAACATCCGCATTGACAAATCTTTCTCCTCGCACACAAACCTTTTTTTCAAGCCATCTTTAGTTCTAAATGGAAGACTATAAAATATCTTTATTAAAGTTTGGTCTTAGATTAGCAAGAGGGCAATAGCACTGTGCCTCTCAATCTAGTGCACACATTTCCCCCCTAATGATAAAGTAAGGGAAAGCAATGTGATGGCTCTTTCTACCTTCCTGATTTATAACTGTCTATGACTATAGGTCAAATGAATGAAAAGCACCTGGGGAGCACGCTGCAGGAACAAGTCCTTAGTGTGATAGCAACCCCAGAGTGCAGAGGAGATAGCTAGTCCGACTCGGTCAGACAAATTAGATAATTAAATGGAAACAGGCTAGATAAATTGCACTTTCTTAATTGGGTTATCAAGAAACAATAGTGACTATGAATGACCTCACTGTCTGTGTAGTCTAACACTTCTCTCTGTAGGAACTAGGAGGGAGTTATTCGTCTAGGCTAGGGTTATTGTTGGCCTAGAAAATGAATGCTTAAGAACAACTTTTTTTTTTCCTCTCACCAGAAGCAATTACAGATAAAAATCTAGGTCTGCTGATTTGGAGGTGGGAGTGTGCATGGGATACAAAGAAAAGGATTGCTTGAACCTTGCATTAAAAATTATTAGTGCTCTCACCAAAGTTAACCAATGTGCAGCAGATCATTGGTGCTAAAGTCTGAGCTTGCTCACACCCACAAGTTTGTCATCACTTGAATCGTTCAAATAAAATGGTTGTGTGCTCGGTCTATGTGTGCTAGAGAGAAACAAAATACTGCAAGTGCTTCTAAAATAACAGAGAACACAATGGTCAGATAGCAAGAGACTGGGAATTAGTTACCCCCAGTAAGGCCATAACTGGAATATTATGGCTCAAATCTTCACTGCTCCACAAAGTTGTACAGGAGAGAGACGAGGAAAAATCCTCAACTCCCCAGTCTATAAAGCATCTGTACCCCTCTACCAAGAGTGGCGGATTTGAAAGAAATTAACAGATTCAGGACCATGAGATCTAAAACGATCTGTGCTGAGCGCGGCTCATGTCTCTCCTGCTGACAGATCAGTATATTCTAATCCAAAGGATGTCTAAAGACTCGTGATGTATGGCCAGTATCAGTTTAACGTGCTTGCCCCAGCCCTTCCCACTCACTGTTTGCCCTTAAGTGTGCCTAACAACTTGGTTCCTGGTTGTCCTGGTTTAGGCACTGCGCTGCTAAAAGACTATCAAAAGCCATAATGCCAAATAAAAGCTCTTCTATTCCTTCTTTATAGGATCGCGCATCACACTGGCTCGGTACTGAGTAACTATTTCTTGTTCAGATTTGCATCTCTAAGCTTAAGTGCTGCGCAGTTTAAGGATTCCTAAAGGGTGTGTTCTCAGTCATCTGGCACAGGCACACCCAGAGGCCTGGAAGCGTTAACCTTTTAAATCACTGACCTCGCTCAGACACCTCGCAGAGTCAGGAGCTCTTCTTGTCTGTCTCGCTGACCGTGGCTGACCAGGAGCTGCTATGAATATCTGCCTCTTTTCCAGGATAGGTCTGCATGGTCTGCGCTGCAATCCCCCCTTGTCTCTCTAGCTCCCCAGTAACACAAAGACTCTTCACTTTCATCAACTACTAAATTTTAACAGGAAAGAATTATTAGCAATAAAAGCTTCACATTTGCCTACATTGCCAGGCAAGGCGGCTGCTTATTTTTCCTCCACAGCACTGGTCTGAAAACAGACCTAGGAAAACAGTGCTCTAAAAATGAGTATATGTTGCAATTGAGTCAATCAAATATTTAGGTATGTCACCTCCTAAGCAAAAAGTGATTTACATCCACATTTGCTATAGACTAGAGTCTAAAGGTATCGGAATCCAGTATTTTAAAACATTCTTTAATAATGTCAAGATCTTGATATTATCTATTGAGCTATCGCTCCATCATGCTCAGATCCTGTTATAAAAAATAATAATTAAAAAAATCATACCCAGAAGTCCTTTGGAGAAAACCACTCTAAACAACTCACATGCTCACTGTGCAGAACACAGAATAGCCAAGTGCAGAGGTGGAAAACTGAACATATACTTTAAAAGAACACTTGAAAGAAAGAACAAGCATATGGCTTATGTTTAGAAACCTCTCTTGACTCGACAACCCCGAGGCTACCGGCTGCATGGAAGCCCAAGCTTAACTTGGTCTTGGTTGTGTCTGCTGTTATTTTGTTAAAATAGCCCCTTTACCCCTCATTGAGTTAATGAATATTATGATCTTACTTGTGCTTAGTTATTAACATCCTGAAATTGATTCTAATTCCACACACACTTCCATTTACTTCTGCTCCCTATTTACAATGCAGAAAGTAGCTATACCCAACAAACTAACAGTAAAAATGCATTATAGGATGTTTGCAGCTTGTTAGCCCAGATTTTAAGCACTTCCTCAAAGACACTACTACCTAAAGCTACTTTTACTCAAGGTTCCTATTGAGACACCACATTCTCTCTCCTTATTTTTATTCAAAATGACAGGAAACCAAAAACATCAGGTGTAGACCTTCTATTTAAGCCTCCAGGAGATCTAATGAAAAACATAACAAGGGGCTACATCCAAGACTCTCTGACTATGAAAAGACTACTGAGATGCTTCAGCTAGTCACCCTGCATGAGGCACTGGCAAGTTTGGGTATCTCGAGACCGAAAAAATAATTTCAAGAAAAAGAAGGGAAGACTCTCCCATTTCTTCTGCACCTTTTGTTCAAAGATCTCAAGCACTTAGGACACGTCTACAACCTCAATGAAGCAGTGAAGCACCGACATTCTCATTTTTAGCAATAAGCAACCTGAGGCACAGAGAAAACACATCCAAGATGCATCCAATCACTCCTAGGCAATGGGAAAAATATGAAAACAAACAAAAAAGTTATACACTGGTTGACCAGTTTAAGGTAGTCACATGCTCTTTTGTGAGTGGATCTGTGCACAGCCCCGCTATCTTCCTGTGTTCCTACCCATTAAGTATTAACAGGCTGCTGAAAACTGAATGCTTTCAGAAAGAAAAGGTGGCAAGACTTTCCACCTTGAGAAATACCAGTAATTTCCTCCATCAGATACAAGTCTCCTCAAAGCCCCTCAGGGTACTGGCTGCCTAGTTGGACCCACTGCAATGAACAGGCAACTGGAGAACATCCCCATACTGCTCCTCTCACTCCCAAATCGGCAGAATAAAACACAACCCACCCCATCCCACTTTTTACTTTTCAGGAAATTCTTAAATGAGAAACTGTTCTCATAATTGTTTTGTAAAAGGATTTTTCTCTATCTGTATGGGATTCCCTCACACACACATTCACATAAAAAAAAAAGATTTATAATAAATATCTCTATAGGATGAAGTTTAACGAGGCAACTCTAGAAGCATGATTTTTAGCATGGCAAAGTCTTCTAATTTTACCTTGTTAAAATCAGGTATTCAAATAAATCTTTAATTATTTACAAATTTGGATTTCCCGTGACTGACAATTTTCACTGAATTCAAGCAGAGTAATAATTACATTCAATTTTAGCTAAAGTCAGGTCTCTTAAACTTTTTAAAATAAATTATTAAAATTCCTACAGCAGCTGGCAAAGAACTAAAATTTGCTTTTGAATTCACTCACTCAGCCCCTTCTAAAAGGAATGAAGCCACAAATGTTACCTCAAAAGCAGTATCAGTGATGGATAATTTGCCTTTAGGTATTAGATCAATGTGTATAAGTTCAGCATAGAAATATCAGCTACCATTTGGGAGATTTACATGAACCTTCTGCAGTCCTGCTTTGTAGTCAAGCAGGGGAGAGTTAATTATTTCTCCAGAATTTATCTTCTGAATGGATATTCACTCGGTATGTTATTCACACTACTTTGCAATGAACTCTGCACTTTCCTACTTTTCTCCCAGGAAGTCACAATCGAAGACAAAAGCCTGCAAATGATAGACAAGGGCAGAGGCCATGTCCAACTTTGATATCTTGTTGCTAACGTATTGTACAATTAGATCAATTTGACAATTTCCATTATGGCTGATAAAATATTTATTGAGCCTTGGAGATGATGTCTGATCCCTGTGCCATTTGTTTTACTAATGGGGGAGATATTTACCAAATCAGTAAAAAGCATTCAAATTTCAGATCCTCATAGCCTCCCCAACATTAGATTTGCAAATTACTGGCTGAAGCCATAAATTACAGCACAGCACAGCCAGACTGATGCCAAGCTGACAAGGTAGGTAGATGGCTTGCGATGACATTGTTTCATAGAAGCATTAATCATGGCAGGAAAGAAAATACTCTCAAATTGGTCCATAAGTCTAAATATTAAGGAATGAGAAGCAGGTTGCCGGGAGATAGCTTTAGCTGCAGCTGGAAAATTAGGAAATGAAAAACCCTTTCTATTATTTAACAAATCATCTTAATAATGTTTTACGCTGTAGTGCCAGCAAGCAAACGAAATTCCTATTCTCTCCTATTTGCTCTTTATCCTCATTGCTCTTTAATAGGAATATTAATAATCTGAGGATTGGTGCAGATGTAACCCAAGCTGTATTTTTCTTCTGCCATAGGTTAACTAAAAAAGGATAAATACTGAAAGAAAATAGAATTTTAATTTCCTTGTTTAAACTGTTTGCTTTGTCAGCAACACCAACGGGAGCTATAGCTCCTCTTCCACTATTATGTTCAAGGTCAAGTGTACGTTTACTTACGTGCAGGCCAAACTTATTAAAATCCCACAAATCAGATAAACTGCAGAATCCAGCTTACCACGAAACAGAGGTCTGTAATCTTCGGAAAAAAATATACATGTATCATTGTTGATTAAATACAAGCCCTGCTGATTAATTTAGAGAAAAACACCACCTTACAGGGATGATTATACAATGAACAGCTTAAAATGCTTCCCTGCTAATAGCATTGTCAAAACCCAGAAGCTTACAGTACATCGGCCAAGGGAGATTCATAGCACGCCAGGCCTAAAGTAAGTTGAAGGTGACATATTTGTCTAGCAGACATAATTAAAGGTATAATATTGGTGCTAGAGGTCAGAGTTGTACAGTCCTAAGGCAAAAGCACTTTGAAAGGAAAAGCTCTGAAATAAGGGAATGAAGAATGATGTTGGTCAAGAGCCTGACACTTCTCTAACTAAAATTGCGAAGGTTTGTCTCAGCAGGCCTGATGCTCACACTTTCCTACCTTTCACCAGCAAAAAAAGCAGGTCACCCAGGGTTCAGAAGTCCCGACAGGAGCCCAACTGCTAAAGCGCTGTGCCTCGGTAGTTCCCACTGTAACACACTGATGGCAAGACTTCCAACAGACCTCAGCACCCACTGCACACCCAAACCTTCAGAAAACTTATGCTGTTACTCAGTGCCTAAATGGAATGTGGGCATCACAACACATCACAATGCCCAGATTTTTGACATGCTACTGGTATGAGGCATCTACTCTCCCGTTAGAAATCGATGGGAAAGCTACACGAGGAGTCATAAAGAACCACGATACTGAGCAGGGAAGCGCTTGTATAGTTAGTCACTTATAGTTTGTCACAATAAAATGCTAAAGAAGAGGTTTGCCACAAGCTTTGTCTCTGTCAAAAGCTTAAGCACGATCTCTGTCAGCTGGATTTGTGGGTTCCATCAAAATGAGCGGCAGAAGATGACCGTAATGGTCTTCTGTTGTGTAACTCCTCCTCCCGTTCCCAGGGGAAGACGTAATTTCCTTTCTTCACTGGGGAAAAATGTCTTAATCACTAGGGCCTGCATACTGTCAACCTTTCCTGCTGAAGCAGTTCCCTCTGCAGAAAGCAAGACAAGAAAATGTCCCAATCAGCAAAACTATTGCCTAAGGGTTCAAAGATGCTCTTCCCATTAACAGACTTTGAGCAAGTAAAATAGTAACTGCACCTTCTCAAAAAATTTTCTGAAATCCAATGAACCTTTATTCAGTATCGTCAAAACAAACAAGGAAAGTGAGATGCCCCATGTCTCAGGTTAGTACCTAATAGGGTTACTGTAGAGAAGAGTTACACAAGGAGCACATCTCAAACTAGAGTAACTTTTTTACGATGGACACTCTGAGGATCCACATCACTAGCTGAGCACTTGAAACACTGAGCTGGATGATACTTCTTAATCTCCACTGTTGCTTGTTTCCTCTACTCCACATTCTTCACACCTGAGCAGTTCTCTTTGTTTATAATTCACTTAGGCTTGTACGCTGCACTTCTCAGCACAGTACACATTTTGTGTAACCTATCCTATAGTATTCAAACAGCATGCATTTTAGCTTTTTGACAAGTGATGACACGAAGGGGAGAAAATTCACCTCCAAGCTCTCAGGAAAGCCCTTGTAACACTTGCAGATTTGTTGCAGGAAGAAATTATTTGGTGTGTGTAAAACAAGAACTGATGAAACCTTCTCTCAGGATGCTCTGGGGTTCAGAAAAAAGTTGAACTCTTTATCGCTTCCGACTTCTTAAAATCTTATGCAGCTTTCCAAAGGCACCTTCATGGTCATGCATTCCCTTATACATTTTGCCAGACCACCACAGATTCAAAACAGCTATAAATCCCTCTTCATTCCACTCCCTGGCATCCTCACTTACTAATTCACAATGGTCAAGGGAGAAGGTTACTACACCTTTAAGAGCAAAATCTCAAAGCAGCTCTGTCTGTTTTGTTTGAGATAGCAAAGCTATTGTCCTTTGCGCTGTCTGGCAACCCCTTATGTCCCTTGGATTTATCTCACACACATGATGCAGCTTTGTGGAAGGGATCGGGAGAGACTTTGCATTCCTCTGGTGGGATGATATGAGTTTGTATCTAAATCTGTTCCATATGACCCACCTCACATGGTTAGTGTCTCGCCGATTCACTTGTAAAGGTCAAGAAGTATTTCAGCTGAGGCTTCAAAGACAAAGGGTTTGTTAATAAAATAGAAAAACCAAAACATACTACTGATAGAATCAGGACTTCATAGAGATACTGCAAACATTCCTTATTCTTTTGTACAGATATATTTAAGGACCACAAGAGGCACAGGTGCAAAGGTGAGGTTTTATTTGTGGGAGTGCGGGTGCAGTGTTAAGGATCTCACAACCTTTCCACCTTACATGACTGAGCCTTAAAACAATCTGGGATAACTTAAATCCTTCCAAGTCCAGCAAAATTTGCTAAGTCAAAAGAAGAGAGTTTCTCACCAGATTTTTAACAAACAATAACTTTTTAAACGATACTTTTTGAACTGATTGAGACACTTTCGTTTTGCTTCTGGCCCATCAGAACCTGGAAGTGCGAAGCCGTGCAGGAAAACTATTCTAACCTCCCCAAAACCAACAAAATGTAAAGACTAAGCAAGGTAAAAACCATATCCAAAAGCCTCCCAGATCATCTGTCTCAATAATGAGCTACTGGAAACCAGTGGAAGTGAATGGGTCCAATAGTGATCCCAATTTTGTTAACCAGATTGCTCTCACCATGTCATAACCTTGACGGAGGTACTCTGTTCAAATCAACACTTCAAAACAATCACAAATTTGCAGTGAGTTTATCTTAGGCAAACCAGTTCTCCTTTCTCTAGATAGCACAGCCTCACCACATACCAAGTGTCTCGACTCCACTCCCATATATATTTTGGGGAGATGGTGTTAGACGTCATATCCCAGACTATCAGAGTCAGTATAGCAGAAAGCAGTCAATATTTTTGTAAGCAGAGAGTTTGAGGGATGGATACGAAGTACACCTGGCATCTTCTATTGTATGCAAGGATTTTTAGAATTGTAATCTCTGTAAATATTTGAAGCTTCAAATCATGAAAGTCAAAGCAGAGATTTGAAAGGAATGAACAGAGAGAACTAAGTTTGTAGCCAGGTCTGCTGCACTTTCCAATTCCTGAGAGGCTGGATTTATGCGCAGGGCATGTCTATGTGAATAAGACTCTCCCAGGCCATCAACTTGGCATAAAAATTTACAGTGCATCAATAACTCCATGGAGGTTGCCAGTGTCCACAGTCACTTTGAAATATACGCCACATAACGTACCCCTCTCTCATTAACTATCCAACACAGCCTGTCACAAGATCTTGTTCACGTAGTCATCCAGCTTGCAAGAATTGGCATTCTCCTGGCAGAGCTGAAGTACAAGTCGAGTCTGAAAAACTGTATCGAAGTTTTATTCAGTTACTTTAAGAAAAGCCTCACAGAACTCCACAGCAACTCACAAGCACTTTACAAATTCTCATTACGTACCAAGCTCAACCAGACCACAGCCAGCCACATCTGGAATAGGTTGGAGGTAGATAATCAGGTTGCTAATAAACTACCAAAAAGGTAAATAAAACAATTATGTTTGGCTGTACTCTTCCACGTGCTTTAGAAAAACCGACACTAAAATATCTACACATAACTACCACTAACTGCTTTGTCTGAAAGTGGCACTCCCAGGGCCTTACCATTTCGCCTGTCTCCCATGGAAAGCAGAGCTGGTCCCTCTGTGTTTCAATCTACAATTCTAAGACTTACAGCTATCTGGAAACCTGATGTTTTTACTTACAGAATTTTACAGAAAGAAATTGCCATAGCATTTACAGCTTGAGCACATCTTTACTGCTAATGCCACTCCATGTAGAAATGTCTGGGACAATTCTGCTCCAGAATTATACACCACCACCACCCCCCAGCAATCTGTCCATTTAGAATTACAAAAGAATTAGGGAGACATGAGTGCGAATTGAGACTAGAATGTCATGTAGCTAAACCAAGAAACGGGAGCTTGTACTGCAGTACAGAAGGTGCTGCTGTATGCCCCTAGGACTAGCAAAGAAGATGACAGAGCTCCTGGGTAGGAGACTGTGGAGCTGCACACCACAATGTCAGGTTTCTGCAGGTGAAGGACTCTTTGCAATTCTTGTCAGGAACTAGAGAAATGTGCTGTACTTCCCTGGAGTGTGTTACAGAGCTGGTTGAGAAATAATCCCATCCATATTTTCATTAGCTGCTTGCTCCAGAGATCTTTTTTCTAGACTCAAGATGTAGCAAATTTGGGGCCTGGAACGATCTATTACCCAGAAAGTAAGCATACTTCAAACAAATAAGCAGGCTCACAAGAAAAAGCAGAGGGACAATAGCCTTTAGACAACACTTACACGTCCCAAAATATTATGTTACAATACAGCTAGGCATGAAATCAATTTAAATCTGACTACCATTGGAGAGGCCTGAAGACAATCAACACAGATAGGACAGTGAAGGGCACCACATAAAGGCAAAATGCTTAGAAATATTTCCCTACAGTTCTGATCTTGGGGGAAAGAAAATCAAGCTTATTTTTAACCACGAATAAAAGGAAAATTTAGGTAGCTGTTTTCCATCTTAATATTTCTGCTGAAGTTTGACAGCAAAATAGCTGTGCTGCAGTTGTGTGCTTCACCTCTTTGAGGGATTTGTAGATAGTATGGAAATACCTGTTTCTCATCAGGCAATATGACCCGTATAATTACCAGTGATTCTCAGGCAGTGATGCTGTTTAATGCCAACCATAGAAAAACCCAAGATAAATCTATGAAAAATGCCACACTTTAAAAAAAATAATCCATATGACTGAGATGATTTGAGGTTCTAATGTCTTAACACAGACATGCAATATAAGAATTTGTTCAGGAACACTATTAGAAAATCTGAGTGTTGCTACTAGTTTAAATGGTAAAATCCACCCAACTGCTTTAAACCGGGTTTGACTACATCCTGCTTCATTCTTGGTCCACAGGACTCAGCTTGCCCTTGGTCAATTTATGACCAAAATACCTCCATGCTCAATCTTACATCATAATTTTGAGGAAGTCCTTTTTAACTACAGGCATTTGTAGCTTCTCAGAAACTGGGAGTTTACCACTAGACGTATAATGTACACGTGCACATACACAACAGGCTAGACTGACCCTGATTAAGTACTGCACTTATCTGAAAGTCCATTAGACTATGAACACAAGGTCTTGCAATATCCTTACCAAAAGAAAGGCAGAAAATGAAAGGCAAGATAAAATGACAATACAATTTATCCTTCATGGCCGGTGCAATCACTAAAATATGGAAGTCGATTACTGCACATCAAATTGATGGGTCTGTAATATACAGTTATGTTTATCAAGAACTAGTTTAAAGTCACAAACTCATTTCACGCAGACCACCAGCCAAGGACAGCAGGAAAAGTTTTTGGACAATGCCCTGTATATGACCTACATGGACTAAAGAACTACGATCACCATTTGAAATCCCCACAGTATTGCATATTCATTAGCAGCTTTTATCGACTTAAACGAAACATTAAAAAATTAACAACTGACCACGTGACTAGGACCTGTTTACATGCTAGGCAGCAGACAGCTAGTACCTCATGCAAAATCAGCCCTTAACTTCCTTCCTGGTATGGCTGCTTAAAACATTTACCATCTGCATGTGCATATCACGAAGGTCTCAAAACTACCTAAGGGAAAGATTTAGGAACCTGTATTCATTTTCAGAGGTCTCACGAACATGCAGAAACCTAAGTGCTATCCCTAAGTCAGTGGCATCTCTTATCCATACCTTAACACCAGTCAGTATCAATGTAACGAATCCAAGACTCATTTACATTAGCACTGGGAAGACCATTGCCCCAGTTTTTCCTCTCATTTAGAAAAAGCTTTTACAAACTTGTCTCTCCAACAGACCTTCTGGGTGGCCAGTGTTTTCACTGCTGCACTAGCAACTTCGACTTTTAATCCCCCTGCTAATACCCCAGCCTGATTCGCTTTACTGGCGATAGATAAGTCATGTTTCTGGGTCCCGCACACAGTGACCGGACACCACCTCTCAGTGGCTTGCAAGCAAGCTCCATCACTAAACAAAAGGCAGTCTGTTTGGTCACCCTTCCTTCAGAGAGGCTTAAGAACATTTTTGTCATTTTTGAACAGCTAATATCTTGCAGAGGGGAAAAAAAAAAAGTTGTCTAATCTCTTTAAATTTAATCTTTACTTTCTGAAAAATCTGAGCACAGATGCTTAGTGCTGGACTATGTTCCATTAGACTAATTAGGTCAAGATTACCTAAAACGGTATGACTCCACCAACTCAAATTAAATTCCCTCCCTCCTGTCCCTAAAGTTGCACTGTTTGGAATTTTATTCCCTTTTTCTCTCGACTCCCCCAGAGAGCACAAAGTGTGTGGGCAACTATTATTAAAAAACAACAAACAAACAAACCAAAACAAAACCTGAATTAATACCGCAGTGAAATCTAAGGGATTCTTCTCTTGATCTTCAGTATCAGTCCAAGCTGGACAAAACTTATACTAACATTTCCTGATTGGAAATGTTAGTCAAAAAAAAGAGTCACTGGTAAAAAAAAGTCTGCTTATATTCTTGTATTTTGCTTTGTTTACAACATGGATCTACCATAGCACTTTTACTAGTCAACAGTTTCCTGTTAATGAAAAAAGACAGATGGTATTTTCATTTCTTTTCTCAGTTTTTGAGGCTTTCACAAAGTTTTAAATATTGTATAAACATTAAAGCAAATAATAATGAATTAAAAGCATTGCAAAATGTAAAATAGTTTGTGTATTTAAAAACAAAGTTTTAAGAGATTTGCTTTCATTGCTTATCTGTCAGAACACCCACCACTATCCAGTGCATCTGTTCATCCACCTGCCACTCAGACCAACCTGTGTGGATGGGTTTCTGTTTTCGTATTTTTCAAATAAAGATTTCTCATATTCTCCACAGCCGGGACAACAGTCAGCTGTTTGGTTCATCGGTTCAAGATTAACACAAATACCTAAGAAACAAAGGATACATTGCCCCCCCACCCCCCCGAAAAAGGAGTTTCCAGCTCACCTCTGAATCTAAATCTCACTGAAAGCAAGTACCTTCTGAAAGGCACCTTTAGACAGCTATGGAAATAGTCCCTTAATTTTCACGTTAGACAAGCCTTGTAACTAATTACTCAAAGTGATCAAAACTAAGATATTTATTTTTATTTGGGATCTTTCAGAACATGAATGAACAACATTAATCACTATTTTTTATCATGTGCTTACATAATTCTTCACAGACTTACACGATTTTGCTTTGAATTCCTTCTACACCACTTTTACTATTAAATTCTTAAAGGAAAATGAAAAGAATCCTGATCAAGACTGTAAATCTCCTACGCAGCAGCAGACCTACAAGTAGAAACTTGGCTCCTAAACTTCTTCACGTCAGCTGACCTATTGAAGCCAGAACAAAATTTTTAAATTACTGGGATGTACCACTGGCAAGCTTTTAAAACACATACAGTTCCTGGGAGAGGGAGGGCAGACAATTTGCTTAGCACATACAACCTCATGAGAGAGCAGAACAAGCCAGCGCTTTTGCTGCAGTAAGAGGAGCTGTACGAGAAGAAAGTCCACTAAGCAGAAATACATTGAGAGCTGTTGCCTAAGCTGTAGAATTTTCCAGTGAGTGTTAACGAGCGCTACTTGAACCTCAAGGTGTTTGAATTGGTCTGCACTTCATGAAAGCATCAGACCAGTCTAGTGCTTGTCTCTAGCAATCCCAGCACCCCAAAGTTGCATGAAGCAGGCTGGAAATCTCAGGACAATGCACTCCTGCTTGCACATTCAAAGTTTAAGTCCAGATAAAAAATCAATACTCCTGATATGAAAGAAGGAGAAAATGAAAAGGAAAGCAATGACCCACCTTTAATCTTTATGAAACTGGTTCCTACCTCATACATCTCCCATTAATCCACCTTCCAATAAAGTGTGTGTAGGGGGGTTAATTTTAGATTAGGAAGAAAGCAATGTGGGTGAAATACAAGTCTTCACTGTCCTTTTTGCCAAAGGACTTAGAGTTTTCATCCCTGTTCTTTATGGCAGCTTTCCATTCCTTCCACTGCGGTCCAAAGAGGTCATTCTTGAGAGGACCTTCTTCCCCTTCCATTTCTAAGCTTACTCATTTTTCTAGACAGTTCGCCTGAATTCAGTTCTAGGAGTTTGGAACTGAGACATTCTAGCCATTCTTAGTGCTACTTTTCATGACTACTCAATAGCTAACTGTCTAAGCTGAAATCAGACAGATGTCTTTAAGTCTCCAAAGAAACAGATAGTGAACAGATAAGTTGCACTGGTCTAGGAAGGCCTTCTGTGTGCTTCAAACACCCAAACTTTGCCACTGTTGATATTCAGCTATACTAGCAGCCTGACCACAATCCCAGCGAGAGCATGTCCTAAACTCCAAACAAAACTACCATTCACAAAGGACTGTGGTAGATGTCTCAGATTCTTGACAAGTCCTTTTTTTTGACTCAAATTAAGGACGTTTCTCCTATATGCTCATGCTTCTTGGGTGTGGGCTTCCGTATTTACCAACAGTCAAAAATCCACAGATAGGTAAGGAAAGAGGGAAATGACTGGCTAAGTTACACCAGGATGTTTTCCAACTCAAATGATTCAAAACAAAATACTGTTATTATTACTACATGTTTTAAAGAGACAAGGCACTAGGAATTATATTGCAAGTGATCATCCTGCACATAACTGAAGTATATAAATCTTTTCTACAATACAAGTGAAATTAAAAAGCCCTGCAGATAGGGCACACTTTCAGAGAAGCCTGTCTTTTAGGCACACCTTTTGTTATCAAATCATCCTTCAACGAGGAGTTGAGATTTTAGTGGATCATATCTATCAAAACAAAGGATCAGAAGCACAGCAGATAATTCTACCTTCAGTTATATTTCAGCTTCTGAAATTCTCCATAGAGTAGCCTCAGTCTCTGAAATGGAGTCAAACTACAAACACAATCATACTCACTAAATTCTACTGTTTTGGAAAGAAGTGGCCCCACATTATACTACTGAAACTGGAATTATGAAGTGGTGCAAGAAAATAAACAGAATGAAAATGGCATTTGCTGTTGCAACGCATTTTGCTAAGCAAAATGTCACCGACATTACCTGCTAAGCTTAAATCAATGAACTTAGCATTACTTAAAAACAAGGTAAAATTTATTCACATGACCAATTCCATCATCATCACTGGCCATAGGATGTAATATAAGAAAAAATGTGCTTATATACACAAGGGACTGAAAGACTTAGTTGCAAATTAAATTGTTTATAAAGATGTGCCATCATCATCAAGATGTGACTGGCAATTCTCAACAGAATACGCTAAAATCAGTTCCTATAAACCAAGACTTTCCTATTGTTTTAAGCACCTTGGATTACAAAATATAAATAAATGTTAAGATCATAGAGATTTCCCGTACAATACAGATTCTGATTTTCATTATTTGGCTAGTTTTGCCCACTTGCATTTTGCCTGGCTTAGATAAAGAACAAATCTGGTGAGCTCCACATATAGCTTATGGTCAGCAGACTTTCTAGTTTCCTATAAATTAAGTGATACCATGTTTCTGTTTCCATCTCTGAAGCAGCTTGGCTATATTTTTTAAAGTATTTATTTTACCCATTTTTCATACTAACAGCTTAATCTAGATTTGATTTTCCTAAAAGTTACATCTATTTTTACTGATTCAGGGTTCAAATAGTTGAAAAACTGTCCCGTTTTCAAACTGCTGGTTTGGGGTTTGGTTTGTTTTTTTTTTTTTTAAATGTACTATAATACAGATCAATTTTAAACAGATGTTAAAATATGAGGAAGGAATAGTTCAAGACTGTAAGAACGAGGACATAGTGACAGATCATGAAACAGTTAAGATACTCAGCACACATGAGTTCCCAGTTCTGCCACAGACTTCTCTTGTGACCTTTGTTAATTCACCAGTAAGATCAACTGACCCAAGTGCCGCTGAACCTGATCAAGTGTTAACACCAACTGCTCTCCGTTACCTCTCCATCTAGCCTACCGCCCCATTAGCTGTTGCTTTTACTGGTTCTATCAAATTATCTGCATAAAAATAACCAATTAACTTAAAAGGACTTGCTTTCTTGTAATGTTACAGACTCTGATTGAAAAGAGGTAAGATGAACAGTTAAATTGTCAGATTCAAAGGGCCAGCCACATCTGGCAGGGAGCAAGGACAGCAGGTGAGGACAGGCTGGGCGCTGCAGCCACACCAGCAGCAGCCCGGGTAGTTCTGCTGACCGGCTGCCCTTACAGTTTTGACGGATGAGCACGGAGGGCTGACAAGGTTACTGCCCCACAACCATCAGCTCTGCCCCTGCAGCCCAGATGGCTAAGAAGGTGTGCATCAGCTCCTGAACCGCTGCAGTTCACAGCGTGTTTTAAAGAAAATGAGAAGCTGCAATGGCTGACTTGAAAAGTTTCATAACGGAATTCTGTTTCCCCTCTGTAAAATGGGGACGGCAGCACACTGCTACCTCAGAGAGGCAATGCTACACCAATAAATTATGTATGCTGAAGTTTATACTAACATCAAAAGCATCCGCTCACCGAATAAGCAGTGCAAAAGTGAAGTAGAATCAGGATGAAGGTGATTTACCCATCCTGCTGATATTTTCAAGTTTTCTTTCCTCCAGATACAAATTTTAATATTTTGAGCGTTTTACATTCTATTAAAATGACTGAGACAACCCAGAATAACTCCATGAAAGAGCGTCATGGGAGAAAAAGGTAAAAGTCTCTGGTTTGAGTCAGATATCATGGGCGGGGTGTTTGCTTCTCCCTCTCACAATCAATTTGATCCTGATGACTAGAAACATCCCTTAGGAGAGGCTTTATCAAAATTTCTAGTTACCTTCAGGGTAAAGGCTTTGAGAAAGTCGAAAGTTCCACAGAATTTCAGCAGAGGAGTCCTAAAGCAATTCATTTTTCATCCTACATTTAAACACAAGCATAACTTTACACACTTATTTACCCAGTGATGCGTATCAAATGTGGGTTTGTTGTCATTTCCTTTTCTTAAAAATAAGTTTTATCCAACTTAATATGAAATTTAAGACACAGGATCAGTTATTAATATGTTCTTTCAATTTTTGGAAGATATGAATATCTTCTTTGGCTGAACAGCATAATAGTCTATTTATCAGTGAGGAAAGTCTCCAGAGGAATGAGATTTTTATTTCAAATACACTTTCGCAGTTACTGGAAAAGATTCAGCATTTTTCTCGGAGAAATATGTCATTAAAGTAGAAAGATGAGGGAAATGCTTGTATGCAACATAGGCTTTTCTCTGATAGCAGACTGGTGCCCGTCTGGACAGATCCCTGAAGACATAAGCAATCCCAATTAAATCATGAGCATAGAGCTCTGCCTACATAGAGCTGATGTCTAGATCAAGACCTTGGAATGTCAGCTTCGAAATTTCCCTGGCAATTGCATCACACAGCCTACTGATATGAAAAAGTACAGGCAGGCATCTCCCTCCTCTTTCTGTTTTAGTGACTTATACCTCTAAGGGCGAAAAAAAAAAAGAAAACCTTCAACTTTAAGAACCCCTAAATGCTGCATTCAGTATAGGAAAGTGAGAAAGGAGTGAATTTGAGATGTGCTGTCAATGAGCTAAGGGTTAGCTGATTAAATTCAGCCTGATAATATTCTATACTATTTCAGTTCATTCTGTGGCATGAAATACAATACATATTTGATCTTTCTCACATGAAATCATAGTGAAGTAATAAATATTTCCCTATAGAATAATTTTCCTGTAAGCAGAGATTTACTGTAACCCAATTTGCAATTTACTCATTTCAGAGCATTAAAAACTAATCAAGACTCTCACCAGAACTTAGATCACTGGAAGAGGATTCCACAGTACAGTTACACTCCCAAACAGTATCCACAGTAAGAAAATTGTAATAGATTTTTTTCATTCACTAAGTTGCGGGAGGAGGGGGAGGGTGATTTTTGTTCTCTTTCTAGCCATCTAGAAAACAGGAAGAAAATAAGTTTATTAAAGGGAAAACAATAAACAATAGTGGCCTTTTAGAGACTGGGTGGTTATGTTTAGAACTCACATTTCCAAAATAAAATTGTCAGGAACTAAACACAATCAAGCTTCGGTGAAACAAAACTTTTGCAAGTGAAACAATGAAAACTATACTGGGTACAGCAGAATTCCCCTGCCTTGTAAAGGTTCATTCTCTTTTCTCACTCTCACAAATCCAGAAAAAAAGATGTATTTGCTGCACTGAGAAGTGTTAAATAACACCTTCCCAATAAGCCAAAATTATGTGTAGCAAAGAGGAGAACAATAGTCAAGAAAAACTGTGTAAAAAAAATTTGGGGAAGGTGGGCTTCTGGCAAGTACAAACACAACCGTTAATGGATTTTTTAATAACTCTGTGCCACACAGTAATAGGGAACCACCTGCCAAAAGCACAGCAAGGTCAAGCAAAGTGTCACACACATGTTACAGCCAAAGAAATTCTGTGATTGTCTACTCTGACCTTCCACAGCAACCACCGCAGAAACAGCCTCACACAGTAGCACGGTAGGTTTCTAGTCTTGCTTTTTCGATGGGTCTGTTTCCTTTTTCTTTACTTCAACATGTTTATTTTGTTGCAAATACCACCTAAAATAAACACAAGCATTTTATGATGCCCACACTTCTCCCCTTCCCCACTAGACCTCTTTGCTCCTGCCCCAACTGCGATTCCACAATTATTTGATGAGGGAGAGTGTCATAACACACTTGGAGTGAATCAAGCCCAAAGGCAGGCAGAACAAACAATACAGTGTGTGCGCGCGTGTTTGTGTAAAAATCAATCACTGCGGGTTTCTCCGGCTTTCGGCTGCCAACAGCTGAGCGGAGACGCCGAGAGCGTGCCTGTGTCTGCTCGGGGGGGTCGGCCAGCACCGTCGGGGCCTGCCATCCCCCCCCCACGGCTCCTCCGAGCTCGGCCCTGCTGCGAAGAGAGTCGCTGTGGCCCACCGGTTCCCCGTGCGGCCTGCGCCGCGGCCGGAGAGCGGGCATGGCTCCCCCGCTCGGCCTTGCCCCCTGGCAGCCCTCCCTTTCCACACCAAAGGGCGGCCGGCCTGGCCCGCTGGCAGCGCGGGCGGCCAGGTGTGTGGGCAGAGGTAGCCCTGGACCCCAGGGCCAGCACGAACGCGTGGCCTGGCCACCGCCGGGGCAGGTGGCCCGAGGTAGGCCTTGGCCAGGGTGGGTAGCCCTGCCCGGGGCCTGAGGGCCGGGCGCCGCAGGGCGCAGCTCCCCTCTGGTTTCTTGGGGCAGGTCAGAATATTTAAACAGTTGTATATTCAAAGACCACAATGGAGGGAAGAGAATTACCTAAGGACAGGGTTAGCCTGTTTGATCAATGCATAATCAGATAACTGCTCCAGCTTTTTTACAAGTCTTTAAGCAAAGATCAGCCACTCAAATTCTAATTCCTTTTGCTAATTAAGCAGCCTGTTAATTGCTCTCGGGGTCTCTAATGCCATGTCATTATGCTTTTTAACAGCCTGCTTGACATCAATAGGGCTGCAAGCTCCACACAAACAAAGCGGGCATCTAGCACTTACTGAATTAGGCTAATGCCGGCATTGGAGCCGGGCACTGGCACGTCGCCTCCAGCGGGCGGCATTTCATTATCATTTCATCATCCCTCACGGGGGAGGGGGGGGGGGGAACGGGGACAAAAAAAAAAAAAAAAAAAGAAAAAAAAAAAAATCAAGTTACAAATGTTCAACACTTACCAGAGCGGGCAGCAAAAAGTGCCGAAGCCGAGGAGAAGGGCGCCCGGCGCTCCCCGCTCCACCGCCTCAGCCCCTGGCCCGCTCACCTGCCCCGGCCCGCGGGGGGCAGCCGGGCTGGGCCCCCGCCCCGGCCCCGGCCCCGGCCCCCGGCCCGGGCGAAGCATAACATGTGGCTCCAGCTGAGGGACTCCAGTTTCCGCACTCCATTAGTCCGGGAGAAATTCCACCGGCGAACCGCTGAGTGAGGGGCCTTGTCTGCCTGTCACAGATTAGTCTCCAGGAGGGTGGTGGCGGGGAGCGAGTGCTGCTTGCACCCCAGAGGGGGTTAACCGTGACTTTTATTTCAACGGGCACGCACACAAAGATACGAAGCCGCATGATTTTTCAAGCCTCCCGGGGAGGAAAACCTGCATCTAGCAGCGTGAAACGCACAGGGCCCCTTCCTAGCAGAGGCCGGGGGAGGAAGCGGTGTGTGAGGAATTGTTCCTGGGGTGCCACGGGTGACGGGCAGCCCGGCCACCGGCCCCCCAGCCCGGCCACCGGCCCCCCAGCCCCGCCGGGGCCGCTGGCTGTGGTGCAGGGCACGCCATGGTGGGCGGCTGCTGCCCGCTCGGACCAAGGGCTGGAGGCGGAGGGGGCCCGGCCCACGGCGAAGGAGCCTTCGTGGCGGTGGCTCCAGCACCCCTTTCCCTTTCCAGCTGCCCGCGTGCAGCGCCCGGGCCGGGGCTCAGAGCTGCGCTGAGCTTCACGCCGCTGCAAAAACCTGAAGTTTTTGTAAACTCCCAGCCTCAGCCATCAGGCACCGCAACCCCAGGCCATAGGGGACTTCCACTATACACGCCTACCTCAGCCTGTCCTCTCATGAGCTGCTTTTATCGTTATTTTCAAAGTAAAGAGACTACTGCAGTGGAATGCATCCATTCCTAATGTTACCACCTTATCTTGGCAGCAAAAGGACAGACCGGCGCAGCTCCAGGTGCAGGTACCAGCTAGGGGCATCACTGCAAAGCGGCTGCTCTATTTAGCCCCGAAAGCAAAGCATGATCATTAGTTATGAGAGGTCAAGTTCAAACTCTGCTTTACAGACCCTGAGAACTGCAGTTTGGAATCTCAGTCTTCATGTGAGATCACCTAACAATGCACTGATCTTCCCTGTTACTGACTAGCCATCACTCATGTCAACAAACACCAAAGGAAGTAAAGCTAGAAAATAGCCTTGATTTCTCTGCCTCTCAGGAATAACATTTACAGACAGCACAGAGATCTTGGCATGCTTAACATGTTAGTATCTGCATGACCTATACTGTAGCTGAAGAGTCACTGTTATAACGCATGGAAAATATTTTCGGTTATACTAAGAATACATAAATTGTATTATGTTGCTGGATAGGACAAGTTTGGATAAAATAAAAAACCGTGAACAAGTTGCGAGACCAGACTGAGATCTCCACTGAAGCAGAGTCAAAACAAAGTCTTTAAACCAAAATGTGTGTCGTACTGGATACACCCAAACTCAACTGTTCTTATTTCAGTCTTTATTTTGACATCACTTAAAGAAATTCCCAATAACTTGAGTGAAGAATTCTGCATACAAAGACGTATAAAAAAATCCAGTAGCACAATAAAAATAACTCGTATCCTAAAAAGAATGGGTGTGGGTACAAATCATCTTACCAGCATTTCTTTCTTAAGAAAACTGAGGTCCCAATCTTGAAAATGCTTATGTGCATTCCTAGTTTTTCAGCAGTTTGTAGCCCCATGGATATGATTTGACTCCCCATATATGGACAAAGGTAAGCACATTCTTAAACCGCAGGTACAGCAACTCAAAGCGCAAAGGCTAATGAATACAATGTAAGAAATAAAAGCCCTTTGACAAATTATTAAGGCATATTTTTGTATTTTGCAGCAGAAATAAAAAATGCCAAGGTGCTTTAGCAGTTTGCAAAATATTTGTCAGGCATCTTCAATTATGAGATGGAATTGGTAGCAGATTTTGCAAAATGCTGAGTGTCAATTAATAGAACAAGAAATAATTATTATTAAAAGCTAAATTAAGGATGACTTCTCTTTTCTCTTGAGGACCAGATGTTTGTTTTCCACTATCAGGCCATTTACTGGCTCTTGATGCAGAAATGTGGTGTTTGGACAAAACGAATTCTAGATCTGGGCTGATAACAGTCCCAGTGCTTCAGTTCCCATCAAAAAGCATCAGCAGCCCTACTTCACCCTTAGTGCTTTTAGCACAGATTCACACTCTTTTGAGTTGCATTTTTTTTTTAAAGCAATTGAGTCTCTCAAGCTGTCTTGTATCTTAAATAATGCTTGATAGCACCAAAGAGGTGCATCTTTGGTAGAAACACTGAGCTTCATCCCTGACTGCAAAGTCCAGAGGTTAGGGAGGCGTGCCCAGCGCTGTCAAGATAACTGCACAAACGAGTCAGGAGGCGACACTGGGCATCACAGCGCCCGGGCTGTTATGAGGATCTCAGAGCTGAGAGCAGAGTGACAGAAGCCGTCTTTCAGCACAAAAAAAAAAAAAAACCAAAACCCAACAAACAGCACACAGGGAACTCTCACAGGTAATGAGTGGGCAAGTGAATTGGACTTTGAGATCTAAATTCAGTATTGACTTGGAAGTGACCTGGCTCCCCTCAGTTGCTCTCCTCCTCCTCCCTAAGTGAGGATCACTTAAGAGAGAAGCACTGCTGATTTTGACAAACCAACTTGACTTAGTAGGTGCCTACTTGGGGCTACTCTCTATTTCTGAGCTCCAAGAATAAAGAGAAAGTCTTGGGTACACCTGGCAGAAACTTTTGTTTAAGGTTCCTCATCCAAACCACAGCTCCACCTCAAAATAGCTAAAAATGTGATGGTTAGGGAACCTTGCCTGGTAGAGAATGGGAATTTGAACCTACATCCCTCTCTCATTGCAGGTAAATGCTGTACTGCCAGGCTGGAGAAAAAGCTGTTCTCCCCAGTGCCCTCTTTCTGCCGGAGAACTGGTGTTTATTGCACCAGAGGCATCACCTCTGCCTACATGGGGTTGCTTTCAGGCAGGTGACAGGCTGAGGGAGATCCAGGTTTAAATTCCACCTCCAGATTAAGCAGACAGAAATCTGAACCTGCACCTTCACCCCAAGCAATTGCCATATTTACTAAGTATTTTAGAGACCAAATGTGTCTGGTTTTTAGTGCAAATGCTGAAAGATCTCCATTTTGTCCCTGGGTAAATTGAAAACCAATTTTGTAAACTCGGTTATTTTTTCAGCAACAAAGTTCTTGTTTGTTAGCACTCTGTGGAGCCAGGCTTCTGCAACCCAGATCTACTCACACACCCCTTCCCCACGTCTTTTTCATTATCTCATCTTCTGCTCATCAGTATAATCCGTCTTTCACTCAGCCTCTTCCCCCTCTCTTTTCCTTCATTCCTTACTCTGTCCATTTTCAAACAGCAGTAGCAATATCCTCACTATTACTGACAGTTTCCATCTGGTTGCTATCTCCCTATGCTAGCTGTAGTCTGGGAAACTCTCCATGTTGTCCTCTTCCCCTCACCATTTCCTTTGCGGCTCTGGCAGGAATGGCTAGTGCTCTTCAAACAACTGGCGAAATAATGAGACGGGACGAGCATGGTCTGCCCAGATCGCTACACTGATCTGTACCCACAGCCTTAAATATTTCTCTTCCAGTGTCACCAGCAGAACTCATTTTAGACTGCTTCCCTTTAAACTTTGCCTTGTTTTATTTGCTCGAATCAATCTCGGCAGTTCAGGCTGTAGCTCGTATCAAATGTACCTAGCTATTAGTTGAGTTACAAGACCCATTTCAGCTTCATTTTCATTTCTTTTTCAAGTAAATTTTGGCATGTCAGAATGAGAGACAGAAATATTTAGTGTGTGACCTTCTGCGTCGGGGAGTTGTCTAAGGAACCGTTATTGCTGATACCATACAGAATTAACCCTTTGGCAGCTGACTTCATATTTAATTTATAAATGAGAAAAGTAATCAAAATTCACACATCTGTGATCTCCCAAATAGGCTGTTGTCCTTACGTGGAATTAATCTGAGGTCCCTATGTATGCCCATTTACGTACAGATATTTATGTGCCTGCATGTGACAGGTAAAAATGCATACACACAGAGAGAATAATTTTATGCATCTCCTATGTCTGCTGCAGGATAGCAATACAATTAAGTCACCATGACTGAGACAATTATCCATACAGTCAGTAAAATGAGATGTCCACAGTATGCTGAGGAGTTTTTAAACATGTGGGAATAAAGTACAGAAACTCTGTAGAGTCATGCAGCTAATGAGCAATAAATACACACTGGCACACCCTCATCAATTTTAAAGTCTTGGTATGAAAAGAATGTAATTAATTAAGATATGTTGATTTATAAGAGGTGACATAACAAGATGGATAGAGAAATCTTTTCCTTCCAATCTGTCATGGTTTCTTTCGAGAAGACAGCCCAACATGTGACGATGCCCTCCTTGGACACTCATAAAGAAATCGGCTTGAGTTTTGTTTTGTTTTTCTCCACTACCATAAGGAATATAAACTTCCTTTTCAACCCTTATTTGCATTTAGCACAGCTATATTTAAAGTGTAACAGTTCTAAAGACATAAAAGGAAAAAAAAGAAAGAGCTGAAAAAAAATTCTATTTAGAAAAATCCTTTCCACTTTTTTACTGTATTACGTTTCTGCACATCGAAACATACACCCTGTTTCCCTTTCTCCCCCGCTTAAGTCAGACGACTTTTTTGTAACTTGGCATACAGACAGTCTGGTATAAGACAGGACTGTAGCATTTGTTGAGTCAAGATGTTTAATTTTTTTCACTCACATAATGATCCTTTTTTCCCTCCAGCCACTTGAGTTTTGTTTATGTTGCTTGAGCCCTAAACTAATACATGAATTCTCTTCACTGTCAAGATGACGACTCCGGCACCAGGCTAGATGAGCCGAAGAGGACTACATTCACTTTTAAGGGTAGAGGTATTTTAAGAGACTTTTTTCCAGTTGTGACAAATTAAATGCACTAAAGGAAACAACTGCTGTTGCAAGAGCTACTGGACTTCAAGGAGGAACCAGGAGAGTTTTATTTTCTTTGCAAGCACTTGACTTTTGCTAGGGGGCACTTTGCTCCTGTGCCAACTCTGGCTTATATTTTATTATTCTTAGAACAAAAGGTTGCAGTAATTAGAATTGGGGAAGTCGTGCTCAAAGAAAGCGAGTCATCGGATAAATTTGATACCATTAAGTGGTTATAAAAGGTGGGATTTTTAAAAAGAAGAATAACTGCTCCAATATATTGGGTTTATGCTGTCAAGAAAAGATGAATGAGAAGTACAGCTACTTTCACTCAGGCTAGACATGTAAACCTTGTACTTAATGACTGATGAGCAAAATTTTTTCTCTTCCAAGTGCAGATGGGCAAATCCCTCGTAATTACAAAACACAAGAAAATCTAATTTTACCAACAGAAAGCAGCACACTGTCCAAATGTTTCCCAAGCAAGAGCTTTAGGTGCTTGTTGAAGAAAAAAAGCCAAACAACATTTCTTATAATGTGATCCATATTCTACCACATGCACATTTAATATAAAAGTTATGTTTGATATATACCGCCTTAGCATTTTTCTATTTTAACTGAAAGCCTTTTGTTCTGTCAAGATTATAGTAGGATTTGCTTTCATTTTTCATGATGTTTCACTCAATACATCACTAACATTAGCAGGACTTAATAAGCGCCCACCTTCTCCTTCCCCCCGCCCTGCCTGAGGTCTTTTGATGCGTATTCCCCAAGAATCTTCAGATGTTCGACATTGTTTGAAAAGTGGCCTCTCTATACCCTAGTATCAGAGATAATGAGGAGGACGAGTCTGTAAAATACTGCGTGGGGCTAGCAACACAGTAAGCAAAATGTTTTGCAGCTTTAAATTCTGCCCTTGGTATGGTCTCCATAATGGGCTTCCCTTCCTCCTTTTCTCTGTTGCAGATTCACATCTGTTTCTCTGCATTTTGAAACTGTGTTCATTTTTCACTGCTGCCCTTTGTCCCACACTTACTAGCTCTCGCCAAGGGCTTCATTTCACTTATTCAATAAGCGAGAGGCACTGCAGACTAGAGAGAGCTTTAGGACAAAGCTCAAACTTCTGTTAGGCCTCAACAAAAATGTTTTTGTTCCCTATCAAGGAACTTTTTCCTATTGCTTGTTGTTGATTTGTTTTGATTTTAATTAACATTTGTAGTTTGCAATTGCCCAAACAGCCTGCAAATTCAAACCTTCAAAACAAATGAAAAATAGATGCAACAGAAGTCTGTATTATCTGTTACCAGAAAAACTTTCTACCAGAAAATCCCATTTGTCCTTCATCCTTTTACGTCTGCGATATGAGACTGCGTCTGCAAATACAGCGTATTTGTACTTCTGAGATCCTGGTTTCTTTATATGTCTACACTTGTGTAAGCACTCTGTTAGCATACGTTTTCATGTCTCACTGGCTTCATACACGTTCTGCTGGAAAGCAGGCGGCACTTCCCGGGAATGCCTTGCCAAGTCATCCCTGGCTACGCCTGGCTTGTTCCCTCCGGCCTGTCCTCCACTCACAGCACTAATTGCTGCGTTTTACTGCACAACAAAACTAAAGAGACCAGACCAGCCACGTAGGTTTTCCCAACACAAGATTTTTGACATGTTAACGAGTTTATTATATCCTGCCGCTAATCTAAATACCAAAGAGCTCTTCTTCGGAGGAGAAATAGCAAGGATGAAACTTCTAACACTTAACTGTTGTACTAACAGTTTAATGTCTGCACGTGAAATTATTTAACTCTTGTGGCTACATTCATTATGCCACAAGCACGCGAGTGAAAACCAGGTTTTTTCATACTAAATCATCATCCCACTATGGTGCCAGCATTATAAACCCTCTTGTAAAACTGTGAAGTTCAGGAAATATTTCTAAGTGTGAGTTGCTCAACCTAAGATTATTGACTGTCTCTATGTGCAGCCCATTTTTTCCCCTTGCTGTAAAGCACTTGGCCTTCTCCTATTTGAAACTCCTCTGATGCTACGGTCTGGAGTACCCCTGTTATTTGCACGTGTTTCATTAGTAATTACATTCTATTTTACAGCTTGAAGCTTTAAAAGGCATAGAGCAACATGTGTACTTTCATAACTACAACATCTAAGAAGAAAGTAAAGAATGACAGCAAGTTTGATGTGTTTCTTTTAGTTAAGTGCATCTCCCCAGCATTTAAGTAAGTGTTCTTTGAGCCAACAGAAAAAAGCCCTGTGAGAAACCAGCGGTGCTATGCCCTCACCCTTGGGTGGGCTCAGACTGTGCTTTCTCTGCTGGGGGAAACAACTGCAGAAATGTGGGGCAAGGGGTGTCTCACATCCCTCACCATTCCCATTTAATCCATGATTTTTTCTGTCGTTAATACGAACCTTACATCCTCGCTACCCTGCTAACTTTTGCCGCAAATGCTTTGTGTAATTAAGAGCAGACACCTGTGTTCCTTGTCAGCAGCACAGTCCTTGTGCTGCAAACACAAGCGAGGAGCGAACAGTCAGCAATTACCCGTCTACCTTGGTTTTGTGGAGGTATTTAGCGTTATATTTCTTCTGTGTCCAGTACCTGTGCATCTCTTAGTTTTACTATGCTGTCGCAACTGGTATTGTTACACTATTTGGTTTAGGTTCTGTCTGCTGTGAAGGAGTTTTTGAGGGACTTATCTTCACACCCCAACCACATTTGTAGCCTCCTGACTTTCTCAGCTCTTGTTTACTGCAGAATTTTTAAGCGTGGATGGGCTTTTCAAGGGCAGCCCAACTATATTTACGCTTGTTCCAGTCTCTGGTAATTTAAGCCCATAAGTCAAAGTGAACAACTGGTGACATTAATGAGGCTTCAGAAGAATGAAATTGGTGGTAACTTGCATCCCATGGGAGGGGTGTTGATGACGGAAAAGGGAAATCTAATATTTGTGAAATTAAATAATACTGAATAAACAAGAGGGCTAAACCAGACTGTATCCATCTTTATAATTATTTAGGGTTTGGTGTGGTTTGTGTTGTTTTGGGTTTTGTTTTTTTTTTAAACTAGAACCTGCCTTTTAAAAGTGTTTCTATTTTCCCCAGCCTCCTATGGGACCCAGAAAGCACGATATTAAAAGCCTTAACGTTGCTCTTAGAGTGTTGGGAGGGGTTTGATTGCACAAAGCATCTTTCTCTGGAGAGCTGAATTAATGCCTTACCCTTCAGATACTACCTAGCACAAACTTGCCAAGTTACCATCACAAGGGAATTTAGCATCTAGGCAGCAGCATCTGTCGGAGGGAAGCCCACAACTCAGGGTGCCCACAGGGCCACCATAGCCCTGCACTCGAAAAGGACCACCCAGTTTCATGCAGGAGATGTGTAAACCGGGAGAGCGAAGAAGAAGGGTTAAGCAGAATTTAAGAGGCAAAACCTGCAGCCTCGTTCAGGTATCTCCATTTGGTCACCAAAAGTAGAAGAATTCCCAAACCAATTTCAAAGATCTTAAGGAGTCATGTATCATGTTCTTCAATACAGTGTAAATTATTAAGATCTATTGGAAGATGGGGGGGGGGGGGCGGTAAAAAAGGGAGAAATGGAGCAGCTAATTTTTGTTCACAAGAGAGTTTTTATCATTTGGCGGCCTTCCCCGACAGCACAACAGATCTGTACAGCCTTTGCACTTGTTGAGTTTGGTCAGAGAATAGTTGCACTTCACCTTATGTCGCATTAGTTAAAAGGAAGGAAAAAATCCAACCCTAAAACACATATTTGAAAGTAGGTGGCTTTCAGTTCTAGTTCTACTCCATCCAAAGCCTTAATGTTTACATTTAAAATTGTCAGATTCTTCCCACTTCTTCCTGTCCCCGCTTCCTACCCCCAACTCCCCGTCTGAACAAATCAGCACATGAATATTTACAAAGACGCGGAAGAAGGTAATTGTCCCCCAAGTTCTTTTCAATTGAAATATCATTTCAAGCTGGAATCACGTTAAAGATAATTAAAAAGGATTCCAAAGGGACAAACCCATCCCCAGCTCACCCGTATGGCAGCACAATGGGCTACCACTGTGCAAGCGAGCAGGCCTGATGGCACTTTATTTAACACGTCTGTCTTGCCTTGATGAGCAGCCCGTATTGTGAATCACAAGGAAGACGTACTACAGGACAAGCAATGCTGACAGACACAGTCTGTGCCTGTTCATAAAAGGGAAACAGCGAGAGCTCTCTGCAGAGCAGGGCACTGTCCCGCTCTGTCGCAGCATGGAATCGATATGTTTCTAGATGAATTCACTGGGGAAGTTTGGAGGGGGCGGGGGAATAGGAAGCATTATGCATTGATAAAAACTGCAGCAGCAACCAGCATCCCCGCGCTAGCAAACTTTGCCAGGAGCAAAGATAAGCCAGGCTATTAAATCATACTAGAAGTTTCTCCCTCTGCAAGATTTTTGTGCCAATGTGCAGAGTTTTCTTAAACCGTGTCCTCTATTAGCGCTTGCTTTCATTCAAATTAGGGCTACAATAAAGACAAATGACTGTGGCAGATTCAATGCATTTTTACTTGTCAAATGCGACGCACATACTTTCCTTCATGTGCAGCTGGCTGTTAAGGTAACTAGCTGCAGTAGCCACACACGCCACAGATAACTCATAATGTGCATCTGGGCTCTTTTCAGAGTTCCCGTTTTAGACAAAATGCTTCTGAAAATGCAAAGTGTCCTTATTTCGTGCGACACGTGTACAGGCGTGCAAAGCCCTGGTGCCGCACAGGTGAGGAATCCTTTGGCCACCGGCTTTGGTCAGACACGTCTAAGCCTTCTGATTTTCTTAAAGAAAACAAAATTCCTTTGAGATACTTGAGTGGGGAGTTAGCTTTACTTTATTATATACATCGACTGACTCCAATTAATGCCTCAGTGAAGCGATGCATTTATTATTGAAGCTAAGTGGAAAAGAGGTGTAAGCGTTTCTGGGGATTCTCAAAGCTTGCCCCCACCCCGCCACCCATATGACGTGCAATTTCTCTGGCCCAAGCAACCGTGTTACAAGGGAAGACAAGCCAAAATAAATGCAAAACACTCCTTTTTCCTCTAGCTTCTCTGAGCACACGTTATGCATAAATTACAGAAAAAAGAAAAGATAATAAGAGCGGGGTTTTCTGCTTGTTAGTTGGTTTAAATTGCTGGTGTTCAGGAAAATTCAGAAAAACAGGCAACGTTTGAAATATACGTAAAAAGGCTTCACTTTCTCATTCTCAGCGTATCATTTCTATTATTTTAGTACTGTCTGACAACCAGGAGCAGTGAGATCATGTCAGTAACCAAGCCAGCCAGACAATACTGAGACTAAACTGCTCTCTGCCTGCCCCCCTCCCCCAGTACACGTCCCCAAATCTGATTTTCAGCCAGGTCAGCTCCCACGGAGCAGAGACCCTTAACTGGCAACTCTCTCTTCTCCAACCTCCCTGCCTCCGGCAATAAAAGCGAGGTGTACCAGCATTCCCTCTTCTCCAGTAGCCTTGGAAAGCGGGGAGAGGATGTCGGTCAAAAAAAAGTATTTAAGAAGCAAATTCCAGCTTCATAATGGCTCTTATGCCTTAGCAATTCCCTTTCAGCTTCTGGATTGCCCTGGGAACGTGTCATTGGTACGACAACAGTAGGGGCCCCCCACCCTCAAGGTGAGCAGGGAGGGCTGGAGAGCGCGGCCGGGGCGCAGGGGGGGCTTCGGCGCAGGCTCTGCCGTTGTGAAGGGTACAGGTGGGAATGAAATCCCGGCCGGCCGAATTCCCCAGCTCATGGCACACGATGCAGCTCGGGAATTGCGCGCCCTGCGAGAACTGCTGCCACCGGGTGACCTGGAGGTGCCGTAATCGCAGCGAGTGGAAGCGAAAGTTGGTATTTAGCCCATCCTGAAGCATTTAATCAAATCTTTGGCGAGTATGAAGGACGTGTGTGTGCGTGGCACACCTCTGCACAGCTTTCTTTTCTGCACAAGTCCGGGAGTATTGTGTTTCCATTTAAGCTTCATCAATTTCAACAACTCCTAATTTGCATTGCATCAGTGTTTACGAGACATGGAAAGCAGGGGGAATATACACAGCCTTTTAGAGGCCAAAATGCATTTATTTTTAAATTGTTTTATTTTACAAAGTGTCCATGTAGGTTATTGCGCATTCTAGTACCTCTACGCAAATTAAGAATACTTGATTTTAATTAAGAACTACACCATTAAAAATATTTACGTTGTTCATCGCTAAATTTCTTCACGATTTATTTCTATATATTTTGCTTGAAATTTAATTTGCTCTTTTTATTAAACAGCCTTTATATAAACCCCACCTTTCCATGGCATAGTTATATATATAATTTCTAAAATAGCAGCTTGTTAGAGTCTAATAAAAAATACTTTCTGCCTTCCAAAGAGTTCCTTCAGATGAGATAATGCCTATTTATCTAAAATATCAAATGAGTAGAGAGAAATATCAACAGAGAAACTGATAGGCACACAAGAGGCTTTCTTGCCTTCTCTTTCTGAAGAGACTTTAAAGCTGAATAAACACCTTGGAAAAGCACAAGCAATATACGGATCTCCTGGGTTCTGAACCTGACCTTTCAAAGTTAAAAATACACATTTTCAAGGCTGATCCTACAAACCCTTGCTCACACGAGCGGTCCTGATCTCATTCCTGTGAGCCCTTCACTGCGATCTGTAGGATGGGATATATAAGGTCATGCCGAAGTTTGTTAATTCTTTCTGTTTTCTTGATGAAGCAAAAGCATTCCTGCAATGTCTCCTTAGCATTAATTTCATGCTCGTGATGATTAGCATATAAATCTAAAAGCATGTGTTGGTCTGTCCAAGGGATTTTTTCTCCCATATTCAAAACGACATTAATCTTATTAGCTCAGGTAAACAACTAATAGCTATTAAAGAGAGTGCAATTTATCAGAAAACAGTTAACCCTTTCGAGCGTGCCAGATGAAAGGGGAAAGTGCTCAAAACGACAGGAATGTATATTTTTAATAAAACATACAGGAACATAGCAGACGAGGTGTGTTTTACAGGAAGGTGCGCTCCCCCCGCAGGGTGCAGCCCGGAACCCCGGGCAGTCCCCTCCGCTGCTCTCCCCAAAGCCGTTGGAGGCTTTCGAGACGTGGAAAGAGGAGGGACAAGACTGAGTCAACACTCAAAATGCCGAAGAGGCCCATCAGGAAACTTTCAGCTTCGCATTAAACCTCCTTGCTTGCTGGCGCAATACAGAAAATTGCCAGAGTATGGCTTCAGCATCCCGCTGCCATGGGGCGGCTGCCCCCCGCCCCGGCTGACGGCCGGAGGGTCCCCGTGCCGCGGGGCCGCCTGCACGCTCTTGACCGGGCACCGGGGAAGGGGCTGTGTGGCAGCCCCTGGAAAAGGAAGGGAAGGAAGGGAAGGAAGGGTGCAGCCCGGGCTGGCAACCGCAGCAGGACTCTGGACTTGCCAGTCGGCGGGGAGGAGTCTCCGGAGAGCCTTACTTAGGAACACAATGAAAAAAAAACAAACTGGCCCCTAAAAAACGTGTGGCGGCTGTGTTGGCGGCGGGTAGAAAACTTAAAAGCTCGACAGAGTTATGCCAAAGGCTTCTGAGCAGCGGCAATTGATATATCCAGGCGCAGGCTGCTCCGCGCAGAGGGAGTCTGAGCTTTCCCACCGGCTCCCACCGGCGGGAGGTGCAGGAGCGCACACCCTGCTCGGGGGCAGTGGGTGCCTTCCACGTCCCTCTCTTTGAGGCATTTTTCAGACTCTTCCCTTCCTTTTATTACAGTGACATTTCAGTGTTGCACACAAACGTGTGCGCATTCTTACTTCTCTTCCTCCGCTGCCAAAAAAGAAAGCCCTAAACTGCTTTTCCCCTCATCCCCCGCGTGGATGAGGACTCCCCCTCTTCATTTCTGAGTACCATTCCCTTTTAGAGAGCCCATAGACCCCGTCCCCTGCCTTCCTCGCTTGCGGGAGACGAAGAGAAAATCAGCACAACGCTTAACACAAATTTTAAGTCCTCCATGCAGCCAGCGGCTGAAAAGAATATGGCTATTGAAAACAAATCTTTGGCCTTACACCTCTGGTGGCCCCCACTAGTGGCAATGTTTCTTTAGGTGAAAATTAGAGCAGGCCCAGGTAGCAGAGAAATCCTACCGGAGGAGGAGGTGGTGGTTGGGGACCAGCGGGAGGGTTCCCGGCGGCTGGCACTGGGACACCCCGCTCGCCTGCAGCTTGGCATCGCAGCCGCTGTCCGGGCAGCAGACACACGGACAACATCTGCCCATCCCAATGACAGCCAGATAGTTTTTGTCCCCATACATATGTAAACGCATATTTGTATTGAAGAAGGGGCGTCTTTCTGCATCATGTAGGTGAATAGCATGGAAAAATCACATCCCATCAGTTTTTCTGAGTTCCACACAGTGTGGAAAAACCACAGTTTATACCAACTGGAGGGTTTGGGAACAGAAGTGGACAAAACCAGGAAAAAAATGTATTCTTTTTATGTGCACAGCCTCCCTTAAGTCCAAGAAATAAACCTTTTTTTCCTCTCTTTGTAACTACTCAATTCCACATCCCTGTCCCCACGAAAAAACAAAAACCAAAACCAGAGAAGGCTGGAACGAAAGAAGCCGAGAGAGCCCGAAGCCGGGCGGCCCCCGGCGCGGAGCCGGAACTGCACACACAGACTTTGCCCCGTCTCCGCTTCCAGCGCTGAGGGAAGGACTCCCAGAAGGAAAGGTTTCCCTCAGCCTGTACAAATCGCGCTGCGCAGAATTCCCCTTTTCAGGCTTAAATTCGAGTTTTACCGTGCGCTGGAGACGGTGCTGTGTGAGCACCGAAAGCGCTATCAGCAAATATCTTTCTTCTGTCTGTACAAACGCTATTCACAAGGTCTCGAGCTCTCTCGCCTGATAGAGTATTGATCCCCCGGAGTGCAAAGTCCAGCATGCCATTAGTCCAATCTGTTTTCAAGCTGACACAATCCCATCATTTGTCATCTTCTCCTGTCCTGCTGTGTTTGTTTAGGGGCAGGATATTTGCTTTATCTGTCACTTTCCAATCCTCACTGTATTCTTTACCTGACACGGAGTTTATTGGGTCCACAGTTTTCTCTGAGCCATTAACAAGGGAGATTTTGACATGCTGATGAGATCACTGGAAAATGATGATGTCGATAGCTTGGAAAGCATTCATGAGTTAGACTCAAAATATGTTTTGGAGGAGGATGGGTTTTGTATTTGAAACTAGATTTCAGTGGAGAAATCTCTAAAGAGCGTTTTTCTACAGCAAACATATGGAAAAGACAGGCCAGCAGAAGACTGGCGGGTGACTGAATCAATAGGGAAACTGGAGGAAAGCAGTCAGCTCAGTAACTACCTTCAAAATTTCTTCAAAGGAAGAACGGAAATACCTGTGCTATCATCAGTTACGAAAAGCGGAGCAGACTGCTTGCAGAAAATGTTCAGATACATACAACACAGAAGCACGTTGCGTGCTTGTTGCATTACAAACTTGCAGTTTTCTTTTTTACGTTTCGTATTTAGATGTTTGCATCGCATAATGCCGTTCACAAAACATCTCCCCAAAACCTGATTAAGTTCCATTAAATCATTTGCACCTACCTTATCGTTCACTACTAGCTGTATAAATGGTAGTTAGCTTGCACAGCAATTTTTGTTATCATAACCGTTGGTATTTCTACACTTACGGGCATGAAAAGCACCACAAGAACAGCACCTGTTTATCATCTGATAGCCAACATTTATAGCCATTTTATGAGTTTGTTTTTTTTTTTAATATTGATAACCGATAATGGGGCAGCAGAGTCTCTTGTGGCTCAAGTGACCAACGACGCTCCGATGGCAAGTACCTCCTAACCAATTCCCCGAGGCAGACATTTCTTTTAATAAAGCACTAAACTCTAAACTTTGGCTCATACTTGTAAATAGTGACTACAAGTATAAAAATCTGCATCAGCGCACAGGGAATTCACAAACGGAAAGAAAAGACTTAATTTTTCAGCTCTTGCTCCTACGAAATAATTCAGTGTTTTTGCTGAGTGGAATATGCACTTTTCAGATTTGCAGTTTACATCAGAACTTCACAAGTTTTGTTACTGCAGGATCTTAAAATAAATACAAGCAAGACAACTCTCCCCAGGCTAAGAAAGCAACAAGGCAGCCACACACTTAAGTAAGTGTTTAATTACAAAGAAAGCTGCAGGCATCTAGGAGTTGAAGCTGCAGTTAACGCACCTTCCAGCCAGCATACCTAGTAAAGCTGGTAGAGCTCTCGTAAAAACCTGACGATATTGGTTATCCCTTGCCTTTCCCCAGGTTCCGCAGAGTGTTTTTCACAGCCTCCGTGGCGCGGGATCGGCCCTCCCCATCCCACCCCTGCAGCGGGGTGGCTTTAACCTTCTGCTTGGCCAACTGAAGCCCAGTGTGGGTCACACTGACCTCTGCACACACAGGAAAATTTATCTGCGTTGAAGACCAGCTTCAACCGAGCTCGGGAAAGGTCTTATTTTCTGTTGAAACATCCCCTTCACACCAAAGCTTCCTTCGCGATGCAGCTGCTGGTCCGCGTGCGCAATAACAGCCCTTTGCCACTGCGGGTTCTGCTTTTGTCCTTCGCTACTGTATAATAATTTACTCAATATCAGAGCCTTTCTGAAGGACGTACCGCTTGTAACTACTTGCTCTTGCTTTTTCCTGTTTGTTTTTGGAACAGCAGGAAGAGAACTTTGAGATACACGGGGATTAGAGACGCACCAATATCTTTTTCTGCCTTTCAAATTCTCCAAACTTGATTTGCCCAAGCCTCGGCAGTAATACAGTGCTGCTGGCTCTTCACATCTCCCTTCTATGTGCCCTTATCCGCTCTTTTTCACTATTCTTTTTTTAAGTACATTACCCAGTTTTCATATCAAAATATGTTCTGTGTGCTGGGGAAAGTAGTAAAAAGATAGGGAGGAAGTAAATAAGAAGCCTGGGTAATTTAGGAGGTGGCATTTCAAGGGTTCTGGAAAGCTCTAGCAGTTCACTATCCCTCAGAGATTTGGATTAGGTAGGTTATAGATCACAGGATACACTCTTCAATAAAATTTTAAACATTCTCATTAGCCAACAGAAGTCTATACACAGAAAACAGCTGTACAGCTGTTCAGGATTGTCTGTGCCGGCCGGGGCTGCAGTGCGTGCCTTCTCCAGCCGGGTGCCGGCAGGGGAGGAGGGACGCTGCCCGCCTCTGCGCTGACAGGGAATTCACACTGGGCTCTGCGTCCCCGGCACGCCGGCTCACAGATGTTAACCGAGTTTACTGCCGCTTTCTGCTCATTGCTGCAGGTTGCTGGAGTAATTGGTCGAACTAAAAAAAAAAAAAAAAAAGCAAACTACTGCTAATAATATAATAAAAGCACATTCTAGCCAGTACAATAAAAATAGGAGGCAGTTTATGCTTTCTGAGCGAACAGTATGTGAATTTATGGACAAACAGGCCTCTGCGTTCTCTCCCTTACACATATTGCGGATAAGGTTACATTTTATTTGTAGGGAATTTTATGGCAGTAAAGCCCATTCATTAAAGAAAGAAAAAGAGAAGAGAAAAAACAGATGATTGTTACCCAGAAATCCTCATTGGTTCTCCCCCAGTTGTTTATCCTTTAACTTTTTAAAAGAATTTTTAGACAAAGATGCTTTCTTTCTCCTCTGGAAGAGAAAAAGGAGCGGGGGGGGGGGGGGGGGGGGGGGGGAGAGGGAGATGTACAGTTTCACCCAGGCGCTTTTCAAATCTCTTTAGGCAGCACCCAGAAAACAACTTTCCCTTTAATGAAGACCTTTCTGGTGCTCTCTTCAATATTCACTTAAAAAAAATTAAAACTTCACAAGTTCATAAGGACGGATCCCTGGGTAGGACTTTTATTAAGTCTTTTCTATTTACTTCCTACCTAGATAAGATCTTAATCACAGCCCCCAAATTATCCGCAATGACATTTATCAACTCTAGTCATCTTTTCTTTAGCATGCTCCGCCTGACCAGTCGGCTTTTCTTCCACCCCTTCCTTTCAATGGAAGTTAATTTCGAGTACATGATTTATCTTGCTGGGCTAACAGCACTGAGGCAGCCCACCTTTTCAAAGGGCTGGCCAGGGAGTGAATTATAGCAGAGTTGTCCAGTGATTGCGTTCCATAGGGAAGGAGAATAGGCAGCCAGTATGTTGCCCCGATGTGGCGCTGGGACCTTTTCAGCAACTGAAGAAAAAAAGATTGGGCCTCTGACCGTGGGGCTGACAGGCAAGCGTTATATCAGCAGACAAAGGCTCGAATACCTGAAAGGATCAGAACTCCATGTACTCCGAGATGTGATGTTGTTTACAACACCATACGCTGACCCTATCCTGAATTTACATGATATCAGTGCAGTGGTCTTTTAACCTTTCCTCATTCTTCTTCCTGCATCTTCACGCAGCCATTAGCATACAGAGAATTAGCAGCGACCCCATTAAATCCACCAACACTCTGAAATCCTTTGCACGCATTCTGCGGCAAGCGTCGCTGAAATGTATAATTTCCCTGCATGCCCTGTATATATCCAGGGGCTCTGTTTGGTTTGGCAATGGGTTTCATTCAGTATCTATTAACATTCAACTTCTATTTGTAAAGGGCATGTACAACCCACTCAAGTACATATTTGGCACAAGCCACAGTCATTTAGTATTGGTCCAGGAGTACAGCTGGTGCCATCTGGGGCAGGATAATAAGAATCTTTCACAGAGATCTCAGAAGCTGTGTTTTCATACTCCTTGTTCCTTCCCTGCGTTATACAAATGGGGGTGGTTTATGAATGTGCTCCAGTTTAGAGCTAGCGGCTCGTCCGGAACCACAGGCTCCAGCTCCATTAGGAGGGATAGCTCCGGTAGCTTTGGAGGTGTCCTTCAATCAAGCACCCCAAATCTGCAGGGCCCTGGCTACTGACAGCTAAACAACCTGAAACCCCGCCAATTTTCGAGCAGCAAGGAGATTTCCAGCGCTTGCCGGTTCGCTTCTAGAAAACTAAGTATCTTCTTGCTAATAATTCCACTTTCCCTACCAGCAGGGTTGGGAAATTCAGAAGTTACAGCTTGTCTGAGGGAGAGATCTTCTCCAACATAATAAGAGGTTCTGCGGGGTTTAGCGCAAAAGTTTCAGCTGGTTCTTAACACACATCACTGCTCGCGTCAGCGGTGAAGGGAAATTTTGGATACAAAAATCACTTGACACTGTCGAAAAATCTGGGGCCAGATGACATGAAGTCTTCTGCATCCACTTAGCTGTTTATTTTCCCGTTCACTGGGTTATTCTAGATGGTAGGCTACACAATTCTCACACTTCGCATTGACTTGGAAGAAATAAAAGCCCTTCACATTCCAGTTGGCACATCCACTCCGACCCTCCCCGTCGCAAGGAGCCGGTGGGCCTGCAGAGCGAAGGACAGCCCGTGCCAGCGCTGCCTGCGCCGGGGACCATTGGCTCGCGTTGCCAACCCACGGTGCCACACTGCCGGCGCTTCTGCTAACACCACCCTGGCCACCCCGCGTGCGATGTGTGTACACCAACATCAAGTCTGAGGGACGGAGGAGCAACTGTGGCCACAAGAAAGGCGCTCATCAACTAAGGAAAAAGTTCTTAACATCAAATCGTATGCCTCCAGGGGGTGGGAAATAGAGAAATAATTGTGTTTCTGGTCGCTACCAGAACATGGATCCTTTCTCAGAAGAGATTTTCATGCCATATCACTCTCCCACACAAATCTCAGATGGGAACACATGTAATCTTCCTTTGGTATGAGGATGTCCTGATTATCTGGCCAAGCCGGCCACCTTGTTTTCTCTTCTCTTTTAACCAGACAGGACTTGTTTTCTCAGTATATGCTACCGTTCTCTGCTTTTATGGCTGTATGGAAAGATAGTTTTTCTAGGGTGTGTGGGAGGATGATACTGCTTTGAAGAGACCAGTGATATTTGGGAAGGTCCATTGCAAATTTCACACGAAAGCAATACGCAGAATTACTCCCGTACAAACCTGCTCAGCCTTCCAAAAAGCAAGTACTGTCGCCTGCCCTACTTGTTACCAATGCAAAATACAAGCAGCCCGCTCCCAAACATTTAAGAAAGCTTACATTTCCCTGCATGATTTTTAAAATACTTTTATCCGCTGACCACGTTCCTTGAGCTTTTGTTACGTTCCAGTGGAAAGACGGGAATTCAGCAAGCTGCATTCCGCTGACAGCCCACCGCGACTGTCAAACTTGTGACTGACCGATAGGGATTCCTTACAGAGTGGAAGCCTTTGGTTACTGCTCATTCTATTCACAATGGTTAAAATCATATTCACCATTCAGCGCAGATTTTGGGTAGAAATATTGTGCTTTATAAAAAAAAAAAAAAAAAAAGATCAAAATCAGGCTTTTCTCCCCTTTGTACCAGGGCGCGTAGCTGCAGCTGTTAAAGCTGACCCAATCGCTCATAGCAGAGTCACACGCAATAATAATTCTACAGTGCGTTGGCCTGAAAGCAATGTATAATTTTCTTGAATTGTTTTACTAGCCTAGGTCTCAACTTGCAGCAAGAAGCAGCTTCCAAACAAGAGCTGAAATACGAGCTCCGTTATTCTCTTTTGGCTGGATGCATCATTCACATGGCATCGTTTCTATTCTGCAATTGGTGAATATACAAGAACTCAGACGGAAATTCTTGGGGATTTTTTTTATGTTGAGATAGAAATTTAAGTTCTGTTACCACAGACACGCTATTCCCAAACACTGCTCCACCTGCAGGGAAGGCCAGCTAGTAGGAGAGTCATTAACAATGAAAACCAAAGGCCTAAACACAGCCAGAATTCAAGTAGATTTTTGTGAAAATCATCACCAGTACATACTTCCCATCCAGCCAAGATAAAGATATAAGTAGCATGATATATATATACATGATTAAGTATTACACTGGAGAAAAATAAGTTGATGACCAAAATAGGTATCCATCCCTTAATCAGTCTTTGTCTAAGTGACTGCACTGTCCTGGCACTGATATTTTCTGGCTCATGAATAGCCTTTGCTTATGGGAACAGTAAGAACACTGAGCACCTCAGGAGTATTAAAAGATGCCTGACTTCTTGAAACTTCTCAAGTCCTAATCCTTTTAATGTCTGCCCGGAGAGTTGTACACACCTCTTTTCCAACCTCACCTTACAAAGAAGGGCATGAATTAACAATTGAGAAAATCAACACGTATACACATGGGGACAAAAACCATTTCCAGGTTTTACTGACATGAAGTTTGCCAACATTTTATGAAGAGGAAGAGAGATAACATATTTTGCTCTGACATGTGCATTTCTATTCTACTGATAAACACGATTAGATAAAGATGAAGAAATTCACTGTTGTTAATAAGACAAATGCATATTTTAAAAAGTTCAAACTCTTTGTACCTATACTTGAGTATGAAATTGCCTCTCATTCAACCTAAGACCATCTTGTGACAGTCAAATGCATTACACAAACTGTACACACAGCTACTACTTTTACTGGAATTTTGTACTCTGTGGCCTGTGGTTCTCCGTAAGCATATACAAGAAGGAAACTGTATTCTGTTGGAGAGAGCATGCTTAGCTTTGTTTCATTATTCATATGGTTAGATTTCAACAATGTAAGAATAAACTGCAGAAGTGAAGAGGGGAAAAAATAATTAGGAGTGCAACAAAATGCAAGAGCACATTAAGGTGTTAAAAGGGTTGGAAGTGTGAAACCCCAAAATAAACATTCTGCTTAATATATTAAGGTAATGTTTTGATGTATGCTAACCAAATCAATATTTGAAATCATGGTAAGAGAGCTTGCGCTTCCAGCTGGTGTAAGGACATAAAAACTGAACAGATTGTATTTAGAGCAAACCTCACCATTGCAGTGTTCTGCAATATCACAAGTTTGCATTTAGTGGCATATAAATCGTGTTATTCTTTGTTTACATTAGGATTAAACTTTGTGGATTGACACTGAAGAACTGTAAAAAGAGTTTTAAAACCCCTCACTTTTGTGATCTTTTCTTAACCGCATGAGCTACTGTAAGCTAAACTGACTAGCAATAAAGACAACTGGATTTCGAGCGCTTTCTTAAGCAGTAGCCTCACAAACACACTCCTGTTTGGAAAGTGCCTTTGCAAGGGCTGTTGAAATGGAAACATTTGGGACTTCCCCCATCTCAGGTGTTAACATTAAAAAAAGAAAACAAAAAACAACCTCCAAACAAAAAAAAAACCCAACCCGGCACGCACCTTTCCAAAAGAAGTGATGAAAGTGCTATTCTCCTTATTCTCCATATGTTGAAAGTATATCACGGCTGTGGACCAGCAGGAAATTAAACATTCTGTGAGAAAACAATGAAAGCAAACAAAGCGAACGCAGCTGATGAAACCCAAGGTGAGGCTCAGATTAGTGTCTTTCTGACTGGAGAGACTATCCCGAGACCGATAGCAGAGTCGCGGTGGCGTGCGTATTTCAGTAGCTGATGAGCCCATCCTACCCTGCTTAAATCTGGAGGCAGCGGATGAAATCCCAAACCACAGGAAATTCCTTCATCCTCAAAGACAGACCACAACAGATGAGAGACTAGAGAACGGAGGAGCTGGATGGAATATGGCTGTCAGGACCTAAAGATGGCATCCAAAGGGAGACCCTGAACAGATTATCCCCGAAGAACCCCCACCACAACAGGATTTCTCAAACCAGAGGGCACACGGAGCACAGTGCCCGATGGGATGAGCATCCTTATGCCTTTACTCTGTTCCAGGAATGTAGGAAGTTCAGTTTCCTTCAGTACATGCCCTCTGTGCTAAGGCATAATTTATTCACTAGTCCAGCTTCGATTTAGCTAACCTGTGCTAAACTGAGCTAAATCAAGCCGGGCCTGGATTGATCTGAAATAGCAATGTCCATGAAATATTTTAGCTCAGTTTAAACGGATCCTCAGAAAAATAAAACCCCTTTGATTAGACCACTCAGATTAGTGTAAATCCCAGTATGAAACAAACCCTGAGAAAATGGTTTCTCTACATGTTAGTATTATAAATGTACTCAATGAGATAAGAATATCTTTCAGGCAGCGGGATGACCTCCAGAGATCCCTTCACCAACACTTTTGGTATCCAGCGAGTACAGCCCTAGTCTGCGGTAGGGATCTGGAATGACGTACCTCAGCCCTGTTTGAGGCACCTTTGCTTTGCCGGACCGTGCAGGGTGCTGGGTTCAGGCCTCAGAGAAAGCTCGGCTTTTTGCAGAGGTAAACGTTAATGAACTTGGAAGCACAAACACCCGCGGTTCAATCGTTATCGCACAACCCGCCTGGATTTCCCAGGCGATGGAGGTGGAGAGAGTTTAGCTAAGACAGCAAGGGGCAGCCACGGCTGGGGACAAGCAGCCAGCCTGTCCTGGGCGAGACCATTGCTCATCGACAAGCGTGTCTGGGCCAACCCCTGATGACGCTCTGGTAGCTCACTGCTGAGCCCCGCAGATGCCAACCTCCGGCAGATGCAGCCCGGGAGGCGTAGCTCGGAGGAAGGCGAAGCGTGCTGCCGAGGGGACGCCGGTTTGCCAAAAGGCCAATCCACGCACAAAGAGAGGCCTGTCCTTGCAGAGGAGGTCCATCTTCATGGCAAATCTGACAAATGTCTTATTATTACTATTATTTTTTTTAAGTGGGCTTGTTCTCTCTGGGTCACTTTACTCAAGCCTGCCCAACCTTGGTAATAATGAGCCGAGGCTGGTTAAGCAGCTAATTAGCATGCCGTTTGTTAGACGAGTTAAGAATGTAATTATTGTGAGTAGGCAGAGCCTGCCGATGGAATGCATTTTGAAGGTTACCATAGGAATCTTTCCTTGGTCTATTCATTCTGAGCGTAATACTAATCACTATCATAAGGAAAGGATTGCTTGGATATAGACTGTAGGTTAACATCTGATTAGATTTCCAGTGAACAAAGCGATTCAGGCAGTTTGTTTGTTAACCCTTTTGGGTCCTGCCAAAGTGTCCTGACCTGCGCGAAGAACTCCGGGCCGTTGGGTCCCCCTCCCCTGCCCTGGGGTTGAAGTCACAGCATCCTCCTGCAGAGCTCAGGGCTCTAATTGCAGAGGGCAGGCTGAATGCTGTCCTCCAAACGCGCTGAAATTAGCGAGGTATTCACCAAAACTGGCATGGCAAGCCATCTATTATTGCTTTTTTCACTTGTAGATCGGTTGGGTTCAAATTGTGCTGGATAATTCAAAGATCTGATTAAAATGGTAACTGGGGAAAACTAAAGAGCAGAACTACAGCATTATTCCTTCATTTATTTGAAATGTGAGGTTCCTCAAGCATTCAGTGTTGAATCCTGCAAACAAACATCCTGGGCACAGGTCCGTCGCAGCGTTGTGACAACTCCACCCTATCGCACTTACGCGGGAGGTCAGTTTGCACTTCAAGCGAGACGCTAACCACCGGCCTTCGTCACCTCACCTTGGAAAACACGGGGCTATCGAACCACACCGTGGGGAGCGCAGGGGCCAGCAGTCCCCCTAGCAAACCTCTGCGGACACAATTGCCACCCAAGGATGCTCATTTGGAAGCTCTCTGGTGCCTGGGGGGGAGGCATCACCCAAGGATGCTCATTTGGAAGCTCTCTGGTGCCTGGGGGAGAGGAGCTGGGAGCTCAGCGGTCCAGGTCTCGGGCACCTCCGTGTTCCTTTAATCGCAGCAGCAGCAGAGTCCCAAGGCGCCAGAAAACCAAACTTCTCTCTCCTTCAGCAGAGCTCGTCCCGGAGCAGACGCGCTGGCGGAGCGCTGTGGGGCGAAGCAGCCGTAAGCAGTACCTGCTCGGGGCGATTCTCCTGTGGCTGAGGAGCAGCTCTCGGCTTAGAGAGCGCAAATGCGCTACCTTTTGTCAGGAAGGAAATTCATGTAAATTTATCCTTTGTTCCCTTGCCCCCAAAAGTCTCAGTCAGCAGAGATCACATTTACACCAGTACGGTGCTAAAGAACCGTGGATGTTCATTAAATCGCCTCTGCATATTTTGCTCTTTTTTTCCCCCCTCAAGGCTGCCTACCAAAATCTCCCAGTGGTGTTCCTTAGCTCTTATCCTAAAAATATTATAAAAAATGAAGCAGTGAATACCACAATCTGAATGCATTCTGTGTCCAGCATCATGCTGTTCGCAGCTCACTCGCGAGGCCCAAGTCTCGGTGGGAATTTACAATTCATCGGCGACCAAACTATTTTAATGTTATCAACACATCTTTACCCTGGCATATGAGTGTGTGACTTATGAAGAGAGGAGCAATTTGTTTCATGAATTTCATCCTTTGTTATTGAAAGCTGCTGGATTTGGATGTATAAAGACCTGTGCCATTAAGCCACGGGGCAGAAGCATCCTATGGGCTAACAAGTTTGTTTGCTTGTTATTATTATTTTTTAAATACAAATTACTTTAAAAGTAGCATTATGTAGGACTCTGAAGGTGCTTTACTTAAATCTTGTGCTTCTTCCAAAAGATTGTAGAATATGAAGAAAAATGAATGGAACAGTCCGTGATCTCAATTCAATAGGAAAATACCAGCTGATTTCTAACCAAATTAATGTATATAATTCGGTGGTTTTACAATTGTCCAATCCAGTGTACCACTAAATAACTGTATTTATTAGAAAATGTGGATTTATTAAAATGGGAATTTGTCTGGTGTCTTTTTAAGAAAACTTTAAAAGATCAAGGAGGATCAGTGTGAAAAGACAATTTGACATTTACTATACAGCTCCTTTTTTGCTGCAAAATGCTGTCTGCTTAAAATGAGACGCCTGATTTGTAAGGAAAAGAGGCTTTAAAAGTAAGGGTGACATTGAAATAAATATTTAAGGTTACCGAAATAAAATCTTTCTACTGGCAAAAATCAATTTTTTCAAATAATTAACATTTTGCAATTAAAAAAAAAAAACCAACAAAAAACCAAAAAACGCATAAACCCGATTCAGACTGCTTGAAATGGAACAAAACCTCTCCTGGCTGTGGCGGAGCCACACCAGCACCGAGCTGGTCCAGCACCGAGCGCTTGCCACCGTGCAGGAGCTGGGCTGTAGGGTGGATGCGGCGGTTTTGCCCCAACACACCGTTTCCCTCAGTCAGCATTGGTCAACATTGCACGAGCGCGCAGTGGGTACAAAAATGACACCACAGTACGCATCACAGCTCTAGCAATGTAATAACAACCCTTTTTGCATTAACGCAGACTTCTTGAAATAACACAAGCTGTGCGAGAGATCAACTCTAGGTTTTCCTTGAGCAAAACTTTAGGCCTGAGACAGCAAATAAATTGGATTTCCTGAAATAGCAAAGGCGTAGATCAGCTCTTACATGTGAAGGTTGGGAGAAGTAGAAATTTTTTTTTGTATTATTCCAAATACAAAAACCTCAAAAACTTTTTTTGATCAGTTTATTTTCTCAGTTTAGTATATAAAACCAAGAAGCCAGGAAACTAAGAGGAATAATATTTCAATCCAGCTTTCCATAGATTACCAGATTCAACAAGAAATAGAAAAAGGTATTCTTTGCAAACTATTGTTCTCAAGCCAGTTCTTTTGGTCTATTTTTGGCTAATTAAATTAATCTGGTAAGCAGGTGTAAACCCCCTTGTTTAAGCAATGGTTTGGGTTGCTAAAAGGAGAGATTGGAGGTATTTGCACAGTAAGAGATTTGTACAAGGGAGCATTAAACCCTATCAACAAGAGGAAACTCCACTCAGGATGCAGAAAATCCTGTTTAGCACTTACCAAATCGTACCAAATGCGAAATGCAGTCTGCTTCTAATCCAATATACTAACATGAAGGTGAAGTGTAATCATCTGTTTTCTTAAACTGAAAAGCCTGATCGCTATGTTGAGTACGTTTTGCATAGTTAATATTTTACATGGTAAATAGAAACTTATAAATGTTGCTGTCCTTTGATGTTTGCATTGTATATGAAATCAGTAGTATGCTCAGTTTTGATTGAAGAACAGTTTCTGTCCAACCTTTAATTGCAATGGAGAACTTTTTCCATATGCACTTTATTTTGCAGAAATATAAACTGACCAGGCTACCAATAAAGATTGTGGACAAAGACAACATCAAGCGCACTAATCATCACCAAAGGCAAAGTAATATCGCATAAAAACAAATAAATTCCAATGGGGGGGGATCAACAAAGAGCCAGAATTCAGTCTCACCTACACAGAGTCATAACGGGTCACTCTCAATTTGCAAATATTAAAAATTGGGTTGGTGCAATTATTATAATTTAGCACTAAGGAATAGCAGCTAACATGAGAAAGACTTGATTTCTATTTGAACATTTAATTGACCATTCTCTGGGCTATAAGCATCCTGGAGAAGAATGACAGCTCACCACCTGGAGTGCAAAGGAAGCTGTACCAAACCTTCAGCCTTTAGGATCCCACAAACAGCAGACCCCCAACGCAATGCCTTATTTTTGAACACGTCAAGCTCATTATCTAACACTTACTCCACCAACCAAGCATTCACGTCCCTCTTTGCTGTATTTCAAAAGCACTTCTTTGAACCGCCAAAAATAATGGGACAATGTTCATTCCCATTGAGGTATCTACAGGTGGGACGCCACAGCGTGCCAGGGGTTTGTGAGGAGTGCTGTAAGGGTGAGCGTAAGGGGAGGAGAGGATCACAGTGATACAAGCAGTGACTCTGTGTGTCCCATGTCCTCACAGAGCTGGGCCCTTGCCAAAGACCAGAGGAAGCATTCAGAGAAGACGCAGTGGTGGTGTTGCCTGTGAGCTCCTTGAGACATGACATCTGCTCAAAATATTCCTCCTTTCTCCAGCTCCCACCAGAGCCCAGCCTCTCAACTGCCGAGGGGAAGCCAGCTCCGGCAGCTGAGCAAACGTGTTTCTAAACCCGTGCAAAATATTTGCCTCAAGCCTGCTGCAGCCATCCCTCCCCAAGACAACCTGGGTGGCAGAGGGTCTCCAGTCACGCACCTATAGCCCATGCCTCGGCATCACCAAAAGGCTGGTTCCTCCCATAAGGACCCCGCAAGAGGATCACCCTGTCGTTCAGGGACTCCCTGGACTACGCAAGGACATCCCTTCGCCCAAACCACCCTCACACTGAACGATGCTCACGCATAATGCTCCACCTCATATTTATTCCAATGGCGCGGAAGCTGGAGAGTCAAGCAAAATGGCCATTTCATTTACCTCGTTCAGTAATAACGACCTGCAACAACAATTAACATCCCTCCTCTTTTCCCCAGTCCAAAGCACTTTTGCTCTTCCCCCTCCCACCCGCCCCTTCCAGATTTGCTCCTGTTTTTCGTCTATTTGTGAAGGTGCCCAAGACAGGAGCTCACTTAATACGTTCCCTTACGCTTGTGGCGCAACAGCCTATTCAGTACAGATAAGCCCCTTTAGAAATGAAGGGGAATTTAATTCAGTGCTTGAGTGACAGCAGGAAGATTTATCCCCTCAGTAGACAATACGGCTTTTGGGGCTTTAATCTTGCCCAGACAATGGGCTGTTTCTCGGCCCTCATCTTGTGCTTTTCCCACGATGTTCGGTGATTAACCGGGGCTCCATTGGATGGAAGCCACTATCTCTCATTTAAGAGTGTTTGCGCCTCTGTCAAGGACCAGGGAGGGAGGGAGGGAGGTGGGAAGAAGAGAAAGGAAGGGGAGGGGGGAAAAGTTTAACTCATCTAGGAGAAATGCTGCAAGGCTGTAGCCCAGACAGATGCCAGCGCTATCTGCAGTAGGCAGGGCTGGGTGACAAAGCAGATGGATACTGGCATTGTCACCTCTGGGAGAGCGCTGGGCAGGGCCCTATTGCTTTATTTCAACAAACAGAAGCTCCTCATTTATTTCATTATGGTCTTTATTTAGAAAAGCACTTGTCATGGGCTGGAATCCACTGGTCCTTAGATACGTGTGGCCTAAATTTAAGCATAAGTGCTTTTCTAAAAAGGAAGGAATCAAAGTATGCTCTGAAGCCTGCTCTTAAATCAGCCACTGTGCTCACAGTTTAGAGTAAGAAGCTGCAGTTCCACGCTTTCCTAGCAAAGCTACTCAGATACCGTAGCAGAGGACAACCACGCAGAGAGCCAGTACATCAGAAACACCCGCAAAATGCAGCGGGAACTCCCAACGCCTTGCGACAGAGGCATTTACCACCATACCTGCATTGCACAAAGTGTTATGGATCATTTCACTTTGTTGATGAAGACTATTTCATCATTAGGAAAAGCAGCACCAGTAAGTTCTGACATCCCTACTGAGGGGCAACCATTACTGTCACTCCAATTTCTAAATTTGTCTTTGTGGCAAAAAGATGTTTTACGTCTGTCCTACTGAAGGAAAATATTCTGAACTCCAACGGTTCAATTTTGGTAATGAGCAGAAATACAGATTTAGCCTTAAAATAATATCACACTATCCTGGGTGGATGTTTATTACAGTAACTCTATGCCAATTCAGTCGTAACAGTCAATATTAAGGCATTGCCATGTCCAGATCTTTTAACATGGAAAAAGTTCCTGCCAAAGTAGTGTAATTTTTCATTTTGTTGGCATTTTATTGTCAGTTTGTGTTTAAGAGTTCTGTTTATCATGAAAATTGGATTGCTATATGCACCTTCCATCACAGAGCCTCTTAACTCCCCCAGGAGATGACAGTAGCCCGTTTGACATTGAGCAGGGAAATGAGACTGAGAAGTTCCTCTTCAGGGCTCAGGGGCTGCAAGGGGAGTAAACATTCAGGCTTTCGTCTTTCCCAAAGGGCACTGGATCAGACCAAGAAGCCTTCTGCAAGTTCACGTGGTTGTGGTTGATAATTACCTTAGCAATCCTAATTTGGTGCCTACTACCTGAACCACTAAGCAAAGCGGAACAAGTGGAACAGAACCGCTGCACACAAATGGCTGTAAAATTAAAAAAAAAGTAAAATTAACATGTTTACTTTTGAAAGAGGAATAATTTTCTTCGCTCTTGAGACCTGCCCACTGGGGATATCTTGCAACAATCGAGGAAAATACGTTACACAAGGACAGAGGTTCTATAGCAGTAAATAGAGGGCTCTTCTATAGGTTTCCTACTCCCAAGTGGGGAAGGGGCGCAGTCTCATCAGATCATGGCACTTACGCTTTGGTACCTGCAGACATCGGCTGTGGCCACAGCACAACAGCATCAGGTGCTGCACTTGCACAGCCAAACCAGCCTAAGCTCTGGAGCGTCAGCTGGCATCGGTCGCTCTGCCAGACGTGTCAACACCGAGCTTCTGTCCTGCGGCCACTGCACTGGCTCAAAGATGCTTTGTTTTCGCTATCACACATCTTTCATTCTCTGATCCTACAACTGCATATTTGGATGACTCAATCAGCTGAAAAAAAAAAAAAAAATGTTGCAGTGCTCTCTTTTGTTGATGTGAATGTTTGGGAGCAGCTGAGCCAAAAAGCAGAAGCATATGTTTCTCCCTGCGCTGAGACTGGAGTGTGTAATCCAATAGACACAGCTGAGCCGAGGCCACCAACAGACTGACATGCCCACGTTTAGTACACGGGGTGCCCAAAGGGTGGCACAAATTCTTCCCCTGAGAGAATACTCTCTCAGTCCACTAAGAGAGAGGTGGCTACTATTTCAGTTAACCTGGCGCTAGTAAGTGAGCCGGGGTTTAGTGCTTTACAAAGAGGAGCAAAGGGGGGGAAATCACTAGATGGTGCTATTTCATGCAAGCGCTCCCCTCCCCATCGCTAGGTTTGCAGTGGTGGTCGCTTTGGGGGGGCTGTTGCAAACAGCAAGAGGAAATATTCTGTACCATGTTCTCTCCAGTTGGAATAATTTTTGGCACAAAACCGCAGAAACCAAACAACACGCGTGGGCTAACACTGATGTGCCTGCCTGTTCCCAGAGGGGCGATCCTGGAGGCGCTGACAAACAGCCCAAGCAAGCAGAGATGCTCAGCCTCATCTGCAGAGTCTCACGTACACTTCTGCCTAACATTGCCTCAACTATCACAATTAATTTGCCTCCTTTTTCCCCATCTTTTGAACCTCCAAATTTCTGAATTTCCAGGTTTCAGTTATCAATAAAAAAAAGAAGTCTACAACTGTTCAAGCAGCAGATGAGCAGTCTGAGAGGTCTGAGAGCAATACAGATGACCGAAGCTTGCACATTGATTACACATGACGACACCTTTCATCGCTATTAAACGTACCTCCATGGTAGATATTTTTCTTACTATTTTGTTTTTATTTCTGCACTAAGAAAATTAGCATGGAAAAGGATCAGAGTCTTTAAGCCTCAACACACATTAATGTGGGGCCATTAGAGGTATAGTTTAAGATTTACTTAACATTGTATTTGGGACTTCTCAGTTCCTCCAACCACAAGTTCAAGTCCCTGAGGAGTCCCTTAAGTTCTTCAGTCCCTTTAATGAGATCAGCTGAGTGAATACTTTTTTTTTTAAAGTGTCCTTTAAATGTAAATGGATTGAAAAGAAAAGCTTTTATAGAATATTATAAGGTTTTCTGTTTATTGGGGCGATTTGGGGGGTTTTGTTTGGTTGGGTTTTGTTTGGTTGGTTGTTTTTTTTTTTAAACTTGACCACAACCCAACTACATTGTAGGACACGCTGGGGACCACCAGCCCACCACTGCTCACCTGCCAGCCTTTCTGTGAACATGCCTCCGGACACTCCAGGACAGGAATCACGAGTTTGTGGCATAAAAAGTCTATAAAGCCAATGCCATCAAGAGGTGTTTGAACAGCTAATATAGTCCGCTATCTCGTACCAGGGACTCCCTGTCTGCACTCTTTGCCTTCTTCCTTTTGTCTTTGACTCTTGTGAACTCCTTTAAGACTCCTTTGAGGGCTCACTGTAGTTCCCAAGAACCTTTTCAACACCTTTATACTGAGCTGAAATAGGCCTTTAATGTGCTGAGCTGAGCAGCTGTCTATACATCCCCTCGCACGCCCTAAAGGCAGAAGGGCTTTGGTTTGCTTTAGCTGTAACTGTCCTAAAAGATAAAGGCCCCCGTCTTCCACATCGTTTTATGTAAATACGGCATGTATGAGGCCAGTGTCTTCTGGCAAGTGACTAATGCTACCTACAGCTGGACAAATCCTTTCTTTGCCCCTGCAAAGCGTCAGGGCCCACCAGTAACTCCGGGCTCATTGGAAATTGGTAACGGGCCTGGCGTGGTTTAGGCCTCACCTCAGACCGGGACTGGGGACTGCAGGGGCATCCTGGAATATTTTCTCTATCTTGCCTTCCAAGCTACTTCAAACAGTGTTTTTCTGTTCTATTTTAAATGGTGAATGCAGGGAGGAGGGAGGGGAGGGAGGAAAGAACACGAGAGGAACAAAAATAAGATTAAAATAAAAGACCATATAGGGAGCCCACAGAAAAACAAATGTCAAGGCCCAATTCCCATGTCATCTCAACCACTGTGAACCCAGAGTCCCTCCATTTAACTTAGAGAGATCAAACTGTGGCTTATAATTTTTACAGCACCTTTGTCTGGCTCAGCATTTAGAGGAAGTGGGGAAAGTAGAAGGAAAATTATTCTGTACAGGCTTCCTGAAAACTACGAGGGACTTTTGTGGTAGCAGCAGTAGGGTAAAACAGAGCTGTATTTAGAAGAAATCCACCATAAAAATCAAATTATTTTTTGCAACCCCCCTGACCACTCTGGTCCCCACGCCCATCCGTACCCATCGCTGTACGGGGAAGGGATGTATCAGTGGTTAACAAAGGCCACAGGAGCTCCTTCACCCTGCACAGAGCCCCCTTCTCCTTTCAGAGATACCTTTGCAGCAGGTTCTGGAATCAAAAGCGAGGGCTTTTGCGTCCTTTACTTGAAGCTACACTTTCTCTCCTCCCTCTCACGTGCATAGTACAACCACCAAAGCAAGAACTAAGGTCCTCACACAACAGGGCCATGGGCAAGGAGACTGTCTACAGCAGCAGAGGGCTGTGAGCATGGCAGGCTCCCCCTGAGCATTTTTTTGGGTAAGCCAGTGGGAAAAACTCCCACAGGCAGAAGCAGCAAGAGGGATGAGCGGCCAGTGTGCACAGAGACAGGCTGACACCCTCCCAAACATGAAGAAATTGCTGTGGTAATTGTGCCGGGCTCTTACCCAGGGCACTGGAGCCCCCTGCCTCAAGATGGGTAATCTCAGACCCAAAGGGCCAAATCTGCAATGCAAGCCTGATGAGTTGGACATTGCAATACCTTTGACTCCCAAATTGGCAGACATTTAACATCATTGCAGGTTGCAGAGAGACTGCTGGTCATTACCACATCTTTTGATTGCCAGCTCAGCATCACATTAGCCATATCCTGGTGCTCCCTTCACTGCATCCGTTCCTGGGAGAGCCCAAGTGATGACTACCATTTGCCAGGGTTGAACTCCAGCCGAACCCTGGGAGGCCAAGGTTGCCAAACGCTAACAAGTGGCATCATACGAGTACTGAGCCAAGCTGGCAACGCAGCATGGTCTGGCAAGGCACATGTTTCTGGTTACTGCCCCTGAACTGGGCAATGCAGAAGGTTTTCTGCTCGTATATGTCAAAATATCCCATGATAACGGTAAATACCAGCTCACTGCTACTTCAGAGGAGCCCTGTGGGGCTAAGGTGCTCCTCTAAGGAAGGAAGCAACATGTCTGCAATGCACAGTGTCCCTTAACCCTCTTGACTTTAAGGCAGGTATTTCCAGTGGGTGCTCTCAGCCCATGAGAGCTGGCTGCCCTGTGAGGAGCTGCTGAGAGGGGAGATCAGGAACACATCAGGCCCACTTTTCCAGCAATTGCTCACACCTTACAGAGGTCTCCCCTCTCTCCAGGCTCTGCACACCCTGTACAGTTCCTGAGATGAATCTGTGGGACTCACTCAACACTGAGTGACCCCACATGTCTATTTGGTCTCCAGGTTATTATTAGCATGCTTACAGGGAGCGGTTCCAAAGCTTCAAAGTCAAAAGCAAGCCAGCGGTCCACAGGACCCAGATGGGATACAAGACCTTAAGTGAAAAAAAAAACACCTTATGCTGCTTGCAGGTATTTTTGGTTTGGATTACTGATCAAGCGGAGCACTGCCCACAAACAAATTAACACATACTGTTCAACCAAGCCGACGCTGCCTTAACTCATCTAAGGTTATTACTTCTGTTGCAGTAATCCCCAGCAGCCTCGAACTGCCACTGGACATGGTACCACTTGTTAGTGAGTCCTTTCCCCAAAGAACTAAAAAATCCTTATGTTGCTTGTTAGGGGTGCAGAGCAAAGAGAAGAAATGACCATGCAAAGGTTACCCTGCAGGGTAGCGGCAGAGCCAGAAATCTTGCCTTCCTGAATCCCAGTCCTGTATCCACAAAGCCAGCCTAGGTAAGAACGGATTAGTCCCAACCACGCACGTCTGCCCCAAGTGCAAACAAAAAGGGTGTTAAATAGAATTAAATAAAATCTCAGCACCCACTGCTTGCATTATACATTGCATTTAATATTAAACTGGTTTAGCAGTTGGTTTGCTGCCTTGGAGTTTAGCAGCACAAAGCACTTTAACAAGAAGTATAAAACCCTTTGCCCTTCACCAGTCTTTGCCCAAAGCCACTAAATGACACGACAGCTATTATACATAGAAGCTCACCGTGTTTTTCTAATAGGTTTTTGTTTCAAGCATCCTTAACTTCCCAAGCCCCAGGTCAGGCTAACATAAAAGCACAAGTATTCAGGAAGCTTCTTTGCTTTAAGACTGCTGCATTTTGGCAGCAGCACTAACTCTTCATGAAATTACTCCTTTTCCTCAAATAATCCGCTTAAATATATATAGAAAAAACTTGTCTATATAAGCTGCAGTCACTGCAATAACACAATTCCTAATCAAGATAATGTCAGGTGTTCTATTTATAGGGCCTTTCAGTTGAACATGCAGGTGTGTGCATTTGCTTCTAAATATCTACAGAGGCTCTATAAATAGAGAGATTGTTTCCCATCGTCAGCTGTTTGACAATTCATATTAACCTGGTTAACGTTAGATGTTATGAATCAGTTCTTACACAGAGGATTTTCCCCAGATAAATCTCTCAAACATAATCATGCCAACTCACTGCTGATTGTTACACAGATGCAGTACTTTAGAGGCAGCATAATCCATTTGTTAAGGGAAATATACTTAGACTTTTGTCCTGATCCAGCACATAGGAGGTACAACTGACAGGCCAAGGGATCAAAGTCTCCCCTTTATCAACACGCACTTGGCAGAAATGAAAACTCCCCATATATGGCTTCATAAATTTGTTTGAACTTACTGAAAAACCATATAAAGATCTCTCAAGAAGTGAAAACTCACTGGCCCTTTCAGCCTCAGATTCTGAATAAGAAAGACAACCCAGGTACATTATGCTGTGGAAGAACTTTTTTTCCGTCCATCTATCGTTTTTAAGTTTTCAGGGGAGAACAACCGTGTTAAGGTTAGCATATTGGGTATCTTTCCATAACGACGGAGAGGAAAAAGTAAAAGAAAGTAACAAAAGATTTTTTTCATATAAATGTGATTGGTTTGATAGCGAACTGCTTATTTATTTACAGAAAAAAAGTCAGTTGGTGCAAATCCAAATGAAAAGATTACACAGCATCTAATCACCCTCCCATCACTGGCTGCCCCAGTTGCAGAAGGTAGATGAGGGAGGAGCAGGTAAGACAGGCAAGAAATAAACACAAAAGAGGAGCAACGTTATTGGAATAAATGACTGACAGCAGGACAGGCAACCAGCGGTGCCGAACATTTCTAAGTGTAGATCAGTGAGAGCCAACTGGGGTCCAGAGAGGAAAGCTCCTGGCCTCACACGGTTCTGCAATTTCTGCAGCTCTTTACAAGATGTTTTCTAAAGGAGAATTGTTCAGAAAGTTTGAATTTGAAGTTTCCTTGTAAGATAAAAAAAATCTTGGGTTCTGGTGAAAGAAAACATGTAAATTCTTTCAAAATACATTTTGCATATTCCTTTCTTCCCTATTTCTGCAGTCAACCTTGCCCTAGAGCACAGTGTGACCACTGGAGTACAGCAGAACATCTGCTGAAGGATCTGGAAACTATTCAGTGGGCAACAGTGACCACTCAGAACAGGATGACCGAAGTGAAACTCTGGGGCTCCCAGGCTGGTGTTCCATCTGGAAAGCACAATAGCCAAATTCAGGTCAGATCCAAAAGCCAAAATGGGTTTGTCACAGGTTGAAATTCTAGTTGAGCCTAAAGGCAAAATGAAGGATTGCCAACGGCTGTAAAACACCAAAGCCAACAACAACAAATTAGGTGTGCATTTAGATTTCATACCTGCAGTGAAGTGGTTTTTATTTGGCAAGAGAAATACCTGGAGCAGCAGGATATTAAAGGCTATCAAGCAGATATGCTCAAAGACAAATAAGCCAGTACCAATCCGAACACTAGAAATGAAAGGAAACCATAAGAAATCTTAAAGATGCGGCTGGTAACACCGCAGCGATGTGATACAGTCAGGGAAAAGTTTAGGATAATTTTAAGCAGACTCACGTGCAAAAACACCTACTTTTTTTTTTTTTTCTGAATAAAGGGACTTTTAAAACAAAGTCCTCAGTAAAGCAAATAGAAACACGTACCAGAATTCTGCTGGCAGCCGGTCTGATCCAGCGCTCTTCACGTTTTACTGCCCGGCAGATCTTGTATGTGTGGGTCTGATGCAGCAGAGAAACCTAGCCTGCACCTCAGAAGTCAGACCCACATCCCCCGGGTAAAGAAAATACCCAAGGCTCTTTCCTAAGGGACTAATGAAGTTGCTTTACCTGACTGGCCATGGGCTTCAAAGAGGAGGAATTTGAGATGTGGTTTTTGTCTGCAAAAAAGGCAAGACAACAGCTAGAGACAGAAAGAGGAAGGAAAGAGGGGGAAGAACTAAGAAGGAAGTACCAGTTCTTTGACACCTTTTTGATGGAGTTAGATTTGCAAAGCAGAACATGCCCCCTTCCCTTTCACTAGCCTGCCCTGTCTAATCTGATTTTCAAAGGACTCCTTGAAATGAATCATCACTCTCTGCCACATGTGCTGCAACAGTTTTGCCTTTGAGGGGTTCTGCACGTTCACCTTTGCACCGCGCTCCAGATACACCTCCCCAGCGCCGCGCAGGGTGCAGCGGGAGCAGTTGCGGCCATAAACCCCAGCCAAGTCCGGGATGGAGGCGCTTAAAGTGCCATCAAAGGGATGGACGCAAATGGCAGCTGCCCTTCAGCATAGCGTTTGCAGGATATGGTGAGGTGGCCCCTGGAGACCAATGATTTCAAAGCAGGCCAGAGTCCAGGTTTGAAATCCCCCTCTAATGGGTATGTAAATGCCTCGGGTTTTGCTTTTGCTGCTACTAACAATTTGCCAGCAAACTTATCTTATTCGTTGAGCCCAGTTTCTCTCTCATTTATCCCCCCAAAACCCACAGGGGCTTGATTTTTATGAGGTGCTGAGCAACCACAGCTCCTGTTCACTTACACTGCGGTTGGAGGTGGGAGGGCAATGATGCTCAGCTCAGCACCTCCAAGAAGCAGACCCTGAGGAAGGACGCTGTGCGCGTCCTTAAGGAATACACAAACTGGCTGAGCGACTGGGGACCTATAGCCGGGACCCTCAGCTTCACACCACCTGAGAAGCAGGTACTCTCCTGGACCTGCACATTCGAGTTGCCACCTGGCTCTTTACCAATGAAAGAGGGAAAGAACGAGCTTTGGAGGAAGGTTTCTCTTGGCGTACATCTCTGCCCTGCTTTATATGAACAGACGAGTTGCCTGCTCTACACTCTATGTGGTAATATAACTTAATTCAAGGGCTCAAGGTGTTCTCCAGCTTTAACACTGGTGGTTGTACTCAGTAAATTGAGCCTCTCTTACTTGCTCTGACAGCATGATGCTGTCAAGACAGGGCAGAAGATGTCCAATTCCTGTTCTTCCCTGTGTTTGAAATCACAGTAAGAAATATTTCCCTTTTTGTTGGATGAGCAGCCATCCACCTGTTCGTAACCTGCTGGTCTGGGGAGCGCAATGGCGGGACAAGCAGTGAGAGAGCGTGTGAGCCGCCCCCTCGCCCCGGCCGGGCTCTCCAGGGAGCTGCAGGGCAGCACCAGAGCACCCAGCGCACATGAGAGCCAGCGTTCCTCACAGCATCACAGCATCCCAGACTGGTCGGGGTTGGAGGGGCCCTCTGGAGCTCCCCCAGTGCCACCCCCCGCCAGAGCAGGGGCACCTCCAGCAGTGGCACAGGACACGTCCAGGCGGGTTTGGAGTGGCTCCAGAGGGGGAGACTCCCCCCCCTCTCTGGGCAGCTGTGCCAGTGCTCTGCCGCCCCCACAGGAGAGAAGTCCCTCCTCAGGTTGTACTCAGTAAATGGAACTGCCTATGGTCACGTTTGTGCCCGTTCCCTCTTGTCCTGTCACTGGGCACCTGCAGCTCTTGCACCTTTCAAGGTCCCAGAACATCTCCTGGGTGGGATCCAAGAGGATTGCTTTTATGGGCACCTCAGGAAAAAAAAAAATCACCTCAAAGCAAGAACAATCTATTTTTGATGCTTGTATTATCTTTGCTGTTTGTGAGAGCCAGCTATAATTGAGACAGCGCTGTGCATAGGTGGCAAGTGCCACATAATACGGTCTGTGTCGAGAGAGAAAGATGAAGAGACTTGCCCAAGGTCATGCAGGGAGCTCGTAACAAGACCATGAACAGATCCCAGATGTCCTGCATCCCAGTCCACCTTGTCAGACATGATAGTCTTCATTTTCTTCCTCTTGTATACGATTAAGTTTCACAGGTGGATAACAGTGTCGCTGACTGGTACAGATGCGCTCCTTGCCCGTTGACAGTCTGATATTATTCGTGAGGCAGATGATGGAAACAGTAGACATTCCCATGTTCCAATTGACAAGGAAAAAAGGATTTGACAGCTCAATCTAATGAGTCTCCCCTTTGCTGCACCGCGCCGTCTGTACGGATGGAGTAACCACCACTCCTCCTGGCAGAGCGCAGCACACAGCCAACAGTGTTTCCAACAGCGTCCTGAGCTTCTCGATAAAGAAATTAAAGAAGCCGCTTCCAGTGTGATCTACCAGTGCAAATGCAGCCAGAGCTGAATAAAGGCTGGCAGGCTCACCTCCACGAGAATCAGACTGTTCTCTGTGTTGCTAATGATTCATTTTTCCTCACTCTTCGTACTGTTCAGAAGAACAACTGCACTTACCCTCACAGTTAGCAGACAGAGGGAGAAGGTGGGATTTAGCGAACAGGGCAGTGACTGAGACTCTCCTTATCGGAGCCACAGACCAATGTATGACCATGGGCAAGTTACTTCTCTCTTCACTGCTGTTTCTTTTTTCACCTTTTTCTTCTTAGGTTGGGCTAATGATGGGATCTTTGACCACCTGCTTTAAACAGATCTTACACATCTAAGCTGTTTGTAAAGCAGACCGAAGCCTGATTTACAGCACTGTGTATTTCACCGTGCGTCCGTACAGCACCTTGCATGTTGGGACAATGATTTCAGCTGAGACTGGCACGAGACCCAAAATGCAAATTAGTATTTGACATAATTAGGAAATCCCATTCAAATAATTGTTTCCCTTAATTTCTGTGTCATCGTTAAAAAAGTAACATGGTCAGATGATTTAAGATGCCGATTACAAAACCAAACCAGAAGTGTTCAGTAACACCAGTAAGAAAAAAATTCCTCTGTGCCAAAATTTACATTAAGAAAAAATTAGGTGTTTACCCTGGCAGCGCTACAACTTTTCTCTCTGAACTTTGTAAAACTTCATCCCCACATGGATTGACTTCTACATTATCTGACATTTCCTCATTAGCTTCTTTTCTTTCTCTCTTTTCTTTGCAAAAAAGGCCCTTGAGTCTAACAATGTCAGAAGTCTCTGAAATTTGACAGATCTTACATTTCCAGCTCATTTTCTAATGAGTTTGTACATCAGGACTGATTAGTGTAATAAAGAATTCATGAAGCAAATAAATGTAACATGAAGACACCTTGAAGAGAGGAAAGAAAGAGCAAGTCAAATATGTTGAGAAAAGGTCTGGCCTTTTTAACCTTCATTTAATCGTTCTGACAAAGACACTTCATCAAAGAGACTTGGCAGGTATTTGGACTTTGTGCACATAAATACCAGGCTTTGAACTTTTTCTCCCCTGCATTACCCAGGAGAACCCATCATTAGCCTAATTTAGGCAACTTCTTATCAAACCAAGCTTTTGCTAACCATCTACTGACCTGCTAAACACGCCTTAAGTACTGCGAAGGATGAAGGGCGGCCTTGGTGACCAGCTGGCACGGGCACCCTCCGGATTGCGAGGATCGGCTTTCTCAGCGTTTCACTGTAAACGCTCGCTCTGTTTGTAAATCAACCGGCAAACTTCCTGAAGGACAGCAATCACCTCGCCATCTAAAATCATCAATAAATTAGTCTTGTCTCCGTTAATGGAAATCTCAAATAACCCTGCCAAGCAGAAGTACTGCAGCTTGTTCCACGATAGGTACTGCTTCCCCAGAAAAAAAAAGCAACAAACCAACAGAGCAGCATGTGCGCTTATAAGGCTCACATCTCTCTGGATTCGCTTGCCTTTTATTTTCACCTTATTCAGTATCATTTTTCTGTCACCTTTTACTTAGCTTTTAATAGAGCTTCACCCCCCAAAGTTGCCTGAGCTAAAGAAGCTCGCACAACAATTTCCTTCTGGATACAAACTTTTTCAGGGAAGAATTGGCAAAGAACAACCACCCAGATGTTCAGATCCTATGGGGAGGAAATACCAGTATGTTTTTTTTTTTATCCACAGAAGAAAAAAAAAAAAAGGCTTTTTTTTTTTTTTTCTCAATAGGAGTGGATTTAATCTCTTTGCTAAAGAAACTATAAATTTGAGAAGTTTGTGTGAAAAACAGGCCAGAGGGGTTTTGACCAGTTTGGTTTGGAATCTCTTCTACTCTGGACACGGCTCTTGGCATCACAGGCCTCAGAGTCAGCACAAAGTTGCACATGCTATCGTAATAGAAAGTGTAACAGTAACTAATACTAATGAAGAATAATTCTATTACATATTTTCAGATGAGTAAACTAAAATTCACAAGAATTTCAGTATTCAGATCTGTTGCACATCCGGGCAAGAGTGAATAAGGCCCTGTGAAATACGGCAAAGCAAACTCGCCACTTTCGTCCAGGAATCCCTTCGGGGTTATTTGGTCAGTTGTGGTCACTGTGCCAAAGGGAGAGGCTCACTCTGGCTTTACCCAAAGGTAATGTTGTCAGGGCTCCTTAGGAAGCTGCAAGATTCCTTTGAATGGGGACTGGATGTAAAATAGTTCAAAAAAGTTCTTGTCCTGGAGAGACTAGATCTGCACGGGAAGCTACTTTTTTTGTTCTTCGGAAGAAAGCAAAAAACCACAAGAAAAAAAAAAAAGGAGAAAGAAAGAAACCAAAGAAACCTCAAACAGTTCAAACAGCGTTTCAGCAGCACCTCGGTCCTCAAAGGTAAGGACCCCTTTGTCACCTTTGGGTGACTGACTTGTCCTGTGAACTGCATATGCACAGAGCATCTGACGGGCAGTTACAGCAAAATTATTCTTCTTGACCCGCACCGAAGTTCTGCTATCCTCTGCAAAAATCTCTGGCTCTTTTCTGCACCCACACTGATCACTGCTGTCGATGAAGGACTCTGCACACAGCCGCACGGGCTGTGCAACAGAGTTGTGTAGCCCAGGAGAGACACCCGACCCAAACGCAGCACTCCGGGCACCTGAACAGTCTTGAACCTCTTGTGACCGTGCACCATCTGCTTCTGCAATGAGGATCACCTCTTTTCCTATTAAAGCTTTCAAGGTGAGAAGTTTCATTTAAAAATAAAGTATCTACATCTGAGTGTCCTTGAAATTATAAAATTTAATTGCTTTTGAGATGCTTCAGGCTAATGTTTTAAACTAATGCCTGTTTTAAAAAATCTCACGATAAACTGTAGCATAGAAACGTTCCCCCTGCGCTCCACTTCTTATTTTCTGTGCCCTTTCGACCCTATTTGTCCTAGCCACCTTTTTTTCCTCTTATTCTCCTTTTACATCTGGTCATATTCTGCATCCTCTTTATTCTTATCTTCCATCGTTTTGGCTCTTCTCTCTCCAAGTTCTGCAATGCTCTGGCCCAAACCCCTCCCCTCCTTCGCCTTCCACTTTCAAAGACATTTATCTACCTCTTCACTGCATATTACAAGAGAAAAGCGATTTCCTTCATTGTACAGCTGCTCTAGATTTAATGCTACTCTTTGCAAAATTTTCATGGACAGTAAAGCTTGTATGATTTCCAAAAGGGAAAATACATAGTCCAGGTTCATACAGTCAGCCTGTAAGCCACAGAATGACATACCGCGGGGTGCGTTTGTCTCGCGATGCACTTCAACCTTTTTTCCTTCCTTTCTCACACACTTTTAGAGAACTCGACGAAGCAGCATTGCTATGGTAGCAGGTAACGCACAAGACTGTTTTCCAGAAAACCACAAGAACAATCAATACAAGTGAGAAGATGGTCAGAAACCTAAACTAGTAAGAGGATACCGGGGAAAAAGCATCCAGCCATTTTGGCACAACAAATCATTTATAATATATATGATAAAAACAAGACACAATATAATTAGTATGGACTTGGCAAAATCCCAGCATGCTGAATTAAATAAATTATTCTGTATTTGTTTTATAGCACGGAGAACTATTTATATTGTCGTCACAGCGCCTGAGGGATATCTCTTTCCTGGAGTAACTCTACATACCACAGTGGTGCAATATTGGCCCTTCATTTTTAACTCAGCCCTTTCAAACCATGGCCCAAATCCGGCTCGTTGCACTGGTTTTGCACCTCTCTTCTGTAAAATCACAGAAATGCTGCAGAAACATCTGGGCGAGAGGGGAATCTCCTGGTCCCAACGCCCCGCAGAGCCGGGGCTCGGTCACGGCAGAGCTGGACAGAGGCTTACTGCAAGAACTTTTATGGAAAAAGACACTTCCCAGTTTTTCTCTTTTTGACCAAATTGGCCAGCAAACAAACGGAATCTTTTTCCGTCTTTTCCCCCTCCCCACATTTCCAGTAGCCAAACAGAAAAGGGAAACTCCATAACGTTTCTTAAAACAAAAGTTTCCATATGTTTTCCTGAATGGTGTCCAGCTACTCACCGTCCCTAAAGACACAAAAACTCCTTTTCAAGACCTTAGTTTTGAAACCTTCAAAGTTTCTTGGTTTTCAAGGACGAATCTTTCCCGGCTGACCCCGAGCACCCCCATCTCCATCATACAGCCTGCCCCGGCCCCGGCGCTGCTCATGCCCTGCTCGGGGCTCCGGCAGCTCCCACAGGTCTCCTCAACACTGTGTGACACCAACCGAGGTAAACTTCCAGGTAATTCCACCACCTCACCACTTCTGTTAATAAACTTCTTGATTTGGACTAACCACATGAAACAGTTTTACCGCAGCAGCAGAAACATTCGCTGTCACACAGGAGGGTGGCTGTTCAGGGACACCTTTTTTCCCCACGGAGGAGGGAGTTTCTGCGTGAAACTCTGGTTCCCAGTTACCCGAGAGGAGACAGTGATGGTTACGAAATCATCTGAAAGCCACTGGGGGCAAAGGCCAAAACTGATGATGAGAGAGGACCCTCAGCATCCACACAGTTCTTGCTTTGACCTCAGCTGCGGTAATTAATCCACATTTAAAAAGCACCCTGCAAACTCTGCCGGACACAGGCTCTCTTTTTGGGTTGACTCGACCCAAAAGTTTTGTGTTTAAATACAGCTTTTAGAACAAAAACAACTTTTTATAAAACAAAGTCAAGAGTTTTGGTTGCAGTAAGGTAGGAGATAGAAATAAGTGTGACTGCCCTCTTTTTTTTAGGCTTAACTCTTTTTTTAGCTCTGGTTTTAGCAAGAGTAAAAGAACACTTTTATGTTTTAAAATATAAAATATTTATGAAAGCTGCTAATCCAAAATTATAGCTTAAAGATAGAAGCTGACGGTCCAAAATAATAGTGAGACTAACCTCATAAAAGGCAAGGTCAAAAGGGAGTGTGTTGCGGTTTCCCAGGCTGACCTCCTGTACAACAAGACTTCCCCAAATTAATTCCTGTTTGGTACACGCAGACCTTTCGGGAGGCATCCAACCTCAGTGTTTAAATTGTCAACAATAAACTTCCCAGTCACTGGCAAATTGTCCAAGCGTGGAAACACTGTCCCGGGCGGTTTTTAAGAACGGACTCAGCAAACCACCAGGCAGAAACAGGCAAAGTTTGTGTTGCCGTTGGCCAGGAAGATGTACAAGGTGATCTTTTACATCACTACTCCAATCCCATTTTCTTTGATTCCTTTTTTTTTTTTTAATAAAGGCTTGTATTAAATTGGGTGTTGTCACACCTTTAGTCTATTGGATGAAATTTTGCTGTCAGGTAAGTACTTTAAGATGACATTCATGTCACCTTTTCACTTTCTCTTCATTAAACTAAACAGATTAAGCTTCTGGAATAACAGCAAAATGTTTATTTCTAGGTTTATAGCTGCACGTTTTCATTAGAAATTATGCATGAAGGTTTATGTTACAAAGCAGCAAAATGTGTTTTGTGTTGTTCTTTTAGAAACCCATTTCACAATGAAATCCAGCCCCTAATCATCAACGGAGAATGGCAAAGCAAGATGTATTATAACCCTTTTTATTTAAACGTCTTAATGAAATTAAATTTGAAGATACTACAGTAGGGTCTTACCCACCGCTCTCGGCTGAAAGGGGGAAGAAGTGAACTGACTTTAAAATGAAACAGGTTTCTCTTCTGACTGACTGAAAGTTACAGGATGTTGGTAGTGAACCAATTAAAACACATCTTAAAACGATAAATACAAACCAAATGTACATTATCAGCATGTTCAGCCTTTTGTTTCTTGGTTCTATTTTGTATCTGCTTATTGCAATCATATGTGTTTTGAAGGAGGGGGAAAATCAAATCATTTTAGGAAATAATAAATAAAGAATTCAGCGGGGGAAACAAAGGAGGACTGCATTTATTCAAACATAAAATAAACCGTGCCTTCAGAGAGCATGTTAAAAAAGAAGCCACGATATTCATGGATCAGTGGAGCTCAGAAGTACCTAGAAAATATCACAAAATCTGTCTCAATTGAAGACGGTATTGTATCATCTCTGGTATATTCTGCAGAGAGGATGGAATCTGCTGCTTAGATCCTCCGTCTAGATCGTCCGTGAAAGATGCCCAACACGGAGTCGTCCCCTTGCCTGCTCTGCCTTTCAGCCGCTCGTCCTGCTGGGAGGGAGCGATTAAGCCTAAAGCAAAGCGAATAGGTGCCCATAAGCAATATGCTTCCTCTTTTCCTTCCGGCTTTCTGTTCTACGCTTCTTGACCTCCCCTGAGATCTCACAGGTCCCTTTTCAGCTGGGTGCTGGGCTCACCAGAACCACACCTGCTGTGCAGTACCAGGATGCCCACCGGCTTCTCTTCTTCCCCAGACACTGGCTTCTTCGGCTACATCTTGTCGATCCCTGCTATTTATGTTGTCACCTGCAATACTGGCAGCCTACCTTCTGACACGTATGGTGTACCTGTTTAATTAATCCTCAAACGCATCAAGAGGAGTTGTGCGAAATTCCCAGTCTGAATTTTCACTACTGTTTCCACAAGAATATCGACATTTTCGCAAACTCTTAGAGATTAGTGCTGGAAGAAAATTGTCTTTTCTGTCACGCAGCAGTGTTCTGCAGTTGCAACGAGTGGAATTAAGTATCTATGTGTATAAATATAAAAAAAAAAAAATTACACCAACTACAGCCATTCACTATTTCCACAGTAAAATATACAGAAATTTTAGAAGTGAAAATGTTTCACTTTTCACAAGTCCCACAAAACCAGATTTTTTTCTACCTTTTTCCTCCCCAATTTTTGCTTTCCCCAGGCATGATTTATTTTTCTCTAATTGATCTGTCCCCAATCCCATACCCCGGGGTGGATCCTTCTTAATGAAAAACTATAGAAAGTTTGCACAATTTTTTCATTATTTGAGACTGCAGGTAAGTAGCTGCATAGTCCTGTGCTTAGTGGAAGGAAGTATTGAAAATCTCCTTTGCTATTCCTCGTTTCACGGTTTATAACGTGATACTTATAAATACTTTGGTAGCAGATTAAGCTCCAGAGAAATGAAAACATTTAAAAAAGAGCACAAAGCCTGCAAGTGTCCAAATGAGGGACCAGAAACTCTGCCTTAAGCTCCAGGAGGGGGTTTATGAGATGTAGTGCCATGTGCCATACAATACAAGATAAACATCTGTTGTTATTTCAGTAAACTTAAATCAGATGTTAAGCTTTTTCTTCAGGGGGATAGTGGCACAAAGAAAGATTTCTTTTTTTTTTTTTCCTCTCCCCTTACCACGGTGGCCATATCCTATGCCAGGAAGACTAGGAGAAGATTTTGGAGGGGACTTAAATAAATACCGTTAAAGCAACACAGTGGTGATAAAGCAACCTTTTGTAACCTTTATTGCACCCTAGGCCTCGAACCGTGGGTTTCTGCCCAGAAAGGCACTTACTAATAAGGAGGCCAATACTACAATACCAAGGATGAGTTACTATGTTCACATGCTGAAGAAAAAATCCAAAACTGGACGACTCCGATGGAAAGATCTTTATAGCTTTTGGCGAGCTTTGGATTAAGCCTTCCAAAGCTGCCGAGATGACCACCCTGTGCTGGACGGCCGCTCTGCAGTACCCTAAACACGCGGAGAGAGATACTCAGAACCCCGCGGTCAGCTTAAGACATCACGAGCTTGCGAGGTCGCTGCTCAAGGAAGGGCGCTCTGCTCCAGGCTCCAGTCTGTTTCCATCAGTTCAGTGAGAAGTCTTCCTGCAGCGTTTCTAAACGACAGATGCCCAATTCCTAAAGGCAGTACCCCCCCCCACCCACCCCCGACACCAGCTAACCCCTGTGCAGAGTACTTATTCTTGCAAAGGGTTGGGAGCTCAGCGCCAGGGAAGCGTGCCGGGCACGCCGGGTGCGTTACAGGCGCGAGCTCCGTCCCAGCGAGGGTACCACCGCCTTCTGCCCCGCAGCACCTTCCGCACCTCCGGAGGGGACAGGTCCCCCTCCGCCCCAGCCACCCGCTTTGGCCATTAGGCGATGATGAAACGCGCGCCCTGCGTCGGTCCCAGAACGCGTAAGGGAGGTCACACGCTTGCTTACACAGAAGATACATCGAAATAAGGTAGTGCTGCTTTGCCACTGTAAGCCCGTGCTGGTTTGCCATCAGTAACATGCCTTGATTAAACAACATCAAATAGTTCAGTTTTTATATGCGATATTCCACATTTTAAATTGTAAAGGATCAGCCTTAATTGCTAACTTTGACAGCTTGTCTACTTTTCTCATTACACACTGTAAGCTGTGAGGTACAGCTCAGCTAATATTCCAAGCTGTTTCTGTTTCGAACATATTAAAAGGGACCTTATATCCAAAGCACCAGACAGCATATGGAGATCAGCTCGCCAAGCCTTAGGGTAAAACTGCGAGGGGTTATGCTGGACCACTGGAGATGTTGTAAAAAGGAAATTTTGCAAGGTAGAGTTCCAGGAGCTGTGTTCGCTTGTGTTTCTCTGCACAGTGGTTACCGGCAGCGCAAATGAACCATACACCAAATGCAGAACTCCGGATAAAGTAACAGTAATCTGCTTTTGTGTCCAATTCCAGATGTATTTCTGTTCAGCTCTTAATTTGGAAATTTTGTGGCATAAAGCGATTTAACAATGCACTTTTAATGACCTAATATATACATCTTTTGTTTCATTTTTATTTACCTTAGCAGCATGCTAAAATGTAACCAGCATACTTCAGTTTTTTACATTATATTTTAATTAGTGTTTTTATATATGAAAGACAAAGACACTACTCAGTACAAACACACGTCTACTGTGCTGCGTTTCCCAAGGCATATAATTTAATACCCAGAGCACTGAGTCTCTCTCCATCAAAATTAATATTCCCTTGCTGGGTACCGGCCTCGGTCCATCTGGTAGCTGGGGTTTGGGATCTGCGGGGGGAGAGAACAACGTTTGTTGTTCTTGTAGACGCACTCAGTGTTTTATAAACTCATGAAACTTCACAGAAGCATTAGTATCACTGTGAAAGTAACTCAGGGCAGGCAGACGTGCCCCACAATTAATTAATTCTAGTTGGGGGGGTCGTTTTCTTTTCTTTTTAATAGTCATATATTCAATAGGGACAATGTAAGAGAAAAGACCGAGACTTGTCCCAAAATGAAAGCTGAACACAGCCCTTCTTCGCATTACGTGTCGCTTATCCAACTCTGCCTGTAGGTCTGTCTGTGCATTTTCAGGACGAAACCCCTTCCCAACGGCAGAGGCCGGCAATCCCGGCGGCAAAGGGAAGGTGCCCATTGGCGGCAGCACAGCCCGCTGGCGCGGGGGATGCTCAAACCACGGCGGGGGGGGGTGGGGGGCGGTCAGCAGAGCCGCCAGCGCTGGGGGGAAAAGCTCCACGTGAAAGCAACCAAGATGAGAGCTCCGCTGTCCACCTGACCTAACCCAGGGACTCTTTGCCCACTTCCTCAGGACCCCGTACGGTCTTTGTCCTCCCTCAATCCTCCCTCGACACTGCCGGAGTCATTCTGCACTGAATTTGGAGGGGGAAAGCCGAGAAGCAGCAAGCACGGCTTGCCCCGCAGAAGAAAACTCTGGTTTGCAGTTCCTCCAGGCTGCGGGCTCCGGCTTTTAGTCTCCATCCATAATGGTTTGGCCATCTACAATTTTAATCCTGTGCGACATTTATGGAACATTCCTTTCCTCCTCCTCTGAAGCAAGTGCAAATACTGTTTGGCAAAGGGGAACTACCCGCAAGGAAAGAGTTCCTCAGAGCAGTTGCACTAGAACTTGAACTAACCATAACATAACACGTCTGAATAATACTGTGAAAAATACATAAAATATGTTATGGCATTAAAAGTTTAAACATCATAAATCTTCAGCGTGCTATTTACTAGGCTGAGAAGGTGACAGAAACAACATTCTGAAGTGGAATGAGAAAAGAAAAGAAAACGTAGCGTGGAGGCCAGAGTGCAGCGGAATCCCCCGGGACCTGGCTAAACACGCGGCTCTAAAGGCAGCGTTTGCCTGAGCTTTGTACGGCCGTGGCTGGTGGAATTTAGCCCAGCCCTGGAAACGCACCTTCAACAGCAAACTACTCTAAAATCTTTTTCCAGAGTATTAACAAGAGGCTTACCAAAAGAGATAAGAATTTAGAAGAGGAAAAAAATAACAGGTCACAATTAGCAGCAAAGGAAAGGAATATCAGAGAAATAAAATCAGGTTCTCGGAAGGTGCCGCTGCAGAGGCCCCGTTCCCTCTGCGCTGCTGAAGCGCTCCGTCGCAAACCAGGCGTTGTGCGCGGGGAGATTCTCCAGAAAACGGAGATTAAAATTGCCGGCTACAAGATTTGCTCCAACATTGCCAAATTTCAATCTTAGCTCCGGGTTCAAGTTTAGATCCAAAAAAACATTTTGTCAATTTTTCAGGTTGGAACCTTGCTAAAGTATCAGATTGGTTTGAGCTTCTTCCTACAAACACGATTACCGGTTTACAGCTCTCAGGCTCTGCATTACAGTTCAGACAATACAATATTTAAGCAGTTACTGTGAAAAATATTTAAACAAGCAACTGCAAATGTTGCAAACTGTCAGTCCAAGCCGTGGGTAAATCACCCGGGAGCTGTGACCGCAGAGAAATAGGGGTTCTTTCTTTTGTTTTCTGGAGGGCTGGAGAGGGTGCACTTTTTTTTTTTCCTATTTTCTTTTTTTTTTAGCTGTTGGTTGCATACGCAAACTTTCAACAAGAATTCGGTAAGACCCTGACTTGTTTGCTCCCTGGACCCGGTAATTTGTAGGAAGCCCTGTAAAACTGTAAAATCATTTTCTTCCCAGAACTCCTTAACTCTCTCAGCAAACACTGTTCACCAGTTGAGCAAATTATAATTTGTATAATAACGCTGTTATGGGTCAGACCTACACATACAAAACCTAGGGAGGTTTTGTCGCACTACGCCGACATTTAGTTGAGGTTTACCTTGAGATATTGTACGCATGGACAGAGCTTGGCCTGGGACCACAGACTATTCCTCATGCAAACTAACTTTATTTCAGTTATAATTCAGAACAAATTCAATTTTCAGCTGTAACTGTGAACTTTTCTAGCTTTTGTAGCTTCGAGTCAGCTCATTAACATTACTTAGACATCGTTTTTATAGTTGAATTATACTATGTTTATACTGTGGAATTCCATTACTTAATTGCTTCACTACTGGAAATTTCAGTGGGGTTCTCATTTTTCGCATAAATCTTGAGAATAAACATGTTTCTGTATTTCTCTTACTTAATTAAGTGCATATTTCATAAAAATAGCCAACATAGACAAATTAAGCAAAGCATCATTTGTTTAATCAAACGGGAAACTCATGCCGCATGTAAATGGGGAAACTTCAAAAGCTTTGGCATTTGCTTCCACGCACTGCCAGCGACCAGGGATTACTCCAAACTGTCCAAACCTGGGCGGCCTGCAAAAATCCTGCGCTGGGAATCGCTCACACAATGTTCTCGCAGTAGAGTCAGCCCCAAAGCACCTCAAACTGTGAACCAGGTCCCTGCAAAATTACGCGGTTGGTCTAAAATGGGGGTGCGTGGGGATGCGAGACCCACGGTGTAAGCGGGGGAAGGCAGCATGGGGAGGGAGGTCAGGTGTGACCGGTCCCCCATCTCATGCAAAGGGCGATTATATCAGCGTATTAGATGGCATCAAGCAATCCTGAAGCAGAGCACGTCTGCAGCTCCTTACTGACGCATCCCTTCTCTCCCAGGAAATCTGCTCCCGGTTCAGGTTGGCATTGTTTTCTCAGGGCTTTTATCTCGATAAAGCGTAGAAGATCCATTTGGTTCACGGCAGTGGTGGGGTTTGAGTTTTTTTGTTGTTGGATTGTGGTTTTTTTTTTTTTTCCTGTACGTAGCAAAATCAGTACGTAGCCAAGTGACTCAGGGTGACGGGGCTTTAATAAAAGTCAACCAGTAGCAGACAGGGACAATATTACAGCACTTTCCCTCTCCTGGCGTGGAAACAGCAAACAGAAGACAGACATTCTCGCAATGAAGGAGAGAAGCAAGAAATGAAACTCAAAGAACAGGAATAAATGTCAGACTTTTAGGTCAATGGTGAGATTATTTTTTTCTTTCAACAATTTGCTTCCTCTTCCGTACAAAAGTTTTCACAACTAATATGTTTGTTTTGAAGTTTAACAAGGGATAAAATAATGCTTTAAAATTAATAATTGCTAAAATTTTAACACCTATTTTGGATTACATGAGCTAGGGAAAAGAGCAATACACTTAAAAAAAAAAAAAAGAAGACCGATTTGTTCCACCAAAATGGGAAAGATCACGTCTCATTTTGGCCATGTATTCATTTTAATTCTAACTTATCTTCTTACATATCTGTACAGTGTGTAGGTCAAGGTATAGGGATAGAATTTGGGCTTTTTCTGCAAAATAACCCTCAGAATTCATTTCCCTTGCAGGCAAAGAGCTTTGCCTTCTAAAACTGGTATCTGTTGTCACTCCAGCTGTCCCTGTCCTACAAAGCCAGTTAGATGTTGTCTATTTATCACACAGTGCAAATCAGCCCCATGGCAGCCCGAGAGACCGGTTCTAAAATTCCAATATTTGGCTCACAAAAACTCCTTTTGCCAGAAACTGCTCCTACAAGAATTGTGCAGACAGAATCCACTCAGAAGTAACCTTTAAAATAAAGATGCTCTCCGTGAGGGAGGAGCGAGCGTGTAACAGGAGAAAGAGCTGCAAAGCTCCCGAACGGCGGTATCGCCGCCGATACAACCGCCCTGTCTTTAGAGGAATTATGCCTTGGGAGTCGGCGCGGTGTGTTTAAGACTTAAGAATATGTTTACTGAAAGATCCTGTTTTGAGCAACCTTTCACTCAAACATCAAAAACGTTTAGAAATTATCACCTGTCTGGGCAGAGAAGCAGCCGCTAAACAAGACGAGCATCTGGATTCTGCATTTGTGTCGGGCTCGGTAGCTGGCACGGAGCATCCAGCCTCACTCAGCGCCTTCTGAAACGCAGCCAGCTTCTCACTTCCCAAATGAACCCTGCCTGAACAGGGACATTCCGTTTCACTGCTGTCCTGGAGGAATCGGGTGATTTATGGAAACCAGTTACTCGCACTTGAAGCCTGGGCTAAATAATAATCAATAATTCATCGATATTTTTAATATGACGTTACGGACTCTGATTTTTCTTCCACCGAGACATCCGCAGTACTATAAATAACCTCCCTACTACATGGGAGAAGGCTCTGCCCGTAGGGCTGACCTCTGAAATAAAGGCTGGATGGAGGACGATGCTTTCACCAGACAGTTTCAGGTATCAGGTAACACAGCACAGAAAAAAACAAGAGCATCTTTTTGACCTTCCTTTGACAGCAAGACCTTCCTGAAGCACGCACGTGTCACCCCGTGCCTTTCTTCTCAATAGCTCTGCCATTTCCATGTAGCGCCAGTGCCCGGGCAACTTGCTTGAATGGGTGGAAGAATTCCTCCTCCTGCCCACGGCTGCCACGGGCTGGGTGAGCTCCCCCACCACGGCGTCACTCGAGAACTGCCTTCTCCAGATATCACGGCTTGACAGGAAAAAAATACCCTGTTTTCACTGAGATGGCATCAGAAAGGACTCGACCCTACGGGCGGGTGCCTCAAACAACAATCGTTCCGACCTTTTAATATTTGAGGTGCTACGAAACTTGTACCAAAGGATCTAAGCATTTCCATGTCACCCCGGGAGAGAAGGATGATGAGGAATAAGAACCAGTTCTTGGTTCCAAGGGACAAACTAAAAGGAAATGTGACCCACTGAAGTAATGTATATAGTCCGAAAGGAATCCGAAGCCTAATATCTCTCTCTCATACAGATACACAAAATTCTGTTGAATTTTTCCTTTTCTGAAGGCAAGCAGAGGAGTTCCCCCATGGCGCAGTGCAGCACAGGCTACAAGATCAGCATTTAGTTTTACCACACGTTTCTGCACGCAAACTTGGGTACAACAACCAAAATTATTGCAATATTTAAGGGACCAGAAATGAAAATACCAGCTCGAGAGGACAGAAAAAAAATGGTTTCGCTGTGATCTGAGTGACCTAGCTCATGCATTTCAAAAATCAAGTTTGGTTTTTAGGTGTATATTTATTTAGTTTTAAGACTGCAGCGAGAACAAACAATCCTGAATCTCCCAAGCCTGCTTTTGGAGGGTCTAAGGTCACAACAACTTCAGTTGCATTTAAAAACAGACAGTGCTTCCCAACACAACTTTACATTAAGACAAACCAGAGATAGGTTTTGGAAGTCGGATAACAAAGGGTAGTGAGAAAAATTTGGCAAAAAAAAAGTCTATGTAATGCAGAGAAAAATGTGTGCATAAAATAGCTATTTTGAGAGCGGTGCCTTTTTCTCCGTTCCCTCCCTTATCTTTATTCTTCCTGCTCTCCTGAGAGCGAGAAGTAGGCAGGTGGGAAAACAGAGGACCACAAGCTTGGGCTCCATTACACAAATATTTTGCTACAAGCATAACTTCACCCTTGTAAATAATGCCACTTGCTCCGAAATATACATTTGCTGAAGAGTTCAGGAGCAAAATTGAGACTGCAGTCATCGAAACATTCCTCCTAACTCACCCGCTGTGGGTATTTCACTGTGGACATCGTCCCAGCGACTCCCACCCCACAGGAAAATGAGGATTCCTCATTATAGACTCAAGTCCACCTCCCTACAACACCCCATTTTTACCATCATTAAACTACCTGCAAGACGCTGACGGCAGAAAACCTTATCTGAAGCACCTCATTGTTTATTTCTGATGCTAAAAACTTTCCCTTTGGCTCTGACACCTTGCATTAAAAACTTTGTTCATCAGCTGTAGTCATAAAAATCTAATACACTGGTTAATCGAACAGCATAGCGAAGTTTTGGCCTACAATACCGAAAACAACAAAAGGTGATGCGATGAACTGGCAAACGCACTGGTGAGTTTTTCCCTTTTTTGACAAAATTAAATCCCGGACAGTTCCCAGACGTGCATATCCCCAGTCGGAGAGGACTGTGCTGCCTCTCAACTCTTCTGCCGCAGTCCACCAAAGCCCTGCGGGGAGGGCACGGCTCAGCCAGGGAACATCTGCTGCTCGCAGCGCGTCTCGCCTTGGCCCTCCATCGCTTCTCATTAGCCCTCGGTATATCACCGCCATCGTACTAGTGCCTTTCCAAACGGGAAATGGAACACCGGACTACAGTATTTCAAGTCGGATGCCAATGCGCCACCTCCACTATCATACTGCTATTAAGGGTTTCGCTCATTGCTGTAATGGCATATTCTTCTTCTAACGTATATTTCTTCCCCCCGAGATACGATTTAAAATGGACTTAAGACATTAGAAATTGACACACGACAAACCCCAATGCTGTCAAACTTGGCTCATGTGTTCTCACTCATATCTACAATACGAAGCCTTTTCTTACCTGCAAAAGCAAGGGGAGTACATCACTCGGGTGGTTTTCTGCAAGTGGGGGGGATTTATGGCAGGATACCTTAAAGATAAGGGGATGCCACTCAGCTACACAAAAGTGACTCTTTTCTAAGAGTACTGTAACATCTGCAGTAGTCCCTAACCTACCTTTACCAAAAGAACATTACTACCTGGTGCGTTTTAAAGGGAACATGACATATAATAAAACTTTTCTTTCCAGCAGGCGAGGTTGCTTCCGACACATCTGTGCGGTGAGCGGTGCTATACGGCAGCGCAGTGGGGTTTCATTCCTGGCTGGCACATGCCTGCAATGAAACAGTGATACTTCTTGTAAACCCCCAAATGTTTAACGTGTTGGCAGAGAGGTGCCTTTAATCTCATTTCACGTGTAAAGTCCTCTCCCCTTAAAAAAAAAGCTCTTCCTCATACAGAAACCATCCGCAGCGCGGAAAGCAGCCAGTGGCTGTGGCTTTCAAAGCAAACCCAGAAGTATTATTCCATTTTCCGCTGAATAAAAGTATTGAGGTTTCTTTGTCCGAGGAAAGCGAGGCGGGATTCCTTTATCCCCCTGCCCTTTCCGCTCACAATGCCATACTCTGTTTGGTGGGCCAAGGAGGGGTGTCTCCCGAGAGATCCCAACAGGATTCAGTCCTCTGGTAATGGACTCCTAATACTCACTAGAACCATCAACCTCCTCCACGTTTCTCTTTGAACGAGGGTAGTCTGTCAGGAGTGGAAAGCAATTTAAAACCACTGGTAAAGAGAGAGCTTAGGTAGAGAAGAAAGAAGGATTTCTTACCCAAGCTGCCAATAGAGAAGACCCAGGTGGCATGGCGGAGGGCTTCCCAAACACCCACCTCCAGCCCAGAATTAGCGGCTGAGATTCAGTAACAAACAGCGGCTTTTAGCAGCTCAGCACACCCTTCGGAGGGTGACGATTAACACCTCCGCTGGGGGGAGAGGGGAGGAGGGGAGGAAAGCCAGAGCCTAAAGGGCCCGGGAGGTTTGCGATGCCGACAGCGCCTTCTGCGGAGGGAGGGCCGCGCAGGTTAGCGCTGCTGCGGGCACCCGCCCTCTCAGGAGGGGTGTCAGCTCCAGGCCTCCGCTGAGGGAACTTCCAGAAAATTCGTGCTATACCATACATACGCGCGCGAGAGGACGCGGACAGCGGGAAGCCACGGGAACACGGGCACGCTTAGTCTTTAGGCGCGATCATTAATGGAGTTCTATAAACCCCGCTGGGGCCGATTTCTAGTCGCAAAGAGGGTGGGCATAGCAGACTCACTTTTTGAATGATTTTTTTTTTTTTTTCAATTTGGCTCTTTGTTGTTGGGCGTAGCAGAGAGGTGGGTCAACTCAGACCCTCTGAGAACTGCCCCGTTCTATTTCATTTCTCAACTTGAGTGAAAGTGAATTCTGATTTCCCTGGTTTTTCTATGAAGAATAAAAGCAGCGTGTGTAAGAAACAAGCAAAGTTTTGGAAATAAAGCATGCTCTCAGGCAAAAAAACCGAAAGGGTCTGCTTTTGCCAAACAACTGTGATTTAAAAACATCTACATGCAGAGATGCGTTTTAAAGCATTATCTTTGGCCAGGAAACATCCCAGACTTCAGTACGTACAATTTAGAGTTCTTCTAATACCTTTAAGTGCGTGGGGGGAAACGTAATCTGTTTTGATAACTCTTGACATTAAACAGTGATAAATAATTAAATATATTTAACTGTTTCATTAACTAAAGATAGATAGATTGAGGGAGCTCCACAGATAGAATATAGATCAAAAAGATTGAGACTGGCTGTAAATTCCCCTGATGTTTTATGACACCATTTGTATCCTGTCACTCACTAGCTTTATGTATAGTCCAAGCTGTGAACTGAATACCCCATTCAGAAAGCCACTCACTCTGCATGTTATTGCAATTTAATATTTTCACACACAGACACATCATTATCTCGGAACCTGACACTGCAAGGAGAATTCGGTAATTTTTCAAGAGCGCTTTTTTTTTTGTTCTAATGTGAGCACTGAGGCACAAGATTGATCTAAATGACCGCTCTTCCAATATTTAGTCTCTAGACAGATAGATCAGCAGGTAGATATTTGTCTGTGTTTTCAGGGATTCTTCTCATTTCAAACATGTGTGATGGAATTTCACTGAAAGAGCTAAAAAGAAAGATTAAGAATCTGTCATTATCAACAAGAAGAATACCCCTTACATAGTTACAGCTTGTGACTGTGAACGAGATATACATATATATGTTGACAGGGAAGTCCTCAGAGCTGTCTCTTCAGTCTTCGGTTACTGAAATGTGACTACGGAATGGGATTATTCCACTTACGCTAGGATTCTGAAGGGGCGGTACGTGTACATTCCTCTAGGCTGTTTGAGAAGAATCAGGCATATGGCTCTCCAAATTACAGGTAAAAAACCCACATTTGTTTATAGGTATTCTAAAAGCCAGGTCGCATCAGAAAAAGGACTTTAGAAGTAGAGACAAAGGCACAGCTGATTTCATCCATGGAAATATCTCTTATACCAGACCCTTGGTAGCTAATCATTAATGAGCGTTACATACAAACGCAGATATAAGGAAAAAATCTTTATATGCAAATAGCATTGATGTCCCAAAGAGTTCAGTGCCTTGAGGGACTGCTCCAAAGTCCAGCGGAGTCAATGGAAAGACTACCGTGAACTTCAGCAGGCTTCGGGTCCTGAGCAGCGAGGCTGCAAAGCCGTTTTCTGCGAGGAAAGGTCCGGCTACCGTGAAGGTTCCCTTCCGACAGCGACCAGCTATACGAGGTTAAAGACAAACTTCCAGTGTGGAATTCATATTTCCTGGTCTTGAGTTAGACATGAGCCTCAATTTGCCCCAAGTTATGCCCTCAGGAATTAGGAAGAGAGGAGGGTTCCAAACCAAAGCAGCACCCCAGGAATCTCCCATGGGTTTTTGCTTCCTTCTCTTCCCCCCACCTCAGTTATTAAAGTAGTGGCTTTTTCAGCAAACGACGGGGGAAGCCTCTGGGTGCGGAGGACCACTTCTCCGAGCTCTGTGTTCAGTTTCCAGGTGTGTGATTTGGGCGGAATCGCTGACCTATGGGACCCTCACCTTCCCCAGCCAAGCCGAGCAGGTCCGTCCTTCCACCACTGTCGGGCTGAGAGGCAAAATTCACCACTATAACGCGAGTCACCCAGATGGCACGGCCATAGACGTGCAGAAGAGACGCTTAATAGAATTAATGCTGTGGCAGGACATATCTCTGCTTAATGCCTCAAGACTTATTTCACAAACTGCTTAACGACGATACTTAAAAAAAAAAAAACAACACACAACCAAAAAAACAACCCCAAACCAGTTACTGCCCATTGGGTAAAAATAGATTTATGGATAGATGTTAAATGCGGGCTCCCTTTCCTGATCTACTGGAACAGACAGCGCTATTACAAACATCAATATCTAGCTCGGGTATCGACTCCGGGATCGTACAAAGAGACTTTCCGATTGTGGCTAGAGGCTACGCGTGCCAGTGTTTGCACCGAGCCGCGGCGCTCTTTCGGGACACAGAGATCTGCACATTAACTGAGGACCTACACAAAAAGGCTGTTTTATCTGAAATGGAAGTTAAAAAGTCATACGTAAGTTTAAAGAGGAAATGAAATACATACTTTGAAACAGGTAGGCCTTTAAGGTCCGTATCATCCACCTGCCTGTCCGGACAGCTACAGAGGATGCAGAAGTGAGTTTGCTGAGGCACATTTAACAGGTTGAGATTCATTTCGCTTCACAGGTGCGTGGGGGTTTTTTAATATATAAATAAACAATCAGAACCCCCCTCCCCAATAAACAATTTGAGGAAACACTGGAATTTACCTAAAGGGCCTCAACTGCGCAGATGCCGTACTTGTCTGGGAAACCCACATCTCCAAAAGCCTGAGGAACATCAATAGCTCTTCCGGCATTTCCTTAAGGACACGTCCATGAAGTCACCTTGGGTTCCCCGACGGCCGACCCTCAGCCGCTGGTACCAAGCAGCTGTTCACATGGCTCCTTGATAGATACCATCATGAACAGAAGACGAAGAACCACATTCTGTTCTGAACTTCATCTGCATAAATGCTTCAAGACTATTCTAGCAGGAAGAATTTAAGAACTCCCAAAGTAACAAAGATGTGTTTTTTATTCATTATATATGGGATATATGAGCAGAACTGTTTCTGAGCAGAAGGCTTTTCAAAGTTCTCCATGAGGTATCAACTGCTTTTTAAATACGACCATTGTGCCATGTAGGGATTTAAATTTATTTTATTCCTATGTGATAATTCTAAAATAAAATATATGATCACTTGCAAGTTGCGCATGTTCTTTATTTTACATTTATGTAATAAAATATAAAATGAAACCAGTCCTTTTCTATAAACAGAAAAAAAAAGGTAAAGCAATTTTATACTACATGAACTTCAAGCACAGCCATTTAAAAATTAATTTACATGATTGAGCCCAAAAGATCCATTCTCTGTGAAATAAAACACACTAACTACTATCCTGAAAGGAAAGAAAATGCCAGGCTACATGTAAACAAAAGCATTTTATAAGCATCTGAGACAGAAGAAAAGATTTTTAGCCAAATCTGAAGCTTGCAAAAAAAGAAAAAATCTGATGCAGTAAATTCAGCAAAAATGTCCCAACGACCTGAGTGGGACTTGGAACAAACACAAAGACCACTAACGAGAGGTTTACCTAGAAATCACAAAGGCAGGTAGGTACATCCCTCCTGTTTTACAGAGGGAGTAGCTGAGGGTAAATTGTTTGCTTAAGCTGGTAAAGTTAGTTCATCATCTTCGCAAAAAAAACATAAATTGCGCTTTTTGTGCATCCCAGACCAATCGCTGATCCACTAAATCATGTTTCAATACACTCCAAGTTTGGTGGGGATTTTTGTTTTAACAATAGCAGCACAGGACCCCACCCCCAGTCCCATCGCTGCACAATTCTACAACTTTTCCGTCTTCTGAGCAAAACTTCACATCCGACTTTCCGTATTTTCCTTAGAGCCAACGACTCATACGCCTAAAGCGCAGTGCTGCCGGGCCGAGAGAATCGATACAGGTGCTAAATATAGCCCCGATGCTGGCGCAGAGCGCGGCCCTGCGCCTGGGACCCAGGTGAAGCTGCTCTGCGAGGAAGGTTTCCCCGGCAATGGGGGAAGAGCCCCTCTCTCCCCCTGCATCCCCCGGACCCCACAGAGGGCACCGACGCGGCCGTGGTGCCATCCCCAGCGTGGCTGCGTGGGTCACCGGCGCTGCCTCTGCCCTCCTCCAGACCCAGTCGCTTCCGCAGCTCGACGAGGGAAACCGCATTTAGCTTCTTTAGTCCCCCTGAAGTGATTTTATATCAAGTAGGAAACAAAGCCTATTTTTTTTTTTTCCCCGTGTAATACCAATAAAACAATAACGCGATATCGCTTCTACCAAAACACCGCTGCTATAAAGTTAAAGATATGGAAAAGAAAATTAACTACTGTTTATGACAGCAGTGGAAGAGGAAGAAAAAAAAAAAAAAGCACAGTGCAAGGGAACAGATGGCTTATGTCCAATATGGCCCATCTTCTGTATGTTACTACTTTGGAAAGGAAGTCCATGCCACTCCAGAAAATAGCAATCTGTCTAAAATATGCCGAGTTATATAATTGATCATTCCAGAAGGAAAAAAAAAAAAAAAACAACCACAAAACAACCAAGCTACATTTCTCCATCAGATATTGATCTGCAGATGCTAAAAGTGAATCCCTTTGAACCAGCTATATACCAATATTTGTATATTTTATGCACATACACACAAAATCTCTTGGGTCATGTCCTCAGCTGGTGAAAATTAGTTTCATTGATGTTGATGCTGATTTACATGAGTTGAGGATCTGGCCTCTCATTTTAAAAAGAAATCTTGATTTTTGTCAGCTTAACCTCAGTTTTCGCAGAAGAGAATTAGGCGCGCGTGTTCTGCTCAACGTTATTCCCTGATTACACACGCGTCTTAAACCAATACTGGGTGCGCTTACATATGAAAGACATACGTATTAATAAAACCAGTAAAGAACAGTTTTGTGGCTCAATCGTGGTATCTGAAAAATACCTTGTCTAATGCAGCGCAGGAAATATTGCTGTGAACTAGAGAAAGTGCCAAGCTCTGCCCCCCGCACGGGGGTGGGAAGTGCCGCTGAGCCCCCGGGGGGCTCTGCATCGCTGGAGATGGGCTGGATCTGGCCCTTGCCACAACCCCGTGGAATCCCAACAGAAATCCACTTTCAGGAACAGACCAGTGAGGGATGCGCACAGCCCCCCCCCCTTTCCCTCCCACCCTCGGGAGACCAGAGAAACGCTCCGAACTACTCTAAGATGCCGCGCACAGGTAGCGAGGAAGGGACAGCTAGCACAGGGGGAGGCGGTATTTGAAATGATGCCCAATTTCATGGTGTTCTCAGTCTGCGCTGCTCGGAAACACAGTTCCTCGCACGTGCCTTACCAAAAGCTCGGCTTGCAAACCGGTACAGGCAAATTCGGCTGAAAAAGCTACGGAGGGAAGTGTGTTTCACTGGGTGCTAACAGTCCATCTTCAAACTGGGGAGCTTCGGACAGAGAGGCGGGGGTTTTCTACGGGGGAAGCAACCTATGAATCATTCAGTAAAACATCCACGCGATAATGAATAGCCAACCTTCTCTGGTGGTGATAAGATATTTTAACTGAAAACATCGGGGCATGTTTAAAAAATGATTACAAATTATTTTAACAGTGTATTTGCAGAGGGTTATAAAAACAGCTATAATATTTTTGTCTTGGATTCTAGAATTACCAGTGTGACAGCTAATGCAGTAATGATTTGTTTCAAATGCCAGTGTTTAAGCTGTATAAAGCTGATTTTATACATTTTTCCAGTAGGCCGCATTGTAGTTAATGAAATTAAACACACCAATCGCATTTGTCCCCAGGGGATGAGGAACTGAACACGCCACTGGTTTATTTTTTTATTAAAATAAATTGCAGCCAGCAAGATGGACTAATTGCATACAGAATTGAAAAAGAAACATTCCATTGATATAATTAAGCCAATTTTCATGGACAAAAACAGTTATAGTGGATATAAAATAAGCAGAGCATTCACTACAGTTTGACTTCTCCCCACCCTCTGTATTTTGTACAGAACATTAACTATTAAGCAAATACGTATCTCAAACGGGCTGACAGTGTTATCTAATAATGATGGCTAAATTGATCCCAATAACTGACGCCGGGGCATTGTGTCTCATAGCTTTGGTGAGAGAGTTCGTAAGCCAAAAAAAACAGACCAGCAAAAACCTACCACGTCAAGATATCACCTTAAAGCAAAACACCTGAAAGATGTAAAACTATCAGGACAAAAATAAATCACCACCCGGTTTATTTTGCTCTGACCCTTCCCCCCAAACGCTTGTGCAGTCACTTTTTTCCGGAGAGCCGTGGTCCAGCCTCCCCCAGTTTTGCCCATAGTGTTACAAGCCGCGAATGGTTAAGAGAAGATGAAGTCTTTCCACACCAGCTCAACAGAGACCGAGATTTACCGTGATAGAAGCATTATTCTGTGGCCTACTGGAAATAATTTGGCTGTCTCAGTCCATTTTCAGCTGGAAAATGTCTCCCCAAGAGGGCCGGTGGCCTTGTCTGCAGTACAGAAGTGGGTTCAGTGGCACAGGGAAAAAAAAAAAAAAAAAAAAAAAAAAAAAAAGCCTTACTAACTTTCTGTCATAAATTTGGGTGAAGCACATCTTTGGGGCGACACGATGAAAGCTCGTCCACCCTCTGAGCAGAAACTCTTTCTCCCACGGTCCTCCACACCGAGCGCTGCTGAACACAGCGACTGAGAATTGGTACCGCTGCACAGAGAAGCACTTTACCCCGTGAAAAAGGAGTTCAGATTCCAGCCCTACCTACTGATGTTAAGCACACATCATGACCCTTACTGCAGGGAAATTTCTCCCCAATTACAAAAAAAAAAAAAAAAAAAAAAAAGGCAAGCTGCTTATGCAGGGTATGAGCATTCAGAAGCACGAAGAAGTACGCTTATTCCAGGGATGAAAGTCATATTTCATTTTTATTAGCAAAGAGGGTCACATCATTCACTGAATGAAGAGAAGGAAAAAAAACTCTTCAGGACAGGGACACTCTGTTACAGATTTGGACGCTACATAACGCGCAACCTACTGCAATAAAAATAAAAATAAACAGCCCATGAGTAGGTAGCGGTGATGCATGAAAATCCATTAAGAAAATAAAAGAAATAATAAGGTCATAGATCTTTGCCACTACAACATCCCTGACCTGAAATTCCTCCAGAAAAAAAAAAAAAAAAAAAAAAAAAGGACATATTTAAGATCAGAAAAAAAAGCATCAATTTTGGTGTGGAATGCTGTGGAGTACTGACATATCAACAGGCTGTTATCCAGAGAGTGGAAACAAATGTGTTTGCACATATCCTTCAGATGTCTTCATTCTTAACTGCCAATGGACATCGTACACATATGTATTTATCGATACGCCGGTTACTTCTCCCCTACAGGATTAAAAATATCTTTTGGGAAATAGGCACGAGAAAATCATTATTCAGCTAAGATTTTGATCCTTTCAGTTAGCATTCAGAATGGCGCAAGTTTGTCATTTAAATAATCTCTAACCGGAAAAAAATAAACATATCCAGTAATAGCGGGAGAGCCATCAAGTTGTGGAAACAAAGCGTGAGCTTGCCCTGGCCGCAGAGAGCACGTAGAGTCCTACGTGCCATCAGCCTTGCGCTATAGATAAGGCCTACGTTGTAAATGTAGATTTTTCTTCCACTAAACAATTTCACACACCAGAAGTTTACTGTGGGGGAAGGGGGGATAAACAGAGAGAACGCAAATTTTACAGTTAGAAGGGCAAAAGCAAGTCTGAAAGACATGGGTTCTTTCTTTTCCTGATCCTGTCACCAGGAGCGGACAGGGATCCTCCGGCAAGTCATCACACACGCTGCCTCCACTTCCCGGCTGTGCCGTGGAAGTAACAACACGTTCCCCACCGTCAGGGTGGCTACTGAGCCTTACCTCGCCAGTGTTTGCAAACTTCTTTAGGCCTTTGTCTTTGAAGCACTATATTAAATAATACAGGGCTTTTATAAAATATATAAGCCATAATAATCATAGTCGTAATAACAATAATAATACTTTTCACTCAATAGGGCCTTTCCTTCCGAGAGTCTCAGGGTGCTTTACAAACATCAACGAAGGCAGCCACACCGCAGAAGGATATTTCCCTCTTAAACAGAAGATTCCCTTGTCTTTCCCTTCAGGTATTTCAGCTGACAATCGAGCCTGTTTGTGCAGCCAGCAGCGCAGCCCGCGCGGGCAGGTGTAACCCCCGTGCAGCGGCAGGCTGGAGCATTCCTCTGCCACCGGTCATGGAACGGTTACATCCGACTAAGGAGCTGGGGTATTATTACAGTGAGCAACAGCGATGAATTACACCGCTCCCGTGTTGTGAAATCCTAGCTCCTGCTTTGCATTTTGCCTAGAAGCGAGTGGAGATTTTGCGTGTCTCAGGTACGCAGGGCGTTCTCCTGTTTGATAGTTCAGAGTCCTGCCCATTTCAAAGACTTATTAGACCAGTAATGTATGACTGAGCATTGGATGGTGTCTGTCTGTGTGGGGAACAGAAGAGCAATTCTTTGCTCTTTCTGACCTCGGTGTCTTCATCAGGTATTTTTAATAGCAAACTTTAGAAATATGCTTGTTTTAATTTTTCCCCTTAGCTCATTCAGGACCTAATTTGCTGTTGCTGAACTTGAACTCATACTGCAGTTCCAATACAAAGTCTAAAAATAAGGCAGCTTTATTTGTTGTTAAACAACTTTTTAAAAATATAAGTCACCATTTCTGCACATAACATACTGGTTCGTGACCATCCTGTACCTGTGATTTTGCTCTGTGTTATAAGACCTTTGTATGTGCATTGTCAGTTCAACAAATGCATTTGCATAGACATGTTTTGCATCTGCACAGCATTTATATAGGACACGGGAATTTAGTGAAATTGGAATAATGGACCGCTCCGATGCACTTTATAGACTTACATTTATACATGCACACGCAAATGCCCCGTGGTGCAAACACACGTGGATAAAACATCACAGGCGCTTCACACACCAACTGCATAGACACCGACACGCGTTGCCTTTCCTGCAGGCCGAAATTTGGTCCCCCATTTCTGCGTCTTCAGTTTTAGCACTTTGGCACCTGAAACCTGCTACTCTGCGGGCAAGTTCAAAGCGTCTCCCACGTCAAATAACCGGTTCATTCCTCCCGTTTGCCAAGTTCCTTCCCAGGACAGAGGAGAAGGAAGCGCTTCCCAGTTGCTCCCTCTGCACTTTCTTAAATAAATCAAGCAGGGAGGGCGGGTGAATTAATAAATTATATTTGTAGAATTTGGATTTAATTTTTTTTTTTAAGACTAAACTGATCTTAAATCCTTGGTAACTTTTGTTGAAGCGCTAATTACACATCACCTTAATTAGCGGATCAACCCCCCCCCCCTTCCCTGCCCGGCATCCCTAATTGCCTAATTGAAGAGATCCGGGGCAGGACGGGGGAGGGCGAAGCGGCGGCGGGGACCCAGCGCCGGTCCGCACCTGCGGAGCGCTGCGCGGGTCTCGGCGTTCCCCTCCGCGGGCCGGAGCGGCAGCGCGGCTTCCCGGGAGGTGTCTGTCCGTCTGCGGGCGGGCTGCCGTAGGAGCTCTGCGCCCGGGGCTCGGGGCAGAGGAGGCGGCAGGCTTGGAGATGTTTAAAAAAAAAAAAAAAAAAAAAAAAAAAAAAGCCAAAAAAACACACACCACCACCACCTAAACCGCCCGAATCCGCCGTAAATTGTCGTCCGCCGCCTGTTCCGTTGGAACCGGCGGCTCAAGCGCGGACGCAGCCTCCCGCCGAGCAGCGGTGCCGGCACTGCTGCGCTCCCGCTCCCCTCTCCCTCCACCGGCCTCAGCACGCCCCGCAGCCCGCGGGGAGCCGGGCCCCTCCGCAGGCGAAGGCTCCGAGCGGGGAGCCGGTACCGGGGCGGGCAGGGCTGGCCCCGCCGCCGTTTCCCCGGCGATGCCCGGGAGGATGCGACAGCCCCGCCGAAAAACTCCGGCGGGAAACTTTGGCTTTGCCCTATTCCTACCAAGGAAAAGCAAGCGGCGCTGCGGAAATATCGGCCACCGTTTCCCAGCGCCGACGTTTATTTGGAGCCCGAGACCCGACAAACGCGCGGCCGCCTGCGGTTGGGGGTTGTGTTTGTACTCCGCAAACGTAATTCGGGGGGTTCCAACGGGACCGAATTCGCTTTAAACGTGCGGCGCCCGACTCATTTATCTGCCGCCTCTCCACCTCCTCCCGGGCACGAAAGACCCCGTCAGCTACTGCAGAAGCTTCTCCCCACTCCCCAATATTGTATTTTCTCGCTAAAGGAGGAGGCCCGTTGGCGGCGGGGACACGGCATGGCCCTCTCCTACCTGCCTGCTCCCGCAGAAACCCCTCCGGGGCCACCGGGCTCGCCGAGCTCTCCGGGAGCACCGGGCACCGGCCCTCGGGGCCCCTCCGGGACGGTGCGGGGGGTACCCGCCCGCCGGCACCCCTCACCTGGAGCACCCGCGGGGCCGCTGCGCCTCCTCGCACCCCGGCCAAGCCTCGTCTCCTGATTTACAACCATTACTAAAGACTCCCACCCCCAGAGGGGAGCGGGAAAGCGAGCGAAACCCATTCCCGTCCCCGGTTCAGCTCCGCCGCCTCCGGTACCTGCCGTTCTCCTGGGGAGCGGGGTTAGAATTCCCGAGAATTTCCCCCAAACCCCCACCCCAGCGCGCACACGCACACGTTCATCCCCTTCCCCAGGCAGGTAATAGAGTCGAATTCCCAGAGGAGCCCCACATCTGCTTAAATATTGTCCAATGAAATGAAATTCTACAGCGTACTGTGTTTTTTAATATACTGCCCAGCGCTGCCTTGCACCCCTCGCCGGCGGGCGCGTGCGGATGGCTTTTCCGGGATGTGGTAATAAATACGCATTAATAAATACGTATTAATAAATACGATGGCGCGCTGGTGGAGGCTGGAGCGCCCAGAGGTGCGGGCGCAGAGCTGTGCTTGGGAAGGGACGGACGGGATTCCGTGCCCTCACTTGGAGTTCTCCCCACCTCGCCGATGGAAATACAGCAAGATCCACGCACTCCTGTCCCGTGTTTAATCTGTTTTGCAAATAAATAACTCCTGGGATATTGAAACCCTTAGCTTCACTACTGTTTTGAACTGTGATCCCTAAAAAATCCTCAGCTGAAACCCCATAAAACCGTTGGGCCTTGTATTGTATTAAACACCTGATTTTAATCAGAGCTCAGCCTTCCAAATAGACACTTCCAGTTCGTATTAGCGGCGCTCGCCCGGCGCTCTCTGCGCGGCGGCTCCCGCTGCTGAGGGGAAGGGGCTGCTCCCGGCCACAGCAGTCCCAACTCGTGTCCCCGGAGCTCCAGGCACTGGAAAACCTCTTAGTCCCTAAGCTGCAGAAGCTTA